>NC_066582.1:282365123-283615123 GCF_024323335.1 Lathyrus oleraceus
GCCCAATTCATGACAATGATGCAAGGGGTCGTTCAAGGGCAAGAGGAGCTGCGTGCCTTAGCCCAGAGACAGGAAGCTGTGCTCCCACCACCTAGTCGTGCTTCACCAGTGAGTGCACCTGTGAATGATAATGCTGCTGTTGTTGCTCCTGTCAATGATTACGCCGTAGGGGATGAGTTGAGGGGTATTCGAATTAACGGACAGCCTCTTGCTGCAGAGACTGTTAATGTCAGAGCCACCCGTGCTCCGGTTCGCCATCCTGCTCCGCTGGTTGACAGGCAGGAAGACATGTTCACATTGCTTAGTGAAGACGACGAGGTTGTAAGAGTTGATGAGAGGGATCGGAAAGTTGATGCCTTAGCTGAAAAGATCAGAGCCATGGAGTGTCAGAACTCTCTGGGGTTTGATGTTACCAATATGAGTTTGGTGGAAGGATTGAGAATTCCTTATAAGTTCAAAGCGCCTTCCTTTGATAAATACAATGGTACTTCTTGTCCTCGCACCCATGTGCAAGCCTACTTCAGAAAAATCTCTGCCTATACGGACGATGAAAAGATGTGGATGTATTTCTTCCAGGATAGCTTGTCTGGAGCTTCCTTGGATTGGTACATGGAGCTGAAAAGAGAATCCATTCGAAGTTGGAGAGATCTGGGTGAAGCCTTCTTGAGGCAGTATAAACATAATATGGACATGGCGCCGAGCCGAACTCAGTTGCAGAGTCTATGTCAGAAATCTGGAGAGAGTTTCAAAGAGTACGCCCAGAGATGGCGGGAATTAGCTGCAAAGGTGCAACCTCCGATGCTGGAGAAGGAGTTGACCGATATGTTTATCGGAACTTTACAAGGTGTGTTTATGGACCGGATGGGAAGCTGCCCATTCGGTAGTTTTTCAGATGTTGTAATTTGTGGAGAGAGGACAGAAAGTCTTATTAAAGCTGGGAAGATTCAGGATGCTGGTTCCTCATCTTCAAAGAAGCCATTTGCTGGGGCACCTCGCAGAAGGGAAGGTGAAACTAATGCCGTGTACATTAAAAGAAATGTGAACAGAGGGCAATATCGCCAGGTTGCTGTTGTAACCATTCCAGCACCTCAACCACGTCAACAGCAACAACAGAGAGTTCAACAACCACCACCACCACAACAACAACAACAGCAACGTCCGTATCAGCCTAGACAGAGAACGCCTGATCGTCGTTTCGACCCGTTGCCGATGACCTATGCCGAATTGCTGCCCGAATTACTCAGATTAGGGTTTGTTGAGTTGCGCACGATGGGTCCGGTGACAAAGATACCACCTGGGTATGATGCCAACGTTCGTTGTGATTTCCATTCTGGTGCACCGGGGCACCATATTGAGAATTGCCGGGCTTTTCATCATAAGGTCCAGGACTTAATTGACGCTAAAACAATCAATTTTGCTCCTGTGCCTAATGTTGTGAACAATCCTATGCCTTAGCATGGTGCACATAGAGTGAACAATATGGAAGATGGGGAAGCTGAAGACTTGGTGGTCAGTGTTGATGAGATTCAGACTCTGTTGTTTGTTGTGAAGGATCGTCTGTTAAGTGGGGGAGTGTTCCCGGGCTGTGATCAGGGTTGTTCAGAATGTGAAGGTTCAGCGCATGGTTGTGTACTGTTGAGGGCTGGTATCCAGAGATTGATTGACGAGGGCTGTCTGCAGTTTAGTTGGGTCGTGAAAGATCGTGGGGTGGTGTCAACTGTCACCGTTTATTTCAAACCGTCCGAGGGACGTGGCCAGAGAATTGTCAGTGCCCCTGTAACTGTTGGTACTCCTGTTACCATTTCTGCTCCTGTAACCGTCAGTGCTCCCACTACTGTTGGTGTGTCTGGTAGAAGACCGGTTGAGAATAGTAGGGCTGTGTCGTGGGAGTATGACAACGCTTACCGTAATAACAGAAGGGATGAAAGTCAGGTCAGACCAGTTAATCAAGCTCCGGTGACTATTGGTTCGCCAGCTAGAGTTCCTGCAACTGTTGGTCCGGTGGTGGACAATGTAGGGGGACCTGGAGGCTTCACAAGGAGTGGTCATCTGTTCGCACCGCAGCCTTTGAGAGACAATAATGCTGAGGCTCTCGCCAAAGCTAAAGGTAAGCAAGTTGTGGTTGAAGAAGAGCCTGTTCAGAAGGAAGCGTCTGAGGGTTCGTTTGAGAAAGATGTGGAGGAGTTTATGAAGATAATTAAGAAGAGTGACTACAAGATTGTAGATCAGCTGAATCAAACTCCGTCCAAGATTTCTATACTCTCATTGCTGCTATGCTCTGAGGCACACCGTAACGCCTTGCTGAAAATGTTGAATCTGGCTTACGTGCCTCAAGAGATTTCTGTCAACCAGTTGGAGGGGGTCATTGCTAATGTGAGCACCAGGCATGGTTTGGGGTTTACAGATTTAGATTTGATGCCTGAAGGTCGCAATCATAACAAAGCCCTGCATATCACTATGGAGTGCAAAGGCGCAGTATTGTCACATGTGTTGGTGGATACTGGCTCGTCTTTGAATGTGCTGCCTAAGAAGACTCTGGGCAAGATAGATGTTGAAGGGGTTATCCTCACTCCGAGTGATCTCATTGTTCGTGCATTTGATGGATCCAAACGGTCTGTTTTTGGTGAAGTCACGTTGCCGGTGAAGATTGGCCCAGAGGTGTTCAGTATTGTTTTCTATGTGATGGACATCCAACCAGCATATAGTTGTCTTTTGGGGCGTCCCTGGATACATGGGGCTGGGGCATTTTCGTCAACTCTCCACCAAAAGCTGAAGTATGTCTGGAACGGTCAGATTGTGACTGTGTGTGGCGAGGAGGACATTCTGGTGAGTCATTTATCCTCTTTTAAATATGTGGAGGTGGATGGCGAGATCCATGAAACTCTATGCCAGGCATTTGAGACCGTTGCTATTGAGAGAGTGGCTTTTGCTGAGCAGAAGAAGTCAGGTGCCTCAATTGCATCCTACAAGCAGGCTATGGAGGTTGTCAACTCTGGTAAGGCAGAAGGCTGGGGCAAGATGGTGGATTTTCCCGTCAAAGAAGACAAATTCGGTATTGGTTATCAACCTCTGCAGGCAGAGCCGGGTGTGCAGAAAGGGCCGAGTACCTTCACCAGCGCTGGGCTGATGAATCATGGTGACGTCTTTGCAACCGGTAGTGAAGATTGGGACAGTGACTATGATGTGGACAACTGGGTGCGCCTGTGTGCTCCAGGGGAGATGGTGAATAATTGGACGGCTGAAGAAGTGGTCCAAGTTACTCTTCAAACAGAGTAATTTTCTTTTGTTTTTCATTTTGCACAAAACCCTACGTTCTGCCCAAGGCGTAGTGATTCATTGTAGGGCCTCATCATGTTTTTTCAATGATATCATTAATAAAGGACGTTTTGCAAACAATTTTGTGATCCCTGTCTTTCTGTTTTTGTTTTTTCATTTTTCAAAAACAATAAAAATGGCAATGTTTTTTTGTTTTTGTGACTTTCTTGAACTCTTTTTTCTAAAATAAAGCATTAAACATGCAGAATCGATCTTACGGACTCCACTATAAACAGTTCTGTTATGGCTCGGTATGATTTCAATAATCCCATCTGCCAAGCTGAAGAGGAGAGTGAGGAAGATTGTGAACTCCCTAAAGAATTGGTCAGATTGTTGAAGCAGGAGGAAAGGGTCATCCAACCTCATCAGGAGGAGTTGGATATTATTAACCTGGGTACTGAGGATGCCATAAAGGATATTAAGATCGGGGCTGCTTTGAAAGAAGATGTCAAGAGAAGGTTGATCGAGATGTTGAGAGAGTATGTGGAGATATTCGCCTGGTCGTATCAAGATATGCCTGGATTGGATACGGATATTGTGGTGCATAGGCTACCTCTTAGAGAAGATTGTCCTTCAGTCAAGCAGAAGCTTCGGAGAACAAGTCCTGATATTGCTGTTAAGATCAAGGAAGAGGTTCAGAAGCAGTTGGATGCGGGTTTTCTGGCAGTGACCAAATATCCCCCGTGGGTGGCCAACATTGTTCCCGTGCCGAAGAAGGATGGTAAAGTCAGGATGTGTGTCGATTACCGGGATCTAAACAGAGCAAGTCCAAAAGATGACTTCCCATTACCTCACATTGATGTATTGGTTGATAATACTGCTCAATCCTCGGTTTTCTCTTTCATGGATGGATTTTCTGGCTATAATCAGATTAAGATGGCGCCAGAGGACATGGAAAAGACGACATTCATTACACCTTGGGGCACGTTCTGCTATAAGGTGATGCCATTTGGGCTGAAGAATGTCGGTGCTACCTATCAGATGGCTATGACGACTCTCTTTCATGACATGATGCACAAAGAGATTGAAGTGTACGTGGATGATATGATTGCGAAGTCGCAGACAGAAGAGGAGCACCTGGTAAATCTGCAGAAGTTGTTTGACAGACTGAGAAAGTCCAAACTGAGGCTGAATCCAAACAATTCTACGTTTGGAGTGAGATCCGGCAAGCTGTTAGGCTTCATTGTCAGTGAGAAAGGGATTGAGGTTGATCCAACAAAAGTAAAAGCTATTCAAGAGATGCCTGAACCAAAAACAGAAAAGCAGGTTCGTGGGTTTTTAGGGAGATTGAACTACATTGCAAGGTTTGTATCTCACCTAACTGCCACGTGTGAACCGATTTTCAAATTGCTAAGAAAGAATCAAGAAATCAGGTGGAATGATGATTGTCAGAAAGCTTTTGACAAGATAAAAGAGTATTTACAGAAACCTCCAATCCTTATCCCTCCAGTTCCTGGGAGACCTCTGATAATGTACCTGTCAGTGACTGAGAATTCGATGGGGTGTGTATTGGGACAGCATGACGAGTCAGGTCGAAAAGAGCATGCCATATACTACCATAGCAAAAGGTTTACCGACTGTGAAATCAAATATTTGCAGCTCGAGAAAACTTGTTGTGCTTTGGCCTGGGCTGCTCGCCGACTGAGGCAGTATATGTTGAACCATACTACCTTATTGATTTCTAAGATGGATCCAGTGAAGTACATCTTTGAGAAGCCGGCTCTCACCGGACGTGTTGCCCGTTGGCAGATGATTTTAACAGAGTATGATATCCAGTACACGTCGCAGAAGGCCATCAAAGGTAGTATTCTGTCAGACTACCTTGCCGAGCAACCGATTGATGATTATCATCCGATGATGTTTGAATTCCCTGATGAAGACATCATGTCTCTGAAGATGAAAGATTATGAAGAGCCTCTTGTCGAGGAAGGACCGGATCCTGATGACAAGTGGACACTGATGTTTGATGGGGCTGTGAATATGAATGGCAACGGTGTTGGGGCAGTGCTTATTAATCCTAAAGGTGCTCATATACCTTTTTCTGCCAGACTGACTTTTGATGTAACCAACAACGAAGCTGAATATGAGGCTTGTATCATGGGGATAGAAGAAGCCGTTGATCTGAGGATCAAAACTCTGGACATATATGGAGATTCCGCTCTAGTGATTAATCAGGTCAATGGAGATTGGAATACTCACCAGCCGCATTTGATTCCTTACAGAGATTACACCAGAAGGATACTGACGTTCTTCAAGAAGGTGAAGCTGTATCATGTCCCCCGAGATGAGAATCAGATGGCTGATGCCTTGGCTACTTTGTCTTCTATGATCAAAGTTCATTGGTGGAATCATGTGCCACATGTTGCGGTGAATCGACTCGAGAGGCCTGCGTATGTGTTTGCAGCCGAGTCTGTTGTGGATGAGAAGCCGTGGTACTATGACATTAAGAATTTCCTCAAGAGCCAGGAGTATCCTGAAGGAGCGTCGAAGAATGACAAGAAAACCCTGAGAAGGCTAGCTGGAAGCTTTTATTTGAATCAGGATGATGTGCTGTACAAGAGAAACTTTGACATGGTGCTGCTCAGATGCGTGGATAGACACGAAGCAGACATGTTGATGCAAGAAGTGCATGAAGGATCTTTTGGTACCCATGCTGGTGGTCATGCAATGTCGAAGAAATTGTTGAGAGCCAGTTATTATTGGATGACTATGGAATCCGATTGTTTCAAGTACGCTCGGAAGTGCCATAAATGCCAGATTTATGCTGATAAGGTGCATATACCACCAAGCCCTTTGAATGTCATGAATTCGCCTTGGCCGTTCGCGATGTGGGGCATTGATATGATTGGGAAGATTGAGCCTACTGCTTCTAATGGACATCGCTTCATCCTGGTTGCGATTGACTACTTCACCAAATGGGTGGAAGCAGCTTCCTATGCTAATGTTACCAAACAGGTGGTTGCCCGGTTCATTAAGAAGGAAATCATCTGTCGTTACGGGGTTCCTGAGAGAATCATCACTGATAATGGTTCGAATCTCAATAATAAGATGATGAAAGAGCTTTGTAAAGATTTCAAGATTGAACATCACAATTCTTCTCCTTACAGACCAAAGATGAATGGTGCTGTAGAGGCGGCAAACAAGAATATTAAGAAGCTTGTGCAGAAGATGGTTGTGACGTACAAGGATTGGCATGAGATGCTGCCTTTCGCTTTGCATGGGTACCGTACCTCAGTACGTACGTCGACCGGGGCAACCCCGTACTCCCTTGTTTATGGTATGGAAGCTATCCTACCTATTGAAGTGGAAATTCCTTCTCTGAGGGTCTTGTTGGATGTCAAGCTTGACGAAGCCGAGTGGATTCGAACAAGGTTTAACGAGTTGAGCCTTATCGAAGAGAGGCGGTTAGTAGCTATGTGCCATGGGCAGTTGTATCAGAGAAGGATGAAGAGAGCCTTTGATCAGAAAGTACGTCCTCGAAGTTATCAGACTGGTGATTTAGTTTTGAAGAGGATCCTTCCTCCCGGTATAGATAACAGGGGCAAGTGGACTCCTAATTACGATGGTCCATATGTTGTTAAAAAGGTTTTCTCTGGTGGAGCCTTGATGCTTACAACTATGGATGGTGAAGATTTTCCGTCCCCTGTTAACTCAGATGTAGTCAAAAAATACTTCGCATAAATTGACCCGCTGGACAAAAAGAATAAAAGAGTCCAGACAAAAAAGGGCATCCCAGCGAACCAAGAAAAAAAAGAAAAAGGTTCGGGCAAAAGTTAGGGATAAAAAATGAAAAGAATTTGTACACCCGGTAAGTCGAAAACCCGCAAGGGCGGCTTAGGCAAAAATGGGTATCCCGGTGGATCGAAAACCCGAAAGGGCGATCCAGCCAAAAGAGGGATTAGAGCGAAGACTACAGTCTGAGTTATCTGTACTTCATCACGCTTCATTGTTTACCATCTCGAAGGATAGGATCGGTCCAGTCATTCTTCTCAGAAAGCAAGGAATTGGGAGAAATTTGAGGATCTGTGAGTCATAACAGAATTGGGACATAGTGGATGCCGTGTTCACATTGCCATTAGGATAGATTTTTCCTTTTATGCGCAATTACCTCTTTCTAGGAATTGCTTCCCGATGTATTTGCCTTTTCAGGCCTGTTTTCAATCAATAAAAGTCGTTATTCAGATAAATTGCTCTCTTGTTTTTATTTTTACTATTTTGTTTGCAAAAACGTCCGAATTTTTGAAAAACATTGCATATAAAAACATGAAGGCTAGACAATAACGTGCAGAAAGATAAAACATTTGAAAATCATTTTGAATGTTGAGGACACTTGTGTATCTTGTCCATACAATCCCCTGGGGCATGTATGTTTTGTTTTTTGCAGGTTACCATCTTTGATTCCTGGCTGAAGCAGGTAAGCCACGGTTTGTTCAAGGATGTTGTCAGCATTGTCCAGAAGTGTGAGATAGGGATCTTCCCCAGCAGTTGAAGCAAGTTCAGGACTTATCTTCCCAGCATATTCAAGGTCAGGGATTCCCCGGCAGGCTTGGAAGTGTCTGTTTCCCCAAGCAAGTCTGAAAGCTATTAGAACTTTTCTTCCCCAGCAGTTGGATAGCAGGCCTGGAAGTGGGTTTGTCCCCAGCTATTCTGAAGAATGTCGTCCCCCACCGAGTTGGAAGGTTGTTGTATCCCCAACGGAGGTATCAGTGAGTAGTGTATTCCTCAGCAGTCGGATTTGAAGTACTGCTATCCCCAGCATGGTCGTGAACGCTTTTCCCCGGCAGGGTTGTGGATGTCTACCCCCAGTGGTCTGGTCTATTATTTCCCCAACAGATATATGTCTTTCCCCAGCAGGGTTGTGGACGTGTTTCCCCGTCAGGGTCGTGAATGTTTTTCCTAGCAGATCTCCCCAGTAGAGGTTTGTGTTGACGATTCTTTCTCCAGCAAGTCCCCGAGTGGATTAGGTTTGGTGGAAATTATCCCCAACAGAGTTTATCCTACATGTGGATTGGTCGCTATCCTTAGCAGACGTGAACATTGGTTGTTTCCCTAGCAGAGTCCCCGAGTGGATTAGACTTGGTGAAGGTGGTCCCCGGTGGGATCTTTCCTTTCTCCAGCAGCAGTGCTATTCCCTAGCACGTTCGGGAAGTTGGTGCTTATTCCCCGCAGAGTGTTCCTCAGACAGAGTTTCCCCACAGAGTTGGAGAATTCATCAGATTATGTGCTCAGCAGAGCAATCCCTTGCTCCTCAGCAGGAGTTTTCATCATTTTGCATCTTGCATGTAGTAATCATTGCATTCTCAAATCGCGTAGCATTTCCATTCAATATGGAGCATTACGCCATAGAAAAACTCAAACATATGCATTCATATGTTACACCAGTTGGATCATATCCCCGGCAGAGGTGGATCGTTGTTCAACATCTGTACGGCACATTTGCTATAGTTGCTCCTGACAGCATTCAGGATTGATAATTCCCCAGAGAGGTTTATTTCCTCACCCGCAGGTGAAAGGAAAGCTTGATTCTCCCTAGTGAGATCCCCAGCAAGTGTTTAGCCTTGCCTTGACATATTGAAGATGTCATTTTTTTGATACCGGTAAGTGTCATGTCAGTACCCGCATGTGTTCTCTTTCCTTGGTGTCGGTAAACACCATTGTTTCGGTGTCGGTAAACATCGAAGTCCCACCCCAGTCATCGGTAAATGTCTGGTTGTTCCTTTTTGATGTCGGTAAACATCATCTTCCGATGTTCGTAACATTATCTTCCTTCCCCAGTGAAGTGTTCACCTCTCGGTTGGTGTCGATAAACGTTGAGTTTTTCCCATTCGCCCGTAGACGTCTGGTTGTATATCTTACATCCCAGTCATCGGTAAATGTCTGGTCGTCTTTTTTGGATGTCGGTAAACATCATCTTTCGATGTCGGTAAACATCGAGTTTTACTCCAGTCATCGGTAAATGTCTGGTCGTCCTTTCTTTCCTTGGTGTCGGTAAACACCATTGTTTCGGTGTCGGTAAACATCGAGTCCTACTCCAGTCATGTGTAAATGTTTGGTTACCTTTTGTTTTGGTGTCGGTAAACATCATCTTTCGATGTCGGTAAACGTCGAGTTTTTCTTCTAGTCATCGGTAAATGTCTGGTCTTGCTTCACTTTTGTACGCATCATCTTTCGATGTCGGTAAACATCGAGTCGCTTTTCCAGGTCATCCGTTGATGTCTGGTAACCTCTCCGTTGGTTTCGATAAACGTTGAGTTTTTCCCATGCGTCCGTTGATGTATGGTTGTATCCTTTCTCCCAGTTCATCCGTTAATGTCTGGTCACCTCTCCGTTGGTGTCGATAAATGTCGAGCTTCTCCCGTTCGTCCGTTGACGTCTGGTCGAGTCTTCCCAGGTCATCCGTTGATGTCTGGTCACCTCTCTGTTGGTGTCGATAAACGATGAGTTTTTCCTATTCGTCCGTTGACGCCTAGTTGTATCTTTTTACTGATAAAAAAATCAAAATCCCCAGTAGAGTCATCGGTAAACGTCTTGTCTGGTTACTGTTGCAAATATCCTGTATCATCTCCCGCAGAGTGCAAATTTTTACGGTTCTTTGGTATTCAATCCCTGTTTACTCTGAAGGTTTGACAGTAGTTGCTCTCATCCGTTCAGGTTCCCAGTTGATTGAATAGGGGAAGCTGTAGCACCTCAAATTTGCACCTCCCATTTGTATATCCATTTTATTTTTTAGGTCATTAACATCACATTAACAATGCATTGTCATTGCATAGTCCAGTACATCTCATCAGTCTAGACTGGTCAGGAGATTCAATTGTGCAAGGCAACAAGAGCATTCTCCATGAGATCAAAGCCCTAGGTGGATTCCCATGAGTTCACATGATTCAAGGATCATTTTGAAGTAGCTAGGTCAAGTATTGAAGGCTCAGAATTCATCAGTGCATGTGCAATTCATCTGAGACCCACAAAAGTCAACAGAAGTCAACTACAAAGTCAACTATGGATTTGGAGGTGGGAAGTGATTAGAGATGCCTCATTCATGTTCAAACAAGTCTCATTTGACATTTCAAACATCAACATTGAAGGATTTGAAGTCAGATCAAGACTTTCCAAAAATAAAAAAGTGACCCATAATTTGAACTTTCCAAAAATGGAGAGTTTTGGACCAACTTCAACTAAATTTTACATCATCAAGAAAGCTTAAAATGAAATTTTGTCCAACATTAAAGTTGAAGATATTTCTCTCCCATTTCCAAAAAGTCCAAGATCATGAATTTCTGATGAATGGTTGAGGAGATATGATCAAATCATCATCAAGTGTGCAAGGCCAAAAAGTGCTATGTATCGATCCATACGAGTTATGTATCGATCCATGCAAGGCAAAAAGTGCTATGTATCGATCCATACGAGTTATGTATCGATCCATGCAAGGCAAAATGTGCTATGTATTGATACATACGAGTTATGTATCGATCCATAATTCTGTTTTGATCATGTATTGGCTACTGTTCACGTGTGCATGCTTCACACACCCTCCAATTTGTCATTTTTTTTGCCATGCACCTTGTTTTCACTTAATTTCAACTTAACTAAGCATGATTAATTTGGATTAAGAGTGGATTAGTACAGCATATAAATACCTAAACCCTAACAGAATTGAGAGGTTAATCATTTTTCACATTTTTTATATCTAAATTTCTCTCTCACTCAAAATTTTTCTCTCATTCACAATTCAATTTTCTTCCAAATACCATGGCATTTTAACTTCAGATTCTTGTTCCTGAGCTTGGATTTAGTAGAGATCAAGGTTTGTTGTGATGAATTCGTGGAAGAAAAGTGCAGTTCATGTTCATGAAGATGCAAATGGAGCTTCTGTTTTGAGCCAGATCTAGAGCCATTCGAGCTTCCATTGATTCATCAAACTTCATTTCAAGTACTGTGGAGTAGATTGGAACACTTCCAGGCTGCAGATCGTGTGAATTCAAAGGCTCTGCACTTCAAGAGGTCACAATTCGAATCTCTTAATTTTAAAATCCATTGCTATGTTGTTGTAGATCTAAGTGTGCTGGTTATGCTGAGCTTTGAATCGTGCGATTTGGTGACCTATTGACTGAGTTATAGTAGATTAAAGTTTCATGCATGAATCTTACTTCGTTCGATTTGATCTTGATAAGTGAAATTAGGCTTAGCTATGCATTGTTTCATGATCTCCATGGAATGTACTACATGTTAGTGTGTTTGATTGTGATTTCTGGGAGAATTTTCTGGAACCGGTATGAACATGTACACTGTTCATCTCCTTCGTGAGGAAGAAGATGAAGATCTTGAGTTTTCCAGGTTTTGCTAAGAACTGGCCACGGTTTAGCTACGAAATGCATCATTAGCTACGAATTCAGCGCCAGGCTTAGGGTTTGAGTCAAAACTGTGTCATTTTGGTTGAGGCGCAGAATTTGAATGTGCGCCAGGTTCGATTCTCACCGAGTGAATATTTTCAAAATGCTTCATCATTTTCTTGTTTCCCTCCCATTTTCACATGCTATGACCATTTCCTTTTTTTTAATTTTTTCCTTAACTTCAAAAAATCATTATAAATTGAAAAATGCATCAATTTCACGCCAATTTTTTGCAAAATGCTCCTTATCCTGTCTAGTTTTTTATGATCATGATTTCCAAAGTTGTGCTTGGCTGAAAAATAATTTGTGCTAGGATGATTGGATACATATGCATGTGTGACCTTGCCTTGCTTATCTCATTGTGAAATACTTGTTTCTTGTCCAATGAATGTGAAATTTTCATTGATGAAACTAGACTCATTGCTGGACATTTTGCTTTTGGTTTGGTATTTTTCCTATGCATAATCTCTGTTTTATGCTTGTGCTAAGTTGGTGGGACAATTTGTGTCACACATTTGAATGTTCAACTTGTACAATGTGATTGACATGACAAATGATGTTCAATGCTTCTGATTTTTTGTATGTGGATCATGTTAGATGTCTTGAACGTGCAAGAATTTTTTCAGAGTTATTTGAATCATTTCTGTTTTGATTTGAATTTTTCATTCATGTTGATCACATATGAGCTTTGAAATTGCCTTGAACTTCTTTTGATCATGAAATGCATTTGGTGATTGATTTTGATGTGAGACCTTTTGGAATATGTCAATATGTGTTTGAAGTTACTTCATGTTAAATTTCATCCCCTGTTTTAAATTTTTTCTCCATCTTTGACCCTAGGCTTTGACCTAGTGGTTTGTGGCTTACATGTGGGTTTTGATTTCAGGTTTAAACATCCAAGTCCATAATTGATGATGCTTCCTCATTTGAGCATTGATGTTTGCTCTTGATTACTAACACTTGTGTGTTTTGTAGGTTGATGTTAACTCATTTGAGTTTGCTTTGTGGCTTGCACATTGTGAACATTGTCTGTCTGTTTGATGTTAACTGTTGTTTAGTTTGTCTGTACAGTTGAACTGATTGGTTTAGATTTTCCACAGGTACCTAAGTTGCTTTGAGTTCTTTTGAACTTGCTTTTGCTTTGCTTGGTTGCTTAACCATTGAGGTATAACTCTTCTGACTTCATGTAGTTTGGAAGACCTGTCCTGTTATGTGGGCAGGCACCTGTCTGAAGTCCTCCTTAAGAGGAAATGCTTGTGAATGTTTAATTTTGTGCCAAGCAGGAAAAGACCTCTTTAGAGGCAATTGGCAGATAAAAGAGATGTGTAATCCATCTCCTGCTACTCAGTGTGTCATTCATTTTGCTCACACACCTTGTGTTGATGCATTGTGGATAATAACCCAAGATCATGTTGTGTCAGTCATCTGTGGAGAAGAGTTCCTACATTCTGAACTCCCACATTTTCTATTTTGAGTCAAGCTCTCCCAGGCCAGGGATAAGAGCTGTGAGGTCTTACCCTCACTTCCCATTTCATCTGCTTCACCCTAACTCTCAATGTTAGGGTTAAGAGCTAACCACACCCCATTCCAGTTGGCTTGCTTTTGCTGCCTAGCCTTGTATGAGCCCAATTATGTGCATATAGTGTGTGTGCTTGCTTTATTGTGGTTGTATGTGTTTGACTGTGCTGTTTAGGATAGCTTGCTCCCTGTGCAAATTAGATAGAAACCTCAACCTAGGACCATTGTGGATTACATGATAACTATTAGGCTCGAGTCAGTCTCCCTTCTAGTTTGTCACTTCCCAGTCTCTGGTTAGGTTAGAAGTTCTTTCCCTGCGTAGGGGAACTACGCCGCCCTGATCCTCATACCAGATGAGGTACGTAGGCAGGAGATTAGCAGATCTCTCCGGGCGCCTTTTTTCTTTTTCAACCCTTTGTGTGTGTTTGGAGTCTGACGTAAGTCCAGCGATTGGCAGTTGGTTTCCTGTGTCTTGTTTGCTTGTTGGAGTCTGACGTAAGTCCAGCGATTGGCAGTCGGTTTCCTGTGTGTGTGTTTGTTGGTTCGGAGTCTGATGTAAGTCCAGCGATTGGCATTCGGTTTCCATGTTTGCCTGTTTGTGTGGAGTCTGACGTAAGTCCAGCGATTGGCAGTCGGCTTCTTGTGTGGGTTTTGTTTGGCGTGCGTTAGCCGAGCTACGAGTGCTCTGATTCTTCTCTAGTTAGAGAAGATACGTACGTATAGGATGCGACATCCTAGCGAGCATGTTTCCCTTGTCCCGAACTACATCGACTCTGATGTTTGTGTCTGACAAACTACGTAGGCCCAGAATGCGATATCCTGCCGAGTTCCGTTTCTTCTGTCCGTTCTGTGTTTCAGTTTAGTGTGCGTGCAGTGTTTTGAGCAGTTTCTAGCAACCTTTCTTCTATTCTTTCTGAGTGTGGATCCCGTCGAGTACGACGGATGCGTAGGGGTGCTAATACCTTCCCTTCGCATAACCGACTCCCGATCCCATCTTTCTCTGGTCGCGAGACCATGTCTTTTCCAGGTTTACTTCGAGCGTTTCCTTTCCATCTTTGGGATAAACAACGCACGGTGGCGGCTCTGTTGTTTCGTTTTCCCGCCGGTTTTTCGCGTAATGCGACACATCTGTACTCACCCAATACTTTAAGGGACAATCCAATTGAGAGCTCCATATGTAGCAATTGTCTTTGGTCCTGATTCCTCTCATAATTACTTCACTCTTTATGTCAAGGATTTGACATTCAGTTTTGGTGAAGTTAACATTCGGATCTTGATCACATAGTTGGCTAATGCTTATGAGGTTTGCAGTTAGTCCTTTGACTAGTAGAACCTTGTCAAGTCTAGGTACTCCAAGGCAGTCAAGTTTACCTGTTCCCTTGATTTCACCTTTTGCTCCATCTCTAAAGGTTACATGATTTATAGTATGTTGATGCAGATCAGTTAGCAGGTCTTGGTTTCCAGTCATGTGTCTGGAACATCCACTATCAAAGTACCATTCTTCTTTGGCTGAGATTCTGAGGGGACTGTGAGCTATCAGACTTGTGACATTAGTCTTAGGGACCCATTGCTTTTTGATGATAGGCATGTGATGTTTGGGTCTGAATTGATGGTGATCCTGATGATGAGCAGACCTAGGATAGCCATACAGTTTATAGCAGAATGGCTTTAGATGACCAAATTTCCCACAGTAATGGCATCTCCATCTTTGGTGTTTTCCTTTCAACTGTTTTCTCATTTGGTGATGTGACATATTATGTGACATCACAGTTTTTTGAATGCTCTTAAGTTTGGCTTGAGGTTTGACACCAGTGTCACTACTCCCAGGTTTTGAGTTATTATACCCAATGCCAGATTTGTCTCCTGTTATTTGTCCAATTTGAAGGATCTTGTCTAAGGAGTCAGACCCATTGCTTAACATTCTTACATACTTGGTCATCTCTTCTAATTTAGAATTTTGAAACATGACTTCAGTCTTTAATTTTGAGATGATTTTTGCATGGTCTGCCTTCTCACTTTCCAGCTGTGCTATCTTCTGATTTTCAGCTTGTGGATTTTTGTCTAGCTTGGTATTCAGAACCACTGCTTCTGTTTGTAACTTGGAGATGGTTTCCAAGTATTCTCTCTTCTCGTTCTCAAGTTTAGTAATTTCCTTCTTCTGGCTATCAACCTGTTTGCACAGCTCTACACTTTTTTGACACAACTTTCTGTAGGTAGATGCCAATTCTTCAAAGGTTACTTCACCATCACTTGAGTCTTCATCAGATTCCCATCTTCCTGTCAAAGCAGTCACAAGATTCGCAGCCTCCTCTGTATCACTCTCATCTGGCCAGGTGGCAGCAAGACTCATCTTCTGCTTCTTGAGGTAGGTACCACATTCTGTTCTAATGTGTCCATACCCATCATATTCATAGCACTTTACTTCTTTTCCTTCTTTGGGCTTTTCTTCTGACCTAACTCTTCTTCCATTATTGATGTCAGATGAGATGTTTTTGACATTTGCCTTGGATCTTACATCCATTTTCTTTAACAATCTGTTGAACTGCCTTCCTAACATAGCTACTTCATTGACAAGATCTTCATTACCCTCCTGACTCTTGTCCTCTTCTGTGTTTGACATGAAGGCAATGCTCTTTGTTTTTCTTTCAACACCATCATTCAACCCTAACTCAAAGGTTTGGAGGGAACCAATTAGCTCATCTACCCTCATGTTGGAGATGTCTTGAGATTCTTCTATTGCAGTTACCTTCATAGCAAATCTCTTGGGGAGTGACCTGAGAATTTTTCTTACCAGTTTTTCATCTGTCATCTTTTCTCCCAGGGCTCCTGAGGCATTAGCAATTTCAAGGATACTCATGTGAAATTCATGATATTCTCTTCTTCTTTCATCCTTAAGTTTTCAAACTTGGAGGTGAGTAGCTGTAGTCTAGACATCTTTACCCTGGATGTGCCTTCATAAGTGGTCTTGATAATGTCCCAAGCATCTTTAGCTATTTCACAATTGTTTACCAATCTGAAGATGTTCTTGTCCACTCCATTGAAGATGGCATTCAAAGCTTTAGAATTCCCAAGGGCTAGGTCATCCTCCTCCTTGGACCATTGTTCTTCAGGCTTTTTCTCAGTAGTGGCTTCTCCTTATTTAGTAACAACAGGATGTACCCAGCCTGTCAAGACAGCTTTCCACGCCTTGTTATCAAGGGATTTTAAAAAAGTAACCATTCTTGGTTTCCAATAGTCATAGTTAGAACCATCCAAAATTGGTGGCCTATGAACAGATCCTCCATCCCTCTCCATTGTACCAGAAAGTATTCTCCCTAGATCTCACCCAGAGCCAGAGCAGGATGCCTGCTCTGATACCAATTGAAATTCTGGTATCAGATATAAGATGTCGAAGGTAATGTCACGACATTGATATCTGGTTATAAACAATGGATAATTAAACAGAATTGAAAAGCAAATCATACAAGCAATTGTTAACCCAGTTCGGTGCAACTCACCTACGTCTGGGGGCTACCAAGCCAGGAAGGAAATTCACTATAATAGAATTAGTTCAAAGACTATCCGTACACTTCACCAAGTTACAGTCTTTCTCACCTAATCTCTACCCGTGCAATTTCTACCTAAGCACTCTTAGATATGAGAACCCACTCACTTCCCTTACAATCACAAACCCGTGATCTTAAACAACAATCCCTTGTGAAAAGAAAATACTTTTCAATTACAAACTCTTGATTTTACTTCACAGTTTCAATCAAGAAGACACACTCTTGATCTTGCTTCAAAGCTTTGATCAAGAAGACAAATCAGTCCAATTCAATCATCAATGGATGACTTGAATGACCTACAGACACAAACCCTGGCTCTCTCTCTAAATTTCGCTCAGTCTTGGTTGTGTGTTCAAACAGGTTTTCTGAGTCCCTTTTTATAGAAACATTGGACATCTTGAAAACCCTAAATATATTTTCCAATCAAAACTTTTTATAACAGTTGTAAAGATCTTCCTGGAAAATAAACAAATCTGGTTGAAATCCTTGATAGAATGCGCCAGCTAGCCATATCTTCAATCAACCTATGATTGCCATTAATTGTGCAATCACAAAACACCAGACATTCATACTGAATGTTCTGTGTACAGGATGTCATGACATCGGGTCTGACATCTGGAAAAATCCTGCATAATCCAATTTCCTTTTAAAGCAGGTACAGCCATATCAGATACCATGACATTGTGTATGTCATCTGAAACAATCCTGCATGAACATGTCTTCCAGTTAAGCTCCAGCAGGTACAACCAATATCAGAAGCCTTGTCATTTTATGTGACATTCTGAAACAATCCTGCTTGCATATGTTCTTTAACTCCAGCAGGTACATAGGATATCTTATGTTAAGACATCACACAAGACATCTTGTGAACACTCTTTGTTTTATCAAAATTGCTGCCAACACTTAGAATCAACAAATAGTCTTCTTGTGTAATCTCTGTAAGGGACCAGATTAGGCTGGAGGGTGTTCCAATCACCATTCACTTGATTGATCAATAGAGCTGAATCCCCAAAGATGTCCAGAGTCTTGATTCTCAAATCAATGGCTTGCTCAATACCCAAGATACAGGCTTCATACTCAGCTTCATTATTTGTGCACTCAAAAGTCAGACGAGCGGTGAAAGGCATGTGGGCACCTTTCGGAGTAGTAATGACAGCGCCAATTCCACTTCCTCTGGCATTGACAGCCCCATCAAACAACAAAGTCCACTTTTCGTCTGGATCAGGTCCCTCCTCAACAACTGGCTCTTCACAGTCTTTCATCTTGAGGAACATGATGTCTTTATCTGGAAAATTAAACTTCATCGGCTCATAATCTTCAACCGACTGTTGAGCAAGATAGTCTGATAGAATACTCCCCTTGATGGCTTTCTGGGATGTATATTGGATATCGTACTCTGTCAGTACCATTTGCCAACGAGCAACCCTTCCGGTGAGAGCTGGCTTCTCGAATATGTACTTGACTGGATCCATCTTGGAGATCAATAAGGTTGTGTGAGTCAGCATGTATTGTCTCGATCGCTTAGCAGCCCATGCAAGTGCACAACATGTCTTTTCAAGCATTGAGTATCTCGACTCGCAGTCTGTGAATTTCTTACTCAGGTAGTAGATGGCATGCTCTTTACTACCTGTCTCGTCGTGTTGACCGAGAACACAACCTATGGAATTGTCTAGTACTGTCAAATACATAATTAGCGGTCTCCCTGGGACCAGAGGCATGAGGATATGAGGATTCTGCAAATACTCTTTTATCTTTTCAAAAGCCCTTTGGCAATCATCGATCCACCTCTACTCTGGGTCTCGTATGTCTTCAGGTAATTCTCCACCCTCTCTCTGGTAGAGATTACATCAGCAAAGTTGGAGGCATTGCAACCCACCAGGCGCTCCAAGTAAGGTCTGGGCAGAGTGTTCATGAACATGTTAGCCATTTCCTTCTCCAACATAGAAGGTTGAACACGGGAAGCTGTCTCCCTCCAGCGTTGAACGTATTCCCTGAAGCACTCATTGCTTTTAAGAGACAGATTCTGAAGTTGAGTTCTGTTCGGAGCCATGTCTGCATTATACTGATACTGCTTCACAAAAGCCTCAGCCAAATCCCTCCAGCAGCGGATGTGGGCTCTGTCCAGCCTCATATACCATTCCAGGGATGCCCCAGCTAGGCTATCCTGGAAAAAGTACATAAGCAACTTTTCATCGTCAGAGTATATAACCATTTTACGGAAGTAGGCTTGCACATGGGTCTTCGGGAAAGAGTTGCCGCTGTATTTGTCGAATATCGGGACCTTGAATTTCGGTGGCACCCTCATGCCTGGGACCAATCCCAAGTCAGCAACGTCTACTCCCAGAGGATTCTGTCCTTCCACTGCCTTCAACCTCTCTTCCAGTCTCCGAAACATAGGGTCCATACCATGACTCATTCCAAAGTCTTCCTGAAGCAAGGGGAACTGATCCTCCTGGTCATCATGGATGGGTTGTTGACCGGAGGTGACGTGTAGGATCGGGGTAGGCCCCGGTCCACTGGGTCCGTTAACCTCTCCAGCTGGAGGATCAGTCAACGTCTCTGGTTGAGTAGTGGTGGGATTCCTCTGCATCATCTGCCTGAGCTCTTGCTGTCCCTGAGCCACCCCTTGAACCACATCCATGAACTGATTCATGCGAATCTTCATCTCGGCGAGTTCTACTTGTAGGCTTTCCATTACTCTCTGGTGGTTTCTGCGTGTACCGTACCGGTGAATGCCTGAGTCAGCTATCCTACTAGTGGAACACCAAACAACTGAGAACACTGCAACGGTACCTGTTATGCAAGACATGCTGATGGATATGCAAATGCAATGACATGTTTATCAGTTCCAAAGGGTATTCTAGCCCCTTGATTCCAGTCTCACATTTGATAAACGGTGTAAGAAGAAAACCCCGACTAGAATCAAGAAGAAGATATAAACCCCTGGGAATAGATAAACATGTGTTAAATGATATGAATGCAAAATGATGTGATGCAATGATGTGAATGCAAAACGATGTGATGCAATGCAGTGACATGGGAATCAGGATTGCTGGATCCGCTTGAATATCTGTTGGGTTGCACTGTCTGAAGAGAAACCCACTGAAGAATGTAATACAAGATCAGAACTCTGCTCCAGAAAACCGGGTTAATTGGAGGTTAAGGTTTCCTGAATTTAGCCTGCCCCTCACTGGTAGGTTCTAAGAACAGAAGTTTGTCAGCTTCGGCCCTTCGGTCGAGAATAATACGTTTACCACTGAAGGTTTGGCATTATTACGGGATAAAAGACCTCCATTGACTCCCCTCAACAGGACATCCTAATAGCAAGTTCCCAGTCTCTGGGTCCTCGGATTGATCAGCGAGAATGCGCCCACCAGAGCTAACATAAACGCGTCTCGGAGGAGAGGCCTCGACTGAGTTCTCGGGAAATGGTCACCAGAGTCGATGATTTCTAGAGGAACATCTATCGTTATGGAACACCCATAGGACAGAATATATCCAAAAGAAACCTCGTCTGGATGTGGGTCTTCATGAACGACTTAACGTAGCAACACGCCACGCAAGCCTCATGACTATCCACTCTAAAACCTGTGTGTACACTCAAGCCTGGGTAATGGGCTTATCTCTCATAGAACACCCCATCCCAACAAACAAACAAACCAACAGCAGAGCCAACAGATACATCAATGATATGTACACAATGCATTGAAGCAGGTAAATGCTGAAAAATAAATAACTGTACAAAAGAATGAACACCCAATAAACAAACAACCTACAAAAGCTAGGAGGGACTCGCTCAGGGAAACCATGGTCCCCAGCAGAGTCGCCAGCTGTCGCAACCTGAAAAAGGAGATGCAAAAAAAACAACCGGCGAGAAAGAAATGACAGAAGAGTCGCCATCGTGCGTTATTTATCCCAAAGGAGGGAAAGGAAACGCTCGAAGTAAACCTGGAAAAGGGAAAGGAAAAAGCAAGGTCTCGCAACCAAATCTTGGGTTCGGGAGTCGATTATGCGAAGGGAAGGTATTAGCACCCCTACGCATCCGTAGTACTCTACGGGATCCACTCTTGTTGTTCTTGTCTAAAGGGCGTGGGTTTATCTAATGTACTATCTACTAAAAGAAGGGTCAAAAGAAAATGACTCGCACGGATGTCGCATCCACTGCATACGTATCTCACCTGAATATGAGAATCAGAGTCTTCGTAGCTCAGCTACCTATGGGTTAAAGAGGAGTGTTCTCACTAAGACATCGCATCTTATGCCTACGTATCTCATCTGGAATGAGAATCAGAGCAAACCGTAGTTCGGCTAACTACGGGTTAAGGGTTGTGTTTTTTAGATGAACGACGTTACTACGCAATCTACCGGATGCTCGACCTTTGGAGACTTACTCGCATGTAGTAGAAGGAGTTAATGTGTTCTTAGGAGAATAAAAATCAATGAGTTTGTTTGTGTTTTAGGAATGCTCATGCAAAAAAGGAAGTCCTAGACGAAGGAACAGTGCTACCTTAGTTGACATGCAAACGAGAGACTATATGAAGCCTAGCAATCCTATGGGGAGACGATCACACCATACAAAAAAAACATGCATAAAGTAAAATGCCACCAAGGGGCTCAAACCTACATGGGTAGGGCTTTAGTCAAGAGGGGTCATATCAACCTCGACAAACAAGCCATGGAATAGGTAATCAAATGGGCTCTTAACCACTGACATTAAACGTCAGGGTGAGCAGATCAAAAGGGTAATGAGGATAAGACCTCATAGCTCTTAACCCTGGACAGGGTGAGCTCATGACAAAAAGTGGGGATTCAGAAAGGTGGATCCCTCTCCACTGATTGACCAGACAAAAGATCTTGGGCTTTTGTTCTGAAGCTTCGACACGTAGTGTGATCTTAAAGAACGACACACTGAATAACGGGGGATTGATTACTAATCCCTTTTATCCGTCAATTGCCTCTTCAGGGAGGTCTTTAGGCACAAAAGTAAACAAACAAAAGAAAACATTGCCTCCTATCGAGGTCTTCCAGCTAAGAAAGCGGTAAAATGCGGGAAAGATAAAGGATCAAGAGATCTACCACACGGATAAAGATCCGAAGTAATAACAGCTAAAGAAATAAGAAACCCAGAGATCTCTCGAGCTGGCACCAACAAAGAAAGCAAGTCAATACAGGTAATCGGAATGAATCTTCAAATGGTATCCCACAAATAAAGTGGAATGCCAAGCAAGCTATCCTTTCAGGAGTCATGTGAGCCCTCACAAAAAACTCAACAAACAGGTTAGAGTGACAAGATGGGGCGCAATCAAGAGTTGCCCCAAATCAAAATGTAACCACATGAATCATGCCATTAAAATTCACACAAAAAATCTCACAAAAAGCAACCAAGTGTAGGAGGCCTAAACCTCTTGTTAAACACGTGCATCAAAAGGGTATCAAAATTCAAAGTCAGGGGCAAGGATCCACACATCAAGACATAACATACATACTAAAACATGTGCCCACATGCAAAACCTAACGATAATACCTCACACATTCAGAGCATTCAAATTGAAAGCATAGAGTAATGGAAATAGGGCAAACCTGATTGGAGAGATCGAATGAAATTGAATTGCCCGGTTGGGTTTGCAAAGCAATCTGAGGGTTTATATGAGATGGAATTGGCTCTTTGCAGATGAGTTCCTTTCAGTCTCTAGAGGTTGCTCTGAACTCTGTTAGCTCTTCTCTCACTATCTTTTTCCCTTACTGGAATTTCAGAATTTATAACCTGATTTTCGTGGCTTTGTGGGCTCAAATGAGAGAGGTCCAAGTCCAAGATTTTTCTGTTATATTTTATTTTATTATTTATTTATTTATTATTATTATTTATTTATTTATTTTTATTTGTTTTCAAAACGCGCGGGCTTCGCCTAGCGAGCATGACAGTTCAAGAAATTCCTCTAAGCGTAGGTGATTCTGGTGGCTTTTCTTGGGACTCGCTAGGCGACCCATTCTGCTCGCCTAGCGAGCATGACAACTCATGAACAAACTTTTTCTCCTTCAAGATTAACGTTTTGACTGATGAATAGACCCCATTTGAACATGTTGGAAGTATCTCAAGCCATTCCCTTGTGTTGACTGATCACCCAGATAGGACCCACAAAGTGTCTTGGATGATATTCAAGCTTCTTGGATCTAATTCCGATTGACATGATGAAATGCAATATGAAATGTTAAATGACCTAAAAATGAATGCATGAATGAGGGGGGCAAATTTTGAGGTATTACACATATCAAGATGGAGGTTTTGGAAAACATCAAGAATTATGAAGAAGGTTTGGAGGCTTGGAAGATCACAAAATGGGATGTCTTGTGAATGAAGAAAAAGTAGAATTAGGTAGTTTGACTTTGGCAACTGTTTAACCAAAAAGTCAATAGTTTACCAAAAGTCAACTCTAGGTCAAAGTAGTTTTTTGTACGGGATTTGGTTTTGACTCTCTTTGTAATGAATTTGGATGTTTGTAATGAAATTGGCTCCTTTGAATGGTATATGTAACTTGTTTCACAAGAAAAATGGCTTTCCTTCCAAAATATGTCTTTATTTTGAAATTTTAAAATATGTTTGGATATGAATTTTAATATTAAATGAATTTGAATGCCAAGTCCTGAATCAATTGAACAACTAAGCAACTAACCATGTAAGATCTCAACAGAGAATGGTCAACAAAAAGTCAAACTTCCATGGTTGACTTTTGTTGACCAAAGTCAACCTTGAAAGTGACTTCTAAATCAACTGCCCATGATGTAATCAACATAACCAAAAATCATAAACCAAGGATTAGTGTCCCATAAAAACTTGACCCATAAGGAATGATCAACCAAAATTTTGTTGTGCCCATAACCAAAAGGACAAGATGAAGCATAATGAAGTCCACAAGCTTGCATACCATAATCTCATAATCTCAAACCTTGTATCTTAAAAAAGAAACCTTTGAATCAAAATATTGTTATTTGAAAAGATAAAAATTTAAATAAATGACCTAAATGACTATGAGTATGCAAATGAATCATAGACCAAGATCTGAATGAAAAGTGGGAAAAAGTTATGGTAAATTTTGGGGTATGACATGTGTCGACTCATGACCTGTTCAGGTCGATACATGCTTCCAACAGGCCGGCTCATAATGCATTTTTTGGGTCATTTCACTTAATTTCTCATTCTCTATTCACACATGCATTCATCTCCACACCTTTTCATTTCTTCTTGAGTATTGAAACACTTTAATTGTCTATAACTCCTCTTAGATCCATTCACCATGTCTCATCCAATCTCTATTTACCAACACATCATTAAGCCTCCTCATTCAATCATCACATGTCCTCTTCTCTAAAACCCTCATTATACTCTTATTTCAAATCACACCCAAGTTATCCAAGCTCCGAATTTGCATTCATTTTTAGGTTTCATTGTTATATTTGTTTGATTAAGAATATTTATCTCTAGTTTAGGTTTGTGGGTACTCATATATCCCTCAAACAACTTAAGTTATCTTTCACACATTTTTTCAAACACTTGGCATGCAAACTCCTTTTGAGAAATTCTCCATGGCACCAAAGATTGCGAGAGACAAGAGTGATTCCAAGTGTAAGGGAAAGGATACCATATCCTTTACCATTCCAGAAACTCCATTTTTGTTGGTTTTGTCTACGTGTGTTGAGGAATTTGAAGAGAAACACAAACACCGCCTTGTAATGAAGTAGTGTGTTTGGAAACATGTTATTGTTGGTTGATTGGACATTCCAGAGGTTGTTCGTCTTGTCAAGCATCAACAAATCAACTATTTCTTAAAGCTTTCACAAGACTATAATGAATATCTCATTTGTGTGTTCTACTTCGGGCTGGACGATAGACGTGGCCCATCCTTCAAGTTCACAATAGGTAATATGATTTATGATTTTACTGATGATCTCTTAAAGTCGTTGTTTAGAATTATTATTGTTAGTACTGATATTGAACCGTCGGTAACAGATACCAACATTCATCAAGATTTTAAATGGAACATTCATCTCAATGAGTTTCTTAGAGCTCTGGGGTCCGATGATTGTTATGATCCTATAATAACCCGTGAGATGAAGATGGTTCCTTGAATTTTACTTTGGCTTGTTTCTCACGTGTTGCACCCAAAGAATGGTGGTTTCTCAAGGATTGACAATGCTGAAGTTCACCTTATCTACATTCTTCTGCATAAAATTTGAATAAATTGGGAAAACTACATAGTGTCTCAGATGTTTTCCATCAAAGACTGTAACAAAGGAACTTCATTCTGTTATGTTTCTATGATTGCTAAAATCTTGAACAATTTCAACATAAGGATGCCAAATATCCAGTATAGATCTCCGAGTATGGCTTAAGAGTTCTCCCAGCTCACTTTAACCAACATGAAATACTTTTTGGATGAAAACCGTCGGGTGCATTATTTCCGTGTTAGCAAGAATGGTATGAAAATCTATAATTTCAATGACCCTGTTGAGTTTATTGATGCAGTTGTTGAGCCACGTGTGGATGATGATCAACCTATTGGTGCTTCTCATGGTGTACCTCAAGGTGATGCGTTTATGCAAGATGCTGACCATGAGGATGGTCAAGGTAACTATTTAGTGATAAATATGGAGATCAGTCTTCCATCATCACTATGCTTCAAACATGAAGGTTAGGCAAGATGACCATTATAAGGAGGATTGTCTGAGGCGATGTGCTTTTGAGGCAGTTCAAGTGGAAAGATTTTGTTTCATACAAGAGCACATGACAACACAAGACACCAACTTTGAAGACTTTGTTTCTTATATGACTGAAAGGCTTGTCTCTATGCACAATGAGATGGATGATAATCATGATGCCACAATTGGCAGGATTAATCACATGATTTCTACTCAAAATGAGAATCACTGCCACTATACACAATTCTACCGAGAGATGTGCAATTGCTTGGATCATCACTTTGGAAATGATGGACAAGGTTGACATCGTCGTGTGAGGCTAATTCCTAGAGGTCGTGGAGGACGTTAAAGTGTTGAACTTTTGTGTCTTTGGCTCAAACATCTTGTGGAGCATTTCTATCATGCATTTCATATTTTGAGTCATCATGCATTTTGTGTTTTTATTTTGGTTTATTTTGTCCTTAAGTTTATGTATTTACAATTTTATCACTTTAGTGTGACATTAGTTATGTTATTATATTGCCTTTCTATTTATGTTGTGTTAACTTCAATTTCTGTAATTCATGTATGTAGTGTATGTGAGTGCACGCTCTTTCTTTTCAAACACTTCTATGTGGTATATGGTATATGTGATATGTTGTATCTATGTGATACTTCTAATGACTTGATTTGTCTCTTTTTGATGTTGTCAAAGGGGGATAAGCATATGCAACCTATGATTTTGAATCTCTCTCTCTCTTTCTCTCTCTCTCTCTCTCTCTCTCCCCCTCTCTCTCTCTCTCTCTCTCTCTCTCTCTCTCTCTCTCTCTCTCTCTCTCTCTCTCTCTCTCTCTCTCTCTCTCTCTCTCTCTCTCTCTCTCTCTCTCTCTCTCTCTCTCTCTCTCTCTCTCTCTCTCTCTCTCTCTCTCTCTCTCTCTCTCCATCTATCTATATATCTATCTCTTTTTATTTTCATTTGCAAATTATTGGTTTCATCAATTGTGCAACCAATACATTTGGTTAAACTTTTTGATAACCTTTTGAAAAAGTTTTTGTTGATTTGATCACAATCTATTAGATTATGGTTGGATTTTCAAATTAAAAAAAAACATACAAAAGTCTAAACTAAATTGATTGCACACAAGGTGTTCGATAATTTATCCCTATTGCATTTTTGTGTATTTTGTCATTGGGAATAGAATTTACTATTGAGTAGCATTCAAGTGATTACGATTAAAAGTATTTTGATCAAATTTGTTCTCACTATCATAACTTGATTCTATATACGCATATTCGAGCTTTTTCAATAGCGGTTTGGTTTAGACGATTTGATCTTGTCACTTCTGCTAGTCGTTAAAATTTTCAAAATAGTTTTTTGTAAAGTTTTTTTGAACTTGGGATATATTCATCCCCCGTCTAGACTGTTTCCTATCGCCTAACAAGTGCTATAACGAGCTCCGGTTAATTTCGTGCTTCAATATTCACATATTAAAAAATGGCTACCTAACCTAAAGGGGCGTACAATAGAGCGCTCATCTTTACCGGTGAAAATTATGGCTATTGGAAAGCTTGTATATGTATCCATATCAACTCAGTTGATAAGGGTGTATGGGACGCCATCATCAATGGTCCTAATCAAATTACAATGACCAATGGTGAAGGTGTCGTCGTACCGAAATCAGAAGCACAATTGAATGATAATGATAAGAAATTGTGGTCATATGATTGAAAGGTACAAAATATTCTCATATCCATAGGCGGTGTTTATGAATATTATCGTGTTTTCCATTGTAAAACCGCTAAAGATATGTGGGATGCATTAGAAGTTTACCATGAGGGAACCAATGAATTTAAAAAAGCTAGGATAAATACCTTAAATCAAGAGTTTGAACTATTTCGCATGAAGTATGGTGAAACCATTACCGACATGCAAAAGAGGTTCATATATCTTATAAATCGTTTGAATGCTCTAGGTAAGCCTATTTTCAATGACATTGCTACTAATAAAGTTTTGAGGTGTCTTAATAGGGAATGGAAACCTAAGGTCACCTCAATCAAAGAAGCGGATGATCTTAAAACACTTGATCTCACAACTTTATTTGGCAAGCTAGAAGAACATGAACAAGAACTCACTTGTTTGGAAAAACACGAAAAAGAGCATGAGAAGAAGATAAAGAAGGAGAAAGGTAAAGACAAAGAGGTAGAAAAGAAGTCTATTGCTCTAAAGGCTTCAAGTTTGAAGTCCTCAACCAATGAGCAAAGTGATTGTGAAACAATAGATGACAAGAATTCTGATGATGAAGAGATATGGTTGTTCGTCAAAAGGTACAATAGATACATATGGAAAAATAGAGTCAAACACTCTGACAAGAACCTAATCAACTTTAGAAGGCTATCGAACTCCTCAAAGGAAGATGGGAATAAGAAGGGTAAAATTATAATTTCATGCTACAATTATGGAAAAGTCGATCATTATAGGCCAAATGTCCTTTGATCAAGAAAGACAAAGAGAAAGACCATCAAAAGAAATCTAGAAAATCTAGAAGAGCCTATATTTCTTGGGAGAATGAAAGTGATTCTTCAAGTGATGAAAGCTCAAGTTCAAGTGTTGAATCGTCCACGCTTTGCTTCATGGCCAACAAAAAGATGAAGAAGAATGTATGTCATTCTAAGCTTGAATCTATTAATGAACTATCTTATTCCCAAGTACAATAGGCTTTTGAAAATATACATAGAGAAACCGTAGACGCTTTAAAAAGTTAGATTCAAACAAAAGAATCTTTTCACATTTAGAAGCTAGAGTTTTAGAAACCTAAAAGAACATGGAAGCTTTTAAGCAATATATGGTATATATTCAAAAAGACAAGAATGAGGATGAAGAACCTTCATGGTTCGGTTGTGAAACTTGTCACATTTGGAAAAAAGAGGTAAATACTCTTAAAGCTAAATTGGATAAGGCATTGCAACCAAAGGTTATATTTGTTATTGATCCATCAAAGTTTAAACGATCTTTGAACCCTTCATATAAAAAGTATAAATATGTTCAAAAGGATTCAAAAGTACATCTCATCACTACTTATCTTGTCATTATTATTGCAATAAAGGTCACACTATTAAAAGTACCTATTTCTTATTTTTCTTTCCTCCTAATGTTTTAAAAGTCAGATTGGTCATCAAATCGATGAAGGTGGATTACTAGTTTATTAGTCGAATTACATGGTCATTGGTCGAACCGCATGACTAAACCAGATTAAATTGGATAATTCAGTTGAATAAAATATATAACTCAATTGAATAAACCAGTCTCTATAACAAAACTATATGATTATTAAATCGGTCAAACTAGATTACTTGCTCTCTAAAAAAATCACGACACTTATCAAATTTTAAAATTTTAAAATATCATAATTTTACAAGTTCATTCTTTAAATTCAAAATATAAACATAATCATCACACACAACAAAAATACAAAATACAAATAAAAATCAAATTTGAACAAAGTACAATTGCAACATAAACTAAATAAAAAAATAAGTGCATTGTCTAATAAATTTATTCTAAAAATGGAAAGTTGTTCCAAATAAGTTTCGAACAAAGTTTACTTATATTTTAATTTTATTAAAAAAAAAATATCGAAATATCGTCGTTTTGTTTGATGAAAAAAAACAAGCACGACGTTTTTCCAAAATCATTGTTTCGCCAATTTTTACTGGTATTGGTCGATTTAATAGCTTATCAAATCCAAAAATCAAACAAGACTGATAACCCTTTCCATTCCCGATTCAACTGTTCAATTTTTGAAACACTGTCGCCGCCTCTTAAGTTTCTCTCTCACTTTTATATTTGCTAATCCCACATATTTAGTAGACGATTCTCATTACAAATATATATCTTTAAATAGTATTATTTCTTATTTTTAATATAATTTAATTCATTATTTCTTTCATGTTTAGTCACACCAGTATGTAATGTCTGGATCCGCCCCTCGGTTGACCTCACGTGTATATATATATATATATATATATATATATATATATATATATATATATATATATATATATATATATATATATATATATATATAAATCAAGGGTTAAATTAACATTTTATTTAATTAGTCATTCGATTAAATCTAAGTTAAAAGATAGGATTTTGAGTAAGTTAAATAAACTTACTCTTAAAATAAATCTCTCTCTATCTATCTATCTATCTATCTATCTATCTATGTGTGTGTGAAATGATTTTATCTGTTTATTTATAGGTCGGATCCAAAACTTTTACTTTAAATAAAGACATTCAATCACCTCTAAAAATACATTAAAAGCTCTGGAGTTATTTCTTTCTCACTTTTTCTTTCTCTTTAAGTTATGAGAGCCTCTTCTTCTTTCATCTTTTACTCATCTAATTTTTTTTAACATTTCTTAAAATTCTCTTTGAAAAATTAATAATCTTGTGAAAAACTTCTCCTCGAACAAGAAATATTATGAATGATCTAACAATTATACTTTAAGAGTGTTTTATCATGATGTTTCCTAAAAAAAAATTATAATTCAAATCAACTAAAATGTGGATTCTATTTTCAGTATAACTAGATAGCATAATGGCTTTCTATTTTCAACTAAAAGTTACTACTACTACTACTAGTTTTTCTCCTCTAACTACTTTTTTTGACTCAACCCCCTTCCCTTTAACTAACTTATTAATTATATTTGTGAAACTTTACAAGGTAGTACTTCAGGTCATATTGTTTGTTGGCTGGTCAGCAATTCAATTAAGACTGTCTTAATTGGTCAACAATGCTTTGATCATTACCACTTTTGATTTGCCTTTATATTATATGGCCAATTCTCCCAACTCATCTTATTGTTAATTAAATTCTTCCTTTTTGACTGACTATTAACGTTTGTTATCAACATAATAATTTTAATGTTGAATTCAAACAAGAGACTATACATTGAGCCCTAAATCCATTATACATATATAGGTATACTATGAGAATAATTTTGATGTATGTTGTCAGCTAATGTTTTTTATAGTGTTGTATAACTTTTAATATAAATATAATGAAAATCAAACATTTTTAATAAACAAATGATTATAATGAATGTCTTGTATTCATTGTTCGATTTGCAATTACACTGGCAATTTGACAAACCTGACCAGATCATTTGTATATTGAATTGAATTGGGTATTGTATTTCAAATAAATAAAATTGATAATTTTTTCAATTATAAAATACTGAAACACAATTCATACAATTATTTAAATTAAATGAAACACATCATATAATATTTAATTAAATTAAATTAAAATGATACCAAAAAAATAAAATAAAAAACTGTTGTATTAAATTACATAAATATAACATTTAATAATAGTAACAAATTTTACAAAACACATTATTTCTAATAAATTAAAAATGATAAGAAAAAAAATAAACATATCAAATCATGTAAATTTATTTATCTAGTAGTAGTATTGGTGGTAGATAAAAAGAATTGATAAAAATTATGCTTTATAATAATATTTTTATTTTTAAAAAATTATTATATTATATAAATTGTGAAACTCAAATCTGATATTCGAATCAAATCTATACAAATTTATACAGAATAATTGAAGATACTCATAAGTTAATGAATTAGTGTAATTTGTATATTAGTGTAATTTGTATATTAGTCCAGCTTGAATCGACAAACTTATAGGTTATAGGTCGGTCCACGTAACAAATTTACGGGTCACGGGTCTACCCACACCATGATCACATCTATATGACGAAGATTTAACTTGACATCCCCACTTAAACCTGACATCTTTTCATTCAGAAAGTCTTTACTCCTGATATCTTTTTGTAAAAGTTATTATTTTTAATTCACATGTTTGTATTGGAAATTTGTATCGAAAATTTTCGAATTTTCCATTTTTTATTCAAAATGTTTTAGTATAAAATGAAAATTTTCAATAAAAAAATTTGAAGACCGAATTTTTTTAAAAAAAATTCATAATTAATTTTTTTTTACACTATGGAGATTTTGAATTTTTGATACATCATAGGATATTTTGAAATTTCTGATAGTATAAATTCTTTTTTAAAATTTTGATTTTATTTGGAATTTCTGATAGTATAAAATAATTTAAATTTTTTGATTTTTTCTTGGAATTTCCTATACTTTTCGTGTTTATTTCCAAATTTTTTATTAAAAAGATAAACTTTTGATAATGTAAAATTTTTTAATTCTTTTCAAAAACAATTTTGGAATTATAAAATTATAGGGATGTTAGATTTAAGTTAAAAGAACAATTTTGGAATTATAAAATTATTGGGATGTTAGATTTAAGTTGGGAGTGAGAAGTTAATTCCTCTTCTATGACATAGCAATATATGACAGAGCAATAAGGACATGATTATTAAAGCATCATATCAAATGCAAATGCAGGTTAAAGCTATTTTAATTAAAACAAATATTTTTTCTAAGATATATTTATTTATTTTAATTTTGTTAATAAGAAATGTGACTATTTAAAGGTGAATCATAATGGTAGAAAGAGGAATGTTACTTATGGATGATGCATTTTTTAAACATGATAAATAATATTTTAATGTTGTTATTATTTTAAAAATACACACGATTATTCATTTAAAAATTAAAATATATCTTTAGAAAAAAGTAAAATAAATACAAATTTTACAAAATAAAAATAAAAATTATTTTTACAAGACAAACAAAGCTTACACTTTAGTGTTTCTGGTTTGTTTTTATTTTATGAAATAAATGTTTAAAAAAATATATATGAATCCTGTTTTATAAGAAAAAGTTAAGGTGAGGAGATGATTCCTACTATAAATAAGCAAACACTAAAAGTAGTTAAAGAAACTAATCCCTAGAATATTTATTGTTTCTGTCTAGCACTTTCTCTTTTACCAGAGAAAGGTAGGTCAGAAACCATGGAATAATCACTAGTACTGTTCACTATAACCAAATCTTTAACCCAAAAAAGAAGAAGAAAAATTCAGATTCTTCAAATATTATAGCTCATATAAATATATATATAAATAAATATACTAAAAAGTGAAGAAAATTTACACTTCAAAAATATTACAAAAGGAATTTAAAAAAGTACTATAAATTATTATTAATAATAATAATAATAATAATAATAAAATAATGATAGAAATTAATTAAACTTTATAATTATAACAGTACTGCGCTAGACATTGAATATCTTGGTAAGAGCTTGCAATGCATTAAGTTGCAACCTCAACTGCAAGATATGCTCCGCCGTCCTCAGAAAAAGTCCGTCGGCCATCAACCGGTCGCCGCCAGGAATGATCCGTTGCAATTTCTTCATCTTCCGACTAACTGCCGCCTGTCTCCTCCTTCTCCTCAATTTCATCTTTGACAAATCTTTACAACCACTGATGGCCATCAACAATATGTGAATTAAAACTTGAAAAGAAATTGAATTAATTATATGTAAAAATGTGAGTATGATTTTGAGAAGAAATAAAGAAAAAAGGGATGAAGATGAATGGAGAATGAGGGCATGAAATGAGGAATGGGAAGGGATATAAATGGATGTTGGAAAAAGAAAAGGGGAAAATTAAAGAGTTTGGGAATGGGCCATGTGAGCCGAGCCGAGTTATGATTTGGTTTTGCACGCTTGGTTTAGTGAGACTTAGTTTGGCGTGTTTTGGGCCGGTGGGCCCGGTTCATGTTTGGTTTGTAGCGCCCCACACACGTGTCTGACAGCTTCTTAAACTTCTTCTTACTTGGCTCGCGCCAGCCACCTATCTCACGTACAAATTCAATACTCTACATTTATTATATTTAAGTAAATATAAGTTTTTAAGTTAAAAAATAGAGTAATGGTAACTTGTGTTCCAATAGCACATGTTAAAAAATTCACAAATAAAAAATTTATATTAAAAAAATAAATAAAATTATTGATTATAAATTTTAAATAAATTCAATATATAATTTCTAAGAATTTATTTCTATATTGATCTCTTAATTTATGTCTTTCAAGCATAAATTTACATTATCCTAAAAAATATTCTAATATAAATCTTCATTTAATTCCTCTCTCTCCCTCTTATAATAAATACTCCATCCTATAAGCAATTTTTTTTAATCTTTTACATCTTAAATATAAGCGAATGTTAATAAATTTAAATATATTTGATATTTTTATTTCAAAAATATCTCTATATTAATTATTTAATATTATTAATAGAAAATAATTTAATTGAGAGTATAGTAGGAATTGTGTTGTCTCTCACATGAAATTAAAAAAATTAATGCACCTAATTATATTTTTTAATAAGTGTGAAATGCACCTAATTACATTTTTTAATAAGTGTAAAATTTGTTTTTTTACTTATAAATCCGACTGGAGTATTATCTTATTTGAAATATCTACGGTTCTTAAAAAAATTATTAAATATCTACGGTTCTTTATCGAGCTTTCACCCAATATATATATATATATATATATATATATATATATATATATATATATATATATATATATATATATATATATATATATATATATATATATATATATATATATATATATATATATATATATATATATATATATATATATATATATATATATATATATTTCATCATCCCTAGAAATTTTATTTTATATTACATAGTTATTAGAACTTTATTTTGTTGGACATACTATAATTTTGTTATTTATAATCATTATACTATTATGACGTTAAATATATCTACTGTCTTGTGAGATTGTGGTCATTTTGATTATGACATTTTTATTTAATGAAAAACTCATTTGATAAAGATATATACTAAACATGTTTAGATTCATTTTAGCTATGCATCTCAAGATTTTAATTATAGGTTCTTTTACTAATATTTTCAAATGAAATATCCTAACTCTTCTTTTATTTAAAATTGAACCTTCACGTAACACACGGATCTTCCATTAGCATTTAAGTAAATATAAATTTTAAGTTAAAAAAATATCTTTAAATATATAAAAACCTCGTTTTAATTTATTTTTCAAAATATAGGACTCCTATAAAAAAATTGTCATCTTAGCTTTTGATTTGTTTAGAATAGCTAAGATAATCCTACATTATTTAAGAATCAAGATTAAAAAATTGTAATAATTCTCACATTCAAAGTAAATAATCTCTCATATTCACAAGATTGCAACATGTTTTGAATTTGATCATAACATATTTTAGTAATATATTAAACCATTGCAAAATAGTAATTATGTGTTGGAATACACTTCTATTTTCTAAATTAAGAAATGGAATGTATAATTTTTAAATATAATTTTAAATATTCATTTCTTAACATGTGTTTTAAGACACAAATTAATATCTTTTAATAAAAAAAATCAATAAACATAAAAACATTAAAATATAATATAAAATGAACATTTGGAGCTTATTATAAAAGTTTTGCTAATTCTATCTATTCATTTTTAAAGCAAGTGAAATTCTAATAATTAATTATTTGCAAAGAGACTAGACAAATGTATACTCTCTATCTTATAATAATAATTGACACTTTCAATTTAATATATTTAATTTTTCTAATAATAATAAATACAATAATATATTTTTTTTATGCATAGTGGAGTGTATATAACTTTTCATATATAAAAAATAGCGAATGTATTGTATTGCGTACGCGTGTCCTAGAAATCCTCGAATCCGACAGTTGTTCGCTCCTGTCACGGGATGAGATCGGTTGCGTCACGCACCATCGTAATTCAGACTCATAGTAAGCAAATCGTACGGTTGAGAATTTTTCTCATTTGGACCCACGCGTGAAATTCGGCTCACCACGTGCGTATGCACATGCTGTTGTTGCAGTTATTCTTTCATTCAAATTCTTTCTTCTATTTTTAAATATTTTTAAATTATTAATTAAGATCATGGATTCAAATCCATGTTTGAAGTAAGCAAAATCTTTACACCATGCTTCTCTCAATCAAATCTTTAAACCCTTTATCTTGCATGCGCTCATATTATTTTATTTTACATGTATCATAATAATTTTGTCATCTACTCAACTTCACTTCAAAACTAGTGGATTTGACATGATTAAACCAATCATTTTAATTGAATAAATCGATTTATATTTTACAAATACTAATAGTTAATATTTATTAATATTTTATTAAATAATTTAAAATGCGTACAGAAATGTTGATTATTAAATTATATAATTAGGAGTTTTAAATTTATTTAAAATCTTATATACTAATTATTATATTAGTATGATAATAATTAATAGTTATATTAATAAAAATTAATGTTTATAATAAATTATTAACCAAACTAACTCTGGTTAGAGAGTTACTTATAAAATTTATATGATTATTAATAGGAAAATCTTAACAGTGTTTAGAAACACTTTTTAAGAATATTAAATATAGTAAATTTTTATAAAAATTTATAAAATCAATGTATTGAAAATTGAATTGTTTAATTTTTTATAAAATAAATATTTACTATGAAATTCTTAAAAAGTGTCTTGAGGCATTCATTAACATGACTCTTATGTATTGAAAATATATAAATTGGAAATATCTTATATAGTCAAGTGTTGTAAATAAAGAGGAAGACTATGACTATGTAAATGAATTCTAGCTCATCAATACTAAATGCTTCCGTCATAAGGACTTTACATTTATAATTATATATTTCTTTTTGTTTTTATTATATTTTTGTGTTAGAGTGGTGAGTGAAATTTGAGTTAAATATTTATTTTAGAATTTATTTTAGAAGCTATTGATATATTAGGATCACAGGATCATTCATGGTAATTTATGTGTTCAAACCATTTTTACCTAATATTATTTTTTCGTTATCATTCGGAATCGCTCATGACTTTTTATATTATTTAGATATTTCTGATATATTCTTGTGTTGGGTTATTATATTTATTTATGTATGTTTTTTTCCTAACCATTAGTATCACGAGCTTTGGTTAAGTGGAGTATAAAGTTTTTAGTATGCTTTAAATGGATACATCTTTTCTTATCTTCTACATCGTATAAGAACTTTTATAATGTAAAAATGTTTATTAGGAAAGGTTTTGGCAGCAATGTTAAAAAATTTAAGTGTAATGAAGTTTCACATAGAGAAATTTGATAGAGTAATTAATTTTAGTTTGTGAAAAACTCAAGCAAAAATATCTTGATATAATTAGGATTACATATAATGTTTCTTGGAGAGTTTTTCACTAAGGAGCATTAAACATTATAGGATTTTTTCTTTTAGAGCAATATTTTTGTGAGAGACACACCACATATTTAGCAAAAATCTTAAGGTGATAGGTGAGTAGATTCTCTCACTTATAAATGTTTAAGTCTCCACATTTCCAACCAATGTGGGACTATTATCCATACTACTCACACTTGATACAATCTCAACATTCCTCCTCATGTGTGAGTCTATAATGTTCTCCCTCAAGTGAAAACTCTTCACTCTTGTACCGCAAGAAACGTTTCTTAATCACCACTCTGACGCCGTTGACAACCTTCAACGGAACGTTTCTTATTCACCACATTGGCGCCGTTGACTTTCGATATAAGTAAGTCGGTCTATTTCTCGAACCAATGACTTGTGATATCATTTGTTGATTTTTTTCCACTAGGGAGCATAGAACATTGTCTGACTTTTTCTTTTAGAGTAACACCTTTGTGAAAGACATACCACATATTCACCCAAAACCTTAAGATGATATGTGAGTGGGTTCTCTCACTTATAAATGCTCAAGTCTCCACATTTTCAATCAATGTGAGACTATTATCCATACTACTCACAATTGATACATTCTCAACAATGTTAAGGAAATATTTTTAACATAGACAACGAGAAGTGAAAGAAATTAGATGTTAATTAAATGCCAATAGTATCTTTCTTTGCTGTGAAATATGATGATATTTTTTGAAAATTGAGATTTGTGTGTTTATGGAATTTTTGCTTCCATGTAAAAGGATGAGATATTCCTACCAGATTAATTAGCAGATGGATAATGATTGATATAAGGATAATCAAGCTTTATCCCATTAAGTGGGATAGATCCCATAGATCAACTTTTGTTATAATGTCCTATCTAGGATTATGCTTTTATCTAAATCATTAATCTTAAGATCTTTTTTTTTAATAACTTCTCTTATAGTCTTTCTAGATCTTCCTCGTCCTTTAGTTGTTTGACTTCTCTCCATTTGATATACTCTCCTTACCACAAAATCTATAGGTCTTCTCTATACATGTCCAAATCATCTAAGTCTATTTTCCATCATCTTCTCTACTATAGGCACTACCCAAACACTCCATCTAATATTCTCATTCTAATCATATTTTATCTAGTCTTACCACACATCCAACACAACATCATCATCTCTGCAACACTTACTTTATTCTTGTTTTGATTCTTAGTCGTCCAACATTGTGTCACATACAACATCGCGGGTCTTACCGCAACCCGATAAAATTTTCCATTCAGCCTTAATGGTAATTTTACGTCACATAAAATATTTAAAGCTCTTCTTCATTTCAACCACCCAACACGAATTTGATGGTTTGCATCTGTAAGACCCCAATTTTGACCCTAAGATCCCCCATGCTATCTCATCATTTGCATTGGCTTTAGGATCATACCTTGGCATCCTCCTTACCCCTCATTCATTGGGTTTGTATTGAGAGAGATCACCAAACACTTTTGATTGTATCATACTTTATTTTTCTTTGTTTACTAACCAAAATACCAAAAAATATGTCTAGTATAGTTTTCTTTTCTTTTGTAGGAAGTGTATGTGTCCATATGTGCCCCACCAAGCTCATAACTAGGGTTTGAGACCCTCAATGCAAATAGATCAATCCAACAATGATCCATTATGGTTCTAGACATCATATATGGATCCCCATGTTCTTCATTTGTCAATTTGATCAAGAATTCATCAAGAGTTTGAAGTTTGTTTGCCTTGGAAGCCCTAATTTATCTGGGTATCTTATGTGACTTCCTCAGCAAGTTTCTTCAATAATTGGTCAAATATATCAAAGTGTACTTCATTTTACATCATTTTATGCATATATTATCCTCCATGAGTCCCAAAGATCAAGATAATTTCAATTTTGCTAGTTGGTTCAAAGAAGTTGACCAGAGAAAGTCAACTAGTCAAAACTAGGGCTCCCTAGACCCTATCTCCTACACTTTTTATCATATGAAAATGATTCCAAGAGAAAAGTTACTCCTTATGATATTTCAAACAACTTTCAGGTTGGCATAAAGAGCTAATTTAGCTTAGAAAGTCACTTTATATGGTGAGAGATTATATGTCATTTTGTATGTGCCCTAGTTAGGAGGTCAACTTCTAAAGACCATAACTTGCTCAATGTTTATGATATGAATACCATCCAAGTTTCATGATATATTTTAAGGTGTCTTCTCCAACTTTTATTCTTTGAGAAATGTCAAATTCAACTTGCAAGGGCATGTACCAAGAGGAAACATTATAGGTCATTTTGGGTCATTACCATTGAACAAGCAATTTTCCTCAACTTATAAAATCCATAACTCCCTTATGCCAAATCCAAGTTGAAATTCTGGTATCAGATATGAGATGTCGAAGGTAATGTCACGACTCTGATATCTGAGTAATGCAAACAGAATAAAGATAGAGAATAGTAATGCAAGATACACAAGCAATTGTTAACCCAGTTCGGTCCAATTCACCTACATCTGGGGGCTACCAAGCCAGGAAGGAAATTCACTAAAATAGAATTAGTTCAAAGACTCTCCGTACACTTCAACAAGTTACAGTCTTTCTCACCTAATCTCTACCCGTGCAATTTCTACCTAAGCACTCTTAGATATGAGAAGCCACTCACTTCCCTATAATCACACCTGTGATTTTAAACAACAATCCCTTGAGAAAAGAAAACACTTTTCAATAACACACTCTTGATTTTACTTCACAGTTTCAATCAAGAAGACACACTCTTGATCTTGCTTCACAGCTTTGATCAAGAAGACACACTCTTGATCTTGCTTCACAACTTTGATCAAGAAGACACACACTTGATCTTGCTTCACAACTTTGATCAAGTAGACACACACTCTTGCTTAACAGCTTTAGAGTGACAAATTACAACCACAAATCAGTCCAATTCAATCATCAAAAGATGACTTGAATAGCTTACAAGTCTCACGACTAAACAGACACAAACCCTAGCTCTCTCTCTATATTTCGCTCAGTATTGGTTGTGTTGTAAAACAGGTTTTCTAAGTCCTTTTTTATAGAAGCTTTCAGCTGGGCTTGGACATCTTGAAAAGCCTAAATCTATTTTCCAATTAAATCTTTTCATAACAGCTGGATAGATCTCCTTGGAAAATAAGTAAATCAGGTTGTAATCCATGATTGAATGCGCCAGCTAATCAGATCTTCAATCATACATAGATTGCCATTAATTGTGCAATCACAAAACACCAGACATTCACACTGAATGTCCTGTGTACAGGATGTCATGACATCAGGTCTGACATCCTGGAAAAATCCTGCATAATTCCATAATTCCTTTTATAACTTCCAGCAGGTACAATCATATCAGATGTCATGACCTTGTGTATGACATCTTGAAATAATCCTGCATGAACATGTCTTTCATTTAAGCTCCAGCAGGTACATACGTATCAGATGCCATGACCTTGTGTATGACATTCTGAAACAATCCTGCATGATTATGTTCTTGAACACAGCAGGTACATAGGATATCTCATGTTAATACATCACACATAACATCTTGTGAACACTCTTTGTTTTACCCAAAATTGCTGCCAACACTTAGAATTAACACAAGTGATGTCAAAGTTGTGACCAAATTGAATAGGAATTAAAGATCTATAACTTTGGTGAATAAACCATTTTCATTTGAAGCTCATAGCAAAAGTTATTCAATGTAGAAGAAGTGGTCATTTGACTTGGTACTTAGAAAATTTTCAATCATATTTGATTTCTCAAACTTCCACCTCAAAATAATCATGATCCAAGCTCCAAATGGAAAAGTGTTCAACATCAAATTTGTCCCCCTTGATGTCACCTTTCCAAATCATCCAATATCACTTTATTAGGACAAGAATTAAGGGACTTGCGCATGAATACTTTGCATGGCTTGTTTTGGAAACTTTTGAATTCATTTCTCAATTAGCATTGCATGGCTTCATGATATGATCTCAACATAGTTTGTGCACGAATTTGGACTCAATGCAATCATCATTTTTAGCCTAATGCATGTCCATGCACATCACACTACTATTTTTGGACAAATTATGGAAAGGTGTGGAAAGCAACTCTCATACTATAAATACATTGCCTTGCTGCTCAGAAAAAGGATCCCTCTTGCCCAAGCTTTGCACCATTGTCTCCCTAACCTCCATTAAAGGATAAACTTGAAGATTTAACTTGAAATCGAGTTTCAATTCTCATTCTGTTTTGAGATTGAAACTCCAAGAATCCAATCCTTTCATTGATCCATTTCACTTCCTACAAGCTGTTAGAGTCGAGCCAAGGCAAATTAGAAGCAAGATCAAGCTCAATTGAAGCTACCCGAATGTGAATTTTCTCAAACTTCTCTTCTTCGATTCTCCCTCATTTCTCAACTATTTTGATTGATTATTGGTTGTCTGAAGACCTACCAATATAGGCAACAAGATTGAGTTGCTTTAAGGCCAAATCGAAGCAACTCAGATCATACACCTTAAACTTCAAGTACACGTATCTTTCAATATACTAAGAATTGGGTGAAATTGATGCCAGATTCGAGCTCTTAAGCTTTTTTTTAAATAATGTACTTGTAGCGGGGTATTCGTTATCATTAGAGATATTCACTAAATCTAAGGTAAACCATACAAGTCGAGTCGCCACCGCACTTCTATTTATCCAAAGGAATGGTTAGAAAGCGAACAAAAACCTAAAAGTTTTATCGAATCAAAAACTAGTAAAAATGTTAGAGATCTGGGTAAGGGGGTTGGTTATGCAATGGGAAGGTTTTAAGCACCCAAAACATCCTAGGTACTCCTATGGAGCCCTTTTCATACTTGTTGTAAGGTTGGTATTTTGTGAAAATTTATTTGTGCAAACATGATTGAAGAGATGAGAAGAGAATATACAAGTTCTTTACATTTTGTGTTTGGATGGATAAACCCATTGCCTACGTACCATCTTAAAAAGATTAGGATCAAAACCTCGTAGTTCGGGGTAAAAATCTCAAAAAATGAGTTGGTGAATTGATTGGTCCAAAAGCCTTAAGGTCTTTTGTTATCCAAGGGAGAAAACTCAACCCAAAACCACAAATCCACCATGTGAGGATAGCTTCAACATGCTAGTGAGGGGTTAACCCTATAATAAGCATGGAAGACTCATTGTCCATCACTAAGGATATAGGTGAGTATTACATCTACCTCAAGGATAACTCAAACATAATAGCTAAAGGTTATGAAAAGTTTGATTAATAAAGTGGCCATTGAAACCACAAAAGAAGTATTTGAATGGGTTATATTTACCAATGAAAAGTGTTTACAAAATATGGTCAAAGTTGATTTAAAAGTTCAATTCAAAATAAGTGTCATGAAAAGAGAGTTTGAAAATCAAAAGCATAAGGCTTAGGTTTCTAATGTTTGAAAAGAAGTGTTAAATGTTTGCACAAAAGTTTTGGCTTGGGTTAGAGTGGAGAGAAGAAGAAGAATGGCTAGAGTCCTAATCATACAAGAGATAAGGGATAAGAAACAAGACCACAAATGGAGTTCCTCTCTTGAGATCATATTGATGATCCAAGTAGCTCCCATCCTTTGGAATATGCAAGCAAAATGATAGTAAGCTCAAGCAATAATCAAGCAAGCCTCTTAAGAGATCCTCAATGTATCTTGTATCTTTCACTTTGGATGAACATGGCAATGGTTCTTCAATTTGAGCTCTCATAGGATTCCCTAGCACAAGAGCACACACATCAAAAGTTCCATGAGGTAAATCAAGAATGGACAAGAGTGAGTTTAGAGATTTGGTTCTTCTAATCCATCTTCAACATTAAGGTCCTTTTACTCCAATTTACATAGGGAAAGTCCTAGAAACTAAGTCCATTTGTCCATTTCTTTGCGTTTGGTCCACAACAATCAAAACAAAACACAAGCATAATAATATATATACACAATTATGTGCTCAAGTGAGCAAAAGGCAAATTGCATTAACATAAACATGTGCTCAAGTGAGCAAAGGGCAAAAGCAAATGAATAATATGTACAAGAATAGTAAATTGCATAAATGTAAAGAGCAAAAAGTAAATGTTAATGGTCAATGGTTAGTATTAGTAGTTAGTGTGCCATAAGGCAAATTTAGCGCTATGTTAAGCAATCGTAATTGGACTTATGTAGAAGTCACAACTATCTGAGGCCGGTCAATAATAATGTAGGCAACAACACAAGTTAGAGGTCTTGATTAGTGAATCAAACTCCAATAACTTGCCATGCCAAAAAGAAGAAGAGAAATGATCTTGTATTGATTTAGGTCCTTTGCATGATTTAGAAAGCAATCTATCCTTAATGCAAAGCCATTCACTTGAATATTTGATCAAGATGAATTAGATTTGAATCAAGGAAGATTAAACCTCCCTAATCAATGCTAACCATCAACCTCTAACTCATTGATCAAAAAAAAAAAAAAAAGAAGAAGAAGAAGAATTAGAAATGAAGAATTAAAGTGCATTAAATGAAATGGAATGTACCAATCAACAAGTATTGACCAAAGATAGAGAAGATCAAGGTCAAACAATATAAAACAGAAGCAAAAATGAAGATTGGAAGTCAAGAAATAAACAAAATATTTTTGGCATTTTTAATATTTAAAATAAAACTTGAATTAAAATATTAAAGAAAGGTCAAACTTCAAACTCACTTCAAATCAACTTTGAAAAGTCAAAGTGAATTATCCCAAGTTCAACAAGGTCAAACAAAGCTTGACAAAAAATTTCAGCATTTTTAAAAGTCAGAAACTATTTTTAATCAATTAAAAATGAATAAAAATAACCTAATTAAACTAAAATCTCAAATAAATCTCAAATTAATTAATAAATTGATGAGAATATTTTTCATAGATCTATCATCATTCAAAGAGGTTGAGAAGATATTTTTGTATTTTTTGAATATCAAAAACTATTTAAAATGAATTAAAAATAACCAGAAAATAGAAAATTACTAAAAAATATCAAATGATAAAATAAAAAATATTAAAAATCATTTTTAGAAACTAGAAATTAAAAGAGAAATCATGCAATTGGTCCCATAATTTTTGGACCAATAATAAAAGAGATATGAATTTTAGAAATAAAATGGAATTAAAAGAAATATAAGAAAATAGAAATCAGAAAATGAAAATTAGAAAAAAGGAGAGGCGTTGGATGATGGCTCATTAATTGAGCTGGCACATCACATGGCCCTCAGCGCGTTTCCACAATACATCCAAGTCAATGCACCCACACGCGGTTTAATAAAAAGTCATAACAATGGACTGCTTATATCTGATCTGGAAATGGAAAAGGACGGTCCAGATCTGATCTGGAGACCAGACGGTGGCCAGCACCACCGTCTTCTCCGGCAAGCTCCGGTGGAGATCAGAAATTGCAGGTCAAAAAATGTTAACTAAAATGCACGATCCAGACACCATTCGAAAGGTGGAGTGATGTACATCACTTCTATGCCACTCAATTCCACTCTAGATTCCTATTAAGAGAGAAATCAGAGATGGAACTTTGGTGGTGTTCAACTGAACTTGCTCGATTCCAACAATTAAACACACAATAATGATGCCTCTATAGAGAGGACTTCAGACAACACAAGATCAAGGCAAATGGAGCAATGTATGATGAGATTCGAAGCAAAATTCAGCTGAGCAAAACCTTTGGATTGTGAAGAATTGAGTCACTCTCTTTGGTTCCTTTTGCAAACAGAAGCTTCAATGGATCAAAGTGAAGAGGCTTAGGAACTTTAGATCTTAAAATTCAACCAATGCAATTGAATTTTAGATCTGAAAATTTTAGAGAAAAATGAAGTTTGTTCCTTTGGTATGGGTGAGGATTCAATTCAGCAGGGATTTAGGCGCCATTAGGTTGAAGAATTGAAGAGTTATGGTAAGGTATTTATAGATGGAGAGAGCTGTAAGCAATGCTGAAAGTGTGACTTCAAATTTGCATGAATGGAAAGGGCCTCCATGCATGGGCCTGTACAGGCGCATGGAGGGCCCAATTCCACATGGCTTAGCAAGCTGAGATCATGAATGAATGAAATGGACATGCAATTTAGGTATAATCAGCTCATGCATGGCAATTGAATCAAGTTTTCAAAAATGCACCTAATTCTTCATGTCTTCGAAAATGATGCTTCCAAACTCCAAATGCAACCTTATGAGTAATGGTTAGAAAGCTTGTTGCATAAGGAACAAATTCTATGTTGATCAAAACTCCAATTGGGCCTTGGAAATTAGTGAAATTTGAGCTTGAAGTGTAGGGTGCAAAACATGCATATGTGAAGTTTCCAAATTTGGCCAATGTTCAAGCCCTTCTATTTCAGTGATGAAAGCTCCAAATGACAAAATCTTCAACATGAACATTGTATATATTTTCAAGACAATAAATTTGGACTTAAATTTTTTATCATTTGGATTTTTAATGAAGAAGTTATGGGCACTTGAAGTTGGACTTTTCACATTTCAATGCATTTGGCCCAAAGTGACCTATAATGTTTTGCATTATCACATGTATTTATTTTGAAATTTTGCAATTTTTCTCAACATAACATTTGAATTAGACACAATACGCTTTCCAATGCATTAAGTCTCACCTCAAAATCATGAAAAATGAATGAGTTATGTTCTTGGGAAGTTGACCCAAAATTAGGGTTTTAGTCAAAATGTCCTATAATGTCTTGGAATGGATGATGACCTTCCAAGCTTCAAATCAAGTTTTGATGAAAATGTAAGTTGTTAATATTGCCTTTAAGAACATTTTTTCTCTTGGAGTAATCTCCATTTGATCAACACATAAAAAGTTAGGTCTCAGTGCACTTCAAAATAGTCAGATGAATTGACTGATCAACTTCTCAAGTCCACAACTCATATCTTGATGAATTGATGATTGAGGGCACTAAAATAAGTTCAAATATGAATGAAATGATGAATTAAAGAACTTCACTTGATTGTATTTGACCATGGGTTGAGGTTGCTTCATGAGCAAGGCATTGTTGATGATCAAATGAATTAGGGTTTCCTTGGGAAACAAACCACAAACCCCTTGACTTGCTTTGATCAAAATGATGAACTGAGATACTTGGGAGGCATATTTGATGGATGAGAGCTTTGGGAACCATTACCATGCTTGCTTTTATCTTCTCTTGACCATATCATTGCACAAAGGATCTCCTAGAAGCTTTTTGACCTTGTGACTGCTCAAGCTACAAACAAGAAATGTTAGTGACATATTTTTGTGCTTTTGAGTAAAAAATAATAATGAGAAAAGCAATAATATACAATTCAAGCATGCTTGGTGATCTCAAACCTACTCACAAGAGGGATCCCACCCAAAGGGAAGGAGCCAAGATGCTTATGATCTTGAGGCTATGCAAATGCAATGTTATGATGCTATGAAGGATCTTAGGGCCAAAATTAGGGTCTTACAGTACTCACTTTTTATTTTAGTGGTGGTTGGTGGTGGACCAATCCGGTGAGGTCCACCAGAGAAGATGACCGGAGCTAGGGCTCCGGTGATGCGTTGGAACGTCCCAGGCCATCCGATCATGACACTGTGTTCTAATCTCAGCCCTCCATTGTGATTACCACTTGTGTTGCACGTTTGACTCAGGTGTTTAATGCACTCTAGCGCGTGACCATCATATCTGTCACCTCAATTAACGAGGGAGATCTGATGCCCCTTGTCTTTTTGAATTTCTTTTTAATTCTAATTTTTCATTTAATCCCTTTATTTTGTTTAATTCATATTAAATTCATTTTTAATCCAAAAAATATGGGACTTTCACCAAAAATCTTTAAATATTTTCCTCTTCCATATTTTAAATTAAAATCATTTTTTGGATTAATTTTCATATTTTCATGAATTATATGTTTTTTGACTTATTTTTAATTATTTTATAATACTTCTTACTTTCCAAAAATCATAATTTTTTTTGTCTAAGGTCTTTTGACCTTGTTTGACCTAGGATAAATCCCTTGGCCATTTATTTGGTTATTTGAAGGGATTTGAGGTTTTATCCATTTTAAAATGCATTTTAATTCATTTTTAATTTGATTTTTAATTGAATAAATGCTTGAAAACTATGTTGAGCCATTTTTATGGTCTTGTGATGTTTGACTTTCTATTTGGCCTTGATCGTGATTGATTTGACTTTTGTTTGACCAATACTATTGGATCTAGGGGATTGATAAAATGTACATTTCATCTCCCAAAATGAATGGATAGTATTGATCAGATGAATTTCCTCATGTGATCAATTTGGATTCTATTTCCCCTTCCCTCTTCATCTTAATCCCTATTCTTCCCTAATCCATCATTGGCCAATGAAATCTCTTCATGTCTAATGCTAGTTGATTCATTAATGACCTTGTGTCAGATGAATCAACATGAGCCAGACTGAGATAGGTTTTTCCCTTATTTCTTTTAGTGTGTGGTATTTTTTATGAGTTTGGTTCCTTGTACCAAATATCTAACATGCATTCACACCTATATTTTTATTGTCCAACCTCATATAGTTGTGACTTCTACATAAGTCTAGTTATGATTGCTTAACATAGAGCTAAATTTGATCAAGAAGACATAGTATTATAGTAAGTGAGATTGTAAGTCTCCCATTATTCATGGCATTATGTGTAAACTTAACCTTTTTTCCTTTCATGAGAGTTAGTGGCATACTTGTTGAATTATCCAAGTTGGAGCCCTTCTCATGGATATGTCTTGGTTCAAGGATTCATACTTGTGAATGAGTGGTTGAGTGTTATCCAAAGAATGACTTAATCAATTAAAATTCATCACTAACATATGACTAACACTTGACTAACTTTTATTCATATTGCTTTAATTTTCAAGTCATGTACTTTATGCAATTTAAATTTCAGTACATTTATCATTCATCTGCCATTTACATTTCATGTCACTTATTTATGCTTTAGTTCTTTTCACTTTGCTCACTTGAGCCATATCTTATGATGGTATATATATTGTTTGCTTTGTTTTGATTTTGTTTGTGGTCTTAGGACCATAAAACACATAATAACAACAACAAAAACCCTAAAAAACATCTTGGTGGACTGTTGGACTTGATCTAAACTTTTGGACTTAGGATAGGCAACTTTCATATGCTTTAAGGACTTGGGCCAATGCCACTATTTGAGATGGATTTATCATTGCTTGTACCTTTAATTTGATACAAGGGTCTCGATGGACTTTGACTCATCTATTACTTTGACTTTGTGCTTACTTATCATACTATTATTATTGTTGATATCTGATGTTTGTTTTAAGTTAATCAAGGGACATATTTTCATCTGATGCATTGAAAGAAATGGAAGAATGCTAGCTATTGGAATACTTGCTTGTATATTATGGCTATCTTTATTTGATGTATTGGCTTTCATTTCATTTGCTTGGATATTGCTTATGCTTGTTTCTTGCTCAAAAGTCCAAAGGAAAATGGGTTTCTATATGACATTCTTGTCTGTTGGATTGCATCCCATTGGTCAGATCTTTTCAACTCTTAACTTTTAATTTTTGCCTAGGATAGTCCCTTCATATCCTCCCATTTCTTTAATTTCAAAATCTCTCTCTCTCTCTCTCTCTCTCTCTCTCTCTCTCTCTCTCTCTCTCTCTCTCTCTTCAAAAACTTTCCTTGCTTGTGATTTCAAACTTAGACATGTCTTAATGATTAGAAAATTTGGCCTTATGCCATTAAATTTTAAATTTTTTTTTCTTAAATCAAACTTGTGAATAAACTTAACCATATTGAATTAAATTTCAAAAAGACAAAAAGAACTAACTACCCCATTCAAATATTTGGCATTTTGTGCCTTTTCTTGTAAATTTTTGTTAAAATTAATTCATCAACTTTTTTGAAATTTTACCACGAACTACGAGGTTTTGATCCCTCATTTTTATGTTGGTACGTAGGCATAAGACCGAAGGTCTTGTCAAACACAAAAATATAATTAATGAATTCTTTTCTCATCCCCCCACTCTATATTTTACCAAACATCATTTTGACCAAATCACTTGCACACAAAAAAAGGCTCCCTAGGAGTACCTAAGACACTTTGGGTGCTAACACCTTCCCTCTGTGTAACCAACCCCCTTACCTGTAATCTATGGAATTTGATTAGTTTTGATTTGAAAACTTCTTATCTTTGGGTTTTGTTCTTACTTTTGCCCTTTTCCTTTGGAAACAATAAAAGCGCGGTGGCGACTCTGGTTTGATTGACGTCAAGTTTATCCATAGCTTAATGGTCATAAATTTATCGCTACAGAAATTAAGTGGCGACTCTGCTAGGGAGTAGTCCTGAGTGGGTTTAGCCTTCTTTTTTATGTATATATTTGTATATTTAATTATTGTTTGTATATATTGTTGTGTGATACTCTATCTGTTGTGCTTGGTGATCTCTGTGTGGTGAGATAAGTTCTAACGCGAACTTGAGAGCAATCTATGATAAGAGGGTGGTATAGTCATGTTGACTTTGAAGGAGTAGTCCTGAAAGAGTTGGCATGAGATCCCCCACTCAGTGGAGACCTCTTTGGAGTTACTGATGTCACACGAGTAAGTCGTGGATAGACATTACTTTCTCTAAATTTGGGGTCCGAGAAGCCGAGGATCATAGAACATTTAACCCAACTTGTCCTATTTAGGACGTAGAGTGGAGACTGTTCAAGTGTAGACTTGATAATAGTTGTTATGAGATACTACACTCAGACTAGTTTCTCTTGAGAATACTATGGGTTGATGAGTCAGTCATCCTAACATATAGTATCTGATAGATGGGATCACGACTCTGGGAACTTTTTAGAACATGATCTACAGGTTTTTACCCTTAGTATACTCCTTTGGTATGGTTCTTAACCCAACTCCATGCTTGTGACTCACAACAAACCCTTTGATTATTGGTTGATCCGATCAGTCTCATCAATATCAATGGAACTTGGGTGTTGATAAGGTGAAAACCATAATCCACCAAAATAGATGATTGATTTTGATGAGGAGTTGATCCATCCCTTTACCTTTGTTTGTGTTTTCCTTATGTGTGATCCTCTGTGTGTGATTTTTTCACTCATGTATACATACGCATCATAATATTCATCATAGAAAAATAAATTTCAAGGAACTAAGGCCTTGTTTGCAAATATTTTCAGAAAAATAAATTTCAACTAACACTAAGAAGTATAGGTTTAGATGTCCTAATTTGAAAGAGATAAGGAAGTTGCCATCCTTTATACTAGATCCCTTGGACTTCAAGCAACGTCATGTGAAACTCTTGTCTGTGTTATTTACTGATGTGGTTGAAGGACTTCTGAGTGTTTTGGTTCAGTTCTATGACCCTCTTTATTAGTGCGTCACTTTTCCTGACTATCAACTTGTGCCCATGTTGGAGGAGTATGCTCATCTCTTGGGTATACCTGTATCTAACAAGGTACCTTTCAGTGGATTGAAGGAGATCCCGAGATCTCATTACATAATTGAAACTCTTCATATGAAGAAGTCTGAGATTGATGCTCATTTTGTGAAGAAAGGAGGGATTCTTGGGTTGACTTCTGAGTTTCTCATTGGTAGGGCTACTATTTTTTCTCAAGCCGGTAGCATGGATGCTTTTGAGGCTATCTTGGTATTGCTCATTTATGGCTTGGCTTTGTTTCCTAATATTGACGGTTTTGTTGATGTTAACGCCATTAGAATTTTCTTGATTCAGAATCATGTTCCGACTCTGTTGGGTGACATGTATTTCTCTTTGCATTTGAGGAATTTTAAAGGTGGTGGGACTATTGTGTGATATGTTCCTCTTCTGTACAAGTGGTTTATTTCGCACTTGCCACATATGTCTGCTTTCTTGGAGAACCGGCAATGTCTACAGTGGTCCCAGAGACTTATGTCTCTCACTAATGATGATATTGTTTGGTACGATTCTCGACATTGGGTAGCTTGGATATCATTGACAGTTGTGGCGAGTTATCTAACGTGCCTCTAATTGGTACGCAAGGAGGAATCAACTATAACCCATCATTGGCCCATCGTCAACTTGGGTTCCTCTTGAGAGATAAACCTAATAACATCAGTTCGAAGGTGTATTCTATTAGGAGGGTAAAGATCCCTAACTTCTGATGAGTAGAATGGTGCGTGCTTGGCATAATGTGCATAGGAGAGGAAGATCTTGTTGGTGTAAGCCCTAGAGACCAATACTTTTGGTACTTGTATCGAATTATTTATTAATAATAAAATGATTTTTCTTTATTATGTTTGTCTAATAAAGTCCCTAGAATAGATAGTCTGTTTAATGTATCAAGTGTGACTTAATCATGAGATCACATTAAACATAAGGACATTATTCTTAAAGTATCCATAGTCGAGCTTTATTGTAAAGTGGGATAATATTAAAGCATTAAGACTATTATGTATATAGACTGATGATCACATCTCATGGATCATGGATAAGGAGTTATCAAGTCTTAAACATATGTATGAATATTAAGAGTAATATTTATACTGGATTGACCCGCTATGAGAATACTATATAAAATGTTATGCAAAGTGTCATAAGTTATTCTCATGGTGATAATGATGTATACCACCATTCGACCTGAAACCACTATGGACCCTAGATGTAGAGTCGAGTGCCTTACTGCTGATCAAACATTGTCCATAACTGGATGACCATAAAGACAGTTGATAGGTACTCCATGAAGCATGCTAAGGGACATGAGTGACCTAGATGGAATTTGCCTATCATGCGTAACAAGATAAATATCTATGGGCCCAATATTGAACTGGACAAGGATGACACGGTTTATGCCTTGTGTTTAATATAGACATAAGGGCAAAAAGGTAATTGTACACATAAGTATTATCACAAAAGGATTTGTCAGATCACAAGACATTTTCGTGTCTTGGGTAGTAGTGATGTGTTGCTAGATACCGCTCACTGTTTATTATGTTAAATACATGATTTAATATAATTGCCAATGCCGCGAAAACCTACAGGATCACACACAAAAGGACGGATTGATGAGAGATAGAGTAACTAAGGAATACCGTAATGTACGGTGCACTTAAATGAATTGTAGAACATCGTAAGGTACGATGTACTTAAGTAGAATACGAAATATGGTAAGGTACCACACGCTTAAGTGATTTTGGCATATTATAAGTTATGGGCCACATACACTTGAGTGGGATTTTTAGCTTGCAGCCCACACAAGTGGTTCTATAAATAGAACCCTTGTGTAGAAGCATTTGTGGAGTTGCAATTTCGTTTCTCTCTCTCTCTCTCACTCAAAGCCTTCATCCGTGGCAATTAGCACTGAGATTGAAGGAATCCGTTCGTGTGGACTGAGTAGAGGCGTTGTCAACGTTCAACGGTCGTGATCGCTCCTTAGATCTGCATCAAAGGTTACAATCGCCACAAGAGGTAACGATTCTATCACTGATCATGACCATTCGTAAGGATCACTAAAGGAGAAATTTTAAATTCCATTGCATTTTGGATCGCTCTTCTCCTTTAGATCCGAGCTTGGTCCATGCAACTGTGTTGCTTTGGAAGCTTGCACTACTTGGGTGAAGAAGAGAGCTTTGGAGCTCAAGATGTCGTATGCTTGTGAGAGATTCATGTCTTTGGTTATAGTTGAGCCATCAACTCTCCCTAACTAAGATGTAGAGGACTTGGAAGATGCGCTTGCCAAGATGAAGCAAGAGAGATATTTGTGGAAAGAGTGGTTTCATGCTTTGAACCGAAAGCATGAGGAGTTGCAGCTTGAGTCGAAAGACAAAGATTCACTTACTGAGATTCTAGAGGATCATGCAGTGAAGAGACAGAGAGAGCCAGAGGGTTTAGTTACCTCTAGTATGCCTCATCCTTCTGGTGCTTGGAAGAAGATTGTTGATCATCTTGCCCCGAGAAGGCTCAGATGGAGACATCCTTTGAGTCCGAGATCCTACACATCTGAAGGAAGTATTCTCCCATAGCCAGATCATCTGACACAGTTTCTAGGGATCCTTAGGATGATAGTTTCCTTTTCTCTTGTATTTGTACCTGGGTTTCTGAAATTGTACTTAGTGTAATCCTTCTAATTTTATGAATAAAAAGAGATTTTATGGTCAATGGATTTTTTATTAGTAATTGTTACTATTAATTGAATATATATTTGCAATTAAGACTTCATATGTTCCTTGAAATTAAAAACAATAAAAAACATTGCATTTCATGCATCATTTACATAACAGGTTTCTTCCGCTAGGTGTCTTATCAGTTCTTCTTCTATGTATCAGCCAAGTTGACTCATCATTATAACACCCGAGCTAATCGTTTGAAAAGAATGGAGCACCTCGAACAAGAGAACAGAGAACTGAAGGACGAGATCGCCATACTCACAGCCTTGATGGAGTCTGTAATAGCCGCTCAGAACCAACAGTCTCCACCTCCTGCAACTCCTCCCCCTCATAGGATTGTTATTTTTGAGATTACTTCATTAACTATTCCTGTGGCGGCTAGCCAGTTTGTTCCTGTCATGCCTGCTGGGTTCCCGTGGGGAATGGCACCAAATTTTGTGCTTGAAGGGTATGCGCCTACTTTTGTTTCTGTGCCGGCATCTAGCCCGGTCCTGTCAGCGCCTTCTCCTATTATTCACACTCTGCCTCGTGTTGAGGACACCATCTACCACTCTGAGCCATTTGAAGGTCTAGATGTTTATGAGAAGATGGATGAAATGAAGGACCTGTTCCTTGAGCTGCACAAGGAATTGAAGACTCTAAGAGGAAAGGATTTGTTTGGGAAAAGTGTTGTCGAGTTGTGTTTAGGGCCCAATGTCAAAATTCTGATGAAATTCAAGGTCCCAGACTTTGAAAAATACAAGGGGAATACTTGTCCATTGAGTCATCGTGTGTCATGTATGCTAGAAAGATGTCTACTCAAACTGATAACTACCAATTGCTTATTCACTATTTCTAGGATAGTCTGACTGGAGCTGCCCTCAGATGGTATATGACACTCGTACTTTCAACGACTTGGGTGAGCAGTACAAGTCTAATGTTGATATGGAACCAGATAGAGATTGGTTGAGGTCTATGTCTCAGAAGGACAAAGAGATATTCAAAGAATATTCCCAGAGATCGAGGGAGTTGGCTGCTCAAATTAGTCCACCTTTGGAAGAAAAGGAGATGACTAAGATTTTCTTGAAGATGCTGAGTTCATTTTACTATGAAAGAATGATCACAAGTTCCCCCAATGATTTTACTTAGATGGTGAACATGGGGATGAGATTGGAAGAAGGAGTCCGTGAAGGACGTCTATCCAAAGATGAAACGTCAACAAGCAAGAAGTATGGTGGTAGCTTCTCCAAAAAAAAGGAAGAAGAAACTAATGCAGTATCAGCTTGGAGGCAGAGGAGGCCTCATGTGAGGAAGAATTCTCAGTCACGTCAACATCAACACCAAGTTTCATCAGTAATTCCATTCTTTTCCAACAATTCAACCAATTAATCAGTTCTTATTCAGCAACAACAACATCAACAACCACCGCAATAACATACCAACTGCAACAACAACAATCATCATCAAAATTTTGAGAGGAAGAAGGTCTCTTTTGATCCTATTCTTATGACATACGCAGAGCTTTACCCGTCTTTGGTCGTTAAGAATCTTATCCAACCAAGGAACCCTCCTCAAATTCCTAAACCACTACCATGGTGGTTCAAACCAGAATTACACTGTGCTTTTCACCAGGGAGCCCGCAATCATGATATTGAGAATTGTTATCCCTTAAAGTATGAGGTTCAAAAGCTGTTCAAGAGAGGTATGATGTCCTTTGAGGACAGAATACCAAATGTGAAAGCCAACCTGTTGCCTGCTCATGGCAACACTCCTGTAAACATGGTGGACGACTGTCCAGGGAATTTCAGAGTATTTGATGTGCGTCGTATCCGTAGGTCGCTGGTAGAGATTCACAAAGATCTGTGCATGGTGAGCCATTGTGAACATGACCATGATGGTTGTGTTATTTCTAGCGTTAACCGTCGTGGGTGTGTAAATGTTAAAAGGGATATTCAAAGGTTGATGGATGAGAATGTTATCCAGGTTCAGCAATCAAGGTATATGAGAGATTATGTGAATGTCATCATGTCAGTGTTCCAGACCTCTGAGCGGGTAGTTATTTAATTTGATAGCAGCAACAAGAATGTCAACATATCGGTATCGCCGTTGGTTATACGAATAGCAACCCTGTCCCCTACGCATCCAATAAAGTTGTGCCATATCAGTATAATGTCACCATGATTGAAAAGGGGCAAGAGCATCCTCTCCCAGTTGCAGATTCAGTGGTGAATATTGCGGATGTAGTGAAGGTGACCCGTATTGGTCGTGTGTTCAGTCCGGTTTTTCTTAAGATTATGGAAGATTTTTCCGTAGGGAAGAAGGCAGAGGTTCCTGCAGTTAATCCAGTTAGTGCTCCAACATGTCAATCTGGTGAGTCCAGCAAGTTGAAGACTAATGATGATGATGAGGTGTTGTGCCTAATTAAGAGGAGCGAATTCAACATTGTGGAGCAATTGCTTCAAACACTGACAAAGATTTCCATGTTGTCATTATTGATGAATTCAGAGGCACACAAAGAAGCCTTGCATAAGGTATTGGAACAAGCTTATGTAGAACACGATGTGACTGTGGATCAGTTTGACCATATTGTTGCCAACATTACCTCCTGTAATAATCTGAGCTTTTGTGATGAAGAACTTCCCGAGGAAGGTAGGAATCACAATTTGGCACTTCATATTTCAATGAATTGTAAGGAGGATGCTCTATCCAACGTGTTGGTTGACACTTGGTCATCCTTGAATGTGTTTCCAAAGTCAACTCTAGTAAGACTTTCCTGTCAAGGTGCTCCGATGAGGTACAGTGGCATGATTGTTAAAGCGTTTGATGGTTCTCGGAAAGTCGTCATTGGAGAAGTGGACCTTCCAATTAAGATAGGTCCAAGTGATTTTCAAATTACTTTTTAGGTAATGAATATTCACTTGGCCTACAGTTGTTTATTGGGAAGGCCTTGGATCCATGAAGTTGGTGTTGTAACGTCTACTCTATACCAAAAGCTAAAATTTGGGAAGAACGGCAAACTTGTCGTTGTGGGTGGAAAGAAAGTATTATTGGTAAGCCATTTGTCATCCTTTACTTATGTAGATGCTAAGGAGGAAGTTGGAACATCATTTCAAGCTTTTTACATTTCTGATGAATTGAAGAAGGGTGGGGCACCCATGTCTTCTCTAAAGGATGCAAAAGAGAATGTTCAGACTGGTAGCACTGACAGATGGGGTCACGTTGTGGAAGTTGTTGAAAACAAGAATAGAGCAGGGCTAGGATTTCAGCAAGGGCAATTCAACGCTAATATCAAGGTTATGCAAGAAGTTTTTCACAATGGAGGGTTCATTCACAAGGATGATCAACACTCAGCTGCCATTATTGAAGACAGTGATGAAGACGAGGCTTGCGCCAACTTTGTAACGCACGACCAGACTTGCAAAAATTGGGTTTCTGTTGATGTTCGTACTATTATGCATCGCTCGAAGTAATTTGTTTCTTTATTATTTTAAGAAAAATCCTTCTCCTATGCCTAAGGGAGAATTGAAACATTGCTGGGCATTTTCTTATTATCATCAATAAAAGACAATTTTATTCATCCACGTCTATGATGTTTTTTTTTACTTTTTTTTTATTGAAACTGGTAATCACAAAAAACATAAATAAATAATGATCTTTCCATCTGCATAATATTTGTTTGCACTCCACTTCTCTAAAATCAAAATATTAAATTATTATGCAGGTTGGTTCTCAAACCCATTGAATGTAATGATCCTACTCCCTCTCCAAACTTTGATTTCCCTGTATTTGAAGTTGAGGAAGAGAATAATAATGAAGAATTATCTGAAGAGTTATCCCGTTTGCTTGAGCACGAAGAAAAAGCCATTCAACCATTTAAAGAGTAGATTGAATTAGTCAACTTGGGTTCCGATGATGATGTGAAGGAAGTCAAGATTGGGTCTCAACTGTGTTCGGAAGCTAAGAAGGGATTGGCTGATCTTCTTCGAGAGTATTCTGATGTGTTTGCTTGGTCCTATCAAGACATGTCTGGTTTGGATTCTGAGATTGTGGAGCATAAATTGCCTTTGAAGCCAGAATACCCGCCGGTCAAGCAGAAGTTGAGAAGTACTCATCCTGATATGACAATAAAGATCAAAGAGGAAGTGCAGAAACAGATTGATGCAGGGTTCCTTGTTATCTCCAAGTATCCGCAATGGGTGGCCAATATTGTGCCTGTTCCGAAGAAAGACGAAAAAGTCTGTATGTGTGTTGATTATAGAGATTTGAATAAAGCCAGTCTGAAAGATGATATTCCTCTGCCACACATTGATATGTTGGTAGACAATACAACTAAATTCAAAGTCTTTTCATTTATGGACGGATTTTCCGGTTATAATCATATCAAGATGGCGCCCGAAGATATGGATAAGACCATATTCATTACACCTTAGGGAACATTCTGTTATCGAGTGACGCCCTTCGGTTTGAAGAATGATAGTGTAACGTACCAGAGATCTATGACTACTCTTTTTCATGATATGATGCATAAAGACATTGAAGTTTATGTTGATGATATGATTGTTAAATCAAGGGATGAAAAAGAGCATATTGAGCATTTGTTGAAGTTGTTCAAGCGTTTGAGGAAGTATAAACTCCACTTGAATCCAAATAAATTTACTTTTGGTGTTCGTTTTGGTAAGTTGTTGGGCTTAATCGTCAACAAGAAGGGTGTTGAATTTGATCCTGCCAAGGTCAAAGTAATACAAGAGATGTCTGCACCCAAAACTGAGAAGCAAGTTAGAGGTTTTCTCGGTCGCTTGAACTATATATCAAGATTTATATCGCATATGACTACCACATGTGTGCCTATATTCAAGCTTCTTCGGAAAGATCAGTCTTGTAATTGGACCGAAGATTGCCAGAAAGCTTTTGACATTATTAAAGAGTATCTGCTTGAGCCTTCGATTCTGTCTCTTCCCGTTGAAGGAAGACCATTGATCATGTATTTAACTTTGCTTGAGGAAAGTATGGGTATGAATCTGGGAAGAAAGAATATGAAATTTACTACCTCAATAAGAAATTCATCGACTCTGAGACTCAGTATTATATGCTTGAGAAGACATGTTGCACATTGGCTTGGGCTGCTAAGTATCCGCGCTAGTATATGTTGAATCATACTACTTGGTTGATATCCAAAATGGATCCAATTAAGTATATTTTTTAGAAGCCTACTTTAACTAGGAGGATTGCCTGTTGGCAAATGTTGTTATCCGAGTATGATATTGAATACCAATCTCAAAAAGCTATTAAAGGTAGTATCTTGGCTGACCATTTGGCTCACCAACCTATCGAAGATTATTAGTCAGTGTCGTATGATTTTCCTGATGAAGAGATTTTGTACTTAAAGATGAAAGATTGTGATGAACCATTGCTTGAAGAAGGGCCAGAATCTGGTTCCTGCCGGGGCATGGTATTTGATGGAGCTGTTAATTCATATGGTAATGGCATTGGGGCAATGATTATTACTCCTCAAGGCACACATTTTCCGTTTATAACTAGATTAACCTTCAAATGCACAAACAATATTGCTGAGTATGAAGCTTGCATTATGGGGATTGAAGAAGCCATTGATATCAAAATTAAATATCTTAACGTCTATGGAGATTCAACTTTGGTTGTGAATCAGATTAAAGGTGAATGGGAGACAAATCAACCCGGTTTGATACCGTATAGAGATTATACGAGGAGGATTTCAACTTTCTTTACAAAGGTTGAGTTTCATCATATCCCTCGAGATGAAATCCGAATGGCAGATGCTCTTGCAACGTTGGCTTCCATGATTGTGGTGAAATTTTAGAATGAAGTTCCTAATTTGACTGTGATGCGTCTTGATAGGCCAACTCATGTATTTGCTATTGAAGAAGTCAATAATGAAAAGCCATGGTATTATGATATCAAATGTTTCCTTCAAAGTTAGATTTACCCGTCTGGGGCATGTTTGAAAGATAAGAAGACTTTGAGAAGCTTAGCTGGCAACTTCTACCTGAATGGTGATGTACTCTATAAGAGAAATTTTGATATGGTTTTGCTCAGATGCATGGATAGACACGAAGCAAACCTGTTGATGACCGAAGTCCATGAAGGTTCCTTTGGTACTCATTCCAATGGACATGCTATGACAAATAAGATGTTAAGAGCATGTTACTATTGGATGACAATGGAATATGGTTGTTGCAAGTTTCAGAAGAAATGCCACAAGTGTCAAATTTATGCAGATAATATCCATGTTCCTCTGACACCGTTGAATGTCATTTTCTCTCCATGGCCCTTCTCCATGTGGGGAATTGACATGTTTGAGCCCAAAGCTTCGAACATACATCGTTTCATTTTGGTGGCTATTGATTACTTCACAACATGGGTTGAAGCGGTATCATATGCGAATGTGACCAAGCTGGTGGTGGTCCGATTTATCAAGAATCAGATTATATATCGTTATGGTGTGCCAAGTAAGATCATTACTGATAATGGATCAAACTTGAATAATAATATGGTGGAAGCTCTTTGCAAGGACTTCAAGATTTCACATCATAATTCTTCTCCCTACAGACCCAAGATGAATGGGGTTGTTGAAGCTGCAAATAAGAACATTAAGAAGATCATTCAGAAGATGGTTGTAACATACAAAGTTTGGCATGAGATGCTCCCATTTTCTTTGCATGGGTATCGTACATCCATCCACACTTCAACAGGGGCAACCCCTTTCTCTCTTGTTTATGGCGTGGAAGCCATACTCCCCGTGGAAGTTGAGATCCCATCATTGTGGGTATTGATGGAAGCCAAGTTGACTGAAGTTGAATGGTGTCAAACCAGATATGACCAACTGAATTTGATTGAAGAGAAGAGGTTGAATGCCATGTCAGTTGTATCAGCATAAAATGAAGAAAGCTTTTGATAAGAAGGTCAAGCCTCGTGTGTTCCGAGAAGGTGACCTCGTGCTCAAGAAGATTCTATCTTTCAAACCTGATGCTAGGGGCAAATTGACTCCTAATTATGAAGGCCCATATATTGTTAAGAGAGCCTTTTCAGGCGGTGCTTTGATTCTTACAACTATGGATGGTGAAGAGTTCACTCATCCTGTGAACGCCGATGCAGTCAAGAAATACTTCTCCTAAAAAAGGAAAAGAACAACTCGCTAAGTTGAAATCTCGAAAGGGCGGCTTAGGAAAAAATGAGCGTCTCGGTGGATTGAAAACCCGAAAGGGCGATCCAGGCAAAATTTAGAGACATAAAATAGAAAATTTATCCCGATATATTGAGTACCCCACCTTGGGGCAATCTAGGCAAAATTTAGGGATTATGGCAAGTAACTACATCCGACTGATCCTGATCATTGAAGCAGTTTTGAGCAGTCATTTGGTTCTGATTCATCATTCTCAATCAAAGACAAGAGCAATGGATTTCAAATTTGGTAGGGAGAGTAATGATCATTTTAATCATTGTAGCCCTTTTCCATGTAAATTACCATTTTCAAATTTTGTAAAGATCTGTGGAGTCCCGCCATTTGCGGATTACTATTCTATTAAATAAAGTTGAGCTTTTATCCAATTTATTTATATTCTTATTTGTTTCTGTTTTAAAATAGAATTTTTATGATGATAATTTTTAAATAAATAAATGAATAATAATTTTTCTTAAAATAATAAAGCATTTACTTTAAGAGTAATCAATTTCGAAAGGGAATGTCAACAACAATCTCAAGGACGGTAAGTCTTGATGTGTGACGCATTTATTGGTCTTCCCCAAGCATTTGATGAATTTTTCCTCCCCGACAGTTTGACATTCATTCCCATCATGGTTGATAAGTTTCTCCCTGAATAATTTATCATCCCCAGTAGAGTTGGTAGGACTCTTCCACAACTGAGCTAATGATTTATTCCCTTTACAATTCATTCTTCCCCGGTTGAGGTATTCATGTTTCTACATTTCCCAGTTTGTGACTTGATGAATGAACCCTGTATTTATCTTAGAACCTTTATTTAGTCTCTAGATCCCCGATGCACTTATTTATGTTGCATAGTGTAGCGGGGTATTCGTTACCATTAGAGATATTGACTAAATCCAAGGTAAATCATACAAGTCGAGTCGCCACCGCACTTCTATTTATCCAAAGTAATGGTTAGAAAGCGAACAAAAACCTAAAAGTTTTATCGAATCAAAAACTAGTAAAAATGTCAGAGATCTGGGTAAGGGGGTTGGTTATGCAATGGAAAGGTGTCAGGCACCCAAAGCATCCTAGGTACTCCTAGGGAGCCCTTTTCACATTTGTTGCAAAGGTTGTTGTTTTTGTGAAAATTTATTTGTGCAAACATGATTGAAGGGATGAGAAAAGCGTGTATGTTTATCTAATGTACTACTTACTAAAAGAAGGGTCAAAAGAAAATGACTCGCACGGACGTCGCATCCACTGCATACGTATCTCATCTGAATCTGAGAATCAGAATCTTCGTAGCTCGGCTACCTAGGGGTTAAAGACGAGTGTGCTCGCTAAGACGTCGCGTCTTATGCCTACGTATCTCATCTGGGATGAAAATCAGAGCAAAACGTAGTTCGACCACCTATGGGCTAAGGGTTGTGTTTTGGGGTGAACGACGTTACTACGCAATCTACCAGATGCTCGACCTTTGGAGACTTACTCGTCTGTAGTAGAAGGAGATAACGTGTTCTTAGGAGAAGAAAAATCAATGAGTTTGGGGTGTTTAGGGATGCTCATGCAAAAAGCCAGTCCTAGATGAAGGAACCGCGCTACCTTAAATGACATGCCACGAGAGGCTATACGAAACCTAAGAAATCGGTAACATGCGGGAAAAGTAAAGGGATCGAGAGATCTACCGTACGGATAAAGATCCGAAGTAACAACAATTAGATAAATAAGAAACCCAAAGACTCTTCCAAGCTAAACACCATCAAAGAAAGCGAGTCAGTACAGGTAATCGGAATAGACCTCCAGGTGGTACCCCACAAATAAAATGGGACACCAAGCAAGCCATCTCTGCAAGAGTCATATGAGCCCTCACAAAACAAAACTCAACAAACAGGTTAGAGAAACAAGATAGGGTAATCAAGAGTTGCCCCCAAATCAAAATGTAACCACATGAATCATGCCATTAAAATTCACAAAAAGCTCACAAAAAGCTCACAAAAAGCAACCAAGGGTAGGAGGCCTAAACCTCTTGTCAAACACATGCATCAAAAGGGTATCAAATTCACCCATAATACCTCATACATTCAGAGCATTCAAATTAAAAGCATAAAGTAATAGGAATAAGGCAAACCTGACTGAAGAGATCGAATGAAATTGAATTGCCCGGTTGGGTTTGCAAAGCACTCTTAGGGTTTATATGAGAGGGAATTGGTTCTTCGCCAATGAGTTCCCTTCAGTCTCTGGAGGTTGCTCTGAACTCTGTTAGCTCTTCTCTCACTATCTTTTTCCCTGCCAGGGTAATAGGAATAGAATGCCTTTTGTTTCACTGAAACTCTGAATTTATAACCTGATTTTTGTGGACCTATAACCTGAATTTATATATATTTTCTTTTCTTTTTCGTTTTTCGTTCTTTTTTTTAAACACGTGGGCTTCGCCTAGCGAGCATGACAGTTCAAGAAATTCCTCTGAGCGTAGGTGATTCTGGTGGCTTTTCTTGGGACTCGCTAGGCGACCCATTCTGCTTGCCTAGCGAGCATGACAGCTCATGAACAAACTTTTGCTCCTTCAAGATTAACATTTTGACTGACGAATAGACCCCATTTGAACCTGTTGGAAGTATCTCAAGCCATTCCCTTGTGTTGACTGATCATCTAAATAGAACCCACAAAGTGTCTTGGATGATACTCAAGCTTCAAACAAAAGATGTTAGTGACACATTTTTGTGCTTTTGGTTAGTAAACAAAAGTAAGAGAAACAATGATGTATAATTCAAGCATGCTTGGTGATCTCAAACCAATCACAAGGAGTCCCACCCAAAGGCAAAGGGAACCAAGATGCTAAAGATCCTTGAGGCAATGCAAATGCAATGTTATGATGCCATGAGGGATCTTAGGGTCAAAATTGGGGTCTTACAGATGCCCCTATTTAAGGTCATTCTAGCCGGAGAAGTGAAGGTTAAAATCTTCGTCTCGACGGGGTAGAATGGGCTTAAATAATAACAAAGAGACGAATTTTGGTCCCTAAGAGACCTCATGATGCAAATGTAGGTATGAAAAATGGTAGCACTCTGTGGAGATATGTGTCCACAAAAGCAAAGAAATCAGAAGCCACTGATAATCCATATGAACAATTCACTCCATGGGACCAAGACCCTGGGGACTCTCCTGGGGATAGAAGAGGGATAAAAATTCGCGAGCAGGTCACGATTCAAAGCGTGGGGAACAGAATTCCAAAGGGAAAAGATCCAATGGAAAGACTCGAGCTGACTCGAAGATGCATGTATTGGGGAATATGCCAATACAGCAAAAAACTATCCACAACGGATACTTCTGATAAAATCCGGATGAAAACAATCCACTAAGGGACTTCGCTGGGGATGTCCACAAGGACACTCCTGGGGAAGCAGCGGGACAAGGTATTACCGGTTACTGGGTAATAAGCTTAAGGAGACATGTGATCTGAACGCCAGGTATGAGGGTGAGAGATATAACATGCTCAGGAAGAGATGAATATCCAAGACCGGTATAAGGGTGATAGATATCAAAACTTCAAAACGTCTGAGGAAAACCTAAAAGGTATACTTCAACTCAGGGATTCTGACTCCACAGGGGACAAAAAGTCATAATAGGGAGCAGAGAGGAAGGAACACCAGGGATACCGGTTACTGGGCATATAATAGGTGACCAACCAAGGCGTGAATTGGGGAATATTCCCAAAACACTCATCATCCAAAAGAGGGCTAAAAGCAAACTCGATTACAGGATGGATATTCGACTCCACAAAGGGGATACTGTAACACCTCAAAATTTGCCCTCCTCTCTTGGGACTAGCATTAACATATTGCATACATTTTTAGGGCATTAGGCATGTCATATTGCATATCATGTGGTTACATTGTGCAAGTCATCCTCACAAGTCTTGACCAGGAGATGAGGAAGTCAAAGTGCAAACTAGGGTTTTATTGACTGATCATTGGCCATCTGAGGATTGGGCTGTGAATTAGGGTTTCATGATTCTCAAAGGATGTTGGTCTTCATCTTGATTGCAATGATACATCATCATCATCATGGTTTGATTTCATCAGGAGTGTTGAAGCAGATTCCTTGAGATTAGGGGTTTTGACCATTGGTCAACCCTAATCAGTTGCATTGGGCCAATCAGGGCATAATCAGGAGATGGGGTTTATGATGGCTATGGGGTTCATTATATGATTATATTGTGCTTATTGAGGCTAGGGTTTCACCCTTGAGCCATTTCAGTTGAAGATTGGAGCTTAGATTGATTTATGCATTGCCAGATTCATCTATCAGATGAAAAAGTCAACTGTGGTCAACTGTACATGATCTGATGGATTTGGAGGTGGAAATGAGTTGGATGCACTTCATTCATGTTGAAACAAGTGTTATTTGACATCTCAAAGCTTAAGAATGAAGAAAATCAAGTCAGGACAAAAACTGCCAAAAATAGAAAGTGACTTGTAATAGAAGTTTCCAAAAATGGAAAGTTTTTTACCTCAAAGCCACGTGTCCAAGGAAGCTCCAAATGAACATTTGTTCAACATAAAAGTTGTAGATCTTGTTCTCACCTTTCCAAAAAGTCCAAGAACTTGAAAATCCCATGTATGGTTGGAAAATTATGGCTCAGTGAATTTCAGAAATGACCCATAATCAGGAGGCCATAATTTCCACATGGTTTGTCCAAATTGCAAGTTCTTTATATGCACAAACTCCATTTGACATGTACTTTCATGGTGCATAATTGGATTTTCTCAAAAGTGGCCAATGCAAAAAGTCAAATTTCAACTGGACAGTTAATTGGACCAAGGGCAAAATTGTCCAACTTGTGAAATAATTGGAATTTTTGAGTGGGGATTTTTGCTATACCTCATAAATGGTATTTGAAACTTGTTGGAATCATCATAACATGGCTAGGTTTCATGATTTGGAAATTGGCTTGAAAATGAACTTGTAAAATTGGACAAAGTGCCATCACATAGTGAATTTCCAAAATATGCATCCAATGAGAGTGAAACAAGTTGCAACAGCTCACACATGTCATTTTGAGAGTGTGTGAGCTGTCAATGAGCTGGCATTGGCTTATATGTGAAAGTACCATTTTGTCCCTAACTTGAAAATTAACCATTTCACTAACACATTCCATTTGGTTAATAAAACATGGTTAAGTGGTGATTAAGCAATCATATATATTCATAATCACCATCTAATCATAACAGAATTACACACATTCCAAAACCAGATCTGAAAACTCTTCATTCTCTCAAATTCCTTCAAGAACACAAAACCTTCAAATCCAAAGAACTTCATCAATTTTGGATCAATCCTCAAATTTCTTTTTGTGCTGATCTCTATTCATCTTCTACCTCAACTGTTTTGGAGAAAGAGCATCAAAATCCTCATAATTCGCGGCTGTCCAAAAGTGCATCATCAATGGCAAATCGATTTTTCATGCACTAGGAGTGGAATCAAGCAAATCTGAACGCATCGATCATCTTCCTCATCATCCTTCCGCATCTGTTTCGTGGAATTGAGCTTCAAGAACAGCAAATACATCACTGCCATTCCAGGTTTGCATTTTTTCGAATCTCATGATATGCTTAATGGTTATATGCGTTTGAAAGCTCATGCTACGTAGAGTTTAGTGATATGATTGGTTTTGATTATAGTGAACTGTAGGCTGAGAAATCTTGATGTGAAGTTATGATGCCAAACCCTAGGTTGATCGATTTGAGAGATTTAGGAATTGTTAGGTTAAAATAAGTTCATATTTGGATTCTATATGTTCAGACGGTTCTAACGGTTATCCACTCGTCCATTTTGGTGATGATTTGAAGTTTGCGTGTTCTTGAGTGTTCTTGTGAAATCTGGGTTGGAAACGATGATGAGAGGCCTTTTGATCCAAAATTCCATTTGAAAATTCAAACTGGACGTTTACCGCCCCCGCGCCCAGAAATTACAACTTTGCCATTACTAAATTTTAATTAATTCAAATAATTCTTAAAAAAATCATAAACATGTTAAAAAATTCATAAAAAATCATAGAAAAATCATAAAAATGTGTGGATTTTTTCTTTGACTTCCTTGTTGACTGTAGGATTTATTTGACCTATTGATCAAAGTTGTGCATGGTAGAAATTGTGATTGACTTAGGATTGTTTCACATGTACTCATTTTTGATACCTTGTGCCAAATCCAATGTGAAATTCTCATGCTTACAAATAAATGTCTGGAAATTTTTGTGGTGATTCCAGACACATCAATGGAGATTTACATGTGCATTTCATGAATTTTTGATACCTGGTCATTGAGATGTGAATTTTGGAACTTAGGTGTGACAATTTGTGTCACACCTCATTATGTCAACTTGCTGGATTTTTTTGAGTGACCTATACTTGTTAGAATAATATGAAATTTTGCATGATGTTTCATTAACATGTTAAGATGCTATGTGAATTTTTGTGGAATTTTATGTAGCATTTTCAAATTGATTGCTATTTTTCATCTCTGTTGGTCAAATGTGCAAGCTTGTGTGACATAGGTTGGTAGATTTAATGTGAAATGCTCATATGGTATTGAATGATCATGAAATTTGGTATGATAGTAATAGACACATGATAGGACATCCCTGTTTTGGTCTCACTCATTTCTTTACTGTTTTCATTGAGTTATGAATTTTTGAAGTGGAAGCATGTGTTGATGTTGTGATTTGGAGCATGTAATTGTGTCTGTTTTTGTTGATTTTCATTGACATGGTTTCCTTTGCCCAATTAAGCTGAAATTTGGTGTGCCATACCTTGAATAGACCCTGTTTAGGTGTAATTTATTTGAGATTTTTTGGATTTGTTTTGATATGGATTTGAATGCAATAGTTCTGTTTGGATGTTTTGTGTTCCATTTGAACTAGTTTGATTTGTTTTGTGCATAAAATGAACATGATGAATGATATGGACATGGGATTAATTGTGTTGGCTTTTGTTTGACATTAATTTGAGTTTGGTTGGATATCCCTTGCTGTTTAGGAATTTTTCTTGCCTTTGGACCCTAGGCTTGGCCTAGTGGTCTAGTTGCTAATATTTGCTTGATTTTTCAGGATGAATAGCATAAGGCTCATGGAGAATGATCCAAGTTGATTGAAATGATGTTGTTTGATGTTTGTACACTAACATAACATTGTTTTGTAGGTTGTGAAGCTTGGGCTTGAGCTCATAGCTTGCCTTTGTGTGCCTTGGCTTGCATAGTTTGACTGATTAACTTGTTGTTTTCTGATTGGTTGTCTGAGTTATTAACTGGTTAGCTTTTGTACAGGTACCTTTAGTCGCTCTAGTTCTTTTAAGAACTTGCTTGGTAGCCGCTGCTCGGTTGTGTAAACCGCTTGAGGTAGGTCCTCTTGACTTCATGTAGTCTGGGAGACCCGGCTGTTACCGGGCCGGGCAAATGTCTGAAGTCCTCCTTAAGAGGCAATGATTGTGGTTGTTTATTTTTCGTGCCAAGCAGGTGAAAGTCCTTTAATCAAGGCAATTGGTGGAAGGTAGGGATATGCAATCTATCCCCCACTATTCAGTTGAGTCTTCTCCTTGCTCCCATTACATGGTTGTAGCATTGAGATCACAAGCCCAAGATCTTGTGCAGTGCACATTGTGTCAGAGTCTCTGAGTATAGAAGGGTTCCCCCATTCTGGACCCATGCTCATTTGTCAGAAGCTCTCCCTGGTTAGGGATAAGAGCTGTGAGGTCTGATCCTCACTTCACCTCTCATCTGCTTCACCTTAGCCTCGTAATGGCAAGGTTAAGAGCAAATCCAGCCCGTACAGACGACTCGCTTCGGCAGTCAAACCTATTGTGTGAGCCACTTGTTTGGTTATAGTGCGTGCTATGTGGATATCTGATTGACATGCTTGTTTGAGATGCTTGTTCTCATTTGATGTATGCTTGAATTATTTTGTATGCTTGTGTGCTTGTTTCTTTCCTGGATAGGAATAGTTTGCTTATGCAAGTAGGATTGAAAACTGAACTTAGGGTAACGATGCATGACAACACTAGGCTCGAGTCCAGCTCCCTGGTAGTGCGTCTTCCCCCGGTTTCTGGCTGAAATCTTTTTCCCTTTCAGGGGAACTACATCGCCCTGATCCTCGTTCCAGACGAGGTATGTAGGCAGGTGGTCGTGCGAGACCACTCCGGGCAACCTTTTTCTTTTTTGCGTGTGTTTGTTTGTTATCTGATTGTATGTTTGGGTTCGGATGCCGACGTAAGCCCAGTGATTGGCTGTCGGGCTCCACGTTTGCCCTTTTGAGTGTGTTTTGGTTCGGATGCCGACGTAATTCCATCCAGTGGTTGTCGGGCTCCATGTTTGCCACCCTTGTCTGTTTGTGCGTTTTGTGTTGTTTGGCGTGCGTAAGCCGAACTACAGTGGCTCTGATTCTCATGTCCAGATGAGATATGTAGGCATAGGACGCGATGTCCTATCGAGCTCCCTTCTCTTAACCCCACCTGCGTTCCCCGTGTGTGTGTGTGATGTTTAGCAACCTATTCTTTTCTTAGAATGTGGATCCCGTCGAGTACGACGAACGTGAGGGGTGATAATACCTTCCCCTTGCGTAACCGACTCCCTTACCCTTTCTCTTTGGTCGCGAGACCATGTTCTTTCCAGGTTTTTCTGAGCGTTTCCTTTCCCTATCTTGGGATAAATAACGCGCAGTGGCGGCTCTGTGTGTGTTTTTATTTGAGCTTCGCCGGTTGATTTTCGCGGATGCGACAACTGGCGACTCTGCTGGGGACATACAAGGTGTAGACCTGTGCTAGTCCATCTTCCCCGAGCGAGTCCTTCCTAGCGTTCTAGGATTAGTTTAGGTTGCTTGTTTTGCTGTATTTATTGCATTTATTATTCTAACCTGTGTATATATTTGCATTAATGTTTGCATGCATCATACTATCATGTTGCCGTCCTCTGTGCAGGTGGTTCCTCTGATTTGGGGTGGGTGTTCTGAGTGAGGCCCAATACCCAGGCCTGAGTACACACCTAGGATTAGCGTGGTCTCATGTCTCTTCACATGTTGTACGACATGATGCGGAGACATGTCACCACAGCCGGACGAGGTTCATTTGAGAGAGTCTGGCCGGGTGGAGTTATTCCGCTTAGGTTGGATCATCTCTTTTGGGCTATTGACTTCGGTGACCGATCATTTCCCGGATCTTTGGTTTAGACGATCTTAAGGGAGCTACAATGGCACACCCGAAAGGGCAAACCCATTGAGTATCTCTGCCCGATTGTCGAGACCATTATCCGCCTTAGGATGACCTGATTAGAATTTACCTGTGAGGGGAGGGTTGATTCTTACAGATGCATGTTCTGTTGGTGACTCAGATGGTGACTAATGGTTCCGTGGATCAGAGTCATATTTAAGAGTCGGATTTATGGTCATTTATGTCAGAGACGCCGGAGTGCTGTCCGAGATTTATCAGTGGGGATCCGTTTATTTCAGGATTCCCCGGGCCGAGTTATTTATCAGTGGGGATCCGTTTATTTCAGGATTCCCCGGGCCGATTCAGATGGTTTTGGGTATCTGCTCAGAGAGGGTTTGGTAGTGATGATGATGATGATGTATCTGTCTTCCGTTTATTTCGGAACCCGTGGGTCAGATTTGTGGTTACACATTCCTCAGATGGTTATGATCAGTTCAGAAACCAGGCTTCAGCGCAGATGATCAGATGACTTGGAGGATGGCAATGCATTGCATTCATACATCTGCATCATTTTGCATTCATCTGCATCAAACCTACGTCTGGCCATATGGGGAGTATGATGGATTGAGAATCTGGTTGAGAGACATCTTGAATTTCAGAATGTGGATGTCAAAATATTATCTGTCTTGATGAAACCAGAATCAAAGGACAGAGTCTTCCTCATATGGATAGATGTTGCATTCATGCATATTGACCCATTTGCTGTTTTGTAGCTGTCAACCGGTGCGCATAGCTCGTTTGCTCAGATATCCTGCTGGGGGCAACAAATCCAAAACTGATGGATCCTCCCAACGCCGACATCCTCGAACTGAAAGAGATGGTGAGGGATTTGTTCAGGGTTGTGCAAGGGCTTGCCTTGGGGCAGAAAGCCATGGCCGAGAGATTAGAAAGGATTGAGGGCTGGATGATCAAAGAGAAAGTTCAGGGAAAGGCTCCGTCATCTGAAGTAACAAATCCCTCTGGCTCTGTGGTGAAGAAATCCCTTGACAGTGGTCAGCCCAAGAAGAAGGTTGAATCAGGTGGTGCGCAGACTAAAAGAGAATGCGGTAAGGATCGTTATCACCCTTATGCTGCCACTGCAACCATTCCTGTTGGTGGTTCATCTGTACCACCGAGACATCCGTCACCTCGCCCGGGAGCACAGAGAGCTGGGAATCAGGTAAGAGAAAAGGGGGTTGATCGTCAATTTGATAGGCCACCCATACCGTATGCTCTTCTGTTGAGGAAGTTGAAAGATCTCGGAATGGTACAATTGAGGACATTAGCTCCATTAGAACCTGATCAAAGGCCAACCAACTACGATGAGAATGCTAAGTGCGAATTCCATTCGGGGGCGTCTGGGCATAACATTGAGGGTTGTAGAGCTTTTAAGCATGCTGTCCAAGACCTGGTGGATTCCAAGGCCATTAATTTTGCACAATTTCCCAATGTTAATGCTAATCATATGCCCGCGCATGGTGAAGGGGAGATGATGTCGAAGGACAAGAAAGGGGTAGAGGTGACTGAGAAGGATCAGTTAAGAATGCCCATGTCTGTGGTCTCAAAACGCCCGACGAAAAATGGAGCTTTCCCTCGTGTTGATGATTGTTGTGCATCCATCGCTACAAAGGGGTGTGTAGTAATTGGGGAATCGGTCCAGAGAATGATGAAAGCAGAAATGGACGATGCAAGGTGTAAAGCACTCAGTCTGGCAGCTGAAACCGTCAAGGTGAAAAATGCCATTGGTGTTGAGAAAGAGAAAAAGCCGTCCATTTCTTCTTATAAGCAGGCATTGGAAGTGGTGAGAAATGGAGGGATCCCAGGCTGGGGACAGATCATAGGCATTGTGGTAAAGTCGGACATGTTTGGGATTGGTTATCATCCAGGTCAAGACTCGTCTGAGCATAATAGAGGACGTCGTCCGTCGTTCACCTTTGTCAGTGCCGGAATGCTAGATTCAGATCACGCCTATACAGTGGGTAAAGAAACTGACAGTGACTGGGAGATTGATCAATGGATAAGATCGTGTGTACCAGGAAGCTGGAAGGCCTAAACAAGATCATCACTGACACTCGTCCCGAAGAGTAATGATTTTCTGTTTTCAGTTTTATCTGCATGAAAGCCATACGTGTTGCCCGACACGTAATGGTCCATTGTAAGGGCCACCTCATGTTTAAATTTGCATTTCTGCATCATTAATAAATGGATGTTTTTCAGTCAAAAAGCGGTGTTCCCTGTTTTTCATTTATTTTTGCAGTTTAAAAACAAATAAAAATGGCAATGTTTATTTTCATTTTTTCTCCTTTTTTGATTTGTCTCGTTCTGAATGCAAAAAAATAATTCTCCGGATCTCGTTGATAACAATTTGGTTACACCTCATATGACTTCGACAAACCGATCTATCATGCCGAAGAAGAAGGCGAAGAAGATTGTGATCTGCTGGAATTAGCCAGGTTGTTTAAACAAGAGGAGAAGGTGATTCAGCCGCTCGAGGGCGATGTGAGATTGTTATCCCAAGCACCGCCGAGGTCAGGAAAGAAATAGGAAAATAAGGCCGCTTCAGAGGCAAGCCGAGAGCAGAATGGTAGCCCTGTTGAAAGAGCATGTGGATGCTTCTACCTGGTCATGTCAAGATATGCTAGGGTCGGATACCGGTGTCATTGCGCATGAGCTACCATGGAAAGGAGACTGTCCTCCAGAGAGGCGAAACGCCGGTGCTACTTATCAGAGAGCCATGGTGACTTTGTTTCATGATATGATTCATCGTGGAATCAATTGCTATGTTGATGACATGATAGCAAAGTCCCATGCGGAAGTGGGGCATCTGGCTGACCGGGGCAAGTCGGTTGACCGGTTTGAGACAATTCAAACTGAGGTTGAATTCAGATAAGTGCACTGTCAGAGTGCGGTCCGGTAAGATGATTGGGGTTCATTGTAAGAGAGGAATCGAGGTTGATCCTGCTAAAAAAAATAAAAAAAAATGCCTGAACCGAGAAAAAGTAAAGAAAGAGGTTCGTGGTTTCTTAGAAAGATTGAACTACCTGTCATGGTTCACATCTCATCTAACAGCCACGTGCGAACCTATATTCAAGAAGCTGAGAAAGAAAAGATATCAAACGGTCAGGTGAAATAATGATTGCCAAGGGGCATTGAAAAACAAAAGAAAAGTTGCAGGAGCCTCTGATTCCGATGTCTCCTGTGGAAGGGAGAAATTGTTAATCTGATACTTGACGGCCTTCGAGGGGTCTACGAGGTGTATTGGGTCAGCATGACGCGTCTTGTCGAAAAGAGCATGCAATTTACCTTAGCAAAAAGTTTACCGACTGTGAAACAATACATTCACTGTTCGAGAAAACTTGACGTACTTTGGCATAGGCTGCTCGCCGACTGAGACAGTATATGCTGATTCATACCACTTTGTGGATTTCCGAAATGGATCCGATCAAGTATGGGTTTGAGACGCCAACATTGACCGGACGGGTTGCGAGAGTGCAAAAGAATGTTGACTGATTTGTGATACTCTCAGAAAGCAATCAAGGGGTGTATTGCCTGATTACATCTCTCAGCAACCCGTGGAGGATGATCAACCGATGGAGTTTGAGTTCCCTGATGAGGACATCTCGAGGTGCTCTGATCGAAAGATTGAGAGTGACCGATCCCGGAGGAGGGGCCTGACCCTGAATCCGAACGGATTCTGATGTCTGATGGGGAGGTTAAGGTGAATGAGCTTTTGTTGCCCGGATAACGTTTGAATGCACCGACGGTGTGATTGGGTAGGAAACTGGTATCCTGGGTATCGAACGTCGGTGCGTACATCTACTGGGGCAACTCCTTTCTCATTGGTATATGGATTGGAGGCGGTATTACCTGTTGAGGTTCAGATTCCCTCTTTGAGAGTCCTGATGGACGTGAAGTTGCAAGAGGTTGAATGGGTAAGGACCCGGTACGAAGAGTTGAGCCTGATAGAAGAAAAGAGGCTGGCGGCCATCTGTCATGGGCAGTTATACCAGCAAAGGGTGAAGCGTGCTTTTGACAAGAAGGTGCGACCTCGGGTATATCACGTAGGTGATATGGTGTTGAAAAGGATCCTTCCTCCTCAAAACGATCGAAGGGGCAAATGGACACCGAATTATGAAGGTCCATTCGTGGTCAAGAAGGTTTTCTCTGGCGGAGCCTTGTTGCTAACGACCATGGATGGCGAAGATTTTCCATTCCCTGTGAATGCGGACGCAGTTAAAAAATACTTCGTGTAAAGAGACCCGCTGGACGAAAAGAATAAAATAGTCCAGGCAAAAATGGGCATCCCGGCGAACCAAAAACAGAAAGAAAAGGTTCGGGCAAAAATTAGGGATAAAATGAAAAAACTGTACACCCGGCAAGTCGAAAACCTGAAAAGGCGACTTGGGCAGAAATGGGTATCCCGGTGGACTGAAAACCCGAAAGGACGGTCCAGGCAAAAGAGGGATTGAAACGAACAACTGCGTCTAGCATGATCGTTTGCGCTTTGGTTAAAGCATCATGGATAATGCCCGGTAGGGATCAATCAGAATCGTCTTGTTCAGAAGGCAGAAGCACGGAGAGTCTGAGGACATATGGGGTGTAACCGAGTTGGAACTCGATGAGATCACGGGTTTCACGTTGCCATTAGGATAGGTTTTTCCTTTTGTGCAATTACCTCTTTTCAGGAATTGCTTCCTTTGTATTGCTCATTTGAGCCACACACTTTTCCAATCAATAAAATGCATATTCAGTCAAATAATTTTGTTTTTGTCTTTCATTACAGCTTTGATTGCAAAAACATCCGATTATTTTGATAAAGAATCTTTGCATTTTTAACACATACAGGTTCCTTCCAATGCATGTTTATAAGATGGAAAGCTTGAAATCTTATTTGGAAGGTTGAGTGACCCAAGTGTTGAAATCTTGACACGCCTGGGGCACGGTTTTATCTAACGGTCTGTTTTGCAGGTACTGTTAGATATTCTTCGCTCACTTGCAGGTTGTGATGTGGAAGCTTTGAAACAAATCCCCAGAGAGTTCGCTCAGGAACGAATGTATGAAGGGATGACGAAGACGTTGAGACGTACGACGACCTTTGGAATTAATCAAGAAGACTCTTCAAAGTCGGAAGATTGAAATTTCTGTATAAATCCCAGGAGTTCGCTCTCCGTCGAGCGCGGAGCGATTGGGAATACAAGATGATGGAGCAGAAAAGGTCCAGATGAGTCTGGGAGTTCTCAGAAGTGGAAAACTGATACGAGATTAGGAGGTGGATACTGTGGTTCGACGAGTCGACGGGTGTTCTGAACCAACTTTTCTCATGTCCCAGCGAGGTCCCCAAGCAGAGTTATAGGACTAGCTCCACAGCAGACTCAAGGTCTGTAAACTTCTCCAGCCGAGTCAGGATGGTTATCCCGGGCAGGTTTAAACGGTGTTTCCTCAGCAGCCAGGTCTGAAGGTTGTTATTCCCCGAGTGGAGCGGGTTTCAGTGAAATATATCTCCAGCAGTGTTCATCCTACCAGTGGATTGGACAAGTTTCCGTAGCAGACTGATATCTGCATCCCCAGCTGAGTTGATGCTACCTGTGGATTGCATGGGTTGTCCCCAGCGGAGTAGCATTCGTTTCCCTAGCAGGGTCAGGATGGTTATCCCCAGCAGGTGTCAGATCGATGCTTCCCCAGTTGCCAGGCCTGGAGGTGGCTGTTTCCCAGCAGAGTATCTGTAAGTGTTTCCCCAGTAAAGTCAGCAGGTATCTGTGAGGGTTTTCCCGAAGCAGAGGTGGATTGATATCCCCAGCAAGTCAAAACTGTTGTATCCCCACAGAGTGTTGGTGGTGCTTATCCCCGGCAGTTTCTAAAGTGGATTGGGTGCGAAGGAGGTTCTTCCCCAGCAAGGGTTGCCTTATTCTCAGCAGCAGTGCTTATTCCCCAGCAGGGTGGAGATTGGAGTATTGACGAGTTCCTCAGCAGAGCGTCTCGTGCTCCTCAGCAGAATCCCTTGAGGGGGATATTTTGTGCATTCATCATGTAGAATAGCATAGCATATTGCATAGAAAAAACAAATAATCGCGTAGCATTTCCATAATTATGGAGCATTGTGCAGAAAAAAATCGATCATTCATCATTGCAAGCATAAGCTAGTCTCAAACCGTGGTTACTGTTCGAGAAGTGGTTTTGCCCAAAGGTGAAGAGGTGTTACTCCGAGGAGTTCAGCATCGTGATTGAATCGAAGATATTCCCCAGTAGTGCGATACTGGAGTAATTGTTTTCCGTCGAGCCGAGATGGGAAATGTTTGGCGTTCAGCGCAATTCAAGCCGTGGTTACCGTTTGAGGATTGGTTTTATCAGAAAGCGAAGATGTTACTCTGAGGAGTCTAGCATCATGACGTCAGATCAGCAGTGTTCCCCAGTAGTGCGATACTGGAGGAAATGTTTCCGTCGGACAGAGATGGAAATAATATCAGAAGACGTTACGCGATCAGCGCGATTTCGGGGTCCAAAAAGAAAAAACAAGAAAGAAGATAATCCCCAGCTAAACGCAAAGTGTTTGTCTGCCAGGGTTGAATAGAGAGCAGTCGGCTCAGGGCTTGTCATCCTCAGCATGGGTCGTTGCGGCAGTACGGCCAGTTTCCGATTTCCAGATCGAAGAGGTTCTCAACCATCAGGACGAAGAACTTGCGGCATTACGGCCAGTTTCCGATTTCCAGATCGAAGAGGTTCTCAACCATCAGGACGAAGAACTTGTGGCATTCCGGCCAGTTTCCGATTTCCAGATCGAAGAGGTTCTCAACCATCAGGACGAAGAACTTGTGGCACTCTGGCCAGTTTCCGATTTCCAGATCGAAGAGGTTCTCAACAGTCAGGACGAAGAACTTGTGGCATTCCGGCCAGTTCCGATTTCCAGATCGAAGAAGCTCACGATGATTAGATCGATGCAGCTTGCGGCAATCCGGCCAGTTTCCCGGTATCCAGACCGAAGTGGTATCCAGACCGAAGTGGTATCCAGACCGAAGAGGTGTTCAGACCAAAGTGGTGTTCAGGCCAAGAAAATGAAAAAAAAGAAGAGAAAATTCGGGGTTCAAGAAAATGAAAAAAAGAAAGGAATAAGAATCCCGAGCGGATGAGTGGTGTTCAGGCCATGGTTATCCCTGCGTTACCATTTATTTTGGTATCCAGGTCGACGTTTATGTTTTGGGGTTCAAGCTGAGTTTTTCCGTTCCGGACGGATTCTTTCAGAAGATTGTTTCTTCGCCGATGCTGACAGGCGTTGTTAATTATATCCCATCAGAGTGCAAATTATTCTTTTGTTCTTGGTATTCAATCACTCTTCATCCTGATCATCTGAAAGCCGAGGCTGTTCATATCGACAGGTTCACAGTGGATTGAATAGGGGCAGCTGTAACACCTCAAAATTTGCCCTCCTCTCTTGGGACTAGCATTAACATATTGCATACATTTTTAGGGCATTAGGCATGTCATATTGCATATCATGTGGTTACATTGTGCAAGTCATCCTCACAAGTCTTGACCAGGAGATGAGGAAGTCAAAGTGCAAACTAGGGTTTTATTGACTGATCATTGGCCATCTGAGGATTGGGCTGTGAATTAGGGTTTCATGATTCTCAAAGGATGTTGGTCTTCATCTTGATTGCAATGATACATCATCATCATCATGGTTTGATTTCATCAGGAGTGTTGAAGCAGATTCCTTGAGATTAGGGGTTTTGACCATTGGTCAACCCTAATCAGTTGCATTGGGCCAATCAGGGCATAATCAGGAGATGGGGTTTATGATGGCTATGGGGTTCATTATATGATTATATTGTGCTTATTGAGGCTAGGGTTTCACCCTTGAGCCATTTCAGTTGAAGATTGGAGCTTAGATTGATTTATGCATTGCCAGATTCATCTATCAGATGAAAAAGTCAACTGTGGTCAACTGTACATGATCTGATGGATTTGGAGGTGGAAATGAGTTGGATGCACTTCATTCATGTTGAAACAAGTGTTATTTGACATCTCAAAGCTTAAGAATGAAGAAAATCAAGTCAGGACAAAAACTGCCAAAAATAGAAAGTGACTTGTAATAGAAGTTTCCAAAAATGGAAAGTTTTTGACCTCAAAGCCACGTGTCCAAGGAAGTTCCAAATGAGAATTTGTTCAACATGAAAGTTGTAGATCTTGTTCTCACCTTTCCAAAAAGTCCAAGAACTTGAAAATCCCATGTATGGTTGGAAAATTATGGCTCAGTGAATTTCAGAAATGACCCATAATCAGGAGGCCATAATTTCCACATGGTTTGTCCAAATTGCAAGTTCTTTATATGCACAAACTCCATTTGACATGTACTTTCATGGTGCATAATTGGATTTTCTCAAAAGTGGCCAATGCAAAAAGTCAAATTTCAACTGGACAGTTAATTGGACCAAGGGCAAAATTGTCCAACTTGTGAAATAATTGGAATTTTTGAGTGGGGATTTTTGCTACACCTCATAAATGGTATTTGAAACTTGTTGGAATCATCATAACATGGCTAGGTTTCATGATTTGGAAATTGGCTTGAAAAATGAACTTGTAAAATTGGACAAAGTGCCATCACATAGTGAATTTCCAAAATATGCATCCAATGAGAGTGAAACAAGTTGCAACAGCTCACACATGTCATTTTGAGAGTGTGTGAGCTGTCAATGAGCTGGCATTGGCTTATATGTGAAAGTACCATTTTGTCCCTAACTTGAAAATTAACCATTTCACTAACACATTCCATTTGGTTAATAAAACATGGTTAAGTGGTGATTAAGCAATCATATATATTCATAATCACCATCTAATCATAACAGAATTACACACATTCCAAAACCAGATCTGAAAACTCTTCATTCTCTCAAATTCCTTCAAGAACACAAAACCTTCAAATCCAAAGAACTTCATCAATTTTGGATCAATCCTCAAATTTCTTTTTGTGCTGATCTCTATTCATCTTCTACCTCAACTGTTTTGGAGAAAGAGCATCAAAATCCTCATAATTCGCGGCTGTCCAAAAGTGCATCATCAATGGCAAATCGATTTTTCATGCACTAGGAGTGGAATCAAGCAAATCTGAACGCATCGATCATCTTCCTCATCATCCTTCCGCATCTGTTTCGTGGAATTGAGCTTCAAGAACAGCAAATACATCACTGCCATTCCAGGTTTGCATTTTTTCGAATCTCATGATATGCTTAATGGTTATATGCGTTTGAAAGCTCATGCTACGTAGAGTTTAGTGATATGATTGGTTTTGATTATAGTGAACTGTAGGCTGAGAAATCTTGATGTGAAGTTATGATGCCAAACCCTAGGTTGATCGATTTGAGAGATTTAGGAATTGTTAGGTTAAAATAAGTTCATATTTGGATTCTATATGTTCAGACGGTTCTAACGGTTATCCACTCGTCCATTTTGGTGATGATTTGAAGTTTGCGTGTTCTTGAGTGTTCTTGTGAAATCTGGGTTGGAAACGATGATGAGAGGCCTTTTGATCCAAAATTCCATTTGAAAATTCAAACTGGACGTTTACCGCCCCCGCGCCCAGAAATTACAACTTTGCCATTACTAAATTTTAATTAATTCAAATAATTCTTAAAAAAATCATAAACATGTTAAAAAATTCATAAAAAATCATAGAAAAATCATAAAAATGTGTGGATTTTTTCTTTGACTTCCTTGTTGACTGTAGGATTTATTTGACCTATTGATCAAAGTTGTGCATGGTAGAAATTGTGATTGACTTAGGATTGTTTCACATGTACTCATTTTTGATACCTTGTGCCAAATCCAATGTGAAATTCTCATGCTTACAAATAAATGTCTGGAAATTTTTGTGGTGATTCCAGACACATCAATGGAGATTTACATGTGCATTTCATGAATTTTTGATACCTGGTCATTGAGATGTGAATTTTGGAACTTAGGTGTGACAATTTGTGTCACACCTCATTATGTCAACTTGCTGGATTTTTTTGAGTGACCTATACTTGTTAGAATAATATGAAATTTTGCATGATGTTTCATTAACATGTTAAGATGCTATGTGAATTTTTGTGGAATTTTATGTGGCATTTTCAAATTGATTGCTATTTTTCATCTCTGTTGGTCAAATGTGCAAGCTTGTGTGACATAGGTTGGTAGATTTAATGTGAAATGCTCATATGGTATTGAATGATCATGAAATTTGGTATGATAGTAATAGACACATGATAGGACATCCCTGTTTTGGTCTCACTCATTTCTTTACTGTTTTCATTGAGTTATGAATTTTTGAAGTGGAAGCATGTGTTGATGTTGTGATTTGGAGCATGTAATTGTGTCTGTTTTTGTTGATTTTCATTGACATGGTTTCCTTTGCCCAATTAAGCTGAAATTTGGTGTGCCATACCTTGAATAGACCCTGTTTAGGTGTAATTTATTTGAGATTTTTTGGATTTGTTTTGATATGGATTTGAATGCAATAGTTCTGTTTGGATGTTTTGTGTTCCATTTGAACTAGTTTGATTTGTTTTGTGCATAAAATGAACATGATGAATGATATGGACATGGGATTAATTGTGTTGGCTTTTGTTTGACATTAATTTGAGTTTGGTTGGATATCCCTTGCTGTTTAGGAATTTTTCTTGCCTTTGGACCCTAGGCTTGGCCTAGTGGTCTAGTTGCTAATATTTGCTTGATTTTTCAGGATGAATAGCATAAGGCTCATGGAGAATGATCCAAGTTGATTGAAATGATGTTGTTTGATGTTTGTACACTAACATAACATTGTTTTGTAGGTTGTGAAGCTTGGGCTTGAGCTCATAGCTTGCCTTTGTGTGCCTTGGCTTGCATAGTTTGACTGATTAACTTGTTGTTTTCTGATTGGTTGTCTGAGTTATTAACTGGTTAGCTTTTGTATAGGTACCTTTAGTCGCTCTAGTTCTTTTAAGAACTTGCTTGGTAGCCGCTGCTCGGTTGTGTAAACCGCTTGAGGTAGGTCCTCTTGACTTCATGTAGTCTGGGAGACCCGGCTGTTACCGGGCCGGGCAAATGTCTGAAGTCCTCCTTAAGAGGCAATGATTGTGGTTGTTTATTTTTCGTGCCAAGCAGGTGAAAGTCCTTTAATCAAGGCAATTGGTGGAAGGTAGGGATATGCAATCTATCCCCCACTATTCAGTTGAGTCTTCTCCTTGCTCCCATTACATGGTTGTAGCATTGAGATCACAAGCCCAAGATCTTGTGCAGTGCACATTGTGTCAGAGTCTCTGAGTATAGAAGGGTTCCCCCATTCTGGACCCATGCTCATTTGTCAGAAGCTCTCCCTGGTTAGGGATAAGAGCTGTGAGGTCTGATCCTCACTTCACCTCTCATCTGCTTCACCTTAGCCTCGTAATGGCAAGGTTAAGAGCAAATCCAGCCCGTACAGACGACTCGCTTCGGCAGTCAAACCTATTGTGTGAGCCACTTGTTTGGTTATAGTGCGTGCTATGTGGATATCTGATTGACATGCTTGTTTGAGATGCTTGTTCTCATTTGATGTATGCTTGAATTATTTTGTATGCTTGTGTGCTTGTTTCTTTCCTGGATAGGAATAGTTTGCTTATGCAAGTAGGATAGAAAACTGAACTTAGGGTAACGATGCATGACAACACTAGGCTCGAGTCCAGCTCCCTGGTAGTGCGTCTTCCCCCGGTTTCTGGCTGAAATCTTTTTCCCTTTCAGGGGAACTACATCGCCCTGATCCTCGTTCCAGACGAGGTATGTAGGCAGGTGGTCGTGCGAGACCACTCCGGGCAACCTTTTTCTTTTTTGCGTGTGTTTGTTTGTTATCTGATTGTATGTTTGGGTTCGGATGCCGACGTAAGCCCAGTGATTGGCTGTCGGGCTCCATGTTTGCCCTTTTGAGTGTGTTTTGGTTCGGATGCCGACGTAATTCCATCCAGTGGTTGTCGGGCTCCATGTTTGCCACCCTTGTCTGTTTGTGCGTTTTGTGTTGTTTGGCGTGCGTAAGCCGAACTACAGTGGCTCTGATTCTCATGTCCAGATGAGATATGTAGGCATAGGACGCGATGTCCTATCGAGCTCCCTTCTCTTAACCCCACCTGCGTTCCCCGTGTGTGTGTGTGATGTTTAGCAACCTATTCTTTTCTTAGAACGTGGATCCCGTCGAGTACGACGGACGTGAGGGGTGCTAATACCTTCCCCTTGCGTAACCGACTCCCTTACCCTTTCTCTTTGGTCGCGAGACCATGTTCTTTCCAGGTTTTTCTGAGCGTTTCCTTTCCCTATCTTGGGATAAATAACGCGCAGTGGCGGCTCTGTGTGTGTTTTTATTTGAGCTTCGCCGGTTGATTTTCGCGGATGCGACAGATACGAATCTTACTCAACAGGGGAAGAACAAAAGGCTTCAGACCGGAGAGTGCATGAGATATACTATCTATTACCGTCAGAACATAGATAATATACTCGCATGGACGATTATTCACAACCGGTTACTGGGTTAATAAAGGATAAATCGACCGAAAAGAAAAGGCATCGGGATACCGAAACTAGGTATATAATGATGACCAATTCAGGGGAGAAACAATCGTTACCAACAACAACAAGGTAGACGAGAGATGACCCGCTGGGGATAAATTGTGTAATCAGAGCAATTATCCAAGCAGATGAGGGGATATCATACCCGAATATTGGATGAAGATAACTATCACCAATTAAAGATGAGCAAAAATAGTTACTCTGCAAAAAGGGAAGAAATAGGGTTTACAACTACCGGTATGAGGGTAGAGAAACACAGACTCCGCCGGGGATAATAATTACTAATTATTGAGCAATTATTCATTTACCACGGGGAAACAGGAAAAGAGTCTCAAGAGACCAATTTAGGATCAAACTAGATAGGCACACCAAATCAAGACTTGTCCCGGTGAGGATATAACTCAATGGGGAAAACCATCCCAATATATGTGTTGGTAAGGAACAAAAACAATCAACATCCACGAGGATATAACCCGGTAGGGAATATGGAAGAAAGGATAAACGCTTTCTGCTTATGGAGCTGACTCTATATGGAGATATCAGACACACACATCTGCTCGGGAAAGTATATCACCAAATAGCAGGAGACAGCAAACAACGATATATGGCAAAGAATGCAACATGAATATCTGAATGTTATAATTATGCATGAATATGCGTGGTTTATGTATGATGTATGCTGAAGGACAGACATATCTAACACAACCAGGTCCAGGAATCAACCACCCGGTACTACATCTCAAGAGAGAAAGCCAAGTTCACCGAAGAGTATCCAATCTGCTGGGGATCAGAGATACCAGGAAGCAAAGAACTATACAGGGGATGAATCATCAATCATTCCAGCTGGGGACAAGAGTTATCACAGACAAGGTCCACCACACCAATAACTCTACTGGGGAATCTATCCGAGGAGATAAAGGATTTATCGGGATCAACCACCAAATACCGCTCTTGCCCAAAGAGATCCAAGCTGCTGAGGAAGAAAGATTGCTACTCTGCTGGAGGGAAGAGAGGTGACTCTCAACAAGCAATCCACTTGGTAGGATAACCACAAGGGGTTCCGGAGGGAGGAGATACAGTCATGCCAGGAATATGGACAAAAATCTTACCCTGTTGGGGATCGTACCACCCTTAGGAGAGCACTGAGGATCTCCTAAGTATTCTTTCGTCATTGTGAATGTTCACTTTGTTTAAAAACAAATTATAAAAAATTTGATCGTTTAAAACAATGATATTTTCTTAATCAAAACATGCAAAAACATTTGTTGAATAGAAACAGATAAGAGTGCCAATAATTGGATAAAAGGCTCAAATTTATTTGATAGAATGGTAGTCTGCGAATGGCAACACACCATAGATCTTTACAAATTTGAAATTGGTGATATATATTGGAAAAGGGCTACATTTAACATAATGACCATTTCTCCACCAATTCTGAATCCGATGTATTTGAAGCTTTGGCTGATAATGATCAAGGATCTCTGACGGACGACAGTTGTAGAACAAAGTCTTGTCAGGATGCAGTTACTTGCCAAATCCCTAATTTTTGCCTAGATTTCCCCAGGATGAGGTACTCAATCTAGCGGGATACCTATATTCATTATTATATATTTTTTGTGTCTCTAACTTTTGCCTGGATCGCCCTTTCGGGTTTTCAATCCACCGAGATGCTCATTTTTGCCTAAGCCGCCCTTTCGGGTTTTCAACTTAGCGAGCTATTCAGTTTTTTATTTTTTAGGCGAAGTATTTCTTGACTGCATCTGAATTCACAGGATGAGCGAAATCCTCTCCATCCATAGTTGTAAGTATCAAAGCACCGCCTGAAAAGGCTCTCTTAACAACATACGAACCCTCATAGTTCGGAGTCCACTTGCCCCTGGAATCGGGCGCGAAAGACAAGACTTTCTTGAGCACAAGGTCACCTTCTCGGAACACACGAGGCTTGACCTTCTTATCAAAAGCTTTTTCATTCTCTGCTAATATAACTGACCATGGCACATGGCAGTCAATCTCTTCTCTTCAATCAAGTTTAGCTGGTCATAACGACTCTGAACCCATTCAGCATCAGTCAACTTGGCCTCCATCAAGACTTTCATTGATGGGATCTCCACCTCTACTGGGAGTACAACCTCCATGCCATAAACAAGAGAGAAAGGGGTCGCCCCTGTTGAAGTGCGGACAGATGTACGATAGCCATGCAAAGCGAATGGTAGCATCTCATGCCAATCTTTGTACATAACAACCATCTTCTGGATAATTTTCTTGATATTCTTGTTAGCAGCTTCAACAGCCCCATTCATCTTGGGTCTGTACGGAGAAGAATTATGATGTGCAATCTTGAATTCACTACACAACTCTTTCATCATCTTGTTTTTCAAGTTAGATCCATTATCAGTAATGATCTTATCTGGCACACCATATCGGCATATGAGTTGATTCTTGATAAACTTCACGACCACCTGCCTGGTCACATTTGCATACGACGCCGCTTCAACCCACTTGGTGAAGTAATCAATTGCTACCAGACTAAATCTGTGTCCATTGGACGCTTTCAGCTCTATCATGCCAATCATATCAATTCCCCACATGGAGAAAGGCCATGATGATGAGATCACATTCAAAAGTGTCGGGGGAATATGAATCTTATCAGCATAAATCTGACACTTGTGGCATTTCTTCACAAATTTGCAGCAGTCAGACTCCATTGTCAGCCAATAGTAGCCTGCTCTCAACATCTTTCTAGCCATGGCATGTCCATTGGAATGAGTACCAAATGAACCCTCATGGACTTCAGTCATCAACAGGTCTGCTTCGTGTCTATCCACGCATCTGAGCAGAACCATGTCAAAATTTCTTTTGTAAAGCACTTCGCCATTGAGGTAGAAACTGCCTGACAATCTCCTCAAAGTATTCCTATCTTTTACAGATGCCCCAGGCAGGTGAATCTGGCTCTGAAGGAAACACTTGATATCATAATACCACAGCTTATCATCTTTTACTTCTTCTACTGCAAATACATGAGCTGGTCTGTCCAAGTGCATCACGGTGATATTGGGGACTTCATTCCACAATTTAACCATAATCATTGAAGCAAGCGTAGCAAGAGCATCTGCCATCCGATTCTCATCTCGAGAAATATGATGGAAGTCAACCTCAGTAAAGAACGTTGAAATCCTCCTCGCATAATCTCTTTATGGAATGAGGCCAGGATGATTCGTTTCCCATTCACCCTTAATCTGATTAACAACGAGGGCCGAATCACCATATACATAAAGATGCTTGATCCTTAGATCAATACATTCCTCCAATCCCATAATACAGGCCTCATACTCATCCATATTATTCATGCATTTGAAAGTTAGCCTTGCTGTAAAAGGAATATGCGCGCCCTGAGGAGTAATAATCACGGCCCCAATACCATTTCCATACTGGTTTACAGTGCCATCAAACACCATACTCCATCTGGAACCAAGCTCTGGCCCTTCATCAAGTGTAGGCTCATCGCAATCTTTCACTTTCAAATACAGAATTTCCTCATCCGGGAAGTCATACTGAACTGACTGATAATCTTCAATAGGCTGATGTGCCAAATGGTCAGCGAAGATACTACCTTTAATAGCCTTCTGAGCTCGATACTCAATATCATACTCAGATAACAACATCTGCCAACGGGCAATTCTCCCTGTTAAAGCAGGCTTCTCGAAGATGTACTTGAGTGGATCCACTCTGGATATCAACCAAGTCGTATGATTTATCATATATTGGCATAAGCGCTTAGCAGCCCAAGCCAAAGCACAACATATCTTTTCAAGCATTGAGTATCGAGACTCACAATCATTGAACTTCTTACTCAGGTAGTAAGTAGCAAACTCCTTCTTTCCTGATTCGTCTTGCTGACCAAGGACACAACCCATCGAGTCTTCAAGGACAGTCAGATACATGATCAAAGGTCTTCCCTCTACAGGCGGAGACAGAATCGGAGGCTCAGACAAATATTCTTTAATACTGTCGAAAGCTTTCTGGAAATCCTCGGTCCAATCATGGGACTGATCTTTCCGGAGGAGCTCGAATATAGGCGCACATGTGGCAGTCATGTGGGATATGAATCTGGAGATATAATTCAAGCGGCCAAGAAAACCTCGGACTTGCTTCTCAGTTTTGGGCGCAGGCATCTCTTGTATTGCTTTGACCTTTGCAGGATCAACCTCAATACCTCTTTCACTAACAATGAAGCCCAATAACTTGCCAGAACGGACTCCAAATGTACACTTGTTGGGATTCAGATAGAGCTTATACTTCCTCAAACGCTGAAAAAGCTTCAACAGGTGCTCTACATGTTCAACTTCCGTTCTTGACTTAGTAATCATATCATCAACATATACCTCAATCTCCTTGTGCATCATATCATGGAACAAGGTAGTCATAGCTCGTTGATACGTGGCTCCGACGTTCTTCAAACCGAAGGGCATCACTCGATAACAGAACGTTCCCCAAGGTGTGATGAATGTTGTCTTCTCCATATCCTCGGGTGCCATTTTAATCTGATTATATCTGAAAAATCCATCCATAAACGAGAAGACTTTGAATTTAGTTATATTGTCTACCAACATATCAATATGTGGTAGAGGGAAATCATCTTTCGGACTAGCTTTATTCAAGTCTCTATAATCCACACACATCCGGACTTTTCCACCTTTCTTAGGCACGGGCACAATATTGGCCACCCATTGAGGATATATAGAAGTCATCAGGAACCCTGCATCAATTTGCTTCTGAACTTCCTCTTTGATCTTCACTGCCATATCAGGATGAGTTCTTCTGAGCTTCTGCTTTACAGGTATACACTCAGGCTTCAAAGGTAGGAAATGTTGCACAATATTTGTATCTAGACCAGGCATGTCCTCATATGACCAGGCAAAGACGTCAACATATTCTCGTAGCAACTTAATCAACCCCTTCTTAACAGATTCTTCCAGAAGTGCCCCAATCTTTACCTCTCGCACACAATCTTCAGACCCCAAGTTGACTGTTTCCAGATTCTCAAGATGCGGCTGAATGATCTTCTCTTCATGCTCAAGTAGCCGGGTGATCTCATCAGGAATCTCTTTAACCTCATCTTCCTCTGCCTCAAATACAGGGAATTCAAAATTGTGAGATGGTGTTGGGTCATTATGTTCAATGGGTTTAGAAATCAACCTGCATAATGATTTTTGGATATGAAAAGATTTAGAATTCAAACAAGGCAAATCATTATGCAGATGAAAAGATTGATTTTATTCCATTTTGAGGTTTTATGTGATCACCAATTTCATGCAAAAGCGGAAAGGGAAAATAAATGGAAAAACAAACATTTAACATGAATTTATTGAATGAAAATATCATTGTATTTATGCGCCATCAATGTCATCACTCCTCCTTTTGGCATGGGAGTAGGGTTTTTAAACAAAGTGATCATTACGTTGACTTATGGACAACTGTTGGAATATCCACAGCGACCCAATTGTTGCAGACCCCTCCAGGGATGATGAAATTTCCAGAATCCTTTGTATCTTCTTCTAAAACGGCAGCAACCTCCTCATCTAGACCAGTGTGGATGAAACCTCCACTCTTGAATAACCCTTGCTTGTTTAAAGTAACAGAAGAAAAACCTATGCCAGCCCGGGACTCGTTGTCTTCTAACTCAATCATTTTTCCTAAACCAGTGGTTGCACCACGCTCAATGGCCAACTTTGCATCTTTGTAGGAAGCAAATGAAGGAGTTCTCTTCTCAATAGGCTCAGCAATATATAAATCTTGGAAAGGAGTTCCAATTTCAACCTCAGCATCTATATAAGAGAAGGAAGACAAATGGCTAACCGGGAGAGCCCTTTCTCCCCCTACCACCACCAGTTTCTTGTTCTTCACAAATTTCAACTTCTGGTGTAGGGTGGATGTCATGGCGCCTGCCTCGTGAATCCATGGTCTACCTAAGAGACAGTTGTATGATGGGTGAATGTCCATAACCTGGAAGGTAATCTGAAAATCACTTGGTCCGATCTTGATTGGGAGATCAACTTCCCCAATCACAGTTTTGCGAGACCCATCTAAAGCCTTCACAACTACCCCACTCTGCCTCATGGGAGGCCCTTGATATGATAGCTTTGAGAGAGTGGACTTTGGCAATAAATTCAATGATGACCCGGTGTTCACTAGTACATTGGACATGGCGTCGTCTCTACAACCCATAGATATATGTAATGCCAGGTTGTGATGATCTTCCCTCCTCAGGGAGATCAGAGTCACAAAAGCTCAGGTTGTTACAAGCAGTAATGTTTACAACAATGCTATCGAATTGCTCCAAAGTGACATCGTGATCCACATATGCCACATCCAACACCTTCTGTAGAGCCTCTCGGTGTGGTTCTGAATTTAAGAGTAAGGATAACACAAATATTTTGGATGGCGTTTGTAGAAGTTGGTCTACAACATTGTACTCGCTCCTTTTGATGAGTCTCAGCATCTCATCACAGTCTTCTTTCACATTGCCACTCGGGCCAACAAAAGTAGGAGTTTTCAGTATGGAGGAGGGCTTAACAGCAAGTGCCGGATTCAGAGAATTCACAGCGTTCCCGATCGGGCGTTCAACAAAATCAGCATTAATTTAAGGCTTCGGCGGTGCTGAAAATACACGGCCACTACGGGTCAAACCGCTAACATCGACAATATTCACAACAGAAGAAGAGGGCAAGGACACCTCTTTCCCATTCTCTACTGCTACGGCGTTGTAGTGATAGGGAACTGCCTTTTCAGAAGAGTAAGGCCCAGGACCAGCAGGCTTAATGATCAGAGCGGGAGAAGCCTTCTACTTGCTACCATTGTACTTTATGATAACAGGCTCGGGTATCCGAAACACTGGGGAAATCACGTTGACCTCAGGCTCATTTTCATCAACATTCCTGTTTTGAAGGATCTCAATGACTCCTTCGTCCAACATTTCCTGAACATCCTTGCGCACCTGGCAACAACCCAATCGGTTAACAGAGCAGACTCGGCATCTATCATGGTCATGCTCATAATGACTGTAGTCAGACAACAAACGATGCATCTGGACCAGAGACTGTTGAATATGACTGACATATTTGACCTTGTATTTTCCAGGGCAACCCTGGACCATGTTGACAGATTTCCCATGTTCGGGCAATGGGTTCTTCTTCATATTAGGGCCTACGTCCTCAAAACATAAAATACCACACCTCACAAGGTCTTGAACCTTGGTCTTCAAAGGGTAACAATTCTCCACGTCGTGGCCTGGAGCACCACAATGGTAAACACAATGTAACTCAGGCTTATACCACCACTGGGGGTTAGCAGGTATAGCCGGTGGGTCCCTCGGAGTAATCAGCTTCCTTTCTATCAAAGAGGGATATAACTCTGCGTACGTCATAGGAATAGGATCGAAGGTGACCCTTTTCCTCTCGTAACTCGTGTTGGTTTGATTACTGTTTCGAGGCTGGTAGGCCTGCTGCTGCGGTCGGTGCGGTTGTTGCTGATATTGCGGATGTGGTTGCTGATTGTTACTATGTTACTGATACTGTTGATTATCTCTGAAAACAGGTGCTATATGAGCCACCTGGTGCTGGTTACTGGCGGGACGTACAGTCTTCCTCCTCACAGAGGGTCTTCTTGGTTTCTCATGGGAGATCACAACATGTGCCTCTCCATCTTTCTTCTTTGCAAACGCCCCATAATGTTTGGCAGAAGAGCCTTCTTCTCTGGTTAACCGTCCTTCACAGACCCCTTCTTCTAGACGCATCCCCATATTCACCATCTCGGTGAAGTCAGAAGGAGCGCTAGCAATCATCCGCTCATAATAAAAAGAACTTAAAGTCTTCAAAAAGATCTTAGTCATCTCTTTCTCTTCTAGCAGAGGCACGATCTGTGCTGCCACCTCTCGCCACCTCTGGGCATACTCCTTAAATGTTTCTTTATCCTTCTGGGACATGGCTCTCAATTGATCTCTATCGGGATCCATATCCACGTTGTACTTGTACTTCCTGACGAAGGCTTCGCCGAGATCATTGAAGGATCGGATGTTCGCGTTGTCTAAACCCATGTACCAACGCAAAGCGGCACTGGACAGACTGTCTTGAAAGTAGTGGATGAGCAGTTGGTCATTATCAGTCTGAGTCGACATCTTCCTGGCATACATGACCAGGTGGCTGAGAGGACAAGTATTTCCTTTGTACTTTTCAAAATCAGGGACCTTGAATTTCACAGGGATCTTCACATTTGGAACCAAGCAGAGTTCGGCAGCAGACTTGTCGAAAATATCCTTCCCTCTGAGAGTTTTCAATTCCTTGCGAAGCTCAAGAAATTGATCGTTCATAGCATCCATCTTCTTATAAACATCTGGACCCTCAGACGGCTCAGAATGATAGATGGTGTCGTCTACCCTGGGCAAAGTATGCACGACAGGAGGAGGAACGACAAGGACCGGGCTAGATGCCGGCAGAGAAGCAAAGGTAGGAACAAGACCCTCAGGCATGAAATTAGGAGGCATCCCCCACGGGAACCCGGTTGGCATGGCTGTTGGAACAAAGTGTGCACTGGCAGCGGGCACAGTAGAGGAGGCAATCTCGGAGATAACTGTCCTCTGGGGAGGAGTTGAAGGTGTCGGAGAAGACTGGCTCTGGGCAGCCATGAGTGACTCCATTAGGGAAGTCAATCTGGCCACTTCCTCTTTCACCTCATGGTTCTCTTGCTCTAAGTGATCCATCAGTCTTGAAATGTTGGTTGTAGTGTAGTACCGGTGAGTTAGCTTGTGGATAAATAAATGAAGGACACAGAGTTAGACCACAGGGAAAGGGACCGGAAACAAAACCTGCTTATGCGTATGATGCATGCAATGTTTGTGCATATGATTTGTTTTTTATTTCAAAGGAACTTTAGAGTTTTATTTGCAAATTCTGGAAATATTAAGCATTTTATCACATATGGAAATATCTCATCAAATAATATCAGGGAAAAGAAGTGCAGCATCGTTAATCATATACAAGAGAAAAGGAAAATAATCGTCTTATGGATCCCTAAAAACAATCATCTAAAGCTCAGGACACAGGAAGATAAGATGCGCGAAGCCTCTTCACCTCCCTCTCGTAGGATGCCTCCATATCGGCCTTCTCTTTGGCGAGTCGATCATACCTCCTCTTCCAGAACTTAGAAGACTGAGGAAGTAGAGAAGTCCATACATCATCAGGGTCATCAATAACCTGATGCTCAAGAAACTCAATAAACGCATCCTTCTCCTTAATCTGCTGAAGCAACTCTTCACGTTCACGGATCCAGGCACGTGAACGGTCTTTGTCTCTCAACTCCTCTACTCCTTGATTAGGAAGGGTTGAAGGCCTAGCCATAATCATAGGTGTAGGTCTCGGATACTCGTAAGGCATGAGATACTCAGACGCCCTTTTCCTAACCCAAACAGTGTAAGGCTCCAAAGCGATGCAATTCTTAGGACCCAACTCTTTCCTTCCTTTCCTGTGAATCTTGCGCCAAGCGCGGACCATCCTAGCTTTCAAGCCTTGGGGATCTTTACCATCCTGAAAGAATACACCCTCTAACAGAATGTTATTGGGTTTATCCTTTAAGGGGAACCCAAGCTGCCGACGTGCCAAAACAGGATTGTAGTTAATCCCACCACATGTACCAAGAAGAGGTACATTGGAGAATTCGCCACAAGAGTCAATAATACGCACACCATCATACACATGGTTATACCAAGAGATATCATCATTAGTGAGAGACATAAGTCTCGTGGACCACCGTAGACATTCCTTGTTCTCCTTGAAAGCGACCGTCTGAGGTAAGTGAGAAATAAACCACTTATACAACAGAGGTAAACAACACACAATGGCGCCACCACCCTTTGCATTCCTCATATGCAAAGAGAAGTAGGTATCGCCCAACAAAGTCGGAACGGGATTAAGAGTAGAGAAGATCCTAATAGCGTTCACATCCACAAACTTGTCGATGTTGGGGAACAATACCAATCCATAGATGAGAAGTACAAATATGGCTTCAAAGGCGTCCTCACTCATGGCCTTCCCTTACATAGTAGCTTGAGCAATGAGGAACTCAGAAGGGAGACCTTGAATTCCCCCTTTGGTAGTCATATGAGCACCAACCAGAGATTCATCTATGTGTAACATGTCAGCTATCTCTTGAGAAGTAGGAACCCTTTCCAAGCCACTGAACGGCAACTGATCCAGAACAGGTATACCCACAAGATAAGCATACTCCTCAAGTGTAGGCAAAAGCTGAAAATCCGGAAACGTGAAGCAACGATACAAAGGATCGTAAAACTGCACCAATACACTCATCAATCCTTCATCCACCTGAGTGGTCAGAAGAGGAAGAAGCTTCCTGAGACGAGCCTTGAAACCCAAGGGATCTAATACATAAGATGTCAAATTCCTTAACTCTTTCAAGTCTGGTTGTCTGAAACTGTACTTCTTTGTATTCCTTCTTTGTCTTTCCATGTCTGAAAATTTTGCAAATAGACCTCTTAAGTTCCTTGATAATTTTCTTATTATTTTGATGATATGAATGCAAATGGGTGCATGAATGCATGAATGCAACAATCACACTCAAGGATCAAGCAAAGCACACCAAACAAAGGTTATGGGATGGATCATGTTATCCTTAATATCAACCATCCATTTTGATGGATTATGGTTTACACCTTATCAACACCTAAGTTCCATTGATATTAAGGATACCTGAACGGATCAACCATGAATCAAGGGTTTGTCGCAAGTCACGAGCATGGAGTTTAGGTTAAGAACCACCCAAAGGGAGTGTACTAAGGTTTAAACCTGCCAAACATGTTCTACAAAAGGTTCCCATAGTCATCATCCCATCTTTTGGATATTATCGGAGAAACGACTACTCGTATTCCAAAAATATTCTCAAGAGAGACTCTTATGAGTGTAGTATCGCATAACAATCGTATCAAATCTTACACTTGAACGACTTTTGCACTACATCCTACGAATAGGCCAAGATGGTTTTGGTAAACTAAGGTCCTTGGCTTCTAAGGTCTATATTGGAAAAAGTAATGTCTAACCACAACTACTTGTGTGACATTATTGATCCCAACATGACCTCCACCAAGTGAATGGGCTTGCAAGTCAACTTGCTAAGGAATAACTCCACACAAGTCGACAAGACTATGCCATTCTCCTATCCTAAGTGCACTCGAGTTCGGGTATAGAACTCATCTCACAAAGATCACCAAGCATACAAGGAATTAATATTCAAGCAATTCAATCATTACATACAATACAGTAATCCTAAATTGCACAAAAATATGTCACATAACAATACAACACAACAAATATGAAAAGTAGGCAAAACCCACTAGGATTTTCCCCAGTAGAGTCGCCACTTTTCTGTAGCGGGGTATTCGTTACCATTAGAGATATAGACTAAATCCAAGGTAAATCATACAAGTCGAGTCGCCACCGCACTTCTATTTATCCAAAGGAATGGTTAGAAAGCGAACAAAAACCTAAAAGTTTTATCGAATTAAAAACTAGTAAAAATGTCAGAGATCTGGGTAAGGGGGTTGGTTATGCAATGGGAAGGTGTTAGACACCCAAAGCATCCTAGGTACTCCTAGGGAGCCCTTTTCACATTTGTTGCAAAGGTTGTTGTTTTTGTGAAAATTTATTTGTGCAAACATGATTGAAGGGATGAGAAAAGCGTGTATGTTTATCTAATGTACTACTTACTAAAAGAAGGGTCAAAAGAAAATGACTCACACGGACGTCGCATCCACTGCATACGTATCTCATATGAATCTGAGAATCAGAGTCTTCGTAGCTCGGCTACCTAGGGGTTAAAGAGGAGTGTGCTTGCTAAGACATCGCGTCTTATGCCTACGTATCTCATCTGGGATGAAAATCAGAGCAAAACGTAGTTAGACCACCTATGGGGTAAGGGTTGTGTTTCGGGGTGAACGACGTTTCTACGCAATCTACTGGATGCTCGACCTTTGGAGACTTACTCGCCTATAGTAGAAGGAGATAACGTGTTCTTAGGAGAAGAAAAATCAATGAGTTTGGGGTGTTTAGGGATGCTCATGCAAAAAGCCAGTCCTAGATGAAGGAACCGCGCTACCTTAAATGACATGCCACGAGAGGCTATACGAAACCTAAGAAATCGGTAACATGCGGGAAAATTAAAGGGATCGAGAGATCTACCGTACGGATAAAGATCCAAAGTAACAACAATTAGATAAATAAGAAACCCAAAGACTCTTCCAAGCTAAACACCATCAAAGAAAGCGAGTCAGTACAGGTAATCGGAATAGACCTCCAAGTGGTACCCCACAAATAAAGTGGAACACCAAGCAAGCCATCTCTGCAAGAGTCATATGAGCCCTCACAAAACAAAACTCAACAAACAAGTTAGAGAAACAAGATAGGGTAATCAAGAGTTGCCCCCAAATCAAAATGTAACCATATGAATCATGCCATTAAAATTCACAAAAAGCTCACAAAAAGCAACCAAGGGTAGGAGGCCTAAACCTCTTGTCAAACACATGCATCAAAAGGGTATCAAATTCACCCATAATACCTCATACATTCAGAGCATTCAAATTAAAAGCATAAAGTAATGGGAATAAGGCAAACCTGATTGGAGAGATCGAATGAAATTGAATTATCCGGTTGGGTTTGCAAAGCACTCTTAGGGTTTATATGAGAGGGAATTGGTTCTTTTCCAATGAGTTCCCTTCAGTTTCTGGAGGTTTCTCTGAACTCTGTTAGCTCTTCTCTCACTATCTTTTTCCCTGCCAGGGTAATAGGAATAGAATGCCTTTTGTTTCACTGAAACTCTGAACTTATAACCTGATTTTTGTGGACCTGTGGGCTCAAATGAGAGAGGTTCAAGTCCAAAATTTTTCTGTTATATTTTATTTATTTATTTATTTATTTTCTTTTTCGTTTTTCGTTCTTTTTATTTATTTATTTATTATTTTTTTTTAAACACGTGGGCTTCGCCTAGCGAGCATGACAGTTCAAGAAATTCCTCTGAGCGTAGGTGATTCTGGTGGCTTTTCTTGGGACTCGCTAGGCGATCCATTCTGCTCGCCTAGCGAGCATGACAGCTCATGAACAAACTTTTGCTCCTTCAAGATTAACATTTTGACTGTCGAATAAACCCCATTTGAACCTGTTGGAAGTATCTCAAGCCATTCCCTTGTGTTGACTGATAATCTAAATAGAACCCACAAAGTGTCTTGGATGATACTCAAGCTTCAAACAAAGGATGTTAGTGACACATTTTTGTGCTTTTGGTTAGTAAACAAAAGTAAGAGAAACAATGATGTATAATTCAAGCATGCTTGGTGATCTCAAACCAATCACAAGGAGTCCCACCCAAAGGCAAAGGGAACCAAGATGCTAAAGATCCTTGAGGCAATGCAAATGCAATGTTATGATGCCATGGGGGATCTTAGGGTCAAAATTGGGGTCTTACACATAGCCGTGATCGTTTCTCCTCTACGTGAGTCTGCAGATACAGTTGATATTTCAGCGCCTTGGGATTGGTTTATTTCTCAATCTCCAAGAAGACTGTGATGATTATTGAAGAAATTTTTATGGTCTTTGATTTGATCTGACAGGCCATTGTATCCCTAGCAAAAGCTCCAAGAGATGTTTTATTGATGGAATCCCCAATAGAGCGTCTGGATCTCCTCACTCAGAGTTTTACCTCTTGATTGTGACTTAAGACCCAAATGAACTTCCATCTTTTGATAAAATATCTCTCCCCATCAGTGCTTGATTCTGAGCAGTATTGGTGAGGTCCCCTTCAAGTTTGTCTCCCATGTGATATGGTATTGACTTAAAATTGCCCGCAATGTTGATTTGTTAGCATTTTGGTTTGGATGCATGATTCTCCATGTCCTTCCCCAACCAGAGTTGAATTCATGATTTTATATCCGTGATGATTTATTTTCATCCCTAGTAGGTTCTCCATTTGGTGCTCCATCTTGTTGATATTAGCCGAACACCTATTCGTGACGATTCAAATCTTTGTTATTTGTATCCTTTGTGCTCGTTTGTCGACATAATCATATACATACTCATACATATGCATGCATAAAACACATCATCAGATATCTCATTGTGCACTTTTATCACATTTGATTTTTCTTCTGATCCCCTGCCTTAGTGATATTATCTCCCCACATAGATTTTGTGTGTCTGTCCTCCTTCAATTGTAGAGTGTCAGCCCCTTAAGCAGAAAAAGTTTATCTTTTCTCCTGTCCCCACTGAGTTATTTCCTCGTGGATGATTATTATTTCAGTTTCCTCCCCAATTTATTATCTGGATGAAGCCACTCCCCTTGAGTTATATCCTCATTGGGTTGAGTCTTGTTTGACCGTTTCTTTCTAGTTCTTACCTAGTAACTCGTAATATTCTTCTTGATGTTGAGTACTTTACCTATGTTAATTTTCCTATTAACCGGTAAAAGGTAATTTACTTCTTTGATTTTCTCCAGCGGATTTGTTTCTTCGTTTCCCCAACAAGTCTATCCTTGATATGTCCATCCTAACCGATGACGGATATTCTTCCTATTTGTGGTGTTCTACCCAGTAAAAAGGTAGTTGTAATTCCTATTTTTCCCAGAAGAGTTCATCCTTGATATGTTCACTTTAACCGGTGACAAATTATCTCTTTCTTCGGTCTTCTACCCAGTATCCGGTAGTTGTAATTACTATTTGCGGTATTCTTCCTAGTAAATGGTAGATATAAATCTTATTCTCCCTCTGAGTCTATCCTTGATATGTTCCCTTTAACTAGTGATGGATTTTCTCTTTCTTCGATCTTCTACCCGGTAACTGATAGTTATAAACCCTATTTTTCCAGCAGTCTATCCTTGATATGTTCACTTTAACCGGTGATGGATATTCTTCCTTTGAGTTTATCCTTGATATGTTCACTTTAACCAGTGACGAATACTCTCTCTTTGGTCTTTTTCCCAGTAACAGGTAGTTGTAAATCCTATTTGATTTCTTTTCCCCGGTAGGTCATTCTTACCCAGTAACCGGGAATGAATATGCCTCATTTTCCTTAACGATTCATCCTTGATATGTTTACTCTAACCGGTAACGGATATGCCTCTGTCTGAATGTATTATCTTTTTACCTAGTAACCAGTGGTGGATAATATATCTCTTTTACTCCTGTGTTGAAGTTTTTCTTCCCTAATTGAGTTTGGGTTCATATTTCTTTATGAAATCAAAATTCCTTTTGGCTTGAGTATTTTGGCTTTGTTCTGATCTACTCTCGTCCCCTGCAAATTTCTTTCTCCCCAGTCCGAGTCTTTCCATTGATTTATTTTCATGGAAAATTGTCTCGTGTCTCCAACAGTTTTCAAGTCGTAGCTTAACCTACACATAAGTTTTATCCCTAGAGTCTCTGTCTCCTCGGTGAGTTCCCCTTGTAGAATGTATTACGCTCCTGCAGACTTTCGGTCTCTCTGGATTCTTTTTCTTTGTGGCAGCGTACTTCCCACAAATATTATTTGTGCTTTCATAACATATGCATCATGAGGTCTCTTAGGGACCAAAATTGGTTTCTAGATGTTGTTATTTAAGTCCATTATGCTAAGTTGATACGAAGATTTTAAACTTCACATCCTCAGCTAGAATGTCCTTAAATAGGGGCAGCTGTAAGACCCAAATTTTGACCCTAAGATCCCTCATGCTATCTCATCATTTGCATTGGCTTTGGGATCATACCTTGGCATCCTCCTTACCCCTTATTCATTAGGTTTGTATTGGGAGAGATCACCAAGCACTTTTGATTGTATCATACTTTATTTTTCTTTGTTTACTAACTAAAATACCAAAAATATGTCTAGTATAGTTTTGTTTTCTTTTGTAGGAATTGTATGTGTCTATCTATGCCCCCACAAAGCTCATAACTAGGGTTTGAGACCCTCAATGCAAAGAGATCAATCCAATAATGGTCCACATTGGTTATAGACATCATATATGGATCCCCATGTTCTTAATTTGTCAATTTGATCAAGAATTCATCAAGAGTTTGAAGCTTGTTTACCTTGGAAGCCCTAATTCATCTAGGTATCTTGTGTGACTTCCTCAACAAGTTTCTTCAACAATTGGTCAAAGATATCAAGTGGTACTTCATTTTACATAATATTATGCATATATAATCCTCCATGAGTCCCAAAGATCAAGATAATTTCATGTTTGTAAGTTGGTTCAAAGAAGTTGACCAGAGAAAGTCAACTAGTCAAAACTAGGGTTCCCTAGACCCTGTCTCCTACACTTTTTGTCATATGAAAATGATTCCCAGATCCAAGTTACTCCTTATTATATTGCAAACAACTTTCATGTTGGAATAAAGAGATAATTTTGCTTGGAAAGTCATTTTTTATGGTGAAAGATTATATGTCATTTTGTTTGTGCCCTAGTTAGGAGGTCAACTTCAAAGGACCATAACTTGCTCAATTTTTATGATATGAAGACCATACAAGTTTCATGATCAATTTTAAGGTGCCTTATCCAAATTTTAATCTTTGCGAAATGTCAAATTCAACTTGGAAGGGAATCTTCTAAGAGGAAACATTATAGGTCACTTTGGGCCATTACCATTGAACAAGCAATTTTCCTCAACTTCTAAAATCCACATCTCCCTCATGCCAAATCCAACTGATGTCAATTTTTTGAGAAAATTGAATAGGAATTAAAGATATACAACTTTGGTGAAGAAACCATTTTCATTTGAAGCTCATAGCAAAAATTATTTAAGGTGGAAGAAGTGGTCATCTGACTTGGGACTTAGAAAATTTTCAATCTTATTTGATTTCTCAAACTTCCACCTCAAAATTCATCATGATACAAGTTCCAAATGGAAACGTGTTCAACATCAAAGTTGTTCCACTTGATGTCACCTTTCCAAATCATATAAGATCACTTCATTTGGACAATAATTGAGGGACTTGTGCATAGATACTTTGCAGGGCTTGTTTTGGCAACTTTTGAATTCATTTCCCAATTACCATTGCATGGCTTCATGATATGATCTCAGCATGGTTTGTGCACAAATTTGGACTCAATGCAATCATCATTTTGGGCCTTACACATGTCCATGCACCCATGGACATCACATTACTATTTTTGGAAAAATTATGGAAAGGTGTGGAAAGCAACTCTCATGCTATAAATACATTGCCCTGTTGCTCAGAAAAATGATTCCTCTTGCCCAAGCTTTGCACCATTGCCTCCCTAACCTCCATTAAAGGATAAACTTGAAGATTTCACTTGAAATCGAGTTTCAATTCTCATTCTGTTTTGAGATTGAAACTCCAAGAATTCAAGCCTTTCATTGATCCATTTCACTTCCTGCAAGCTGTTAGAGTCGAGCCAAGGCAAATTGGAAGCAAGATCAAGCTCAATTGGAGCTACCCAAAGGTGAATTTTCTCAAACTTCTCTTCTTCGGTTTTCCCTCATTTCTCAACTATTCTGATTGATTATTGGTTGTCTAAAGACCTACTAATGTAGGCGACAAGATTGAGTTGCTTTGAGGCCAAATCGAAGCAACTCAGATCTTGTACCTCAAACTTCAAGTACACGTATCTTTCAATATACTTGGAATTGGGTGAAATTGAGGCTGGATTCGAACTCCTGGACATTTTTTCTTTAAAATAGTGTACTCACTTTTTATTTTAGTGGTGGTTGGTGGTGGAACATTCCAGTGAGATTCACCGGAGAAGATGACCGAAGCTAGGGCTCCGGTGATACGCTAAAACGTCCCAAGCCATTTGATCATGACACCACGTTCTAATCTCATCCCTCCATTGTGATTACCACTTATGTTGCACGTTTAACTCAGGTGTTTGGTGCATTCTAGCGTGTGGCCATCAAATATGCCACCTCAATTAATGAGGGAGATCTGATGACCCTTGATTTTTTGAATTTCTTTTAAATTCTGATTTTTTATTTAATCACTTTATTTTGTTTAATTCATATTAAATTCATTTTTAATCCAAAAAATATGTGACTTTCACAAAAAATCTTTAAATATTTTCCTTTTTCATATTTTGAATTAAAATCATTTTTTGGATTAATTTTCATATTTTTATGAATTAAATGTTTTTTTTCGACTTATTTTTAATTGTTTTAAAATACTTCTGACTTTCCAAAAATCATAAATTTTTTTGTCTTAGGTTATTTGACCTTGTTTGACCTAGGATAAATCCCTTGGCCATTTATTTGGTGATTTGAAGGAATTTGAGGTTTTGTCCATTTTAAAATTCATTTTGAATTTTATTTTTAATTGAATAAATGCTTTAAAATTAAGTTGAGCCATTTTAATGGTCTTGTGATGTTTGACTTTCTATTTGGCCTTGATCATGGTTGATTTGACTTTTCTTTGACCAATACTATTGGATTTAGGGGATTGATGAAAGGTACATTTCATCTCCCAAAGTGAATGGATAATATTGATCAAATGAATTTCCTCCTGTGATCAATTGGGATTCTATTTCCCATTCCCTCTTCATCTTCATCCCTATTCTTCCCCAATCCATCATTGACCAATGAAATCTCTTCATGTCTAATGCTAGTTGATTCATCAATGACCTTGTGTCAGATGAATCAACATGAGCCAGACTGAGATAGGTCCTTCCCCTATTTCTTTTAATGTGTGGTATGTTTTAGGAGTTTGGTTCCTTGTACCAAATGTCTAACATGCATTAACACCTATATTTTTATTGTCCAACCTCAGATAGTTGTGACTTCTACATAAGTCCACATACGATTGCTTAACATAAAGCTAAATTTGATCAAGAACACATAACATTCTAGTAAGTGAGATTGTAAGTCTCCCATTATTAAAGGTATTGTGTGGAAACTTAACCTTTTTTCCTTTCATGAGAGTTAGTGGCATACTTGTTGAATTATCCAAGTTGGAGCCCTTCTCATGGATGATGTCTTGGTTCAAGGATTCATACTTGTGCATGAATGGTTGAGTATTCTCCAAAGAATGACTTAATCAATTAAAATTCATCACTAATATTTGAGTAACACTTGACTAACTTTTATTCCTATTGCTTTATTTTTCAAGTCATTTACTTTATGCAATTTAAATTTCAGTACATTTATCGTTCATCTTCCATTTACATTTCATGTAACTTGTTTATGCTTCAGTTTTTTTTACTTTGCCCACTTGAGCCATATCTTGTGATGGTATATATATTGTTTGCTTTGTTTTGATTTTGTTTGTGGTCTTAGGACCTTAAAACACATAATAATAACAAAAACCCTAAAAACATTTGGGTGGACTGTTGGACTTGATCTAAACTTTTGGACTTATGATATGCAACTTCCTTATGCTTTAAGGACTTGGCCAATGCCACTATTTGAGACTGAATTATCCTTGCCTGTACCTTTCATCTGATACAAGGGCCCCAATGGACTTTGACTCATTTTTTACTTTGACTTTGTGCTTACTTGTCATACTGTTATTATTGTTGATATCTGATGTTTGTTATAAGTTGATCAAGGGATATATTTTCATCTGATGCATTGAAAGAAATGGAAGATTGCTAGCTATTGGAATGATCGCTTGGATATTATGGCTATATTTATTTGATGCATTGCCTTTCATATGATTTGATTGGATATTGCTTATGCTTGTTGCTTGCTCAAAAGTCCAAAGGAAAATAGGGTTCTATCTGACATTCTTGTCTGTTAGATTGCATCCCATTGGTCAGATCTTTTCAACTCTTAACTCTTAATTTTTGCAGAGGATAGTCCCTTCATCTCCTCCCATTTCTTTAATTTCAAAATCTCTCTTTTCAAAATCTTTCTTTGCTTGTGATTTCAAACTTAGACATGTCTTAATGATTAGAAACTTTGACCTTATGCCATTGAACTTTCAAACTTTTTTTCTTAAATCAAACTTGTGAATAAACTTAACCATATTGACTTAAATTTCAAAAAGAAAAAAATAACTAACAACCCCATTCAAATCATTGGCCTTTTGTGCCTTTTCTTATTAAACTTTTGTTAAAATTAATTCATCAACTTCTTTGAAAATTTTACCATGAATTACGAGGTTTTGATCCCTCATTTTTATGTTGGTACATAGGCATAAGACCGAAGATCTTGTGAAACACAAAAATATAATTAATGAATTCTTTTCTCATCCCCCACTCTATATTTTATCAAGCATCATTTTAACCATATCACTTTCCTACAAAAAAGGGCTCCCTAGGAGTACCTAGGACACTTTGGGTGCTAACACCTTCCCTCTGTGTAACCAACCCCCTTACGTGTAATCTCTGCCATTTTATTAGTTTTGATTTGAAAACTTCTTATCTTTGGGTTTTGTTCTTGCTTATGCCCTTTTCCCGTGGAAACAATAAAAGCGCGGCGACGACTCTGATTTTATTGACGTCAAGTTTATCCATAGCTTGATGGTCATGAATTTACCGCAACAACATCCCCTCTATTTTCTCCATCATTTAGTATTGCAAACCCAAGATATAATATTGTGTCTAACTTTCACATATAGGTTAGAAACGCTTCTTCTTTTGTTGAACTTACATTTCATATACTTCTTCCTATATTAATGAAAAATGTGTTGTGAGATTATATTGGTGATTGAAAAATTCCCTACCAACATATAAAAGTTGTACCATAAACTTTTAACTAATTTTAGATGTACGAAGATTCTTATATTGATTATCTTTAAGTGAAGAATAATATATTGATGGAGTATGATAGTTCTTTTGTTGTTTTACAATTTTGAAAATTTGCAACTAAAGAAATTATTAGTTTGATTCCCGAACTAAGTCTCTATCTTTAAGACGTTTTGCAATACTCCCCAAAGTTGTTCAAAATAGTCACTTAACCACGGCGCCTATAAGATAAAATGATTCAGTTTTATATTGTACGATTATTACTTGTGCGATAGATAATCGATCTAGAATACACTCACGTCAAATATGGTATAAATACCACTCGTAGTATCTAGTATAAAGACCAATCATAATAATTTCTCAAACTATGAGATTTTTAAATAATTCTCTAAGGAGAATTTAATTATGGTCATTTGACCACTCAATAATTTATAAACAAGTTGAAATTCTAATAATTTTCCAAACAGAATCCAAAAAATACTTGATATTTTCTCAAACTTAAACAAGAAGAAATTCAAATGATTCTTTAAAGAAAATTTAATAAAATGTTCAAAAAAGTCAACGAGTAGAAAGAAAAAAGAAGAAATCGGTGTTTCAACAATTTGAAAAAGTCAACATGTGCATTTCTTATATAATGAAGTAAGTTAGTTAAGATATACAATATAAATAATGTGAGACTTTTAAATAATTTTTTGAAATCACACATAAATACACTTATTTTTTAACAACATGGGACTTACATATTTTTTTCAAAATTTTCTCCATATTAAAATACTGATATGTGCTAACACTTTTAAACTAGAACTTTTGGTGAAAATGATGTAAAAATTTTAGAGGTGATTGTCATACCCCCAATTTTATCCAAGACCGTCTGCAACTTTGGCCTTGGTTAGGTTTGCTTCTACATGGTTCACTCACGGAACTTTGAGGCAAGTTAGGTTTGTGTATGACATGCCTATCAAACAACTTAATCCGGCCAATACATTATTACGTATGGCAATCATGAGCACGACTGGACTGAGAATGTGCATGTATGCTTAAAGAACATGTACCCCACGAAGAATGTCGCCGCTCCAAATTTATTATCATGAACGGACCCGCATTAACCATCTTACAACCACAACCCATCCACCTAAACAAAACCATGCCAATAAACCAAAGCTATCTCAAATTAAGCCGTTATTCATTTAAAATGATAGAGTTTTACATGGAAAGAGAAAGGATAGACACAACAAAGTGAGGTTTTCAAAAGGGATGGCGAGATAAAAGAGTTAGGCTCACGGTCATGACGGCCATTTGGTTTTATGATGTTCAAGATAAACTTAGTGGTGATCAATCGAGTAAAGTGATGGATTGGTTAATCGAAGCCGCTTTGGATTCTATCGCGAAACTACTTTCTCGCAATAGCGTGTACATTCGAATTAATGTTGGTGCAAAGAGTGACGAGAAAAAAACATACAACCAAATTTTGGATTTGATAATGAAAGACCAAACAAGAATCTTTGTTTGTCTAAGTCTGCTTGTAGCAACATTTATGAGATAAGAAAAAGAAATGAGCCTAGCATTGCACAACATCAACATCATCAAAACATGTCTCATACAATTTTGTTTATTAAGTTACGCACAAGTAGAATTGGTGGTGGTAACAAGGGACCGATTCATGATAACTAGATTTGTCATGGTGGTTTCTCAAGACATTCACCATTCAGTAGTGAAAGTAAAAACCAGTCAGACTTGATTCAGCTACAACAGTTTTCATTCACGTCTGAGTTACATCTCATGCTACCTTCCATGTTTGATCCATCTCCATCGTCATCGTTATCACCAACATCAAAATGAGCTCACGTTCCTTTTACCGCGACTACCCCCAACCAATACCGCGATAAGTTTGTTACACGAGGTATGCTGTCAACTAATTGTTGTCATGAGGAACACCAACCTGCAAAAAGACCAAGGTGATCTCAATAATTGCACCAGCAAAGTTCACAGCTTTTGGCAGTAGGAGATAGGGTAGCGGGAATGCAAATACCACCACACCTTACCTTAATATAAACCATTCTTTCCTAATAACCTAGCAGGATTGGGGTGCACCAGAAGTAAATAGAAGTGCATTACAGAAGAACTTAAATGAAATACATGATTGTTATTACATCATAATGGTTCAAACAAGGTGACTTTCCAAAACATTATCATTACATTTGGTCAAATAAACTACACTTCAGCCGATCATATCAAAAGAAATGATCTCAAAGCTTGATAACGTGTATTGACGGCTATGGTACGTGCTTGATCTGATGCTATTTGCAAGTGAGAAAATTATTTTTTAAATTATCTCTGTACCTGCACCATCAAACGAGTTAATTGCGTGACAGTCATGTGTAATAAACAACGTTCAGAGATTAAATATAATCATTACCTGGTCAAGAGTCCATCACAAAAAACAAGGCTGTTATCATATCATATTGATCTGGTGGAACTCGGTTGTACTCACGTAAAGCATCGTCATCAAACCAAAATGAACAGAGCCAGACTTTAACATACAGTATGCATTTGATCAATGACAACCACAAGGCCTCCTCGTTCATGGTCGCTCATGGAACATCGAGGTTTCCTAAATGGCATGAAAAATCAGCGGGATGACCATAAATAATCACAGCAAATACTCCGCATCAAGGCCAAAACACGATGCAAGAGCTAATCCAAGGCTCGGCCCGACCATGGGATCCATCATTGCTCATGAGGCAGACCAAGTAAAAATAACCTAATTGAACTAAAATCTCAAATAAATCTCAAATCAATTCAAAAATTGATGAGAATATTTTTCATAGATCCATCATCATTCAAATAGGTTAGGAAAATATTTTTGCATTTTTTGAATATCAAAAACTATTTAAAATGAATTAAAAATAACCAGAAAAGAGAAAATTCACAAAAAATATCAAATGATAAAATAAAAAATATTAAAAATCAGAAACAGAAACTAGAAATTATTTGGAGACTAATGCAATTGGTCCCATAATTTTTGGATTAAAAATGAAGAAGATATTGATTTTTGAAAATAATTGGAATTAAAGAAAATTAAACCAGAAATTAAAAATAGCAAAAAACGAGAGCCCTTGGATCTGAGCTTATTAATTGAGCTGGCAGATCCAAGCGTCCAGAAGCGCGCGCCTAGTGTAGTCCACAGTCAATGCAACCACATGGAGCCATTAATTTGGTCATAACATTGAACGGCTCAGATCGAATCTGGGAATGGAAACGCACGGCTGTGATTAGATCTGGAGTTGGGATGGCCACCGGAGCCACCGTCTTCTCCGGTGAGACCTCCAGCTCCGGTGAGAATTGCAGACATGGCAATCTCAACCAAATGGAGCGATCTATATACCAATCGAAAGAGGAAGTGATGTACATCACTCCTATACCATGCACTTCCACTCTAGATCCCTATAAATGGAGAAATCGGAGCTGGAAGTATGATGGTGTTCATCATGAACTTCATGTTTTTGCAAAATTGAAAGCACAAATCAAATGCCTCTATTGAGAGGACTTCAGCCAGACCAAGAAACACAAGAAATAAGCAAGGATCAAAGAGTTTTGAAGAGGAAAAGTTCTGTTATCCACCTTTGAAATGCAAGTCTTGTAAGCACAATTCTTCACAACCAAGGCTTGCAATGAGATCTGGTGATGAAGAGGAAGCAAGGCTGAGGAATTATAGGTCTGAAAATCAACCAAGGAAGTTGAAATTCAGATCTGAATTTTTTAGAGAAAAGTGAAAATTCCTTTAGTGGTGGTTATGGAGAGAATTCTGCAGCATTTCAAGTTGAATCAGGGTGTCAAATGAGAGCTTACATGCCATGTATTTATAGCCAAAGCCATGCTGAATGTGTGATTTCAAATTTGCATGAATGGAGATGGCCTCCATGCATGGGCCTGTACAGGCGCATGGAGGGCCCAATTCCACTTGATTTGGCAAGCTGAGATCACAAATGAATGAAATGGACGTGCAACATGGATGTAATCAGCTCATGCATGGCAATTGAATCAAGTTTCTCAAAAATGCACTAAAGGTTCCCCTCTTCGAAAATGATATTTGCCAAATCCAAATATGGTCATGTGAGTAATGGTTGGAAAGATTTTGGTGTGAGGAACAATTGTTATGTTGGGCAAAAATCCATTTGGAGTGTGGAAATTTATGAAATTTGAGTTTAAAGTGTGATGTGCAAAACATGTCAAGGCAACGTTTCCAAATTTGGCCAATGTTCAAGCCCTTCTGTTTTGATGATGCAAGCCCCAAATGGAAAAATCTCCAACATCAAAGTTGTAGGTCTTTTCAAAACAATCAAAATGGACTTACATTTTGCATCATTTGGATTTTTGATGAAATAGTTATGGGCACTTGAGGTTGGACTTTTTTGCCTTTCAATGCATTTGGTCAAAAAGGACCTATAATGTCTTGCATTATCACATGTATTTCCTTTGAGATTTTGAAATTTTGTTCAACATAACAGTTGCACTAGACATCTTAAGCTTTCTAATTCATTTGATCCCACCTCAAAATCATAAAAAATGAATGAGTTATGTCCTTGGGAAGTTGACCCATAATTAGGGTTTCAGTCAAAATGACCCATAATGTATTGGAATGACAGATGGCCTTCCAAGCTTCAAATCAATTTTTTATGAACATGAAAGTTGTTCATACTGTCCTTAAGAATATTGTTGCTTTTTGAACCATCTCCATTTGACCAACACATAAAACGTTAGGTCTCAGTGCATTTCAAAATAGTCAGATGAATTGATTGATGAACTTCTCAAGTCCATGACTCATATCTTTATGAATTGATGATTGAGGATACTCAAATAAGTTCAAATATGCATGAAATGATGAATTAAAGAACTTACCTTGATTGTATTTGATCATGGGCCGAGGTTGCTTTAGGAGCAAGGCATTGTGGTGCATAGATGAATTAGGGTTTCCTTGAAGAACAAGACCTCAAACCCTTTGACTTGCTTTGATTAAAATGATGAATTGAGGTACTAGGGAGGCATATTTGATGGATGAGAGCTTTGGGAACCATTACCATTCTTGCTTTCCTCTTCTTTTGACCATATCTTTGTACCAATGATCTCCTTGAAGCTTTTGACCTTGTGATTGCTCAAGCTACAAACAAAAGATGTTAGTGACATATTTTTTGTGCTTTTGGTTAGTAAATAAAATGATAAAAGCAATGATATACAATTCAAGCATGCTTGGTGATCTCAAACCACTCACAAGAGGTCCCTCCCAAAGGCAAGGGGAACCAAGATGCTTATGATCCTTGAGGCAATGCAATGCAATGTTATGATGCCATGAGGGATCTTAGGGACAAAATTGGGGTCTTACAGATGCCCCTATTTAAGGTCATTCTAACCGGAGAAGTGAAGGTTAAAATGTTCGTCTCGACGGGGTAGAATGGGCTTAAATAATAACAAAGAGACGAATTTTGGTCCCTAAGAGACCTCATGATGCAGATGTATGTATGCAAATAGTACAAACTCTGTGGGGATATGTGTCCATAAAGAAGAAAAGAAATCCGGAGAAATCGAAAATCCATAGGAGTAATACACTCACTAGGGAGATAGAGACTCTGGGGGAGTAAAGGGTGAAAACGCGTGAGCAGGTCACGATTCAAAACTTGGGGAACAGAATTCCAAAGGGAGTAAATCCAATGGAAAGACTCGAGCTGACTCGAAGGTGCATGTGTTGGGGAATATGCCAACACAGCAACAATATCCACAATGGATACTTCGGATAAAAATCCGGACTCAGGTGAAGATAATCCACTAAGGGACCTCATTGGGGATATCCAAAAAGGACTCTCCTGGGGAAGCAACGAGATGAGGTATTACCGGTTACTGGGTAATAAGCTCAAAGAGACGTGTGATCTGAACACCGGTATAAGGGTGAGAGAACAACATGCTCGGGAAGAATGAATATCTAAGACCGGTATAAGGGTGAGAGATATCAATCAACCAAATCATCTGAGGAGGACCTAAAAGGTATATTTCAACTCAGGAAAATCTGACTCCACAGGGGACAAAAGTTATAATAGGGAGCAGAAGGAAGGAACACCAGGGATGCCGGTTACTGGGCATATAATAGGTGACCTACCAAAGCGTGAATCGGGGAATATTCCCAAAACACTCATCATCCAAAAAGAGGGCAAAAAGCAAACTCGATCGAGGGATGGACATTTGATTCCAAAACAAGGATACGAATCTTACTCAACTAGGGGAAGAACAAAAAGCTTCGACCAAAGAGTGCATGAGACATATTATCTATTACCTTCAAAACGTAGATAATACACTCGCATGGAAGATTATCCACAACCGGTTACTGGGTTAATAAAGGATAAATCGACCGACAAAGAGAAAGGCATCGGGATACCAAAACTAGGTATATAATGATGACCAATCAAGGGGAGCAACAAACATTATCGACAACCGGTATGAGAGATGACTTGCTGGGGATAAAATTGCCTAACCCGAGCAATTATCCAAAAGAATGAGGGAATATCACCACCGAATATTGGATAATGATAACCGTCAAGGAGGGGATTACATCTACCGGATACTGGGTAGAAAACCACGGAAGAGTAACCGTCATCGATTAGGATGAACAAGAAGGTTAACTCCACAAAGGGGAGAAAAAATAGGGTTTACAACTACCGGTATAAGGGTAGAAAACCACAGACTCTGCCGAGGATAAGATGAATAATTACCGATTACTGAGCAATTATTTATTTATACCACGGGGAAGTACAGGAAACAGTCACAAGAGGCCAATTTAGGATCAAACCAAAGAGGTAAACTGAATCAAGACTCGTCCTAGTGAGGATATAACTCAATAGGGAAACCCATCCCGATATATGTGTTGGGAGGAAGCGAAAACAACCGTCGTCCACGAGGATATAACTCAGTGGGGAATGCGGAAGGAAAGGTAAACACTTTCTGCTTAATGGGCTGACTCTACATTGAAGGATCAAACACCGACATCTGCTTGGGAAATGTATTATCAACTAGCAGATAATAACAAACAAAGATATATGGAAAAGATGCAATATGGATATCCGAATGTTTGAAAAATATATGCACATATGCGTGGTTTATGTTTGATGAATACTGACAAACAGACATTTCTAACGCAAACGTCTCCAAGGAGATAAGCATCCGGTACTACATCTCAAGAGAGAAAGCCAGGTTCACCGGAGAGTATCCAATCTGCCGGGAATCAGAGATACCAGGAAGCAAAGACCTCCGCAGGGGATGAATCATCAGTCGTTCTAGCTGGGGAGAGGAGTATATTGCACAGGTAGAATCTGCCACATAAGCAACTCTACTTGGGAATCTATCCAAGGGATAAAGGGATTCTGGGGATCAACCACCAAGTACCGTACCCACCAAGGAGATCACATCTGCTGAGGAGAAAAGATTGCTACTCCGCTATAGGGGAGAGTGATGAATATATCCACAAGCATTCCACCTAAGGCTCCGGATGAAGAAAATACAGTCATGCCAGGAATATAAACAACTGTCTTGCCCTGTTGGAGATCATACCATTCTTGGGAGAGCACTGAGGATCTCCTAAGTATCCTTTTCATCATTGTGAATGTTCACCTTGTTTAAAAACAAGTTATGAAAAATTCATTTTTTCAAAACAATGATATTTTCTCAATTAAAAGCATGCAAAACGTTTGTTGAATAGAAACAAATAAGAGTGCAAATAATTGGATAAAAGGCTCAAATTTATTTGATGGAATGGTAGTCTGCAAATGGCAAGACTCCATAGATCTTTACAAATTTGAAATTGGTGATATATATTGGTAAAGGGCTGCATTGAACATAATGACCATTTCTCCAACCATTCTGAATTCGATGTATTTGAAGCTTCGGTTGATGACGAATGAGCAAGAATCTCTGACGGATGACAATTGTAGAACAAAGTCTTGTCAGGATGCAGTTACTTGCCAAATCCCTAATTTTTGTCTAGATTGCCCCAGGATGAGGTACTCAATCTAGCGGGATACAAATATTCATCATTTTTTATGTCTCTAATTTTTGCCTGGACCGCCCTCTCGGGTTTTCAATCCACCGAGACGCTCATTTTTGCCTAAGCCGCCCTTTCAGGTTTTCAACTTAGCGAGCTATTTTGTTTTTATTTTTAGGCGAAGTATTTCTTGACTGCATCTGAATTCACAGGACGAGTGAAATCCTCCCCATCCATAGTTGTAAGTATCAAAGCACCGCCTGAAAGGCTCTCTTAACAACATATGGACCTTCATAGTTTGGAGTCCACTTGCCCCTGGAATCGGGCGCGAAAGACAAGACTTTCTTGAGCACAAGGTCACCTTCTCGGAACACACGAGGCTTGACCTTCTTATCAAAAGCTTTCTTCATTCTCTGCTGATATAATTGACCATGGCACATGGCAGTACATCTCTTCTCTTCTATCAAATTCAGTTGGTCATAACGACTCTGAACCCATTCAGCATCAGTCAACTTGGCTTCCATCAAGACACTCATTGACGGGATCTCTACCTCTACTGGGAGTACAACCTCCATGCCATAAACAAGAGAAAAAGGGGTTGCCCCTGTTGAAGTGCGGACAGACGTCCGATATCCTTGCAAAGCAAATGGCAACATCTCATGCCAATCTTTGTATGTGACAACCATCTTCTGGATAATCTTCTTGATATTCTTATTAGCAGCTTCAACAACCCCATTCATCTTGGGTCTGTAAGGAGAGGAATTATGGTGTGCAATCTTGAACTCATTACACATCTCTTTCATCATTTTGTTGTTCAAGTTAGATCCATTATCAGTAATGATCTTATCTGGCACACCGTAACGGCATATGAGTTGTTCTTGATAAACTTCACGACCACCTGCCTGGTCACATTTGCATATGATGTCGCTTCAACCCATTTGGTGAAGTAATCAATTGCTACGTGAATGAATCTGTGCCCGTTGGACGCTTTCGGCTCTATCATGTCAATCATGTCAATTCCCCACATGGAGAAAGGCCATGGTGATGAGATCACATTCAGAAGTGTCGGGGGAATATGAATCTTATCTGTATAAATCTGACACTTATGGCATTTCTTCACATATTTGCAGCAGTCAGACTCCATTGTCAGCCAATAATAGCCTGCTCTCAACATCTTTCTAGCCATGGCATGTCCATTGGAATGGGTACCAAATGAACCCTCATGGACCTCAGTCATCAACAAGTCTGCTTCGTGTCTATCCACGCATCTGAGCAGAACCATGTCGAAATTTCTCTTATAAAGCACATCGCCATTGAGGTAGAAACTTCCTGACAATCTCCTCAAAGTCTTCCTATCTTGCATAGATGCCCCAGGCGGGTAAACCTGGTTCTGAAGAAAGCACTTGATGTCATAATACCATGGCTTATCATCTTTCGCCTCTTCTACTGCAAATACATGAGCTGGTCTGTCCAAGCGCATCACAGTGATATTTGGGACTTCATTCCAAAGTTTTACCACAATCATTGAAGCAAGCGTAGCAAGAGCGTCTACCATCCGATTCTCATCTCGAGGAATATGATGGAAGTCAACCTCAGTAAAGAACGTTGAAATCCTCCTCGCATAATCTCTATATGGAATGAGACCAGGTTGATTCGTTTCCCATTCACCCTTAATCTGATTAACAACGAGGGTCGAATCACCATAAACATCAAGATGCTTGATCCTTAAATCAATGCATTCCTCCAATCCCATAATACAGGCCTCATACTCCGCCATATTATTCATGCATTTGAAAGTTAGCCTTGCTGTAAAAGGAATATGTGTGCCCCGAGGAGTAATAATCACTGCCCCAATACCATTTCCATACTGATTTACAGCGCCATCAAATACCATACTCCATCTGGAACCAGGCTCTGGCCCTTCATCGAGTGTAGGCTCATCGCAATCTTTCATTTTCAAATACAGAATCTCCTCATCTGGGAAGTCATACTGAACTGACTGATAATCCTCGATAGGCTAATGTGCCAAGTGGTCAGCCAAGATACTACCTTTAATAGCCTTCTGAGCTCGATACTCAATATCATACCCAGATAGCAACATCTGCCAACGGGCAATCCTCCCTGTTAAAGCAGGCTTCTCGAAGATATACTTGATTGGATCCATTCTGGATATCAACCAAGTCGTATGATTTATCATATACTGGCGTAAGCGATTAGTAGCCCAAGCCAAAGCACAGTATGTCTTCTCAAGCATCGAGTATCGAGACTCACAATCGGTGAACTTCTTGCTCAGGTAGTAAATAACATATTCTTTCTTTCCTGATTCATCTTACTGACCAAGGACACAACCCATTGAGTCTTCAAGAACTGTTAAGTACATAATCAAAGGTCTCCCTTCCACAGGCGGAGATAGAATCGGAGGTTCAGACAGATACTCTTTAATGCTGTCGAAGGCTTTCTGGAAATCCTCGGTCCAATCATGGGACTGATCTTTCCGGAGGAGCTTGAATATAGGCGCACATGTGGCAGTCATGTGGGATATGAATCTGGAAATATAATTCAAGCGGCCAAGAAAACCTCAGACTTGCTTCTCAGTTTTGGGCGCAGGCATCTCTTGTATTGCTTTGACCTTTGCAGGATCAACCTCAATACCTCTTTCACTAACAATAAAGCCCAATAACTTGCCGGAACGGACTCCAAATGTACACTTGTTGGGATTCAGACGAAGCTTGTACTTCCTCAAATGCTGGAAAAGCTTCAACAAATGCTCTACATGTTCAACTTCCGTTCTTGACTTAGCAATCATATCGTCAACGTATACCTTGATCTCCTTGTGCATCATATCATGAAACAAGGTGGTCATAGCTCGTTGATACGTGGCTCCGGCGTTCTTCAAACCGAAGGGCATCACTCGATAACAGAATGTTCCCTAAGGTGTGATGAATGTTGTCTTCTCCATATCCTCGGGTGCCATCTTGATCTGGTTATATCCGGAAAACCCATCCATAAATGAGAAGACATTGAATTTAGCTGTATTATCTACCAACATATCAATATGTGGTAGAGGAAAATCATCTTTCGGACTAGCTTTATTCAAGTCTCTATAGTCCACACACATCCGGACTTTTCCATCTTTCTTAGGTACGGGCACAATATTGGCCACCCATTGAGGATATGTAGAAGTCACCAGAAACCCTGCATCAATTTGCTTCTGAACTTCCTCTTTGATCTTCACTGCCATATCAGGATGAGTTCTTCTGAGCTTCTGCTTCACAGGCACGCACTCAGGTTTTAAAGGCAGGAAATGTTACACAATATCTGTATCTAGACCTGGCATGTCTTTATATGACCATGCAAAGACATCAACATATTCTCGTAGCAATTCAATCAACCCTTTCTTGACAGATTCTTCCAGGAGTGCCCCAATCTTCACCTCTCGCACACAATCCTCAGACCCCAAGTTGACTGTTTCCAGATTCTCGAGGTGCGGCTGAATGATCTTCTCTTCATGCTCAAGTAGACGGGTAAGCTCGTCAGGAATCTCTTCAACATCATCTTCTTCCGCCTCAAATACAGGGAATTCAAAATTGGGAGATGGTGTTGGATCATTATGTTCAATGGGTTTGATCAACCTGCATAATGATTTTGGATATGAAAAGCTTTTAGAAATCAAACAAGGCAAATCATTATGCAAATGAAAAGATTTATTTTATTTTGTTTTTTAGGGTTTTATGTGATCACCAATTTCATGCAAAAACGAAAAGGAAAAATAATTGGAAAAACAAACATTTAACATGAATTTATTGAATGAAAATATCATTGTATTTATGTGCCAACAATGTCATCACTCCTCCTTTTGGCATGGGAGGAGGGTTTTTTAAACAAAATGATCATTACGTTGACTTATGGATAACTGTAGGAATATCCACAGCGACTCAATTATTGCAGATTCCTCCAGGGATGATGAAATTGCCAGAATCCTCTGTATCTTCTTCCAAGACAGCAACAGCCTCTTCATCCTGACCGGTGTGGATGAAACCTCCACTCTTGAACAACCCTTTGGTGTTGAAGACCCCAGAAGAAAAGCCTATGCCAGCCCGAGACATATTGTCTTTTAGCTCAATCATTTTTCCTAAACCAGCAATTGCACCACACTCGATGGCCAACTTTGCATCTTTGTAGGAAGCAAATGAAGGAGTTCTCTTCTCAATAGGCTCAGCAATAGATAAAGCTTGGAAAAGAGTTCCAACTTCATCCTCAGCATCTATATATGAGAAGGAAGACAAATGGCTAACCAGGAGAGCCTTTTCTCCCCCTACCACTACCAGCTTCTTATTTTTCACGAATTTCAATTTTTGGTGTAGGGTGGATGTCACGGCGCCTGCCTCGTGAATCCATGGTCTGCCCAGGAGACAGCTATACGATGGGTGAATGTCCATAACCTTGAAGGTAATCTGGAAATCACTCGTTCCGATTTTGACTGGGAGATCAACCTCCCCAATCACCGTTTTACGCGACCCATCGAAAGCTTTCACAACAATCCCACTCTGCCTCATGGGAGGCCCTTGATATGATAATTTCGAAAGAGTGGTTTTTGGCAATACGTTCAGTGATGACCCAGTGTCCACCAGCACATTGGACATGGCATCGTCTTTGCAGTTCATAGATATGTGTAATGCCAAGTTGTGGTCTCTTCCCTCCTCAGGGAGATCAGAGTCACAGAAACTCAAGTTGTTGCAAGCGGTAATGTTTGCAACAATGCTATCGAATTTTTCTTTTGTGACATCATGATCTACATATGCCACATCCAAAACCTTCTGCAGAGACTCTTGGTGTGGTTCTGAATTCAAGAGCAAAGATAACACCGATATTTTGGATGGCGTTTGTAGAAGCTGGTCTACAACATTGTACTCACTTCTCTTGATGAGCCTCAGCATCTCATCACAGTCTTCTTTCACATTGCCGCTCAGGCCAACAGAAGTAGGAGTTATCAATGTAGAGGAGGGCCTAACAACAGGTGCCGGATTCGGGGTGCTCACTGCATTCCTCATCGGTCGTTCAACAAAATCAGTATTAGCCTGGGACTTGGGAGGTGCTGAAAACACACGACCGCTGCGGGTCAAACCACTTACATCCGCAATGCTAACAACAAAGGAGGATGGTAAGGACACTTCTTTCCCATCTTCTACAACAACAGCGTTGTAACGAAAGGGGATTGCTTTTTCGGAAGAGTACGGTACTTGACCGACAGGCTTAATGATAAGAACAGAAGAAGCCTTCTGCTTGTTACCATCATACTTGATGATAACAGGCTCGGGCATCCGGAATACTGGGGAAATTACGTTGACCTCAGGCTCATCTTCGTCAACATTCCTATTCTAAAGAATCTCAATGACTCCTTCATCCAGCATTTCCTGAATATCCTTGCGCACCTGGCGACAACCCAATCGGTTAACAGATGCATACTCGGCATCTATCATGTTCGTGCTCATAATGACTGTAATCACATAGCAAACGATGCATTTCGACAAGAGACTGTCGAATATGACTGACATATTTGACTTTGGACTTGCCAGGGCATCCCTGGACCATGTTGACAGATTTCCCATGCTCGGGAAATGGGTTCTTCTTCACATTAGGACCTACGTCCTCGAAACACAGAATGCCACACCTCACAAGGTCTTGAACCTTGGTCTTGAAAGGGTGACAATTCTCCACGTCGTGGCCGGGAGCACCAGAATGATAAACACAATGTAATTCAGGCTTATACCACCACTGGGGGTTAGCAGGTATAGCCGGTGGGTCTCTCGAAGTAATCAACTTCCTTTCTATCAAAGAGGCATATAATTCTGCATACGTCATTGGAATAGGATCAAAGGTGACCCTTTTCCTCTCGTAACTCGTGCTGGTTTGATTACTGTTTCGAGGCTGGTAGGCCTGCTGCTGCGGACGATGCTGCTATTACTGATATTGCGGATGTGGTTGCTGATTGTTGCTATGTTGTTGATACTGTTGATTGTCTCTGAAAACAGGTGCTATATGAGCCACCTGGTGCTTGTTACCGGAGGGACGCACGGTCTTCCTCCTCACAGAGGGTCTTCTTGGTTTCACATGGGAGGTCACGGCATGTGCCTCTCCATCTTTCTTCTTTGCAAACGCCCCATAACGTTTGACAGAAGAGCCTTCTTATCTAGTTAGACGCCCTTCTCTAACCCCTTCTTCTAGACGCATCCCCATATTCACCATCTCGGTGAAGTCAGAAGGAGCGCTAGCGATCATCCGCTCATAATAGAATGAACTCAAGGTCTTCAGAAAGATGTTGGTCATTTCCTTCTCTTCTAGCAGAGGCACGATCTGTGCTGCCAACTCTCGCCACCTCTGGGAGTACTCTTTGAATGTTTCTTTTTCCTTCTGGGACATGGCCCTCAATTGATCCCTATCGGGAGCCATATCCACATTGTACTTGTACTGCTTGACGAAGGCCTCGCAAAGATCGTTGAAGGATCGGATGTTCGCACTGTCTAAACCCATATACCAACGCAGAGCGGCCCCAGACAAACTGTCCTAAAAGTAGTGGATGAGTAACTGATCATTGTCGGTCTGAGTCGACATCTTCCTGGCATACATGACCAGGTGGCTGAGAGGACAAGTATTTCCCTTGTATTTTTCAAAGTCAGGGACCTTGAATTTCACAGGGATCTTCACATTGGGGACCAAGCACAGTTCGGCAGCAGACTTGCCAAAAAGATCCTTCCCTCTGAGAGTTTTCAATTCCTTGCGAAGCTCAAGAAATTGATCGTTCATAGCGTCCATCTTCTCATAGACATCTGGGCCCTCAGACGTCTCAGAATGATAGATGGTGTCGTCTACTCTGGGTATAGTATGCACGACAAGAGGAGGAACAACAAGGACCGGGCTAGATGCCGGCATAGAAGCAAAGGTTGGAGCAGGACCCTCAGGCATAAAATTGGGAGGCATCCCCCACGGGAATCCGGCTGGCATGGTCGTTGGAGCAAAATGTGCACTGGCTGCGGGCACAGTCGAGGAGACAATCTCAGAGATGACTGTCCTCTGGGGAGGAGTTGAAGGCGTCGGAGAAGACTGGCTCTGAGCAGCCAAGAACGATTCCATCAAGGCACTTAATCTGGCCACTTCCTCTTTCAGCTCACGGTTCTCTTGTTCTAGGTGATCCATCAGTCTTGAAATGTTGGCTCTGGTGTAGTACCGGTGAGTCAGCTTGTCTTCAAAATAAATGAAGAACAACAGAGTTAGACCACAGGACAAGGATCCGGGAACAAAACCTGCTTATTCACATGATGCATGCAATGCTTGTGCATATGATTTGTTTTTTATTTCAAAGGAACTCTAGGGTTTTATTTGCAAATTTTAAATATTTATCACATATGGAAATATCTCATCAAATAATATCGGGGAAAAGAAGTACAACATTGTCAATCATATACAAGAGAAAAGGAAAATAATCATCCTATGGATCCCTAGAAACCATCATCTAAAGCTCGGGACACAGGAAGATAGGATGCACGAAGTCTCTTCCCATCCCTCTCGTAGGCTGCCTCCATATCTGCCTTCTCCTTGGCGAGTCGATCAAACTTCCTTTTCCAAAACTTGGAAGACTGAGGAAGTAGAGAAGTCCATGCATCATTAGGATCATCAATAACCTGATGTTCGAGGAACTCTATCAAAGCATCCTTCTCTCTGATCTGCTAGAGCAACTCTTCTCTTTCACAGATCCAGGCACGTGATCGGTCTTCTTCTCTCAACTCCTTTACTCCTTGGTTAGGGAGGGTTGAAGGCCCAGTCATAACCAAAGGTGTAGGTCTCGGATACTCGTAAGGCATGAGATATTCAGACGCTCGCTTCCTAACCCAAGCAGTGTAAGGCTCCATAGCAACAAAGTTCTTAGAACCCAACTCTTTCCTTCCTTTCCTATGAATCTTGCGCCAGGCGCGGACCATTCTTCCCTTCAAGCCATGGGGATCTTTACCCTCCTGAAAGAATACACCCTCTAAAAGAATGTTATTAGGTTTATCCTTTAGGGGGAACCCAAGCTGACGACGTGCTAAAACAGGGTTGTAGTTAATCCCACCACATGTACCAAGAAGAGGTACATTGGAGAATTCACCACAAGAGTCGATAATCTGCACACCATCATGCACACGGTTATACCAAGAGATATCATAATTGGTGAGAGACATAAGTCTCGTGGATCACCGTAGACATCCCTTGTTCTCCTTGAAGGCAACCGTCTGCGGTAAGTGAGAAATAAACCACTTATACAACAGAGGAAAACAGCACACAACGACGCCACCACCCTTTGCATTCCTCATATGCAAAGAGAAATAAGTATCACCCAACATAGTCAGAACGGGATTAAGAGCCGAGAAGATCCTAATAGCGTTCATATCCACAAACTTGTCGATGTTGAGGAACAATACCAATCCATAAATGAGAAGTACAAATATGGCCTCAAAGGCGTCCTCACTCATGGCCTTCCCATACATAGTATCTTGAGCAATGAGGAACTCAGAAGGGAGACCTTGAATTCCATCTTTGGTAGTCATATGAGCACCAACCAGAGATTCATCTATGTGCAACATGTCAGCTATCTCTTGAGAAGTAGGAATACTCTCCAAGCCACTGAACGACAACTGGTCTAGAATATGTATACCCACAAGGTAGGCATACTCCTCAAGCGTAGGTAAAAGTTGGAAATCCGGAAACGTGAAGGAACGGTACAAGGGATCATAAAATTGCACCAATACACTCATCAACCCTTCATCCACCTGAGTAGTCAGAAGAGGAAGAAGCTTCCCAAAACGAGCTTTGAAACCCAAAGGATCTAATACATAGGATGTCAGATTCCTTAACTCTTTCAAGTCTGGTTGTCTGAAACTGTACTTCTTCGTATTCCTTCTTTGTCTTTCCATGTCTGAAAATTTGCAAATAGACCTTTTAAGTTCCTTGAAGATTTTCTTATTATTTTGATGATATGGATGCAAATGGGTGCATGAATGCATGAATGCAACAATCACACTCAAGGATCAAGCAAAGCACACCAAACAAAGGTCATGGGATGGATCATATTATCCTTAATATCAATCATCCATTTTGGTGGATTATGGTTTACACCTTATCAACACCCAAGTTCCATTGATATTAAGGATACATGAATGGATCAACCATGAATCAAGGGTTTGTTGCAAGTCACGAGCATAGAGTCTCGGTTAAGAACCACCCAAAGGGAGTGTACTAGGGTTTAACCTGCCAAACATGTTCTACAAGAGGTTCCCATAGTCATCATCCCATCTTTCGGATATTATCGGAGAAACGACTACTCGTATTCCAAAAAATATTCTCAAGAGAGACTCTTATGAGTGTAGTATCGCGTAACAATCGTATCAAATCTTACATTTGAACGACTTTCGCACTACATCCTAAGAATAGGCCAAGATGGGCTTGGTAAAATAAGGTCCTTGGCTTCTAAGGTCTATATTGGAAAGAGTAATGTCTAACCACAACTTACTTGTGTGACATTATTGATCCCAACATGACCTCCACCAAGTGAATGGACTTGCAAGTCAACTTGCTAAGGAATAACTCCACACAAGTCAATAAGACTACGCCATTCTCCTATCCTAAGTGCACCCGAGTCCGGGTATAGAACTCATCTCACAAAGATCACAAGCATACAAGGAATTAATATCAAGCAAATCAATCATTACATACAATACAGTAATCCCAAATTGCACAAAAATATGTCACAAGACAATACAATACAACAGGCATGAAAAGTTGGCAAAACCCACTAGGCAAGTAATTTCCCCAGCAGAGTCGCCACTTTTCTGTAGCGGGGTATTCGTTACCATTAGAGATATTGACTAAATCCAAGGTAAATCATACAAGTCGAGTCGCCACCGCACTTCAATTTATCCAAAAGAATGGTTAGAAAGCGAACAAAAACCTAATAGTTTTAACAAAAAACTAGTAAAAGAAACAGAGATCTGGGTAAGGGGGTTGGTTATGCAATGGGAAGGTGTTAGGCACCCAAAAGATCCTAGGTACTCCTAGGGAGCCCTTTTCATACTTGTTGCAAAGGTTGTTGTTTTGTGAAAATTTGTTTGTGCAAACATGATTGAAGAGATGAGAAGAGAATATACAAGTTTACTTACATTTTGTGTTTGGATGGATAAACCCATTGCCTACGTACCATCTTAAAAAGATTGGGATCAAAACCTCGTAGTTCGGGATAAAAATCTCAAAACAAGTTGGTGAATTGATTGGTCCAAAAGCCTTAAGGTCTTTTGTTATCAAGGGAGAAAACTCAACCAAACCACAAATCCACCATGTGAGGATAGCTCCAACATGCTAGTGAGGGGTTAACCCTATAATAAGCATGGAAGACTCATTGTCCATCACTAAGGATATAGGTGATTATTATATCTACCACAAGGATAACTCAAACCTAATAGCTAAAGGTTATGAAAGATTTTGATTAATAAGGTGGCCATTGGAACCATAAAAACACATTTGAATGGGTTATATTTACCAATTAGAAGTATATACAAAAATGGTCAAAGTTGACTTAAAAATTCAATTCAAAATAAGTGTTATAAAAAGAAAGTTTGAAAATCAAAAGCATAAGACTTAGGTTTCTAATGTTTGAAAACAATAGTTAAATGTTTGCACAAAAAGTTTTGGCTTGGGTTAGAGTGGAGAGAAGAAGAAGAAGGGCTAAGTCCTAAGTAAAGCAAAAAGGTGAGGGAAGAAGGAACAAAACCACCATGAGGAGTCCCTCTCTTGAGATCATATTGATGATCCAAGTAGCTCTCATCCTTTGGAATAAGCAATCACAAAGCATAAGCAATCAAACAAGTCTCATAAGGGATCCTCAATGTATCTTGTATCTTCCCCTTGGATGAACATGGCAATGGTCCTCCAATTAAGCTCAAATGGAAACTCCTAGCACAAAAGCACACACATCAAAAGTTCCATGAAGTAAAACAAGAATGGACAAGAGTGAGTTTAGAGATTTGGTCCTTCTAATCCATCTTCATCATTAAGATCCTTTTTCTCCAATTTTGCATAAGGAAGGTCCTAGAATCTAAGTCCAATTCTCCATTTCTTTGCATAGGGAAAGTCCTAGAAACTAAGTCCATTTCTTTGCATTTGGTCCACAACAATCAAAACAAAAACACAAGCATAATAATATATACACAATTATGTGCTCAAGTGAGCAAAAGGCAAATGGCATTAACATAAACATGTGCTCAAATGAGCAAAGAGAAAAGCAAATGGATAATATGTGCAAGAATAGTAAATTGCATAAAAATAAATTGCATAAAGTGAATGTTAATTGTCAATAGTTAGTGTTAGTAGTTAGTGTGCCATAAGGCAAATTTAGCGCTATGTTAAGCAATCGTAATTGGACTTATGTAGAAGTCACAACTATCTGAGGCCGGTCAATAATAATGTAGGCAACAACACAAGTTAGAAGTCTTGATTAGAGAACCAAGTTCCAACAACTTGCCATGCCAAAAAGAAAATGAGAATTGATCTTGTATTGGTTTAAGCCTTTTGCATGATTTAGAAGACAACCTATCCTTAATGCAAAGCCATTCACTTGATCAATTGATCAAGATGAATTAGATTTGAATCAAGGAAGATTAAATCTCCCTAACCAATGCTAACTTATCAACCTTCAACTCATTGATCAAGAAGAAAAGAAGTAGAAGAAGAAGAAGGAGAAGATGGATAAGAGAAATGGAAATGGCAAAATTAAAGTGCATTAAATGAAATGACATGTACCAATCCTCATATGTTGACCAATAACATTGAAAGTCAAGGTCAAACAATCAAAAATAGAAGTGAGATGAAGATTGGAAATTAAGAAATGAACAAAATATTTTTGGCATTTTTAATATTTAAAATTAAATTTGAATTAAAAATAAAAGAAAAAGTCAAACTTCAAAATTATTTCAAATCAACCTTGAAAGGTCCAAGTAATTTATCCTAAGTTCAACAAAGTCAAACAAAGTTTGACAAAAAAATTCAGCATTTTTAAAAGTCAGAAACTAGTTTTAATCAATTAAAAATGAATAAAAATAACCTAATTGAACTAAAATCTCAAATAAATCTCAAATAAATCTCAAATAAATTCAAAAATTGATGAGAATATTTTTCATAGATCCATCATCATTCAAATAGGTTAGGAAAATATTTTTGCATTTTTTGAATATCAAAAACTATTTAAAATGAATTAAAAATAACCAGAAAAGAGAAAATTCACAAAAAATATCAAATGACAAAATAAAAAATATTAAAAATCAGAAATAGAAACTAGAAATTATTTGGAGACTAATGCAGTTGGTCCCATAATTTTTGGATTCAAAATGAAGAAGATATTGATTTTTGAAAATAATTAGAATTAAAGAAAATAAAACCAGAAATTAAAAATAGCAAAAAACGAGAGCCCTTGGATCTGAGCTCATTAATTGAGCTGGCAGATCCAAGCGTCTAGAAGCGCACGCCTAGTGTAGTCCACAGTCAATGCAACGACATGGAGCCATTAATTTGGTCATAACATTGAACGGATCAGATCGAATCTGGGAATGGAAACGCACGACTGTGATTGGATCTGGAGTTGGGATGGCCACCGGAGCCACCGTCTTCTCCGGTGAGACCTCCAGCTCCGGTGAGAATTGCAGACATAGCAATCTCAACCAAATGGAGCGATCTATATACCAATCGAAAGAGGAAGTGATGTACATCACTCCTATACCATGCACTTCCACTCGAGATCCCTATAAATGGAGAAATCAGAGCTGGAAGTATGATGGTGTTCATCATGAACTTCATGTTTTTGCAAAATTGAAAGCACAAATCAAATGCCTCTATTGAGAGGACTTCAGCCAGACCAAGAAACACAAGAAATAAGCAAGGATCAAAGAGTTTTGAAGAGGAAAAGTTTTGTTATCCACCTTTGAAATGCAGGTCTTGTAAGCACAATTCTTCACAACCAAGGCTTGCAATGAGATCTGGTGATGAAGAGGAAGCAAGGCCGAGGACTTATAGGTCTGAAAATCAACCAAGGAAGTTGAAATTCAGATCTGAATTTTTTAGAGAAAAGTGAAAATTCCTTTAGTGGTGGTTATGGAGAGAATTTTGCAGCATTTCAAGTCGAATCAGGGTGTCAAATGAGAGCTTACATGCCATGTATTTATAGCCAAAGCCATGCTGAAAGTGTGATTTCAAATTTGCATGAATGGAGAGGGCCTCCATGCATGGGCCTGTACAGGCGCATGGAGGGCCCAATTCCACTTGATTTGGCAAGTTGAGATCACAAATGAATGAAATGGACGTGCAACATGGATGTAATCAGCTCATGCATGGCAATTGAATCAAGTTTCTCAAAAATGCACTAAAAGTCCCCCTCTTCGAAAATGATGTTTGCCAAATCCAAATATGGTCATCTGAGTAATGGTTTGAAAGGTTTTGATGTGAGGAACAATTGTTATGTTGGGCAAAAATCCATTTGGAGTGTGGAAATTTATGAAATTTGAGTTTAAAGTGTGATGTGCAAAACATGTCAAGGCAAAGTTTCCAAATTTGGCCAATGTTAAAGTCCTTCTGTGTTGATGATGCAAGCCCCAAATGGAAACATCTCCAACATCAAAGTTGTAGGTATTTTCAAAACAATCAAAATGGACTTACATTTTGCATCATTTGGATTTTTGATGACAGAGTTATGGGCACTTGAACTTGGACTTTTTTGCCTTTCAATGCATTTGGTCAAAAAGGACCTATAGTGTCTTGCATTATCACATGTATTTCCTTTGAGATTTTTAAATTTTGTTCAACATAACATTTGAAGTAGACATCTTAAGATTTCCAATTAATTTGATCCCACCTCAAAATCATAAAAAATTAATGAGTTATGTCCTTGGGAAGTTGACCCATAATTAGGGTTTCAGTCAAAATGACCCAAATGTATTGGAATGACAGGTAGCCTTCCAAGCTTCAAATCAATTTTTAATGAACATGAAAGTTGTTCATATTGTCCTTAAGAACATTTTCTTTTTTTGAACCATCTCCATTTGACCAACACATAAAAAGTTAGGTCTCAGTGCATTTCAAAATAGTCAGATAAATTGACTGATCAACTTCTCAAGTCCATGGCTCATATCTTGATGAATTGATGATTGAGGATACTCAAATAAGTTCAAATATGAATGAAATGATGAATTAAAGAACTTACCTTGATTGTATTTGATCATGGGCTGAGGTTGCTTCAGGAGCAAGGCATTGTGGTGCACAGATGATTTAGGGTTTCCTTGAAGAACAAGACCTCAAACCCTTTGACTTGCTTTGATCAAAATGATGAATTGAAGTACTAGGGAGGCATATTTGATGGATGAGAGCTTTTGGAACCATTACCATGCTTGCTTTCCTCTTCTTTTGACCATATCTTTGTACCAATGATCTCCTTGAAGCTTTTGACCTTGTGATTGCTCAAGCTACAAACAAAAGATGTTAGTGACATATTTTTTGTGCTTTTGGTTAGTAAATAAAATGATAAAAGCAATGATATACAATTCAAGCATGCTTGGTGATCTCAAACCACTCACAAGAGGTCCCTCCCAAAGGCAAGGGGAACCAAGATGCTTATGATCCTTGAGGCAATGCGATGCAATGCAATGTTATGATGCCATGAGGGATCTTAGGGACAAATTTGGGGTCTTACAATGTGGTACTATTATTACTCATTATTTAACATAATTATGTAATTTTGATTAACATGTGACATTATCAATACTTTTTACATAATATAAAATTATTCACCTTAGAGATTTGTATGAATTATTGCTTACGCTTGGTTATTCATGTGTACAAGTTAATTAACTTCATAAGTATAATCAATCGAGCCCATTTCCGAATCAATCACATAATCTTTGACCTAACATCGAGCCCGTTTCCCTACGTGTGTAAGTCGATCGCTTTTAAGCACCGCCATCAACCTCACATAGCTTACTCTTGGGTTTCTTTCAATGAGATCTATTCAATTTTAATTAATTGAGTAGATGATTGATTCACTAACTTTAATCCAATTAATTCATAAACGCAAATTTAGAACCTCGATCCAATATCGAGTATTTTTCATTCAAACTCAATTAAAATACTTAATCACAATTAAATACCATTTCATTTGGGAATGAAAAGGGGGATGGTTTTGAGTTTTCAACTCCTCTCCTCGATTATTTGAATACGAGTTCTCTTATTCGGTTAGCCAAATAGTTGTCATTCTTATCCGCTTAAGCATAATTAAATTGAATCATTCTTGTAATAAGCTAAATGAAAAGGGAGATGGTTTTGAGTTTTCAACTCCTCTCCTCGATTATTTGAATACGAGTTCCCTTACTCGGTCAGTCAAATAATTTTCATTTTTATCCGCTTAAACATATGTAAATCAAACTACTTTTCATAACGGTGAAATGAAAAGGGAGATGACTTTGAGCCTTTAACTTCTCTCCTCAATTGTTTGAATACGAGTTCTCTTACTCGGTTAGTCGAACAATTGTCATTTTTCCATAAATTAATAAATTAATCAAATCATTTTCATAATAAACTATACGAAAAGGGAGATGGTTTTGAGCCTTCGATTCCTCTCTTCAAATGCTTGGATATGAGTTGTCTTACTCAGTCATTCGAGTACTCGTCGTTTATTCTAAAACACACCAACCATACATAAACCTATTTTCATAATCACTCGGATGAAAAAGAAAGTGGTATAGAGTCTTCTATTCCCTTTCCCGATTGTTAGGATACGAGTTGTCTTACTCGACTATCCGAGTATTCGTCATCCATTTTAAATAACTTAACTATTATCAAACTCCTTTTACAATTAAGGATGAAAAGGGAGATGGTCTAGAGCCTTCGATTCCTCTCCTCGTCTATTAGGATACGAGTTATCTTACTCGACTATCCGAGTATTCGTCATCCAACAAAAATATCTCAACACATCGAATTTATCTACCCTCGCCCCCATGCGATCGAAACCAATCAAATAAAAGATCTAACATATTAATTCAACTTTTCACCCCCGTATGACCAAAACTCTTTTCAAAAAGGACATTGTTAATCCATTCTAACGCGCACAACAAACTAGTGCTTAAGCCTCCGTCGAGAGTAGACAAACCAACGTTTAGCCTTTAGGACGCGGTCTAAAGAGTCGTTCATTAAAAGACACCAACCAACTGTAGTTCCTCGAACTACGAATGCTCTGATTTCCTTATTGCACCATAAGGATACGTAGGCATGAGATTGCGAGATCTTGGCGAGCACACTAATAAAAAACCTCCCTTTTCCCCTTTTTGAGGTTTCCATCCATTTTTTCCCAATCTTTATCACTCGAAGAAAACAAACAACATTAACTAACATTTAAATCGCAAATTACACTAAAAGGTTCCCGTTGAGTACAACGGACGTGAGGGGTGCTAATACCTTCCCCTTGCGTAATCGACTCCCGAACCCGAATATGGACCATCATTCAAGTTCTTCAAAGGTTTTATCAATATTTTCCTATTCCTTCATTGGGATAAATAAAGTTTGGTGGCGACTCTGTTCGAACATAATTTTTTCCGTGACCATCGTGAAGAATCATATTTTTCAATATGCGACAGATGGCGACTCTGCTGGAGACTAGCTCCAAGCAAGAGAGAGTGAAGCCTAACTTAGTTCAATTCATGTATCGAGTGTTAACCTTGTTTGTTTGTTATCTTTATTCTGTTGTTATTCTGTCATAATTATTGTATTGTTATTTATTTACTATGTCTTATTTGGGGTTCTCTAGCTAGTGGTGCTTTGTGATATAGGCTCTCTACCCGAGTCTGAGAAAAACCATAAGTTTAAGTTGGTGGTTGCGTAGTGGACGCCCACAAGGAGTCTTCCTTATTGGGACAATACGAAGACCCCGCCTAGAGGAGATCTTCTTGAGATATTGTTTCCCGACGAGTCTTCGTCACGACGATAGTATTCTCAAGTTGGATCAATGACTCTAGGGACATTTTAACCCACTATATCTGGAGGTTATATAGTGTTTACCTAAAAAATTTCATACTTGTTGGGTTAATGCGAAATCCCCAATCAGATGAGATCCCTTGGACGTATTATTACCTTACAGTAATATTTCCAACCTCGATCTATGACTCTGAGAACCTTGTTAGAACCTTGGACTCGAGAGTTGCGTAGTATGTACCCATTAGGAGTTTTCCTCTTTGGGACCATACGAAGACCCCACCCAGACAAGACTCTTTTAAGGATGTTATTGTCGGATGAGCCTTCGTCATGACAATAACCTTCCAAAATAATGATTGATGAGTTTGGGAACCTACTAACTGTAGTTCCTTCCAAAAGGGTTGTTTATTAATCAAGGATACCCACTCTTACGGCCCATATGTTAACTTACCGGTAGCATGCATAAAAAACATTATTCATAACATAACATTCATATTATTTTATTTCCAAGGAATCTGAGAATCATAAGTTGCAGGAATTCAAGAAGCATGGAATCAAGCAAAAGAAACATTTACTCTTTCAAGTTTAAGGATCCCAATCTATGAAGCTTGCATGACTTGGTCTCTTAAATGCATCCAGTATACAGAATCAATTTTGGGAAAAACTATGAAAATCTTCTCAGCATCCTTAACCAAAGAGTGGACCATACAACCTTAGTCACTCTGGCCCAATTCTATGACCTACCCTTAAGATGTTTCACGTTCCAAGATTTCCAGCTAGCACCAATGCTGGAAGAATTCGAGCGTCTTATTAGGATTCATATGAAGAACAAGCCATTGTTTGAAGGGGTGGATGAATCTTTGCCACCTGAAGTCATTGCTAGAGCGCTTCACATGGATTAGAGGGAAACTGAGGCTAACCTAGAAGTCAAAGGGAATACCAAAGGGTTTTCACTAAGTTTTCTCTTGGAAAGAGATCATACCCTATTAAAAGTGGAAAGTTGGGACGCTTGTTACTCTGCTATTACTTTGGCTATCTACGGCATCATCTTGTTCCCAAATATGGATGGTTTCATAGACATGGCTGCTATTGGCGTCTTCCTCACTGAAAATCCAGTGCCTACCTTATTAGTTGATGTTTACTATTACATGAGCCATAGGTACACCAAAAAGAAGGGAATGATTGCTTGTTGTTCTCCTTTATTATACCAGTGGTTCCTATAACATCTTCAAAAGACAAGTGTTTGGGTAGAACAGACAGACGCTAGTTGGCCTCAGAGGTTGTGGTCGCTCCGATCCAAAGATCTTTCTTGGTATTCCAAAGAATACATTGGAATTGACATCATATTCAGCTGTGGAGACTTTCCTAATCTACCACTCATTGGAACTCAAGGATGTGTCAATTCTAACCCGGTTCTATCACTAAGACAACTTGGGTACCCAATGGAAGGTCCTCAAGATGCGAGATCTTTGGAAGCTTTCTTGTTGCTTGACTTGGGGGTTGAGAATCATAGCTTATTACAAAGAATCAGAGAGGCTTTGAAAAATGTCAATCGAAAAGGGAGAGCTGATTTGGGAAGAGCTAATGGGATTACAAAAGAACCATATTTTCATTGGGTAAAGGAAAGGGTGGAGGTGATCAAAATGCCATTTGTCACTCGGATACATGTACCTCTTTCTGAGCCTAAACTCACCCATATCCCTGTTGAAGAGGTTGATGAACTCAAGGCCACCATGGAAAAATTAGAAAGAGAAAATGAAGAGTTGAGGTTAAAACTCCAACAAGTCACCAATTAGAAAAACATAATGAAGTGGGAACTTGAGAGAAAGGATGTACAACTTCAGGAAAATATGGAAAAGTTTAACAAAGAGGAGCATAAAAGGAAAAAGATCAAAGTGGGACTAGAACAAGCTGACCTTTGTCTAGATACTCTTAAGGGTCAACTGCGGAAAGCCCAGAAAGAATGTCAAGAAAATGAGCATTGGTGGGACCTTGCCACGAAGGAAAAAAAGACGATAAGAGACACACTTGGGGCTCAGATAAAAGAGCTCACCATTTTTGTTCGTCATGCAAAGGATGAAGCGGATCAAGAGCGCCGACTCAAGGATGTCGGCACCGAAGCTGCTAAAGTCTCACCTAGAATATGGGAAGAGAAGTGTCGAGAAGTAAGAGATGCAAAGGAGTCTGCCAGCTATTGGAAGAGTCAGCTAGAGTCATTACACCAAGACAACTCCATATGGTTGAAAGAAAGGGAGTATGTGATCAAAGATTATGAATCCTTTAAGAAGACCATCGACTTCTTGCAAGGGGATAGGGATAAGTACCGTGCAAAGCTCGATGGGCTGGTGGAATTCTGTAATTGGGAAACTAAGGACATGCCATGGAAATTAAGAGATGCAGTTGAAGAGTTGAAGGAAGATAGCACTCCTCCAGCCATAATCAATTTCATCTTACTCTGGAGAAGGTTATTGAGGAGATTCAAGAAAGAGTTAGAAGAACTCCAAGCCAGAAAGCCTGCAGTTTAATTTTCATATGTCTTATGTCCTTTGACAATATATTTTGATTTAGGGCTTTTGGATCCCTATGTACCTGAATGAATGATGTTTAAATTGCTTCATTATTACTATTTTGGTATTTCTTGCTTCTCCGAATTGCTAACAACTAATGAAACTCGAACGATTCCCTGAAAATAAAATATGCATAGCATTCACATTCTCACTATGCATCATTCATCATAAGAAACTCAAAAGACTTACACGGCTTTTCACCATCTATTCAGTAACCCTGACTAATCAACACCGATACGAGACGCGAAGCAACTACAAAATGACGTTAGAGCAAGTTAAGGCTAATCAAGCCACCATGAGGACAGACATCACTGCTATCCAAGAAAAGATGGATAAACTGCTAGAGACCATGCTAGAAATTGCCCAAAGAGAGAGGCTTGCGGATGCAGAAATTGGAACAAGGAAGAACGACAATCACATTGGCACGTTAGGACTGGTCCATCAAGACGAAAGCTTCACTTATGCTAAGAAGAGCTTGGTTCAAATACCTGTAGAAAACAAAGGAGAGGGAGATCGTGTAGAGCCTTCTGACGTGTCTTCTCATTATGGGTCGGAAATGGGAGGAGATGATCTGTATGATGCTTTTTATGAACCTTATCCACCCAAGCCTAAAGTTCTTCTAGATCCCCCTGCATAAAGGCTTCGCGCCTTGGAAAATAAGATCAAACCTATATAGGGGAATAACATCTTTGGTTCAGCTGCCATGAACATGCGATTGGTGTCAAATTTGGTCATCCCGGCTAAATTTAAAACTCCTGATTTTGAGAAATACAAAGGCCAGACTTGCCTAAGAAGTCATTTGGTAATGTACTTCAGAAAAAATGGCTGCCCATACTGAGAATGACAACCTACTTATACACTGTTTCCAAGACAGTTTAAGTGGAGCATCCCTAAGATGGTACATGAGCTTAGAGCAAGGGAGAATCCAAAGTTGGGAAGACTTGGCTGACGTGTTCCTCCGTTAATACAAATACAACCTGGATATGGTACCCGACCAAATGCAGCTACAATGGATGACCATGAACAAAAAAGAGTCATTTAAAGAATACGCCCAACGATGGAGAGAGTTGGTTGCGCAAGTTGAACCACCATTGTCAGAGAAAGAAATGACCGGAATATTTGTAGAAACGCTGAAAGACCCTTTCTTTGATAGATTGGTAAGTAGTGCAGAATTAGACTTTGTGCATCTAGTGACAATTGGAGATCGCATAGAAAAAGACTTGAGGGATGGAAAGATCCAAGGAGCTGTGGCAGCCCCCAATGCACCAAAAAAGTATTCTGGAGGCTTCCAGAAGAAAAGAGAAAGTGATACAAATGCTATATCCAAGGGTTACAAGGGAAAGCAACAGGCTTCATATGGCCAAGTCGCCGCAGTAGTGCCCATACCCTACCAGCAACCAATATAACAACAACAAGTTTATCAACAACAACCTCCACAACAACATCAACAATAGAATACCGTTCCCCCAAGACAATTCAAGCCAAGGCCCCCACGAAGGCAACTTGGCCCTTTACCTATGCCTTATAGCCAAATATTCCCATACTTGCAAAAGGATGGACTTTTGACTTTGAGAGAACTAAAGCCGACCACTTTTCCATATCCCCCCGGATATGATGCTAACGCCCATTGTGAGTTTCATATGGGAGCGCCCGACCATACCCTGGAAAATTGTTTCGCATTCCAGAATCGGGTACAAGACCTAATTGAAGCTAAGGCCGTTACCTTCACTCCAAGACGCCCAAATGTGAACACCAACCACATGCCAACACATGGAGATGCTTCAGTCAGTGCCATTGAGGAGAGTGATAAAGGTGAATTGATCCATAAAGTTGAAGAAATTCAAACTCCTATCGCCATGATAGGTACACAAGTGTTGAAGAGTGGTCTGATCCCGGTAAAGTTAGTTAATGAAGAAAATGGTAAAGATTTGAAGAATTTTATCCAACGAATGTTGGATCAAGGCGAATTATAGATCGAGCGTCGTGTCAAAGGCATGAAAGAGAAAGAAATAGCGGTGGTTGACATTCCGTATGACGCAGTCAATGTGGAAATCCTTATAACCCCATTGGTGATCGAATATCCAGCACCCTTCGCATATGAGGACAAAAAGGCGGTACCATGGATATATCAGCCCAGAGCTTTTAAGCAGGGGCAGGAAGACTAACCTTTGGTTATCAATGAACCAAATGTCTCTTCAATCGTAGGACCAGCTGGAATGACGCGTAGTGGCCGAGTGTTTGCACCAAGGGCTATTGATACTTCTGCCAAGACTAAAGGGAAGGAAGTTGCTACTCCCGTACAAATCCCCATCCCTAATCTAGAAATGCAAGAAATGTATCTATCTCCCAAAGCTGCAGCCACCCGCGAGGAGGCAGAGGAATTTCTAAGGATAATAAAGAAAAGTGATTACAAAGTAGTGGAAGAATTGAATCAAACCCCTTCGAAGATCTCCATGTTGTCCTTACTGCTCATCTCAGAAGCATATAAAGACTCATTGATGAAGGTACTAAGCGCTACGCATATTACAAAGGACATAGCGGTGGAGCAATTTGATGGTGTGATGGCTTGTGTGACCACCAGAAATTTCTTGGGGTTTAATAATGATGAGTTGCCGGTTGAAGGGAAGAATCATAACAAAGCTCTAGATATCTCCTTAAGATGCATAGACACCATACTGTCAAGAGTGTTAGTAGACACAGGTTCCTCATTGAATGTTATGCCAAAAACTACTTTGGTAAAACTACCGTTGGATGAAATGAATATGAAGCCTAACACTCTGATAATAAAAGTGTTTGATGGATTAAGACGAGCAGTAATAGGGGAGGTAAACTTACCAATTAAGATTGGACCGACTATCTTCACTATTACATTCCAAGTCATGGATATACACCTCGAATATAGATGTTTACTTAGGAGACCGTGGATTCATTCTACGGGCGCAGTCACTTCCACTTTACATCAGAAGCTAAAATTCATCACGAATGACAAGATGATTGTGATTGGAGGAGAAGAGGATATCCTGGTTAGCCCCTGTAGCACCTCAAATTTGCACCTCTCATTTGTACATACATTTTCATTTTAGGTCATTAACATTGCATTGTTCATTGCATAGTCCATCAAGTCATCAGGCAAGACTGGTCAGAAGATTCAGTTGTGCAAGCAAGCAAGTGCATGTTCTATGAGATCAAAGCCCTAGGGTTGGTATATTGAGTTCATATGATCCAAGGGTCATTTTGAAGTGGATTGGCCAAGAATTGAAGGCTCAAAGCTCATCAGTCAATGATCAATTCATCTGAAACCCTAGAAAGTCAACAAAAGTCAACTGTCAATTCAACCATGGATTTGGAGGTGGGAGATGGTTAGAGATGCCTCATTCATGTCCATACAAGTCTCATTTGACATTTCAAACATCAACATTGAAGAATTTGAGGTCAGATCAAAACTTTCCAAAAATAGTAAGTGACCTGTAATTTGAATTTGCCAAAAATGGAAAGGTTTTCAACTCAAGATTACATCATCAAGAAAGCTTCAAATGAAATTTTGTCCAACATGAAAGTTGAAGATCTTTCTCTCCCCTTTCCAAAAAGTCCAAGATCATGAATTTCTCATGTATTTTTGGAGAGATATGGATCAATCTTGGCCAAGTGTGACTGGAACTTCAAACATGCACAACTTTCAAACCAAAAGGCCAAATGGAGTGGTTCTTTTTGCAACATTCTTGTTTTGACATATACTTTCCAAAACATACATCACATGCCATGAATTCTCATCACATGATCATTTGCATTTTCACTTGATTTTTGGAGGGAAAATTAAAATTCAAAATTGGTGCATTTTTCACACATTCTATCATTGCCAATAGCTTCAAAATGGTTTTTTAAGTGGATTTGAATGCAAGAACGTGTACTGTTCATCCATATTTTTCATGCATAGGGTGAAATGGAAAATTTGCATTTACACTCTCATTTCCCTAATCCAATTACCAAAGGCTTAAACATGATTAGCAGCATGATTAGGAGGGAGTATAAAGGACTAAACCTAACTGTTTTTGCATAACAACACATCACAATTTTCAGATCTCAAAAATTTCTCTCAAACTTTCTCTCAATTTTTCTTCAAATTTCTTCAAATCAAACCACAATTCATTGCCTAATTCATCATCTGGAATCATCATGGAGCAAGATTGAAGGTGGATTCAAGAGATTTCGTGCACTTTGTTCATACTTGAAGCTATGGAAGCATCAATGGTGGAATCAAAATTCTGTTGAATCAAGACCAATCGAACCTCAAGATCTCTTCCAATCAACTCTACAAACTTCCTAGAAGAACCTCTGAGCATTGCAAGGCCTGATTCCATTGAATTCCAAAGCTGCTCTTCAAGAGGTCACGAAATTGATTCTCTCTTTTCTCAAATTGCTTATGCTATTGTTGTAGATCATGTTGTTGTGGTTAATCTGAGCTTTGAATCACTGAAATCCATGCATATTTGAGTGAGATTCGATTGTTTAAAGTTTGATGTTGAATTCTTGATTTGCTCGATCCACATGATATACGATGATCCATGCTTAGCTAATGATTGATTCGTGATCTAGGATGTTTAGGCAACATGATGATGTGCTTATTTGTTGAATATGGAAAATTTGTTCATCGTTTGCTTGAGTGGTTACTGTTCATCGCGTGCTTGTGAAGAAGATGATGTTCAGAGGATTAGGCCACACTTTGATCCGTGTATATCCGTTGCCTATGTTCCTTAGGGTTTTAGCGCCATTGGTTGCATGCTGATGCCATTCGCGCGCTGTGATTGGCCAGGCATATTTTTAAATGAAACGGTGCGTAGCACCTGGCGCCAAAACGGCCATTTTCAAATTTAATTAAATAAATTCCATTTTATTTCATATGTTTATTTCATTTTTATTTCAATTTCATTTCAACCTTTAAAAATTCATAACTAAATGAGTTTTGATCCAAAAAATACCAGGATTTTTGCATTGTGTCACATTTTCTCTCTAGTTTTTTATCATCACTTTTCCATAAATTGTGCTTGGCTGGATTTTGTTTTGCCCTAGGGTTCTTGTACATGTATCATGTTTTGACCTTGCCTTGCTTCTTCATTTGTGAAATGCTCAATTTTAATCCAATGCTCATGAAATTTTGCATGCTATAACTAGACATCTTGCTGGACATTTTGGTGTTGAGTTTGCATTTTTATCAATTGCCATTGCTGATTTATGATTTTTCTAAGGGAGGTGTGACAATTTGTGTCACACCTTGTAATGTTCAACTTGATTGATGAATTTGCCATGCCAAATGAGTTCCAATTGTCCTGATTTTTTGTATGATGCATTATATGAATGTTGTGAATGCTCATGATGTTTGGTGGAATTTTTGGATTGATTTCTGATTTGATTGAGATTTTTCATTTTGGATGGTCATGTTTGAGCTTTTGAATTGCCTTGATTTTCATTTGATTGTGAAATGCTTGTGGATTATTCAATGAATGTGAAACTTTGCACACTATTTCTAGACATGTTGAATGGTGTTTTGGCTTTGGTTTGAGGTTTTTACCATGATCCATCTCTGTTTTATGCTTGTGCTAAGTTGATGTGCCAAGTTTTGCCACATAGGTGCTTGATTGTGCTTACCTTGCCTTATGCAATTTGATTACCATGCCTAATCATGTCCAATTACCCTAATTTTTTGTGTGTTGATCGTGTTGTATGCTCTATTTACTCATGAATTTTATTAAGATTAATTGAATCATTTTTGAATTAATGTGCATTTGTTCATTCTGATGTCACAATGTGCTTTCAATTTGCATACCTTGCCATGTTTGGTTCATGAAATGAATGTGATGAATGATAGTGAGATGGGACCTTTTGGATTGTGTTCTTAATTGATTGAGGTTGATTCATGTTGAATTTCATGTTCTGTTTTGAATTTTTTCTCCCTCTTTGACCCTAGGCCTTGCCCTAGTGGTTTGTTGCTTATGTTTGAGCTTTGATTTCAGGTTAAGAAGCACATGGCCATAATGGGATTGGTTCACTTGCTTGAGTTGACTAATTGGTGGATGTTGACTAACTTTGAGTTGTTTTGTAGGTTGATGCCAAGTCATTTGTGTTGTGCACATTGGCTTGTGGCTTGCACATTGCTTGCTTATCTGTCTGATTGATTGTGTGATTGTCTGTTTGATTGATTGACTGGTATACTGATTGGGTTAGAATTTCTTTCAGGTACATAATTTGCTTAAGTTCTTTTGAACTTGCTTTTGCTTTGCTTGGTTGCTTAACCATTTGAGGTATAACTTTCTGACTTCATGTAGTCTGGAAGACCTGTCCTGTTACTTGGGCAGGCACCTGTCTGAAGCCCTCCTTAAGAGGCAATGCTTGTGTTTGTTTATCTTTGTGCCAAGCAGGAAAAGTCCTCTTATGAGGCAATTGGCAGATAAAAGAGATATGCAATCCATCTCCTGCTATTCAGTGTGTCATCCACTTTGCTCACACCTTGTGTTGATGCATTGTGGATAATAGCCCAAGATCTTTGTTGTGTCAGTCATATGTGGATAGAAGAGTTCCAACTTTCTGAACTCCCACACTTTCATTTGTCTGAAGCTCTCCCAGGCCAGGGATAAGAGCTGTGAGGTCTTACCCTCACTTCTCATTTCATCTGCTTCACCCTAACTCTCAATGTTAGGGTTAAGAGCTAATCACACCCGATTCCAGTTGGCTTGTGTTTCACAGCCTAACCTTGTGTGAGCCCACTTTGTTTATATATAGTGTGTGCTAATTGTGTGTATGTTTGCTTTGCCTGTGCTGTTTAGGATAGCTTGCTCCCTATGCAAGTTAGATAGAAACTTCAACCTAGGACCATGGTGAATTTACATGATAACTATTAGGCTCGAGTCAGTCTCCCTTCTAGTTTGTCATTTCCCAGTCTCTGGTTAGGTTAGAAGTTCTTTCCCTGCGTAAGGGAACTACGTCGCCCTGATCCTCATGCCAGATGAGGTACGTAGGCAGGAGATGAGCTGATCTCTCTGGGCGCCTTTTTTGCTTTTTTGCCCCTTTGTGTGTGTTGGACTCTGACATAAGTCCAGCGATTGGCAGTTGGTTTCCTGTGCGTGTTTGTTGGTTCGGAGTCTGATGTAAGTCCAGCGATTGGCATTCGGTTTCCAGGTTTGCTTGTTTGTGTGGAGTCTGACGTAAGTCCAGCGATTGGCAGTTGGTTTCCCGTGTGGTTCTTGTTTGGCGTGCGTTAGCCGAGCTACGAGTGCTCTGATTCTTCTCCAGTTAAAGAAGATACGTATGCATAGGATGCGACATCCTAGCGAGCACGTTTCCCCTGTCCCGAACTACGTCGATTCTGATGTCTGTGCCTGACAGACTATGTAGGCCCAGGATGCGATATCCTGCCGAGTTAGTTTCTTTTGTCTTTCTGTGTCTCCTTCCAACTTTGTGTGCAGTTTGTGAGCATTTTTTTAGCAACCTTTATCCTTCTTTTGAGCGTGGATCCCGTCGAGTACGACGGATGCGTAGGGGTGCTAATACCTTCCCTTCGCATAACCGACTCCCGATCCCATCTCTCTCTGGTCGCGAGACCATGTCTTTCCCAGGTTTACTTCGAGCGTTTCCTTTCCCTCTTTGGGATAAATAACGCACGGTGTCGGCTCTGTTGTTTTGTTTTCCCGCCGGTTTTTCGCGTAATGCAACAACCCCTTAACTTCTTTCAGATATATTGAAGTGGATAGCGAGATCACTGAGACACCACTTAAGTCCTTGGAGGTGGTAAATGTAATGGCCGTTCAGCAGACATCTGAGTCACCAAAATCAGAACCATCTATGGCCTCGTGGCAAGGAGTTAAGGTTGTTATAGAGAATGGGAATGCTCAAGACTGGGGAAAGGTGGTAGAAGTACGCGAGAAGCGGGACAAGTTTCATTTGGGGTATGAACCATTGTTGGATGAAGCCGGTAATCAACATAAAAAGGAGTAGATTCCTCCAGTAGAAGAGACATTCACCAGTGTCGGCCATATCTTTGGCAATCAAGTGGCGATGATCAATGAGGAAGCTTATGAAGAGGGGGTGTCTAACTGGATACGACAGGCCGCACCCAACGAAAAATTGAAGAACTGGAAGGCTATGGAAGTTCCCCAATTTTTTCAAAAGTAATTTTATTATTTTAATCAAAACCTTGTGCTCTGTCCAAGGCACAGTGGCATGTTGTAGGGCCTCCTTTATCTTATAGAAGTTTTGACTATCATTAATAAAATGGCGATTTGCATTCAAATTTTTGTTCCTTTCCTTTCAATTTTTTATTACAATAAAAATGGCATTTATTCTTATGCACACACTTTCTAAATAGATTGCATAAATCATAACATGCAGAGACACCACCGAGACCATTGATAAAGAAACTGCTAGGATCTGGCATGATTTTGACTGTCCAATTTACCAAGCCGAAGATGAAGTGGGGGAAGATTGTGAACTCCCTGAAGAGTTGGCGAGATTACTCAAACAAGAAGAGAAGGTCATTCAACCACACCAAGAGGACGTCGAAGTTATCAACCTTGGGATAGAGGAAGACAAGAGAGAATTAAGGGTAGGCGCCACACTTCAAGATACAACGAAGACAAGACTGATAGAGCTCCTCCACAAGTACACTGATGTGTTTGCTTGGTCATACCAGGATATGCTCGGGTTAGACACTAACATTTTTACCCACAAGCTCCCCCTCAAAGAAGAATGCTCTACCGTCAAACAAAATCTAAGAAGAACTCGGCCGTATATGGCTCTCAAGATTAGAGAAGAGGTGAGAAGCAGTTTGACGCTGGTTTCCTAGAAGTCGCTAAGTACCCACAATGGGTTGCCAACATTGTACCCGTACCAAAGAAAGATGGGAAAGTACGCATGTGCGTTGACTACTGAGACCTAAACATAGCTAGTCCCAAAGACGATTTCCCATTACCTCACATTGATGTATTGGTAGATAAAACAACTAAATTATCCATATTTTCCTTTATGGATGGCTTCTCCGAGTATAACCAAATTAAAATGGACCCGGAGGACATGGAGAAAACTACGTTCATCACCCCTTAGGGAACCTTCTGTTACAAGGTGATGCCATTCGGTTTGAAAAACGTTGGGGCAACATATCAACGTGCTATGGTGACTCTCTTTCATGACATGATTCATAAAGAGATTGAAGTATATGTTGACAATATGATTGCCAAATCCCAGGCAGAAGAAGAGCACATCACTAACTTGGAGAAACTGTTTGCTCAGTTAAGGAAGTTTAGGTTGAGACTTAACCCTAACAAATGCACATTTGGGGTTCGATCGGGGAAGCTTTTAGGCTTAATTGTAAGCCAAAAGGGAATCAAAGTGGATCCCGACAAAGTCAGAGCCATTCAGAACATGCCTGCACCAAAGACTGAGAAAGAGGTTCGTGGGTTCTTGGGAAGATTGAATTACATCACCACATTTATCTCACATCTCACTGCCACGTGCAAATTAATATTCAAGCTTCTAAGGAAAAATTAAGGCGTGGAGTGGAATGATGACTTCCAAATAGCCTTCGACAAAATCAAAGAATACTTACAAGAACCGCCGATTCTGATGCCCCCTGCGGAAGGAAGACCTCTCATCATGTACTTGACAGTACTCGACGAGTCCATGGGCTGTGTACTAGGACAACAAGATGAGACTGGTAGGAAAGAGCACGCCATATATTATCTGAGCAAGAAGTTCAACAATTGTGAGACCAAATATTCATTACTCGAAAAGACTTATGGTGCACTCGCATGGGCCGCTAAGCGTCTCAGGCAATACATGCTTACTCATACGACTTGGTTGGTATCTAAAATGGATACTTTCAAGTAGATATTTGAGAAACCAGCTCTTACCGGTAGAGTTTCCCGATGGCAGATGTTGTTATCAGAATACGATATTCAATATGTTGCACAAAAGGCCATCAAAGGAAGCGTACTAGTAGACCATCCTGCTCACCAGCCGATAGAGGATTACCAACCTCTGAAGTTTGACTTCCCAGATGAGGAAATCATGGTTGTCAAGGATGTTGAAACCCCTGAACTTGAGGAGGGACCTAAACCAAATGAACGCTGGACTCTCATGTTCGATGGGGCTTCAAATGCAATAGGTCATGGAATTGGGGCAGTGCTGATGTCTCCCAAGAATTTTCATTTACCATTCACTGCTAAACTTTGTTTTACCTTCATGAACAACATGGCCGAGTATGAAGCCTGCATATTGGGGATAGAAGAAGCGATTGAGTTAAAGATCAAAGTACTTTAGGTATTCGGAGACTCCGCTTTAGTGATACATCTGATCAGAGGTGATTGGGAAATAAGACATGCTAACCTAATTCCATACCGGGATTACGTGCTGAAGTTACTCCCAAAATTTGACAAAAACACTTTTTCTCATATTCCTCGAAAGGAGAATCAGATGGCAAATGCTCTGGCAACCTTGGCTTCCATGTACAAGTTAATATGGCCTAACCATCGGCCTAATATTGAAATCAGGCATTTTGACGAACCTGCGCATTGTCTGACAACAACAGAGGAGTCGGATGATAAACCATGGTTATTCGACATCAAACAGTATTTGAACAAGCAAGAATACCAGACAGAGGCTTCCAGCCTTGATAAGAGGACCATACGGAGGTTGGCGTCGAAGTTCTTCTTGAATGGGGATGTATTATACAAGTGGAATTATGACATGGTTTTGTTGAGGTGTGTGGACAAACATGAAGCTAATCAGCTTATGAAGGACATACACGAAGGATCCTTCGACACACACGCGAATGGGCATGCAATGGAGAAGAAGATCCTGAGGGCCGGTTACTACTGGTTGACGATGGAAGCTGACTGCTATCATTACACCAGAGCATGCTACAAATGCCAAATCTATGCTGACAAAGTGCATGTACCGCCTACCCCGCTGAATGTTATAGCATCACCCTGGCCGTTCTCTATGTGGGGAATTGACATGATTGGGATGATAGAGCCCAAAGCATCTAACAAACATATATTTATCTTGGTGGCCATAGACTACTTCACCAAATGGGTTGAAGCCGCGTCTTATGTGAATGTCACAAAACATGTGGTCGCCCATTTCTTAAAAAATAATATCATATGTAGATATGGGGTTCCCAGCAAAATCATCATTGATAACGGGTCCAACCTCAACAACAAGACCATGGAGGAGTTATGTGCAACATTTAAAATTGAACACCATAACTCATCGCCATATCGGCCCAAGATGAATGGGGTTGTTGAAGCTGCGAACAAAAATATCAAGAAAATCATCCAGAAGATGGTAATCACGTATAAAGATTGGCATGAGATGCTACCTTTTGCATTGCACTATTATCGCACATCAGTACATACTTCAACAGGGGCAACCCCTTATTCTTTGGTATATGGCATGGAAGCAGTCCTCCCTATAGAAGTGGAGATTCTCTTGATGAGAGTCTTGATAGAGGCTAAGTTACACAAGGAGGAATGGGTTCAAACAAGGTTCAATGAGCTCAACTTATTGAGGAGAAACGCTTGAAGGCATTATGTCACGGTCAACTCTATTAAAGGCGTCTTAAGAAGGCATTCGACAAGAAAGACTGTCCTAGAGTATTTCAAGAGGGAGATTTGGTGTTGATGAAAATGTTACCCATTCACAAGGATTCCAGGGGAAAATGGACACCAAATTATGAAGGTAAATTTGTGGTGGTTAGAGCCTTCTCCGGAGGCGCTCTAGTCCTGGCAACCATGGACGGTGATGAATTGCCACTTCCCACAAATGCTGATGCGGTTAAAAAGTAATTTGCCTAAAAAAGTGGAATAATAAAAGCCGCTAAATCGAAAACCTGAAAGGGCAATTTAGGCAAAAATGGCTATCCCGGTGGATCGAAAACCTGAAAGGACGGTCCAGGCAAAAATTAGGGATAACAATAAAAATTATGACCCGCTGAGTTGAAAACCCGAAAGGGAGGCTCAAACAAAAATGGGTACCCTGGTGGATCGAAAACCCGAAAGGGCGATCAAGGCAAAAGTTAGGGATTAATTCCAAGGCAAAGAACTGTACTTTCAGGCATCTAACCTATCCCTCAAAGACAAAGAATCAATCTACCTGACTTTTTCAAAAGCAAGGTACTCGGACTGTCAAAGACATGAGGATCATAGCAGTGTGGAAACTCAATGGGAACTCAATTTTTATTGTCGTTTTTATATCTATGCACAACAATTACCTCAGTAAGGAATTGCATCTTTATGTACAATTTCCCATTCAAGGGTCAAATCAATGAAAAGAGGAATTTTCTCATCAAAGTTGTGCCCAAATTATTTTTTATTTTATCTGTTTGTTTGCAAAACACCTTTATTTTTGATAAATATCATTCTTAAATTTTTTGGAGAAAATAAAGCACGTATTTGAACGAAATGATAAAAATACTTTTGAGATATAAAAAAGGGGGAAACTCATAGCCTTCAAGCTTGTTCTTATTACATAAAGGTGTAAGATCATTCGCAGACACCTATGGTCATTCCAATTGCTAATCAGTTCAATGCCTCTTAGAGACATACTCACATACAGCTTATCACCAGCGAGTTTCTAGTGCAATTTTGACATAAGCATTAACAAATTATGGCGTAGCTAAAAGTATCGAGTGTTGAAAAATATGAACCCCTCAGTAGCTCGAAATGCCCAAATATATTTCCAAATACCCACAAAAGCGTAGGAGCCTGATTTCCATTAGGCCTCTCCGACGATAGAAAGTCCACACTGTTGACATCTTCATCAAAACAAAACTCCTTCGCCGGGGCTAACAAAAAACCTTGGTCTGCAAAAAGGCAACTCAAAAAGGGGCATACCCAATTACCCGTTTGCATTCCCACATACATCATATGCATCATTTCATGCATTGTTTTCCTGCCAAAATAAGAGAATTCATCAAAAACAATCACATCAATCATCAACATATTTATGTATAGCCTTATACGGAAAAAATCACTCACATTCCTACATACACATCCTAAATATCCATAGCAATTGCATACTTGCCTACATCTCATGCATCGTTCCATGCATGGTGCTTCCATCTGAAGCGGATCATCATACAAAAAGCATAACATAATTTAGGATCCATGATTAATCATACGCATCCTGGGTTGTCCTCATTTAATTCAATGGAATTGCTACCCTGCATGTGCTCGGGGAAATATTTTCCAGCCAATCGTTCTTCAACTTTATGGTTAATAACGATTTTCCCCAGCATCTTTGCTATCATTGCCCCCAAGCAGAGGATACCCTAAAAAGTCTCTTATGATTTTTTTCCCTGCAGAGCATTCCTAGTAAATCTCCTCCAAAAGGAGTCTTTTCTAAATTACTTCCCCCAATAGAGAAACATTTGAGATATTGCTTCATTTATCTAAGGATTATATCATTTTGCTGTTCGAGATGTTGCTTCATCAATATGAAGAGTCTCATTCATTTTTAGAGATACTGCTCTAGTATCCCCGGAAAGTCTTAGATTCAGTTAAGGTATCATTCCCTTGTTTGGAATATCTTAATTCTAACATATAAGATGCTGCTTCGATTCGATACAGAGAATCTCATCTTGCTTTTGAGATGCTGCTTCATCAATATGAAGAGTCTCATTCATTTTTAAAGATACTACTCTAGTATCCCTGGAGAGTCTTATATTTCTATCATATAAGATGCTACTTCGATTCGATACAGAAAATCTCATCTTGCTTTTTGAGATGCTACTTCATCAATATGAAGAGTCTCATTCATTTTTAGAGATACTGCTCTAGTATCCTTGAAGAGTCTTAGATTCAGTTAAGGTATCATTCCCTTGTTCGGAATATCTTAATTCTATCATATAAGATGCTGCTTCGATTCGATACAGAGAATCTCATCTTGCTGTTTGAGATGCTGCTTCATCAATATGAAGAGTCTCATTCATTTTTAGAGATACTGCTCTAGTATGCTTGAAGAGTCTTAGATTCAATTAAGGTATCATTCCCTTGTTCGGAATATCTTAATTCTATCATATAAGATGCTGCTTCGATTTGATACAGAGAATCTCATCTTGCTGTTTGAGATGCTGCTTCATCAATATGAAGAGTCTCATTCGTTTTCAGAGATACTTCTCTAGTATCCCCGGAGAGTCTTAGATTCAGTTAAGGTATCATTCCCTTGTTCGGAATATCTTAATTCTATCATATAAGATGCTTCTTCGATTCGATACAGAGAATCTCATCTTGCTGTTTGAGATGATGCTTCATCAATATGAAGAGTCTCATTCATTTTTAGAGATACTGCTCTAGTATCCTTGAAGAGTCTTAGATTCAATTAAGGTATCATTCCCTTGTTCTGAATATCTTAATTCTATCATATAAGATGCTGCTTCAATTCGATATAGAGAATCTCATCTTGCTGTTTGAGATGTCGTTTCATCAATATGAAGAGTCTCATTCATTTTTAGAGATACTGCTCTAGTATCCCCGGAGAGTCTTAGATTCAGTTAAGGTATCATTCCCTTGTTCGGAATATCTTAATTCTATCATAAAATATGCTGCTTTGATTCGATACAGAGAATCTCATCTTGCTCTTTGAGATGCTGCTTCATCAATATGAAGAGTCTCATTCATTTTTAGAGATACTGCTCTAGTATCCCCGGAGAGTCTTAGATTCAGTTAAGGTATCATTCCCTTGTTCGGAATATCTTAATTCTATCATATAACATACTACTTCGATTTGATACAGAGAATCTCATCTTACTGTTTGAGATGCTGCTTCATCAATATGAAGAGTCTCATTCACTTTTGAGAGATATTGCTCTGACGACCGCCAGAGAGTTTTGGCTATCCATTTACTTCCCGATAACTTTTCTTACTGTGCTTCTCATTTCCCTTATGCATTTCTTCCTTGCATTTCAAAGGACAAAATTCGGGTCTTTTCGTATTTAGTTATCTACCACCATGAAAGTATGAGGACTTTCGTCATTCATACCTTCTAGTTCAAGGTAATTAAATAAGGGCAGCTGTCATACCCACAATTTTGTCCAAGACCATTTGCAACTTTGGCCTTGGTTTGGTTTGCTTCTACATGGTTCATTCACGGAACTTTGAGGCAAGTTAGGTTTGTGTATGAGATTCCTATCAAACAAATTAATCAGGCCAATACATTATTGCATATGGAAATCATGAGCACGAATGGACTGAGAATGTGCACGTATGCTTAAAGAACATGTACCCCAGAAGAATGTCGTCGCTCCAAATTTATTATCATGAACGAACCCTCATTAACCATCTTACAACCATAACCGGCCACCTAAACAAAACCATACTAATAAACCAAAGCTATCTCAAATTAAGCCATTATTCATTTAAAATGACAGACTTTTACATGGAAAGAGAAAGGATATACACAACAAAGTGACGTTTTTGAAAGGGCTGGCGAGATAGAAGAGTTAGGCTCTCGGTCACGACGGCCATTCGGTTTTATGATCTTCAAGGTAAACTTAGTGGTGATCAATCGAGTAAAGTGGTGGATTGGTAATCGAAGCCGCTTCGGATTCTATCACATAACTACTTTCTCGCAACAACGTGTACATTCGAATTAATCTTGGTGCAAAGAGTGACGTGAAAAAAACATACAACCAAATTTTGGATTTGATAATGAAAGACCAAACAAGAATCTTTGTTTGTCTAAGTCTGCTTGTAGCAACATTTATGAGATAAGAAAAAGAAATGAGCCTAGCATTGCACAACATCAACATCATCAAAACATGTCTCATACAATTTTGTTTACTGAGTTACGCACATGTAGAATTGGTGGTGGTAACAAGGGACCGATTCATGATAACCAGGTTTGTCATGGTAGTTTCTCAAGACATTCACCATTCAGTAGTGAAAGTAAAAACCAGTCAGACTTGATTCAGCTACAACAATTTTCATTCGCGTCTGAGTTACATCTCATGCTACCTTCCACGTTTGATCCATATTCATCGTCATCGTTATCAACAACATCAAAATGAGCTCACGTTCCTTTTACCGTGGCTACCCCCCAACCAATACTACGATAAGTTTGCCACACGAGGTGTGTTGTCAACTAATTGTTGTCATGAGGAACACCAACCTGCAAAAAGACCAAGGTGATCTCAATAATTGCACCAGCAAAGTTCACAACTTATGGCAATAGGAGATAGGGTAGCGGGAATGCAAATACCATCATGCGGTACCTTAATATAAACCATTCTTTCCTAATAACCTAGTAGGATTGTGGTGCACCAGAAGTTAACAGAAGTGCATTACAGAAGAACTTAAATCAAATACATAATTGTTATTACATCATAATGGTTCAAACAAGGTGACTTTCCAAAACATTATCATTACATTTGGTCAAATAAACTACACTTCAGCCGATCATATCACAAGAAATGATCTCAAAGCTTGATAACGTGTATCGACGGCTATGGTACGTGCTTGATCTGATGATATTTCCAAGTGAGAAAATTATTTTCTAAATCATCTCTGTACCTGCACCATCAAACGAGTTAATTGCGTGACAGTCATGTGTAATAAATAACGTTCAGAGATTAAATAGAATCATTACCTGGTCAAGAGTCCAACACAAAAAATAAGGCTATTATCATATCATATTGATCTGGTGGAACTCGGTTGCACTCACGTAAAACATCGTCATCACACAAAATGAACAGATCCAGACTTTAACGTATAATATGCGTTTGATCGATGACAACCAAAAGGTCTCCTCGTTCTTGGTCGCTCATGGAACATCAAGGTTTCCTAAGTGGCATGAAAAATCAGCGGGATGACCATAAACAATCACATAAAATACTCCGCGTCAAGGCCAAAACTTGATGCAAGAGCTAGTCCAAGGCTCAGCCCGACCATGGGATCCATCATTGCTCATGAGGCAGACCAAGTAAAAAGTCGTTGTACAAAACATTAGACCAAAAGTCAGACACACCATTACATTAAAAACATAAATCGATTACAGTTTGGTTTTGGTTGCTATGACGTACTAAGTAATGAGGAATGCTATAGAAGAGCCATGAATGCACCCTTGTCACCACTATCTTTTGTCAAAGAATGAAATAGTTGCTTTAAACAATATGGAGCTTGTTCAGGATAAAGTTCTTCATACAGGTTTTTGGATCAAAGAGCTTTGTCACCTTCTGAAGGAGAAGGGCGATCCAAAACGCAGCGGAATTTAAAATTTCTCCATTATTGATCCTTATGAATGGGGATGATCAGTGATAGAATCGTTACCTCTTGTGGAGATTGTAATCTTTGGTGCAGATCTATGGAGAGATCACGAACGTTGAACGATGACAATGCCTCTACTCAGTCCACACGAACGGATTCCTTCAATCTCAGTGCCAGCTGCTACAAATGAAGGCGTTGAGTGAGAGAGAGAGAGAGAAACGAAATTGCAAGTGTGACAATGCTTCTACACAAGGGTTCTATTTATAGAACCACTTGTGTGGGCTGTAAGCTAAAAAGCCCACTCAAGTGTATATGGCCCATATCTTATAATATGCCAAAATCACTTAAGCGCGTGGTACCTTACCATATTTCGTATTCTACTTAAGTACACCGTACCTTACGATGTTCTATAATTCACTTAAGTACACCGTACATTACGGTATTCCTTAATTACTCTATCTCTCATCAATCCGTCCTTTGTGTGTGACCCTATAGGTTTTCGCAGCATTGGCAATTATATTAAATCACGTATTTAACATAATAAATAGTGAGCGGTATCTAGCAACACATCATTGCTACCCAAGACACGAAAATGTCATGTGATCTGACAAATCCTTCTGTGATAATAATTATGTGTATAATTACCCTTTTTCCCTTATGTTTATATTGAACACAAGGCATAGACCGTGTCATCCTTGTCCAGTTCAATATTGGGCCCATAGACATTTATCCTGTTATGCAGGATGGGCAAATTCCATCTAGGTCACTCATGTCCGTTAGCATGCTTCGTGGAGTACCCATAAACTGTCTTTATTGTCATCCAATTACGGACAACGTTTGATCAGCAATAAGGCACTCGACTCTACATCTAGGGTCCATAGTGGTTTCAGGTCGAAGGGTGGTATACACCATTATCACCATGAGAATAACTTATGACACTTTGCATAACATTCTATATAGTATTCTCATAGCAGGTCAATCCATTATAAATATTACTCTTATTATTCATACCTATGTTTAAGACTTGATAACTCTTTATCCATGATCCATGAGACGTGATCATCAGTCTATAAACATAATAGTCTTCATGCTTTAATGTTATCCCACTTCACAATAAAGCTTGACTACGGATACTTTAAGAATAGTGTCCTTATGTTTAATGTGATCTCATGATTAAGTCATAATTGATACATTAAGCGGACTAGCTATTCTAGGGACTTATTAAACAAACATAATAAAGAAAAAACTTTTTATTATTAATAAATAATTCGATACAAGTACCAAAAGTATTGGCCTCTAGGGCTTACACCAACACCTTCAACTAGATGTGATGTCATTGACGTCAAGATGAATTTCAAGCATGAAAATATGTGTAGCATGTACAGTTCTTTGTAATGGAAGGCAAGTCAAAACAGGCTATACCAACTTATTCAAAACCATAGACTCTATGCACAAAACAAGATAGAGTTCACAGTTATTTCAAGATGCGACATGAAGCATTATGAGGACAAGTCTCTACATTTACCCTCATAAGGAACCAAGCAACAACATATCAGATAGATGAACCCAAAGTTGCTAGCAAAGGCACAACCCTAAGCCTGCTGCATAAGGCATACCACGAGTAAAATGCCGTGAAATAGTCTATCATGATGCAAGACCAAAACCATACGAGTCAAAGCATGCACAAAAAATCAAACTAAACTACCATATGAACTACATACCTACAAATTCCAAATCCATTACCTGGTATCCAGAGTTAATCGCTCGAGGAAAAGCAAGCCGGTACAGGACCATGATACCAATGATAAAATCCATGTGTCCATCATGAAAAGGGTTCATCATGCGGTCCCACAATAACCATATCAAGATGAAGGCCAAGTGAACCATGCCCTAGAGATACACATGCCATGTCCAAGAACCAATGCAAGCTCAAAATTGCACCATCCAGTAGCCCGATGCAAGTAGGTATACCCTGAACAAGTGAGCTGTAAAGGATTGCACATATTCATTAAATAGCATGCAATTGGATACAAATCATATTAAATACAACAAATATGTGAACCATTCGAAAAAAGGAACAACAAAGGGTCACAATTCATTCAAGGGTGAATATTACATGACAGGAAAAAGCATAGTTTCTTACCATAGAAAAACCAAGTGTTACAGTGGTAAGAATTCATTGAAAATCAGCACAATAGCTCCACCTTTCACTAAAGACAAATCGTACGTACCATCTACTCTGGAGGGACCACAGAAAATCTGAGAAAAATCCATTTCCTAACAGAATGATTCGCTTGATTCACCAGCTCAGACTACGTACAAAACTCGTACTACCTCTCTATATAAGAGAACCACATTCATTAATAAAAGGGGTACCAAACCTCTTCCAAAATTCCTATGAACCTTAGACCAAGAGCTCACCTAAAACAATCCCTCAACTATGATTTTCACACTGAAAATCAGAAGCTTGACGAGCCTAACCTCTCCACGAAGTACAAACAAATAACCATAAGGAAAAGCTCAGAGACGGAGAAGAGAAGAGAGATTTGTCTTACCAAGTCCCAAATTCGTCCTCCAAGCTTATCGGAAACATACCTCTTCCATCGAGGTATAGTCAACCTTCTCCCTTCTCAAATATTTCCTGTTAGTTTAGATCTAAAAGTCTTGCTTTTGGTCTCATCGGTCTGGTGCCTTCGTTTCTTCTCATTTCTCGTTTATACTGTGTTTTTCTGTCAAGAATATATTGTGTAATGGGAAGGTGACGTTTGATATGTAGAGGAGGGATTTGTGTTGTTGTTCTACATTTATTTTCATCTTGAAAAGTTGAGATTTAACGTTGGGATTGGGAGTCTTGATGAGGGTCTTGCTGCCCAATGGTCCATTGACCTTCCCAATGTATTGAAAGCAAGCTTTCTGCACTTACCAATGTAGTAAGTATGTCCTCCGCTTGGACTACTGGATAATGGAGGGTTTTGGTTCACACCCGGCTTAGGGTTACCGGTAACCCAGACCAAAGGAGAATAGGTGGGCTCCAGCGGGTTACAACCCAATTTATTTTTATGTTTCTTTAAGGAGTTGTGTGCCCCACTGGGCTTTGCTAACCTTCAAAGCCCACCCTGTTTTAATTACAGTTTTTTTTACTTTTATTTTCTTTAGTTAATATGGGCCTTCTTAAGGCCTCATTTAATTTAAAGCTTGATTTTTATTATTAATTAGCATTCTATTGGTTTAGTTGCATGATTTTAATTAATCAATACGTGGTATTATAATCACTTGACATTTAAATCAATTAATATGTGGTACTATTATTACTCATTGATTAACATAATTATGTAATTTTGATTAACATGTGACATTATCAATACTTTTTACATAATGTAAAATTGTTCACCTTAGAGATTTGTATGAATTATTTCTTACGCTTGGTTATTCATGTGTACAAGTTAATTAACGTCATAAGTATAATTAATTGAGCCCATTTCCGAGTAAATCACATAATCTTCGACCTAACATCGAGCCAGTTTCCCTACTTGTGTAAGTCGATCGCTTTTAAGCATCGCCATCAACCTCACATAGCTTACTCTTGGGCTTTCTTACAATGAGACCTATTCGATTTTAATTAATCGAGTAGATGATTGATTCACTAACTATAATCCAATTCATTCATAAACGCAAATTTAGAACCTCGGTCCAATATCGAGTATTTTTCATTCAAACTTAATTAAAATACTTAATCACAATTAAATACCATTTCATTTGGGAATGAAAAGGGGGATGGTTTTGAGTTTTCAACTCCTCTCCTCGATTATTTGAATACGAGTTCTCTTACTCGGTTAGTTAAATAGTTGTCATTCCTATCCGCTTAAACATAATTAGATTGAATCATTCTTGTAATAAGCTAAATGAAAAGGGAGATGGTTTTGAGTTTTCAACTCCTCTCGTCGATTATTTGAATACGAGTTCTCTTACTCGGTTAGTGAAATAATTGTCACTTTTATCCGCTTAAACCTAATTAAATCAAACTACTTTTCATAACGACGAAATGAAAAGGGAGATGACTTTGAGCCTTCAACTTCTCCCCTCAATTGTTTGAATACGAGTTCTCTTACTCGGTTAGTCAAACAATTGCCATTTTTCCATAAATTAATAAATAAATCAAATCATTTTCATAATAAACTATATGCAAAGGGAGATGGTCTTGAGTCTTCGACTCCTCTCTTCAAATGCTTGGATATGAGTTGTCTTACTCAGTCATTCAAGTACTCGTCGTTTATTCTAAAATACACCAACCATACATAAACCTATTTTCATAATCACTCAGATGAAAAAGAAAGTGGTCTAGAGTCTTCTATTCCCTTTCCCGATTGTTAGGATACGAGTTGTCTTACTCGACTATCCGAGTATTCGTCATCCATTTAAAATACCTTAACTATTACCAAACTCCTTTTACAATTAAGGATGAAAAGGGAGATGGTTTACAGCCTTCGATTCCTCTTCTCGTCTATTAGGATACGAGTTGTCTTACTCGACTATCCGAGTATTCGTCATCCAACAAATTATCTCAACACATCGAATTTATCCATCCTCGCCCCCGTGCGATCGAAACCAATCAAAAAAAACATCTAACATTTTAATTCAACTTGTCACCCCCGTGTGACCAAAACTCTTTTAAAAAAGAACACTGTTAATCCTTTCTAACGCGCACAACAAACTAGTGCTTAAGCCTTCGTCGAGAGTAGACAAGCCAACGTTTAGCCTTTAGGACGTGGTCTAAACAGTCGTTCATTAAAAGACACCAACCAATTGTAGTTCCCCGAACTACGAATGCTCTGATTTCCTTATTGCACCATAAGGATACGTAGGCAGGAGATTGCGAGATCTTGGCGAGCACACTAATAAAAAAACCTCCCTTTTTTCCTTTTTGAGGTTTCCATCCATTTTTTTCCAATCTTTATCACTCAAAGAAAACAAACAACATTAACTAACATTCAAATTGCAAATTAAACTAAAAGGTTCCTGTTGAGTACAACGGACGTGAGGGGTGCTAATACCTCCCCCTTACGGAATCAACTCTCGAACCCGAATATGGACCATCATTGAAGTTCTCCAAAGGTTTTATTGATATTTTCCTATTCCTTCATTGGGATAAATAAAGTTCGGTGGCAACTCTGTTTGAACATAATTTTTTCCGCGACCATCGCGAGGAATCGTATTTTTCGAGATGCGACAGTGATGTAACTTCAAGTGATTGTAATAAATATTCTTTTAAACTATGATTGTATACGTAGATAAGAAAAATTGATTTAGTATTAGTTAAAAATAGATACATTTTAAAAGATCACACATCATTGCAAAGAATAGTGAGACCAATGCTGTATAAATGAACTTTATTTCTTTCTTTTTTTTCTCACAAAAATATATATTTTATTTGAAATTTTTAGTGCTTTATATAGTTCCCCGGTTACATAGAGAGAAAGAAAAAAAGTTGAAGGGTTCCGTTAAATTTTTGTTACAATATCAAAAGTACAAATTGCTTTGTTGAAACTATATCATTCTGTTTGTAAGTTTAACAATGTATAAAACACTTTCATCTCTCTCTCTCTCTCTCTTTCTCTCTCTCTCTCTCTCTCTATATATATATATATATATATATATATATATATATATATATATATATATATTCTTAACCCAATTACAAAAAAAGTCAATTGTACATTATTTAACATATTCCTTCAAACTTGTGTGTATTAAAGCACCAAGAGTTTCTCAATAAAAAATAAAACGTATTTAATAGAATGAATTTTTATAAGTAAGTCAACTATTTGCAAGGAGAATTGGACAAATGGTAGAGTAATTGTTCTATGCGGAAGATGATAATGAGTTAAGTGACAATCTCAATGTGTTTGGTGCGTTTGTGAAATATTGGGTTATGAACGATTTGAATGACAAACTTGTTATCACAACACATGAGAGTTTATTCAGAAAGAGACACACGCATATCAGAAAGTAATTGTCGCAATCAAACTATTTTAGTAATGTTACATGTCATAGCACGACACTCGACTTCTGTAGAAGAGAGGGATACAATATCTTGTTTCTTACTTTTCCAAAAAACTAAGAAAGTCTCCAAGAAAGATAAAAAAAACATGTGATATACTTACGATCCGTGGAGTCACAGGCACAATCAACTCCAAAATAAGCACATGACTCCAATGAAGATGGAGAAGGAAATAAAAGACTTTAAAACTTGATTACTTGAAGATAACGAAGAATGCGAAGAACAATTGTCCAATGTGTTGTAGTGGGAGAGACAATGAATTAACTAACAACATGGATAACATAAGCAATATCAAGTATAGTAAATATTACATACGCCAGGATGCCAACCAAATTACTATACAAATTGGTATTTAGTTGAAGAACATCGTCGGAGGGAGCCTACTTCATATTTAATTCAAGATGATTATTTCTTTCTCTAGTATTATAAAGGTGAGCTTGGTCAATAATGTGGTAATATAACTGGATTGAGAGAGAAACTAGCCTCTAAGAGAGTAGGAAACTTCAATTTCCAAGAATTAGCATAAACTATTTAATTCCATGATCTAAAACTGCTTGATTAACTGTAATTTCAAATTATCAATCTTGTCAACATCATCCCTTGTAATGATCATTCCATCAACATATAATGAGAGTAAAATACTACCATAAGAGGTGGTTCTGAAAAATAAATCCAAATCATGATCACTAGTGCAGAAACTAAGAGATATAATAATAATAAAATTCTCAAATCAAATATGTGTAGCTTGTGTCAAACCATATAGAGCCCTATTTAACTTACCCATATCCCCTTATTATGAGAAACACCTAGAGAAGGTATCATGTAAACTTCCTCGTGCAAATCATTGAATAATATTCCATTGATGAACCCATTAAACAATAATAAGAGAGTGAACAATAGTTATTTTAGGTCAACTAAAGGTCTAAATAAATAAAGTCCATCCACTTTTCATCTCACATATATATATATATATATATATATATATATAATATATATATATATATATATATATATATATATATATATATATATATATATATATATATATATATATATATATATATATATATATATATATATATATATATATATATATATATATATATATATATATATATATATATATATAAGTGAGGATATGTTGACACCAGGTGTAAGTGTAAAAGACTTACATAAAATCTCAACCATTAATAGGAATATATATATATATATATATATATATATATATATATATATATATATATATATATATATATATATATATATATATATATATATATATATATATATATATATATATATATATACTCAAGACTTAAAGTACACACATTTTCATACTTTCTTCAATCCCTTTTTGGACTCATTCATTGACTTAGGGGTTGGATTACTAACCTTACAGGTCCACGTGTTCAACAACACCAGAGAATTGTGCACTGCACCAGAAGTAGACTCCCTCAACACACGCATAATTCTAGTTTCAATCGGGAACCATGACTTCGTTTGTGGAAATCGGCTTTTGATTCTCGAAAATTTCCATGATCGGATGTTATCTGATATGAAAGGCTGCTTGATGTAACATAGCGCTAAGATAGGATAGGATAACCTTTGTTGATAATTATGTCGAATCTTTTGATGCAACACCACTTCTAATTCCCATTGTTGATGAGGCAAGAGGAAAATCACCGCATATGGAGAAGTTTCTACAATAGAACTTTCTTTGATCCATATAATAGAATGAAAAATGAGGAGATCACGAAATTAAATCTAAAATTTTCTTCTATGCTAGACAAATGTTAGACACAATGTGTTAGACAATGTGTACCACATAAAATAGTTTAAAACAGATTATCACAAAATAAGGATTTTAAAGTAGAGAGTAATAAAGAACACAAGAGGATTTTTAGCGCAGTTCAGTGCAACGTCACCTACCTGCAGAAGGCTTCTAGCCTAAGAAAGGAAATCCACTCTCAATAGTATTAGTATAATTAGTTTTAGACGAAAAACCTTGTTTACTGCGTACTTCCTAATACTACATGTGACTTTATATTTAGACCCCCCCCCCCCCCCCTAAATATGTGACCCCTCTCACTTTCTCTTAATCACTACCCTAATGATCTATGCTTTCAACAAATTAAATATATTGAATTACAACTCAACTAGGAATTAACCTCTATGCCTTGAATATTCAGATTAGGCTTCTTTAAAGGTTTACAATAAATAACAAGAATTCAAAGACTTAAATAGCAAACCCTAGCAAACTAGATCTTTAATACTTGCATGTTCTTTTCGTGTTTTCTTTATTGGGTTTGAGTCTTCTTATATAGAAAACCATCTACTAGGCCTGGGAAATTGAATTAAAAGCAAACATATTTGATTCGATTCGGAATTAGATTTGATGCATATTTGATTTGCTTATTCATTAATGTCCACCAAGTTATTTGATCTCATTCAATTTGATTTGGTATTGGACAATAACCTTATCTAATCTTCTTTAATAAAAAAATTCTAAAAGATTAAAAAAAACATAAAATATTCTACAAATCAAACAAAAATGCGCTCAGATTTACTCACTGAATATGTCTTCTAGACTGAGGACAAATGTTGCACACATGCTGGAACATCTTGTCTCACATCTTTCTTATTCACAAATTCATATTTTTTCCCATGTTTTTTTTACCTAAAGCAGCAAAAAAAACAACAATCTCTCCCTTTGGAGAATTTTGGCTAAAATAACCTACAACCTTTCTACAAGATATGCAGGAGTAAATCAACAACAATTCTCATTCCAGAGAATACACACATACATACATATCAAAATTATCCCTCCTTTTTCCATAATTTGGCAAAGTTATTCATCGTATCTCGAAAAATATGACCTCGTGAAGCACATCGCACGCTTGTGGATGAACTAACAAAGTCGCCACTAAATTTTATTTATTCCTAAGGAGAGTGAAAATAACGATAAAACCCTAGGGAAAAAAATAAAAGGATAAGATGGTCATCACAACCAAATATGGGTTCGAGAGTCGGTTATGCGAGTAAGAGATATTAGCACCCCTCGCATCCGTTGTACTCAACGGGAACCTTCTATAGTTCTAAGATTGTTTGTTTGTTAAGGGTATGTTTGCTATCGTTTTATTTTATTTTTATTTACCAATATATTCATTAAGGTATTTACAAGAAAAATAGAACTATTTACAAAAAGGAAGGATGAAAAGGTTTTTAATTACTATCCTCGCCAGGATTTCGATACCCAGTTTCTACGTATTCTCAAAGTTCAGTGAGAAAATCAGAGCATCGTAGTTCGTAGAAAATAATTGTGGGTTGGTTGATTTTATAGGATAAGGTGTAAGTCGTTCTTGCATTTAAATGTTGGTATGTATGCTCTCCCGATGGAGGCTTAAGTGCTCGTTTGTATTTCGCATCGAAAAGACTTTACTTTTCCTTTTTATGAAAAGGTTTTAGAAGAGAGTGTGCAAGGGAACAAAATAAAGTTTGATGAGTTTGAATTGTTTTTTGATTGTTTTGATTTTAAATAATCAATCGATGCGGAGAGCACTAATCAATCAAATATCCAGAGACATGGTGGATGTGCATCCACCTATCCATTTTTTTCAAAAATGTTAATATAATTTTATTAAGAAAATTAGTTTGATTATGTATGCAATATGAATTACTTACAATTTTAGTAAATGTTCTATTATTTTTGTATTATATTTGTTTTAATGCAAGAGGGATGTTTTTATATGTTTTTACATTTGAATTTAAATAGGAAGAAAGAGTATGATATGTTGTTGATTTTCTAAAGTAAAAGGATATATTATTTATCATTTCTTATCCTTTCATAAGATAATTAAAATATATAGTTTTTGTTTTAATTAAAAAAGGGGATAATTATGTAATTAGGGATAACTAATAATTAACTAAATTAATTAACAACTAAACACAATAAAAAAACACTAAATGACTAAATTAAAATTTCAAAATAAGTAGTCAAGGTCAGTCGAACACCTTCGATCGGCGTTCCTGCGTTAAACACATAATCCACTCCGACACTGGGTAACCCAATTATATTCAAAATTTGCGTTTAGTCAATGTTGTAGCAACCATAGAGGGCCCGACATGTTCAAAGCCTTAGGAGTGAAATGAAGCAGTTTTAGCTTCAAGAAGGAAAGTCCCAATGAATGATAAAGCGATGCCAACAGAACTTTACCCAATGAAATTTGTTGACCCTCAAGTAGCTGAATCGCTAGAGGAATGAAACTCTTGGCTATTTGCAGAGAGCCAGGGAAAAACATGTAGTAAGAAAGCCACAGAGTGAGAAAGGTAATATGTTCCTTATCAGAATATTTGACTTGATGATCAGCAATATAAAATTTAAGACTTGGATGTTTGAAAGAAAATTTGGTCTCGGTCGAATGAGTCAGGTCGAAGGTTTCACCCAAAGGTGAAAGACCGGTGATAACTGCCACATTAAAAGAGTGGGCGTTAGCATCCCACTAGGAAGGTGAAAGGTGTTAGTCGAACCTTCTCATAAATAGAGAGAAGAAAGCAACATGCAAGGATTGACCCATTGGCATGCCTTGAGATTTGAATGGCATCGAAAAGCCCAATTGTATTCCATTGAACTTGACATTTTTTTGTACCCTATCGAGCCAGGCTATGTAGTCTTTGTTGCCAGGAGTAGGAATCGACCGGAAAACTCTGGGTTCTAGGTCAATAAACTTGAGATCGATGATGCCACCTTTCTTGAAAGCAACATGAACAACATGGGTGAATCAATGATTTTTTTTTGAACTTTTCTGGGTTGCGTTCTCTCGTTTGGGAGTGGCCCATGGAAGGAAAGAAGTTTCTCAGCCACCATGTAGGGAATGAGTATTTGTTGTTGCAAAGTTTCCACCTTGGATGGATCATTTAAAGGTGGTTGAGGAGCAATGGTTAATCTCTCTTTTTCACCAAGGTTAAAAGAGATAGGATTGTTACCAGTATCATGTGTAACTATATCCACAAGGTTAGAAGAAGAGGTCATTGTAGTGTCAGAAAGAGAGGGAATGAGGAAAGTATTATTGTTTTGAAAGTTGCAGGAAAAATTGGCAAATGGAGAAGAAGAAAGGAAAACGGAAAATGTGGAAGAGTGATATTCATAAGCAAACAAGATGACAACCAAGAGTCACTCGATTGGTGACAAATTTCCAATTCAGTGGTAGTGGGAAAGTTAGTAGAGATAGTTGAAAACCCACGACCTATGAAGTAGCTGTAAATGATGGCATTTCCCCTTGTAAATCGTGGCACAAAAAGGTATCATTATTGTGTATGACATCATTAACGATTAGACACCCATTTGAATTTGGGAAAGTCAAAACGCCAAGTTTCTTGGTCGAAACGTTTCTCAGTCGAAACTGACCTTTTAGGGGGGAAATTTGTTAGATAGAAAATTTCAACTATGTCATAGAGGAAAATTGAAGTAAGAGGTACAAAATCATAAGCCAAAGCGTCGAGATAAGTAAGCATGATCGAAGGGGTTTGACGGAAAGGAAGGACATAGGCCTGATCGAAAGGAGGTCGACGAGGAATGAGGCAGTTGAATTCGAAGCCAAGCAAGCCAGAACAATATGATTAGTTAGGCCGAATATGGGGGAAATTGCAAAAGACATGGGGCTGCAGGTGTAGACACGTGGCATATTTTAGATGGCCAACGATAATGTAGCAATTATTTCTCATTACTATTTAAGTATATTTAATTTCTAGTTTCAAAGGAGGCATTTGTAACATTGCAAAGGGAAAACACTCAAAGTATCAAGCATTCAGAGAAAATAGTTCATTCCCACAAAATATATACTTGCTTCTGTAAGACCCTAATTTTGACCCTAAGATCCCTCATGGCATCATATCATTGCATATTGCATTTTCCTCAAGGATCATAGCATCTTGGCTCCTTACCTTTGGGTGAGAACTTTTGAGAGTTGGTTTGAGATCACCAAGCATGCTTGAATTGTATATTATTGCTTTTCACATTTTATTTTCTAACTAAAAGCACAAAAATATGTCACTAACATCTCTTGTTTGTAGCTTGAGCAGTCACAAGATCCAAAGCTTCTAGGAGATCCTATGTGCATTGATATGGCCAATTGAAGATGAAGGCAAGCATGGCAATGGTTCCCAAAGCTATCATACTTAAAATATGCCTCCCAAGTATCTCAATTCATCATTTTGATCAAGTCAAATCAAAGGGTTTGAGGCTTGTTTCCCAAGGAAACCCTAATTCATTTGTTCATCAATTGTGCCTTGCTCATGAAGCAACCTCAACCCATGATCAAATGCAATCAAGGGAAGTTCTTTCATTCATCATTTAATGCATATTTTAACTTATTTGAGTGTCCTCAATCATCAATTCATCAAGATATGAGGCATGGGCTTGAGAAGTTGATCAGTCAATTCATCTGACTATTTTGAAATACACTGAGACCTAACTTTTTATGTGTTTGTCAAATGGAGATGAACCCAAGATAAAAAATGTTCTTAAGAACCATATTAACAACTTTCATATTCATCAAAAATTTATTTGAAGCTTGGAAGGTCATCATCCATTCCAAGACATTATAGGTCATTTTGACTGAAACCCTAATTTTGGGTTAACTTACCAAGGACATAACTCATTCATTTTTCATGCTTTTGAGGTGGGATCAAATGAATTGGAAAGATTAAGATATCTACTTAAAATTTTATGTTGAACAAAATTTCAAAATCTCAAAATAAATACATGTGATAATGCAAAACATTATAGGTCACTTTGGACGAAAAGCATTGAAATGTGAAAAAGTCCAACTTCAAGTGCCCATAATTTCTTCATCAAAAATCCAAATGATCCAAAATTTAATTCCAAATCGATTGTCTTGAAAGGATTTACAACTTTGTTATTGAAGGTTTTGTCATTTGGAGCTTGCATCATGGAAACAGAAGGGCTTGAACTTTGGCCATTTTTGAAAATCTCACATGTACATGTTTTGCACCCTACACTTCATGACTACTTTTCATCAATATCCAAGGCTCAAATGGAGTTTTGTTCTACATAACAAATGATCCTCATGCAAAAAGCTTTCCAACCATTAGTCATGAGGTGGTGTTTCTATTTTGGACATGGCATTTTCGAAGACCTAAACATATTGGTACAATTTTGGAAAATCAATTAATTTGCATTGCATGAGCTAATCCTGTACCATTTGCACGTCCAATTTGCTTCTATCATTGTTCAGCTGCCAAATCCAAGTGGAATTGGGCCCTCCATGCGCCTGCACAGGCCCATGCATGGAGGCCCTTTCCATTCATGCAAGGGAATGTTTATGCATTTCAGCCATGCTTCTCCTATAAATACAATGCCAAGGCCTCTCATTTCACTAACGTGAAGGCGCCATAAATGCTGTGCAGTTGAATCTTCACCTTCACTCCAAAGGAACTCTCTAATTTTTCTCTCAATTTTCAGATCTAGAATTCAATTGCATCGATTATTTTCTTAGATCTAAAAGTTCCTAAACCTCATCACCTTGATTCATAGAGTGTACTGCAAGCATTAACATCAAGGAATTGTGACTCTAAGCTCTGCAAATCAGAGGTTTACTTATGATTTTAATTTCTTTGAATCAACTCATATTGTGCTTATTTCTTGTTGTTGCTGTGTGATCTGAAGTCCTCTGCATAGAGGCAACACTCTTGAGCTTCGAATTTTCAAAATCCATTAAGTTCCTTTGAACACCACAGAAATTCCATCTCTGATTTCTCTTAATGTAGAAACCTATAGTGAATTTGGTTGGTACAGGGGTGATGTACATCACCCCAGCTTTCGATTGGTACTTGGATTATGGCATTTGGTTAACATTTTTTCCTCTGCAAATTTTTAGCCTCGCCGGAGGCCGGAGAAGATGGTGGCGCTGGTCACCGTCTGGTCTCCAGATCCAATATGAATCTTCCATTTGATTTTCTAGATTTGATCCAGGTCGGTTGTTGTTATGACTTGTTTTAAGGCACCATGTGATTCAGTTGACTAGCGTGCATGGTGAGCGTGCGCTTCCTGGCCACGTGATGATCCACGTCAATTAATGAGGTCTCATCAGATGGTCCACGCATTTTCATCATTTAAATTTCTGATTTCTATTTTCTTTTATTTCTTTTAATTCCCTTTCATTTTAAAATTCATATCTCCTTCATTATTGGTCCAAAAAATATGAGACCAATTGCATTTTTCTCCTTTTAATTTCTAGTTTCTAAAAATGGTTTTTAATATTTTTTATTTCATCATTTGATATTTTTTTAAGAATTTTCTCTTTTCTGCTTATTTTTAATTCATTTTAAATAGTTTTTGATATCCAAAAAATACAAAAATATTTTTCCAACCTATTTGGATGATGATAGATCGATGAAAAATTTTCTCATCAATTTATTAATTGATTTGAGATTTATTTGATATTTTAATTCAATTAGGTTATTTTTATGCATTTTTAATTGATTTAAAATAGTTTCTGACTTCTAAAAATGCTGAATTTTTTTGTCAAACTTTGTTTGACCTTGTTGAACTTGGGATAATTCACTTGGACTTTTCAAAGTTGATTTGAAGTGAGTTTGAAGTTTGACCTTTCTTTATTATTTTAATTCAAGTTTTATTTTAATATTAAAAAATACCAAAAAAAATTTCACTTGTTTCTTGACTTCTAATCTTCCTCTTACTTCTGTTTACTATTGTTTGACCTTGATCTTCTCTATCTTTGGTCAATGCTTGTTGATTATTTCATTCCATTTCCATTAATGCACTTTAATATTCATCTTCTTCTTCTTTTTCTTCTTTTTCTTTTTTGATCAATGAGTTAAAGATTGGTGGTTAACCTTGATACATGGAGGTTTAATCTCCCTTGATTCAAATCTAATTCATCTTGATCATGGATCAAGTGAATGGCTTTGCATTAAGGATAGGTTGCTTCCTAATCAAGCAAAGAACCTAAATCAATACAAGATCATTTCTCATCTTCTTTTTGGCATGGCAAGTTGTAGGAGTTTGATTCACTAATCAAAATCTCAAATTGTGTTATTGCCTACATTATTATTGACCGGCCTCAGATAGTTGTGACTTCTACATAAGTCTAATTACGATTGCTTAACATAGCGTTAAATTGCCTTATGGCACACTAACTCTAACACTAATTGAAATTCTGGTATCAGATATAAGATGTCGAAGATAATGTTACGACACTGATATCTGGTTATAAACAATGGATAAACAAAAACAGAATGGTAAAGCAAATAACACGAGCAATTGTTAACCCAGTTCGGTGCAACACACCTACGTCTGGGGGCAACCAAGCCAGGAAGGAAATTCACTATAATAGAATTAGTTCAAAGACTATCCGTACACTTCACCAAGTTACAGTCTTTCTCACCTAATCTCTACCCGTGCAATTTCTACCTAAGCACTCTTAGATATGAGAACCCACTCACTTCCCTTACAATCACAAACCCGTGATCTTAAACAACAATCCCTTGTGAAAAGAAAATACTTTTCAATTACAATATTCTTGATTTTACTTCACAGTTTCAATCAAGAAGACACACTCTTTGATCTTGCTTCAAAGTTTTGATCAAGAAGACAAATCAGTCCAATTCAATCATCTATGGATGACTTGAATGACCTACAAACACAAACCCTAGCTCTCTCTCTAAATTTCGCTCAGTATTGGTTGTGTGTACAATCAGGTTTTCTAAGTCCCTTTTTATAGAAGTATTGGACACCTTGAAAACCCTAGATATATTTTCCAATCAAATCTTTTCATATCAGCTGTAAAGATCTCCTTGGAAAATAAACAGATCTGGTTGATATCCCTGATAGAATGCGCCAGCTAGCCATATCTTCAATCAACCAATGATTGCCACCAATTGTGCAATCACTAAACACCAGACATTCACACTGAATGTTCTGTGTACAAGATGTCATGACATCGGGTCTGACATCTGGAAAAATCCTGCATAATCCAGTTTCCTTTTATAGCAGGTACAACCATATCAGTTACCATGACAATGAGTATGTCAACTGAAACAATCCTGCAGCATATGTCTTCCAATTTAGCTCCAGCAGGTACATCCAATATCAGAAGCCTTAGCATTGTAAGTGGCATTCTGAAACAACCCTGCTTGCATATGTTCTTCAACTCCAGCAGGTACATAGGATATCTCATGTTAAGACATCACACATGACATCTTGTGAACACTCTTTGTTTTACCAAAATTGCTGCCAACACTTAGAATCAACACTAACCATTAACCATTAACATTTAATTCTTGCTCTTTACATTTATGCAATTTACTATTCTTGTACATATTATTCATTTGCTTTTGCCCTTTGCTCATTTGAGCACATGTTTATGTTAATGCAATTTGCCTTTTGCTCACTTGAGCACATAATTGTGTATATATTATTGTGCTTGTGTTTTGTTTTGTTTGTTGTGGACCAAAATGCAAAAAATGGACAAATGGACTTAGTTTTTAGGACTTTCCCTATGCAAAATTGGAGTAAAAAGGCCTAATGTTGAAGATGGATTAGAAGGACCAAACCTCTAAACTCACTCTTGTCCATTCTTGATTTACTTCATGGAACTTTTTGATGTGTGTGTTTTTGTGCTAGGGAATCCTATTTGAGCCAAATTGAAGAACCATTGCCATGTTCATCCAAAGTGAAAGATACAAGAGCCATTGGGGATCTTCTAAGAGCTTGTTTGATTAATTTGATTGCTTGAGCTTACACTTATTTTGCTTGCATATTCCAAAGGATGGGAGCTACTTGGATCATCAATATGATCTCAAGAGAGGAACTCCATTTGTGGTTTTGTTTCTTATCCTTCATCCCTTGTATGATTAGGACTTTAGCCATTCTTCTTCTTTCCTCCACTCTAACCCAAGCCAAAACTTTTGTGCAAACATTTAACACTTTTTTTTAAACATTAGAAACCTAAGCATTATGCTTGATTTGCAAACTTTCTTTTTCATAACACTTATTTTGAATTGAACCTTTAAGTCAACTTTGACCATATTTTGTAAATACTTTTCATTGGTAAATGTAACTCATTCAAATACTTTTGTGGTTTCAATGTCCACTTTGCTAATCAAAACTTTTAATAACCTTTAGCTATTAGGTTTGAGTTATCCTTGAGGTAGATGTAATACTCACCTATATCCTTAGTGATGGACAATGAGTCTGCCATGCTTATTATAGGGTTAACCCTTCACTAGCATGTCGAAGCTATCCTCACATGGTGGATTTGTGGTTTTAGGTTGAGTTTTCTCCCTTGGATAACAAAAGACCTTAAGGCTTTTGGAACAATTAATTCACCAACTCATTTTTGAGATTTTTACCCCGAACTACGAGGTTTTGATCCTAATTTTTTTTAAGATGGTACGTAGGCAATGGGTTTATCCATCCAAACACAAAATTGTAATAACTTGTATATTCTCTTCTCATCTCTTCAATCATGTTTGCACAAATAAATTTTTCACAAAATACCAACCTTACAACAAATGTGAAAAGGGCTCCCTAGGAGTACCTAGGATGTTTTGGGTGCTTAAAACCTTCCCATTGCATAACCAACCCCCTTACCCCGATCTCTGACATTTTTACTAGTTTTCGATTGGATAAAACTTTTAGGTTTTTGTTTGCTTTCTAACCATTCCTTTGGATAAATAGAAGTGCGGTGGCGACTCGACTTGTATGGTTTACCTTGGATTTATCCAATATGTCTAATGGTAACGAATACCCCGCTACAGCTTCCACATTCACCTTCAAGCAATTTAAATTACCAAGTCTTTTTATTTGCTTTGCCATTTATGATTTTATCTTTCGTTTTGTTCATTTATTTTAACCGCACCTTTTGAAAGCAATTTTTTCCTATCATTTTATTAATTCAAACAATTAAATAAAATACCCCATATACTTAACACTTAGTCTAGAATTTTGTATCAGATCCTGCAAGTAAACCTCTATAGGAGGCTAGAAATTGTTCGCGCGAAAACCACGTGCGAACAACTACTCTCAATTTATGAGAGGAACCAAGATAAACTTTGTGTGTTTCCTTACTACTTTCTTATAGTTTTTTTATTTCGCTACAAACAAACTCTGTGTTCAGATTCTGAAGCTGGTTTTTAAGAAGTAGAAAAAGAATTAACATACACAATTCAACCCCCTTCATGTGTAATTTTGAGAATCTTCCGTGCCTATATGGCTTCACTACATGTGTTGATTAATCTAAACATGTTATTGTCCACACCATTAAAAATAGAATTTAGAGCTTTGGAGTTTCCAAGAGCTTCTTCATTTTCAGCATTAGACCACTCAGCTTCTGGCTTGAAGATAGACGTTCCATCTTGAGAGGTAGTCGCAGCGTGTTTCTAATATTTTTTTATAGCCTTCCATGTGTTTTTGTCCATGGACTTAAGAAAAGCAATCACTTTAGCCTTCCAATAATCATAGTTGGTACCATCCAAGAAAAGTGGTCTATTAACTGACCATTCTTCCTTACTATTGTCCATTTGAATAGAAAAAACTTTCTCTAGAGCTCACCTACACAGAACGTGATGCCTACTCTGATACCATATGAAATTCTGCTATATGCATGACAAAAGATGGACACAATGTCTTAGATAATGTATACAACAGAAAATAGTTTAAAATGGATTATCACAGACTAATGATTTTAAAGTAGAAAACAATAAAGAACGAAAGAGAATTGTAGCGGTAAATTCATGACCATTAAGCTATTGGTTAACTCAACATCAATAAAACCAGAGTCGCCACCGCGCTTTTATTATTTCCAAAGGAAAAGGGAGAAAGTACGAACAAAACTCAAAGATAATAAGTTTTCAAATCAAAACTAATAAAATGTCAGAGATTACCGGTAAGGGGGTTGGTTACACAGAGGGAATATATAAACACCCAAAGTGTCCTAGGTACTCTTAGGGAGCTCTTTTTGTGTGTACTTGTTTTGGTTGAAAAGATGTTTGTTTTAAAATTAGAATGAGGGGATGAGAAAAGAATTCATTATTTATATTTTGTGTTTGATAAGACTTTTGGTCTTATGCCTACGTACCAACATAAATGAGGGATCAAAACCTCATAGTTTGTGGTAAAAATTTCAAAGATGGGTGGATTTATTTTAAAAAAAGCTTAAAGATCTTTTGTTATCAATGTGAGAATACTCAACCAAACATCCACAGATAATGGGGGCTTTACAACATTTAAGAGGGAAGGCTCCAACTAGATTAAATCAACAAGTATGCCTTTAACCCCTAGTAAATGGGAAGTCTTACACTCAACATATCATGGAATGGGAGAATTACATCTCAACCAAGGATAACTCAAATCTAAATGCTTTCTTTTTGAAAATTTTAAAAGGAAAAAAGGAACCAAGTGGCCAAAATGATTAGATGAGGTTGTTAGTTCTTTTTGGTCTTTTTGAAAATAAAGTCAATATGATTAAGTCTTTTTACATGTTTGATTAAGAAAATAGTTTGAAAACCAATGGTATAAGGCCAAGGTATCTACTCATCAAAACATGTCTAAATAGAAAAACAACAAGCAAAGAAGTTTTGAAAATGAGAAGGAGATTTTGAAATTAAAGAAGAAGGAGGTGGATATGAAGAGGCTATATTAGACAAGATTTAGATTTTTGAGTAGAAAAGATCTAACCCATGGGAAGCATCCACAAGACAATAGTGTCAGACAGAAACTCATTTCCTTTGGATTGTCAAGCAAAAAACAAAGTCATAATCATCCAAGCAATTAATAAGAAACCCAATGGTATCAAATAAAGATAACCAATCATACAATCTAGCACTCCATAGTAAGCAATCTTTAATTCCCTTTATGTGTGTCAGATGAAAAATCCCTTGAAAGATACTCAAAGACAAAACATCAAATAATAACAATAAGATCAACGTAATAATTTAGACAAAGAGGAAAAGTGTGTCAGGTAAACCCAATAGAGTCTCTCAAGCTTATGTCAGATGAATGTAATTGGCCAAGTTCTTGGTCTCAAATTAGTGGCATTGGCCAAGTGTTTCTTCCATAGCTCAGAAGTGTTGCCTACTCTAAGTCCGTAGGTCCAAATCAAGTCCCAGACAAAGATCCAATAGTCCACCAATGTGTTTTTTTAGTTTTTTCTGTTTTTATCAAGGGTTTTAAGGTCCTAAGAGCACAAACAAAACAAGATCACAAGTACAAATATATCACAAGCACAAAACATAATGGCTCAAATGAGCAAAAATGAAAATAACTGAAGCATAAACATAGGCCCAAGTGGGCAAAGAGCAAATGACTAAAGCATAAACAATTTGCATGAATGTAAATGACAAGGAATCATAAAGTGCAAGTTAGTATGTTAATTGGTGCCTTGAGGAAAATTTAGTGCTATGTTAAGCAATCGTAAGTAGGCTTATGTAGAAGCCATACCTATCTGAGGCTGGTCAATAATAATGTTGGTGTTAATGCATGCTAGAGACAAGGTATCCAAGACGAAGCTCCTAAAGCATACCACACACAAAAATAAAAGAGAATGGGAAAATCTCAATCAAGCATATGTTGATTCATCTGACACAAGATTATTGATGAATCAACTAGCTAATGATCCATGAAAAGTCATTGGCCAAGAGATGATTGGGGAAGAAATGAGATGAAAATGGACAGATGAAATGAAGGGGATCCCAAATTGGTCAAGGGATGAATCTCACTTGATCAATACCAGTCACTCATCTTGAGGGATGAAGTTTTAAACTTCATCAACCTCCTAAATCCAATGGTATTGACCAAGTCAAAGTCCAATTCAACCAAGACCAAGGCCAAACAGAAGTAAGGTCAATACAAAGTCAGTACAAAAGCTAACCAAATCATTAAATTAACTAAACTATTTTTAACCAATTTTAAAAATGAAGAAAATAAGTTTTCAAAGATCAAAAACCTAAAACCCCTTCAAAACACCAAAGAAATGGCGAAGGAATTTATCATAGGTCAAGCAAGGTCAAAGGACCATTGACTAATTTTTTTGGCATTTTTCAAAAGTCATAAGTAATTAAAAACTAATTAAAATAAGTTAAAAATAAGAAAATTCACCAAAAATGTCAAACTTAATCCAAAAAATAATTTTAAATCATAAATGGGAAGAAGAAAATTTTTGTGAATTTTTGGTGTTGGTCCCATAATTTTTTTGATAGAAAATGGATTTATGATCAATTTTAAAAGAAAAGGCTATTTAAAAATCAATTTAGAAAAATAAAATAAAAAGGAAAAACCGGAGCCATCAGATCTCCCTCATTAATTGAGGTGACATATCTGATGCTCAAAAACACACATTCCACAATGTTCCTCAGTCAATGCGTCACACGCGAGGTAATCACAAACAATGGCTTAAATTATAATATGGAAGAGATATCCAAGGGTGGGAGCAATGTCACGCCACCACCGGAGACCTAGCTCCGGTCTTCTTCTCCTGTAAGGGTCACTGGACCGGCAAGATCAAACTTGCCCAGAAATTGATGGATCTAACATCATTTTAAAAGAAAAATTGTAAGGATCATGAATATCACCTCCGTTTGTTCCATCTCTCACTCTATAGTTAGAAAAGTGAAGATCAAATTGGATATGTTCAACCTGAGTTGCTTCGAATCAAGCTTAAAACAACTCAGTCATGTTGCCTACATTGGTAGGACTTCAACCAACACAAAATTCAGTTCAGATCTAGAGTATAGAGGGAGAATTGAAGATATGAAGTTTAATGAAATTCACCTTCTGTGAGCATCTTATGAGCTTGGTTCTTGATGCAATTCTTCCTCTTGCTTGTAGAACCTTAATGGAATGGAAAAGGGAATGAACCTTTGGAGTTTTTGTTCACAAGCTTAAGTTGAACAAAAACTCGATTTCAAAAGAAATCTTCAAAGAATTCTCTGGTATGAGGTTTTGGCAATGGCTAGTAAAACTTGGGCAATGCTCTCCTTCAATTTTGAGCAAATGAACTTTGATTTATAGGCCAAACAATTGATATATGCACCTTTCCAAATTTGAATGAAAATGAGTAATCCTTAGTGCATGGGTGAATGGGTGCATGTACAAGCCCAATTCAGGATTGGAATCCACTCTAAAATTTTCAAGGATGTTGGTGAAGTCATCACACAAGGCCATGCAAAGTTGTTCAATGTTTGGAGTTCAAAACTTGCCAAAACAAGCCATGGGAATAACTCATACGCAAGTCCATCATCCCTCATCCAAATGATGTGATATTGGACTATTTGGAAATATATCATCATAAGGAACAACTTTGATGTTGTGACTTTTTCAATTTGAATCTTGGAAAATGTAGAAAACTGGCCTTGAAGATGAAGGTATCAAACATACTTAAATTTTTTTCTATGTTATAAGCCAAATGACCTCTCTTTCCACCTTGAATAACTTGTTATGTGAGCTTCAAATGAACTTGTCTCCTTATACAAAGTTGTATCTATTTTAATTCTATTCAATGTTTCCATAAATTTGTAACCATTTGGAGTTTGGATGATGGAGTTATGGATTTTAGAAGTTGAGAAAATTTGCTTGTTCAATGATTAGGACCAAAATGGACCTATAATGTTTCCTCATGGTACATGACTTTTTAAGTAGAATTTTATCTTTCTCAAAGAATAAAAGTTGAAGAATATATCGTGAAATTAATAATGAAACTTGTATCATCTTCATATCATAAAAAATGAGGAAGGTATGGCTCTTGAAAGTTGACCTTCTATTTAGGGCACAAACTAAATGACCTATAATCTTTCACCATAAAAAATGACTTTACAGGAAAAATTAGCTCTTGAGTCCAACATGAAATATTTTTTTAATATCATAAAGAGTAACTTGTATCTTGGAATCATTTTCATATGACAAAACGTGTAGGAGATAGGGTCTAGGAAACCCTAGATTTGACTAGTTAACTTTTCTGGTCAACTTCCTTGAATCAACTTGCATACTTGAAGTTCCTTAGATTTTAGGGGCTCATGAAGGATCATATATGCTTATGATGATGTAAAATGAAGTATCCCTTGATATATTTGACCAATTGTTGAAGAAACTTGTTGAGGAAAGCACACAAGATACCCAAATGAATTGGGGCTTCGTTGACAAATAAGCTTCAAACTCTTGATGAAATCTTGATCAAAATGAAAAATAAAGAACATGGGGATCCATATATGATGTTTAGAACCAATGTGAACCTTTTCTTGCTTGATCTCTTTCATTGAGCGTCTCAAACCCTAGTTGTGGGCCTGGTGAGGCACAAATGGACACAAACATTACCTACAAAAGAAATAAAGCTACATTAGACATATTTTTGTATTTTGGTTAGTAAACAAAGAAAATAAAGTATGATACAATCATATATGCTTGTTGATCTATCCCAATGCAAACCCAATGAATGATAGGTGAAGAGAATACTAAGGTGTGATCCTAATACCAATGCAAAGCTATGAGATGGCATGAGGGATCTTAGGGGTCAAAATTGGGGTCTTATAGCTGATCCTAATTAAGATCATTCTATCCGGAGATGTGAAGGTTAAAATCTTTATACCAACACGGTAGAATAGACTTAAATATTAACAACATGAAACAAATTTTGGTCCCTAACATACCTCATGATGTATATGATATGAATGCAAAATATAATCTTCGTGGGGGATATATTGCCACAAAGGAAAAGAATCCAGAAGAAACTGAAAGTCCATAGAAGCACAATGCATTCCATAAGGAAAACTCACTAAGGGGACAAAGACTCTGGGGATAATAAGCTATGCGTAGGCCAGGCTATGACTTAAAAACTACTGGAGACACGAGGGTATTCCCATGAAAATAAATCAATGGAAAGACTTGAACTGTAGAATACTTTGCATGTATCAGGATACCACCAACACAACAGAAAACTATCCACTAGGGCTAAGTGTGAATTGGATTATCCACTACCTTTTATTGAGGTAAACTAAGGATAAATAACCCAAAAAAACAAAGTGTCCACAAAGGGACAACATGAAGAATTATCCACTACTATGCTTAACTGGTAAATGAAGAATATCCAAACAAAAGAAATATCCACTACCATGCTTAACTGGTAAATGAAGGATATTCAAACAAAAGAAATATCCACTACCATGCTTAACTGGTAAATGAAGGATATTCAAACAAAAGAATTATCCACTGCCATGCTTAACTGGTAAATGAAGGATATTCAAATAAAAGAATTATCCACTACTATGCTTAACTGGTAAATGAAGGATATTCAATCAGCAAAAGTGAATTGGAACAACGCGTAAACACTTAAAACATCTGCTAGGGAAAGGAAGTTCGATTTCACAAGTGAAGGTAGAGAAAAATAAGAAAGGGGGGTATGATTCAAGATGTATTAGTAGAATTCTTATGTAATAGCTTCGTGTCTTGGTATGATGTAAGTGAGGCCTTTTATAATGCTTGGAGATGATACCGTTGGAGAGAGTATTGATGATGATATCTTTTCCAATAATGGGACTTCATGACATTATTTTCCTTTTCCGTTCCATAGCAGTCTTGGAGTATATTCAATATTGTCCATATATAGATTCATACCATACTTAGAATACTTCTTTGTTAAGTTTCTGATTTTGATTGGTTAGATGATCTATTGAGCGTGAATCAGAGTGAGGGTAAATCAGAGTCTTTTCGCAGATCTTGTGTTCTTCAGATAGTTTCTAGTTGAGTCTTCTTCAGATGGTTCTTTGATTGATCTTTAGATAGAATGTATTTAGAGTCTATAGATATAAATTCATCAGAGTCTTTGGATTCTTCATAGTCTTTAGATTCTTGGATATGCTTGTGTTCAGCATCAGATATGGTTTGTTTAATTCTGAGTTAGTTGTACTGGACTTTGTGTGAAGTCAGATATTGTTTTATTAGATTTAATCTTCCATAGAGTCATGCATACATAGAAAATTTATTATGGTACCAAATTGTTTCACTCTTTGTTATCATCAAAACTTAGAGATAAATTGCAGAACCAAAATCTTGTTCTAACAATCTCCCCCTTTTTGATGATGACAAAAAATTCATACTATTGATGAAACAATGATACTTCACAAGATGGAGATGAAAATAAATTAGAGTTAGATACAAAATAACTCCCCATGAGATTAGCAAGCTCCCACAAATCTCATACTTAGAGAGTTTAGAGTTTCTTACCAGAGCCTCTTATGTTGCTTAGCTTCTTTCTCAGATATTAATTTTGATACATCCTGTAAGAAAACTTAGACTGTGCAATTTATTTAAAGTATTAGAATGTAAGCAGTGCATTATGAGAGTTAGATATTTATTTCATCAGAAGGCTGTTTATTTATTTCTCCCCCTTTTTGTCAGACCAAAAAAAACAAAGTAAGAGAAAATCATGTAGAGCAACACAAAGTTCATTAGATAATATGAGAGAAGTACATATAAGGTGTCCTTATAGGAAAAAGTACTTAAAGCACAAAGAAAAACAAAAACAGAAAGCCTAGGGTGCCTAAGGGTTTGGAGGAGGAGGCATCCTCTAAAGTAGCTGGGTGAGGAGGTTCTGGATGTTGGAGTTGATTGAATCTTGCTTGTCGAGTCTGGGTCTCAGAAGTTGTTGTTACTTATGAAGTTCTTCCAAAGTCTGGAGCACCAAGGGAGCAACTTCAGACATTGATGACTCACCTCGAGTCAGAGCAACTTTAGTAGACTTTGCAGCTTCCTCTGCAGCTATGTGTGCTGCTTCTTCAGCGTCAGCTTTAGCTTTAGTTTCAGCTTCTGCAGCAGCATCCTCAGTGGCATCTTTTTCCTCAGCTTCCTTTCTTTCCTTCTCTTCAGCTTCCATCCTGGCCTTTTCTTCAGCTTCCTTTAGTGCTTTCTCTTTAGCTTCCTTGACCAGACGTTCCTTTAGTCTCTCCTTAGCTCCTCTGATGTAGTTATTTCTGACTTGTTTAGAGAGTCCTTTCAGCTTAAAGACTTCAAAAGTCATCCATCTGAGGAATCCATTCCAGTGATTCCTTACTTCAAAAGGATTGTCACTTAGACTAGATTTTTCAGATAGCTCTCTGAGCTTCACAACTGAGCATTATGAGAATAAAGCAAATAACTCTTCAAGGGTTGGGAAGGTTTGTTCGAGTTCAAAGGTTGGATTAATGGGTTCAGATGGAATTTGAGTGGTCTCAGAAGGTTCAGTGGGAGGTTCAGAAGTTGGTATGGTTATTGAGGGTGCTGAAGGAGGTGCGGAGAAAGATGGTGTAGGTTCAGAGGTTTTGGGGATAAATAAGGTTTGTTCAGAGTTTGTTGTGTCTTGGAGTTGAGCCAAGGTTGGAGAGGAAGGGTCAGGGATTTCTGGATGTTCAGAGTCAGAGGAGAGGTCATTGTATGAAGGAGGTAGGGGAATGGACGAGGGAGGTGAAATGGATTCATTTATAAGTAAGGCCTTAGAAGCGAGAAGTGTTGTGGTGCTGAGGTTGAATTTTTGTAGAGTGGGTGAGGATTTGGTTGTTTCGGAGTTGTGGGGTTCAGAGGGAGTTGGGATGGACATAGTGGGTTCAAAGGGAGTATATGTAGGAGATGGTTGAGGTAGAGAAGAAGATATTTGCTTTAAACCAGAAGGTAAAGGAGATTTAGAGAGATATGACTTACTTGGAGTGGAGGAGTCCAGAGGCACATGCGATTTGGTTTCTAAAGGTTCTCCCAACTTTAGAGTCTTCTTCTTCTTTAACTTCTCAGAGGGATCTCTCTTACTCTTCATCAAATTTGGTGGTTTCTCTAGTAGCTAGTCCACAGAGAACTCTGAGATGTCAACACCTTGAGACGCCAGGTCTTGAAGCTAATGAGCAATAACATCTGGAGGATCTACCTTGGAGAAAAGATACAACCCATTTAGTATCTTCCTCTGATCCTTCAGAGCTTCCTAGGATGTGTCCAAAGTTTGTTTGAGTAAGACTCTGTCAATGACCCCCATGCTCTTCATATTTTTGGCATTCAAAGGCTTACCAACGTCCATAGTTACATCTTCCATCATGTTGATGGAGATCAGGTGGTTCACCATCCCACTTTCTATTAGGAAATCAGAGATGAGCCTCCCTAGAGGGATGTAGTTTCTGGGCTTCATGTGGTTTCTTGTATCTCTGACTGAATCCCTCAGATATTTGAAGATTAATGAGGGAAGATTTAGCTTTAATCCATTATGAAGGCAATACATGATGCATTTCTGATATGTGTTTATGTAATCTGATGAGTTTGAAGCTGGACGATGGTGGATGGTCCCTAGAATAATCTTTAATCAGACCCTCAGATTCTGGTCAAGTTCCTTGTTCTTAGAGGTTTTCCCTTCTGGGATCTATTTGAGTATAGTGGGGACTATCTCCTAGGATATGTATTTCTCCCTAGGGTTGATGTTATAGATCCTTCTTCCCCCAGTATTTTCCATATCCATAAGCTTGGATATGGACTTCTTTGTGATGACCATTTTAACCCCTAAGACGTAGGAAACAACACAATGATCATCGCAGTATGAAAATCTCCAGAATTCCTTAACAAGGAAGGTGTATAATGGATCGTAGAGTCTCTTGAAGTAATTTCCCCATACTTGTTTCTTTAGTTCTTTACTAAGATCAATGTCGTTACGCTTCAAGTTGTCAAAATCAACTAGTGACTCACATAGAACTTCTAGCTTTTCAAATGGTGTGGCAAGGTTTATATGAAGGGGACGGTCAAGAATGTGGGGTTCTTTGTAGGCAGTTATTGAGGTTGTAGCATTTTGAGTAGCAACTAGTTGTGGAGCTTTAACATGTTGTTCAATAGCTTCCATTTGCTGAGAATAATCGTAAACTTGTTGCTATTGAGAATCCATTGAGTTTGAGAAGATGAAGATTTTGGTTGTTGATGAAGGTTAAAGAAGTTACAGAGAACCACGAGCACAAGAGGGTTTGTGTAGGTTTGTGAGTGAAAAGGGTGAAAGTGAGAATTGTGGAAAATATATATACAAAACCACTTAGCATGCAAAACGACAGCCTAATTAGAGAATAGGAAACAACAATAATAATTAGTCCAAAAATCTGAGTTGACACACTTGGGGAGAATTAATTGCAGCTAATGATGGTAGTCTAATCTCAAGAATATGCACATTGCTCGAGGAGATCTCAACAGTTTGGATCTTGAGTTCTGAGCTAGACAGTTGTCTAGAAGATCCAATGCCACACGTTTGAGAGGCCACGTGTTGATGTTTCTGACATCAAGAATACCAAAAGGTTTTTGATTCAGGAGGATTCTAATCCAGATAACATCTAACTGGTAGAAGTATCAAAACCAGAACCAGGTGAGCAATAAATGATTAAGTCAGAGCCTATTTAACAAAACAGAAGACAAGCACGAGTTTAAAATCGTTCTAGGCAATCTGCCATGTTTAAATGTTTCAGAATGAAGGAAAATCTATCTTCAACCAAGGGTTTTGTGAAGATATTAGCCTATTAATGGTCTGTATCTATGAATTTTAAACTTATTACCCCTTTGTCGCAACCTAAATGCGAAAAAGAGACAACCGGCGAAAAAGGGAAAATGACAGGAGAGTCGCCACCGTGCGTTATTTATCCCAAAGGAGGGAAAGGAAACGCTCGAAGTAAACCTGGGAGAAAGGAAAGGAAAAGACAAGGTCTCGCAACCAAATCTTGGGTTCGGGAGCCGATTATGCGAAGGGAAGGTATTAGCACCCCTACGCATCCGTAGTACTCTACGGGATCCACTCTTGTTGTTCTTGTCTAAAGGGTGTGGGTTTATCTAATGTACTATTTACTAAAAGAGGGGTCAAAAGAAAATGACTCGCACGGATGTTGCATCCACTGCATACGTATCTCATCTGAATATCAGAATTAGAGTCTTCGTAGCTCGGCTACCTATGGGTTAAGGGGAAGTGTGCTCGGTAAGACATCGCGTCTTATGCCTATGTATCTCATCTGGAATGAGAATCAGAGAAAAACGTAGTTCGGCTAACTATGGGATTGGTTTTGGGCGAACGACGTTACTACACAATCTACCGGATGCTCGACCTTTGGAGACTTACTCGCCTGTAGTAGAAGGAGTAAGCGTGTTCTTAGGAGAAGAAAAATCAATGAGTTTGTTTGGGTTTTAGGGATGCTCATGCAAAAAGGAAGTCCTAGACGAAGGAACAAAGCTACCTTAATTGTCATGCAAACGAGAGACTATCCGAAGCCTAGCAATCCTATACGGAGACAATCATACCATACAAAACAAATATGCATAAAGTAAACACGCCGACGAGGGGGCTCAAACATATATGGGTAGGGCTTTAGTCAAGAGGGGTCATATCAACCTCGACAGACAAGCCATGGGAGGGTAATCAAATGGACTCTTAACCACTGACACTGAACGTCAGGGTGAGCAGATCAAAAGGGGAATGAGGATAAGACCTCATAGCTCTTAACCTTGGACAGGGTAAGCTCACGACAAGGCGTGGGGGTTCAGAAAGATGGAACCCTCTCCACTGACTGACCGGACAAAAGATCTTGGGCTTTTGTTTTGAAGCATCGACACGTAGTGTCATCTTAAAGAACGACGCACTGCATAATGGGGGATTGACTACTAATCCCTTTTATCCGTCAATTGCCTCTTCGTGGAGGTCTTTAGCACTGGTGCCTCTTCTGGGAGGTCTTTGGGCACAAAAGTAAACAAACAAAAGAAAACATTGCCTCCTGTTGAGGTCTTCCAGATAAGAAAGCGGTAAAATGCGGGAAAAATAAAGGGATCAAGAGGTCTACCGTACGGATAAAGATCCGAAGTAATAGCAACTAACGACACAAGAAACCTGGAGATCTCTCAAGCTGGCACCATCAAAGAAAGCAGGTAAATACAGGTAATCAGAATAAACCTCCAGATGGTATCCCACAAATAAAGTGGAACACCAAGCAAGCTATCCCTGCAAGAGTATGTGAGCCCTCACAAAAACTCAACAAACAGGTTAGAGTAACAGGATGGAATCAGGAGGAAACAATGCCATGCTAAACACAAAACAGATTAGAGCAAACGTAAAAAGCAACTGCTGTCGCGATCATTGCTGCTTTGCCTAGCGAGGGCTTAGAGAAGCTTTGCTACAGGCTCGCCTAGCGATGGTGCTAGTGAACGCCTGCGGGTTTTGGGTTTTTCATGGATAACAGTACGATCTCAGAAACCCAATCCCTATGGTATCCATGAGAAACGAAACGATTAAACATTCAAGGTATTGTCTACACATTCATGCACATCTAAACCCGTGGGCAAAACCTAACGATACCTCGTACATTCAGAGCATTCAAATTGAAAGCATAGAGTAATGGGAATAAGGGCAAACCTGATTAGAGAGATCGATTAAAATCGAACGGCACGGCTGGGTTTTCAAAGCAATGTTAGGGTTTGCGTGAGATGGAGGTGAAAAAGTGTGTGAGTCAGAGTGAACTTTTCAGAGCTGTCTGGAGGCTGCTGCAGGTTAGTTCGTAGGTCTCTCTCTGCCAGGGAATAGGAATGGCCTCTGGTTTGGCTCAATGGAATTCTGTATTTATAACCTGATTTTCGTGGCTTGGTGGGCTCAAATGAGGGCAACTCAAGCCCATGACTTTCTGTTATCTTCTGAAAACGTGTGCGCTTCGCCTAGGGAAGGATCTGCTCGCTTAGCGAGCATGACAGTTCAGATTCTCTAGGCAAACCATTCTGCTCGCCTAGCGAGCATGACAGCTCAGGAACGGATTCTTGCTCCTTCAAGATTAGCATTTGGAATGATGGATAGACCCCATTTGAACCTGTTGGAAGTAACTCAAGTCTTTTCCCTTGTGTTGACTGATCACCCGGATAGAACCCACAAAGTGTCGGGGATGATATTCAAGCTTCTTGGATCTGATTCTGATTGACATGATGAAATGCACTATGAAATGTTAAATGACCTAAAGATAAATGCATGAATGAGGAGGGCAAATTTTGGGGTGTTACAGCTGACCCTATTCAATCATCAACTAACCCGAGCAAGATGAAAGCGAACAACTTATCATACAAACAGGGTGAGCTGTGATTGAATACCAAAGACAGACCGAAAATTTGCGCTCCGAGAACACCACAAAAATGCTGAAATAGACCGTGCTATTTATTTTCCTTCCGATCCTCTGGCTGAATCTGGATCAATCTTCTGACTTAATCTTGAGTTTCGATGCTCTGGCTGAATCTATACTCAATTTAGTCCTCTGGTTGGATATTAATTTTGATCCTTGGGTTGGATACGATTTTGATCTTCTGGCTAGATCTACTTCGATCTTAGATTCTCTGGCCGAATCTATTCTCGGTCTTCGGGCTAGACCTGACTTCGATCTTCTGGCTAGATCTACTTTGTTTCGATTCTCTGGCTGAATCTATTCTCTTTGATTCTCTGGCTAAATCTATTTTCGGTCTTCTGGATAGATCTTCTTTGTTTCGATTCTCTGGCTGAATCTATTCTCTTTGATTCTCTGGCTGAATCTATTTTTGGTCTTCAGGATAGACCTGACTTCGATCTTCTGGCTAGATCTACTTCGATCTTCTGGCTAGATCTTCTTTGTTTCGATTCTCTGGCTGAATCTATTCTCGGTCTTCGGGCTATACCTACTTCGATCTTTTGGCTAGATCTGGATTGATTTGATGATAAATTCCCATCATCAGGATCTCGCATCTGAGGCATGCGCTGGTTGACCCTCTTTCGAAATCTACACCCAATCTTCATGTTAGATATATAGCTTCGAGAATATTCCACTTTTTGGGTTTTGTACATATTCTTCAGGCTAGAACGTGTCGCAACGATTCTTCAATTAGACTTTTGTTTTCTAAATGGCGATCCGCGGGCTGGATCCTCTTGTAGGTTGATTTTCTATTGAGCTGTCAATCTACTCCTCTAGCTGGCTTGCCGGGGAAATAACGCTTGTAGGCGACTCTCAGGCTGAATCTTCGAAATGACCCTCCTGCTGGATCATACACACTTGATCCTCTGGCTGAATCTCATGACTTTGGTTGTAAAGTAATTCTTCAGTCTGCTTTGAAGAACTTTTTTATCAACTTATGTGTATGCTTGATATGCATGCAAATGCAAATGTTATGCATGGTGCAAAAAGAAATCTGCTTGGGGAAGCAAACTCCGGTAGGGAACGGATCATTGTATCAATCCTTGAATGCTCTGTGGGGAATGATCCGTCTGCCGGGACCGGGGAGCCACCGAAAATAAATCGGCTCTCCCTTTTTTTGAAAAGTTGACCTTGCTGGGGGAGTATCAACTATGGGAACTTTGTTTGGCGAGGCTCTATGAGGAGAGTCTGTGGGGAAAGCACTTCCTGGGGAGATGTCGTAGGAATCGACCTTTACTGGGGATATGAACTTGCTAATCGTCCTCAGGCTGAGGACCCAAACAAATCTGTTAAAAATAATCTGCTGGGGAATGAGACGAACCCTGGGAACACCACCCTCTTGTCTGTTGGGGATGCAACTACTCCGCTGTTGCTGGGGCTACAAGGTGCAACTCTATTGGGGGACATGCTCTGCTGAGGAGAGACTTTGTCGACTGCTTGGGGATGAGGTTCATGACTTGGCATCCGGTTCCTGTGACCTGTAAACACACACGTATGTCCCGGGGGAATTACTCGGTTTGAATTCACCGTCCGGGATTAAGCACATTCAAAGCAATTTTAAATGTTTTCCTGTGCAAATCATTTGCAAAAGCCACCATCATGTTCAGATGCAATATGTTTCATCAAGAATTCAGACATCTTTTGCAAACAAACTGATAAATGAAAAAATAAAGAGGCTTTTTAACTGAATTATTCGACTTTTATTGGTTGAAAAATTTGTGCCAGGAATAGGCGAGTACATCAGGAAGCTGATCCCAGAAAAGAGGCGATCGCTATAAATTGAACAAAAGAAAACTATCCTAATGGTAATGTGGATACGGGGTCCCACTGAGTTTCGACTCTGCTATGGCTCGTATGACCTCAAGACGCTCTGCTCATCTTGCTTTCTGAAGTGGATGATTAGTCGATCTTTAACCTTCGAAGATTGCTGGATTGAACGAAACGGTGATATAACACGGATGAACTCAGATCGCAGTCATTCACTTATTCCCTCTTTTGCGTGGACCGCCCTTTTGGGTTTTCAATCCACCGGGATACCCTTTTTTGCCTGAGCCGCCCTTTCTCGGTTTTCGACTCACCGGGTCTACATTTTTTTTATTATTTTTTTTATATCCCTAATTTTTGCCCGAACCTCTTTATTATTTTTTTTTGTTCGTCGGGATGCCCATTTCTTGCCTGGACTCTCTTTCTTTCGTCCAGCGGGTCAATTATGCGAATTATTTTTTAACTGCGTCTGAGTTGACAAGGGATGGGAAGTCTTCGCCATCCATGGTTGTTAGCATCAAAGCTCCGCCAGAGAAAACTCTTTTAACCACGTATGGACCCTCATAGTTCGGTGTCCATTTGCCCCTGTGATCTGTGTTGGGAGGAAGAATTCTTTTGAGTACCAATTCACCGACTTGATACTCCCGAGGGTGCACTTTCTTATCAAATGCTCTCTTCATCCGTCTCTGATATAGTTGGCCATGGCATATAGCTGCCAGTCTCTTTTCCTCAACTAGGCTCAGCTGATTGTATCGAGAACGGACCCATTCTGCTTCGTCCAGCTTAACATCCATCAGGACCCGCAAAGAAGGAATTTCGACTTCAACTGGAAGAACTGCTTCCGTGCCATATACAAGCTGATAAGGTGTTGCCCCGGTGGATGTTCTAATTGAAGTTCGATACCCATGTAATGCAAACGGTAACATCTCATGTCAGTCCTTGTATGTTACCACTATCTTTTGCACAATCTTCTTAATATTCTTGTTAGCTGCCTCAACAACGCCATTCATTTTTGGCCTGTAAGGGGAAGAATTGTGATGCTCGATTTTGAAGTCCCGGCAAAGCTCTGCCATCATTTTTTTATTGAGATTCGAACCATTATCAGTAATGATCCGCTCGGGAACTCCGTATCTGCAGATGATATCTCTTTTCAGAAATCTGGCTACCACCTGCTTCATAACATTCGCATAGGATGCTGCTTCCACCCACTTGGTAAAGTAATCAATAGCGACCAAAATGAATCTATGGCCGTTGGAAGCAGTCGGCTCGATCTTGCCAATAACATCAATGCCCCACATTGCAAAAGGCCAGGGTGACGACATGACATTCAATGGGCTTGGAGGGATATGCACTTTATCTGCGTAAACCTGGCACTTGTGACACTTTCGGGCGTATGCGCAACAGTCCACCTCCATTGTTAACCAATAATACCCCGATCTTAACAACTTCTTAGCCATTGCATGTCCTCCGGCATGGGTACTGAAAGATCCCTCATGTACTTCTTGCATTAACATGTCCGTTTCCTGCTTGTCCACACAAATGAGCAAAACCATGTCGAAATTTCGCTTGTACAAAGTATCATCTGAGTTTAGGAAGAAGCTACCGGCTAACCTCCTCAACGTCTTCTTATCGTTCGAAGACGCCCCAGCTGGGTACTCTTGACTCTTCAAGAAATGCTTGATGTCATGATACCACAGCTTATCATCAGATACTGCATCGGCAACAAACACATAAGCGGGTATATCAAGCCGGGATACATCAATTCTGGGTACGTAGTTCTAACATAGCACCTTAATCATCGAAGACAAGGTAGCCAAAGCATCAACAAATTGGTTTTCTTCACGAGGAATGTAATGCAGCTTCACTGTCGTAAAGAAAGTCAACAATCTTCTCGTATAGTCTTTGTAAGGAACCAAATGAGGCTGATGTGTATACCATTTTCCATTGGTTTGATTGATGACAAAAGTTGAATCCCCGTATACATCCAGGGTTTTAATCTGTAGGTTGATGGCTTCCTCAAGTCCTAGGATATAAGCTTCGTATTCGGCTACATTGTTGGTGCAGGGAAAAGTTATTCTCGCACAAAATGGCATATGAACCCCCTCCGGCGTGATCAACACTGCACCAACTCCGCGACCATTGACGTTGACCGCCCCATCAAACATCATGATCCATTTGGATTCAAGGTCCGGCCCCTCCTCCGGGAGTGTTTCCTCGCAATCTTTCAATTTGAGAAACATGATGTCTTCATCAGGAAAGTCGAACCTCATAGGTTGGTAATCATCAATCGGTTTCTCTGCAAGATAGTCATACAAGACACTTCCTTTGATGGATTTTTATGAAGTGTGTTGGATGTCATACTCTGTCAGTATCATTTTCCACCTAGCAACCCTTCCGGTAAGCGCTGGCTTCTCAAAAATATACTTGACTGGATCCAACTTTGATATCAATAGAGTCGTGTGAGTCAACATATACTGTCTTAGTCGGCGAGCAGCCCATGCCAAAGCGCAACAAGTTTTCTCGAGCAGTGAGTATCTTTGTTCACAGTCGGTAAACTTTTTGCTAAGGTAGTATCTTGCATTCTCTTTTCGACCTGACTCGTCATGCTGGCCGAGCAAACAACCCATTGACCTTTCTAACACCGTCAAGTACATGATCAACGGTCTTCCCTCTACTGGAGGCATTAGAATCGGGGCTCCTGCAAATACTCTTTTATTCTTTCAAAGGCTTTCTGACAATTATCATTCCACCTGACCTCTTGCTCTTTTCTCAGCATCTTGAACAATGGCTCACATGTGGCTGTGAGATTAGAAATGAACCTTGAAATGTAATTCAATCTGCCCAGGAAGCCACGAACCTCTCCTTCTGTTTTAGGTGCAGGCATTTCTTGAATGGCTTTTACTTTCGCAGGATCTACCTCTATTCCTCTTTCACTTACAATGAAACCTAACAGCTTACCAATTCGCACTCCAAAAGTGCACTTGTTCGGATTCAGCCTTAACTTGAACCTTCTTAGACGTTCAAACAACTTCTGCAGATTGTCCAGATGTTCTTCTTCAGTTCGGGACTTGGCAATCATATCATCCACATAGCATTCGATCTCTTTGTGAATCATATCATGAAAAAGTGTTACCATAGCCCGTTGGTACGTTGCCCATGCGTTCTTCAACCCAAAAGGCATGACCTTGTAACAGAAGGTACCCCACGGTGTGACGAATGTCGTTTTCTCCATGTCTTCCGGCGCCATCCTAATCTGATTATAACCGGAAAACCATCCATGAAAGAATATACGGAGAACTGAGCTGTGTTATCAGCCAAAACATCGGTGTGAGGTAATGGGAAGTCGTCTTTCAGACTTGCTCTATTCAGATCTCTGTAATCGATGCACATCCGTGCTTTGCCATCCTTCTTGGGTACTGGTACGATATTGGCAACCCATGGTGGGTAACTGGCCACAGCGAGAAACCCTGCATCCCACTGTTTATGAACTTCTTCTTTGATTTTCATTTCCATGTTAGGATGAGTTCGGCGTAACTTCTGCTTCACCGGCGGCATATCTTCATTCAACGGTAACCGGTGCACAACGATGTCCGTATCCAAACCTGGCATATCTTGATAGGACCAAGCAAAGATGTCGACGTACTCACTAAGCGAACTGATCAACTGTTCTTTCACCTCGGCCTGTAGACTGGCCCCGATCTTGATTTCTTTCTTGACGTCTTCGGTACCAATGTTGATGGTCTCAATCACTTCCTGATAAGGTGTAATAGCTCGGTCCTCCTGTTTCAACAACCTGGCTAACTCTTCAGGCAATTCACAATCTTCCTCAACCTCTTCTCCGGCTTGATAGATAGGATTGTCGAAGTCATACTTGGCCATAACAATGTCGTTAGCAGTGAGATCTGGGTGATCATCTTTGTATGATGGAGGATCATGCTTTACCTTAGAACGAGATTTTTGGAAAGAAAAACGAAAAAGAAACGTTGCCATTTTTATTGTTTTTCTGTAGAAGTAAAAAATAATTGAAAGAAAGAGAACACAAAATTGTTTGCAAAAGCTGTCCTTTATTGATGATGAAAATAATTGTGAAATGCGACTAAATGGATGGCCCTACAGATGAATCATTACACCTTGGGCAAAGTGTAAGACTTTATTATGCATGTAAAAAAAGGAAAACAATAAAAATTACTCTTTCAGTAGAGTAACCCGGACGACCAATTGTTGAGCTTTTCTCCCGGGACACACGGGCGAATCCAGCTATCCGAATCACAGTCGCTGTCAGCCTTGTCTTCATCTGCAGCATTGACGATGTGGGGAGAAACCAAACCCTCGCTGGAGAAAGTACCGACTTCATTCTTCTGAGACCCCGAAGTAAACCCCAATCTAAACTTGTCTTCTTTGATGACTGGCTCCACAAATTTGCCCCAGCCTTGGGCATTACCAACTTTAACCACTTCAACAGCTTGCTTGTATGAAGAGATAGAAGTCCCGACCTTCTCGGACTTAGGTGAAAAGACAGCTTCGGGCGCGACCTCACTGATGTTTATGGCTTCGAAGCCCTGACACAGCATCTCATGCATCTCGCCATCCATCTATACATACTTAAATGTAGACAGGTGGCTAACAAAAATATCCTCTTCACCACAAACAGTGACAACCTGACCTTCTAGTTCATATTTGAGCTTCTGGTGGAGAGTAGAAGTAACAGCACCGACAACATGAATCCAGGGCCTCCCTAGCAGACAACTATAGGCAGGCTGGATATCCATCACATAAAAGGTACTCTTGAACACCTGCGGTCCAATCTTAACTGGCAACTCAACTTCGCCAAAGACAGATCTCTTAGAGCCATCAAAAGCCCTCACAACTAAATTACTTGGCCTCAGGATGATGCCATCGCAATCCAACTTCATTAAGGCTTTCTTTGGAAGAACATTCAGAGAAGAGCCTGTATCAACCAAAACATGGGAAAACACCACCCATTTGCATTCCATTGTGATATGCAAGGCTTTGTTGTGATTCCTGCCCTCAGATGTCAGGTCATAGTCCGTGAAACCTAGCCCATGGCTAGCGTTTACATTTGAAACTACCGACTCCAGCTGGTTAACGGTTATCTCTGGTGGAACATAGGCCATATTCAGTACTTTCAACAAGGCGGCTCTGTGCGCCTCAGAGCACATCAATAGCGAAAGAATGGAGATCTTTGAGGGTGTCTGATTTAGCTGGTCGACTACCTTGTAGTCGTTTTTCTTGATAATCCTCATAAACTCATCCACTTCCTTCTCGAATGTGGTCTTAGGAGGAGCTTCCTCAGTAGTAACCTCTTCGGTGGCTACCTGTTTTCCTTTAGCCTTGGCAGCTGCCTCAGCTTCAGTATTCGTGCGCAATATTGATGGTGCAAATAGACGTCCACTGCGAGTGAAGCTACCAACCCCTCCAACATTGTCTACAGCGGAGCTACCAATGTCAATGCCTTCATCGTCAACTTTCCGCCCCTGGAAGTAGATATCAGCCCCATAGTGCCACGGGATAGCACTGTCTTTCTCATTCGGAACAGGTCCTGGTATCGTGATGGTGACCGGACTAACCAAAGTCGGTGGAGGGCTGTCAGAATAAATTATAACTGGTACTGGACTTTCGTTGTTCACCGTTGCTGGTTCTGTACTTTCTGGGAAATATATTGTTGTTGGAGCGGGTCTCTCGGGAACATATATTTCTTCGGGAGTGAAATAAATTGTCACTGTCGACACATCATTCTTCACTGGACGGGTCTGATCGAACTGAAGACAACCTTCATCTATCAGTTGCTGAATACCCCTTCTCAAACTGTCACATCCGTTCTCGGCAACTCGATAATTTTTGCACTCTTCCCCACAGCCTGGGATAATCTGTCCTTTCAAAAGTCGGTCTTTGACCACCGATAGCGAAGTCTTCACTTTAGTCACATCAGAAACCAAATTCAAAGTTTCCCCACTATCACCAGTATTAATCTTCTGCCCGCCGTGGGCTAGCATCGGGTTTTGGATAACATTAGGCACCGGAGAAAAATTGATAGCCTGGGCATCTCTCAAATCTTGTACCTTTAGCTGGAGAGCCTTGCAATTATCTGTAGTATGGCCAGGTGCGTTGGAGTGAAAAGCACATCTGGCGTTGATATCATAACCTCTAGGCAAATTATTGGGATTGATTGGTGGGGCCAGAGTTCTTAACGTAACCAGATTCAGGTCAATCAGCCTGGGAAGTAATACAGAATAAGGCATTGGGGTTGGCTCAATGACCCAGTCCGTCTTCCTTGGACGTTGTTGATAGTGTCTCTGCTGACCCGGATTACCTCCTTGTTGTTGATTATTGTACCTGGGTTGCTGTTGCGGATGATACTGCGGTTGTTGTTGCTGTTGAGGAACAGGTGTTGGAATAGTGATTGCGGCCACTTGATCTTGATAATAATTAGGGCATCCTCTTCCCCTGCCTCTGTCGGCATACACAACGCTTGTCTCGCCTTCTCTTCTTCGCTGACCGTTACCAGCAAACGGTTTCTTGGGACCTGAAGAGCTGGAAGCACTACTGTCTTGAATTCGGCCCATCTTCAACAGACTCTCGATTCTTTCTCCAGCAATTACTATCTCTGCAAAGCTGATTGACGGGCAAGCAGCCAATCTCTCAATATAATTGCCTTGAAGAGTGTTCATGAACATGTCCGCCATCTCCCTTTCAGACATAGGGGGTTGGACGGACGCAACAATTTGTCTCCAACGCTGAGCATATTCTCTAAAGGTCTCCTTGGCAGTCTGAGACATTCCTTGCAACAAGGTCCGATTTGGGGCCATGTCCAAGTTGTATTGATATTGCTTGACAAAAGCCTCTGCCAAGTCTTTCCGACTCTTGATGGTAGTACGAGACAAATGAGAATACCATTCACGAGAAGCTCCAGTTAGACTGTCTACAAAATAGTACATCCACAGCTTTTCGTCTTCCGTGTGGGCTCCCAACCTTCCCAAATAAGATTGGAGATGAGTGCATGGGCAAGAAGCCCCGTTGTATTTCTCAAAAGTAGGGGGTTTGAACTTGTGAGGAATCCTTACTCCCTGAACCAGACCAAGATTTGTGACATCAAAACCTAAGGAATTTTGAGACTCCAAAGATTTTAGCTTCTCAGCAAGCTCATCCATACGGAGAGTGGTCTCATGGGCTTCGTCGTGCAAAGAGAATTGATCATACTGATAATCTTCAGTAACGGGGCGCCCGTTAATCCGAATTCCTTGATTCATGTTGTACCTTCCGCCAATACCATTTCCAACATTCCCCGGGTTGCCAACATTACCCGGGTTTCCATCAGCATTTGCGTTACCCGCGTTACCAGTGTTCATAGGGTTATCAGGGTTCCCAGGGTTACCAGGGTTTCCCTCAGCATTTGGTATCTCTACCTCTGGATCGGGCCTCGGTTGCTCAACCAGTTCCCTCAGCTTTTCCTGGCCTTCTGCCATACCAGTCATCAATGTCATGAACTGATCCATCCTTTCACGCATATCAGCCAGCTCTTTCTGTACTTGGTCCATCGCTAGTTGCGGACGATTTTCCTTTGTCGGGTACCTGTGGACTCGCTTGGGACCAATAATTCATGAGACAGGGAACAAACATTAGACACTGCAGTGACACCTGCAAAACAAACAAGGGTTAGTATGCATGGTATGCGATGCACTGCTTATTCAATTTCAAGGCACCCCCCTTAAAAAGGGAATACTCTGCAAATGAATAAGCATGAGATGTTGGATGCAAATATGCAGATGATGTTATGCAATGCAAAGGCATGTCAATCAGGATTGCTGGATCCGCTTGAACATCTGTCAGGTTGCACTACCTGGAGAGAAACCCACTGAGGAATATAATACCGGATCAGCACTTCGGCATGAATTCGGAACTGGGAACCATAGAACACAATCATCAACTCAGAACCCATACTTCAGAACCAACGGTCACCAACAAGAACCAAACAATAGTCACCAACAGAACAAGTCACCATCAGTACCTGTAAATGATTCATTCCCGCCCCACTCACGGGTGTAATCTAGGCCAGGGTAAGGTCAAGAGAAACGCAGGATAAACAATCCTTTCAAGAATATCATCATATGCACACCAGGTGTATGCAACGATAATACCCCATCAGAATCTGAACTGCTCGTGATACCATATTCCGCTAAGTGGCGCCATACCACCTGCTTCCCATGAATCACTCTATTCCTAGGTGTCCTAAAGTTCACTCATAGCCTGTGTATTGGGCCTTTTACCTCTTGTGACTCCCACCCAATAGTGAAACAGGTACACAACCAGCATAGTATGCATGAAACAGTAAAGCGCACATAGGATGCAATGCAAGCAGATAAGTATGCAAAGCAATAAATAAATAACACACAATAGGCAATAAACAAACAAAAGCTAGGAAAGGCCCACTATGTAAAATACATGTCCCCAGCAGAGTCGTGATAACATGAAATAGTATCACATTCTAGGACTCAATTTAATTAAATTATATTATTATTTACTTCAATTTATTTCATTTTATTCGATATTACGCGGTATTTTCTTTCTATTTATCTCAGGTAGTTTATTTGAAGCACAAGTAAAAAAGGAAGAAAAGGAGGTGCAAAAAGGAATGAAAAGAAGCAAATATCAAAAGCCAAAGCCCAGCCCAAAAACACAAGGTGCTGTGCCTGTGACGAGCGTCACAAAGGCTGTGACGAGCGTCACGCTTTACCCACTTGTGTGACGAGCGTCACACATGGTGTGACGGACGTCACACCATTCTCCTATATTTTTGGCACAAGGAACGCAACAGACCACGTTGAAGCCTACTATCACGCTTGACCGTTTGCAACGTGAAGGCTATGTACACGGAAAACCCTTGGAAGCAGTTACAAAAAGTACCAATATAAATAGTAGCTTTTGGAAAAGCTCTGGGTTCGTTGTTCAATTCTCCCGACTTCGTGCAATTTTTCTTCTTCCAGCCGTGCAAGCATACCACTCTTTTTCTTTACTGTTTTTGCTTTTAAATTGCAGTTTTATTTTTATTTTCTTTTCCAGTTAAGCTTTCAGCACTTAATTAATTCTTTTTCGCGCAATAGTTTCTACACCGGAAACTATTGTGTACCTTTCACCGGATCTAACCTTACGTTAGAATCTAGTTTTTTATTCCTTCGCTTTTATTTTTCTGTTTGATTGAAGAATTCAAGAACAAATCCAACCGGCCTGTGGTGGAGTGTTCAAGACTGCTATTTAATTTCTCAGGTTCTTTAATTATTGTTTGAATTTATATATGCCCTGTTTTACTGTTTATTTATATTATTTGCCTGAGATGAATTTGTTTATGCATGATAATTATTTAGATCTGTTTAGCATGTCTGGCTGATTTATTTAGGTATCGGTATGTAGAGTAAGCGGAATGAAGGAATCAAAACTAAATTGGTTTAATTAAGTTTAAAATTAAAATCACTCTTTTCACGGTCCCAATTTACAGGTTTAATAACAAGGTTTTTGTACGAAAGTAAAAGACATAAAGAAGTTAAAAGCAATAGAACGAGAGTTTGAGTTTTTGACTGGACAGTGTTAATTGGACATTAACTCTAGATCAGGGCGAGAGCAATTTTTAGAGTTAATTAAATTCTAATCTTTTTCAAAAAGTATTTTTAAAGGTTGAATGTGAGGACGAGAGTTAAGCATTTGAGTTTAATTATATAACCTAAGTCAACAGAGCGAGAGTTTGAGATAAGGGTGTTTAAATGATTAGTGTTTTCTTAAAAAGAGTTTCTACGGATTCTATTGTTTTCAAAAAGTGGTTTTTGACTTAACTAATAAGTGACAGCTACGTTAATATAAAAGCATAGTTCATTCAACAGAGCGAGAGTTTGAGATAGGACTTTTAATCAATAGTGTCAACTGAAAAGATTTATTTTAAAACCAAGAAACCAACGAAGATTTGATTCCCTAATTACGACGAACTACATACCGATATCCGTTTAGTTGATATTTAATCTAGATTTTTAGTTTAGTTTTAACTTTTCCCCCGAACAATCAAAGTATTACCCGCCTTAGCTTTACGAAGTAACCTTAGAAAACGGTATATCGATTCATAAGTCCCTGTGGGATCGATATCTTTTAAAACTACACGATAGAACTGTGCACTTGCAGTTTGTACCCCAAATTCGACTCATAAAGTCGCGATCAAGTTTTTGGCGCCGTTGCCGGGGACTTTTATTTAGTCGATATCGTAACTCTTCTGTTACGCTGTAGAGACTAAGGCTTATTTTCCTTTTCTTTTCTTTCTTTCGTTGATTTGTATGCCACACACTCGCTCACAAGGCGAGCCGTTCTACTTACGAATCAACGATATCGAACTATATCTCCGAGTCTTACGACGAATTTGGGAATATCGTGCTGTAAACAATCTCCCTCCTGTTGAACTTCCTGATCTCAAAAATCTTCTTCCTTCGCCAATACCCGAGATGGCAGGACCAACTCGTGCTCTTCGAGATTACGCCGCTCCATCGCAAGATGAGCCGCATTCGAGTATTGCTCCACCCGCAATCGAAGCAAACAACTTTGAACTTAAACCTTCACTGTTGCAGGCAGTGCAACAGAACCAATTCTCTGGAAATCCTACCGAGGATCCAAACCTTCATTTATCCGTATTTGTCCAATACGCCGATACTGTTAAAGCTAATGGTGTCACTTCAGAGGCAATTCGACTTCGTCTTTTTCCTTTCATGTTAAGAGATAGCGCTAGAAGATGGCTTCAATCTCTTCCTTCCAACTCAGTCACCACATGGAACGAGTTGAAGAAAGTTTTTCTTGCTCGATATTTTCCGCCGAGCAAAACAGCTATGTTAAGAGCCCAGATAAATGGATTTAAACAAAAAGATAATGAGTCTCTCTTCGAAGCATGGGAAAGATACAAGGACATGATGAGACTTTGTCCACATCATGTTTTAGAAGACTGGTTAGTAATTCATACCTTCTATAATGGTCTCCTGTACAACACGAGGTTAACAATAGACGCCGCCGCAGGTGGTGCACTAATGAACAAACCTTATGCTGATGCTTACCAACTTATCGAAAGCATGGCTCAAAACCACTATCAGTGGGGAAGCGAACGAGCAATGGTAGAAAAACCTCAAACGAAAACTGGCATGTACGAGATAAGTAACCTTGATCATGTTAATGCAAAAGTGGATGCTCTGGTCCAGAAAATTGAAAGTTTAAATGTATCACCTCCAGCCACCGTGGTAGCTATAACTCAGAATTGCGAAGTCTGTGGAATCCAAGGTCACACTCCTGCAGATTGTCAACTCCTAACAGGAATCCAAGCGGAGCAAGTAAACTTTGCTCAAGGAAGCCCCTACTCGCACACCTATAACTCAAATTGGAAGAATCATCCCAATTTTTCATATAAGAGTAATAATGCTTTATACGCACCTGGACAATCTCCGAATCAAGCCCCAGCTATACCTCCGGGATATCAGAAGCCGATCCCATCTACACCTAACAATAACGCCCCTAGGAAATCCAACTTGGAAATCATGATGGAAAACTTTATAGCTTCTCAACAACAAACCAATAAAGATTTCTTAAACCACAATGTACACACTGGCGAACAAATTAAATAACTAGCAAGTAAAGTAGATGCCCTGGCTACCCATAACAAAATGCTGGAAACGCAAATATCACAAGTAGCTCAACGACAAGCGCCTACTGCTGCCCCAACTGGTACATTTCCTGGCCAACCCCAACCTAACCCAAGAAGCCACGCTCATGCAATTATACTGAGAAGTGGAACGGAAGTGGAAGGACCGTCTGACCCAAGGATAGAAAACCAAAACTCTAAAAAGTCAACTGAGGAGGAAAGTGAACCTAAGAAAAAGGAAGAGAGTAATAAGGAAACCGTAGAAAAGAAGGAACCTTATGTACCTCCACCACCTTATAAACCACCTATCCCTTACCCTCAAAGGCTTATTAAAACCAAAGATGCGGGCCAATTCAAAAAATTTATTGACCTACTAAAACAATTAAACGTCACAATTCCGTTTACAGAAGCTATTACGCAGATGCCCTCATATGCCAAGTTTTTAAAAGAAATTCTTTCTAATAAAAGGAAACTTGAAGATAGCGAAACCGTTACACTCACCGCTGAATGTAGCGCTATAATCCAGAATATGCCTCCTAAACTTAAAGACCCAGGTAGTTTCTCTATACCCTGTCACATAGGAAAATTTGTCATTGACAAAGCCTTATGCGATTTAGGAGCCGGTATTAGTGTTATGCCTTTATCCATATGCAAGAGACTTGAAATGGGAGAATTAAGACCAACTAAAATGTTTGTGCAACTAGCAGATCGTTCCGTCAGATATCCTGTAGGAATTCTTGAAAACGTTCCAGTGCGCATAGGTCAATTCTACATTCCAACCGATTTTATAATTATGGATATTAGAGAAGATGAAGTTACACCCATTATACTGGGAAGACCGTTCTTAGCAACGGCCGGTGCAATCATAGACGTAAAACGAGGACGACTCACTTTTGAAGTAGGAGAAGAGAAAATTGAGTTCATTCTTTCCCAATTTTTGAAAGCACCTGCAATAGAAGATACATGTTACTTCATGGATATCATCGATGAATGCATAAAAGAAACGGAGTTAGAAAAAGACAAATCATCTGACTATCTTGTAGAAGACAAACTCAACCAATGTTTAGCAATAACACCGGATCCTACGCAATGCCTTAAGAAACCAACCCTAGACCTGAAAACACTTCCCAAAAATCTGAGATATGAATTCCTAGACTTAGAACTGGAACGACCAGTGATAGTTAATGTTGACCTAGGAAGACTCGAAACAGAAAACTCCTGCATATCTTAAGAAAATATCCAACCGCACTAGGATACAACATCACCGATCTTAAAAGAATAAGTCCCTCTATTTGTATGCACCGCATCATGCTAGAAGAAGACTGTAAAACTTCTAGGGAACACCAGAGGAGACTAAACCCGATCCTGAGTGAGAAAGTGAAGAAGGAAATAACCAAGTTATTAGAGGCAGGTATCATATATCCTATATCTGATAGCAAATGGGTTAGTCCTGTACACGTAGTACCAAAGAAAGGAGGTATAAGAGTCATTGAAAATGAAAAAGGAGAAACTATAACCAAACGAATCGAATCGGGATGGAGAATGTGCATTGACTATAGGAAACTAAACAAAGCAACCCAAAAAGATCATTTCCCTTTACCATTCATTGACCAGATGTTAGAACGATTAGCAAAACATTCTCATTTCTGCTATCTAGACGGTTACTCAGGTTTCTTTCAAATACCAATTCACCCTGATGACCAAGAAAAGACAACGTTCACGTGTCCTTTTGGTACCTTCGCTTATAGACGAATGCCGTTTGGCTTGTGTAATGCTCCTGCAACCTTCCAAAGGTGCATGATGGCAATATTCGTCGATTTTCTAGAAAACATCATGGAAGTATTTATGGATGACTTTTCCGTATGCGGACAAAGCTTTGAAGAATGCCTTGAAAACCTAAAAAGAGTTCTAGAGCGATGTGTAAAAGTAAACCTAGTACTTAATTGGGAAAAATGTCACTTTATGGTACAAGAAGGAATTATTTTAGGACACATCATCTCGAACAGAGGAATTGAAGTAGACAAAGCCAAAATAGAGGTAATCGAAAACCTTCAACCCCCGAAAACCGTGAGAGAAGTACGAAGCTTCTTAGGACATGCCGGTTTTTAACGACGATTCATTAAAGACTTCTCTAAAATAACTAAACCTTTAACCGGGCTATTAATGAAAGATGCTGAATTCATATTCGATAATAAATGTTTAGAAGCATTTCAAACGCTTAAACAAGCACTGATCTCCGCGCCCATAATGCAGACACCAGATTGGAATGAACCATTCGAAATAATGTGTGATGCCAATGATTACGCTGTAGGTGCTGTTTTAGGACAACGAAGGGATAAAAAGCTTCACGTTATATATTACGCAAGTAGAACTCTAGATGAAGAGAAAATGAATTACGCCACAACCGAGAAAGAACTTCTAGCAGTAGTGTTTGCGCTAGATAAATTTCGTTCTTACTTGGTCGGAGCCAAAATAATCATCTACACTGACCACGCTGCTATCAAATACCTCTTAACAAAAAAGGATGCTAAACCTAGACTCCTAAGGTGGATCCTGTTGCTACAAGAGTTCGATTTGGAAATCAAAGACAAGAAAGGAACTGAAAACGTAGTAGCAGATCACCTCTCTAGACTTGAGAACCTTGAACCGGAAAGAACATCGATTAACGATGATTTCTCGTACGATAAACTTATAGCTACTTTGGAAGAAAATAAAGCTGATAAACAGGTAGAAACCACCTTAGCTATATGTGTTACACCGTGGTACGCTGACCTCGTCAATTATTTAGCTGCCGGAATAGTTCCACCTACCTTATCCTACCAGCAGAAGAAACGATTCTTCTATGACATAAAACATTATTATTGGGATGACCCCTTACTTTTTAAAAGAGGCCCCGATGGTATTTTCTGTCGGTGTATACCCGAAGAAGAGGTAGAAAATATAATCCAACACTATCACTCCGCTCCTTATGGTGGACATGCAAGTACATCCAAGACCTGCTCTAAAATCCTACAAGCCGGTTTCTATTGGCCAAATATATGGAAGGATGTACATGCAGCTATTAAGAAATGTGACAGATGTCATCGCACAGGAAACATATCTAGACGTGACGAGATGCCACAAAAGGGCGTTTTGGAAGTAGAGATTTTCGACGTGTGGGGAATAGACTTCATGGGACCGTTTCCATCCTCTTTCGGTAACAAATACATACTCGTGGCAGTTGACTACGTATCAAAATGGATTGAAGCTATAGCTTCTCCAACAAACGACACACGAGTAGTAACTAGACTCTTTAAGAATATAATATTTCCAAGGTTTGGTGTCCCAAGAATAGTAGTCAGTGATGGTGGATCGCATTTCATATCCAAGGTACTCGAAAAACTACTGCTTAAGTATGGCGTAAGACATAGAGTAGCGACACCTTACCACCCTCAAACCAGTGGGCAAGTGGAAGTGTCTAACAGAGAAATCAAACAGATACTAGAGAAAACAGTCGCCACCTCAAGGAAAGACTGGTCATTGAAATTACCAGAAGCTTTATGGGCTTACCGAACTGCTTACAAAACTCCCATAGGGACAACCCCATTTAAGCTCATTTATGGAAAATCCTGTCACCTCCCGGTAGAATTAGAACATAATGCCTATTGGGCTATTAAAAATCTAAATTTAAACTATAAAGCCGCCGGCAAAAAGAGAATCCTTGATATAAGCGAATTAGAGGAACTCAGAAGAGACGCTTACGAAAATGCCAGAATCTACAAGGAAAGAACAAAACAATGGCATGACAAGCGCATATCAAGGAAAATCTTCAAACAAGGCGATACAGTCCTTTTATTTAACTCTAGGCTAAAGTTATTCCCGGGAAAACTACGATCTAGATGGTCAGGTCCTTTTCAAATCACCAATGTTTTTCCCAGTGGAGCAGTAGAAATTAAAGGCAAATCTATGGAACCATTTACCGTAAACGGGCAACGTCTAAAACATTATCACTATGCAGAAAACAATGAAGATTCGCAAGTCTTGCACTTAGACGAAATGCCTCCAGAACTTATAGATTATAATTGATAGTTTTTATGTCGAGCTTGCGACATTAAACAAAGCGCTTAGTGGGAGACAACCCACAAATTTTTTATTTTATTTTTATTTCTTCTTTAATTATTCTTCTAAATTTTATTTAGTATTCATTTTTAATTTATTTTAACTTATAAATTTTTTTATTCTTTTCTTCTTTCGGCATTTGGCCAAATCCTGACTAAAACTCTTGTTTTTCTTTTCTCTAGCTAACACTAACCTGATGGGACAAATTGATCGTATGGGTATCAAATTCAGAGGGCAAGCTCAAAAACTAAAGTTTGAGGAACTAGCAGAGAGAGAGATGCTACCTAGTTTGTATGCTGATGATTGGGCAATGACTGCCCTTGGACTAAGAGAAAGTGTCCTGTATTTGCTGAGTCAGATAGGGTGGGAAACCTCTCCTATCCGTAGATAATTTGTCACTTACCGGAGACTGACTCTAGAATTCCTTAGTTCTCTGATCTATCTATCCAGCCATGGAAAAGGAATAAGCAGAGGTTTCATCCAGTTCAGAATGTTTAACATGGAGTACCAATTTAATATTCAAGACTTTACCAACCTTTTAGGTTTCCCTACCTCCTTTGACACATTCACAGTGAGCCAAGAAGAACTTTTTGAATATAGAGAACTTGAACACTTTTGGGGTAACTTTACTGGAAATGACGATCCCGAGGAACATGAGTTTCTCTCTGGAAACATACATAACCCGGCCTTTCGTTACTTCCATAAGATCCTGACCCACACCTTATTTGGGAAAAAGCCAAACAGTACCACAGTTTCACGTGATGAACTCTTCATCATATTTTGTGCTTCCCAGAACCGTCCAGTAAACGGTGCCACTTTTATGTTGGCAAATTTAGACCACCTTATCCAAGATGAACGAGCACCAATTCGAATAGGCGGCTTGATAACCATGATTGGTAATGCTATCGGATTACGTCAGCCTATGCTTGACCTAAGCCCTTTTTGTGGCATTGCGACTATGAGTATACCCTTCCTCTTCAACACTATGTTTATAGCAAACCTAGGATCTGAAGAGTTTGATCTTATAATTAATAACCAAGTTCTTTGCCTATTCACCATGCCAAATCCTAGGACTAGTGTTCATAACCGCAATAACTGGCTCTACAATCTGAACGAAACCCCCTCTCCTGCTAGATCCACTGAATCCATCCAGGACTATGAAATTTGTGATGACCAGATTCCTTATGCTGAATCAGACCCTCAGACACCATCTGGTTATTATGATATTGATCCTCCTCCTCAACCTGTTCAGACCGAAGAATCGGCAATACCCGACCTTAGACATCATATGCCCGGAACTGATTATAACACTGCCATTGAAGCTTTGATGTCAGAACAAGACGCCCTCAGAGAAGAGTTCGCTAACATGAGACACGAATTTCTAGGATACATGAACAGTATGACAAAATCAGTTTCACGAGTTGCTATACCGTGTTAACTCCTTTGTTCCTCCGGCCAGAGATCATGCAGATGGATAGAAGTCGTTTTTCTTAGTTATCTAGTTTTAATTAGATTATTCATTAATGTTATTTCAAATTATGTTCGTATTTGTTTCTCTTTCGCATTTTTGTTTTTTCCAATGTTACATTATGATTATTTTATGAAGTTATTGATTTATCCTATTTTATTATGAATTATGCGATATCTATCAATAATGCTCTCTACTGTTGCTGCCTACATAGCTTATTAAAGAAAAATATAATTATGCACTATTATACAAAGTAGAATAGCATGCAGGGAAATTTAAATAGCCGAATAAAATAATCTGAAGCAAAACAAAATAAATAATAAAAATAAATTACCAAAATCATTATGAAGAACGCAAGCAGAAACCATGCCAATATGACTGTGTGACGAGCGTCACACAATCTATCACGGACGTCACGCCAAGTGTTTGTGACGCCTGTCATGCCCCTGTAACGAGCGTAACACCCTTCTGACTAGGTGAACGTTACAAAGCCGTTGGAGACGACCGTTACACCTCTTCACCTTTTTACCTTCCCCATTTATTCATATTTACCCACATTTATTTACTTTTCAACCACTCCCTTTCCAACTTCAAATTTTTTCCTATAAATACCCACCATACCTTTCTTCCTACATCGCAACTATTCTATACAATCAAATATATTTCTTTTCTTTCCTAATTACTTCTTCCAACTCATTCATCAGTATGGCGGGAAATCAAAATTTCGGAAATATCATCTTCCGATCCGAAGATGATAATTATCAAAGGGAGCAGTTTGAGCGTTTCCAACAACGAGGTATCACCTCTACCAGGTATCCTGATTTAACTTGTTTACAAGAATTAGGATTACTTCAAGGTATATAATGGATGCTCCGCCTTGCTGATTTAACCTTTCTATGCACGCATAATCAACCAACCTACCCATCCATAACCTTAGAATTTCTAAGTTCCTATTCTTACAACACTCCCACCGGTGAAGACGAATTCTTAACCGGTACCGCAACCTTCCGTATGTTCAACACCGAATACTCCCTATCCCAAAACCAATTGAGCACCATGCTACAATTCCCCATAGAAGGTCAAGTCTACCCCAGAATCCCTCCAAACTTAAACTGGAACACAGTTGCCGCTTTCGACCTCTTTAGGAAAATATCCGGTGTAGATGCCAACAACTGGGAAGAGCTCCTTGTTTCCCATCTACATAACCCAACTATCCGGTAATTTATCCGCATCCTACAAAACACAGTTTTTGGAAGACCGAACAATAGCAAGGTCAACGCAAAGGAACTATTCTTCCTCGAATGCGTCTTCAAACCGAATGCTAAGGTAAACGCCGCCTCCTTCCTATTTCATCATATCCGCATCTTATGTGCTAGAGGCCGTCAACCTTTTGTAATTGGTGGATTAATCACCACCATAGCACTTGGCTTAAACCTAGGGGACCGACTCCAAACTTTAGAATCTTTACCTCCCCTATTTATGGATATAAGCTACTGTCGGTCCAGCCGCCTAATAAAGAACAGAGTAGGCGGAAAATATTACCTTATGGTGAATAACCAGGCAGTCCCAAGCGTTGTTCTACCCAACATTGCCCTAACAGATGTCACCAACCCCAACCGCCACCTCTATGATCTGAATGCTCCCGAAGCTACCGAGCCTTCACATACAAACCCGTCTACCGACGAGTTCGACGAAATGAAGCAAGGTGATCATGCTCCTGCACAACAATCAGTCCCGCTCAACCCTTCCGATAATGCAGCTGGCCCATCCTCATGACGTCGTCGACGAAGAAGGCCTGCAACCAACGACGACATCATGGATGCTATTGATGGTATGCAAGCACAGAATCTCGAAATGATGCAAATGATGCGCCAAATGCAACAACAACAGGAAGCGAGGAATGCCATAACCGACCAGCGGTGCACTGATTTGCTTAGCAGGTTTGATAACTTAGAAGTACATCAACGATCACCAGGTCCAAGAACAAGAGGCGGCAGGCAGCCTTAACTTTAGTTTCCTTTTCCTTTCTTTTTGTAATTCATTTCTTTTCCTTAAAACATTGGGGACAATGTTTCATTCAAGTATGGGGGGAAACCGTGTTCTTTCTATCCTCCTTTTTATTTTTCAAGTATGTACCTTTCTTTTCATTGTTATTTCCCTTATAAAAATAAATAAATAATAATAATAATAAAATAATATTTCTTATAATATATATTTATTTTAAGTTAAGTCCCAAGTGTGAAAACTTTCTATTATCTATTCCCTCAAAATTTTCATGAGCCATAACAAAAATTTAACACACCCAATAAGTATAAAGGTCGCTTATTTTATAAAACTTGAGTGAAATCAAGACAAAAATTATTACCATAACAACGCTCTAAGAACCTCAACATGTTAGATCAGGATAAGTACCTATTATACCAATCCCTTGAACTTTTAATTTTATAGTAACCCCGAGTAGTTTATACGAGAAGTCAGCACCATCTTACTAGCAAACTACGTGGAGGGCCGATGAATATAAGTGAATGATTCCCAAAGTAACATAAAATATATATATATATATATATATATATATATATATATATATATATATATATATATATATATATATATATATATATATATATATATATATATATATATATATATATATATATATATATATATATATATATATCAGGAAATGCACTAATTAAGTTAGGTGATCCTTACCAGATCATTTAATCTAAAGGTTGCATATCATACAAAAGCATAATATGAAAGATCCATTATGAGTTGGTTCAGCAGGTATCTGGTACTGAACTTGGTAGGGCGGACTACGGTCCGATCCCCCGCAATTTGCAATGGACTGAATAACGAAGTTATCCGACTTATGTACCAGAACTTCTAGCAAAAAGGGGATCAGAATCACTAACCGGTTACTCCACTATGTGCGCGAAAAGATAAAGGGCTTAATGTGATTTCGCTAGAATGAAAACGGGTGAAATAAGAGTAAAGGAACTAGGATAGCTATAATGGCATTACTCGAACTGGTTTGCATAAGGTGGGGTTATCTGAGGTTGTGACGGTGGTTGTTGATGTCAAGATTAAACTCAAGTTACTTCTAAACAAGGTTTACATGCAACCTAGTACGAATTGATGTGTGTTTTGAAATTTCATCTGGCTAAAATATTTAAAACAAGTTCTATACTGTATTTTGCTTGAGGACAAGCAAAGATCTAAGTATGGGGGAGTTTGATAACATGAAATAGTATCACATTCTAGGACTCAATTTAATTAAATTATATTATTATTTACTTCAATTTATTTCATTTTATTCGATATTACGCGGTATTTTCTTTCTATTTATCTCAGGTAGTTTATTTGAAGCACGAGTAAAAAAGGAAGAAAAGGAGGTGCAAAAAGGAATGAAAAGAAGCAAATATCAAAAGCCAAAGCCCAACCCAAAAACACAAGGCGTTGTGCCTGTGACGAGCGTCACAAAGGCTGTGACGAGCGTCACATATGGTGTGACGGACGTCACACCATTCTCCTATATTTTTGGCACAAGGAACGCAACAGACCACGTTGAAGCCTACTATCACGCTTGACCGTTTGCAACGTGAAGGCTATGTACACGGAAAACCCTTGGAAGCAGTTACAAAAAGTACCAATATAAATAGTAGCTTTTGGAAAAGCTCTGGGTTCGTCGTTCAATTCTCCCGACTTCGTGCAATTTTTCTTCTTCCAGCCGTGCAAGCATACTACTATTTTTCTTTACTGTTTTTGCTTTTAAATTGCAGTTTTATTTTTATTTTCTTTTCCAGTTAAGCTTTCAGCACTTAATTAATTCTTTTTCGCGCAATAGTTTCTACACCGGAAACTATTGTGTACCTTTCACCGGATCTAACCTTACGTTAGAATCTAGTTTTTTATTCCTTCGCTTTTATTTTTCTGTTTGATTGAAGAATTCAAGAACAAATCCAACCGGCCTGTGGTGGAGTGTTCAAGACTGCTATTTAATTTCTCAGGTTCTTTAATTATTGTTTGAATTTATATATGCCCTGTTTTACTGTTTATTTATATTATTTGCCTGAGATGAATTTGTTTATGCATGATAATTATTTAGATCTGTTTAGCATGTCTGGCTGATTTATTTAGGTATCGGTATGTAGAGTAAGCGGAATGAAGGAATCAAAACTAAATTGGTTTAATTAAGTTTAAAATTAAAATCACTCTTTTCACGGTCCCAATTTACAGGTTTAATAACAAGGTTTTTGTACGAAAGTAAAAGACATAAAGAAGTTAAAAGCAATAGAACGAGACTTTGAGTTTTTGACTAGACAGTGCTAATTGGACATTAATTCTAGATCAGGGCGAGAACAGTTTTTAGAGTTAATTAAATTCTAATCTTTTTCAAAAAGTATTTTTAAAGGTTGAATGTGAGGACGAGAGTTAAGCATTTGAATTTAATTATATAACCTAAGTCAACAGAGCGAGAGTTTGAGATAAGGGTGTTTAAACGATTAGTGTTTTCTTAAAAAGAGTTTCTACGGATTCTATTGTTTTCAAAAAGTGGTTTTTGACTTAACTAATAAGTGACAGCTACGTTAATATAAAAGCATAGTTCATTCAACAGAGCGAGAGTTTGAGATAGGACTTTTAATCAATAGTGTCAACTGAAAAGATTTATTTTAAAACCAAGAAACCAACGAAGATTTGATTCCCTAATTACGACGAACTACATACCGATATCCATTTAGTTGATATTTAATCTAGATTTTTAGTTTAGTTTTAACTTTTCCCCCGAACAATCAAAGTATTACCCGCCTTAGCTTTACGAAGTAACCTTAGAAAACGGTATATCGATTCATAAGTCCCTGTGGGATCGATATCTTTTAAAACTACGCGATAGAACTGTGCACTTGCAGTTTGTACCCCAAATTCGACTCATAAAGTCGCGATCAAGTCGCCAGCTGTCGCAACCTAAATGCGAAAAAGAGACAACCGGCGAAAAAGGGAAAATGATAGGAGAGTCGCCACCGTGCGTTATTTATCCCAAAGGAGGGAAAGGAAACGCTCGAAGTAAACCTGGGAGAAAGGAAAGGAAAAGACAAGGTCTCGCAACCAAATCTTGGGTTCGGGAGCCGATTATGTGAAGGGAAAGTATTAGCACCCCTACGCATCCGTAGTACTCTACGGGATCAACTCTTGTTGTTCTTGTCTAAAGGGTGTGGGTTTATCTAATGTACTATTTACTAAAAGAGGGGTCAAAAGAAAATGACTCGCACGGATGTTGCGTCCACTGCATACGTATCTCATCTGAATATGAGAATCAGAGTCTTCGTAGCTCGGCTACCTATGGGTTAAGGGGAAGTGTGCTCGGTAAGACATCGCGTCTTATGCCTACGTATCTCATCTGGAATGAGAATCAGAGCAAAACGTAGTTCGGCTAACTATGGGATTGGTTTTGCGCGAACGACGTTACTACGCAATCTACCGGATGCTCGACCTTTGGAGACTTACTCGCCTGTAGTAGAAGGAGTAAGCGTGTTCTTAGGAGAATAAAAATCAATGAGTTTGTTTGGGTTTTAGGGATGCTCATGCAAAAAGGAAGTCCTAGACGAAGGAACAATGCTACCTTAATTGTCATGCAAACGAGAGACTATCCGAAGCCTAGCAATCCTATGGGGAGACAATCATACCATACAAAACAAATATACATAAAGTAAACATGCCGACGAGGGGGCTCAAACATATACGGGTAGGGCTTTAGTCAAGAGGGGTCATATCAACCTCGACAGACAAGCCATGGGAGGGTAATCAAATGGACTCTTAACCACTGACAGTGAACGTCAGGGTGAGCAGATCAAAAGGGGAATAAGGATAAGACCTCATAGCTCTTAACCCTGGACAGGGTGAGCTCACGACAAGGCGTGGGGGTTCAGAAAGATGGAACCCTCTCCATTGACTAACCGGACAAAAGATCTTGGGCTTTTGTTCTGAAGCATCAACACGTAGTGTGATCTTAAAGAACGACGCACTGAATAACGGGGGATTGACTACTCATCCCTTTTATCCGTCAATTGCCTCTTCGTGGAGGTCTTTAGCACAGGTGCCTCTTCTGGGAGGTCTTTGGGAACAAAAGTAAACAAACAAAAGAAAACATTGCCTCCTATTGAGGTCTTCCAGCTAAGAAAGCAGTAAAATGCGGGAAAAATAAAGGGATCAAGAGGTCTACCGTACGGATAAAGATCTGAAGTAATAGCAACTAACGACACAAGAAACCCGAAGATCTCTCAAGCTGGCACCATCAAAGAAAGCAGGTCAATACAGGTAATCGGAATAAACCTCCAGATGGTATCCCACAAATAAAGTGGAACACCAAGCAAGCTATCCCTGCAAGAGTATGTGAGCCCTCACAAAAACTCAACAAACAGGTTAGAGTAACAGGATGGAATCAGGAGGAAACAATGCCATGTTAAACACAAAACAGATTAGAGCAAACATAAAAAGCAACTGCTGTCACGATCGCTGCTGCTTCGCCTAGCGAGGGCTTAGCGAAGATTCGCTACAGGCTCGCCTAGGGATGGTGCTAGTGAACGTCTGCGGGTTTTGGGTTCTTCATGGATAACAGTACGATCTCAGAAACCCAATCCCTATGGTATCCATGAGAAACGAAATGATTAAACATTCAAGGTATTGTCTACATATTCATGCACATCTAAACCCGTGGGCAAAACCTAACGATACCTCGTACATTCAGAGCATTCAAATTGAAAGCATAGAGTAATGGGAATAAGGGAAAATCTGATTAGAGAGATCGATTAAAATCGAACGGCACGGCTGGGTTTGCAAAGCAATGTTAGGGTTTGCGTGAGATGGAGGTGAAAAAGTGTGTGAGTCAGAGTGAACTTTTCAGAGCTGTCTGGAGGCTGCTGTAGGTTAGTTCGTAGGTCTCTCTCTGCCAGGGAATAGGAATGGCCTCTGGTTTAGCTCAATGGAATTCTGTATTTATAACCTGATTTTCGTGGCTTGGTGGGCTCAAATGAGGGCAACTCAAGCCCATCACTTTTTGTTATCTTCTAAAAACGCGTGCGCTTCGCCTAGCGAAGGATCTGCTCGCTTAGCGAGCATGATAGTTCAGATTCTCTATGCGAACCATTCTACTCGCCTAGCGAGCATGACAACTCAGGAACGGATTCTTTCTCCTTCAGGATTAGCATTTGGAATGATGGATAGACCCCATTTGAACCTGTTGGAAGTAACTCAAGTCTTTTCCCTTGTGTTGACTGATCACCCGGATAGAACCCACAAAGTGTCTGGGATGATATTCAAGCTTCTTGGATCTGATTCTGATTGACATGATGAAATGCACTATGAAATGTTAAATGACCTAAAGATAAATGCATGAATGAGGAGGGCAAATTTTGGGGTGTTACACCCTTTCTGAACATAGTCTCTGATAAAATGATGTTTAATTTCTATGTGCTTCGCTCTGGAATGTAAAATAGGGTTCTAACTTAAACATATGGCAGCAGTATTGTCATAAAAGATATGGATGTTACTCTCATATATCTAAAAGTCCTCAAGCTGGTTCTTCATCCAGAGCATTTGAGTGCTGCATAGTGAAGCTGAAATGTATTATACTTCTGCACTTGAGAGTGCAATGGTTGATTGTCTTTTGCTGGCACATGAGATGAGGTTTCCTCCCAGAAACTGACAATTCCCAGATGTGCTTTTACATTCCAATTTGTCTCCAGCGTGTAATACCCCAAACTTTACCCTTCATTTTTCCTGGAAGCATGGGATTATGTTTCACACTTCATTAGCATCACATTAGGTCATACTCATTGCATACTGCATTAGTGACATGGAAATCAGATTTTGATTGATCACTCCTTAATAGAAGGAGCCCACACAAAGCAAGATTTAGAATTGGACTTCATTTTCTAAGCATACAAGTCTCAAAGGTCTCAGGGGGCTCTAGGTATCTTATTATGATCCTCAGTTCATCAGTGAAGGATTCAGAGCTATCAGAGTGTTCATCTGAATTTAATCAAGAAATTAGGGTTTCATGGCTACCTGCAATAGGCAATGCTTTCTTGGAAGTAGAGGGGCTTATCCATGTCATGATTGGAGAGGCATTTTGGCCTAGGAAGACTCACAATTATCTCAGAAAGATCCATTGGCAAGCAGTGCAATCAATTCCCGATCAATTTTGCCCTAAACTAGGGTTTGGTATAAAATCAGTTTATTTCTGATTCTTTGGGTGAAACTATTTTCCATGGCCCTCCATATGTCCACAAGGGTGTACATACAAAAAATCATCTTTTTATTTGAGCCAGAAGTGCTTCAATTGATCACTAGAATCGGGAATCAGACGGTTTGGGAAAGTCAACTGTGGGGCCATAAAAGTCAACTCCTGACTTTTTGAGAGTGGAATCTCAAAATTCATGCCTAGGGGAGCCTACATGTGAAATTTTATCTAGGTTGGATCATGGATTCATCATTTAATCAGGAATTGGAAAAGTTACTTAATTTGGAAATGGTTGACTTTCCATTTAGCGCAAGTTTTCATGATTGTTGCACTCACTTTAAGCCCATTTACCATCAAGATAAAAGCTCCATTTGAAACCTTCTCCAACATGAAAGTTGTTCCTCTTGTTCCAAGATTTCTAGCAATATAAAGTTTGCTCCATTTGGATCAAGATTGAGAAAGTTATGCTTAGTCAAAGTGGGACATATTTTTAGGACACTTAGAAAAATTTCTAAGTCTCAAAATCTTCAAAGTTTGTCAAGACTTCTTCGCCAGATTGCTTGCACTTCAAGGCATCAATGGAAAATGTTTTCTTCACAACAATTATACCTTGCCATGTCCTCTTTCACCTCCTTTTGGAATCATCGCATTTTGATCTATGGTTTGAGAGATACATTCACCTAAAGTGGGCACCATGACTTGATTTTCTAGGCAGATTTTAGGCCAAACTGGCCCAACCATTTTGCAGTTGGGGTGACATGTTTTGGGGACCATTTTTCACCTTCTTCCATTCATCATTTCCATTTGTGCTCAACATGAAAGATGACATGCTCCATGAGGTCTTTCTACTGTTTGCATTGTCTCACCAATTGGTAGCTTGCTCATTAAGTTACATAGCCACAAAGTCATCATCTTGGACTGTTTTCTTGCTTGCCAAACCAGACCAAAGTTATGCTGCATAAATCCAGCCCATGTTTGTTTCCTCATTTGGCCATGCACCGTATTTCCATTCACTTAAGAATTTGGCCCAAAATAATAACCTCTCACGTGCCCTTTTCTTTTTCTAACACCACCTCACCAAATGTACATTTTTTGCCCATAAACCAAAACATTTATTTCAGAGCCCATTAAACATTTGATCCACTATATTTAAGAGCTAAACACCCTAAACCTAAAAAGCATTGTGAATTTTCGAGCAAGCAAGCAAGACAAGTTTCATTTGAAGGTCAGATTCCATTCTTTCTCAACAAGGTCTCAAGTTGAAGCTCTTGAACTGAGGCATCAAGGCAACACCTTTCTTCTTCCATACTCTCTATAACCAAGGGGCAGTGGACAAAGCTTCCACTAGGTAACCTTCATTACTTCATTTCCATGGCCATGTATTGCTTACTATGCTTATTATCATTACTGTTTACCATGCTTGTTTCATGACACTACCATGCTCATCATCATTACCATGCCAATCATATGCTTGTGTTCTTGATGTTGGTTTATGTTGTTGCTTGTTGCTCATATCCGTGGCCATGTTGTCATCTTGTTGACAATTTTTCTCCATGATTAAGCCACCTTTTCACTTAAACAAAGATACCATGTTAGACCTTGCATTTCATACTTGAGATCAGGGCTTTATTTCATGTCATTTGATGCCCTATGGTGCTCGTATTCTTGAGTGGAAGTTTGAAAAAACTCACTGCATTTTCACGTGTCTGCATGGTTATGGCATTAGGGTTTGGTTTGTGGAAGAAGATGACCGCGTGTCGCTTTCAGAACCGTTAGATCCAGCGCACATCTTTTAATCTGGCCCATCCATGTTATTTTGTCTTTTAGTCACTTAAAACAATGTGACCAATATATACATAGTTGTAATACCCCAAAATTTACCCTTCATTTTTCCTGGAAGCATGGGATTATGTTTTACACTTCATTAGCATCATATTAGGTCATACTCATTGCATACTGCATTAGTGGCATAGAGATCAGGTTTTGATCGATCACTCCTTAACAGAAGGAGCCCACAAAAAGCAAGATTGAGAATTGGACTTCATTTTCTAAGTATACAAGTCTCAAGGGTCTCAGGGGGGTCCAAGTATCTTATTATGGTCCTCAGTTCATCAGCGAAGGATTCAAAGCTATCAGAATGTTCATATGGATTTAATCAGAAATTAGGGTTTCATGGCTACCTACAACAGGAAATGTTTAGTTGGAAGTAGAGGAGCTCATCCATGTCATGATTAGAGAGGCATCTTGGCCTAGGAAGATTCACAATTATCTCAGAAAGATCCATTGGCAATCAGTTCTTGATCATTTTGCCCTAAAATTAGGGTTTGGTATAAAATTAGTTTATTTCTGATTCTTTGGGTGAAACTCTTTTCCATGGCCCTCTATATGTCCATAAGGGTCTACATACAAAAAATCAGCTCTTTATTTGAACTAGAAGTGCTTCAATTGATCAATGGAATCGGGAATCAGACAGTTTGGGAAAAGTCAACTGTGGGGCCAGAAAAGTCAACTCCTGACATTTTGAGAGTGGAATATCAAAATCCATGCCTAGGGGATCCTAAATGTGAAATTTGATCAAGTTTGGATCATGGACTCATCATTTAATCAGGAATTGGAAAAGTTACTTATTTTAGAAATGGTTGACTTTCCATTTAGGGCAAGTTTTCATGATCATTGTACTCACTTTAAGCCATTTTGCATCAAGATAAAAGCTCCATTTGAAAATTTCTCCAACATGAAAGTTGTTCCTATTGTTCTAAGCTTTCTAGAGATATAAAGTTTGCTCCATTTGGATTAGAATTGAGAAAGTTATGTTTAGTCAAAGTGAGACATTTTTTTAGGACACTTAGAAACATTTCTAAGTCCAAAATCTTCAAAATTTGTCAAGACTTCTTGGCCAGTTTTCTTGCACTTCAAGGAATTATTTGAAAATACTTTATTCACAACAATTGTACCTTGCCATGTCCTATTTCACATCCTTTTGGAATCATCTCATTTGGATTCATGGTTTGAGAGATACATTCATTTAAAGTGGGCACCATGACTTGATTTTCTAGGCAGATTTTGGGCCTGGCTGACCCAATCAGATTTTCTAAGCATGCTGCATAAACCAGTCACGTTTTTTACCTCTTTTGGCCATGCATTGGACATCCATTCACTTAAGTTTGGCCCAAATTAACAACATTTTACACCTCACTTCACACTTTTATTCTTATGGATAAATCACTTATTAAAAAGCCCATGAGAACACCTAATCCACCCTATTTAAGAAGCTGAAACCCTAACCCTAAAGGAGCATTGGAATTTCGTGGCAAGGAGGCAAAGCTTCATCACATATCAGATTCCATTCCACTTCTATTTTCCATTAGGTAATCATCTCTTCCATGGCCATGTTTTGATATATCTACGCTTGCTTACCGTGTTCATCACCATTAATCCTTCCGTTTTCATATTCCTTTTTCTTATTTAAAATATTTTCTTCGTCCATAAAATTACCCAAAAATATTTTTCACTTTTATTAACGTTTTACTTAATTTTATATAATTTTTATTTTCGTATTTTTTTAATATTAATGTTTTATTTTAATTATTTATTCTAAATGGTCCATTTTAACACACTTTTTTTTATTGATTTTATTTTTATGACTTAAAATTATTGTTAGCATTTGATTTTTGGGATGAAGGTTGACAACTGACTCATGGTCAACCTGACCTTTTCTTGGAATTTTATTTCACATTTTCAATTGATTTTAGATTTATTTTTGGCCTAGTTTGGTTGGTTGACTTTTAATTGGACTTCTATTTTATTTTAATTAATTCACGTAGCAATTTTCGTTATTTTTAAAATCTTTTTGGGGGATGATGATGTCTGATCCCACCTTGTTTATTTTAATTTTTCATAATTTTCTTGATTAATTTACTATTTATTCTTGATTTATTTCTAACCTAGTCTTATTAATTGACTTTTGGTTTGACTTATGTTTTGTTTTAATTAATTCACGTGCCAATTTTCATTATTTTTAAAATCTTTTTGGGGAATGATGATGTCCTGACCCCACCTTATTTAGTTTAATTTTTCATAATTTTCTTGATTAATTTGCTATTTATTTATTATTTTTTAATTTGACTTGAATTTTCAGTTGACTTCTTTATGATCGATGTTTGACTTAGGTATTGCTTATGGCAATTGAAGAGATCTTTTGATCCTCCCTCGTTCATCTCATATGCCATGTATTAGAGGCCATTTAACTTGATTTTATTTGGTCCTTACCTCATTTCCTGATTAAATTATTCAGTGGACCCTTCATGTGCATATTTTCATTTGTCTGATTCATCTATTAGCTGTTATGCTTGTTTCTTTCATCCATGCTTCTATTGTTTGATTATTTAACATGTTCATACTCCCATGCATTGCTTAAATGCTCCATTATTTGATTCTTTGGTTTGATTATATATTGTTTATTTATCCGATCTGATTGATAACTGTTGCCTACATGTATGATGTATGAGGCATATATTCTTATTGTTTGTTTGGCATGAACAATCCCCATTCATAACAAATGTACCCCTCTCCCATAAAGTGTATAATATTTATTCTTTTATTCTTTATTCACCTATTAATACAAGACTTAAAATGAACATCCGATAACCATTTCAAAATAAGATCAAAAGCTCGATCCTACATCGAGTAATCATTTTCAAAACTTAACAGAACCAGCACGTATTCGTCCTTTCTCTTGTAAGTCGATTTCTTCATGCATCGCCATCTACCTGTAAGTCGATTGCCTCCGACATCACCATCTACCCTTATCCGTAACTCGTCTCCGCGCTCCATCCGTCGACTCTTGTTCCGTTTAGGTAGCACCCATTAGGTAGAAACCTTTGTATGATAGCATAGGTAGAATTCCCTTATTCTTTGCATGCTAACATTAGGTAGATGTTCCCCTTTGTAAATCCTAACACATAGGTCCATATTGCATAACTCTAGAGCAGAGCTTCCCCACTTTTAGACCTTCCGTGCGTCTCCGATCTTGTGGCATGTCAGTTCGTTCTATTGCAAAGAGGTAACTGCCTAAGACTAGATTCAGCGAACTGTGACACCTACTGCTAGGACGTTGAACACACTGCCCACCCTCCTTTGACACAGCTGATGTCCTCTTTTGTAAGTCCATGTTCAGATGGCAATCCTTAACCCCTAGTTAGCCGAACTACGTTTTGCTCTGATTCTCATTCCAGATGAGATACGTAGGCATAAGACGCGACGTCTTACCGAGCACATTTCTCTTTAACCCATAGGTAGCTGAGCTACGAAGACTCTGATTCTCATACTTAGATTATATACGTAGGCAGTGGATGTGACATCCTTGCGAGTCATTTTCTTTTAACCTTCCTTTTAGTAAATAGTACTTTAGATATACCTACACCCTTTAGACTAGAACAACACTTATGAAAAGGGCTCCCTAGGAGTACCTAGGATGTTTTGGGTGCTTAAAACCTTCCCATTGCATAACCAACCCCCTTACCCAGATCTCTGACATTTTTACTAGTTTTTGATTCGATAAAACTTTTAGGTTTTTGTTCGCTTTCTAACTTTGGATAAATAGAAGTGCGGTGGCGACTCGACTTGTATGGTTTACCTTAGATTTAGTCAATATCTCTAATGGTAACGAACACCCCGCTACAGAAAAGTGGCGACTCTGCTGGGGAATATCATTTGCCTAGTGGGTTTTTCCTACTTTTCATATTTGTTGTATTGTATGGTATATTGCTTTGTGACATATTTTTGTGCAAATTGGGATTACTGTATTGTATGTAATGATTGAATTGTTTGAATATTAATTCCTTGTATGCTTGGTGATCTTCGTGAGATGAGTTCCATACCCTAACTCGAGTGCACTTAGGATAGGAGAATGGCATAGTCTTGTTGACTTGTGTGGAGTTATTCCTTAGCAAGTTGACTTGCAAGCCCATTCACTTGGTGGAGGTTATGTTGGGATCAAAAATGTCACACGAGTAGTCGTGGTTAGGCATTACTCTTTCCAATATATCCCTTAGAAGCCAAGGACCTTAGTTTACCACGCCCATCTTGGCCTATTTTTAGGACGTAGTGCGAAGATTGTTCAAGTGTAAGATTTGACACGATTGTTACGCGATACTACACTCATAAGAGTCTCTCTTGAGAATATTTTTGGAATACGAGTAGTCGTTTATCCGATAATATTTGAAAGATGGGATGATGACTATGGGAACCTCTTGTAGAACATGATTGTCAGGTTTAACCATAGTACACTCCCTTTGGGTGGTTCTTAACCAAGACTCCATGCTCGCGACTCACAACAAACCCTTGATTCGTGGTTGATCCGTTCTTGTGTATCCTTAATATCAATGGAACTTGGGTGTTGATAAGGTGTAAACCATAATCCACCAAAATGGATGATTGATATTAAGGATGACTTGATCCATCCCATGGCCTTTGTGTGATGTGATTTGCTTGATCCTTGAGTGTGATTGTTGCATCCATGCATTCATGCATTAATACACATCCATATCATCAACAATGAGAAAACTTTCAAGGAACTTAAGAGGTCTATTTGAAAATTTTCAGACATGGATAAGCAAAGAAGGAATACGAAGAAGTACAGTTTCAGACAACCCGACTTGAAAGAGTTAAGGAGTTTTACATCCTATGTATTAGATCCCTTGGAATTCAAGGCTCGTTATGGGAAGCTTCTGTCTATTCTGGCTACTCAAGTGGATAAAGGTCTAATGAGTGTGTTGGTGCAGTTCTATGATCCCTTGTACCGTTGCTTCACTTTTCCGGATTTCCAGCTTTTGCCCACGCTTGAGGAGTACGCCTATCTTGTGGGCATACCTATCCTAGACCAGTTGCCGTTCAGTGGCTTGGAGAGAGTTCCTTCTTCTCAAGAGATTGTTGATCTGTTGCGTATAGATGAATCTATTATTGGTGCTCATATGACTACCAAAGGTGGAATTCAAGGTCTCCTGTCTGATTTCCTCATTGATCAATCTATTATGTTTGGGAAGGCTATGAGTGAGGACGCCTTTGAGGCCATATTTATACATCTCATCTATGGGCTAGTGTTATTCCCCAACATCGACAAGTTTGTGGATGTGAACGCCATTAGGATTTTCTCTACTCTTAATCATGTTCCTACTCTGTTGGGTGACACTTATTTCTCTTTGCATATGAGGAATGCAAAGGGCGGTGGTACCATTGTGTGTTGTTTGCCTCTATTGTACAAGTGGTTTATTTCGCACTTGCCTTAGACGCTCGCCTTCAAGGAGAACAAAGGATGTCTACGGTGGTCCACGAGACTTATGTCTCTCACTAATGATGATATCTTTTGGTACAACTGTGTATATGATGGTGTGCAGATTATCGACTCTTGTGGTGAATTCTCCAATGTACCTCTTCTTGGTACATGCGGTGGAATTAACTACAACCCTATTTTGGCACGTCGTCAGCTTGGGTTCCCCCTAAAGGATAAACCCAATAACATTTTGTTAGAGGGTGTGTTCTTTCAGGAGGGTAAAGATCCCCAAGGCTTGAAGGGCAGGATGGTCCGTGTTTGGCGCAAGATCCATAAGAAACAAAGGAAGGAGCTAGGTCCGAAGAACTGTATCGCTTTGGAACCCTATACCTCTTGGGTTAGGAGGAGAGCTTCCGAGTACGTCATGCCTTATGAGTATCAAAGACCCACACCTTTGTGGCTGGGCCTTCAACCCTCCCTAGCCAAGGAGTAGAGGAGTTGAGAGACGAAGACCATTCACGTGCTTGGATCCGTGAACGAGAGGAGTTGCTTCAGCAGATCAGAGAGAAGAATGCTTTGATAGAATTCCTTGTGCACCAGGTTATTGATGATCCTGATGACGCATTGACTTCTCTACTTCCTCAGTCTTCCAAGTTTTGGAAGAGGAAGTATGATCGACTCGCCAAAGAGAAGGCAGATATGGAGGCAACCTATGAGAGGGAGGTGAAGAGGCTTCGTACAACTTATCTTCCGGTCTCGAGGGCTTTGGACGATTGCTTCTAGGGATCCATAGGATGTTCATTTTCCTTCTCTCTTGTATTGTATTTGGTTACCAAGACTGTACTTCTTTGGCGTAAAAACATTTCCAAATATTAATTGACGTGATATTTCCGTATGTGATAAACGTTTAATATTTCCAAAATTTGCAAATAAGACTCTAAAGTTCCTCTGATATAAAAATTAAATCATAAGCATTGCATGCATCATGTTTATCTAATCCTAGGGGTTTATATCTTCTTCTTGATTCTAGTCGGGGTTTTCTTACACTGTTTATCTAATGTGAGACTGGAATCTAGGGGTAGAATACCCTTTGAAATTGATAAACATGTCATTGCATTCGCATATTCATTAGCATGTCTTGCATAACAGGTACCGCCGTGGTGTTCTCATTTGGTTTGGTATTCCATTAGCAGGATAGCTGACTCAGGCATTCACCGATACGGTACCCGAAGGAATCAACGAAGAAGATGGGGAGGCATTTGACAACTGGGTGCGTCCAAGGGTCCCGGGTGAAGTTCTCCGCAATTGGTCTTCTAAAGAGATTATCCAAGTCACTCTTCTTGAAGAGTAGTTTTCTTTGTTTATTCATGCATATCCAAGTCTTACGTTCCGCCCAGGGCGTAATGACTCATTGTAGGGCTCATATATGTGAATACCTGCATTTTTATCATAAATAAAGGACGTCTTTTTGCATTCAAATATTTTGTTCACTGTCTTTCTATTTTTGCAGTTTTCAAAAATCAAAAATATATTTGGCAATGTTTTGTTTAGTTTTCACTTCTTATTCACACTCATAAGCACATACCATCACTCATGCAGATGCACATCACCGGATCCTATTGATAACAGTTCTGCTATGGCTCGCTTCGACTTTGAAAATCCAATCTTTCAAGCTGAAGAAGAGGGTGATGAAGACTGTGAACTCCCTGAAGAACTTGCTAGGTTATTAAAACAGGAGGAAAGGGTCATTCAACCGCATCAAGAGTCTATTGAAGTGATTAATCTCGGCACCGAGGACGTCAGGAGAAAAATCAAGATAGGGGCTGCTTTAGAAGATGATGAGAGGAAGGGGTTGATTGAATTGCTGCAAGAGTATGTTGACATCTTCGCTTGGTCTTATTAGGACATGCCAGGGCTAAATACAGAAATTGTGGTACACCGTTTGCCTCTCAAAGAGGATTGTCCTCCGGTCAAGCAGAAGCTCAGAAGAACAAGATCAGAGATGGCTGTCAAGATAAAGGAAGAAGTGCAAAAACAGTTGGATGCAGGGTTTCTAGCAGTTACAAATTATCCGCCATGGGTTGCAGATATCTTTCCAGTACCTAAGAAGGATGGAAAGGTACGGATGTGTGTCGACTACCGGGATCTGAACAGAGCTAGTCCTAAAGATGATTTCCTATTACCTCACATCGATGTTTTGGTGGATAACACGGCTCAGTTCTCGGTATTCTCCTTCATGGATAGCTTTTCTGGCTATAATCAAATTAAGATGGCACCAGAAGACATGGAGAAGACAACTTTCATAACCCCATGGGGCACCTTCTGCTACAAGGTGATGTCGTTTGGTCTGAAAAATGCTGGGGCAAAATATCAACGAGCTATGGTAACTCTTTTCCATGATATGATTCATCATGAAATCGAGGTTTATGTTGATGATATGATTGCCAAATCTCATACGGAAGAAGAACATCTGGTGAATTTGTAGAAACTGTTTGAGCATTTGAGGAAATTCAAGCTGAGGCTTAATCCAAACAAGTGTACTTTCGGGGTGAGATCTGGAAAACTGTTGGGTTTTATTGTTAGTGAAAAAGGGATTGAGGTGGATCCGGCCAAAGTGAAAGCGATACAAGAAATGCCTGAGCCAAGAACAGAAAAACAAGTCTGTGGTTTCTTAGGAAGGTTGAACTACATTGCAAGGTTCATCTCTCACCTAACAACCACGTGTGAGCCAATATTCAAATTTTTGAGAAAAGATCAGGCCATCATGTGGAATGATGATTGCCAAAGGGCTTTCGAGAAGATAAAAGAGTATTTGCAGAATTCTCCAATCCTTATGCCTCCAGTCCCAGGGAGACCGCTGATTATGTATTTGACAGTACTTGATAATTCCATGGGTTGTGTTCTCGGTCAACACGACGAGATAGTTAAGAAAGAGCATGCCATCTACTACCTGAGTAAAAAATTCACAGATTGCGAGTCGAGATACTCAATGCTTGAAAAGACATGTTGTGCACTTGCATGGGCTGCTAAGCGATTGAGACAATACATGCTGACTCACACAACCTTACTGATCTCCAAAATGGATCCTGTTAAGTATATATTTGAGAAGCCAGCTCTCACCGGAAGGGTTGCTCGTTGGCAAATGGTACTGACAGAGTACGACATCCAGTATACATCCCAGAAAGCCATCAAAGGGAGTATTCTGTCAGACTATCATGCTCATCATCCGATTGATGATTATGAGCCGATGAAGTTTGATTTTCCGGATGAAGACATCATGTTCCTCAAGATGAAAGACTGTGAAGAGCCAGTTATTGAGGAGGGACCTGATCCAGATGAAAAGTGGACTTTAATGTTTGATGGGGCCGTCAATGCCAAAGGAAGTGGAATTGGTGTTGTCATTACCACTCCGAAAGGTGCCCACATGCCTTTCACCGCTCTCCTGACTTTTGAGTGCACCAATAATGAAGCTGAGTATGAAGCCTGTATCTTGGGTATCGAGCAAGCCATTGATTTGAGAATCAAGACTCTGGACATCTTCGGAGATTCAGCTCTAGTGATCAATCAAGTGAATGGTGATTGGAATACTCTCCAGCCTAATCTGGTCCCCTATAGAGATTACACGAGAAGACTGTTGACTTTCTTCACAACAATAAAGTTGTATCATATACCTCGTGATGAAAACCAGATGGCAGATGCTCTTGCTACTCTATCCTCCATGATCAAGGTGATTCGGTGGAACCACACTCCCCGGATTGATGTTATGCGCCTTGACAGGGCCGCATATGTGTTTGCTGTTGAATTGGTAGTTGATGACAAGCCCTGGTACCACGACATCAAGTGCTTTCTGAAGAATCAAGAGTACCCTACAGGGGCATCCAACAATGATAGAAAGACTTTGAGAAGATTGGCAGGCAGTTTCTTCTTGAACAAAGACGATGTGCTGTATAAGAGGAACTTCGACATGGTTTTGCTCAGATGCGTGGATAGACACGAAGCAGACATGTTAATGTAGGAAGTTCATGAAGGCTCCTTCGGTACTCATGCCGGCGGACATGCAATGGCTAAGGGATTATTGAGAGCGGGTTATTACTGGATGACCATGGAATCTGATTGTTTCAAATATGCTTTGAAGTGTCATAAATGCCAGATTTATGCTGATAAGGTGCATGTGCCGCCAAATCCTCTGAATGTGATGTCTTTGCCATGGCCATTTGCTATGTGGGGCATTGATATGATTGGAAAGATTGAGCCGACTACTTCCAATGGGCATCATTTCATCCTTGTTGCCATCGACTATTTCACCAAGTGGGTCGAAGCAGCGTCATTTGCGAAGGTCACCAGACATGTGGTTACCCGATTCATTAAGAAAGAAATCATTTGTCGTTATGGGATTCCCGAAAGGATCGTTACTGATAATGGTTCTAATCTCAATAACAAAATGATGAAGGAGTTGTGCAAGAACTTCAACATTCAACATCATAATTCTTCCCCTTATCGTCCTCAGATGAACGGTGCTGTTGAGGCAGCAAATAAGAACATAAAGAAGATTGTGCAGAAGATGGTCGTTACATACAGAGATTGGCATGAGATGCCACCCTTCGCCTTGCATGGGTATCGTACTTCAGTATGTACATCGATCGGGGAAACCCCTTACTCCCTTGTGTATGGTATGGAAGCAGTCCTACCTGTTGAAGTGGAGATTCCTTCTTTAAGAGTCATGTTAGATGTCAAGTTAGACGAAGCTGAATGGATTCAAACAAGGTTCAATGAGTTGAGTCTTATCGAAGAGAAGTGAATGGCAGCCATTTGTCATGGGCAATTGTATCAGAGTCGGATGAAGAGAGCCTTTGATCAGAAAGTGCGTCCTCGATGCTTCCAAGTCGGAGATTTGGTGTTGAAAAGGATCCTTCCTCCTCAGACAGATCACAGGGGCAAGTGGACTCCTAACCATGATGGACCGTATATTGTCACCAAGGTTTTTGATTGTGGAGCCTTAATGCTTGCAACTATGGATGGTGAAAACTTCACTTCCCCTGTGAACTCAGACGCAGTTAAAAAATACTTCGCATAAAATAGACCCACTGGACGATAAAAAGAATAGTCCAGGCAAAAAAATGGGCATCCCGGCGAACCAAGAAAATGAAAAAGGTTCGGGCAAAAGTTAGGGATTAAAAATGAAAAGATTGTACACCCGGTAAGTTGAAAACCTGAAAGGGAAACTTAGGCAAAAATGGGTATCCCGGTGGATTGAAAACCCGAAAGGGCGATCCAGGCAAAAGTTAGGGATTAAGCGAATGGCTGCGTTCTGAGTAGTTCTGAATATCATCTTGTGTCGATAACTGGAAACTTCCGAAGGATAGGAAACAATCCAATCACCTTTTTCGGAAAGCTGATCATCTAGAGGATCTTGATGACGAGCGAATCATAGCAGAATTGGAACCCGATAGAAATCCATTTCACATTGCCATTAGATTAATTTCTGTTTTTATCTGTTGTGCAATTACCTCTTTCCAGGGATTGCTTCCTGGTGTAAATACCTATTCAGAGGCCACTCGATCAATAAAATCATGTTATTAAGTACATCTCTGTGTTCTTTTTCATTTTACTGTTTTGTTTGCAAAAATGACGTCCGAATTTTTGATAAACATTGGATCATGGAACATAAGAGCTTTACAGATATGTGCTTAATAAACATTGAAAATTGCTGTAAATTTTAAGTGCTTTGGATCGTCTATTCAGAACAGGTACACTCGGGGCATTTCCTTCAGGTCCCCATCAAATGATCGCGGATGTTTTTCCTCAACAATTGGAATTTGGTATCTTATCCCTGCAGAGCTGGTCCGAGCGTTGGATTCTTCAATCCCCAGCAGGCTCTCACTGTTCTACTTCCCCAAGCATTTGTTTTAGATTATACATTCACCAGTAGAGTCGACAATGTCAGACTGTACATCCCTAGCGGAGTTGACAGTGCCAGACTGTATCTTCCTAGCAGAAGCGGCTTTTCCTCAGAGTTCGATGCCAGATCGATGATCTCGACGCTAGACCCATGGTCTCTTTCCTTGAAGCAAAATCTCAGTACCGTATCGGTGTTTGCTTCCCCTACTGAGTCGTCTCTCTCGCAGATTATGGTTGCTAGAACCACTGTCTCTTTCCTCAACAGTAAGTTTTCAGTGCCATTCTCTCCCCAGTCAGAGCCTCGGTATTTTGTTATTTGCCAGAACACCGTGTGGCGGGTCATTTCCCCACAGAGTTCATTGTGTTGTGTATCTCCAACAACATTGCTAGGGTCTAGAAGATTGTGATTATTTCCCCTGCAGAATTCCTTGCCTCGGCTTGGCGTTCTCTCTAACCTAGCATTCTGCATCCCTGCATGTAGAATCATATTACATTGCATCCTCCCAAATTGCGTAGCATTTCCATTTTCATGGAGCATTACGCCATTGAAAAATTCAAACATACGCATGTAAAGCATAAGGCATTCTCCGTATCCCAAGTGATAAGCCAGAAGTTGTTTCCAGTACTCAGACTGAAGATTGTTCATGACTTATCTTTATTACTCCCAGCAGGGGTCGTTGGCCCACGCGCCGCCTCAATTATCATTTTTCCTATTTCTGCCGATGCTGACAGGCATGAAAGTTTTCGGTATTCAGACCAAAGTGACATTCAGGCCAGTTTTCCGATGTTCAGATCGAAGAAGTTTTCGACGTTCAGGTCGACACAACTTGTGGCATTTAGGCCAAGTTTCCGGTATTCAGACCGAAGTGGCATTCAACCCAGTTTTTCGATGTTCAGATCGAAGAAGTTTCCGACATTCAGGTCGATGCAACTTATGGCATTCAAGCCAGTTTTCCGGTATTCAGACCGAAGTGGCATTCAGGCCAGTTTCCCGGTGTTCAGACCGATGTTTGATAATTTAATATCTTCCGATGCTCAGATCGAAGAAGTTTTCGACATTCGGGTCGATGCAACTTGTGGCATTCAGGCCAGTTTTCCGGTATTCAGACCGAAGTGGCATTCATGCTAGTTTCCCGGTGTTCAGACCGATGTTTGATAATCTAATATCTTCCGATGTTCAGATCGAAGAAGTTTCCGACATTCAGGTCGATGCAACTTGTGGCATTCAGGCCAGTTTTCTGGTATTCAGATCGAAGTGGCATTCAGGCCAGTTTCCCGGTGTTCAGACCGAAGTTTGATAATCAAGTATCGTCTGATGCGCAGATCTAAGTCATTTCCAGTATTCAGATTGATGAGCAGCATTCAGGCCATGGTTATTTCTGTGTTACCATTTATTTTGGTATTCAGGCTAACATTCCTTGTTTCGGTGTTCAGACCGACTCTCACCGTACCAGACAGATTCTTTTTCAAGACCACCTCTTGTCCGATTCTGACGGGCATTGTTACTTCATTTTCTCACTTCAGTGTAAAATTTCGGGCTTTTATCGTATTCAATCACTTGATACCTCGAAAGTGCGAAAGTCGTTGCTATCTTCCTTTCGGGTTTCCAATTGATTGAATAGGGGCAGCTGTAATACCCTAAAATTTACCCTTCATTTTTCCTGGAAGCATGGGATTATGTTTTACACTTCATTAGCATCATATTAGGTCATACTCATTGCATACTGCATTAGTGACATGGAGATAAGGTTTTGATCGATCACTCCTTAACAGAAGGAGCCCACACAAAGCAAGATTGAGAATTAGACTTCATTTTCTAAGTATACAAGTCTCAAGGGTCTCATGGGGGTCCAAGTATCTTATTATGGTCCTCAGTTCATCAGTGAAGGATTCAAAGCTATCAGAGCGTTCATCTGGATTTAATTAGAAATTAAGGTTTCATGGCTACCTGCAACAGGAAATGTTTGGTTGGAAGTAGAGGAGCTCATCCATTTCATGATTAGAGAGGCATCTTAGCCTAGGAAGATTCACAATTATCTTAGAAAGATCCATTGGCAATCAGTGCAATCAGTTCTTGATCATTTTGCCCTAAAATTAGGGTTTGGTATAAAATCAGTTTATTTCTGATTCTTTGGGTGAAACTCTTTTCCATGGCCCTCCATATGTCCACAAGGGTCTACATACAAAAAATCAGCTCTTTATTTGAGCAAGAAGTGCTTCAATTGATCAATGGAATCGGGAATCAGACAGTTTGGGAAAAGTCAACTGTGGGGCCAGAAAAGTCAACTCCTGACATTTTGAGAGTGGAATCTCAAAATCCATGCCTATGGGATCCTACATGAGGATATAACTCAAGGGGAGTGGTTCCATCCAGATAATGAACTGGGGAGGAAACAAAAATAATAATCATCCACAAGGAAATAACTCAGTGGAGAAGAAGAAAGGATAAACTCTTCCTGCTTAAGGGGCTGACACTCTATATTGAAGGAGGATAGACACACCACATCTGCATGGGGAAACGATATCACCAAAGTAGGGATCATAAAAATCAGGTCAATGCGTAAAAATTCACAATGAAATATCTGATGTTATGCTTATGCATGTATATGCATGAGTATGTATATGATTATGCTAACAAACGAGCACAAAGGATACAAACATGAAGATTCAATTATCACAACTAGATACTCGACTAATCTCACCAAGATGGGAATACCAACTAGAGAACAAGCTAGAGATAAAAATAAATCCCCGAGGATATGAATCCTATCTGCCAATATTCAATTCCATGGGGATAATACACAACCATGTACTCAAGGAAGGATGGGGATATCATAATATGAATTCAATCCTCAACTCTGGTTGGGGAAAAACATGGAGAACATGCATCCGACCAAAAACTGCTGAAGACTCAACGCTCATAGGAAATGAAGAATATATATATATCAGTAGCAGTCACGGGGATTAAAACATATCCAACTTCAATACTCGACTCTCGGGAGAGGAGGAATAATTGTTATGGGATAAGCAATGATTGACAAAGATCTTGCTTAAAGCTCAAACTCTCTGGGAGAGGAGAAAATACAATTTGGGAATTTGCATGAGACGAAAGCACTATTGAGCATATCAACCAACATGATGAGGATATGAGAGATCTGTTGAGGATCCATATCTCAAGCCGAAAGATATATATACACTTCACAGCAACAAGTCAATGCCGCAGGGGATTTTAGGTCAATACCATATCAAATGGGAGACAACCCTACAGGGGATAGCTACATCAATACTGCTCATAATCAAATATTGTCTGAATGGGGAGATCTTTCACCATAAGAGGAAACTCCACGGGGAATCTACGTCACAACAAGAGGAAAAACTCTGAGTGGGGAACCGGTGAAAAGACAAACTCCAACTAGATATTTCGTCTATCAAGATCAACTCGGTGTGGATTAGAATCCATCAGGACAAATCATGCATTGGGATTATCTCTAACAAAGAAATAAACGCCGCACGGGGATGCAAAATGCAAACAAATTTCTCAAAAGGAAAATCAGCAGTCATAATACTCTTCTTGGGGATTGAGAAATAAACCAATTCCAAGGTACATAATATCAACCAGACTTGCAGGAAGTCACTAAGGGAGAAACCATGCCACAGCTATGCAACAACCAAATAAAGGTGTGTTGGGGATCTGAAAACCAAATAAAGGTTTTACTAGAGATCCAGGGTTCAATCACAAAATATGCAAACCGAGGATGAAAATCCACGAAGGCCTCTCAATTGGAGAAAGATGATAAACTACAAGGAGAAAAACATATCAACTCTACTGGGGATAAACAACAAAGTGTTTGGGGAGAAAACACCTCCAAACACTGCTTGGGGAAGGCAACAATGCTTCACACGTCAAGACTTACCATTCTCAAATTGTTGTTGACATTCCTTTTTCGAATTCAATGTTCTTAAAGTAAATACCTTATTATTTCAGAAAAATGGCTATTCATTGATTTATTTATTTAAAAAATTATCATCATAAAAATACAATTTTATTAAACAGAAACAAATAAAAATAGAAAAATAATTGCATAAAGGCTCAACTTTATTTAATAGAATGGTAGTCCGCAAATGGAAGGACTCCATGGATTTTTACAAAGTTTGAAAATGGTAATATACATGGAAAAAGGCTACATTGAATACAATGACCACTACTCTCCCTACCAACTTTGAAATCCAATTGTGCTTTATCCTTGGTTGATAATGATGAACCAGGACCAAATGACTGGCAATGTTGCTCCAACGATCAGGTCTAGCTGAATGCAGATACTTTCCATAATCCCTAATTTTTGCCTAGATTTCCCCATGGTGGGATACTCAATCTACCGAGATGATTTTTTTCTATTTCATCTCTCTAATTTTTTCCTGGACCGCCCTTTCAGGTTTTCAATCCACCGAGACACTCATTTTTGCCTAAGTCTCCCTTTTAGGTTTTCAACTTACCGAGTTGTTCTTTTTATTTTTATTTTTTAGGTGAAGTATTTTTTGACTGCATCGACATTCACAGGACGAGTGAACTCTTCACCATCCATAGTTGTAAGAATCAATACACCACCTGAGAAGGCTCTCTTTACAACATATGGGCCTTCATAATTAGGAGTCCACTTGCCCCTAGAATCAAGTTTGAAAGCTAAGACACGAGGTTTGACCTTCTTGTCAAAAGCTTTCTTCATTCTCTGCTGATATAACTGACCATGACACATGGCAGTCTATCTCTTTTCTTCAATTAAATTAAGCTAATCAAACCTGGTCTCACACCATTCAACTTAGGTCAACTTGGATTCCATCAACACATGCATTGATGGGATCTCAACCTCCACGAGGAGCATAACTTACATGCTATAAACAAGAGAGAAATGGGTTTCCCCTGTCGAAGTGAGGACGGATGTATGATACCCATGCAAAGCAAATGGGAGAATCTCGTGCCAATATTTGTATGTCACAACCATCTTTTGGATAATCTTCTTAATATTCTTATTTGTAGCTTCAATAACCCCATTCATCTTGGGTCTGTAGGGAGAAGAATTATGATGTTCTATTTTGAAGTCTTTGCAGAGCTCTTTAATCATGTTGTTATTCAAGTTCAATCTATTATCAGTAATGATCTTACTTGACACACCATATCGGCATATGATCTTATTCTTGATAAACCTCACAATAAGCTACTTGGTTACATTAGCATACAATGCCGCTTCAACCCACTTCGTGAAGTAGTCAATAGCCACTAAAATGAACCGATGTCCATTTGATGCCTTGGGCTCTATCATGCTAATCATATCAATTCCCCATATGGATAAGGGCCATGGAGAGGAAATGACATTCAAAAGTGTTGGAGGAACACAAATTTTATCCGCATAAATTAGACACTTGTGGCATTTCTTCACGTATTTGCAACAGTCAGATTCCAATGTTAGCCAATAATAACCTACTCCCAACATCTTCTTTGCTATAGCATGTCCATTGGAATGAGTACTAAAGGAACCTTCATGTACTTCAGTCATCAATAAGTCTGTTTCGTGTCTATCCACGCACCTGAGCAAAATGATATCAAAATTGCTCTTGTAAATCACATCACCATTCAGGTAGAAGTTTCCAGCTAGTCTTCTCAAAGTCTTCTTGTCTTTCAAAGATGCCCCAAGCGGGTAAATCTGACTTTGGATGAAACACTTAATATCATGGTACCATGGCTTATCATCTTTGATCTCTTCAATAGCAAATACATGAGCTGGCCTATTAAGGCGCATTATAGTCAGCTTAGGAACTTCTCCAAAAGTTCACAACAATCATGGAAGCTAACATTGCAAGAGCATCATCCATCCGGTTTTCATCTCGAGGGATATGATGAAACTCAACCTTTGTAAAGAAAGTTGATATCCTCCTTGCATAATCTCTATATGGTATCAAATCGGGTTGATTTGTCTCCCATTCACCTTTAATCTGGTTAACAACCAAAGTTGAATCTCCATAAGCGTTGAGATATTTAATTCTAAGATCAATGGCTTCTTCAATCCCCATAATGCAAGCTTTATACTCAGCCATATTATTCGTACATTTGAAGGTTAATCTAGCTATAAACGGAACCCAATGCCATTACCATATGAATTAACAACTCCATCAAATACCATGCCCCAATGGAAACCAAGCTTTGGCCCTTCTTCAAGCAATGGTTCATCATATTCTTTCATCTTCAAATACAATATCTCTCCATCAGGGAAATCAAACTTTACTGACTGATAATCATCAATAGGTTGGTGAGCCAAATGGTCATCCAAGACACCTCCTTTAATTGCTTTCTGAGCTCGGTATTCAATATCATACTCAGATAACAACATCTGCCAACAGGAAATCCTTCCAGTTAAAGCAGGCTTTTCAAATATGTACTTGATTGGATCCATCTTGGATATCAGCCAAGTAGTATGATTCAACTAATACTGGCGCAAACACTTAGCAGGCCAAGCCAAAGCACAACATGTATTCTCAAGCATAGAATACCGAGACTCACAATCAAGGAACTTCTTACTAAGGTAGTAAATAACATATTCTTTCTTACCAAATTCATCTTGCTAACCAAGAACACAACCCATACTCTCTTCAAGCACAGTCAAATACATGATCAATGGTCTTCCTTCAACAGGCGGAGACAGAATCAGAGGCTCAAGCAAATATTCTTTAATACTATCAAAAGCTTTCTGGTAATCCTCGGTCCAATCACAAGATTTATCTTTCCAAAGGAGCTTGAATATAGGTGCACATGTGGCAGTCATATGCGATATAATTCTAGAAATATAATTCAGGTAGCCGAGAAAACCTCTGACTTGCTTCTCAATTTTGGACGCATGCATTTCTTGTATTACTTTGACCTTGGCAGAATCAACTTCAATACCCTTCTCACTAACAATAAAGCCCAACAACTTACCAGAGCAGACACCAAATGTACACTTATTGGGATTCAAGCGGAGTTTGAATTTCCTCAAACACTAGAATAGCTTCAATAAGTGCTCAATATGCTCATCTTCAGACCTTGATTTAGCAATCATATCATCAACATAGACCTCAATCTATTTATCCATCATATCATGGAAACGAATGGTCATGGCTCTTTGGTATGTTGCACCAGCATTCTTCAAACCGAAAGGCATCACTCGGTAACAAAATGTTCCCCAAGGCGTAATGAATGTGGTCTTCTCCATATCTTTGGGTGCCATATTTATCTGATTATAACCAGAAAATATGTCCATAAAATAGGAGACATTGAACTTATCTGTATTATCTACCAACATATCAATGTGTGGAAGAGGAAAATCGTCTTTAGGACTAGCTTTGTTCAAGTCTCTATAATCGACGCACATGCAAACTTTTCCATCCTTCTTCGGAATAGGCACAATATTGGCCACCCACTAAGGATATTCGATGGTAACAAGGAAACCGACATCAATATGCTAAGAGACTTCTTCCTTGATCTTCATTGTCATGTCAGGATGAGTTCTTCTTAACTTTTGCTTGACTGGCGGACATTCTGGCTTCAACGGCAATCTATGCTCCATAATATCGGTATCAAGAGCTGACATGTCTTGATAATTCCAAACAAACACATTAGAATACTCTTGAAGAAGCTCAATCAACCTCTTCTTAACTTCTGGATGAAGCTGTGACCCAATCTTGACCTCCTTGATATCACCTTCGGAACCCAAGTTGACCAACTCAATTTGTTATTCAAACGGCTGAATGGTTCTTTCCTCATGCTCAAGAAAACAAGATAACTCATCAGAAACGTCTTCATCATCATTCTCTTCCCCAACTTCGAACATAGGGAAATCAAAGTTCAGAGAGGGAGTAAGGTCATTATTTTCAATGGGTTTGAGAAGTAAATTGCATAATGATTTGATATTTTGATTTTAGAAATATGAAGTGCAAACAAATATTATGCATATATGGGATAAATTATTGTCTATTTATGTTTTTTGTGATTACCACTTTCAGAAAAAAGCAAAAAGTAAAAACAACATAAATGTGGATGTATAAAATTGCATTTTATTGATGATAATTGAAAGTGCCTAACAATGTTTTCACTTCTCCCTTAGGCGTATGAGAAGGATTTTTATTTAAACAATAAGGTATATTACTTTGAAGGATGAATTATAACAGGAACATTAACAGCAATACAATTGTTGCAAATCTGTCCATGTGTTAGAAAGTTGGCATCGTCTTCTTCTTCATCTTCATCTTCATCTTCATGAAGGATCGCATCTAAGTGTTATTCTTCCTTGAGGATGAACCCTCCGTTACGGAAAATCTGTTGTATATCCTTGACTTACTTCTTGAATGACCCTTGCTCGAATCCCAAACTGACCCGATTCTTGTTCTCAACCACTTCCACGAAACGACCCCAATTGTATGTGTCACCAGCCTAAACAATCTCTTACGCAACTTTCAAAGAAGACATGAATGCCCTTAGTATTTTGGATCACATTAGCCACATACAAAGCTTGTAACAGAGTTCCAACAGCTTCCTCGACTTTAACATACATGAAAGATGATAAGTGGCTCACCAACAGTGCCTTCTCACCTCCAACAATAACAAGCTTCCCATTCTTGACAAATTTGAGCTTTTGGTGTAGAGTTACGTGACAGAACTTGCTTTATGAATCCATGGCCTACCCAATAAGCAACTATAGGACGGGTGGATATCCATTACCTGGAAAGTGATTTGGAAATCGCTCGGACTAATCTTAACTGGGAGGTCAACTTCTCCAATGACAGTTTTGCGAGAACCGTCAAACAACTTCACAATCACACCACTATATCTCATGGGTACTCATTGATAAGATATCCTAGCCAAAGTAGACTTGGGTAGAATGTTTGAAGATGAACCAATGTCTACCAAGACATTGGATAAGGCATCCTCCTTACAGTTCATAGATATGTGGAGAGCCAAATTATGATTCCTACCTTCTTCTAGAATATCTTCATCACAAAAACTCAGATTGTTGCATGCAGTAATGTTAGCAACAATATGATCAAATTAATCAACCATAACATCATGTTCAACGTAGGCTTGCTCAAGTACTTTTTGCAAAGACTCGCGGTGTGCTTCAAAATTCATTAATAGAGATAAAACAGAAATCTTAGAGGGCGTCTGGAGTAGCTGCTCCATGACGTTAAACTCGCTCTTCTTTATTAGATAGAGTACTTCATCATTATCTGTAAGACCCCAATTTTGTCCCTAAGATCCCTCATGGCATCATAACATTGCATTTGCATAAGCCTCAAGGATCATGAGCATATTGGTTCCCTTTGCCTTTGGGTGGGACTCCTTGTGAGTGGTTTGAGATCACCAAACATGCTTAAATTGTATATCATTGCTCTTCTTATTTTGTTTACTAACCAAAAGCACAAAAATATGTCACTAACATCTTTTGTTTGTAGCTTGAGCAATCACAAGGTCAAGAGCTTCTAGGAGATCATCTGTGCAATGGTAAGGTCAAGAGGAGATGATAGCAAGCATGGTAATGGTTCCCAAAGCTTTAATCCATCAAATATGCCTCCCTAGCACCTCAATTCATCATTTTGACCAAAGCAAATCAAAGGGTTTGAGGTTTTGTTTCTCAAGGAAACCCTAGTTCATCTGTGTACCACAATGCCTTGCTCATGAAGCAACCTCAGCCCATGGTCAAATAAAATCAAGGGAAGTTCTTTAATTTACCTTTTCATGCATATTTGAGCTTATTTGAGTGTCCTCAATCATCAATTCATCAAGATATGGGTTGTGGACTTGAGAAGTTGATCAGTCAATTAATCTGACTATTTTGAAATGCACTAAGACCTAACTTTTGATGTGTTGGTCAAATGGAGATGATTCTAAAAGAAAAAATATTCTTAAGGACAATGTGAACAACTTTCATGTTCATCAAAAATTTATGTGAAGCTTGGAAGGTTATCATCCATTCCAAAACATTATAGGTCATTTTGACTAAAACCCTAATTTTAGGTCAACTTCCCAAGGACATAACTCATTCATTTTTTATGATTTTGAGGTGGTATTAATTGCATTAGAAATCTTAAGATGTCTACTTAAAATGTTATGTTGAACAAAATTTCAAAATCTCAAAGGAAATACATGTGATAATGCAAGACATTATAGGTCCTTTTTGACCAAAGGCATTAAAAGTCAAAAAAGTCCAACTTCAAGTGCCCATAACTCTTTCATAAAAAACCCAAATGATGCAAGCTTTAAGTCCATTTTGATTGTCTTGAAAAGATCTACAACTTTTATGTTGAAGGTTGTTTCATTTAAGGCTTGCATCATCAAAACAGAGGGGCTTGAAAATTGGCCAAATTTGGAAACCTTGCCTTGACATGTCATGCACCTTGCACTTTAAACTCAAATTTCATAAATTTCCACACTTCAAATGGATTTTTTCCCAACATAACAATTGTTCCTCACATCAAGACCTTTCCAACCATTACTCACATGATCATGTTTGGATTTGGCAAATGGCACTTTCGAAGAAGGGAATATTTTGGTGCATTGATGGAAACTTGTGTCAAACTCATTGTACATTCCAATTACCTCATATCTACACGTCCATTTAAGATCAAATTGACTTCAGCTTGCCATTCCAATAAGATTTGGGCCCTCCATGCGCCTGTACAGGCCCATGCATGGAGGCCCTCTTCATGCATGCACACGAGAATTCACCTTGTTTGCCTTGCCATTTGCTATCAATAAGTGTGATCAGCTCCACTATTCTGAACCCTGATTCAACCTGAAATGCTGCAGAATTCTCTCCATAGCCATCACTAAAGAAATTTCAATTTTCTTCCAAAAAATTCAGATCTGAATTTCAACTTCCTTGGTTGATTTTCAGACCTATAATTCCTCAGCCTTGCTTCCTCTTCATCACTAGATCTCATTGCAAGCCTTGGTTGTGAAGAATCGTGCTCCCCATACCTGCACTCTAAAGGTGGATAACAGAACTTTTATCTCTTCGAAACTCTTTGATCCTTGCTTATTTCTTGAGTTCCTTGGTCTGGCTGAAGTCCTCTCAATAGAGGCATTTGATTTGTGCTTTCAATTTTGCAAAAACATGAAGTTCATGAACACCATCATACTTCCAGCTCTGATTTTTCCATTTATAGGGATCTAGAGTGGAAGTGCATGGTATAGGAGTGATGTACATCACTTCCTTTTTCGATTGATGTATAGATCGCTCCATTTGGTTGAGTTTGCCATGTCTGCAATTCTCACCGGAATTGGAGGTCTCACCGGAGAAGACGGTGGCTCCAGTGGCCGCCCCAACTCCTGATCAATCCCTGGCCGTGTGATCTCTTTTCCAGATCTAATCTGGAACTTCCGTTGTTATGACTTTTTATATTGCCTTGTGTGTCTCAGTTGACTAAGGCATTTGGTACACGCGCGCTGAGAGCCCTTGGATCTGCCAAGTCATTTAATGAAATGAATCCAACGCTCGTGCTTTTTTCTATTTTCTGATTTAATCCATTTTATTTTCTTAATTCCATTTTATTTCAAAAAATTATATCTCTCTCATTTTTTATCCAAAAATTATGGGACCAATTGAATTAGTCTCCAAATAAATTCTAGTTTCCATTTCTGATTTTTTTTTTGTCATTTGATATTTTTTGTGAATTTTCTCTTTTCTGGTTATTTTTAATTCATTTTAAATAGTTTTTGATATTCAAAAAATACAAAAATATTTTCCTAACCTATTTGAATGATGATGGATCTATGAAAAATATTCTCATCAATTTTTAAGTTGATTTGAGATTTATTTGAGATTTAGTTCAATTAGGTTATTTTTATTCATTTTTAATTGATTAAAAATAGTTTCTGACTTTTAAAAATGCTGAAATTTTTTGTCAAACTTTGTTTGGCCTTGTTGAACTTGGGATAAATTACTTGAACCTTTCAAGGTTGATTTGAAGTGATTTTGAAGTTTGACCTTTCTTTTATTTTTAATTCAAGTTTAATATTAAATATTAAAAAATGCCAAAAATGTTTTGTTCATTTCTTGACTTCCAATCTTCATCTCACTTCTGTTTTTGATTGTTTGACCTTGACTTTCAATGTCATTGGTCAACATATGCGGATTGGTACATGTTACTTCATTTAATGCACTTCAATTTTGCTATTTCCATTTCTCTTATTCCTCTCCTTCTTCTTCTTCTTCTTTTTCTTCTCTTCCTTTTGGATCAATGAGTTGAAGGTTGATAAGTTAGCATTGATTAGGGAGACTTAATCTTCCTTGATCCAAATCTAATTCATCTTGATCAATTGATCAAGTGAATGGCTTTGCATTAAGGATAGGTGGTTTCCTAAATCATGCAAAAAGCTTAAACCAGTACAAGATCAATTTGCTTCTTCTTTTTGGCATGGCAAGTTGTTGGGACTTGGTTCACTAATCAAGACTCCTAACTTGTGTTTGTTGCCTACATTATTATTGACCGGCCTCAGATAGTTGTGACTTCTAAATAAGTCCAATTACGATTGCTTAACATAGCGCTAAATTTGCCTTATGGCACACTAACCACTAACACTAACTATTGACAATTAACATTTACTTTTTGCTCTTTACTTTTATGCAATTTACTATTCTTGCACATATTATCCATTTGCTTTTCTCTTTGCTCATTTGAGCACATGTTTATGTTAATGCCATTTGCCTTTGCTCACTTGAGCACATAATTGTGTATATACTATTGTGCTTGTGTTTTTGTTTTTGTTTTGATTGTTGTGAACCAAATGCAAAGAAATGGACTTAGTCTCTAGGACCTTCCCTATGCAAAGAATGGAGAAATGGACTCAGATCTTAGGACTTTCCTTATGCAAAATTGGAGTAAAAGGACCTTAATGATGAAGATGGATTAGAAGGACTAAATCTCTAAACTCACTCTTGTCTATTCTTGGTTTACTTCATGGAACTTTTGATGTGTGTGTTCTTGTGCTAGGGGGTTCCCACTTGAGCTAAGTTGAAGGACCATTGCCATGTTCATCCAAAGTGAAAGATACAAGATACATTGAGGATCTCTTAAGAGGCTTGTTTGATGATTGCTTATGCTTTGTGTGATTGCTTATTCCAAAGGATGGGAGCTAATTGGATAATCTATATGATCTCAAGAGAGGAACTCCATTATGGTTTTGTTTCTTCATCCCTCATCTTTTTGCCTTACTTAGGACTTAGCCATTCTTCTTCTTCTCTCGACTCTACCCCAAGCCAAAACTTTTGTGCAAACATTTAACATTTGTTTTCAAACGTTAGAAACCTAAGCCTTATGCTTTTGATTTTCAAACTTTCTTTTCATAATACTTATTTTGAATTGAATCTTTAGGTCAACTTTGACCATTTTGTGTATACTTCTAATTGGTAAATATAACTCATTCAAGTGCCTTTGTGGTTTCAATGGCCACTTTCTTAATCAAACTTTTTTCATAACCTTTAGCTATTAGGTTTGAGTTATCCTTGTGGTAGATATAATGCTCACCTATATCCTTAGTGATGGACAATGAGTCTTCCATGCTTATTATAGGGTTAACCCCTCACTAGCATGTTGAAGCTATCCTCACATGGTGGATTTGTGGTTTTAGGTTGAGTTTTCTCTCTTGGATAACAAAAGACCTTAAGGCTTTTGAACCAATCAATTCACCAACTCATTTTTGAGATTTTTACCCCGAACTATGAGGTTTTGATCCTAATCTTTTTATAAGATGGTACGTAGGCAATGGGTTTATCCATCCAAACACAAAAATGTAAATAACTTGTATATTCTCTTCTCATCTCTTCAATCATGTTTGCACAAACTAAAATTTTCACAAAAAACAACAACCTCTACAACAAGTATGAAAAGGGCTCCCTAGGAGTACCTAGGATGTTTTGGGTGCCTAACACCTTCCCATTGCATAACCAACCCCTTTACCCAGATCTCTGTTCTCTTTTACTAGTTTTTTTGTTAAAACTATTAGGTTTTTGTTCGCTTTCTAACCATTCCTTTGGATAAATAGAAGTGCGGTGGCGACTCGACTTGTATGATTTACCTTGGATTTAGTTAATATCTTTAATGGTAACGAATACCCCGCTACAGAAAAGTGGCAACTCTGCTGGGGAGCAGATTGTCTAGTGGGTTTTACCAACTTTTCATGCTTGTTGTATTGTATTGTTTTATGACATATTTTTGTGCAATTTGGGATTACTGTATTGTATGTAATGATTGAATTGCTTGATATTAATTCCTTGCATGCCTGGTGATCTTTGTGAGATGATTTCTATACCTGGACTCGAGTGCACTTAGGATAGGAGAATGGCGTAGTCTTGTTGACTTGTGTGGAGTTATTCCTTAGCAAGTTGACTTGCAAGTCCATTCACTCGGTGGAGGTCATGTTGGGATCAATAATGTCACACAAGTAAGTTGTGGTTAGACATTACCCTTTCCAATATAAACCTTAGAAGCCAAGGACCTTAGTATACCAAGCCCATCTTGGCCTATTCTTAGGATTTAGTGCGAAAGTCGTTCAAATGTAAGATTTGATACGATTGTTACGCGATACTACACTCATAAGAGTCTCTCTTGAGAATATTTTTGGAACACGAGTAGTCGTTTCTCCGATAATATCCGAAAGATGGGATAATGACTATGGGAACCTCTTGTAGAACATGTTTGGCAGGTTTAAACCCTAGTACACTCCCTTTGGGTGGTTCTTAACCGAAACTCCATGCTCGTGACTTGCAACAAACCCTTGATTCATGGTTGATCCGTTCATGTATCCCTAATATCAATGGAACTTGGGTGTAGATAAGGTGTAAACCCTAATCCACCAAAATGGATGATTGATATTAGGGGTAATATGATCCATCCCATGACCTTTGTTTGGTGTGCTTTGCTTGATCCTTGAGTGTGATTGTTGCATTCATGCATTCATGCATTCATGCACTCATTTGCATCCATATCATAAATAATGAAGAAAATTATCAAGGAACTTAAGGGGGTTTATTTGCAAACTTTTCAGACATGGAAAGATAGAGAAGGAATACAAAGAAATACAGCTTCAGACAACCAGATTTGAAAGAGCTAAGGAATCTGACATCCTATGTATTAGATCCTTTGGGTTTCAAGGCTCGCTTTGGGAAGCTTCTTCCTCTCCTAACTAATCAGGTGAATGAAGGGTTGATGAGTGTACTGGTGCAGTTTTACGATCCTTTGTAGCGTTCTTTCACGTTTCCGGACTTCCAGCTTTTACCTACACTTGAGGAGTATGCCTACCTTGTGGGTATACCGATTCTAGACCAGTTGTCGTTCAGTGGCTTGGAGAGTATTCCTACTTCTCAAGAGATAGCAGACATGTTGCACATAGATGAATCTCTGGTTGGTGCTCATATGACTACCAAAGGTGGAATTCAAGGTCTCCCTTTTGAGTTCCTCATTGCTCAAGTTATTATGTATGGGAAGGCCATGAGTGAAGACGCCTTTGAGGCCATATTTGTACTTCTCATCTATGGGTTAGTGTTGTTCCCCAATATCGACAAGTTTGTGGATGTGAACGCTATTAGGATTTTCTCTACTCTTAATCCCGTTCTGACTCTGTTGGGTGATACCTATTTCTCTTTGCATATGAGGAATGCAAAGGGTGGTGGTGCCATTGTGTGCTGTTTGCCTCTGTTGTATAAGTGGTTTATTTCTCACTTACCGCAAACGGTCGCCTTCAAGGAGAACAAGGGATGTCTACGGTGGTCCACGAGACTCATGTCTCTCACTAATGATGATATCTCTTGGTACAACCGTGTGTATGATGGTGTGCAGATTATTGACTCTTGTGATGAATTCTCCAATGTACCTCTTCTTGGTACATGTGGTGGGATTAACTACAACCCTGTTTTGGCACGTTGTCAGCTTGGGTTCCCCCTAAAGGATAAACCTAATAACATTCTGTTAGAAGGTGTGTTCTTCCAGGAGGGTAAAGATCCCCAAGGCTTGAAGGGCAGAATGGTTCGCGCCTAGCGCAAGATTCATAGGAAAGGAAGGAAAGAGTTGGGTCCTAAGAATTGTGTTGCTATGGAACTTTACACTGATTGGGTTAGGAAGAGAGCATCTGAGTATCTCATGCCTTACGAGTATCCGAGACCTACACCTTTGGTTATGGTTGGGCCTTCAACCCTCCCTAACCAAGGAGTAGAGGAGTTGAGAGACGAAGACCAATCACGTGCTTGGATCCGTGAAAGGGAAGAGTTGCTTCAGCAGATCAAGGAGAAGGATGCTTTGATAGAGTTCCTCGAACATCAGGTTATTGATGATCCTGATGATTCATGGACTTCTCTAGTTCCTCAGTCTTCTAGGTTTTGGAAGAGGAAGTATGACCGACTGGCCAAAGAGAAGGAAAATATGGAGGCAGCCTACGAGAGAGAGGTGAAGAGGCTTCGTGCATCCTATCTTCCTGTGTCCCGAGCTTTAGATGATTGTTTCTAGGGATCCATAGGATGATTATTTTCCTTTTCTCTTGTTTATGATTGACAATGTTGTACTTCTTTTCCCCGATATTATTTGATGAGATATTTCCATATGTGATAAATGTTTAATATTTCCAAAATTTGCAAATAGAACCCTAAAAGTTCCTTTGAAAATAAAAGAAAAATCATACGTACAAGCATTGCATGCATCATGTGCAAAAGCAGGTTTTGTTCCCGGCTTCTTGTCCTGTGATCTAACTCTGTGTTCTTCATTTATTTTGAAGACAAGCTGACTCACCGGTACTACACCAGAGCCAACATTTCAAGATTGATGGATCATTTAGAACAAGAGAACCGCGAGCTGAAAGAGGAAGTGGCCAGATTGAGTGCCTTGATGGAATCATTCTTGGCTGCCCAGAGCCAGTCTTCTCCGACGCCTTTAACTCCTCCCTAGAGGACAGTCATCTCTGAGATTGTCTCCTCGACTGTGCATGCAGCCAGTGCACACTTTGCTCCAACGGCTATGCCAATCGGGTTCCCGTGGGGGATGCCTCCTAATTTCATACCCGAGGGTCCTGCTCCTACCTTTGCTTCTATGCCGGCATCTAGCCCGGTCCTTGCTGTTCCTCCTCCTGTCGTGCATACTATGCCCAGGGTAGACGACACCATCTATCATTCTGAGCCGTCTGAAGGCCCAGATGTCTATGAGAAGATGGACGCTATGAACGATCAATTTCTTGAGCTTCGCAAGGAATTGAAAACTCTCAGAGGAAAGGATCTTTTCGGCAAGTCTGCTGCCGATCTCTGCTTGGTTCCCAATGTGAAGATCCCTGTAAAATTCAAGGTCCCTGACTTTGAAAAATACAAGGGAAATACTTGTCCTCTCAGCCACCTGGTCATGTACGCCTGGAAGATGTCGACTCAAACCGATAATAACCAATTGCTCATCCACTACTTTCAGGACAGTCTGTCCGGTGCCGCTCTGCGTTGGTACATGGGTTTAGACAGTGCGAACATCCGATCCTTCAATGATCTTGGCGAAGCCTTCGTCAAGCAATACAAGTACAACATGGATATGGCTCCCGATAAGGATCAATTGAGGGTCATATCCCAGAAGGACAAGGAAACGTTTAAAGAGTACACCCAGAGGTGGCGAGAGGTGGCAGCACAGATTATGCCTCCGCTAGAAGAGAAAGAGATGACTAAGATCTTTTTGAAGACCTTAAGTTCTTTTTATTATGAGCGGATGATTGCTAGCGCTCCTTCTGACTTCACCGAGATGGTGAATATGGGGATGCGTCTAGAAGAAGGGGTTAGAGAAGGACGTCTAACCAGAGAAGAAGGCTCTTCTGCTAAACGATATGGGGCGTTTGCAAAGAAGAAAGATGGAGAGGCACATGCTGTGACCTCCCATGTGAAACCAAGAAGACCCTCTGTGAGGAGGAAGACCGTGCGTCCCGTCAGTAACCAGCACCAAGTGGCTCATATAGCACCTGTTTTCAGAGATAACCAGCAGTACCAACAACATAACACCAATCAGCAACCACCTCCGCAATATCAACATCAGCAGCAACGACCGCAACAGCAGGCCTACCAGCCTCGAAACAGTAATCAAACCAGCACGAGTTACGAAAGGAAAAGGGTCACCTTCGATCCTATTCCAATGACGTATGTAGAGTTATATCCCTCTTTGATAGAGAGGAAGTTGATTACTCCGAGAGACCCACCGGCTATACCTGCTAACCCCCAGTGGTGGTATAAGCCCGAATTACACTGTGTTTACCATTCTGGTGCTCCCGGCCACGACGTGGAGAATTGCTACCCTTTGAAGACCAAGGTTCAAGACCTTTTGAGGTGTGGTATTTTGTGTTTCGAGGACATAGGTCCTAATGTGAAGAAGAACCCATTGCCCGAGCATGGGAAATCTATCAACATGGTCCAGGGCTGCTCTGGCAAATACAAAGTCCAATATGTCAGTCATATTCGACAATCGCTGGTCGAGATGCATCGTTTGCTATGTGAGTATAGTCATTATGAGCATGACCACGATAGATGTCGAGTTTGTTCTGTTAACCAAAGAGGTTGTCTCCAAGTGCGCAAAGATGTTCAGGAAATGCTGGATGAAAGAGTTATTGAGATCCTTCAAAACAGAAATGTTGATGAGGATGAGCCCGAAGTCAATGTGATTTCTCCAAAGTTCCGGATCCCCGAGCCTGTTATCATCAAGTATGACGGTAGCAAGCAGAAGGTTTCTCCTGCCTTGACTATCAAGTCGGCCGGACCAGTACCTTACTCCTCTGAGAAAACGATTCCCTATCGCTACAACGCTGTCGCTGTAGAAAATGGGAAAGAAGTGTCCTTACCATCTTCCTCTGTTGTTAACATTGCAGATGTTAGTGGGTTGACCCACAGCGGTCGTGTGTTTTCAGCACCTCCAAAGCCCCGAGCTAGTACTGATTCTGTTGAACGCCCGATTGGGAATGCTGTGAGCACTCCGAATCCGGCACCTGTTGTTAAGCCCTCCTCTACATTGGGAACTCCTGCTTCTGTTGGCCCAAGCGGCAATATGAAAGAAGACTGTGATGAGATGATGAGGCTCATCAAGAGAAGCGAGTACAATGTTGTAGACCAGCTTCTACAAACGCCATCCAAAATATCGGTGTTATCCTTGCTGTTGAATTCAGAACCACACCGAGAGGCTCTGCAGAAGGTTTTGGATGTGGCATATGTAGATCATGATGTCACGATAGAACAATTCGATAGTATTGTTGCAAACATTACCGCTTGTAACAACCTGAGTTTCTGTGACTCTGATCTCCTCGAGGAGGGAAGAGACCACAACTTGGCATTACATATTTCTATGGGTTGTAGAGACGACGCCATGTCCAATGTGCTGGTGGACACTGGATCATCACTGAACGTATTGCCAAAATCCACTCTTTCGAAACTATCATATCAAGGGCCTCCCATGAGGCAAAGTGGAATAGTTGTGAAGGCTTTCGATGGGTCTTGCAAAACTGTGATTGGGGAAGTTGATCTCCCAATCAAGATCGGACCGAGTGATTTCCAGATTACCTTCCAGGTTATGGATATTCACCTATCGTACAACTGTCTCTTAGGAAGACCATGGATTCACGAGGCAGGCGCCGTGACATCCACCCTACACCCAAAACTGAAATTCGTGAAGAATAAGAAACTGGTAGTGGTAGGGGGAGAAAAGGCTCTCCTGGTTAGCCATTTGTCTTCCTTCTCATACATAGATGCCGAGGATGAAGTTGGAACTCCTTTCCAAGCTTTATCCATTGCTGAGCCTATTGAGAAGAGAACTATTTCATTTGCTTCCTATAAAGATGCAAAGTTAGCCATTGAGTGTGGTGCAACTGCTGGTTTAGGAAAAATGATTGAGCTAGAAGACAACAAGTCTCGGGCTGGCATAGGTTATTCGTCTGGGGTTTTCAACACGCAAGGGTTGTTCAAGAGTGGAGGGTTCATCCACATCAGTCAAGGCGAGGAAGCTGCTGCCATTCTGGAGGATTCTGGCAACTTCGTCATCCCTAGGGGAATCTACAATAATTGGGTCGTTGTGGATATTCCAACAGTTATCCATAAGTCGAAGTAATGTTCATTGTGTTTAAAAACCCTCCTCCCATGCCAAAAGGAGGAGTGATGACATTGTAGGCGCATTAATACAATGATATTTTCATTCAATAAAGTCATGTTAAATGTTTGTTTTTCCAATTATTTTCCCTTTTTTCCTTTTGCATGAAATTGGTGATCACATAAAACCTAAAAATAGAATAAAATCAATCTTTTCATCTGCATAATGATTGCCTTGTTTGAATTTTAAAGCTTTTCATATCCAAAATCATTATGCAGGTTGATCAAACCCATTGAACATAATGATCCAACACCATCTCCCAACTTTGAATTCCCTGTATTTGAGGCGGAAGAAGATGATGTTGAAGAGATTCCTGACGAGATTACCCTCCCTACTTGGGCATGAAGAGAAGATCATTCAGCCGCATCTTGAGAATCTGGGAACAGTCAACCTGGGGTCTGAGGATTGTGTGCGAGAAGTGAAGATTGGGGCACTCCTGAAAGAATCTGTTAAGAAGGGGTTGATTGAATTGCTACGAGAATATGTTGACCTCTTTGCTTGGTCGTATGAAGACATGCCAGGTCTGGATACTGATATTGTGCAACATTTCCTACCCTTGAAGCCTGAGTGCGTGCCTGTGAAGCAGAAGCTCAGAAGAACTCATCCTGATATGGCAGTGAAGATCAAAGAGGAGGTTCAGAAGAAAATTGATGCAGGGTTTCTGGTGACTTCTACATATCCTCAATGGGTGGCCAATATTGTGCCCGTGCCTAAGAAAGATGGAAAAGTCCGGATGTGTGTGGACTATAGAGACTTGAATAAAGCTAGTCCAAAAGATGATTTTCCTCTACCACACATTGATATGTTGGTAGACAATACAGCTAAATTCAATGTCTTTTCATTTATGGACGGGTTTTCCGGATATAATCAGATAAAGAAGGCACCCGAGGATATGGAGAAGACAACATTCATCACACCTTGGGGAACATTCTGTTATCGAGTGATGCCCTTCGGTTTGAAGAACGCCGAAGCCACGTATCAACGAGCTATGACCACCTTGTTTCATGATATGATGCACAAGGAGATTGAGGTGTATGTTGATGATATGATTGCTAAGTCAAGAACGAAAGTCGAACATGTAGAGCACTTGTTGAAGCTTTTTCAGCGCTTGAGGAAGTATAAACTTCGTCTGAATCCTAACAAGTGTACATTTGGAGTCCGTTCCGGCAAGTTATTGAGTTTTATTGTCAGTGAAAGAGGTATTGAAGTTGACCCTGCAAAGGTCAAAGCAATACAAGAGATGCTTGCGCCCAAAACTGAGAAGCAAGTCCAAGGTTTTCTTGGCCGCTTGAATTATATTTCCAGATTCATATCCCACATGACTGCCACATGTGCGCCGATATTCAAGCTCCTCCGAAAAGATCAGTCCCATGATTGGACCGAGGATTGCCAAAAAGCTTTTGACAGTATTAAAGAGTATCTATCCGAACCTCCGATCCTGTCCCCGCCCGTGGAAGGAAGACCTTTGATTATGTACTTGACAGTTCTTGAAGACTCAATGGGTTGTGTCCTTGGTCAGCAAGACGAATCAAGAAAGAAAGAATATGCTATTTACTACCTGAGTAAGAAGTTCACTGATTGTGAGTCTCGATACTCAATGCTTGAGAAGACATGCTGTGCTTTGGCTTGGGCTGCTAAGCGCTTACGCCAGTATATGATAAATCATACGACCTGGTTGATATCCAGAATGGATCCAATCAAGCACATCTTCGAGAAGCCTACGTTAACAGGGAGAATTTCCCGTTGGCAAATGTTGTTATCTACGTATGATATTGAGTATCGAGCTCAGAAGGCTATTAAAGGTAGTATCTTGGCTGACCATTTGGCACATCAGTCGATCGAAGATTATCAGTCTGTTCAGTATGACTTCCCAGATGAGGAGATTCTGTATTTTAAAATGAAAGATTGTGATGAGACTACACTCGATGAAGGGCCAGAGCCTGGTTCCAGATGGAGTATGGTGTTTGATGGCGCTGTGAATCAGTATGGAAATGGTATTGGGGCAGTGATTATTACTCCTCAGGACACACATATTCCTTTTACAGCAAGGCTAAATTTCAAATGCACGAATAATATGGCTGAGTATGAGGCCTGCATTATGGGATTGGAGGAAGGCATTGATCTTAGGATCAAGCATCTTGATGTTTATGGTGATTCGGCCCTCGCTGTTAATCAAACTAAGGGTGAATGGGAAACGAATCAGCCTGGTCTCATTCCATATAGGGATTATGCGAGGAGGATTTCAACGTTCTTTACTGAGGTTGACTTCCATCATATTCCGCGAGATGAGAATCGGATGGAAGACGCTCTTGCTACACTTGCTTCGATGATTGTGGTTAAACTTTGGAATGAAGTTCCCAATATCACTATGATGCGCTTGGACAGACCAGCTCATGTATTTGCAGTAGAAGAAGTGAAAGATGATAAGCCTTGGTATTATGATATCAAGTGTTTCCTTCAGAATCAGGTTTACCCGCCAGGGGAATCCGTGAAAGATAGGAAGACTTTGAGGAGATTATCAGGAAGTTTCTACCTCAATGGTGATGTGCTTTATAAGAGGATTTTTGACATGGTGCTGCTCAGATGCGTGGATAGACACGAAGTAGACCTGTTGATGACTGAAGTCTATGAGGGTTCATTTGGTACTCACTCCAATGGACATGCCATGGCTAGAAAGATGTTGAGAGCATGCTACTATTGGCTGCAATGGAGTCTGACTGCTGCAAATATGTGAAGAAATGCCACAAGTGTCAGATTTATATGGATAAGATCCATATTCCCCCTACACTTTTGAATGTGATCTCATCACCATGGCCTTTCTCCATGTGGGGAATTGACATGATTGGCATGATAGAGCCAAAGGCGTGGAACGGTCACCGTTTTATTCTCGTAGCAATTGATTACTTCACCAAATGGGTTGAAGCGGCATCATATGCGAATGTGACCAGGAAGGTGGTTGTGAAGTTTATCAAGAATCAACTCATATGCCGTTATGGTGTGCCAGATAAGATCATTACTGATAATGGATCTAACTTGAACAACAAAATGATGAAAGAGCTGTGTGGTGAGTTCAAGATCGCGCATCATAATTCTTCTCCTTATAGACCCAAGATGAATGGGGTTGTTGAAGCTGCTAATAAGAATATCAAGAAGATTATCCAGAAGATGGTCGTCACGTACAAGGATTGGCATGAGATGTTACCATTTGCTTTACATGGATATCATACGTCTGTCCGCACTTCAACAGGAGCAACCCCTTTCTCTCTTGTTTATGCCATGGAGGTTGTACTCCCAGTAGAGGTGGAGATCCCATCAATGAGAGTCTTGATGGAGGCCAAGTTGACTGATGCTGAATGGGTTCAGAGTCGTTATGACCAGCTGAATTTGATTGAAGAGAAGAGATTGACTGCCATGTGCCATGGTCAGTTATATCAACAGAGAATGAAGAAAGCTTTTGATAAGAAGGTCAAGCCTTGTGTGTTCCGAGAAGGTGACCTTTGCTCAAGAAAGTCTTGTCTTTCACGCCCGATTCCAGGGGCAAGTGGACTCCAAACTATGAAGGTCCATATGTTGTTACAAGGATTCTTGAATGAATTAACTAATGATAGTAACGATTAATGGGGTTTTGGTTGGTTTAGGATTCAATTAAAAAAAAGATTAAAATAAGTGATTATTGAAATAAGTTGTAGCAACAATTTACTGATTCGGTCTTTGCCTATCATCGACTATCGTAATTCCAACCGCAGATTAACTATTCTTATTCGATTATTATATCAACTGACAAGCGCAATAGATAGTATAAGTTGTATGTTCCTATTATCCGAATTAAGCAAACGGGATTAAGTTTCATGAATTAAGCAAACATGAATTAAACGGACTCGATAACGAATTAAGCAAACGAAATCGTGACTATAGTTAGGATTACATAATCAATCGGATTAAATCAATATAGCATATGTAAATCGGATTAAGCAAACAAAATACATATATTAATATTGAAAGGAATAAAAAACCTGAATAAGAATTACTAAAATCTCAAGGTATCGGAACCCGAATACATCAAATTGTTTGGATCGATTAGTTCTTCATGAGAATTCTTGCCAAAGCTTTCAAGTATTTCATGAATAGTGATCATCCCCATGTTATGCGGCTGCTAGGTATATGGAAAACAAGGAATTTGGTTTACAACCCAACTGGATCGAAAACATAACCCAAACCCAAAACTAATGACCCAAAACTTAAATAAAACTAATGCTGCAACTTCAACGAATTTTCTGGCCCTGCTACAGTCTGATTCAGCTCTTGACTTCTGAACAAACGTTGTAGATCTTTTTCTTAGCTTTCCATCAACTGGTAGCACGTCTCAATCCGATACTCCTAGCTCAAGATATGATTTTTCTCGCGAAAGCTGTTAATGCTGAAAATTAAATACGAAAATTAAATAAGTGCAAAAATAACATAAATTATGAAAACACATTAAAACATAAAAATAATCAAAGCAAACCGAATAAATGCTTAAGTACAAACATGGAAGAACGTGCATCAAAATGCACTGATCAAATTCCCCCACACTTGAACTTTTGCACTCCGAGCAAAATGAAAAACAAAATAAAACACAGACACATCAACGATTACTCATTCTAGGCTACAAGTCATCTTCGGTTAAGTTTGCTTCGATAGGTACTAATATTGCACAGTAAACACATTGTAAGAACAATAATCCACAGTTATGCAGACATAAACCTCCTGAATACACAAATCAACTCGAATCATGTTATTATATTAAAGCCTAACTTACTCATCCTTTTTTGCCTCTTTTTCATTTAGGCGCAATCACATTAAGCCCGTTATCTCCACACACTCATAGCAAGGCGACCGGTTAGTGACTCTGATCCTTTTCTGCACGGGGTTCTGGTACTTAAGTGGCATAACCCTTTGCTTACTCAATTGTAGTTGCGGGGGATCGGACCGTAATCCTCCCTACCAAGTTCAGTACCAGAAATCGCTGAACCAACTGACAACTAGTCTTATTTTAAATTATTTTTTTGAAGGTTCTACATCCGTTGGGTTAAGTGACCGGGTGAGGGTGACCAAACTTAGAAGGTGCATTCCTTGTTTTTTTTTTCGGAGCACTCACTTATATTCATCGGCTTCCCTGCGTAGAGTGCGTGTGAGATGGTGTTGACTGCTGAAATAAACTACTCAAGAGCTATAAGAAAAATGAGAACTCAAGGCTATGTCATAACAAGTATTCAAAATGATTTTCATATTCAAGAGATTTAAGGTGTTAAAACGATACCGATCTTGTGAACTTTTCCCAAGTCTCTAGAAACCAACCTCAAATTATTCTATAGCCTACAACTTTCAACAAAAATGCCATTTTTTTTTATTTTTTATTTAGAAAGAAAACAAAAACAAAACAAAACAAAGAACAAAAACAAAGAAAATAAAGTATTCCCTCCCTCACACTTAAAATATGCATTGTCCTCAATGAAAGAAACAAACATAAAATAAGAGAGAGAAGTGAGAGGAAAGAACACACCCGAGTAGTCAAGGAGGATGGGTGATCACATAAGCAGCCTTTCCCAAAGAGATATATTCTACATTTTCTTCTTCCAAAGTGGGGTTGTCATGGAATAGCTTTGGGTAATGTCCATTGAACTTGAAATTTTTATTAGTACCTTCGCCTTTTATTCCAGGATCAAAGAATCTTCTAAAAGTAAAAGTGTCAAATGGACACGTGAAGGTGATCTTATCTGGAATGTCATCCAATGTCCAACCAAATGCCTTTTTATGCTTCCTTAAAACCTGCAAAAGCTTATTTTCTTGATCGAAATCAAGGTTAGAAGAAATTATAGCCGGTAGTTTTTCATTCATCCCTAAATAAGCATATTTCATATTTTCAGGAAGTTGCTTCAGCTCGAGGGAAATTGGTTGCTCAATAGAAGGAGTGTTTGGGGCAGCCGGGATGTCAAGAGTTTTATCTACATGAACAACTTTATTTGCAACCTCATCTGCAGTAAGAGTATCAACTTGCAAGGCAGCCTCAATTTCAGCACAAACAGAGCAAATTTTAGTTTCAGTACAAATATCACAAGAATAAACATCATCAAAACCAGACAATGATGGAAAATCAGATGCAAACAAATCACTACAAGTATCATCAACAATTTCAGAAATCAAATCTATTTGAAAAACAGAATGTTCTTCCAAGGGTTATTGGTTTGATCCTTGAGCATGCTGCATGGCATTCACCAAAGTGGCAAGCTGCCCAATCTGTGTTTGCAAAGTCTTTAAAGTAGAATCTACTTGTTGCTGAAACTGGAGATTATTTGCAGCCATTTGTTTGACAATATCTTCTAGTGAAGGTCCAGAAGGTGCAGAGCACACAATCTCAAATTCCTTCAGATGCTCATGCGGATCCTCACCTGCAAGACCACTAAACCTTGGAAACAAGTGTATTAAACCATATTTCAATTCAAAAGGAACCGAAACATCAGAATATTCAATACAAAAGTCATTATAATTAACATCAGGAGCAGCAAACTGCCTTAATGTTCTTTGATCATCCATGTAATAAAAAAAAACACAGAAATACCAACTATGTCCGAAATAGACAAAAACAAATAGAAAGAACAAAAACGATTAAAATAAATTCATAAAAATACAAAAGCACCAAACTTAATCTAATGACGTGAAATAAAAATTTTGAGATTTTTTTTGGATTTTTTCGACACTATGAAAACAATAAAAAATTAATTAAAAATAGAAAAACAAGGAATTTGGCAAATTTGACGTCAGAGTCTCTTACTCTAGAGTAACAGAGTATTGATCGCACGATTTTTTTGCTTCCAGTAGGCAAAAAACTTATACAGTCAAACACAAATTTTCCAAAAATCGGTTTTTTCTGACTCTAGATGCAACTCCGAACGCAAAACTGTAGAAAAATTCGGAAAAATAACAGGAAACTGCAGAACAACAAAACACACAATACTTAAAACTAAACTATTGGCTAATTCGACAAGAATCCCCGGCAACGGCGCCAATTTGATCCGCTGTCGCACGCGGATCAAAACGAATAGTTTTTCAAAAATGTAGTTTAACGACAAATTGACTCGGATTATCGTTCTCACAAGGATTCTTGAATGAATTAACCAATGATAGTAACGATTAATGGGGTTTTGGTTGGTTTAGGATTCAATTAAAAAAAAAGATTAAAATAAGTGATTATTGAAATAAGTTGTAGCAACAATTTACTGATTCGGTCTTTGCCTATCATCGACAATCGTAATTCCAACCGCAGATTAACTATTCTTATTCGATTATTATATCAACTGACAAGCGCAATTGATAGTATAAGTTGTATGTTCCTATTATCCGAATTAAGCAAACGGGATTAAGTTTCATGAATTAAGCAAACATGAATTAAACGGACTCGATAACGAATTAAGCAAACGAAATCGTGACTATAGTTAGGATTACATAATCAATCGGATTAAATCAATATAGCATATGTAAATCGGATTAAGCAAACAAAATACATATATTAATATTGAAAGGAATAAAAAACCTGAATAAGAATTACTAAAATCTCAAGGTATCGGAACCCGAATACAGCAAATTGTTTGGATCGATTAGTTCTTCATGAGAAATCTTGCCAAAGCTTTCAAGTATTTCGTGAATAGTGATCATCCCCATGTTATGCGGCTGCTAGGTATATGGAAAACAAGGAATTTGGTTTACAACCCAACTGGATCGAAAACATAACCCAAACCCAAAACTAATGACCCAAAACTTAAATAAAACTAATGCTGCAACTTCAACGAATTTTCTGGCTCTGCTACATTCTGATTCAGCTCTTGACTTCTGAATGAAAGTTGTAGATCGTTTTCTTAGCTTTCCATCAACTGGTAGCACGTCTCAATCCGATACTCCTAGCTCAAGATATGATTTTTCTCGCGAAAGCTGTTAATGCTGAAAATTAAATACGAAAATTAAATAAGTGCAAAAATAACATAAATTATGAAAACACATTAAAACATAAAAATAATCAAAGCAAACCGAATAAATGCTTAAGTACAAACATGGAAGAACGTGCATCAAAATGCACTTATCAGTCCACATGTTGTTAAGAGAGCCTTTTCGGGCAGTGCTTTGATACTTACAACTATGGATGGGGAGGATTTCACTCGTCCTGTGAATTCATATGCAGTCAAGAAATACTTCGCCTAAAATAAAAACAGAATAGGTCGCTAAGTTGAAAACCCGAAAGGGCGGCTTAGGCAAAAATGAGCGTCTCAGTGGATTGAAAACCCGAAAGGGCGATCCAGGCAAAAGTTAGAGACACAAAAAATAATGAATATTTATATCCCGCTAGATTGAGTACCTCATCCTGGGGCAATCTAGGCAAAAATTAGGGATTTGGCAAGTAATTGCATCCTGACAAGGCTTTGTTCTACAACTGTCATCCGTCGGAGATTCTTACTCATTCGTCATCAACCGAAGCTTCAAATACATCGAATTCAGAATTGGTGGAGAAATGGTCATTATGTTCAATGTAGCCCTTTTTCAATATATATCACCAATTTCAAACTTGTATAGATCTATGGAGTCTTGCCATTTGCAGAACTACCATTCCATCAAATAAATTTGAGCCTTTTATCCAATTATTTGCACTCTTATTTGTTCCCATTCAACAAATGTTTTGCATGTTTTAAATTGAGAAAATATCATTGTTTTGAAGAAACGAATTTTTCGTAATTTGTTTTTAAACAAATGAACATTCACAATGACAAAAGGATACTTAGGAGATCCTCAGTGCTCTCCCAAGGATGGTATGATCTCCAACAGGGTAAGACAGTTGTTCATATTCCTGGCAGGACTATATCTTCTTTCTCCGGAGCCTTTTGTGGTTTATTCTACTAAGTGGAATGTTTGTTAAGATATTCACCACTCTCCCCTTTAGTGGAGTAGCAGCCTTTCCTTCTCAGCCGATGTGATCTCCTTGGTGGGTACAATACTTGGTGATTGATCCCTAGAATCCCTTAACCTCCTCGAATAAATTCCCCAGTAGAGTTGCTTATGCGGCGGATTTTATCTGTGTAATAAACTCTTGTCCCCAGCCGGATTGACCGATGATTCATCCCCTGCAGAGGTTTTGTTGCTTCCTGGTATCTCTGATCCCCAGCAGATTGGATACTCTCTTTGGAACCTGGCTTTCTCTTTTAAGATGTAGTGCCGGCTGTTTGTGCTTATCCTTTGAAACTGTTTGTGTTAGAAATGTCTGTCTGTCAGCATTCATCATACATACATCATGCATGTGTGCATATAATTTTCAAACATTCGGGTATTCATATTACATTTTTGCCATATATCTTTGTTTGTTATTCCTCTGCTAGTTGGTAATACATTCCCCAAGCAGATGTTGGTGTCTGATCCCTCAAATGTAGAGTCAGCCCATTAGGCAGAAAGTGTTTATCTTTCCTGCCACATTCCCCACTGAGTTATATCCTCGTGGACGACGGTTGTTTTTGCCTCCTCCCAACACATATATTGGGATGGGTTCCCCTATTGGGTTATATCCTCACTAGGACGAGTCTTGATTCAGTTTGCCTCTTTGGTTTGATCCTAAATTGGCTCCTTGTGACTGTTTCCTGTGTTTCCCCGTGGTATAGATGAATAATTGCTCAGTAATCGGTAATTATTCATCTTATCCTCGGCGGAGTCTGTGGTTTTCTACCCTTATACCGGTAGCTGTAAACCCTATTTCCCCCCCTCTTGCAGAGTTAACCTTCTTGTTCATCCTAGTTGATGACGGTTACTTTTCCGTGGTTTTCTACCCAGTATCCGGTAGATGTAATCCCCTCTGTGACGGTTATCATTATCCAATATTCGGTGGTGATATTCCCTCATTCTTTTGGATAATTGCTCTGACTAGGAAATTTTATCCCCAGCAAGCCCTCTTTCATTTACCGGTTGTCGGTAATGTTTGTTGCTCCCCTTGAATGGTCATCATTATATACCTAGTTTTGGTATCCCGATGACTTCTTTCTCGGTCGATCTATCCTTTATTGACCCAGTAACCGGTTGTGGATAATAGTCCATGTGAGTGTATTATCTATGTTTTGACGGTAATAGATAATATATTTCATGCGCTCTTTGGTTGAAGCCTTTTGTTCTTCCCCAGTCGAGTAAGATTCGTATCCCCTTTGCGGAATCGAATATCCATCATATAATCGAGTTTGCTTTTAGCCCTCTTTTGGATGATGAGTGTTTTGGAAATATTCCCCAATTCACGCCTTGGTTGGTCACCTATTATATGCCCAGTAACCGGTATCCCTGGTGTCCCTTCCTCTCTACTCCCTATTGTGACTTTTTAGTCCCCTGTGGAGTCAGAACCCCTGAGTTGAAATATACCTTTTAGGTCTTCCTCAGATGTTTTGGAGTTTTGATATCTCTCACCCTTATACCGGTCTTAGATATTCATTCTTCCCGAGCATGTTGTATCTCTCGCCCTTATGACGGTGTTCAGATCACGTGTCTCGTTGAGCTTATTACCCAGTAACCGGAAATACCTCATCCCGCTGCTCCCCCAGGAGAGTCCTTTTGGACATCCCCAGCGAAGTCCCTTAGTGGATTGTCTTCGTTCGGATTTTTATCCGAAGTATCCGTTGTGGATAGTTTTTGCTGTATTGGCATGTACCCCAATATGGGCGTCCTCGAGTCAGCTCGAGTCTTTCCATTGGATTTATTCCCTTTGGAATTCTTTTCCCCAAACTTTGAGTCGTGACCTGCTCACGCGTTTTCATTCCTTTACTCCCCGTTAGAGTCTCTGCCCCATAGAATGAATTATTCATGGGAATTTTTTTTTCCCCTAATCTTAGCCTTTGTGGACGCATATCCCCATAAGGTGTTACCATTTTGCATACATACATTTGCATCATGAGGTCTCTTAGGGACCAAAATTCGTCTCTTTGTTATTATTTAAGCCCATTCTACCTCGTCGAGACGAAGATTTTAACCTTCACTTCTCCGGTTAGAATGACCTTAAATAGGGGCATCTGTAAGACCCCAATTTTGTCCCTAAGATCCCTCATGGCATCATAACATTGCATTTGCATAAGCCTCAAGGATCATGAGCATCTTGGTTCCCTTTGCCTTTGGGTGGGACTCCTATTGAGTGGTTTGAGATCACCAAACATGCTTTAATTTTATATCATTGCTCTTCTTATTTTGTTTACTAACCAAAAGCATAAAAATATGTCACTAACATCTTTTGTTTGTAGCTTGAGCAATCACAAGGTCAAGAGCTTCTAGAAGATCATCTGTGCAATGGTAAGGTCAAGAGGAGATGATAGCAAGCATGGTAATGGTTCCCGAAACTTTCATCCATGAAATATGCCTCCCTAGCACCTCAATTCATCATTTTGACCAAAGCAAATCAAAGGGTTTGAGGTTTTGTTTCTCAAGGAAACCCTAGTTCATCTATGTACCACAATGCCTTGCTCATGAAGCAACCTCAGCCCATGGTCAAATACAATCAAGGGAAGTTCTTTAATTTACCATTTCATGCATATTTGAACTTATTTGAGTGTCCTCAATCATCAATTCATCAAGATATGGGTTGTGGACTTGAGAAGTTGATCAGTCAATTCATCTGACTATTTCGAAATGCACTGAGACCTAACTTTTGATGTGTTGGTCAAATGGAGATGATTCTAAAAGCAAAAGTATTATTAAGGACAATATGAACAACTTTCATGTTCATCAAAAATTTATGTGAAGCTTGGAAGGTTATCATCCATTCCAAAACATTATAGGTCATTTTGACTAAAACCCTAATTTTGGTTCAACTTCCCAAGGACATAACTCATTCATTTTTTATGCTTTTGAGGTGGGATTAAATGAAATGGAAAGCTTAAGATATCTACTTCAAATGTTATGTTGAACAAAATTTCAAAATCTCAAAGGAAATACATGTGATAATGCAAGACATTATAGGTCCTTTTTGACCAAAGGCATTAAAAGTCAAAAAAGTCCAACTTCAAGTGCCATAACTCTTTCATCAAAAACCCAAATGATGCAAACTTTAAGTCCATTTTGATTGTCTTGAAATTATCTACAACTTTTCTGTTAAAGGGTTTTTCATTTGAGGCTTGCATCATCAAAACAGAGGGGCTTGAAAATTGCCCAAATTTGGAAACCTTGCCTTTACATGTCATGCACCTTGCACTTTAAACTCAAATTTCATAAATTTCCACACTTCAAATGGATTTTTTCCCAACATAACAATTGTTCCTTACATCAAGACCTTTCCAACCATTACTCACATGATCATGTTTGGATTTGGAAAATGGCACTTTCGAAGAAGGGGATATTTTGGTGCATTTATGGAAACTTGATTCAAACTCATTGTACATTCCAATTACCTCATATCTACATGTCCATTTCAGATCAAATTGACTTCAGCTTGCCATTCCAATAAGATTTGGGCCCTCCATGCACCTGTACAGGCCCATGCATGAAGGCCCTTTTCATGCATGCACACGAGAATTCACCTTGTTTGCCTTGCCATTTGCTATAAATAAGTGTGCTCAGCTCCACTATTCTGAACCCTGATTCAACCTGATATGCTGCAGAATTCTCTCCATAGCCATCACTAAAGGAATTTCAATTTTCTTCCAAAAAATTCAGATCTGAATTTCAACTTCCTTTGTTGATTTTCAGACCTATAATTCCTCAGCCTTGCTTCCTCTTCATCACTAGATCTCATTGCAAGCCTTGGTTGTGAAGAATCGTGCTCCCCATACCTGCATTCCAAAGGTGGATAACAGAACTTTTATCTCTTCGAAACTCTTTGATCCTTGCTTATTTCTTGAGTTCCTTGGTCTGGCTGAAGTCCTCTCAATAGAGGCATTTGATTTGTGCTTTCAATTTTGCAAAAACATGAAGTTCATGATGAACACCATCATACTTCCAGCTCTGATTTCTCCATTTATAGGGATCTAGAGTGGAAGTGCATGGTATAGGAGTGATGTACATCACTTCCTCTTTTGATTGATGTATAGATCGCTCCATTTGCTTGAGTTTGCGATGTGTGCAATTCTCACCGGAACTGGAGGTCTCACCGGAGAAGACGGTGGCTCTGGTGGCCGCCCTAACTCCAGATCAATCCCTGGCCGTGTGATCTCTTTTCCAGATCTAATCTGGACCTTCCGTTGTTATGACTTTTTATATTGCCTTGTGTGTCTCAGTTGACTAAGGCATTTGGTACACGCGCGCTGAGAACCCTTGGATCTGCCAAGTCATTTATTGAAATGAATCCAATGCTCGTGCTTTTTTTCTATTTTTTTATTTAATCCATTTTATTTTCTTAATTCCATTTTATTTCAAAAAATCATATCTCTCTCATTTTTTATCCAAAAATTATGGGACCAATTGCATTAGTCTCCAAATAAATTCTAGTTTCCATTTCTGATTTTTTTTTTTATTTTTTTTATTTTGTCATTTGATATTTTTTGTGAATTTTCTCTTTTCTGGTTATTTTTAATTCATTTTAATTAGTTTTTGATATTCAAAAAATACAAAAATATTTTCCTAACCTATTTGAATGATGATGGATCTATGAAAAATATTCTCATCAATTTTTAAGTTGATTTGAGATTTATTTGAGATTTTAGTTCAATTAGGTTATTTTTATTCATTTTTAATTGATTAAAAATAGTTTCTGACTTTTAAAAATGCTGAAATTTTTTGTCAAACTTTTTTGACCTTGTTGAACTTGGGATAAATTACTTGGACCTTTCAAGGTTGATTTGAAGTGATTTTGAAGTTTGACCTCTCTTTTATTTTTAATTCAAGTTTAATATTAAATATTAAAAAATGCCAAAAATATTTTGTTCATTTCTTGACTTCCAATCTTCATCTCACTTCTGTTTTTGATTGTTTGACCTTGACTTTCAATGCCATTGATCAACATATGAGGATTGGTACATGTTACTTCATTTAATGCTTTTTAATTTTGCCATTTCCATTTCTCTTATTCCTCTCCTTCTTCTTCTTCTTCTTCTTCTTCTCTTCCTTTTGGATCAATGAGTTGAAGATTGATAAGTTAGCATTGATTAGGGAGACTTAATCTTCCTTGATCCAAATCTAATTCATCTTGATCAATTGATCAAGTGAATGGCTTTGCATTAAGGATAGGTTGTTTCCTAAATCATGCAAAAGGCTTAAACCAATACAAGATCAATTTGCTTCTTCTTTTTGGTATGGCAAGTTGTTGGGACTTGGTTCACTAATCAAGACTCCTAACTTGTGTTTGTTGCCTACATTATTATTGACCGGCCTCAGATAGTTGTGACTTCTACATAAGTCCAATTACGATTGCTTAACATATCGCTAAATTTTCCTTATGACACACTAACTATTGACAATTAACATTTACTTTTTGCTCTTTACTTTTATGCAATTTACTATTCTTGCACATATTATCCATTTGCTTTTCTCTTTGCTCATTTGAGCACATGTTTATGTTAATGTCATTTGCCTTTTGCTCACTTGAGCACATAATTGTGTATATACTATTGTGCTTGTGTTTTTGTTTTGATTATTGTGAACCAAATGCAAAGAAATGGACTTAGTCTCTAGGACCTTCCCTATGCAAAGAATGGAGAAATGGACTCAGATCTTAGGACTTTCCTTATGCAAAATTGGGGTAAAAGGACCTTAATGATGAAGATGGATTAGAAGGACTAAATCTCTAAAGTCACTCTTGTCTATTCTTGGTTTACTTCATGGAACTTTTGATGTGTGTGTTCTTGTGGTAGGGGGTTCCCACTTAAGCTAAGTTGAAGGACCATTGCCATGTTCATCCTAAGTGAAAGATACAAGATACATTGAGGATCTCTTAAGAGGCTTGTTTGATGATTGCCTATGCTTTGTGTGATTGCTTATTCCAAAGGATGGGAGCTACTTGGATAATCTATATGATCTCAAGAGAGGAACTCCATTATGGTTTTGTTTCTTCATCCCTCATCTTTTTGCCTTACTTAGGACTTAGCCATTCTTCTTCTTCTCTCCACTCTACCCCAAGCCAAAACTTTTGTGCAAACATTTAACATTTGTTTTCAAACGTTAGAAACCTAAGCCTTATGCTTTTGATTTTCAAACTTTCTTTTCACAATAATTATTTTGAATTGAATCTTTAAGTCAACTTTGACCATTTTGTGTATACTTCTAATTGGTAAATATAACTCATTCAAATGCCTTTGTGGTTTCAATGGCCACTTTCTTAATCAAACTTTTTTCATAACCTTTAGCTATTAGGTTTGAGTTATCCTTAGTGATGGACAATGAGTCTCCCATGCTTATTATAGGGTTAACCCCTCACTAGCATGTTGAAGCTATCCACACATGGTGGATTTGTGGTTTTAGGTTGAGTTTTCTCTCTTGGATAACAAAAGACCTTAAGGCTTTTGGACCAATCGATTCACCAACTCATTTTTGAGATTTTTACCCCGAACTATGAGGTTTTGATCCTAATCTTTTTATAAGATGGTATGTAGGCAATGGGTTTATCCATCCAAACACAAAAATGTAAATAACTTGTATATTCTCTTCTCATCTCTTCAATCATGTTTGCACAAACGAAAATTTTCACAAAAAACAACAACCTCTACAATAAGTATGAAAAGGGCTCCCTAGGAGTACCTAGGATGTTTTGGGTGCCTAACACCTTCCCATTGCATAACCAACCCCCTTACCCAGATCTATGTTCTCTTTTACTAGTTTTTTTGTTAAAACTATTAGGTTTTTGTTCGCTTTCTAACCATTCCTTTGGATAAATAGAATTGCGGTGGCGACTCGACTTATATGATTTACCTTGGATTTAGTCAATATGTCTAATGGTAATGAATACCCCGCTACATTATCATCCTTATTCTTCAAACCGCTGGACTCATCAGACTGATAGATTGGAGTGTTAACAGGATCACACAAAGGAACAACCACCCCGACCTTCTTTCCAACCATGACATTCTCAATAGCTTTTGGGAATACCAGACTGAACACTCGACCATGTTGGGTTACCTTGACAGCATCAACAATGCTTACTACTGAAGTAGTTGCAGAAAGAAGAACCTCTTACCCATCTTTGATCATAGTAGCATCGTACTTTTAAGGCACATCTTTATTAGATTCATATGCGACTAAGCCCACCAGCCGAATCACTAATGGTGATACCAATATATTGGTTATCTTACTACTATCATACTGAATCACTACTCGTTTAGGAGTTTTGAAGACTGGAACAATCACATTCAAGTCATCATTTGGATTTCTATCTTGGCGGATATGGATCATACCTTCATCCATTAAGCTTTAAATATCCCTCTTCACAATCACGCACCCATGTGGATTAACACTACAAATGATACAACTGTCATGATCATGCTTGCATTCACAAATCTGACACAAAGTCTTGTGAATCTCTATCAAGGATCTTTGGATATGTCGGACATCATAAACTTTGTACTCCCCGGGACAATTGTCTACCATATTTGCAGAGGAATTACCATGAGCGGGTAATGGACTGGCCTTAACATTCGGCGCACGGTCCTCGAAGGACATCGTCCCACTTCTTACCAATCGTTGAACCTTGTATTTCAATGGATAACAATTCTCAATATCATGGCCTGATGCCCCTTGATGATAGGCATAATGCTGACCAGGCTTATACCACCACGACAGAGGTTCAGGCATAGACGGAGGAGTTTTTCGGCATAGGACATTAGAATAGGGTCAAATGTGACCTTCTTCCTCTCATAGTTGTTGTGCTGATTATTGTTGTGATTGTTGTGATGATGATTGTTGTTATGAGTATGTTGTTTTTGTTGTGGTTGAGGTTGGACTGTTGTTGATTGAACGATAGAATTATTGGCAAACACTGGAATAACAGAAGACACTTGATGACGCTATTGATGAGATCTAGAACTCTTATTTACATAAGGCTTCCTTGGCCTTTCCATAGCTACTGAATTAGTTTCTCTATCCTTCTTTTTTGAGAAACCACCCCCGTACTTCTTATTGGTTGATGCTTCTTCTCTAGACAATCTGCCCTCATAGACACCTTCCTCTAGACGCATCCCCATGTTCACCATCTCGGTGAAATCATTGGGAGCGCTAGCAATCATACATCATAGTAAAATGAACTCAAAGTCTTGAGAAATATCTTTGTCATTTCTTTTTCTTCCAATGGAGGAATGATTTGAGCAGCTAACTCTCTCCATCTATGTGCATAATCTTCAAATGTCTCTTTATCTCTCTGAGACATATATCGAAGCTGGTCACAACCAGGCGCCATATCTACATTATACTTATACTGCTTGACAAAGGCCTCGCCTAATTCATTGAAAGTACGAATGCTACCATTGTCCATACCCATGTAACAACGAAGAACGACACCGGTCAAGCTATCCTGGAAATAATGAATGAGCAACTGGTTATTATCTGTTTGGGTTAACATCTTACGGGCATACATCACAAGATGACTTATAGGGCAAGTGTTCCCCTAGTATTTCTCAAAATCAGGGACCTTGAACTTGACAGGGATCTTCACATTAGGCACCAAGCAGAGCTCAGAAGTGTTCTTTCCAAAAGAATCTTTTCCCCTCAGGGTCTTCATTTCCTTCTTCAGCTCTTTGAACTGATCCTTCAGTTCATCCATCTTTTCATACATGTCTGGGCCTTCATACAACTTAGAATGGTAGATAGTTGTAAGACCCCAATTTTGACCCCTAAGATCCCTCATGTCATCTCATAGATTTGCATTAGCATTGAGATCACTCCTTGGTATCCTCCTCACCTATCATTCATTGGGTTTTCATTAGGAGAGATCACCAAGAATTTTTGATTGTATCATACTTCATTTTTTCTTTCTTTAATAACCAAAATCCAAAAATATGTCCAGTGTAGCTTTGTTTCTTTTGTAGGTAGTGTGTGTGTCCACCCGTGCCTCACCAAGCTCACAACTAGGGGTTGAGACCCTCAATGCAAGGGATCAAGGCAGAAAATGTCCATATTGGTTCTAGGCATCATATATGGATCCCCATGTTCTTTATTTGTCATTTTGATCAAGAATTCATCAAGAGTTTGAAGCTTGTTTGTCAAGGAAGACCTAATTCATATGGGTATCCTGTGTGCCTTTCTCAACAAGTTTCTTTAATAATTGATCAAAGATATAAAGGGATACTTAATTTTGCCTCATAATAAGCATATATGATCCTCCATGGCTTTCTCAACAAGTTTCTTTAATAATTGGTCAAAGATATAAAGGGATACTTAATTTTTCCTCATAATAAGCATATATGATCCTCCATGAGCCCCTAAGAGCAAAATAACTTCAAGTTTGCAAGTTGGTTCAAGGAGGTTGACCAGAAAAGTCAACTGGTCAAATCTAGGGTTCCCTAGACCCTATCTCCTACAATTTTTGTCATATGAAAATGATTCCAAGATCAAAGTTACTATTTATTAAATTACAAACATATTTAATGTTGGCATCAAGATCTAATTTTGCTTGGAAATTCATTTTTTATGGTGAAAGATTATAGGTTATTTTGTTTGTGCCCTAGATAGAAGATCAATATCGAAGAACCATAACTTCCTCAATGTTCATGACAAGACTATTATCCAAGTTTAATGATCAATGCCAATATGTATTCTTTAACTTTTCTTCTTTGAGAAAGATAAAATTCCATTTGCAAGGGCATGTCCCATGAGTAAACGTTATAGGTCCATTTTGGTCCTCATCATTGAACAAACAATTCTCCTCTACTTCTAAACCCATAACTCCATCGTGCAAGCTCCAAATGGTATCAAATTTGTGGCCAAAAGGAAGACAATTGAAAGATATGGAACTTTGTAAAAGGAAACAAAGTGGAAAAAGGGTTCATTTTACTTTTAACTTAGAAAATTTCTAAGTATGTTTGATTCTTCCAACTTCAAGGTCAGAATTCACCATGTTCCAAGCCTCAAATGGAAAAAGTCCCAACATAAAAGTTGTTCCCCATAATGGTAGATTTCCAAAGATCTCATGATCACTTAATTTGGATGAGAATTTGAGGACTTGTTCATAGGTTCTTTTCATGGCTTAATTTAGCAACTTTTGAACTCAATTGTTGTACAACCTTGCATGGCCTCATGTAATGACATCAGTAGCATTTTTGCACAAATTTGAGTGGATTATAATGATCATTTGGGCCTGAACACATGCCCATGCACCCATGCACATTGATTTTCTATTTTTGGTTCAAACTTTGAATGGTGTAGAAATCAATTGCCTTGCCTATAAAATGAAGTGCATGGTGATCGCGACTTTATGAGTCTATTGGGGTATTAACTATAAGTGCACAGTCTAATCGCGTAGTTTTAAAAGATATCGATCCCACAGGGACTTAATGAATCGATATACCGTTTTTCTAAGGTTACTTCGTAAAACTAAGGCGGATGATACTTTGATGATTAGGGGGAAAAGTAAAACTAAAATTGGATCTAGATTAAATATCAAATAACACGGATATCGGTATGTAGTTCGTCGTAATTAGGGAATCAAGTCTTCGTTTGTTTCTTAGTTTTAAAATAAGTCTTTTCAGTAGACACTATTGATTAAAAGTCTTTTCTCAAACTCTCGCTTTGTTGAATCAGACTATGTACGCTCTCACTATTTAGTTAAATCTAAAATCACTTTTTGAAAGAAATGGAATCTATAGAAACTCTTTTTTAAGAAAATACTAACCGTTTAAACACCCTCGTCTCAAACTCTCGCTCTGTTGACTTAGATTATATGATTAAACTTAAATGCTTAACTCTCGTCCTCACATTTAACTTTTAAAAATAATTTTTGAAAATGATTAGAATTTAATTAACTTTAAAAATTGCTCTCGCCCTGATTTAAAGTTAATGTCCAATTTACACTGTCCAGTTAAAAGCTCAAACCGTCGTTCTATTGATTTTAACTTCTTTATGTCTTTTACTCTCGTACAAAAACTTTGGTATTAACTCTGTAAATTGAGACCATAAAAAGAGTGACTATATTTTGAAATAAATTTAAACCAACTCAGTTTTTATTCCTTTATTTCGCTTACTTTACATACCGATATCTAAATTTATTTAGCCGGACATGCTAAACAAGCCTAAACAATTATTATGCTTAAATACAGCCATATCAGACAAACAGTATAGATAAACAGCAGCACAAAGCATATATAAGTTAAAACAATAAATTAATGAACCTGTAAAATTAATAGAAATCTTGGTTGTTCCCTAGCTTCGATACTTGAACACTCCACCACAAATCGGTTGGATTTGTTCTTCACAATCTTCGATCAGACAGTAAAATAAAAAGAAAGAAGTAAAATACTATGATCTAACGTAAGGTTAGATCCAGTAAAAGTTACACAATAGTTTCCGGTGTAGAAACTATTGTGAGAAAATTAATTGAATGCCTAAAAAATTAAGCTAACAAAGAAAAGAAAATAAAATGCTAAGGAAATAAAAATGCTGAGAAAATGGAATGCTGGAAAATATATTGTTGTAAAAACTTGCACGGCGGAAAGGAGAGGAACCCTCAATTGGATCCCTTGAGGTCTATTTATATTCATCCATAAAGTAACCGTTTCTTCCAAAGTCTCTTCAGTAGGTTTTCTAACGTGTCAACGAGTCAAGCGGAGAAATAGGGGTGAAGTGCTTTTGTTACGTGCGTCAAAGGCAGAAGAATAGGAGTGGGGGTGTGACGTCCGTCACACCATGTGTTACGCTCGTAACACTAAGCAGAGGGGCGTGACGCTCGTCACACCATGTGTGACGGTCGTCACAGCGTCACAGCGCTTTTCCTTGTAGTTGTGGGTTGGGCTTTAGTGGAATGCTTTTCCTAGAGAATCCTCTTTTTGCACCCCCTTTTCTTTCTTTTTTCACATATGCTTCAAATAATGTTACCTGAAACAAATAGAAGGAAAATACCAAGTAATATCGAATAATATAAAATAAATCGAATCAAATAATAATATAATTTAATTAAATCGAGTCCAAAAATGTGATATTATTTCATGTTATCACATGGCCACAGATTGAAAAGGAACCCTTGCCCAAGCTCTGCGAATCAATGCCATAGCCTCACTCTATAGAGTACCTTAAAGATTTCTTTGAAATCGAGCTCTTGTTCAACTTATGCTTTTGAACAAGAACTCCAAGGATTCACTGCCATTTTCACTTCATTCAACTCCTGCAAGCAAGGGGAAGAGGACCCAAGTGAAATTACATCAAGAATTGATTTCCAAAGCTGCTACCCGAAGGTGAATTTTCTCAATTTTTAACTCTTCGATTCACTCTCATATCTTAATACCTTGGCTTAATTTATGGATGACTGAAGTCCTAACAATGTAGGCAATGATCCCGAGTTTCTTTGAAGTTGAATCGAAGCAATTCAATTTAGACACCTCAATTTTCAACTCCACTTTTCTGATTATAGAGTGAGAGTTGGAAGAACTGGAGGTTATATTTGGATTCCTTGCATTTTTCTCTTTAAAACAGTATATGATCCATTCATTTTTGAAAAAATTTTGGTCTGACCATTTCGGCGAAGCTTGTCGGAGAAGATGACCGGAGATAGGGCTCCGGTGGAATGTTGGCATGGTCCAAACCATCAGATCTTGTTGCCATGTTCTAATATGGTTTGTTCCTTGTAAATACCAAGTGTGTACACACGTCGACTGCAGTGCACGATGGAACACGCGCGCTTGATCATCAGATCTACCACCTTAATTAATGAGGGAGATCTGATGACCCTTATTTTTTCTAATTTATTTTATTTTCCAAATTGATTTTTAAGTAGGTTTTTCTTCCAAAATTTATTTATAACTTCATTTTTAATCCAAAAATTATGGGACCAACACCAAAATTTCATAAATAATTTCCTCTTCCCATTTCTGAATTAAAATTAATTTTTGGATTTAGTTTAATATTTTTAGTGAATTTTGTGAATTTTGACTTATTTTAATTGATTTTTAAATACTTCTAACTTTTCAAAAATGCCAAAAAAATTAGTTAATGGTAATTTGACCTTTTTTGACCTATGATAAATCCCTTGGTCATTTCTTTGGTGATTAGAAGGGATTTTAGGTTTTTGACCTTTAAAATTTTATTTTCTTCATTTTAAAATTTGTTTTAATTTGTTTTAATTACTTTAATATTTTATTGAGCTATTTTATTAACTTTCAGTTGACTCAACTCCTATTTGGCCTTGGTCTTGGTTGAGTTGGACCTTGACTTGGTCAATACCATTGGATTTAGGGGGTTGATGAAGTTTGAACTTTATTCCTTCAAGATGAATGAATGGTATTGATCAAGTAAGGTTCATCCCTTGACCAGTTTGGGATACTTTTCACTTCATCTCTTCATCTTCATCTTATTTATTCCCTAATCCTTTTTTTGGCCAATGATTTCTCGTAGATCAAATGCAAGTTGATTCATCAATGATCTTGTGTTAAGTGAATCAACAGTAGCTTGATTGAGATAGGTCCATCCCCTCTTATACTTGTGTGTGGTATACTTTAAGAGCTTGGCCTTTGATACCTTATCTCTATCATGCATTAACACCAATATTATTATTGACCGACCTCAGATAGTTGTGACTTCTACATAAGTCCAATTACGATTGCTTAACATAGCGCTAAATTTGTCCCAAAGGCAATATCATTTTTGTAAGTGAGATTGTAAGTCTCCTTTTCCTCATGGTATTGTGTGAAGATTTTGCTCCTTTTCCATTTATGAGATCTAGTGGCATACTTGTTGATTTTTCCTAGTTGGATCCCTTCTCATAAATGATGCCTAGGTTCATATCTTCATGCTTATGAGTAGATAGTTAAGGGTTCTCCAAAAAATGACTAAAACAATATTTTATTCTTCCACTAACATTCAATAACATCCCTTTATATTGACTTTATTTTAGTGTCATTTACTTTAATGAAATTTAAACTCTTGCACTTTATCATTCATTGTCATTTATATTCATGCAAGTTGTTTATGTTTCAGTCATTTTCACTTTGCTCACTTAAGCCATTGTATTTGTGCTTGTGATATATTTTGTGCTTGTGATTTTGTTTTGTTTGTGGTCTTAGGACCTCAAAACACTTAGTAAAAACAAAACCTTAAAAAATATATTGGTGGACTGTTGGACCTCTGTCTGTTGACTTGATTTGGACCTTTGGACTTAGAGTAGACAACGTCCTTGAGCTATGGAGGGAAACTTGGCCAATGCCATTATTTTGAGACCAAGAATCTTGGCCAATGCCATTCATCTGGTAGAAGCCTTGGGAGACTCCCTTTGGTTTATCTGTTACACTCTTTCTTTTTGTCTAAATTGTTATTTTTATCTTATTGTTATCATTTGATGTTTTCTAAGTGAATATGCTTCAAAGAGATTTTTCATCTGATACATCTAAAGGACATTGAAGACTTCTTGCTTTGGAGTGCTTGCTTGGATATTTGGTTATCTTTATTTGATACCATTTGGTCTTCTTATTAATTCCTTGGATGATTATGACTTTGTTGTTTGCTTGACAATCCAAAGGAAATGGGTTTCTATCTGACATAATTGTCTTGTGGATGCTTCCCATGGGTTAGATCTTTTCAACTCTAAACTTTTAAATCTTGTCTAGGATAGTCCCTTCATCTTCTCATCCTTCTTAAATTTCAAAATCTCCCTCTCATTTTCAAAAACTTCCTTGCTTGTGTTTTCCAAATTAGACTTGTTTTAATGAGTAGAAACCTTGGCCTTATGCCATTGACTTTCAAACTATTTTCTTAAATCAAACTTGTAAGTGGACTTAATTATATTGACTCTATTTTCAAAAAGACAAAAAAGAACTAACAACCTCATCTAATCCTTTTGGCCACTTTGTTCCTTTTTCCTTTTAACCTTTTCAAGAGAAAGCATTTAGATTTGAGTTATCTTTGGTTGAGATATAATTCTCCCATTCCATGATATGTTGAATGTAAGACTTTCCATTTATCAGGGGTTAGTGGCATACTTGTTGATTGAATTCAAGTTGGAGCCCTCCCTCTTAAATGTTGTAAAGCCCTCATTATCGCTGGATGTTTGGTTGAGTATTCTCCCATTGATAATAAAAGATCTTTAAGCTTTTGTTAAAAATCAATCCACCAATCTTTGAAATTTTTACCACAAACTAAGAGGTTTTGATCCCTCATTTTATGTTGGTACGTAGGCATAAGACCAAAGGTATTATCAAACACAAAAATGTAAATAATGAATTCTTTTCTCATCCCTCCATTCTAATTTTAAACAAATATTTTTTTAACCAAAACACTTGCACACAAAAAGGGCTCCCTAGGAGTACATAGGACACTTTGGATGCTAATACCTTCCCTCTGTGTAACCAACCCCCTTACCTGTAATCTCTAACATTTGATTAGTTTTGATTTGAAAACTTCTTATCTCTGTGTTTTATTCGTACTTTTCCCCTTTTCCTTTGGAAACAATAAAAGCATGGTGGCGACTCTGGTTTTATTGATATTGAGTTGTTGGTTAATTCATGACCACTGAGCTATTGGTTAACTCAACGTCAATTAAACCAGAGTCGCCACCGCGCTTTTATTATTTCCAAAGGAAAAGGGAGAAAGTACAAACAAAACCCAAAGATAAGAAGTTTTCAAATCAAAACTAACAAAATGTTAGAGATTACAGCTAAGGGAGTTGGTTACACAAAGAGAAGGTATTAGCACCCAAAGTGTCATAGGTACTCCTAGGGAGCCCTTTTTGTTTGTACTTGTTTTGGTTGAAAATATGTTTGTTTTAAAAGTAGAATGAGGGATCAAAAATATATTTTGGTTGAAAATATTTTGGGTTTGATAAGACTTTTGGTCTTATGCCTACGTACCAATATAAATGAGGGATTAAAACCTCGTAGTTCGTGGTAAAAAATTTAAAGATGGGTGGATTTATTTTAACAAAAGCTTAAAGATATTTTGCTATCAATGGGAGAATACTCAACCAAACATCCATCGATAATGAGGGATTTACAACATTTATGAGGAGGGGCTCCAACTCAGATTAAATCAACAAGTATGCCTCTAACCCCTAGTAAATGGAAAGTCTTACACTCAACATATAATAATGGAATGGGAGAATTACATCTCAACCAAGGATAATTCAAATCTAAATGCTTTCTTTTTGAAAAGTTTAAAAGGAAAAAGGCACTAAGTGGACAAAATGATTAGATGAGGTTGTTAGTTCTTTTGGGTCTTTTTGAAAATAAAGTCAATATGATTAAGTCTTCTTATAAGTTTAATTAAGAAAATAGTTTGAAAATCAATGGCATAAGGTCAAGGTTTCTAATCATTAAAACAAGTCTAAGTTGAAAAACAACAAGCAAATAAGTTTTGAAAATGAGAAGGATATTTTGAAATTAAAGAAGAATGAGGTGGAGATGAATAGGCTATCTTAGACAAGATTTAGAGTTTTGAGTTGAAAAGATATAACCCATGGGAAGCATCCACAAGACAATAGTGTCAGATAGAAACCCATTTCCTTTGGATTATCAAGCAAACAAGAAAGTCATAATCATCCAAGCAATTAATAAGAAACCCAATGGTATCAAATAAAGATAACAAATCATCCAAGCTAGCACTCAAAAGCAAGTAATCTTCAATGACCTTTATGTGTATCAGATGAAAAATCCCTTGAAAAATACTCAAAGAGAAAACATCAAATAATCACAATAAGATCAACATAAAAATTTAGACAAAGAGGAAGAGTGTATCAGATAAACCCAATGGAGTGTCTCAAGCTTGTGCCAGATTAATGGAATTGACCAAGTGTTTCTTCCATAGCTCAGGAGTATTGCCTACTCTTAAGTCCATAGGTCCAAATCAAGTCAGAAACAAAGATCAACAGTCCACCAATGTGTTTTTTAGTATTTTTGTTTTTACTAAGGGTTTTAAGGTCCTAAGACCACAAACAAAAGAATATCACAAGCACAAATATATCACAAGCACAAAATATAATGGCTCAAATGAGCAAAAATGAAAATAACTGAAGCATAAACATAGGCCCAAGTGGGAAAAAAGAAAATGACTAAAGCATAAATAATTTGCATGAATATAAATGACAAGGAACAATAAAGTGAGAGAATTTAAATTTCATTAAAGTAAATGACAAGAAAATTAAATGTTGGTTATCCAGTTAGTATGTTAATTGGTTCCTTAAGGCAAATTTAGTGCTATTTTAAGAAATCGTAAGTAGGCTTATGTAGAAGCCATACCTATCTGAGGCTTGTCAATAATAATGTTGGTGTTAATGCATGTTACAGACAAGGTATCCAAGACCAAGCTCCTAAAGCATACCACACACAAAAATAAGAGAGGATAGGCATATCTCAATCAAGGCTACATTGGTTCATCTCACACAAGGTCATTGATGAATTAACTAGCTAATGATCCATGAGAATTCATTGGGCAAGAGATGATTGGGGAAGAAATGAGATAAAAATGGAGAGATGAAATGAAAGGGATCCCAAATTGGTCAAGGGATGAATCTCACTTGATCAATACCATTCATTCATCTTGAGGGATGGAGTTTTAAACTTCATCAACCTCCTAAATCCAATGGTATTGACCAAGTCAAAGTCCAATTCAATAAAGACCAAGGCCAAACATAAGTAAGGTCAACCCAAAATCAATACAAAAGCCCACCAAAGCATTAAATCAATTAAATCATTTTTAAACAATTTTAAAAATGAAGAAAATAAGTTTTCTAAGATCAAAAACCTAAAACCCCTTCAAAACACCAAAGATATGGCCAAGGGATTTATCATAGGTCAAGCAAGATCAAAGGACCATTGACTATTTTTTTTGGCATTTCTCAAAAGTCAGAAGTAATTAAAAACTAATTAAAATAAGTTAAAAATCACGAAGTTCACCAAAAATATCCAACTTAATCCAAAACAAAATTTTAAATCATAAATGGGAAGAAGAAATTATTTGTGAATTTTTTGTGTTGGTCCCATAATTTTTGGATCAAAAATGGATTTATGGTAAATTTTAAAAGAAAAAGCTATTTAAAAATAAATTTAGAAAAATAAAATAAAAAGGAAAAATCGGAGTCATCAGATCTCCCTCATTAATTGAGGTAGCATATATGATGCTCAAAAACACACCTTCCACATCGTTCCTCAGTCAACGCGCCACACACGAGGTAATCACAAACAATGGCTCAAATTAGAATATGGAATAGATATCCAAGGGTGGGAAAAATTCCACGCAACCACAGGAGCCCTAGCTCCGGTCTTCTTCTCTGGTAAGGGTCACCGGTCTGGCAAGATCAAACTTGCCTAGAAATTGGTGGATCTAACATCATTTTAAAGGAAAAATTGCAAGGATCGTGAATATCACCTCCATTTGTTCCATCTTTCACTCTAGAGTTAGAAATGTGAAGATCAAATTGGAGGTGTTCAACCTGAGTTGCTTCGAATCAAGCTCAAAACAACTCAGTTATGTTGCCTACATTTATAGGACTTCAGCCAACACAAAATTCAGTTCGGATCTAGAGTATGGAGGGAGAATCAAAGAGATGAAGTTTAATGAAATTCACCTTCTGTGAGCAGCTTTTGACCTTGGTTCTTGATGTAATTCTCCACGCTTTCTCTTCCTCTTACTTCCAGAACCTTAATGGAATGGAAAAGGGAATGAACCTTTGGAGTTTCGGTTCACAAACTTGAGTTGAACAAAAACTCGATTTCAAAAAAAATATTCCAAGAATTCTATGGTCTGAGGTTATGGAAATGGATAGAAAAGATTGGGAAGCGTTCTCCTTCATTTCTGAGAAAATGAACTTTTATTCATAGGCCAAGCAATTGATGTGTTCACTTTTCCAAATTTGAATGAAAATGAGTAATTGGTAACGAGAAATCGTATCGTTTTTTAGGCTTATTTCACATGTTATGCATCTATGTTTTTACACATTTTATCGCCTTTTACTTTCCTTTTATTTGTTTTGAAATTGTTATCCGATTTCATTGGAGTTTTGGAAGCCTCACGGGAAAGAAGAGAAAAAGGAGCCAAAGTGGAGCAAAAGAGTTAATTTTATCCAATCTGAGCAAATGGCATTCGCCACCTGCTAGATGGCGTTCCCCATCCCCACTGCCCACCACATCATTTAATGAGCAAGACAATGGCGTTCGCCATTTCCCTAATGGGGTTCTCCATCTTCATGCAGAAACAGAATTGCGCTAGTGGGGCAGTTTCTTAACAGTTTTCAACCACTTCTCCCTCCACTAAGCCAACACGTCCAAGGTAGTTATCAAGCGTATGAACTCTATATATAAAGCCATTTTTGGAGTGTTGGAGATCGAATTGAACCCGTGTGAAAGTTCTGTCAAAATTTCATCTTAGTTTTAGGCAGAAAATTACCTTTAAAGTGGCAATAACTTATATCAAGGGATTATCACACCTTTTTATTTTCCGTGCCATTTGTACTTTGGATCAAGAACAAGCTTGCCGTTATTTTCAAGTTCAAATTAATTCAAGTTTTACTTTACGCAATTTCAGGTTTTTTTTATCACTTTTAATATTTGTATGTTTTAGTGTTTTTATTACTTGCATGCCATGCTACTCTTAGTTATGAATGCCTTAACATGATTCTCTCAATTAATACCATGCCTTGCTAAATTATCCTTGAGTTCGACGTATGAGGACCGTCGTTACCAACGGGACTCGGTAGAAGTAATAGGCGCGAATATATGATTTAACTATGTTTTGGATTTAGTTTCCAAATCTATGTTTTACAGTTTTGGCACGAGAGTGTAGGATAAAACAATGTTCAGTCCGATAGCGCGAGAGTGTGAGGAAGGAACCGGATAGTGGGAACTAGGCATCGATCCTAAAAATAGCGAGAGAGCTTTAGGCATCGTTTAGGATCTCATTTACTTTCAAAATACGCTTTCTAATTAGAACGGGCGAGCGAGAGAAAAACCCTGTGGTTAGGAGGTGTGATCTTTGTCGATAGCGCGAGAGTGTGAGACAGGACCTTTAAGTCGATATTTTCTACATAACGCAATATAATCATATTTAGTGCCCAATTTCTACTTAAGCCCTGAGGAACACGGAATCCATATTTTGGACTCGGTTTTATCATAACTTTTAAACTGTTAGAAATTAGTATTTTCATTCCTATTCATAACCTTATAACCTTTAGCCTTAGCTTTGCACTGCAACAATAGATAACATTAGCTTGACCATTAGTCTCTGTGGGTTCGATAATCTTTTAAAACTACACGATATTTTGTGCACTTGCAGTCAGCGATCAAGTTTTTGGCGCCGCTGCCGGGGACTAATTAGTCAATATTATGATTCCTTTATTGTGAAGTATAGACTAAGGGAACAAAATTTTCTTTTTCTTTGTTGATTGTATGCCAGACCCTCGCTCTCAAAGCAAGGAGTTAGAGCAACCAGGTGACGATATCGAGCGTTATATTAATTTAAAACGCCGAATCAACAATTTCGTATTAAATACGATCTTCTAGACCCTATTATCCCAATTTCAGAACTAGAACAAAAGATGGCCGAAAGACCACAAAACTGACCATTGAAGTATTATCCTATTCCATCGCAAGAAGAACCACATAATAGCATTGCTTCCCCTGCCATCAATCAAAACAATTTCGAGTTGAAACCTTCACTATTATCAGCCGTTCAACAAAACCAATTTTCAGGTAGTCCTACAGACGATCCTAACTTACATTTGTTAGTGTTTGTGCGGTACGCAGACACAGTGAAAGTAAATGGTGTCAGTCAAGAAACGATTAGACTACGTCTTTTCCCTTTTTCATTAAGAGATAGAGCTAGAGCTTGGCTCTAGTCTCTACCTTCAAACTCAGTAACCAAATGGGATGAATTGAAGAAAGTCTTCTTAGCCCGATATTTTCCACCAAGCAAAACAGCTAGGCTAAGAGCTCAAATCAACGGATTTAAGCAAAAAGACAACGAATCTCTTATCGACGCTTGGGAAAGATACAAGGACATGATGAGACTTTGTCCACATCATGGACTTGAAGAATGGCTGATTATCCATACTTTATATAATGGTCTGTTGTATAACACTAAGATGAATTTAAGCGCTGTCGCTGGCGGTGCTCTAATGGACAAACCATATGATGAAGCGTATGAACTCATAGAGAACATGGCTCAAAATCATTTCCAATGGGGAGGAGAACGTGATATTGTAGAAAAACCAACCCCAAAAGGCGAAATGTACGAAGTTAATGGCATAGACCGCATCAATGCTAATATGGATGCGCTTACTCAAAAGATTGAAAGTTTGTCCATAACACCAGCAACCGTCTTAGCTGCCATAACACCAAACTATGAATTATGTGGAACCCCTGGGCACACTAATGTTGATTGTCAGTTATTGGCTGGTGTTTCCACCGACCAAATAAACTATGCTCAAGAAAACCCATATTCAAACACTTACAATCCTGGCTGGAGACACCATCCGAATTTTTCCTATAAAAGTAACAATGCTTTGTTTCCACCAAGCCGAGCACCTGCTATTCCACCTAGCTATCAGAAAGGAGCCTCAGTTGCTCCACAAGAACCTAGAAAGTCACTTTTGGAGATCATGATGGAGAACTTCATAAATGCCCAAGCTCAACAAAATAAAGAGTTTGCAAACCAAAATTCTCATACGAGTGAACTAGTGAAACAATTGTCAAATAAGTTTGATGCTATGGATACCCATAACAAAATGTTAGAAACCCAGATCTTCCAAGTAGCCCAATAACAAGCCGCAGTAGCAGCCCCAGCTGGAGCATTTCCTAGTCGACCACAACCAAACCCAAAAGACCACGCTAACTATATCACACTTCGAAATGGAAAAGAACTAGATGAACCAGTTGACCCCATAATCCAAAATCTGACTATGTATCAAAATTCTGGTAAGGGATCCGAAAAGGTAAACGAACCAACCAATGATGGAAAAGAAGACGAAAGCGGAGAAGCAAAAGATAAAGAACCATCTTATGTGCCTCTGCCGCCATACAAACCACCTGTACCTTATCTCCAAAGACTTGTTAAATCCAAAAATGAAGGATAATTCAAGAAATTTGTAGAACTTCTGAAGCAACTTAACATCACTATACCATTTACAGAAGTAATTACGCAAATGCCTTCATATGCTAAATTACTTAAATAGATTCTATCCAACAAGAAAAAGCTTGAGGATGACGAAACTGTTATGCTTACTTCCGAGTATAGCGCTATTATTCAAAATAACATGCCTCCTAAACTGAAAGACCCTGGTAGCTTTTCCATACCTTGTGTAATCGGAAATTTTATCATACACAAAGCTCTATGCAATTTAGGAGCCAGTGTTAGTTGAATTCCCTTATCCACATGTGAAAAACTCAATCTAGGAGAATTAAGACCAACAAAGATGTCTCTACAACTAGATGACCGTTCCATTAAATTTCTCGTAGGTATGCTAAAGAACGTTCTCGTTCGTATAGAACAATTCTATATTCCTACCAAATTTGTAATAATGGATATAAAGGAGGATTCCAATATCCCTATTATTTTAGGAAGACCCTTTTTAGCCACAGTCGGAGCCATCATAGACGTGAAGAAAGGAAGGCTAACATTCGAAGTCGGAGAAGAAAAAGTTGAATTTCTCTTAGCTAAATTCCTACAAGCACCAACTATAGACGAATCATGTTGTTCTTAGACGTCATCGACGAATGTGTGAAATAAATGGAGAAGGAACCATTTAAGTATACTAAAGTACTGAAGATTCCAACACCTCCTATATTCGATGACAGTGTGAGAGAATGTCGAGCACTAACCCTAAATTTAATGCCATGCCCCGAGAAACCCTCAATAGAACTCAAAACACTACCCAAAGATCTAAGGTATAAATTCCTAGATATCGAGCTTGAAGGACCAGTTATAGTTAATGCTGACTTAGGACAAATAGAAACCTAAAAGTTACCCCATGTCTTAAGAAAGTATCCAGCATCTCTAGGTTATAACTTCTCCGACCTAAAAGGAATAAGTCCCTTTATATATATTCATCGCATTATTTTAGAGGAGGACTGTAAAACCTCTAGAGAGCATCAGAGAAGAGTAAATCCTATCTTGAGTGATGTAGTAAAAAAGGAGGTACAAAAGCTATTAGAAGCAGGAATTGGGTCAGCCCGATACATGTCGTTTCAAAAAAGGGAGGTGTTACCGTTGTTAGTAATGAGAAGGGAGAATCCGTTGCAAAAAGAACTCAAACCAGATGGATAATGTGCATAGACTATATAATATTAAATAAATCCACTCGTAAAGATCACTTTCCATTACCTTTTATTGACCAAATGCTTGAACGACTGGCTAAACATTCTCACTTCTGCTATTTAGACGAATACTCAGGATTCTTTCAAATTCCTATCCATCCCGATGACCAAGAAGAGACTACTTTCACATGTCGTTATGGTAGATTTTCCTACCGACGAATGTCGTTTGGACTGTGTAATGCCCCTGTAACATTTCAGAGATGCATGATGTTAATCTTCGCTGATTTTATAGACAACATAATGGAAGTATTCATGGATGACTTCTCTATTTATGGGCAAAGCTTTGAAGGATGTCTTTCGAACCTAGAAATGGTACTTGAGAGATGTGTTAAGGTAAATCTCGTATTAAATTGGGAAAAATGCCATTTCATGGTCCGACAAGGAATCATACTTGGACATGTCGTAGCTAATCAAGAAATTGAGGTGGATAAAGCAAAAATCGAAATTTTAGAACATCTTCAACCTCCTAAAATCGTTAGAGAAATTCAAAGTTTCTTAGGACACACCGGTTTCTACCGACGATTCATTAAGGACGTCTCTAAGATAACAAAACCACTAACGAGCTTATTAATGAAAGATGTTGAATTCATATTCGACGATGAATGCTTAAAAGCATTTGAACATCTGAAAAATGCTCTTATTACCGCACCCATTATGAAACCACCTGATTGGAGTAAGCCATTTGAGATAATGTGTGATGCTAGTGATTTTGCCATTGGTGCTGTCTTAGGACAAAGAGAAGATAAAAAGATTCATGCTATTTATTATGCAAGCAGAACCCTAGACGATGCGTAGATGAACTATGCCACCACAAAAAAAGAACTCCTAGCTGTTGTATTCGCTTTAGATAAATTTTGGTACTACTTAGTAGGAGCAGACATAAATGTCTATACCGACCGCGCCACAATTAGGTACCTGTTAAGTAAGAAGGATGCTAAACCGAGACTTTTAAGATAGATCCTACCCTTACAAGAATTCTATCTAGGAATCAGAGATAAGAAAGGCACCGAGAACATAGTAGCAGATCATGTCTCTAGTATTGAGGATCTAAGACCCAAATGAGTGCCCATCAATAATGATTTTCCGTATAATCGACTTCCATCCCAATTGGAAAACGAAAGTGAGACGATTGAATGCTCTTTAATGTATAATGACACAGATACTAATGAAGTTGTGGAATCTATTTGCACCAAGTCCATCTTGGCATGGTATGCTGACTTTGTCAACTACTTAGCCTTTAAAGTGCTTCCACCATACTTAACATACCGGCAAAAGAAGAAATTTCTCCACGATCTTAAACATTATTATTGGGATGAACCACTTCTTTTCAAGAGAGGCGTCAATGGAATTTTCCGTCGATGTGTCCCCGAATCGGAAGTACATGATATCATATCCCACTGCCACTCTGCATCATATGGAGGACACACAAGCACCTCGAAGACTTGTGCGAAGATATTACAATCTGGCCTCTTTTGGCCTAATCTATGGAAAGATGTCCACATCACGATCAAGAATTGTGACTGGTGCCAATGCACTAGAAATATCTCTAGACACGATGAGATGCCACTAAAAGGTATCTTAGAGTTAGAAGTCTTCGATGTATGGGGTATAGATTTCATGGGTCATTTCCCATCTTCTTTTGTTAACAAATACATATCCGTTGCAGTTGATTGCGTATCAAAATGGATCGAGGCGGTAGCCTTTCCCACTAACGATGCATGAATGGTAATTAAACTTTTCAAGAATCAAATCTTCCCTAGATTTGGTGTACCAAGACTCGTGATCAGCGACGGAGGATCTCACTTCATTTCAAAAATCTTTGAAAGATTGTTGTTAAAATATGGAGTCCGACATCGGGTAGCAACGCCATATCACCCTAAAACAAGTGGGTAAGTTGAAGTCTCCAATAGAGAAATAAAACAAATTTTGGAGAAAACCATTGCAACTTCTAGGAAAGATTGGTGTGTAAAACTTCATGAAGCTTTATGGTCTTATAGGACAACTTACAAAACCCCGATGGGAATAACACCATTCAAACTAGTTTATGGTAAATCATGTCACCTGCATGTGGAACTCGAGCATAAATCTTATTGGACCATCAAGACCCTTAACATGAATTACACAGCTGTAAGTGAGAAATGAATTTTGGATATTCATGAACTAGAAGAACTTAGACTAGATGCCTATGAGAATTCCCATATTTATAAGGAAAGAACCAAATAGTGGCATGACAAATGAATTACAAGGCGAGAATTCAATAAGGGTGACGTAGTCCTTCTCTTTAATTCTCAACTCAAATTATTTCCAGGAAAACTTCGTTCTAGATGGTCTGACCCTTTTAAGGTCACGAGAGTTTTCCAAAGTGGAGATGTGAAAATAAGAGGTAAAACCAATGAACTATTCATTGTAAATGGGAAGATACTTAAGCACTACCACAATGTAGAGAATAAGGATTTCTGCAAGAGCTACAAGTTAGAAGAGTTTCCCGCTCTCTCGAAAGATTAGCACCGTACCAAATTGATGTCGAGCTCCCGACATTAAACGAAGCGCTACGTGGAAGGCAAGTCAAGACCTTTAATCTTTATCTTTTCTTTTTAGTTATTTTTATTTTTATTTTTATTCTATGTTTATTATTATTATTATTACTAACTATTCCAACACTTCCATGCGGTACCTTTTACTAATAGTATGACCTTTGTTTACTTCCTAGCTAACATAGCTTAGGATAGCTTATCACTAACTTAGGAGTATGGAGCTTGTTGAAAATATGGAGGTTATATTTAGGAGCAAAAATAAGAGGCACCGTTTTGACATGTTAGCTCAGAGGGAAATGGAACTTTCTATATATCTTGATGGATTGACCCTGACCACCATAGGATTAAGAGACAATGTTATGTATCTTCTCAACCAAGTTGGTTGGGATAGTTTTGCTATGAGGAAGAGGTATAGCCAATACCGTATGCTCACCCTTGAATTCCTGAGTTCCCTTTATTATGACCCTAATAGAGGAATAGGATTTGGTAGAGGCCTGGCTACATTTAGGCTTTTCGGAACCAAGTATTGTTTCACCCACCGTGAGATTGTTGAGTTACTAGGATTTCCTAGTGGCCCTGATGCATACACCATTTCCCCTGATGATGCCTTTACAGATATTGACCTTGACTTTTTCTAGGGAACCATAACCGGAAATTATCATCTTGAACCTCACACCATGTTTTCCACAAACATATACAACCCTGCCATACACTACTTTCATAAAGTTCTGGCCCGTACCCTGTTCGGTAAGGAAGATAACATCACCGCTATTTCTAGGGACGAACTTTTTATCCTATATTGTGCTTCCCAAGGGAGACCAGTGAATGTTGTTGCCTTTATGTTAGAAAATCTAGACAAGATCGCCCGAGAAACCCACGATACTATTATCAGTGGTGGGTTAATAACCATGATTGTTGATGCTCTAGGCTTGAGATACCCGCTTAACCGCTTACATGCTTTCGGAGGTATTCGTCCCATGCACCTAGAGTTTTGTTTCACCTGAGGCATCACTCCCAATTTAGGACCGACGGAGTTTGAGTTATTGATTGATAACGAAGTAGTCCGGAACTTTACACTGCCAAACCATGAGAAAACTAATGTCTACAATCGTGATAACTGGTTTTATAACTTAGAGGGCCAAAGTGAGTCTCCTACACCTCCTGATAGCCCTCAGCACTATGAAAACCCAGAAGCCATTTTCCTTGATGCTAATTCACACGCCTTTAGTGCACATCATGTTATTCCTCATGATGATTTCGGCACTGCTATACATGCTCTGCAATCTGAAGTTGATTTCATCAGAGGAGAAGTCAATTCTCTTTGAGTGGATCTCCTCGGATTTATGGATGTTGTTAATGAGCAGTTCGATCATGTTTTCCAGCAAGTTCATTCCTTGCAACACTCTCTTGGACCGAAGTGATAACTAGTATTGATCGATTGTACTAGAGTTTACGTATTTTCTAGTTTAGTATTTTAATTGTCACCGGTATTTTTCCCTTTGTTGTAAATTTTCAGTTTGTGTTTACTTTACAGTCGATATATCGATGTGAACATGTGTTACTCATACCTTTAATTAATGTACTTTCCATTTCAGTGAATAATTTTATTTAATCACTTATTTTGTTCGTTCTTGAAAATTTCATGCTTCTTTATTACAGCTATTAATTTTAATTAACTGTTTTATAGCCTTAATAGGACTTACCCGCAATAATCTTTAGAAAAATCTAAAAAATTGCATATTTTAGGTTAATGGCGTTCTCCATTAGCTTCGAATTTAAAAGGCCCGACAATTTAGGTGAATGGCGTTTTCCATTTGCCTAATGGAGATTGCCATATCAGGAAAATAGACTGCTTCCCTCTCTTTTCTTCTCCCTCCCGCGCGTTTTTCAAAACCCTTCATTCAAATCCCTTGAACTTCCTACTCTAAACATTTATAACTCCAACCCTTCAACTCCCAACTATCCACTTCTTCCAAATCATTATAAAATCCCTAACATCCACTTCCCAAGTCCACAAATCCTCTCCTCTTATGTTTCTATCTTTACAAAACCCATAACCTCTTCTTCAAATTTCTCTTTCCCTTTGTTCAACATGCCTCCAAGAGCAGTTAGACCAAGAAGATATATTAACTATCTGGGAATCAAGTTCGCCAATGGAATTGATGGAGAAAATCAAAGGAGCGGATACCACAAACTTTTCCAGAGGGACGTCTTAGCGACGAGGTGCCCCGATGATGCTGCCCTTCGTGCTTTGGGTTTACTCGAATACATCAAATAAGGGATTGATCAACCTAAGTCGATGAAACCCTAGGAGGAGCATGATAACTATCATGATTTGAACAAGAATGAAAGTACAATTGTAAAGGATGATCATCAAATCAATAACCTTCTAGGATACATTATTAATCCCACTTTCAGGTACTTTTGTAGAGAGAAAAGTGGTAAGAACATTTGTTGTCAATAGGTTTTGTGGCACGTTTTGCATTTATTCCAACTTTCGTTCGAGAGTTCCTTGTGGAATGCATGTGCATCCTACGTCAAATTTGTATGGTGAGGTAATATCATTTCAATTTTCACTTTGTAAGTAAGTTCTTTCTTTTACTTGTTTATTTTTCAAAGGTATATGATATAGTGTGTGTATGATGCATGTTATGAGTGTTCATTTCCATAAGTTTCAATTGATAACCATGGTGTGTTTTAATTTATGTGTTTATCATGAACTCATCTTAATATCTTCACATGTAATCTATACTGGTAATATTTTATACTTACTCCAAAGAGTTCAAGTTTATGTCGATGATATCATATTTGGTTCTACTAACCTACAACTTGTCAAGGAGTTTTCTAAGCTTATGCATGGTGAGTTTAAGATGAGTCTCATGGGGGAGTTGAATTACTTCCTTAGTCTTCAAATCAAGTAACTCAACGAAGGAACATTCGTGTGTCAAACAAAATATTACAATGAATTACTAAAGAGATTTGGTATGGAAGATGAAAAATCAATTGACACTCCAATGCCTACAAATGGAAACTTGGAAAGAAATGAAAATGGCAAGGATGTTGATGTCAATAAGTATAGAGGTATGACTGGTTATCTTTTATATCTTACTGCATCTAGGTCAGATATTATGTTTAGCATGTGTATGTGTGCTTGTTATCAACCGACTGCTAAGGAATCACATTTAAAAGACGTAAAGCGCATTCTTATATACCTTCATGGTACATTGAAGTATGAGCTTTGGTATTCCAAGGGAAGCGATTGTAATTTGGTTGGTTTTATCGATTCCGATTTTTCTAGTTGCAAATCGGATAGAAATAGTACAAGTGGAACTTGCCACATGTTTTCAAACTACTTAGTAAGTTGGCATAGCAAGAAACAAGTTTTCGTTGCTTTGTTAACTTTTGGGGAGGAATACATAGCAGTTGGTAATTGTTGCGCTCAAATTTTGTGGCTTAAACAAAAACTACTTGATTTTGATATTAAACTACATTGTATTCCTATTATGTGCGACAACACTAGTGTTATTAATCTAACTAAAACATAGGTGTTATATTCTCGCACTAAACATATTAATATATGTCACCATTTCCTACGTAACCATTTTGAAAAAGGAGAGGTCGTATTTGAGCATGTTGATAGCAAAAATCAACTTGCAGATATCTTTACAAAACCTCTTGCGACTGAACCATTTTTCAACATTCGAAGGGAATTGGAGATAATTGATATCTCAAATCTTGCCTAAATAGGATTTGTTGCATGTACTTTATATACGTTTTCTCTAACTTTCCTTGGAAGTTCAATCACATATGAGTGCATCCTTCATCAATCCATAAGTAAGGTAATATTGTTTCATTTTCCCTCTTTGAAAGTAAGCCTTTTACTTTTTGCATGTTATCTATATTTTAAATGCTTGATATTCTTGATGTATAAACTAAATCATGAATGTTAACTTCCAAAATATTCAATTGATATATTTCAATTCATATGCTTATAGTTACTTCATGTTATTTTTCTTCCATACTTGAAATATGTTCTTGGTGTATAAGCATGTTATCTATTCCGACATGAAATATGTTTAAACATGTTATAATGTCAACAAAATTCTTGTAGTGTGTCATCGTTATGACAACATCTATATTTTTGGTTTGAGTGGTGATAAATCTATATATCTCCTTGCTAGAGCACATATGTATGTGTCGCAACCTGAAAAAAGGAATGCGAAAAAACAACCGGCGAAAAAGGAAAATGACAGAAGAGTCGCCACCGTGCGTTATTTATCCCAAAGGAGGGAAAGGAAACGCTCGAAGTAAACATGGCAAACGGAAAGGAAAAGACAAGGTCTCGCAACCAAATCTTGGGTTCGGGAACCGATTATGCGAAGGGAAGGTATTAGCACCCCTACGCATCCGTAGTACTCTACGGGATCCACTCTTATTGTTCTTGTCTAAAGGGTGCGGGCTTATCTAATGTACTATTTACTGAAAGAGGGGTCAAATGAAAATGACTCGCACGGATGTCGCATCCACTGCATACGTATCTCATCTGAATATGAGAATCAGAGTCTTCGTAGTTCGGCTACCTATGGGTTAAAGAGGAGTGTGATCGCTAAGACATCGCGTCTTATGCCTACGTATCTCATCTGGAATGAGAATCAGAGCAAGCCGTAGTTCGGCTAATTAGGGGTTAAGGGTTGTGTTTTTAGATGAACGACGTTACTACACAATCTACCGAATGCTCGACCTTTGGAGACTTACTCGCCTGTAGTAGAAGGAGTTAACGTGTTCTTAAGAGAAGAAAAATCAATGAGTTTGTTTGTGTTTTAGGAATGCTCATGCGAAAAGGAAGTCCTAGACGAAGGAACCGTGCTACCTTAATTGACATGCAAACGAGAGACTATATGAAGCCTAGCAACCCTATGGGGAGACGATCACACCATACACAACAAACATGCATAAAGTAAACAGCCAACAAGGGGGCTCAAACATACATGGGTAGGGCTTTAGTCAAGAGGGTTCATATCAACCTCGACAAACAAGCCATGGAAAGGTAATCAAATGGGCTCTTAACCACTGACACTGAACGTCAGGGTGAGCAGATCAGAAGGGTAATGAGGATAAGACCTCATAGCTCTTAACCCTGGACAGGGTGAGCTCATGACAAAAAGTGGGGATTCAGAAAGGTGGAACCCTCTCCACTGACCGACCGGACAAAAGATCTTGGGCTTTGGTTCTAAAGCATCGACACGTAGTGCGAGCATAAAGAACGACACACTGAATAACGGGGGATTGACTACTAATCCCTTTTATCCGTCAATTTCCTCTTCGGGGAGGTCTTTAGCACTGGTGCCTCTTCTTGGAGGTCTTTGGGCACAAAAGTAAACAAACAAAAGAAAACATTGCCTCCTGTTGAGGTCTTCCAGCTAAGAAAATGGTAAAATGCGGGAAAGATAAAGGGATCGAGAGATCTACCCCACGGATAAAGATTCGAAGTAACAGAAACTAAAGGAACGAGAAACCCGGAGATCTCTCAAGCTAGCACCATCAAGGAAAACAAATCAGCAAAGCAATCAGAATAAATCTCCAAATGGTATCCCACAAATAAAGTGGAATACCAAGCAAGAGATCTCTTCAAGAGTCATGTGAGCCCTCACAAAAACTCAACAAACAAGTTAGAGAAACAAAATAGGGTGCAATCAAGGGTTGCACCAAACAAAAAAGACATAACCACCACAGTGTCCGGTAAACGGCGCACGGATGCAAGAGAAAGCATGTCATAACAAACATCTGATAGATTAGGGCAAACTAAAAAAACGACTACTGTCACGCTCACTACTGCTTCGCCTAGCGAGGTGCTAGCGAAGCTTCTCCGTAGGCTCACCCAGCGATGGGCTAGCGAATGTCTGCGGGTTTTGGGTTCTTCCTTAATAACAGTCCGATTTCAGCAACCCCAAACCCTGATTGGAGAGATCGAACGAAATTGAATTGATAGAGGTGATCTCGTGCAAATGAGTCTTTTCTCTTCAGTGTCCGGAGGCTGTTCTGAATTCTGTTAGCTCTTCTTCTTCTCTAGGATTTTATTCCAAGGAAATCACAGAGTGTTTTCAGCTTTCGCCAATTCTCCAGCTCTGTTCTCTGTGGTTTTTCTCTGTGTGTTTGTTCTACTGAAGTTTTAGAATTTATAACTTGATTTTCGTGGCTTTGTGGGCTCAAATGAGAGGTCCAAGTCCAAGATTCTGCTGTTATATTTTTTCAAAAACGCGTGCACTTCGCCTAACGAAGAATTTGCTCGCCTAGCGAGCATGATAGTTCAGATTCGCTAAGCGAACCATGCTGCTCGCCTAGCGAGCATGACAGCTCAGGCACAGACTTTTGCTCCTTCGAGATTAGCATTTTGAATGATGAATAGACCCCATTTGAACATGTTGGAAGTAACTCAAGTCATTCCCTTGTGTTGACTGACCACCCAGATAGAACCCACAAGGTGTCTTGGATGACGTTCAAGCTTCTTGGATCTGATTCTGATTGATATGATGCAATGCAATATGAAATGTTAAATGACCTAAAAGTGAATGCATGAATGAGGGGGGGGGGAATTTGAGGTGCTACAGTATGCATCATTCGGGAGCACCAAAATCACGTAATCGTGTCGCTTTTATAGCAACTCAAGAATTTTTTATTGCATTGTATCTTTCATCTTTCATTTTTATTGTATGTGTTATTTAGCATAAGTTATGGCAACCATATTATATTATTGCTTTAAATTCTTTTATTTATGTTTGGGTATTTTCAATATTTACATCATTCTACGTGAGTGTTGTTTTATTGATTATATTATCCTTGCAAACACCTATGTGTGTTATATTGGTATATGTGTCATATAAGATACTTATCATGGATTGTTTTGTCTCTTTTTGATGTTATCAAAGTGGAACAAGCATCTTCAAGATGAAGTTGGGATGCATACATTCAAGGGAGCCTTCATGAAGACACGAAACACATTGTCTCAAGTTTTGACATCATCAAAAAAGGGGAGTAAGTGAGTGCAACTTTCTGATAGATGTATTTTTATGATGTCAAAACTAGGATACTTTAGTGTTTATGTATATTGGATGGTATCCTCTGAGTCTAAACGTTGATCTTAGTATTAGGAAGCATAAAAACATTTTGAAATAAGTTGGAAAAGGTTTCATGCATCAAAACACAATTTTTTATGGACAAAACAATCTATGTTTCGACACATACATGCTTTAGGTCGACACATAGAAGAAACATTTTTCTATGTGTCGACACATATGATTTTCAGATTGACTCATGTACCTCATTTTTAAAGCATGTAGCCTTTGTTTGACGTGTCGACTGCATGTCTCGACTCATGACCTATACAGGTCAACACATGACCTATACATGTCGAACATGCATCGAACAGGTCAATCCATGACTTACATAGGTTGACACATAAAAATTATTTTTCCAAAAATTCATAACTTTTTCAAATCTTTTACATTCCTTTTGCCTTCAAACATGCATGCATATAAATACTTCATACATGCATCATTTCTAGTAAGGTTATAGACTAAACCAACACGAAACTTGGATTTCAAAGAGCTCGCATCATCTTCAACCTACATCCTATGCATACACACAAGAAAATTACACATAATCATTCTTTTTTTTGGTGCCATCTAGAATTAGGGTTGATAACGTCCAATTTAGGTTGTTGAATTGTAAATTGGGTTAAGATATTTGAGGGTTTCAAATAATAAAACCAAGGTGGGGTTTTCCTTCAAGATCAATTTGGGATTTGAAGGTTTTGAACAAGATTACGGAATTTGGATCCGATTGAGTGAAGGATTTGAAGAAACGTAGGTTCCTGCAAAGAAGTAGTGTGATACGGTGGATCACATTGGTAAATCTTTGGTTATAACAATTCACAATTTGGATCCGATCGAGTGAAGGCTTTGAAGAACGAGAGGTTCTTGAAAAGGAGTAGCGTGAGACAGTGGGTCATATTGGGATTGTTGGGTTACTTGATCAAGCTTTGATTAGGGGAAGAGAAGTATCAAAATAAACATCATACTTAGGGTTTGTAGGTTTGGGTTGCTACATTTCTCTTGTATACATACTTTTTCAAAGTAAGGTTAATTTCATTATCTCAATTCAAGTTATAATTGAGGGCAGACGTACCCATAACGAGGTCGATGGGGAAACTGTCTAAATAAATCCTTATGTACTCTCTCTCTCTCTCTCTCTCTCTCTCTATATATATATATATATATATATATATATATATATATATATATATATATATATATATATATATATATATATATATATATATATATATATATATATATTAGTTTTCAATTGCAAATTGTTGAATTTATCGATTGTGTGATCATCGCGTTTGGCCAAAAAATTTGATAACCTTTTGAAAGAGGTTATTTTGAGTTGATCATAATCCTTTATATTATGATTGAATTTGAAGATCAACAAAACCATACAAATTTCCAAACAAAATTGATTGCACACAAGGTGTTCGATAATTTGTCTCAATAGACTTTTTGTGTGATTTACCATTGGGAATATACTATACTTGTAGCATAGCATTTAATTGGTAGTGATTAAAAGCCTTTGATCTATTTGTCTTTGTTATCATACCTTGATTACAATTACGCATATCCGAGCTTTTCGATAGAGGTTCAGTTAGACAATTCGATCTAGGTTACTTCCGCTCGCCATATATTTTTCAAAAAAAAAATTTGTTAAATTTTTTAACTTGTGATCTATTCACCTCCTCTAGATCAAAGCTTATAGTCTAACAAAAATCTCATAATTGACTAACACAAGAAAGACTCAAAGTAAGGTTAGTAATATAATAAACTTCAACAAGTGACGTATTAGTTGTGGAGACAAAATCAATGCATGTTAATGGCATAAAAGTTCTATCAACAGTCATAACCAACATAGATGAAGTAGGATTTAAAGACACAAATGATTTATCATCATACGACATATGCTGTGATGCTCCAGATTCAAGGATTCATATGGAAGAAGACATATTGGACATACTAGAAGAGTTTAAACCTCAAATAGAGAAGGCAAACATGGAATGTGTTGAGTGGTAAGAACCTTTTGGATATGCTCTATAATATCAGATATTTGACAAGTGGTCTCAGATGGATATAAATGACCAAAACTAAAACCAATAGTAATAGGAACCGCAACGACAACATTGGATTATAAACTATTAAAACACTTCTTATTTTCTTTTAACAATTTGGAGCATTGTGACTTCAAATGTATTTTTTTCGTTAAAAATAGTACACTCATCAATACCTACTCCAATTATCCCTTAAGATTTTTCTTTGTGAATAGGAGTAGTAAATATTAATGGAGGAGTGTAGAGAGTTCCTTTATTTTAAATCAAAATAGAGTGAGATATGAGTCTGATTTCTTCTACCAATAACTTATTAACAACTAAACCAATATTGTGAAGAGGAGTATGAAGTAGAATAATCCAATAAGACTCTCAAAATAATCCTGAATACAAACGATGCTAGCTTCCTTAACTCTTTCAAATTTAAACATTTGAAACTGTACTTCATAGTGTTCATTCGTCCACAATCCATGGTCTGAAAATATTTGCATATAATATCTTAGTTCCTTGAAATTTTCGTGTGATGAATGTTATGATGCGCATGAATGCATGAATGCAACAATCACAAATAAGGGATCACAAACAAGGCAAATAAAGGTCAAGGGATGAATCAGGTCATTGTCAAGATCAATCATCCATTTTGGTGAATTATGGTTTACACCTTATCAACACCTAAGTTCCATTGATATTGACAAGACATGATTGGATCAACCAAGAATCAAAGGGTTTGTTGTAAGTCACGAGCATGGAGTCTGGGTAAGAACCATCCCAAAGGAGTTAACTAAGGATAAAAGCATGTAGATCATGTTCTAAAAAGTTCCCAGAGTCTTAATTCCATCTATCGGATATTACAGGTTAAGATGACTGACTCATCGACCCATAATATTCTTAAGAGAAACTCGTCTGAGTGTAGTATCGCGTAACAACTGTTATCAAGTCTACACTTGAACAGTCTCCGCACTACATCCTAAATAGGAAAAGAGGGGGTAAATGTTCTACGATCCTCAACTTCTCAGACCCAAATTAGAGATAGTAATGCCTAACCACAAATACTTGTGTGACATTTCCAAATCCAAAAGAGTCTCCACTGAGTGGATGGATCTCCAGCCAACTTGTTAAGGACTACTCAACACAAGTCGAACATGACTATACCATCCTCCTATCTTAATTGCACTCAAGTTCGGGTTAGAACTTATCTCACCACTCAGAGATCACCAAGCACAACAAGCAGATTATATCACACACATACATATATACAAACATCACATATATACAAATATATACACATAAAAAGTAGGCTAAACCCACTGGAGACTACTCCCCAACAGAGTCGCCACTTAATTTATGTAGCGACAAATTCATGATCATCAAGCTATGGATAAGCTAGAGATCAAATAACAAGAGTCGCCACCGCGCTTTTATTGTTTCCAAAGGAAAAGGGAAAAAGTACGAACAAAACCCAAAAGTAAGAAGTTTTCAAATCAAAACTAATAAAATGCCAGAGATTACAGGTAAAGGGGTTGGTTACACAGAGGGAAGGTGTTAGCACCCAAAGTGTCCTAGGTACTCATAGGGAGCCATTTTTGTATGCATATGTACTTGGAATAAAGTGATGTTTACAAACAAACAGAATGGGGGGATGAGAAAAGAATTCATTAATTATATTTTTTATGTTTGGCAAGACCTTCGGTCATGTGCCTACGTTCTAACATAAAAATGAGGGATCAAAACCTCGTAGTTCGTGATACAAATTTCAAAGTGGATGCATTCCTTTTAACAAAAATAAAGTTTGAAAGGCACCAAAGCCTAAAAATGGTTTGAATGAGTTAGTTCTTTTTTTGGATTTTTTAAAGTTTAATTCAAGTATAGTTAAGTCTATTTACAAGTTTGATTTAAAAATAAGTTTAAAAATGCAATGGCATAAGGCCAAAGTTTCTATCCTTTTGCAAAATGGTCAAAGTTTAGAACAAAATAAGTTCAATCAAAGAAGGTTTTGAAAAAGGAGGAATATATTTTGAAATTAAAGAAATGGGGAGAATATGAAGAGACTATCCTATGTACAAAATTAAAAGTTTAGAGTTGAAAAGATCTGACCAAGTGGGTACTAATCCAATAGACAAGAATGTCAATAGAAACCCAGAATTCCCTTGGACTTTTAGAATCAAGCAACACACAAATGCACAATTATATTATCTTGAAGAGCAAGGCATCAAATAAAGATGGCCACATCCAAGCTTATCCATTCCATGATCTTCTTCAAGGTAGCCCATGTAACAGATGAATTTCACAAGTCACAATATGGTAACAGCTTCTCAATGATCATGTTGCAGATGATCTTAGAAGGATCTTAAATGATGTATCATATGAAGTTTCAAATTTCAAGCACTTGGTTTCTCAATAAGTTGGCATTGGCCAAGTCCTTTAGCATAGGAATGTTGCCTAAATTCTAAGTCCATTTGTCCAAGATCAAGCCAACAGTCCACACAAAAGTTTTTTAGGGTTTTTTGTTGTTATTATGTACATTCATGGTCAAAGACCACACAAACAAGCAAAGTATACACAAACAAAATATATCACACAATATGGTCCAAGTGGACAAAGTGAAAATTGCATTAACATAAACAATTAGAATGATATGAACAATGGCAAATGTATAAAAGCTAGAATTAAATGACATTAAAGTAAATGACTTGAAATTAAAAGTTAGTAGTTAATAGGTTAGAAGTTAGTATTGTTTTGTGTTGCTTTTCATTTTTAAGACATTCTTTGGAGAACACTCAACCCACTTATCACAAGCATGGATCCTTGAACCAAGATATCTTCCAAAGGAAGGAAAAGAGGCCAAGTTTCCACACAATACCATGAAAGAGGGGAGACTTACAATCTCACTAACTAGAATGCTATGCCTTTTATGTCACAAATTTAGCACTATGTTAAGCAATCGTAATTGGACTTATGTAGAAGTCACAACTATTTGAGGTCGGGCAATAGAATTTTGGTCTTAATGCATATTAGATACATAGTATTATGAAGTATGCTCATGAAACATACTACACACAAAAAGAATATGCGAAAGGTGTGGCCTAATCTCATCCATAATCATGTTAATTTTTCAATCAACTAGTTTTAGGACTTTGAGATATCATAGGCCAAATGAGATTAATGCATAGAGAAGGGGAATGAGATGAAGAGGGAGGGAAATGGATCAAAACTCAAATTGATCAAAGGAGGACTTTTACCAAATTAATATCATTCATTCATTTTGGGAGATGGAATGTACATTCCATCAATCCCCTAAATCCAATGATATTAATTTGACAAAGTCAAATCAACCTTGATCAAGGCCCAACAACAATAGTCAAACACCCACAAGTCATCACAATTGGTCAACAAAATTATTTGGCATTTATTCCATTTAAAAATACTAAAATAATGCATTTAAATTAAATATGGTTTGTCAAATTCCTAAAATCTCATCAAAATACCAAATAAATGGCCATGAGATTTATCATAGGTCAAACAAGGTCAAAGGACCTTGGAGAAAAAATTTCAGAATTTTAAAACACTTAAAAGTATTTTTAAACAATTAAAAACAAATGAAAAATAAATTAAATCATGAAAAATATTAATAATGATCCAAAAAATAATTTTAATTTAGAATATGAAAGAGGAAAATATTTGAAAGTTTTTAGTGAAACTCTCATATTTTTTGGATCAATATTAAAATTAATATGAATTAATGAAAATAAAAGGAACAAAAAAAATCAGAAAATAACCAAAAATGTGAGCCACTTAATCTCCCTCATTAATTGAGGTGGCAAATCAAGTGGCCTAGAACACGCGTTCCATGATACACGCGAGTCAGCACGCCACACACTTGGTAATCATAACGGACGCGTGAGATTAGAACAAAATAACAAGATCATGTTGCTGGGAGACATGTCAGCGCATGGCCGGAGCTGTAGCTCCGATCTTCTTCACCGGACTGGTCCACCCTCAACCATCACTAAAATAAAAAAGGAGGACATGATCTGAAAGAAAAAAATGGCGTAGAGCACGAATCTGACCTTAATTTTAACTAACTCCACATATATTGAAAGATATGAGGAGTTGAATTTTGAGGTGTGTCAACTGAGTTGCTTCAATTTGACCTCTAAGCAACTCAATCTTCTTGCCTACATTGGTAGGACTTCAGACAACCAAAGAATCAAGAGAATTGAGCAAGATTGAGAGAGAATTGAAGAGATGAAAATTTATGGAAAATACCTTCAATGTAGGTCTGGATTCAACTGTTCTTGCTTTGGCTTGTGCTTGATCTCACTCAGAATGCTTGCAGAAGTAGAATGAAATGCACAAAAGGTCTTGGATCCCTGGAGTTTTGAATCTCAAAACAGTGAAATTCAAACTCAATTTCAAATGAAATTCTCAGGATTATCCTTTCAAGTGGAAGGGTTAGAGGTTTGGGATCAAAGCTGGCGCGAATGTGTGTTCAATTCTGATGCTAGAGGTCTCTATTTATAGCTGCAGCAAGTGATAATTGCACCTTCAAATTGACTTTCCAAAATTGGCAATTGATGGTGCATGGGCGTGTATAGGCCCATGAGATCATTGCTTAAGGTCCACAAATGAGTGTGAGAGGGTCTGAAATCAACTTGAATTGCAAGGCAAGTGTGTGTGAAGATTTGAAGTTTGATCTTTGCCAAATGATGATACCATGTTCATGTTCATGCCATGCGCAACCCTAACAATTCTTGTTCAAAATGGATGAACTTCGACTTTTTGGAAAGTTTAGATCAAGAGGAACAACTTTCATGTTCAACCCTTTTCCATTTGAAGCTTGTATCATGATGAACTTTGAGGTGGAAGTTTGGAAATTTCAACACGTTGGAAATTTTTCTAAGTGTCAAGCCATATATCTCAATATTCCACCTTGCTTAACATTTTATGTGAGCTTCAAATGAGAAAAGTGTCTTCAAAAAATTGTAGCTCTTTCAAATACCTTATAAATGGTCACCAATTTCATGTCATTTGGATTTGAAATGATAGAGTTATGCATTTTTGAAGTTTGGAAAAATCACTTGTTCAATGGTATAGGTCTAAAGTGACCTATAATGTAGCCTCATATCACATGCTCGTAAAAGTTGAATTAGATCTCACTACAAACATCAAAGTTGAAGTAGACATATTGAATTTGATTGTGAAACTTAGAAATCTTTCATCTCATAAAAGTTGAGCAAGTTATGGCCTTGGGAAGTTGACTTTCAAATTAGGGTTTAGACAAAGTGACCTATAATGTTTCAACATAGAAAATGATTTTCCAAGAAAAACTAGCTCTAGGTCTCAACATGAAAGTTGTTTGGAATGTTATTTAGAGTAAGTTTTCGCTTAGAATAATTTTCATATGGTGAAAATTATAGGCGATAGGGTCTAGGGAGACCCAATTTTGATTAGATGAATTCATCTGGCCAACCACCATCAACCAACTTGCCAATCTTCAATTCTCCTGACTTTCTAGGCTCATGGTGGATAATATATACATAAGATGATGGATTTTGAAGTGTCCCTTGAGAAATTTGATCAATTGGTGAGATAGCTTGTTGGAGAAGTTACTCAAGATACCAAGTCAAACTAGGGTTTCCAAGGCAAATCACCCTCAAACTGTTGAAGAAAACTTGACCAATATATCATGTAGTATTCAATGGAACTCATATATGATGCCCATAACCATTATTGTATCAATCCATGGTTGTGCTCTTTGTCATGAGGGTCTCAAACCCTAGATATTTACTTGATAGATTAATGGAGATCATGCCCTACCTACAAAAGAGTTAGGAAAATGCAAAGACACATTTTTTGGTATTTTGGTTAGTAAAATGATAATATACAAGTATGATACAATCACAAAGTACTTGGTGATCTCTCCCAAAACAAACCCAATGAAAGAGGGGTGAGGAGGATGCCAAGGTATGATCCCAATGCTAATGCTTATGATGAAATTGCATGAGGGATCTTAGGGTCAAAATTGGGGTCTTACAGGGTGAATTGTGATATTCAAAAGCCCTAAAAATTGATTTATAAAAACTCTTTAATTAAAAATGATTTGAGATAAAATAAACAGAGATAAAGAAATACAACAATAGATAAGATAAAGTACACAAAAATGAACAACTAATAAAATAAATAACAAAAAAAATGAAGAGATAAGACGTAGAAAGATTGTGGTTCAATGTGTTGTGCAAGTGTTTGTAGGCAATAACGTCAAATGATTTTAATGATAAAAACTGTCAAGGTGTTGATGACAACTGTTAAGATGTTAATGACAAATGTCAAGGTGTTGATGACAATAGTCAAATGGTTTTGATCAGAAAGGATCCTGATGTGATTGATAATTCATTAAGTGATGTAGACACTTAATATCTACTAATTTAGCTTGGTTAATCAATTAATACATAACTTTTAATTGATAACTCATTAAAATGACCCATGGTTTTTTTTCATTTTTTAGACAATTCTTTTATATAAAATAAGTTTCTCCTTATTTCAAATCATACTAGTTTTCTGAATATAAACTTTCTTATATCATTTTTTCTCTCATTCTTATTTAAATTTCCTTTTCTCTAAAGTTATCTTATATCCAAGAGAGTGAAAAGTTTCATATGATATTTGTGTTGTGTTCCGTTTGGGAATAAGACATGAATGTTCTACCTATCGAAGGAACCAATAGTGATGAGAAGTGGAAGACAATTAGTCTTTAACGGTGACTCTATTCTCCTTTACGGAGGTACGAGGTGGACTTGTATGGTTAACACTCCAATGCCCAAATCAGTTCAAGGTTTTAAGTGAGTGAAGTGAAATAGGAGATCAGAGATTGTATACCTTCTTATAACATGCAAATTGCTTATATATGTTGGGTCGAGTAGAGTGAACTTGAGACAGATTGGGTCGTGATCGTTTGGGCCCTTTGGCCGGTGAAAAACATGTTGTATTGATGTTGCTAAAAAGGGTTAATCAAGGGCTTAGCTCTCTTGTAATTTCTTTATAATTGTTTTGAAGGTTGCAAGCTAAACCTGTTAAAAAGTTTGGGCATATATTATTGAGTTGAACTTGTATAAAAGCTCTATGGTAGGTTATTGAGTTGAACTTGTGTAAAAGATCTGGCGTAGGTTATTTAAATGAACTTGTGTAAAAGCTATAGTAAATTTTATTAAGATGAACCTATGTAAAGGCTCTAGTTTAGGATTTTAGCTAAACCCGTGTAACATATTTGTTTGCTGGTAAGAGGTTTTTGGGCTAATCCAGTAAAAAACCTAAGTTTGATTTTAGTTGAAATATTAAAGGAAAACTCTCAAAGACTAGAGTAGACCAACTGGTTAGGCTGAAGCAGGATATCTCTCTTATTTTCAATTATTTATTTTATTTTGGTGCTTATTTCTCTGTCTTTTTCTCTTCTCCATTATTTCGCTGCTTCATCATTATTTTCTATCTCAAAACATTTTTAATCAAAAAGCTTATTAAAACCAATTTTTTTGGGAAATTTAAATATCCCAATTCACTCTCTCCCTCTTGTGTTTGGAATCCTTTGGCCAACCGTGGAATCAAAAGCTAATTCATATTATAAGACTAATTGTCTCAGGAGGTTGTTTGATAACTTCAAATACTTCTTTTAACACGAGAATTTTTATGATAAAACCTGCATCGTATGATGGTTAAAGGTTTATTATATGGAAAAAATATAAATGTTTTTAGATGAGGTTGATTATGATGTATGAAATAATGTTCAAAATGATTTTTTTGTTCCTACCCATTTTATTAATAATGAAGTATTGAACAAAACAAGAAATTTGTGGACCTCGAAAGAAAAGGAAAAAAGTGCAAAAGAGTTTTAAAGCAAAGCACTTGATGAAAAATGCATTAAGCACTGGATAATACAACCATGTTCTTAAATGTATCACTTTCAAAGAAGTATGGGGCACCTTGAAAAAATCTATGAAGTGTCCATTGCTATCAAGAGGGAATGATGAACACACCCTACTAAGAAGTTGAGGCACCAAATAAAAATGAAGGTAACCTTAAAAGATGGTTCTTAGGTATTAAAATTCTTGGCAATGATTTCGAAAATTATATTTCTAACAAGTATCTAAGATTCAAGAACTAGATTAAAGAGAAACAAATATTGTTTATAATTTATAGGAAAAGACAAATAAGAAGACGATCATTAAGAAACTCTAATAATTAACTCCAAGACATGGAAAAGATCGAAGAGGAAACTTCAGACATATTTGAAACATCATATTATGAATATTTGAAATATCAAATAGAGAATTATTTGAAGAATACTTAAATGTATTATACGAAGAATCATCCGTAGAATCCTTTAAAATATGAGATAAAGAATCATATGAAGAATCTTTTGAAGCATCATATGAATCAATTTCAAGAATCATCTAAAGCATCATCTAAAGAGTCATCATCTGGAAAATCAAATAAAACTTCATCAGAAGCATCATCTAGAGAATTAGATGAAGATGTACATATTTATTATAAAACTGATTGTAAAGATGATGATAATGTAACTAGTCTTTCTTATCATCAATTATATGAGTTAATCATAAAAATTTGCAAATAAAATGATAAATTAAAAAAAAAATCATTATGACATATAAGAATCATGTGAAATCTCTTAAAGATAAAATGAAAGAATCGTAGATGAATAAAATCAACTTAAAAGATGTGTTATGAAATCTAAAAAATGTGAAACATGTGATTCTTTAAGAAATAAAATTAGAGATTTGCATGAAACCTTAAGAAAGTTAATAGAAGGAAAAAATAACCTTGATACAATCTTATCTAATCAAAGAGTTTTGTATAATAAAACAAGTTTAGGTTATCGGCCAGATAGTAATGCTAAATAATTTAGGTTTATACACACAATTAACTCAAAACATAAATGAGAGATTTTACACTACTTCAACTCAATAACCTTCACCAGACTTTTATAAAGGTTCCACTCAATAATCTACACTCAAGCTTTTAACACATCTAGCTTGCAATCTTTAAGTCTATTACAAAGAAAATACAAGAGAACTATGTTTTTGAATAAACCCTTTCAACACAACACAAGTACAACACAACTCTCAATTGAAAATTTTCCCTCTCTTAGCATTAAGTCAACTATAGTGAAAAATAAATTTAAAGAAGAATGAGTGAAAGAATGATAGAAGAAGGTTTGTATTTAGAAAACTAGTGTGTTTTGAAATGAGAAGAAGTCTTTCTTGATATAGGAAAAAAATTGTCTTAAAAAGTAAACAATCAGGGCTCGTTTGATTGAGTTTTGATTTTCTATTTTTAAAAATGATTTTATAAATCAGTTTTAAAAAATTGTTTTTAAAAAGATTAATAGAATAAAACCTGTTTGGTAGCTCTGTTTTTAAAAATCGTTTTAAAAATTAAAAACTTAAAAACTTGTTTGAAGAAATTGTTTTTGGTTTCTAATTTAAAAAAAAATGAATATCTTAAACATCCTAAAATCTAATCTTTTAAGTTTTGTAGTAAAATAACTCTAATACAAATCAAAACTATATATAATTTTATCAATCGGGTAAGATAAGTTAATAAACAATCTGAATATTTAAGATTTTCTATTTTAATATTTTATTAATCATTTGAATATATAATATATATATATATATATATATATATATATATATATATATATATATATATATATATATATATATATATATATATATATATATACTCGTTAAAATTAAATGGCTCTATCTTAGCAAAACTCATATATAATATATTTATTTTAATTAATTTAATTTTTTTATAACATTCAAATCAATGTTATTTAATTTATTTTAGAATCTACAGTATTTTTTAAAATAAATAAAATATCAAAATAAAAATTAAAGTACTAAAGTATTTGGTATTGTAATATAATAGAGCAACATAGAACCAATAAAAATTAAGGGATCTAAAATAAAATTTAAATATAATTAAGACTTTAAACAAATAATTCCAAATAAAAGATATAATAATTATTAGTCATCAAATATGAACTATATTAAAAAAGATAAACTTTATCAATTTAAATATATTTTTATAAATTTTACTTTTATTTAAAAATAATCAATTGAAAGAGTTCTATATTAAATTGGATTTTTTTCTACGATTAAAAATGGATAAAACATATGATACAGTAAAAAAAAACTCACAAATATGTTAAAACAAAATTAGAATAACACGAACATTGTTATTGTGATGCTGTATTAAAAAAATTCACAAACTTAAAAAAACAAAATAAAAAACAAAAAGTTAACATATTTACGATAATACCATTAATGAAAATTCACTATTTTCCAAATATTTTCAAAACATCAAATAGAAAAGAAAAACATCTAAAAGATGTTTTCACTTTTTAGTTTTTAAAAACAGAATACTAAAATTAATTTTGAAAACTCTATGACAAAAAATTATTATCAAACAAATTTTTAGTTTTATAATTTTTGAAAACTAAAATACAGTTTTTGAAAATCAATTCAAACAGCCCCTCAATGTTCCATTTTAATGAGTTAATCAATTAAACTTATGTGTCATTTTAATGAGTTAATCAATTAAACTTATGTATTAATTTATTAACCAAGCTAGATTATGAAAGATTGATTTTCTACATCACTTAAACGATTATCCGCCGCTTTAATCGACTATGAGGATTTACACTTTAATGTAACCGATTAGAGGGACATCTTAATCGATTAGTCATTGTATTTTTTACCTTCATAATTGATTAAACATCTAAGCAATTAAGTGATTGCTTACATTGGTTTTAATTAATTTTTTTATCAAAAGAGAAGAGATTTGAAAATACTTTGTGTGTGTTGTCTTAGTACCTTAAGACTTACTCTTGTTCCTTTATAATAAATTGACGGACAATAAGGTGCTAAGCATGAGACCAGACAAGCTTTCACACTTTCACATCTTTGAGATCATATCTTCAAGATTCTTTGCTTGATTTAACAATGTTTAGCACTTGAAACATTTGATTGACGATACTTGCGTTACCTCTTCTTTGTTCAGATTCCATCATCTAGAACCTTAGGGATCAAAATCATTTGACAGTTATCATCAGTACTTTGAATATTGTTATTAACACCTTAGTAGTTGTCATTATCAAAACCAATTAACGATGTTGATAGGACAAACCTGCACAATACATAGAATCACATTTTCATCAACGTAACCCCGCATCTTGTTTTCTTTAAAAATATCATTACATAGCTTCAATAATCATAATTTGTCCATTGAACTAAACACTAAGATATTGAAGAAAATCATATTTTTATTGACCATTATGACCCTTCTAAGAGTTCAAAACACAAACAAAGAGACTTAAAATAACTATTATCAAAAAAAAATTTAAGAAACAAATTGTAACACATACATCGATGAGACCAGTCAATTGAATGAGTGAGAAAAGAAACTATAACAATAAAATTAAAAACTAAAATTTCAATAATTCAATCACATAATTTGTAAGATAAGAATTACAAAGAAATATGGGAAAAGATTCTCAACAATGTAAAATGTGCGCACAGAAATCTGAATCAGACAATTTATTTATATTCCCCACATTTTAAAAGAATTAAAGGATGATGGAAGAGGATACTCAATATATATATATATATATATATATATATATATATATATATATATATATATATATATATATATATATATATATATATATATATATATATATATATATATATATATATATATATATATATATATATATATATATATATATATATATATATATATATTGAGTAATCCATCATTAATCAAATCATAAAAAAAAATCATAACACATTATCTAACCAATTTAAAATTAATTCAATTTAAATAATAGACAAAAATTAAATATAATTATATACATATTTTATTATTTTTCCATCCTTAATTACGATAATGATGTTTGTGTTTTTGATAGCTAAAGTATTTCTTCAATGGTATGGCACCACATTTTTATTTTAACATTCTTCCAATTCCAGTAAAATACGCATTTGTTTTAGTTATTCTTGCTTCTACGTCTCTTGAATTGATTAATAAAATGGGACCAATTTGCGACCAGTTTCATAATCATGAACGAGTTTTAGCTAAATTTTGGTGACCATGTTTATAATATATCATAAAATTAATTAGACCATGAGATTACATTTATAATCCTCTTTTCCTTTTGAGATCACAACCACAAATTAGGTATGCAAACACGAGCCTAATAAAATCGCCATGTTAAGTTGTCAAGTCTTGTATGACTTGTATTAAGAGGAATATTAGCGATACAAATTTTAAATTTCATATATATATTGGAATCACTTATTCCAAGAATATTTTTTTATAATTATTTTGGTTAATAGTTATGGTTAAAAATTCAATTTTATAAGTAAATGTTGATTGTTTTTATATTATTTCAATGATTATATACATACAAAAAATAAAAAATATTGAATGTGCGTAATAATATAATATTATAATATATATTTTATGAGATTAATTGTTATACATTATCGATGTAAAAAAATTTATACTATTAATATATCACAATCATCCGTTTATGTTATTTTATATGTGATTATAATAAAAATCAAATTTCTCTAACAAATCAATGGTTGTAATTAATTGACAGTATAAAATATCTTTATTGTGAGTGCGTTTCAATTAAATTCATATTTTGTTTGTATTTTCAAAAATATATGATACATTGAATTGAATTTTTTTGACAGGGTATTAAATACTTTTAAAATTTTACAGATTTGATCTAGTTAATAAAAACTATTAGTTTAATTAATGAAATTTAATAAAACATTAAAAGACCTACTCTTAAATTGATTCAAACAACACTAAATCAGAAAGAAAAAAAAACTAATATGTTCTACTTCAGTTTAAAAATTGAATTGAAACAAGAAAAATTGAATTATTTTAGTTTAATTTTCAAATTTTTGTTTTAAGAAAATGCAGAAATTTTGGATTGAACCAAGATCTATAACTATCTCATTCTTGCATCCTATGAATAGGTGGTCCAATAAAACACAACACAAACACAATACAAATACACATACACATAACAATTTTTACATCTTTAAAAATGAATTAGAATTTTATTTTAATTGTATTTGTAATTTAGTGGTGAATTTAATTTTATGAGGGTTGTATTTATATTTAATGGTGAATTATCATGGTTTCTATTATTAATATGAAACAAATTTTTGATTATTAAAATTTTACAGATTTGATCTAGTTAATAAAAACTATTAGTTTAATTAATGAAATTTAATAAAACATTAAAAGACCTACTCTTAAATTGATTCAAACAACACTAAATCAGAAAGAAAAAAAAACTAATATGTTCTACTTCAGTTTAAAAATTGAATTGAAACAAGAAAAATTGAATTATTTTAGTTTAATTTTCAAATTTTTGTTTTAAGAAAATGCAGAAATTTTGGATTGAACCAAGATCTATAACTATCTCATTCTTGCATCCTATGAATAGGTGGTCCAATAAAACACAACACAAACACAATACAAATACACATACACATAACAATTTTTACATCTTTAAAAATGAATTAGAATTTTATTTTAATTGTATTTGTAATTTAGTGGTGAATTTAATTTTATGAGGGTTGTATTTATATTTAATGGTGAATTATCATGGTTTCTATTATTAATAATATATATATATATATTATATATATAGATATATATATATATATATATATATATATATATATATATATATATATATATATATATATAATATATATATATATATATATATATATATATATATATATATATATATATATATATATATATATATATATATATATATATATATATATATATATATATATATATATATATCTATATATATAGATATATATATATATATATATATATATATATATATATATATATATATATATATATATATATATATATATATATATATATATATATATATATTTGTGTTTGTATTTGATGGTGAAGTTTCATCATTATGTTGTATGAATTTATTGAATTTTGAATATATTTATGAATTTATTTAGTTTAATTCTAAGTTATTTGAAAATAAAAAGCATGGAAAATTATGTTTAAGAAACTAATAGTTTTGTTAATCTATATTATTTTATGCTATATATTTCTAATCTATCAGTTCATATAACAAATTTTTCCGCACTCTTTATAAAAAAAACTATGTTTTAAATTAATCAATTTAATCGAATCAAACTCAACTAAATTGATTATTATTCTATTTAATTTTTGATAAATACTAAAACTAACCAAATTATATTGAGAGAGGGTGGAATATATTAAATGTGCTAATTAAAATTTATATATATATATATATATATATATATATATATATATATATATATATATATATATATATATATATATATATATATATATATATATATATATATATATATATATACACACTGCTATTCTAGATTTTAATATATGATAATAATATTTATTGTATATTAATATAAATAAATTATTGATATTTATAAATTAAAAATTAATTTAATAAAAAAAATCATATCAGTAAAAAAAAATTTGTTTGAACATTTTTTTTAATTTATAATTGAATTAAAACTAACCAATGCGCCCTAAATATTATAAAAATTTATGTTACTCAATTTTGAATTTCAGTAGTGTGCGCGCGCACGCGTGTGTGCGTGTGTGTTCTTCTTAAAATTTGGCCTTTTGTGTCATCTTCTTAAATTTTTGTTAAAATCAACTCACCAACTCATTTGAAATTTTTACCACGAACTATGAGGTTTTGATCCCTCATTTTTTATGTTGGTACGTAGGCACAAGACCGAAGGTCTTGTCAAACACAAAAATATAATCAATGAATTCTTTTTCTCATCCCCACACTCTATATTTTATCAAACATCATTTATACCCCCAAATATATGCATACAAAAAGGACTCCCTATGAGTACCTAGGACACTTTTGCTGCTAGCACATTCCCTCTGTGTAACCAACACTATTACCTGCAATCTTTAGCATTTTATTAGTTTTGATTTGGAAACTTCTTATCCTTGAGTTTTGTTCGTACTTTTTCCTTTTCCTTTAGAAACAATAAAAGCGCGGTGGCGACTCTGGTTTTATTGAGGTCAAGTTTATCCATAGCTCGATGGTGATGAATTTACCGCAACATAAATTAAGTGGCGACTCTGCTGGGGAGTAGTCCTCAATGGGTTTAGCCTACTTTTTATGTGTATGTATTTGTATATTTGATGTTTGTATGTTTTTTGTGTGATATAATATATCTGTTGTGCTTGGTGATCTCTGAGTGATGAGATAAGTTCTAACCTGAACTTGAGTGCAATTAAGATAAGAGGATGTTATAATCATGTTCAACTTGTGTGGAGTAGTCCTTAACAAGTTGGCTTGAGATCCATCTACTCAATGAATACCTCTTTGGAGTTACTGATGTCACACAAGTTATTTGTGGATATGCATTGCTTTCTCTAAATCTGGGGTCCGAGAAGCTGAGGACCGTAGAACATTTACCCAACTTGGCCTATTTAGGACGTAGTGCGGAGACTGTTCAAGTGTAGACTTGATAACAACTATTACATGATACTACACTCAGACGAGTGTCTCTTGAGAATATTATGAGTTGATGAGTCAGTCATCCTAACCTATAATATCCGATAGATGGGATTAAGACTCTGGGAACTTTTTAGAACATGATATAAAGGTTTTTACCCTTAGTACACTCCTTTGGGATGATTCTTAACATGACTCCATGCTCGTGATTCACAACAAAACCCTTTGATTCTTGGTTGATCCAATCAAGTCTTGTCAATATCAGTGGAACTTGGGTGTTGATAAGGTGAAAACCATAATCCACCAAAATGGATGATTGATCTTGATGATGATTTGATCCATCCCTTGAACTTTGTTTGTGTTTTCCTTGTGTGTGATCCCTTGTGTGTGATTGTTGCATTCATGCATACATGCGCATCATGACATTCATCACCGAAAATAAATTTCAAGGAAACTAAGGTCTTATTTGCAAAAAAATTCATACCATAGATTGTGGACGAAGGAACACTAAGAAGTACAGTTCCAGATGTCCTGATTTGAAAGAGCCAAGGAAGTTGTCATCCTTTGTACTAGATCCCTTGGACTTCAAGCAATGTCATGGGAAGCTCTTGTTTGTGTTATCTACTGATATGGTTGAAGGACTTCTAAGTGTTTTGGTTTAGTTCTATGACCCTCTCTATCGGTGCTTCACTTTTCCATATTATCAGTTTGTGCCCACATTGGAGGAGTATGCCCTCTCTTGGGTACGCCCATATCTGACAAGGTACCTTTCAGAGGATTGGAGGAGATCCTGAGATATCATGTCATAGCCGAAGCTCTTCATCTAAAGAAATATGAAATTGATGCTCACTTGGTGAAAAATGGAGGAATTCTTGGGTTGACTTCTAAGTTTCTCATTGTAGGGCTACTATTTTTGCTCAAGCTGGTAGCATGGATGCTTTTAAGGCTATCTTAGTATTGCTCATCTATGACTTGGCTTTGTCCCCTAACATTGACGGTTTTATTGATGTTAACGTTATTAGAATTTTCTTTATTGGGAATCATGTTCCGACTCTATTGGGTTACATGTATTTCTCTTTGCATTTGAGGAATTATAAAGGTGGTGGGACTATTGTGTGTTGTGCTCCGCTTCTATATAAGTGGTTTATTTCGCACTTGCCTCAGACGTATGCTTTCGCGGAGAATCGACAATGTCTGCGGTGGTCCCAGAGACTTATGTCTCTCACTAATGACGATGTTGTTTGGTATGATTCTACATTGGGTAGCTTGGATATTATTGATAGTTGTGGTGAGTTCTCTAATGCGTCTCTCATTAGTACACAAGGAGGAATCAACTACAACCCTACCTTGGGCCATCGTCAACTTGGGTTTCCCTTGGGAGATAAACCTAATAACACTCAGTTAGAAGGTCTATTCTATCAAGAAGGTAAAGATCTCCAACATTTGAAGAACATGATGATACATGCTTGGCATAATGTGCATAGGAAAGGAAGATCCGAGTTTGGTCCATGCAACTATGTAGCTTTGGAAGCTTACACTATTTGGGTGAAGAAGAGAGCTTCAGAGATGAAGATGCGTACGCTTGTGAAAGACCTATGTATGTGGTTGTGGCTGAGCCATCAAATCTCCCTAACCAATATGTAGAGGAGTTGGAAGACGCGCTTGCCAAGATGAAGCAAGAGAGAGATATGTGGGAAGAGCGGTTCCATGCTTTGAGTCGAAAGCATGAAGATTGTAACTTGAGTCTAAAGATAAGGATGCACTTATTGAGATTCTTGAAGACCGAGCAGTGAAGAGATAGAGAGAGCCAAAGGGTTTATCTTCCCCCTAGAATGCCTCAGCCTTCCCGTGCTTGGAAGAAGATTGTTGATTAGCTTTCCTTTGAGAAGGCTCAGATGAAGACATCCTTTGAGTCCGAGATTCGATGCATCTGAAGGAAGTATGCACCCGTAGCCAGATCATCTGATGCAGTTTCTAGGGATCCTTAGGATGACATTTTCCTTTTCTCTTGTATTTGTACTTTGGTTTCTGAAAATGAACTCAATGTAATCTTTCCAATTTTTATGAATAAAAAGAGATTTTATGGTCAATCGAATTTTTATTATTGTTATTATTATTTGAATATATATATTTGCAAATGAGACTTCATATGTTCCTTGAAATTCAAAGCAATCAAAACATTGCATTTCATGCATCATTTGCATAACAGGTTTTCTTCCGCCATATGTCTTATCAGTTCTTCTTCTGTGCATCAGCCAAGCTAACTCACCGCTATAACACCCGTGCTAATCAACCGAAGAGAATGGAGCATCTAGAGCAAGAAAGCAGAGAGCTAAAGGATGAGATCGCCAGACTTATGGCGCTAATGGAATCCATGATTGCTGCTCAGAATCAGCCGTCACCATCTCCTACAACTCCTCATCCTCAGAAGACTGTTATTTCTAAGGTTATTTCCTCAATTGTTCTTGTTGCTGCTGCCAGCCAACCCATTCCTGCTATGCCTGTTGGATTCCCTTGGGGAATGCCACCAAATTTCGTGCCAGAAGGGCATGCACCCACGTTTATTTCTCTACCGGCATATAGCCTAGTCATGTATGTGCCTCCTCCCATCGTTCATACTTTGCCTCGTGTTGAGGAGACTATCTACCACTCTGAGCCATATGAAGGTCCAGATGTTTATGGGAAGATGGATGAGATGAAAGATACATTCCTTGAGCTGCGCAAAGAATTGAAGACTCTGAGAGAGAAATACTTGTTTGGAAAGAGTGCTGCTGAACTCTGCTTGGTTCCCAATGTTAAGATCCCGGTGAAATTCAAGGTCCCAGACTTTGAAAAGTACAAAGGGAATACTTGCCCGCTGAGCCATCTTGTTATGTATACCAGGAGAATGTATATACAAACTGATAATGATCAACTGTTGATTCACTACTCCCAAGATAATTTAACTGTAGCTGCCCTGAGATGGTATATGGGCCTGGATAGTGCTAGCATTCGTACTTTCAATGACTTAGGCGAGGCCTTTGTCAAGAAGTATAAGTACAACGTGGATATGGTGTCTGATAGAGATCAGTTGAGGTCTATGTCTGAGAAAGACAAAGAGACATTCAAAGAATATGCTCAAATATGGAGGGAGCTCGCCGCTCAGATAAGTCCACCTCTTAAAGAGAAGGAGATGACTAAGATCTTCTTGAAAATGCTGAGTTCGTTTTATTACGAATGCATGATTGCAAGTTCCCCCAATGATTGTACCGATATGGTAAACATGGGGATGAGGCTAGAAGAAGGAGTCTGTGAAGGACGTTTGACTAAAGAAGAGGCATCAGTCAGTAAAAAGTTGAAGGAGAATAGCGATCCAAAATGCAGTGGAAATTAAAAATTTCTCCTTTAGTGATCCTTATGAATGGGCATGATCAGTGATAGAATCGTTACCTCTTGTGGCGATTGAAACCTTTGATGCAGATATAAAGAGTGATCACGAACGTTAAATGGTGACAACGCCTTTATCAGTCCACACGAATGGGTTCCTTCAATCTTAGTGCTAGCTGCTACAAATGAAGGCTTTGAGTGAGAGAGAGAGAGAGAGAGAGAAACGAAAATTTCAACTGAACAAATGCTTCTGCACAAGGGTTCTATTTATAGAACCACTTGTTTGGGCTGCAAGCTAAAAAGCCCACTTAAGTGTATGTGGCCCATCATATTCTACTTAAGTACACCTTACCTTACGATGTTCTACAATTTACTTAAGTGCATCGTACCTGTCCCGGCGGGATTTTTCACGAGATTAAGTATTGATTGAACTTAACCCGTTTGAAAAATATTTTAAATGCAAGAGTCGCCACCGTTTTTTATTTTATCCAAAAAGAGGAAGGGAAAAATAACGATAAATCCCTTTAGAGTTACGGGTTCGGGGGTTGGTTATGCAAAGGGAAGGTATTAGCACCCTCTACATCTGTGGTACTCCACAAGAACCTTTTTGCTTATGTTTATGTGAATGCTTTGCTTTTTTCGCTTTGATTTTTTCGCTTTGATCGTTTGATTGGGGAGATGAGAAAAGAACTTGATTTTATTTGCTTTTGGACTCGATAAAGTCGTAGACTTCATGCCTACGTATCTCCAAGGCGCAATGGAGAAATCAGAATCCACGTAGTTCTCCCAAAAGAAAAAGGGGAAAGTCTGTTTTGTTGATTTTAGATTGGCGTGTCTTGCCATCTCTTGCTCGACCTAGGCGAGAGGCTTCGAGACTGACACGTCCTTTTGAAAATGTTTTTAAACTGAAAAGCCAAAGCTGGAAAAAGATTTGAATGAGCCTAAACCCTGAAACAATAAATAAATGGGCTCATTATAAGGAAGCCCAAGAGTAAGCTTGTGAGTGTGTGAAAAGGGTTTCTTAAACGGCGACCGTTGGAATCGCATCGGGTTTCTCTTTTTTGGATTTTTCGATTTTTTAACATAAAACGTGAACAATACGATTAAACACACAGTACAAAACATAAAAAATGCGAGAAAGTAAATTATTACAACACAGTTAGCTATGAATAGTTAGTATTACGAATAGTTAATGGAGTTAATCGAGCTGAAACTGAAACGAAACGGTTAGTAACAACATAAACAAATATAAAAAAACAATATAAACATTTACTTTAGACAAAATAAACATTTGATATAAATAAACATTTAATTAAAATAAACATTTAAACAAATAATTAATTTAACTAACATTTAAATAAAACATATATGCAAAATAATAATAAAAGATAAACAATATTTAGTAAACAAAAGTAATATATATATATATATATATATATATATATATATATATATATATATATATATATTATATTTTAGACAATAAATATATAGTAGACAAAATAATATATATGTACATTTAGACAAATAATATATAATAGACAAAAATAATATATATATATATATTTAGATAAATAATATATTAAAACACATGTCGGCAAGCCGGAACTTTGCCGATTTCAGAGATAAGTGAAGAATATTACCTTGTGTGAAGAGGGTGAACTTCTGATCGTCCAAATGATCGACCGAAAGCTGGAAACCGTCACCGACGCAGTGCTGGCTGCCTTCGTGAGTACCTGACTTCAACGTCGCTTTTGATCGGTGAAACGACGCCGGAATGAAATGAACCTTGGATATTTGTGACCTGGACTCAACGAACTTCAAAGATATGAAATCGGTTTTGTGTTTCGGTGAATAATCGGGACGATTTTGGGTTACCGAAAATGAAGAACAAGTGAAATACGGTAATGCTTTTGGAAAAATATTTCTTTTCAATTCTCTGTTTCTCTCACCACACGTTTTTTCCTTACTGATCCACCTTTTTCTCCTTTTCTTACTAACCACCTCTATATATATATATTTAGATAACTTAAACAATAAGAAACCTAAAAAATATCTAACATAAATTAATAATATATATTTAGATTACTTAAACAATAAGAAACCTAAAAAATATCTAACATAAATTAATAATATATATTTAGATTACTTAAACAATAAGAAACCTAAAAAATATCTAACATAAATTAATATATATATTCAGATTACTTAAACAATAAGAAACCTAAAAAATATCTAACATAAATTAATAATATATATTTAGATTACTTAAACAATAAGAAACCTAAAAAATATCTAACATAAATTAATAATATATATTTATATATTATATAATAATAATAATAATAAACTAATATAATATTAATCCTAATTAAATAAACTAATTAACAACTAAACACAATTAATATTAAGCACAAATAATATTAACGGCACACGATTAAAATACGATAAAATCGAGCGACACGAACGCGATAAAAACGATGACAATTTGCACAGCAAAACAGACAAATTGATAAAACCAATAAACCAGTAAACCGGTACCAGTAAAATCAACAACACGACTCAAACAGACTCGATTAAATCACACGGCACAACATGTAACTAAATAAACAACCCTAGGCAATAATAAAATCAACACGACATCACGAAAACGCTGACAAACACAATCACAAATAATCGGACAATACGAAAACTCTAATATATTCGAAATACAGTCAAAATACCGACAAACAAACAATTAAAAAAAACGCACAAAACCTAATCGAAGCGATGCCACGCACAAAAGAGATAAGCGAGATAAATACGAGGCAACGATATCGGCCAGGTTTTGCTAAAACAACGAAATACAACGCGGTAAGCAACGAAAACACACAAAACCTAATCAAACCAGTTGTCATGCGAAGTTTAAGAAATTGAGATGAATACGAGACAACGAGATTAATCAGGATATGGTCAACAAAGCCAAAGTCAAATTTTGGGGTGCGACAGATGCCCCTATTTAATTAACTTAGGCCAGGTAGCCGGAGGCTATCGAATGGCGTAAGGTAATTAAATATGACAAACGCCACAAAATTTGACCGCAAATGCATGTATGCATGATGCAAAAGACAGACAGACACAGAGACACAGGAGTGCAAACTCTACCGGGGAAGGACATACACCGACTCAATGCATGAAGGTAAACACTGAGAATACTCAGCTGGGGAAGATTCACTACCTATTCATAGATGGAAAATAGGAGGAAAAGAGATATCGACTCAATGTTGACGATACATCACTATCTCATAGATGAAAGTGGGAAAAGATCAATATAACAAGAGTACTGATGTGACAGTACATTACCAACTCAAAGATGGAGGTAACAGAAAAGATGAATACCAACTCGAGGATGAAGGTATAACAAGGGCATAATAAGAATCGAACTGCGTTAACTCATGGTTGACAGCTCACTACCCACTCATTGATGAGGTAAACAGGACATGCCAACTCAAAGTTGAAGGCAAGCTTCAAAAGATTGATAATAACACTGCTAGGGAAATCAAATTCCAACTCATTGATGATGGTGTAGATGAAGAATCAGATCTAAGGATCATTGTGCAAACTTACAGTTGAATGCACACTACCAACTCATTGATGAGGTAGACAGAGAAATGCCGACTCAAAGTTGAAGGCAACCACCGATTCATTGACAAAGGTGTTTAAAAGAATTTAGAACATATTCTCCTGGAGATGTTTATCATTACCGACTCAAAGATGACGGTGGAAGGACAAAATGTACCTAACTCATAGATGAAGGTACTCCATCAACTCAAAGACGAAGATGGAATCAGAAGTTATCTGTGCAGACTCAAAGATGAAAGCACACTATCAGTTCAACAAGGATCAAACATACCCTACTCATAGATGAAGGTACTCCATCAACTCAAAGACGAAGATGGAATCACAGGAAAATGTGCGAACTCAAAGATGAATGCATATTACCAGCTCAAAGTTGCAGGTACTTCACCAACTCAAAGACGAAGGTGGAATCAAAAGGAATTTGTGCTAAACTCAAAGACGAAAGCACGCTACCAGCTCAAAGTTGCAGGTAGAACCATGGAACTTTCTGTGAGGATGTTATCAACTCATAGATGGAGATAGTAATTAATTTATCCGAGGGATAACAAAGGTTACCACTCATGGATGTAGGTAACTCAAGTTTGTAACGGGTACCAACTCAAAGATGAAGGTATAAAGGACTTGGACACAATATCTGTCATGTCTGTTTTACTGAATGAGAGTCACAAAGACTATATTGTTGCCTTCTTTTACTGGCAATTTCTGAGCTTTATCTGGAGACACGAGGTTCAAACTAGGATAGAACTAGAATGAAACGGTCAAACAAGACTTCAACTGAAGAGGAATGAACTCATCAGGATTTACAACTGAAACAACCATCTTCCACGAGGCATAGATCTCTGTGGGGAACATGACCAATAAAAGGTATTTTGCTGCTTATGAGGATACTCTATATGGAGAGATTGACTCAACCCACAATATAAACAAGGAAACAAGGTGCATATGAATGCAAGCATGATATGTCATAGATATGTATGAATATTTAGTAATGAATGCATGATGGACAGACAAAACTAGGAATAACTGAAAATGTTAACAGCTGCATAAGGACTTGCTGGAGATTTGCACTGAGACTCGCTGGGGAGTAGTACAAAGACTTGCTGGGGAATTGGTACAAGAGCACCATATCCAGGTTTCTTTAAAAGTCTGTCTCTGATGAGGATTCCGTAGAAGAATGGAGATGCCTTCTACTTCAAAAATGCAGGAGATTCCCTGTGGTTCTTGAATTTGTGAGGTATATGAGGATTGGACCTTTCTGAGGACTCCGCTGGGGATACAAGGTGTTATCCTCTGGAAATAAGATGATATTGTAAGAGAAGTCCTGCAATTCTTGAATTTGTTGATAATGCAGAAGGGATTATTCTTCTGGAAGACTCCGCTGGGGATAAAGTCCGCTGGGGATAGGTGGTATCTTTCCAGGGAATAAGAATATAGGGGAAATCTATCCTTGATTTTTTTGCTTTAATTATCATGGAGACTTTCTGTATCTGAAGACTCTGCAGGGGATTATGGTGTCTGATATCTGGTTACGAGATCTTTCCTCTAGGAGACTCTGTCGGGGAACAGTGATGTCTGACCTTTGAATATAAATGAGAATTCAGGAGAAATCCTGCAATTCTTGAATTTGCTTAAAATGCATAACACACTCTTCTTTTACTACAAAACATTACTGAGGAGGAGACATATCCTTCTATTGAATGGACAAAGCACAATAGGAGATTCCCTGTAGTTTCTGAATATCAACTTTCTTCACTCGCTGAGGGATGGAGACCTCTGTATTACTCCTGCTCGGGGAAATCAAAGCTTCCTTCTCATCCTCTGCTGGGGACATTGCTGATCCCTCCTTAATAAATTACTGGGGAAATACCTGTAGTAATCCCATAGGCCAAATCTGTAACTTAAAACCTGGATCAAAGTCTTCATGATCAATTAACCGGGGAGTCTTCATGCCCCAAGTGAAGGGAACAATCTTCTTGAAATATTTCTTGCATGATCTCTTGAGGAAAACTAGGAAGCAAACTGGGGATATCCAGAATCACAACCTCTGCTGGAGAAATATTACTGCCAAGACACCTGTGGAGATCTTTTCATCATATACATATGAGGATAGTAACATGAACATGTCTAGTTGGAATCACATGATTTTAGAATTACTGGGACCACATGTCTCAATCCTTTTATTGATGTCCACAAATCAAAATAAATAATCTTTATATTTTTCAAAAACTGTTTTTAATTCAAAACTTTTGTTTCAAAACATATCTGTCAAAGTAAAAGAACTTTCGTAAATTGAAATGAAAATTAAGAGTGCCAAGAAATATAGAAAGGCTCAAATTGATTTGATAGGATGGTAATCAGCCAACAGCGTGATTCCATAGATCTTTACAAATTGGAAAGTGGTAATTTCGTGGAAAAAGGGTACGTTGAACTACAATGACATCATTCTCTCTTCCACTTTTGACCTGTATTGCAGCCTTGAGAAAGTTGGAGAACTGTCGAAAATATTCTGATACTTCAATGATCTTATCTCTGTTATGCAATTACTTGCCTGAAATCCCTAACTTTTGCCTAGATTGCCCTTTCGGGTTTTCAATCTACCGGGATAATATTCTCTTTGTTTTTTTATGTCTCTAATTTCTGCTTGGACCGCCCTTTCAGGTTTTCAGTCCACCGAGACGCTCATTTTTGCCTAAGCCGCCCTTTCGGGTTTTCAACTTAGCGAGCTGTTCTTTTCATTTTTTAGGCAAAGTATTTCTTGACTGCATCTGTATTCACGGGACGTGGAAGCTCTTCACCATCCATGTTTGTAAGAATTAAAGCACCGCCTGAGAAGGCTTTCTTGACAACATAGGGTCCTTCATAGTTAGGAGTCCACTTGCCCCTAGAATCATTGTGAAATAGTATCATCTTCTTGAGCACAAGGTCACCCTCTTTGAATTCTCTCGGCTTAACCTTCCTATCAAATGCCTGCTTCATTCTCTTTTGATATAACTGTCCATGGCACAAGGCAGTCATTCTTTTTTCTTCAATCAAATTCAACTGATCGTATCTGCTTTGGCACCATTCAGCCTCTGACAACTGAGTTTCCATTAGTATCCTCATTGATGGAATTTCAACCTCTATCGATAACACAGCTTCCATACCGTATACAAGTGAAAATGGGGTTGCCCCAGTTGAAGTACGAACTGATGTTCTATATCCGTGTAGTGCAAAAGGCCGCATTTCATGCCAATCTTTGTAGGTAACAACCATCTTTTGAATGATCTTCTTGATATTCTTATTTGCAGCTTCAACTGCCCCATTCATCTTGGGACGGTAAGGAGAAGAGTTGTGATGCTCGATCCTGAAACTTTCACATAATTCATCCATCATTTTGTTGTTCAGATTGGAGCCATTGTCAGTGATGATCTTGTTTGGAATGCCATATCGGCAAATGAGATTATTTTTGATGAATCTGACCACCACTTGCTTTGTCACCTTTGCATACGAAGCTGCTTCCACCCATTTGGTGAAGTAATCAATTGCCACGAGAATGAAACGGTGTCCGTTGGAAGCTTTGGGTTCAATCATACCGATCATGTCAATGCCCCACATTGAGAATGGCCAAGGAGCAGAAATCACATTCAAAAAGGTTGGTGGTACATGAACCTTATCAGCGTAGATCTGACATTTGTAACACTTCTTTACAAATTTGCAGCAATCTGATTCCATGGTCAACCAGTAGTAACCAACTCTCAACATCTTTCTTGACATAGAGTGGTCGTTTGCATGAGTACCAAAGGACCCTTCGTGAACTTCTTTCATCAACATTTCTGCTTCCTTTTTGTCAACACATCTGAGTAAGACCATGTCATAATTCCTCTTATAGAGCACATTCTGATTAAGGAAGAAACTGCCTGACAATCTTCTCAAAGTCTTTTTATCTTTTTCTGTTGCTCCAAGAGGATACTCCTGAGTCTGAAGGAAATGCTTGATATCGTGGTACCATGGTTTATCATCAAAACTGGCCTCAGCTGTAAACACATGTTCTGGTCTATCAAGTCGCTTGATCACAATTCTGGGTACTTCGTTTGGAAAATCCACTTGATACATTAAAGACAACGTAGCTAGAGCATCCGCCATCTGATTCTCATCCCGAGGAATGTGATGCAACTCAACCTTGGTGAAGAAAGTCAAAAATCTTCTTGCATAGTCTTTGTATGGGATCAAGCCAGGGTGGCGTGTTTCCCATTCTCCTTTGATCTGATTGATAACTAACGCTGAGTCACCATAAACAGTAAGATTTTTGATGCGGAGGTCAATGGCTTCTTCAAGACCCATGATACAGGCTTCATATTCAGCAATGTTGTTTGTACATTCAAAACAAATTCTTGCCGTGAAAGGAATATGAGAACCTTCTGGAGCGATAATGGCTGCACCTACTCCATGTCCATAAGCGTTGGAAGCTCCATCAAATACTAAACCCCATTGAGAATCTGGTTCAGGTCCTTCTTCAGGAAGTGGCTCTTCACAATCTCTGGATTTTAGGAACATGACATCTTCATCAGGAAACTCATCCTCATTATCATTGTGATCTTCAACGGGTTGGTGAGCAAGGTACTCGGCTAACACACTGCTCTTGATAGCTTTTTGGGTATGATACTCAATGTCGTATTCTGATAACAGCATCTGCCATCTTGCAATCTTACCAGTGAGTGCAGGCTTCTCAAAAATGTACTTGATTGGATCCATTTTGGATATCAACCAAGTGGTGTGACTTAACATATACTGCCTCAATCTCTTAGCAGCCCAAGCCAATGCACAACATGTCTTCTCGAGTAAGGAGTATCGTGATTCACAGTCAGTAAATTTCTTGCTTAAGTAGTAAATGGCATGCTCTTTCTTTCCAGTTTCGTCTTGTTGACCCAGAATACAGCCCATAGAATTCTCAAGCACTGTCAAATACATAACCAACGGTCTTCCAGCAACAGGTGGTAACAAGATAGGAGGCTCCATGAGGTACTCTTTGATATTGTCAAATGCTTTCTGACAATCCTCTGTCCAAACACAATTCTGACTCTTTCTCAGCAATTTGAAGATAGGTTCACAAGTGGCAGTCATGTGAGAAATAAACCGGGATATGTAATTCAATCGTCCTAGAAAACCTCTCACTTGCCTTTCTGTTTTTGGTGCGGGCATCTCTTGGATAGCTTTTACTTTATCTGGATCAACTTCAATGCCTTTTTGGCCGACAATGAAGCCCAAGAGTTTACCTGACCTGACGCCAAATGTGCATTTGTTCGGATTGAGGCGAAGACGGAACTTCCTCAATCGTTGAAACAGCTTCAATAGATCTACTAAGTGACCTTCTTCTGAACGAGACTTCGCGATCATGTCATCCACATAAACCTCAATCTCTTTGTGCATCATGTCGTGAAAGAGCGTTGTCATGGCTCGCTGGTAAGTAGCACCTGCGTTCTTCAACCCAAACGGCATCACTTGATAACAGAATGTTCCCCATGGTGTTATGAATGTAGTTTTTTCCATGTCTTCGGGAGCCATTTTGATCTGGTTATACCCGGAGAATCCGTCCATGAAGGAGAATATGTCAAACTTTGCTGTATTGTCTACCAACATGTCAATGTGATGCAGGGGGAAATCATCCTTTGGGCTTGCTCTATTTAAGTCACGATAGTCGACACACATTCGTACCTTCCTGTCCTTCTTATGAACTGGCACAATATTTGCTATCCACTCTGGATACACTGAAGTGGCAAGAAAACCAGCATCTATTTGTTTCAGAACTTCTTCTTTAATTTTGACGGCCATATCTGGATGTGTTCTTCTTAATTTCTGTTTGACCGGTGGACATTCTGGCTTCAAAGGTAGCTTGTGCTCTACGATGTCAGTGTCGAGACCAGGCATATCTTGATAAGACCAAGCAAACACATCTACATACTCTTTCAACAGGCTGATCAATTGCTCCTTGACCTGTGGGGATAACAATGCTCCAATTTTGACTTCTTTCACATTTTCTTCCGAACCCAAGTTGACTGTTTCCAAAGGCTCCTTGTATGGCTGAATAGTGTCTTCTTCATTTTCAAGCTGGCGGGCGACCTCTTCTGGAATCTCATCCCACTCTTCCTCTTCAGCTTCGAATACAGAATGTTCAAAGTTGGGAGAGGGCATGATGTCATTGTGTTCAACGGGTTTAAGTAACCTGTACAAACAATTGTTTTTAGAGGACTGACCATGACATGCAAAAATGTGTTCTTTTTAAGGTTTTTTGTGTTACCATTTTCCGAAAAAGCTGAAAAGATAAAAGGACACAAGTGTATAGGAACACAAAAGATCTTTTTCATGGATAGTACGTTTTTGACAAAAGTGCCCATTTTACAAAATTAATGCTTCGCGCTTTGGGCTAAAGCGGAAGATTTTTGAAAACTGAAAAGCTTAATTATTTTGATATGTGGACACAATGTGGGATGTCAACTGCGGTCCAGTTCTTCATAACTACTCCAGTCGCCATTCTGTCTTTCCCTCGAAGAGCTTTTATCTCTTTTTGTAATTCCGCAAACTGATCCTGGAATTCATCCATTCTATCATTGAGACCAGGATCCTCACTTGGGGTAGGGCCGTGATAGACAGGTTCTCCTAGGTGAGGAGTATAGTGAACAACGGGAGGCACATTAGTGAAGACAGGAGCATTTGGTGGAACGAACTCTTGTTGATATCTATCTTGATTAAGATCCCTGGGTATTTCCCAAGGACGGGATGCTGTGATGGTAACAGAAGTGACTGGGACAACGTTGATTTCTGAAGCGATGACTGTAGTGACGGGTGCTGCTGTTGTCTGATTCTGAATTTGAGGTTGATTCTGTGCCGAAGTCTGTCCTGAATTATGAACTTGAGCCCTAGCCTGGGCTTCCTCTGCTTGTAGACGGGCGATTAACATTTGGTTGCGCATCTCTGCTGCCTATGCTTGCGCCTGGATCTGTGCATCTTGTGCTTCGGCAACCTGAGCTTGTGCTGTTTGAAGTTGAGCAGCTTGGGCTGCTTGGTTTGCTATCAATGTCTCGACCATAGCAGAAAGGCGGTCAACCTGAGCTTTCAATTCTCGGTTCTCGTTATCTGTTATCTCCATTCTTCGTTTGTAGTTGGCTCTTGTGTTGTAATTATGCGTCAGCTTGAAATGGATCTGCTGGCGGGGAGCAACTGTTAGAAGACTGGACCAAGACAGACAACATGTATGCACGTGATGCATGAATATGCAAAATGAATGATTTTCCAAGGAACTCTAAGTGAAGGAAAAGATAGAATTGCAAACATTTTTGATAACAAAACAAAGTTATCAACCCAAAATACAACCAAGAAAACCATTTAAAGACATGTGTCATCAGGACGAGCATAAACAAGTAGGAGTTGTCCTTCAAGTCTCTCAACTCTTTCTTCATAGGCCTTCTGCATAAAAGCTTTCTCCTTCACCAAACTGTCTACAAGAACTTTCCATGCACCTGAGGACTGTGGAATCTGGGAGTAATCTGTTGTGCCTGAGGAAAATAAATCCTCTTGCACCCTTGGACGTTTACCTGCACGATCTTCTCCACTCTGCTCCTTTAACTGTCTCTGAAGTTCTTCATTTTCCATTTCGAGCACCTGGGCCTTATCCTTCCAAGCGTCTCTCTCTTTCTTGATCCTCTCCAAGGTGGCTTGGAGTTCTTTTTTGTCATCTAGCGGAAGGTAGGGGGTCTTCAACGGAGCGGGTTTGATAGGATCATGATGTGGGTATGGCATTTTCAACTGTATAGCTCTGGCTCTGATCCACTGGAGGTACGGCTCATAGGAGGTACAATCTTTCTTACCCAATTCAAGTCTCCCTTTGCGACAAACACGATGCCAAGCTCTTACTACTCTCTCTTTCATGGTAGGGTCCTCCTCGTTATCCCTCAAGAAAATACCTTCTAAAAGAATGTTAGGAGGCTTGCCCTTCATAGGGTAACCGAGTTGTCTCCTAGCAAGTACTGGATTATAAGAAATGATTCCCTTTGTGCCCATGAGGGGCACATTGGGGAACTCCCCGCAACTATCAATGATCTTCACATCGTCTAAAACTCTACTATACCATGCAATATCTGACTGGGTAAGAGACATAATCCTCTGTGACCACTGAAGTCCTGACTTGCGATCCCAAAAAGTAGCTGACTTAGGAAGATGAGAGACAAACCATTTGTAGAGTAACGGTATACAGCAGACTATGGTTCCTCCTCCTTTCAAAGTACGGTAATTGATGGAATGATAGGTGTCTCTGAGCAAAGTTGGAACAGGATTATCACTTAGGAAGATGCGTATAGCATATGAATCCACAAAACCTTCAATATTAGGAAATAGTAACAAACCGTAGATCAACAAGGCGAACAGATGCTCCACAATAATATCACAACCTTGACTGGCAAAATAAGAAACCTTCCCCATTAAGAACTTGGCAGTGAAACCTGGAAGTCCTCCTTTGGTGGTGAAGTTATTCTTGAATTCTGACTTCTTCATGTACAACACTTTTGCAAGAGAACTGTGCTCGGGTAACTTTTCTGAACCAGAGAAAGGTACTGTATCAGCAACTGGGATGTGAAGCAACTGGGCATACTCTTCCAATATAGGCATGAGTTGATAGTCTGGGAATGTGAAACAGTGATAGACTGGATCATAGAACTGTATTAATGTCTGCAATAACCCTTCTTCCATCCTAAGCGTCAATAAAGATATAAGTGCCCCATATCTGTCTCTGAAACCAATAGGATCTGCGATCGAAGAAACCAGTTTCTTTAGTTCATCTATCTTTGGATTGATGAGATTGTACTTTTTCACACTTCTCCGTCCAAAATCCATGTTTCCTGCAATATTTGCAATCCTCACTTTAAGTTCCTTGGAAAAAGGTTGAAATAAGGGGAATGAATGCATGTCATGCATGAATGCAACAAACACAAACATGGTCAAACAATACAAGGCTCAAAGTTCATCACCAGCATGGAGTTTAGGACAAAGCCCCAAGATAAGTTTTAAGGTTCACCTGCCAAACGGGTTCTAAAAGTTCCCAAGGTTATGGATCCTTCTTCGGATAATACCGGGTTAAGCAACTGCTCGCTTTCCAATATTATTCTCAAAAGAATCTCGCTTGAGTGTGATATCACGTATCAACCAAACCAGACTTTTGGTCCGAAGTGGTCACCGCATCACATCCTAAGTAAGGCCAAGATGGGGTAAAGGTAAACTAAGGTCCTTGGCTTCACGGGCCCGTCGAAAGCAACAATGCCTCACAAATGACTTGTTTAGCACTATCACCCTCAAAGAGGCCTCCACCAAGCGGACAAAGGCTCAAGTCAACTCGGTAAGGATTGTCTCCTATCAAGTCAACCTGAATTATCATCCATCCTATCTCAAATGTGCCCCAAATCCGGGTATAGGATTTATCACAAGTATCCCTCAAAACCCAAAATAACAAACATTACAAACAATACAATTTAGCAAATATTCACAAAGCAAACATATAAACAAACAAAGATAGGCTAAACCCTCAAATAAGTTTAATCATTGTTGTCCCCAGCAGAGTCGCCATTCTGTCGCGGCGGGATTTTTCACGAGATTAAGTATTGATTGAACTTAACCCGTTTGAAAAATATTTTAAATGCAAGAGTCGCCACCGTATTTTATTTTATCCTAAAAGAGGAAGGGAAAAATAACGATAAATCCCTTTAGAGTTACGGGTTCGGGGGTTGGTTATGCAAAGGGAAGGTATTAGCACCCTCTACATCTGTGGTACTCCACAGGAACCTTTTTGCTTATGTTTATGTGAATGCTTTGCTTTTTTCGCTTTGATCGTTTGATTGGGGAGATGAGAAAAGAACTTGATTTTATTTGCTTTTGGACTCGATAAAGTCGTAGACTTCATGCCTACGTATCTCCAAGGCGCAATGGAGAAATCAGAATCCACGTAGTTCTCCCAAAAGAAACAGGGGAAAGTCTGTTTTGTTGATTTTAGATTGGCGTGTCTTGCCATCTCTTGCTCGACCTAGGCGGGAGGCTTCGAGACTGACACGTCCTTTTGAAAATGTTTTTAAACTGAAAAACCAAAGCTGGAAAAAGATTTGAATGAGCCTAAACCCTGAAACAATAAATAAATGGGCTCATTATAAGGAAGCCCAAGAGTAAGCTTGTGAGTGTGTGAAAAGGGTTTCTTAAACGGCGACCGTTGGAATCGCATCGGGTTTCTCTTTTTTGGATTTTTCGATTTTTTAACATAAAACGTGAACAATACGATTAAACACACAGTACATAATATAAAAAATGCGAGAAAGTAAATTATTACAACACAGTTAGCTAAGAATAGTTAGTATTACGAATAGTTAGTGGAGTTAATCGAGCTGAAACTGAAACGAAACGGTTAGTAACAACATAAACAAATATAAAAAAACAATATAAACATTTACTTTAGACAAAATAAACATTTGATATAAATAAACATTTAATTAAAATAAACATTTAAACAAATAATTAATTTAACTAACATTTAAATAAAACATATATGCAAAATAATAATAAAAGATAAACAATATTTAATAAACAAAAGTAATATATATATATATATATATATATATATATATATATATATATATATATATATATATATATATATATATATATATATATATATATATATATTATATATATATATATATATATATATATATATATATATATATATATATATATATATATATATTAGACAATAAATATATAGTAGACAAAATAATATATATGTACATTTAGACAAATAATATATAATAGACAAAAATAATATATATATATATATATATATATATATATATATATATATAATATATATATATATATATATTATATATATATATATATATATATATATATATATATATATATATATATATATAAATTTAGATAAATAATATATTAAAACACATGTCGGCAAGCCGGAACTTTGCCGATTTCAGAGATAAGTGAAGAATATTACCTTGTGTGAAGAGGATGAACTTCTGATCGTCCAAATGATCGACCAAAAGCTGGAAATCGTCACCGACGCAGTGCTGGCTGCCTTCGTGAGTACCTGACTTCAACGTCGCTTTTGATCGGTGAAACGACGCCGGAATGAAATGAACCTTGGATATTTGTGACCTGGACTCAACGAACTTCAAAGATATGAAATCGGTTTTGTGTTTCGGTGAATAATCGGGACGATTTTGGGTTACCGAAAATGAAGAACAAGTGAAATACGGTAATTCTTTTGGAAAAATATTTCTTTTCAATTCTCTGTTTCTCTCACCACACGTTTTTTCCTTACTGATCCACCTTTTTCTCCTTTTCTTACTAACCACCTCTATATATATATATTTAGATAACTTAAACAATAAGAAACCTAAAAAATATCTAACATAAATTAATAATATATATTTAGATTACTTAAACAATAAGAAACCTAAAAAATATCTAACATAAATTAATAATATATATTTAGATTACTTAAACAATAAGAAACCTAAAAAATATCTAACATAAATTAATATATATATATATTCAGATTACTTAAACAATAAGAAACCTAAAAAATATCTAACATAAATTAATAATATATATTTAGATTACTTAAACAATAAGAAACCTAAAAAATATCTAACATAAATTAATAATATATATTTATATATTATATAATAATAATAATAATAAACTAATATAATATTAATCCTAATTAAATAAACTAATTAACAACTAAACACAATTAATATTAAGCACAAATAATATTAACGACACACGATTAAAATACGATAAAATCGAGCGACACGAACGCGATAAAAACGATGACAATTTGCACAGCAAAACAGACAAATTGATAAAACCAATAAACCAGTAAACCGGTACCAGTAAAATCAACAACACGACTCAAACAGACTCGATTAAATCACACGGCACAACACGTAATTAAATAAACAACCCTAGGCAATAATAAAATCAACACGACATCACGAAAACGCTGACAAACACAATCACAAATAATCGGACAATACGAAAACTCTAATATATTCGAAATACAGTCAAAATACCGACAAACAAATAATTAAAAAAAACGCACAAAACCTAATCGAAGCGATGCCACGCACAAAAGACATAAGCGAGATAAATACGAGGCAACGATATCGGCCAGGTTTTGCTAAAACAACGAAATACAACGCGGTAAGCAACGAAAACACACAAAACCTAATCAAACCAGTTGTCATGCGAAGTTTAAGAAATTGAGATGAATACGAGACAACGAGATTAATCAGGATATGGTCAACAAAGCCAAAGTCAAATTTTGGGGTGCGACAGTACCTTACGGTGTTCCTTATTTACTCTATCTCTCATCAATCCGTCCTTTTGTGTGTGACCCTGTAGGTTTTTGCGACATTTGCAATTATGTTAAATTACGTATTTAACATAATAAACAGTGAGCGGTATCTAGCAACAAATAACTGCTACCAAAGACACGAAAATGTCATGTGATCTGACAAATCCTTTTGTGATAATATGTATGTGTACAATTACCCTTTTGCCCCTATGTCTATATTGAACACAAGGCATAGACCGTGTCATCCTTGTCCAGTTCAATCTTGGGTCCGTAGACATTTATCCTATTACACAGGATGGGCAAATTCCATCTAGGTCACTCATATCCTTCAACATGCTTCGTGGAGTACCCATCAACTGTGTTTATGGTCATCCAGTTACGGACAATGTTGGATCAGCAATAAATCACTTGACTCTACATCTAGGGTCCATAGTTGTTTCAGGTCGAAGGGTGGCATACACCACTATCACCATGAGAATAACTTATGACACTTTGCATAACATTCTATATGGTATTCTTATAGCGGGTCAATCCAGTATTAATATTACTCATAATATTCATACCTATGTTTAAGATATGATCATGAGATGATCATCAGTCTATATACGTAATAGTCTTAATGCTTTAATGTTATCCCACTTCACAAAAAGCTCGACTACAGATACTTTAAGAATAATGTCCTTATGTTTAAGGGATCTCATGATTAAGTCACACTTGATACATTCAACGTACTATCTATTCTAGGGACTTTATTAAACAAACATAATAAAGAAAAAGCCTTTTATTATTAATAAATAATTCGATACAAGTACCAAAAGTATAGGTCTTTAGGGCTTACACATACATAAGTATGGTGGGAGTTTCTCTAAGAGGAAGGAGGGAGAAGCTAATTCAGTGTCAGTGTGGAGGCAGAGAAGGCCTCATGTAAGGAAATGTTCTCAATCCCGTCAACATCAGCACCAAGTTTCTTCAATAATTCCAGTTTTTTCCAACAATTCCAATAATCAATCAGCTTCAATTCAGCAACAACAACATCAACAACAACCGCAACAAAGAACCAACTACAACAATAACAACAATAATCTTCAACAAAACTTTGAAAGGAAGAAGGTCTCCTTCGACCCTATTCCTATGACTTATGCAGAGTTGTACCAATCCCTGGTACTCTAGAATCTAATCCAGCCAAGAAACCCTCCGCAAATTCCGGAGCCACTACCATGGTGGTTCAAGCCTGATCTTCGTTGTGCTTTTCACCAGGGAGCCCCTGGTCATGATATATAAAATTGCTATCCGTTGAAATATGAAGTTCAGAAACTTGTGAAGAATGGTATGGTGTCCTTTGAGGACAGGATGCTGAATGTGAAAGCAAATCCGTTGCCTGCTCATGGTAACGCTTCTATCAATATGGTGGACGGTTGTCTAGGGAATTTTAGAGTTTTTGATGTGAGACGTATTCGGTGGTCTCTGATGGAAATGCATAGGACTTTGTGTTTAATTAGTGACTCTGAACATGGCCATGATGGTTGTGTTATTTGCAGCATGAACCTCGTGGGTGTATGATTATCAAGAGAGATATCCAGAAGTTGATGGATGAGAATGTAATCCAGATTCAACGGTCGAGGGATATCAGAGATAATTTAAATGTCATTGTACTGGTGTTCAAGACCCCTGAGCGGGTAGTCATTCAGTTTGATAGCAACAACAACAATAATGTCAATAGATCGGTATCATTGTTGGTTATACGGTTAGCAGGCCCTGTCCCTTATGCATCCAATAAATCTATACCATACCAATATAATGCAAATATGATAAAGAATGGTCAAGAGGTTCCTCTAACAGTTACAGACTCAGTGATAAATATTGCAGATATTGCGAAGGTGACCCATAGTGGTCGTGTCTTTAGTCCAGTATTCCCAAAGGTTGTAGAAGATATGCCAGTAAGTAAGAAGGCAAAAGTTCCTACAATGAACCTGGTTAGTGCTCCAATTTGTCAGTCTGGTGAATCCATCAAATTGAAGACTAACGATGATGATGAGGTGTTAAGATTAATTAAAAGAAGTGAATTTAACGTTGTGGAGCAACTGCTCCAAACACCGTCAAAGATCTATGTGTTATCCTTGCTAATGAATTCTGAAGCACACAGAGAAGCATTGCAGAAAATGTTGGAACAGGCCTATGTTGAACATGATGTTACTATGGATCATTTTGACACATAGTTGCCAACATCACTTCTTATAACAATATGAGTTTTTGGTATGAAGAGCTTCCTGAGGAAGGTAGAAATCACAATTTGGCGCTACATATTTCAATGAATTGAAAGGAGGACGCTTTGTCCAATGTGTTGGTTGACACTGGGTCACCATTAAATGTATTTCCAAAATAAACTCTATCAAGAATCTCTTACCAAGGCGCCCCGATGAGGTACAATGGCGTAATTGTTAAAGCGTTTGACGATTCTCGTAAATCTGTCATTGGAGAAGTGGACCTTCTAGTAAAGATAGGTCTGGGTGATTTCCAAATTAATTTCCAAGTAATGGATATCCACCCGACCTATAGCTGCTTGCTAGGAAGGCCATGGATTCATGAAGTTGGAGCTGTGACATCTACTCTACACCAGAAGCTGAAATTTATGAAGAACAACAAGCTTGTCGTTGTTGGTGGAGAGAAGGCATTGTTGGTGAACCATATGTCGTCTTTCACTTATGTTTTTACTGAGGAGGAAGTTGGAACGTTGTTCCAAGCTTTGTCCATTGGTGATGAATTAAAGAAAGTTAGGGCACCCATGTCTTCTTTAAAAGATGCACAAGAGGCTATTCAGGCTGGTAGTATTGATAAGTGGGGTCGTGTTGTGGAGATCACTGAGAACAAGAAAAGGGAAGGGCTAGGATTTCAACCAGGGCCATTCAACGCCAACGTCAAGGTTATTCAACTAGTATTCCACATTGGAGGGTTCATTCATGAGAATGATCAACACTCAACTGCCATTATTGAGGACAATAGTGATGAAGATGAAGCTTGGGCCAACTTTGTGACGCATGGCTAGACTTGCAACAACTGGGTTTTTGTTGATGTTCCTACTGTTATTCATTGTTTTAAGTAATTTGTTTCCATTTATTTTAAGAAAAATAATTCTCCTATGCCTAAGGGAGAAGTGAACATTGTTGGGGAATTTTCCTTATTATCATCAATGAAATACAATTTTATTCATCCACATCTATGTAGTTTTATTTTTACCTTTTGCTTTTTCTCAAAATGGTAATCACAAAAAAAAACATAAATAAATAATAATGTTCCATTTACATAATATTTGTTCGCACTCCACCTCTCTAAAATCAAAATATAAAATCATTATGCAGGTTGGCTCTCAAACCCATTAAATACAATGATCCTACTCCCTCTCCAAACTTTGATTTCCCTGTGTTTGAAGCAGAGGAAGAGGTTGTTGATGAAGAAGTATTCGATGAGTTATCCTGTTTACTTCAGCACAAGGAAAAATCCATTCATCCGTTTGAGGAGCAGATTGAATTAGTCAACTTGGGTTCCGATGATGATGTGAAGGAAGTCAAGATTGGTCTCAATTGTGTCTAGAAGCTAAGAAAGGGTTGATTGATCTTCTTCGAGATTATTCTAATGTGTTTGCTTGGTCCTATCAAGACATGTCTGGTTTAGATTCTGAGATTGTGGAGCATAGATTTCCGTTGAAGCCAGAATGCCCGCCGGTCAAGCAAAAGTTGAGAAGAACTCACCCTGATATGGAAGAGAAGATCAAGGAGGAAGTGCAGGAGCAGATTAATGTTGGTTTTCTTGTTACCTCCAAATATCCGCAATGGGTGGCCAATATTGTACCTGTTCCGAAGAAGGATGGAAAAGTCCGTATGTGTGTTGATTATAGAGATTTGAATAAATACAATCCAAAAGATGATTTCCCTCTGCCACACATTGATATGTTGGTAGACAATACAACTAAATTCAAAGGTTTTTCATTTATGGAAGAATTTTCCGGTTATAATAAAATCAAGATGACATCTGAAGATATGGAGAAGACCACGTTAATTACACCCTGGGGAACATTCTATTATAGAGTGATGCATTTCGGTTTAAAGAATGCTGGTGCAACATACCAAAGAGTTTGGACGACTCTTTTTCATGATATGATGCATAAAGAGATTGAAGTTTATGTTAATGATATGATTGCTAAATCAAGTGATGAAGAAGAGCATGTTGAGCATTTGTTGAAGTTATTCCAGCGCTTGAGGAAATATAAACTCCGCTTGAATCCCAATCAGTGTACTTTTGGTGTTCGTTCTGGTAAGTTGTTAGGCTTCATTGTCAGTGAGAAGGGTATTGAAGTTGATCATGCCAAGGCCAAAGCAATACAAGAGATTCCAGCACCCAAAACTAAGAAGCAAGTCAGAGGTTTTCTTGGTCGCTTGAACTATATCTCAAGATTTATATCGCATATGACTAATGTAGTGGTAAATTCATGACCATCAAGCTATGGATAAGCTAGACGTCAACAAAACTAGAGTCGCCACCGCGCTTTTATTGTTTCTAAGGGAAAAGGGAAAAGTATGAAAAAAACCCAAAAAATAAGAAGTTTTCAAATCAAAACTAATAAAATGCCAGAGATTACAGGTAAGGGGGTTGGTTACACAGAGGGAAGGTGTTAGCACCCAAAGTGTCCTAGGTACTCCTAGAGAGCCCTTTTTGAATGCATATGTGTTTTTGTACAAATGATGTTTGCAATAAATAGAATGGAGGGATGAGAAAAGAATCCATTAATTATATTTTTGTGTTTGACAAGACCTTCAGACTTGTGGCTACGTACCAACATAAAAATGAGGGATCAAAACCTCGTAGTTCTTGGTATCAATTTCAAAATGAGTGTATTGCTTTTAACAAAAAATTAAGTTTAACAAAGACACAAAAGGCCTAAAATGATTTGAATGAGTGTTAGTTCCTTTTGGATTTTGAATTTTTAAATCAAGTATAATTTGGTTTATTTACAAGTTTGATTTAGAAAATAAGTTTGAAAATGCAATGGCATAAGGCCAAAGTTTCTAATTTGCAATAAAGTTAAGGTTTAGGAAGCACAAGCAAAGAAGATTTTTAAAAAAGGAGGGGGAGATTTTGAAATTACATAAGTGGGAGAAGATGAAGAGACTAATAATAATCCTAAACACAAATTTAAAAGTTAAGAGTTTAAAATATCTAACTAATGGGATGCAATCCAATAGACAAGAATGTCATATAGAAACCCAAATTTCCCTTGGACTTTAGAATCAAGCAATATCAATACGCAAATGGCAAGATGAAGAGTAAGACATCAAATAAAGATAGCCACATCCAAGCTTAGCAACTCCATGATCTTCTTCCAAATCCCCATGTATCAGATGACTTCAGAGATGGCATTAGACACAGGTTCAAAGTAACAACTTCAAATATGATCATGTTGTAGATGAACTTAAATGGATCTCCCATATTGTATCATATGGATGCTCACTTCACAAGAAATTGGTTTCATGAAAGTTGGCATTGGCCAAGTCCTTTGCATAGGGAGTGTTGCGTAAATTCTAAGTCCAATAGTCTCAGATCAAACCAGCAATCCACACAAGATGTTTTTTAGGGTTTTTGTTCTTATTATGTATATTAAGGTCAAAAGATCACACAAGCAAACAAATATATACAAACACAATATATCATAAAATATGGCCCAAGTGGGCAAAGTAAAAATGGAATTAAGGTAAACAAATTAAATGGTATGAATAATAGCAAATGAATAAAGCTTAAAAATTAAAGTGCATAAAAGTAAATGACTTGAAATTAAATGTTAGTTGTTAGTTGAATAGAAGTTAGTATTGCTTTTGCTTTGTTTTTTTAAGTCATTTTTTGGAGAACACTTAACCCACTTGTCACAAGCATGGATTCTTGAACCAAGACATCTTCCAAATGAAGGAAAAAAGGCCAAGTTTCCACACAATACCATGAAAGAGGGGAGACTAACAATCTCACTTACTAGACTGATATGCCTTTTGTGTCACAAATTTAACGCTATGTTAAGCAATCGTAATTGGACTTATGTAGAAGTCACAACTATTTGAGGCCGGGCAATAGAATTTTGGTGTTAATGCATGTTAGAGACATAGTATAATGGACTATGCTTAGGAAACATAGCACATACAAAGAGAATATGCAAAGTGGTGGATCTAATATCATCCATGCTCATGTTGATTTTGCAACCAACTAACTTTAGGATATAGAGATATCATAGGTCCATGATATGAGTGAATAAAGAAGGGTAATAAGATGAAGATGAGGGGGGAATGGAATCAACACAAATTGGTCAAATGAGGACTTTTACCAAATTAAGATCATTCATTCATTTTGGGAGATGAAATGTACATTTCATCAATTCCCTAAATTCAATGATCTTAACCTAACAAAGTCAAATCGACCTTGAACAAGGCCCAAACAACACAAGTCAAACTCAACAAGTCAATTAAAATGGCTCTACACAATTTATTTGGCATTTAAACAATTAAAAATAATCAAAATATGCATTAAATTAAATAATGGTTGGTCAATTTCCTAAAACCTCATCAAAACACCAAAGAAATGGCCATGAGATTTATCATAGGTCAAATAAGGTCAAAGGACCTTGGAGAAAAAATTTCATAATTTTTGGAAACTTAAAAATATTTTTAAATAATTTAAAATATTCACAAAATCAATTAAATCATGAAAAATATTAATAACGATCCAAAAAATAATTTTAATTCAGAAAATGAAAAAGGAATTTATTTAAATTTTTTTGGTGAAACTCTCATATTTTTTGGATCAATATTAAAATTAATATGAATTAATGAAAATAACACAAATAAAATGAAAATAAGAAAATCAGATAAAACGTGGACCACTTGATCTCCCTCATTAACTGAGGTGGAAGATCAAGTGGATCCAAACGCGCGTTCCACCAAGGACTTGAGTCAGCACGCCACAAACAAGGTATTCAAAATCAACGCTCGCGATTAGATTAATTCAAAAAGATTATGTGGCTCTGGACCATGCCAACTTACCACCGGAGAAAAACTACGAACACCTTCTCAGGCGAGTCTCGTCGGACTGGTCCACTCATCACCATCACTAAAATAAAAAATAAGGACATGATTTTAAAGTAAAAATGGAACTGATCACGAATCTGGCCTCAATTCATCCTAACTCCAAGTATATTGAGAGATACATGGAGTTGAAATTTGAGGTACATTATTTGAGTTGCTTCGATTTGACCTCAAAGCAACTCAATCTTCTTGCCTACAATGGTTGGACTTCAGACAACCAAGGAACCGATAGAATTATGGAGAATTGAGTGAGAATCGAAGAGATGAAAAATTCTGGAAAATACCTTCAATGCAGTGCGTAATTCGATTGCTCTTACTTTGATTCTTGCATGATCTCACTTAGGAAGCTTGCAGAAGTAGATTAGAATCAACCAAAGGCTTTGGATCCCTAGAGTTTTGTATCTCAAAACAGTGAGATTCAAACTCAATTTTCAAAGAAAATTCTCAGGTTTCTCCTTTCAAATGGAAGGGTTTGGGGTATTGGAGCAAAGCTGGCGCGAGGGGATCCTCAATTAATAGCATGTGGACCTCTATTTATAGCTATAGCTTATGTTATTTGCACCTTCAAATTGGATTTCCAAATTTGGCAATGGATGATGCATGCTTGCATGGGCATGTATAGGCCCATGAAGTCACTCTCTTAGGTCCATAATCAAGTGTGAATGAGTCTAAAAGCAACTTGGAATTCAAGGCAATTGTGTATAGCTTTTTGAAGGTTTGGTTTTGCCAAATGATGATTCCATGTTCAAGCCATGCGCAACCCATCCAAATCTTGTCCAATATGGATGAAATTGGACTTTTTGGAAATATTATATCAAGAAGAACAACTTTCATGTTGAACAATTTTCCATTTGAAGCTTGTATCATGATGAATTTTGAGGTGGAAGTTTGGAAATTTTAACATATCAAAAAATTTTCTTAGTGTCAAGCCATATGTTCACTTATTCCACCTTGGCTAACTTTTTATGTGAGCCTCAAATGAGAAAAGTGTCTTCATAAAAGTTGTATATCTTTCAAATACCTACAAAATTATCATAAATTAGACCTCATTTGGATTTAATATGAAGGAGTTAGGCATTTTTGAAGTTGAGGAAAATCACTTTTTCAATGGTATTGGTCCAAAATGACCTATAATGTATCCTCATATCACATGCTCATAAAAGTTGAATTAGCTCTCTTGCTAAACATAAAAGTTGAATTATACACCTTAAATTTTACTGTGCAACTTGGAAATCTTTCATCTCAAAAAAATTGAGCAAGTTATGGCCTTGGGAAGTTGACCTCCAAATTAGGGTTTAGACAAAATGACCTATAATCTTTCACCATAAAAAATGACTTTCCAAGAAAAACTAGCTCTAGACCTCAACATGAAAGTTGTTTGGAATGTCATTTATAGTAACTTTTCTCTTAGAATGATTTTCATATGATACAAATTGTAGGAGATAGGGCCTAGGGGACCCCAGTTTTGGTCAGATGACTTTCTCTGATCAACCACCATGAACCAACATGAAAACTTGAAGTTATCTTGATCTTTTGGACTCATGGGAGATCATATATGCATAATATGATGAAATTTGAAGTATCCCTTGAATTATTTGATCAAATGTTGAAGAGTCTTGGTGAAGAATTTACACAAGATACCTAGATGAACTAGGGTTTCCAAGGCAAACCAATTCCAAACTTTTGATGATTTGATGATCAAAATAACATATGAAGCTCATGGGGACTCATATATGATGTCTAAAGCCATTGTGGACCATTCCTTGATTGTGATATTGGCAAAGAGGTTCTTAAACCCTAGATGTGAGCTTGATAGATCAAAAGTGATCACGTGCTTTACCTACAAAATAGTTAGACAAATGCAAAGACATATTTTTGGTATTCTAGTTAGTAAAGATGATAAAATACAAAGTATAATATAATCCTATGGTGCTTGGTGATCTCTCCCAATGCAAACCCAATGAGTGAGGGGTAAGGAGGATACCAAGGTATTATCCCAATGCTAATGCATATGATGAGGTAACATGAGGGATCTTAGGGTCAAAATTGGGGTCTTACAGCTGCCCCTATTTAAGGATATTCTAACTGAGGAGGTGAAGGTTAAAATCTTCGTATCGACTCAGTAGAATGGGCTTAAATAACAACACATGGGAACAAAGTTTGGTCCCTAAGAGACCCCATGATGCATATGATATGAATGTTAAAAGAAATCTTTGTGGGGAAATGTTGCCACAAAGGAAAAGAATTTAGAGAGACTGAAAGTCCGCAGGAGCGTAATGCATTTCGTAAGGAAAGCTCACTAGGGAAACAGAGACTCTGGGGGGATAAAAGGTTATGCGTAGGCCAGGCTACGACTTAAAAACTGCTGGGGGACATAAGGGGTTTCCATGAAAAACAATAGAAAGACTCAGCCAGGGGACAAAAGGAATATCTACAGGAGAAATAGTTAGATCAGAACAAAGCTGAAATACTCGAACCATGCAGGAACAATGATTTCACTAAGGAACACACACTCAACTTGCCTGGGGAAGAAAATACCTCCAACATAGGAGGAGCATAGATATATTATCCACTACCAGTTACTGGGTATGGAGATATCAAAATCTAACAGGGAGGACATCCGTTACCGGTTAGGGTAAACATATCAAGGATGACTCGCTGAGGGCCGTCAGGAGGTGTATTCATCACCGGTTACTGGATAAGAATAGACATGCCGGGGAAAATATGAAAATAGGATTTACGACTACCGGTTACTGGGCAGAAGACCAAAAGTAGAGAATATTCGTCACTGGTTAGAGTGAACATATTAAGGATAGACTCAAAGGAAAGAAAATTCGTCATCGGTTAAGATGAACATATCAAGGATTAACTTGCCTAGGAATGTTGATGAGGATATCTGTCATCTTTTAAGATGAACATATCAAGGATAAACCACCTAAAGAAAAAGTAGGAATTACATCTATCGAATGTTGGAGAAAATACCAAAAAGAGAATATCCGTCACCGATTAAGATGAACATATCAAGGATAGACTCTGGGGGGAAGAATATGAATTATATATATCAGTTACTAGATAGAAAACCAAAAAAAGAGGGTATCCATCACCGATTAAAGTGAACATATCAAGGATAATCTCTGCAAAGGGGAGAAAAAGCAGGATTTACAACTACCGGTTACTGGGCAGAAGACCACAAAGAGAAGGAAACCCGTCATCAGTTAGGATGGACATATCAAGGGTTAACTCTCTGGGGAACAAAATAGTGATTACAACTACCTTTTTATTGGGTAGAATACCCAAGATGATAATATTCGTCATTGGTTAGGATGAACATATCAAGGATAAACTCAAAGAAGGGGAAGAAAATATCCTTCATCGGTTAGGATGAACATATCAAGGATAAACTCAAAAAAGGGGAAGAAAATATCCATCATCGGTTAGGATGAACATATCAATGATATACTTCCTAGGAGACGTGAAAACAAATCCGTTGGGGAGAAAAGGGGTTACTTTTTTTGGGTATTGGGCAAGAAGTAACAAACTGTAAACTAAGAAGAATATTACTAGTTACTGGGTAATAAATTCTCAGGGGACCAAAAGCATCTATCTAGGTAAGATCTAGAAAGAAACGGTCAATCAAGACTCAACCCAATAAGGATATAACTCAACGGGAGTGGTTCCATCCAGATAATCAACTATGGAGGAATCTGAAATGATAATCATCCACGAGGAAATAGCTCGGTGGGGAAAGGAGAAAGGTTAAACTCTTTCTGCTTTGGGGGGATGACACTCTACAATTGAAAGAGGACAGTCACACCAAACCTGTATGGGGATAAAGTACCTCTATAGCAGAGGATCAGAATCACAAGAAATGTAATAATGTAATAAATGCGAGTTATATGAGTGTATATGTATACGTATATGTATATATGATGATTATGCTGACAAAACAATCCCAAAGGATATAAGATGTCGCTGGTTTGAGTCATCAATACAATTCTCGGGCAATCCACTAAAGAGGGAAACAACTGCTCGAGAAAATAGCAAATGTCTCAACGGCTCAACCCTAGCTGGGGAAGGAAGGAGAAGATCTGCTGAGGAAACTGCTATCAACTCTGTGGGGAATTTTAAGTTAACACCATATTAAATGGGAGATAACCCTGCAGAGGATAAACACAAATAGCTGCTCAGAAACCAGAATGAAACTCTAACTGGGAACGAATCTGATGGCGAATTATGGGGAATCAAAATTTTGCCGAGGCCATGCAAACTGCTGTCATGAAATGCCTACACTCAGCTATGGAAAAAACACAAACTCAGTTGGGAATAACAGCGAACCAATCGGCTGGAGAAATCAACAATCACCGGATGATAGCATACTACCGGGGATGAAAGAGGAAACATGCCAACTGCTTGGGGAAACCCAATAATGCTCCAACTTAGGGCTTACCGCTTTCGAACCACTATTGATATTCCTTTAAATGAAATCGATTGCTTAAAATTAACGCTTTATATGTTTAAGGAAAATATGATTTTGATTAAAATTTTAATTTCAAAAAATGATCATAATAAAATTTAAATCTCTTTGGCTAAATTAAATAAGAGTAGAAACAATTGGACAAAAGCTTAACTTTATTTAATAGAATGGTAGTCTGTAAATGACAAGACTCCATAGATCTTTACAAAAGTTTGAAAAATGGTAATTTACAAGGAAAAGGGCTACATTAAATATAATGATCACTAAACCTTCTACCAACTCTTGATATCCGCTGTGCTCTTGGCCGCAGCTGGGGATCAGAATCCGATAATGTGCTCAAGAAAGTTTTCAGAACTTAAGATCAGCGGGATGCAGTTACTTGCCATAATCCCTAATTTTTGCATAAATTGCCCCAATGTGGGGTATTCAATTTATCAGGATAATTCTTTCTATTTTATGTCTCTAACTTTTGCCTGGATCGCCCTTTCAGGTTTTCGATCCACCGAGATGCTCATTTTTGCATAAGCCGCCCTTTTAGGTTTTCAACTTAGTGAGTTGTTCTTTTCTTTTTTAGGCAAAGTATTTCTTGAATGCATCTGCGTTCATAGGACGAGTGAACTCTTCACCATCCATAGTTGTAAGAATCAAAGCACCGCCTGAAAAGGCTCTCTTAACAACATACGGGCCTTCATAATTAGGAGTCCATTTGCCCCTAGAATCTGGTTTGAAAGAAATGATCTTCTTGAGCACACGGTCACCTTCTCTGAACACACGAGGCTTGGCCTTCTTATCAAAAGATTTCTTCATCCTTTACTGATATAACTGACCATGACACATGGCAGTTAGTCTCTTCTCTTCAATTAAATTCAACTGATCATACCTGGTTTGACACCATTCAGCTTCAATCTACTTGGCTTTCGTCAAGATACCTAATGATGGGATCTCAACCTCCACAGGGAGCACAACCTCCATACCATAAACAAGAGAGAAATGGGTTGCCCCTGTTGAAGTGCGGATGGATGTTCGATACCCGTGCAAAGCAAATGGGAGCATCTCATGCCAATCCTTGTACGTCACAACCATCTTCTGGATGATCTTCTTGATGTTCTTATTCACAGCTTCAACAGCCCCATTCATCTTAGGTCTGTAGGGAGAAGAATTATGATGTGCAATCTTGAAGGCTTTACAAAGAGCTTCCATCATATTGTTATTCAAGTTTGATCCATCATCAGTAATGATCTCACTTGGCACACCATATCGGCATATAATCTGATTCTTTATAAACCTCACAACCACTTGCTTGGTTACATTTGCATACGATGCCGCTTCAACCCATTTTGTGAAGTAGTCAATAGCCACCAAAATGAAATGATGTCCATTCGTAGCTTTGGGCTCAATCATGCCAATCATATCGATTCCCCACATCGAGAAGGGCCATGGAGAGGAAATGAAGTCCAACATTGTCGAAGGAACATGAATCTTATCTACATATTTGACACTTGTGGCATTTCTTCACATACTTGCAACAATCAGATTCCATTTTTAGCCAATAGTAACCTGCTCGCAACATTTTCTTTTCCATTGCATGTCAATTGGAATGAGTACTAAAGGAACCTTCATGGAATTCAGTCATCAATAAGTCTGATCCGTGTCTATCCACGCATCTGAGCAGAACCATATCGAAGTTTCTCTTGTACAAAACATCACCATTCAGGTAGAAGTTACCAGCTAATCTTCTCAAAGTCTTTTTATCTTTCAAAGATGCCCCAGACAGGAAAATTTGAATTTGGAGGAAACACTTGATATCAAAATACCACGGCTTCTCATCTTTGATCTCTTCAACAACAAATACATGAGTTGGCCTATCAAGACGCATCACAATCAAATTGGGAACCTCATTCCAATACTTCACCTTAATCATTGAAGCCAACGTTGCAAGAGCATCTACCATCCGATTTACATCTCAAGGGATATGATGAAACTCAACCTTTGTAAAGAAAGTTGAAATTCTCCTCGCATAATCTCTATATGGTATCAAACCGGGTTGATTCGTCTCCCATTCACCTTTGATCTCATTCACAACCAAAGATGAGTCTCCATAGACATCCAAATATTTGATTCTGGTATCAATGGCCTCTTCTAGCCCCATAATGCAGGCTTCATACTCAACCATGTTATTTGCACACTTGAAAGTCAATCTAGCTGTAAACGGAAAATGTGTGCCTTGAGGAGTAATGATTACTGCCCCAATGCCATTACCATACTGATTAACAGCTCCATCAAATACCATGCCCCAACGGGAACCTGGTTCCGGCCCTTCTTCAAGCAATGGTTCATCATAATCTTTCATTTTCAGGTACAAGATCTCTTCATCAAGAAAATCGTACTGCACTGACAAGTAATCTTCAATTGGTTGGTGACACAAGTGGTCAACCAAGACACTACCTTCAATAGCTTTCTGAGATCGGTATTCAATATCATACTCTGATAACAACATCTGCCAACGGGAAATCCTCCCAGTTAAAGTAGCCTTCTCAAATATATACTTGATTGGATCCATTTTGGATATCAACCAAGTGGTATGATTTAACATAAATTGATCCAGACGCTTAGCAGCCCAAGCCAATGCGCAATAAGTCTTCTCAAGCATAGAATACCGAGTCTCACAATCGGTGAATTTCTTACTGAGGTAGTAAATTGCATATTCTTTCTTTCCAGTTTCATCTTGCTGACCCAGAACACAACCCATACTCTCATCAAGCACAGTCAAGTACATGATCAACGGTCTTCCTTCCACAAGCGGAGACAAAATCAGAGGTTCAGGCAAATATGGCAGCCATGTCTGAAATGAATCTTGATATATAATTCAAGAGGCCGAGAAAACCTTTGACTTGCTTCTTTGTTGTGGGTGCATGCATCTCTTGTATTGCTTTGGCCTTGGCAGGATCAACTTCAATACCCTTCTCGCTGACAATAAAGCCTAACAACTTACCAGAACAGAGAACAAACGTACAGTTATTGGGATTCAAGCGGAGTTTATACTTCTTTAAACGCTGGAATAACTCAAATAAAGTCTGAACATATTCCTCTTCATCAATAGATTTAGCAATCATATCATCAACATAGACTTCGATCTCTTTATGCATCATATCATGAAAGAGAGTAGTCATTGCTCTCTGGTAAGTTGCACCAGCATTCTTTAAACCGAAAGGCATCACTCTATAACAGAATGTTCCCCAGGGTGTAATGAATGTGGTCTTCTCCATGTCTTCGGGTGCCATCTTGATCTGATTATATCCGGAAAATCCATCCATAAATGAAAAGACTTTGAATTTAGTTGTATTTTCTACCAACATATCAATGTGTGGCAGGGGAAAATCATCTTTCAGACTGGCTTTATTCAAATCTCTATAATCAACGCACATACGGGCTTTTCAGTCCTTCTTCGGAACAGGTACAATATTGGCCACTCGCTGTGGATATTCAGCAGTAACAAGGAAACCGACATCAGTCTGCTTTTGCACTTCTTCTTTGATCTTTACTGCCATATCAGGATGAGTTCTCCTCAACTTCTACTTGACTGATGGGCATTCTGGCTTCAACGGCAATCTATGCTCCACAATCTCAGAATCCAAACCAGGCATGTCTTGATAGGACCATGCAAACACATCTGAATACTCTCGGAGAAGATCAATAAACCCGTTCTTAACCTCTGGACACGGTCGAGATCCAATCTTGACTTCCTTCACATCGTCTTCGGAACCCAAATTGACTGACTCAATCTGCTCTTCGAATGGCTGAATGGCTTTTCCTTCTTGCTCGAGTAGACGAGACAATTCATAAGATACCTCCTCATCACTTCCTTCCTCGGCCTCAAACACAAGGAATTCCAAATTTGGAGAAGGAGAAGGATCATTGTATTCAATGGATTTAGAAACCAACCTGCATAATAATTTGATATTTTGATTCTAGAGAAGTGATTTGTGACCAAATATTATGCAGATGGACAAGTTTATTTATTTATTTATGTTTTTTGTGATTACCATTTTTAGAATAAAGCAAAAAGTAAAAATAAAACATCATAGATGTGGATGAATAAAATTATATTTTATTGATGATCAAGTTTGAAAAAAGCCCAAACAATGTTCACTTTTCCCTTAGGCATAGGAGAAGGATTTTCAAAAACAAATAAAAGCAATTACTTAGATTGATGCACAATAACAGGAACATCAACAGCAATCCAATTTTCGTAAGTTTTTCCATGCGTCACAAAATTGGTGCAGTCTTCATCTTCATCACCCTCTATCACAATAGCTAAGTGTTGTTCATTACCATGAACGAACCCTCCGCTACGAAAACTAGGTTGCACATCTTCAGCTCTAGTAACAGATGAACCTTGTTGGAAATCCAACCAGGCTCTGCTCTTGTTGTCAGAGACTTCTACCATTCACCCTTACTGATCAGACTGACCATCTTCAATAATTATCTGTGCATCCTTATATGAGAACATGTGTGCCCCAACTCTCTTTTCCTCAGCAATAGACAAAGCTTGGAACAGAGTTCCAACCTCATCCTCAGCTTCTACGTAAGAGAAAGATGATAGGTGGCTTACCAACAAAGCCTTCTTCCCACCAACAATGACCAGCTTTCCATTCTTGACAAACTTCAGTTTCTGATGCAATCTTGAAGTAACGGCTCCTGCCTCATGAATCCATGGCCTTCCTAACAAAAAACTATAGTCCGGGTGGATACCCATTACCTAAAAAGTAATCTGGAAATCACTCGGACCTATCTTCACCGGAAGGTCCACTTCACCGATCACAATTTTGTGAGAACCTTCAAAAGCCTTACGATCATGCCACTATATCTCATCGGAGCTCCTTGGTATGACAACTTTGACAGAGTTGACTTCGGAAGCATGTTCAATGAAGAACCAGTGTCAACCAACACATTTGACAGAGCATCCTCCTTTCAATTCATCGAATTGTGTAGAGCCAGGTTATGATTTCTACCCTCCTCGGGGAGTTCTTCATCATAAAAAATGAGGTTGTTGCAAGAAGTGATGTTAGCCACACTATGATCAAACTGATCCACCGTAACATCGTGTTGCACATAAGCTTGCTCTAAAACCTTTTGTAGTGCTTCTCTGTGCGCTTCTGAATTTATTAGCAGAGACAACACTGAAATCTTGGAGGGAGTTTGGAGCAACTGCTCCACCATATTAAACTCGCTATTCTTTATCAATATGAGCACCTCATCATCATCGTTAGGCTTCAAGTCACTGGATTCACCAGACTGACACTCTAGAGCACTAACAAAATCTACCACTGGCACATCAACTTTCTTATTAATAGATATATCTTCCATGTTCTTTGGGAACACCGACCCAAAAACTCGACCACTGCGGGTCACCTTAGTAACATCAGTTATGCTCATAACATAACTAATCGTAGGCAAATGAACCTCTTGACCATTCTCTATCATGGTAGAATTATACTGATATGCGATAGCCTTATCGGATGCATATGGGACGGGGCCCACTAACCGTATAACCAACGACGATATCGATCTATTGCTGACATTGTTACTGTTGTTGCTGTCGTACTGGATCACTACTCTTTCTGGAGTTTTGAACACAAGGACTATAACATTCACATCATCATCCATATGACGGGACTGGGTAATCTGAATCATAAACCTCTGGATGTCTCTATTCACAACCATACAATCTCTAGGATTGACACTGCAAATAGCACAACCATCATGGTCATGCTCACAATCGCTTACTAAACAGATATCCTTGTGCATCGTCACCAAGGACCTTCTAATAATACGTACATCAAATACTTTGAATTCCCCGGGACAATCATCCACCATATTAATAGATGAATTTTCATGGGCAGGTAATGGGTTAGCTTTAACGTTCGGCGCACGGTCCTCAAAGGACACCATTCCACTTTTAACTAGCGTTTGGACTTCATACTTCAGGGGGTAGCAATTCTCAATATCATGACCGGGTGCTCCTTGGTGAAAGGCACAACGGAGTTCCGGTTTGTACCACCATGGAAGTGGTTCAGGGATTTGAGGTGGGTTTCTCGGTTGCAAAAGGTTCTTGGGAACCAATGATGGATACAATTCTGTATATGTCATAGGAATAGGGTCGAAAGAGACCTTCTTCCTCTCAATGTTTTGTTGTTGTTGATGATTGTTGGTATTGTTATTATTGTAGGTGTTCGTTCGTTACAGTGGCGGTTGTTGACGTTGTTGTTGTTGAATTGGTGTTGACTGGTTGTTAGAAAATACTGGGATTACAAATGATACTTGATGATGGTGTTGATGGGGTGGCTGACTTCTTCTTACATGAGGCCTCCTCTGCCTCCCAACAGACACTGCATTAGCTTCTCTTTCCTTCTTCTTAGCGAAATTGTTACCATACCTCTTATTGGACGATGCTTCCTCCTTAGATAACCGTCCCTCTCGGACACCTTATTCTAGCCTCATCCCCATGTTTACCATCTCGGTAAAAGCACTAGGGGCACTAACAATCATCCGCTCATAGTAAAATGAGCTCAAGGTCTTAAGAAAAATCTTGGTCATCTCCTTCTCTTTCAAAGGAGGGGTAATCTGTGCGGCGAGCTCTCTCCATCTTTGTGCATACTCCTTGAACGTCTCCTTATCCTTATGAGACTATGACCTCAATTGGTCCCTATCTGGCGCCATTTCTATGTTATACTTGTACTGTTTCACAAATGCTTCACCCAAATCATTGAATGTGCGGATGCTCGCACTATCCAAGCCCATGTACCACCTCAACACGACACCAGTCATATTGTCTTGAAAATAATGGATCAGTAACTGATCATTATCAGTTTGGGTCGACATATTTCTGGCGTACATCACAAGATGACTGAGTGGATAGGTATTCCCTTTGCACTTTTCAAATTCAGGCACTTTGAACTTCACCGGGATTTTGACATTTGGAACCAAACAAAGTTCTACAACACTCTTACCAAACAAATCTTTACCCCTCAACATTTTCAACTCCTTTCGCAACTCAAGGAACTGGTCTTTCATTTCATCCATCTTTTCATACACATCGGGGACCTCAGACGGCTCAGAATGATAGATGGTGTCTTCAACACGGAGTAGCGTATGCACAACTGGTGGTGGCACAGACATGACCGGGCTAGACGTCGGTATGGAAGCAAAGGTAGGTGCAAAAACTTTAGGCATAAAGTTGCGCGGAATTCCCCACGGGAATCCGACAGACATATTAGGCGCAAAATGAGCAGCAGTGGCAGGAATGGTAGAGGTAGTAACCTCTGAAATAACAGTCCTCTGAGGAGGAGAAGTTGCAGGCGTTGGAGAAGGCTGGCTCTGAGTAGCTAATACTGACTCCATCATGGTAGTTAGACGGACAATCTCTTCCTTCAAGTCTCTGTTTTCTTGCTCTAGATGCTCCATAATCTTTGAGTGATTGGCGCGGGTATAGTATCGATGAGTCAGCTTGGCTGAAGCACAAAAGAAATACCAATAAGACATTTGGCGAAAGAGAAACCTGTTATGCAAATGATGCATGAAATGCAATTCTTGATTGTTTTTATTGCCAAGGAAATTACTATATTATTTGCAAATATATATATATATGATAATAACAGTTGCAACAATTTGATTGACCATAAAACCTCTTTTATTTATATAATTGGAAGGATTACACTGAGTACAATTCTAGAAACCAAGATACAAAACACAAGAGAAAAGGAGACTAGTCATCCTAAGGATCCTTAACAATAATGTCAGAAGCCCTAGCTGTAGGCGCGTACTTCCTTCGAATGCGTCGAATCTCGGTCTCAAAAGAAGCCTTCATCCGAGTCTTCTCGATGACAAAGTGATCAACAATCTTCTTCCAAGCGACGGAAGGCTAAGGCATACTAGAGGAAGATGAAACTTCCGGTTCTCTCTGTTTTTTCGTTACTCGGTCTTAAGGTAGCTCAATAAATGCATCTTTATCCTTAGACTCAAGCTTCAATTCTTCATGCTTTTTACTCAAAGCATGGAAACACTCTTCCCACATATCCTTCTCTTGCTTAATCTTGGCGAGTGCGTCTTCCAACTCCTTTACATCTTGGTTAGGGAGAGTAAATGGCTCAACCATAACCATGGACATAGGTCTCTCACAAGCATACGACATCTTCAATTCCAAAGCTCTCTTCTTTACCTAAATAGTGTAAGCTTCCAAAGCTACACAATTGCATGGACCAAGCTTCCAAAGCTACACAATTGCACATTATGCCAAGCATGCACAATCTTTTGCTTCAAACGTTGGGGATCTTTACCCTCTTGATAGAAAAGACCTTCTAACAAAGTGTTATTAGGTTTATCTCTCAAGGGGAACCCAAGTTGATAGAAAAGCAAGGTTGTAGTTAATTCCTCCATGTGTACCAATGAGAGGTACATTAGAGAGTTCACCACAACAATCAATAATCTCCAAGCTGCTTAATGAAGGATCATACCAAACTATATCATCATTAGTGAGAGACATAAGTCTCTGAGACCACCGTAGACATTGTTTGTTCTCCACAAAAGCAGGCTTCTGAGGCAAGTGCGAAATAAACCACTTGTACAAAAGAGGAACACAACACACAATAGTTCCACCACCTTTGGAATTCCTTAGATGCAAAGAGAAATACATATCACCCAACAAAGTAGGCACAAGATTCCCAATCAAGAAAATTCTAATGGCGTTAACATCAACAAAGCCATCAATGTTAGGGAACAAATCCATCCCATAGATGATCAACACAAAGATAGCTTCAAAAGCGTCCACACTACCGGCTTGAGAAAAGGCAGTAGCTTCCTTGATGAGGAATTCAGAAGTCAATCCAAACAATCCTCCTTTCTTCACCCAATGAGCCTCAATCTCAGACTTCTTCAAGTGAAGAGCTTCAGCTATAATATGAGATCTGGGAATCTTCTCCAATCCACTAAATGGCACTTTGTTAGAAACAGGTATCCCTAAGAGATAGGCATAATCCTCCAACGTAGGCATAAGTTGATAATCAGGAAAAGTGAAGCAACGGTAGAGAGGATCGTAGAACTGAACCAACACACTCAGAAGTCCTTCAACCATATTAGTAGACAAGATAGATAAAAGCTTCCCATGACGTTGCTTGAAGTCTAAGGGATCTAATACAAAGGATGATAGCTTCCTTAATTCTTTCAAGTCGGGACATCTGAAACTGTACTTCTTAGTGTTCCTTCGTCCATAATCCTTGGTCTGAAAATATTTGCAAATAAGACCTCAGTTCCTTGAAATTATTTTTGGTGTGATGAATGTCATGATGCTCATGAATGCATGAATGCAATAATCACAAATAAGGGATCACACATAAGGAAAACAAAGGTCCAGGGATGAATCAAGTCATTGTCAAGATCAATCATCCATTTTGGTGGATTATGGTTTTCACCTTATCAACACACAAGTTCCATTTATATTGACAATACTTGATTGGATCAACCAAGAATCAAGGGTTTGTTGTGGGTCAAGAGCATGGAGTCTGGGTAAGAACCATCCCAAAGGAGTGTACTGAGGATAAAACATGTAGATCATGTTCTAAAAAGTTCCCAGAGTCTTAATTCCATCTATCGAATATTATAGGTTAGGATGACTGACTCATTAACCCATAATATTCTCAAGAGAAACTCGTCTGAGTGTAATATCACGTAACCACTGTTATTAAGTCTACACCTGAACAGTCTCCACACTACGCCCTAAATAGGCTAAGAGGGGTTAAATTTTCTATGACCCTCAACTTCTCGGACCCCAAATAAGAGATAGTAATGCCTAACCACAAATAACTTGTGAGACATTCATAACTCCAAAACAGTCTCAACTGAGTGGATGGGTCTGAAGCCAACTTGTTAAGGACTACTTCGCACAAGTCGAACATGACTATACCATCCTCCTATCTTAATTGCACTCAAGTTCGGGTTAGAACTTATCTCACCACTCAGAGATCACCAAGCACAACAAAGCAGATTATATCATACAAACAAATATACATACATTAACTATACAATTATATACACACAAAAAAGTAGGTTAAACCCACTGGAGACTACTCCCCAGTAGAGTCGCCACTTAATTTCTGTAGCGGTAAATTCATGATCATCAAGTTATGGATAAGCTAGACGTCAACAAAACCAGAGTCGCCACCGCTCTTTTATTGTTTCCAAGGGAAAAGGGAAAAGTATGAATAAACCCCAAAAAGTAAGAAGTTTTCAAATCAAAACTAATAAAATGCCAGAGATTACACGTAAGGGGGTTGGTTACACAGAGGGAAGGTGTTAACACATAAAGTGTCCTAGGTACTCCTAGGGAGCCCTTTTTTGTGTGCATATGTTTTTTTGTACAAATCATGTTTGCAATAAATATAATGGGGGGATGAGAAAAGAATTCATTAATTATATTTTTGTGTTTGACAAGACCTTCAGATTTGTGCCTACGTACCAACATAAAAATGAGAGATCAAAACCTCGTAGTTCGTGGTATCAATTTCAAAATAAGTGTATTTCTTTTAACAAAAATTTAAGTTTAACACAGGCACAAAAGGCCTAAATGATTTGAATGAGTGTTAGTTCCTTTTGGCTTTTGAAATTTTAAATCAAGTATAGTTAGGTTTATTTACAAGTTTGATTAAGAAAATAAGTTTGAAAATGCAATGGCATAAGTGTAAGACCCCAATTTTGACCCTAAGATCCGTCATGCAATTTCATCATATGTATTGGCATTGGGATCATACCTTGACATCCTCCTTACCCATTTTTCATTGGGTTTGTTTTGGGAGAGATCACCAAGCACTATGTGATTGTATCATACTTATATTTTATCATTTCAATAACCAAAATATAAAAAATATGTCTTTGTATTTGCCTAACTCTTTTGTAGGAAAGGTATGATCCCATTGATTCATCAAGTTCACATCTAGGGTTCGAGACCCTCATGAACAAATAGCACAACCAAGAATTGATCCAAGAATGGTTATGAGCATCATATATGAGTCCCAATGATATCTACATGTTATATTGATTAAGTTTTCTTCAAGAGTTTGAGGGTGATTTGCCTTGGAAGCCCTAGTTTGACTAGGTATCTTGAGTAACTTCTCCAACAAGCTATCTTACCAATTGATCAAACTTATCAAGGTACACTTCAAAATTAATCATCTTATGCATATATGAGTTACCATGAGCCTAGAAAGTCAAGAGAATTAGAAGTTAGCAAGTTGGTTGATGGTGGTTGGCCAGATGAATTCATCTGATCAAAACTGGGTCTCCCTATACCCTATCTCCTACAATTTTCATCATATAAAAATCATTATAAAAAACATTTACTCTAAATGATATTCCAAACAAATTTCATGTTGATAACTAGAGCTAGTTTTGCTTGGAAAATCATTTTCTATGTTGAAACATTATAGGTCATTTTGTCTAAACCCTAATTTGAAAGTCAACTTCCCGAGGCCATAACTTGCTCAATTTTTATGAGATGAAAGGTTTCCAAGTTGAACAATCAAATTCAATGTGTCTACTTCAACTTTTATGTTTGGAGTGGGAGCTAATTCAACTTTTTTGAGCATGTGATATGAGGTTACATTATAGGTCACTTTTGACCTATACCATTGATCAAGTGATTTTTCCAAACTTCAAAAAAGCATAACTCCATCATTTCAAATCCACATGACATGAAATTGGTGACCATTTTGAAGGTCTTTGAAATATATAAAACTTTGATGAATAAACGTTTCTCATTTGAAGCTCATATAAAAAGTTAAGCAAGGTGGAACATTGAGACATATGGCTTGACACTTAGAAAAATTTTGACGTGTCAAAAATTTCCAAACTTCCACCTCAAATTTATTCATGATACAAACTCCATATGGAAAAGTGTTGAATATGAAAGTTACTTCTCTTGATCCCACCTTTCCAAAGAGCTCAAATTCATCCATTTTGGACAAGGAATGCATAGGCCGCGCATGGCATGGACATGGTGTCATCACTTGGCAGGGATCAAATTTCAAATCTTCATGAACACTTGCCTTGAAATCCAAGTTGAATTCATACTATCTCACACTCATTTATGGATTTAGGGTAATGATTTTATGGGACTATGCGTGCTGATGCACCCGTGCATCATCAATACCAAATTTGGAAAGTGGATTTCAAGTGTGCAAAAAGCAATGGTTTCAGCTATAAATAGAGCCTCATATGCTCAACATTTTACACACATTGGCGCCAACTTTGATCCCCTACCTCTAACCCTCACATTGCAAAGGATAATCCTGAGAAATTCACTTGAGTTTGAGTTTGAATTTCCACTGTTTTGAAATTCAAAACTCCAGGGATCCACAACCTTTTGAGCATTCAATCCTTCTTCTGCAAGTATTTGGAGTGAGATCAAGCACGAGCAAGAGCAAGATCAGTTGAATCCAGACCTCCATTGAAGGTATTTTCCAGAAATTTTGATCTCTTAGATTCTCTCTAATTATTGCTCAATTCTATTGGTTCTTTGGTTGTCTGAAGTCCTACCAATGTAGGCAAGAAGATTGAGTTGCTTTGAGGCCAAATCGAAGCAACTCAATTCGTGTACCTCAAATTTCAACTCCATGTATCTCTCAATATACTTGGAGTTACTTTGAAATCATGTCCTTGTTTTAAATTTTGGTGATGGTTATGACTAAACCAGTCCGGCGAGGTTCGTCGGAGAAGAAAATTGGTCCTTGGCCGTCGGTGGTGTGCTGGATGGTTCTGAGCCATAGGATCCATCTAATTTGTTTTAATCTCGTGCGTTCCTTTTGAATACCATGCATGTTGCACGCTGACTTGAGTGCACGGTGGAACGCGTGTTTTGATCGACTTGATCTGCCACCTCAATTAATAAGGAAGATCAAGTGGTCCACGTTTTTTATGATATTTTCATTTTCATTTTAATTGCTTTATTTTCAATAATTCATATTAAATTTAATATTGATCCAAAAAATATGGGACTTTCACCAAAGAATTTCAAATATTTTCCTCTTTCATATTCTGAATTAAAATTACTTTTTGGATCATTATTAATATTTTTCATGAATTAATTGATTTTGCATTTGTTTTTAATTGTTTAAAAATATTTTTAAATGTCCAAAAATTATGTAATTTTTTCTCCAAGGTCCTTTGACCTTGTTTGACCTATGATAAATCTCATGGCTATTCCTTTGGTGTTTTGATGAGATTTTAGAAATTGGACAAACCATATTTAATTTAAATGCACTATTTTAGTATTTTTTTAATTTGAATAAATGCCAAATAAATTTGTTGACCAATTGTGATGACTTGTTTATGTTTGACTCTTGTTGTTAGGCCTTGGTCAAGGTTGATTTGACTTTGTCAAATTAATATAATTGGATTTAGGAGATTGATGGAATGTACATTCCATCTCCCAAAATGAATGGATGATATTAATTTGGTAGAAGTTCTCCTTTGACCAATTTGTGTTTTGACCCATTCCCCTCCCACTTCATCTTATTCCCTTTCTTCATTCATTCATTCCATTTGGCCTATGATATCTCAAAATCTTAAGGCTAGTTGATTGAAAAATTGACATGAGTATGGATGATATTAGGCCACCACCTTTGCATATTCTTTTTGTGTGTGGTATGTTTCATGGGCATAATCTACTATACTATGTATCTAACATGCATTAACACCAAAATTTTATCGCCCGACCTCAATAGTTGTGACTTCTACATAAGTCCAATTACGATTGCTTAACATAACGCTAAATTTGTGACATGAAAAGGCATAAGCATTCTAGTTAGTGAGATTGTAAGTCTCCCCTCTTTCATGGTATTATGTTGAAACTTTGCCTTTTTTCCTTCCTTTGGAAGATGTCTTGGTTCAAGGATCCATGCTTGTGATAAGTGGGTTGAGTGTTCTCCAAAGAATGACTTCAATTAAAAAGCAAAAGCAAAACAATACTAACTTCTAATCAATTAACTACTAACTTTTAATTTCAAGCCCTTTACTTTAATGCCATATAATTTTTGCTCTTATACATTTGTCATTGTTCATATCATTATAATTGTTTATGTTAATGCAATTTTGACTTTGTCCACTTGGACTGTATTATGTGATATATTTTGTTTGTATACTTTGTTTGTTTGTGTCGTCTTTGACGATTAATGTACATAATAATAACAAAAACCCTAAAAGACTTTTGTGTGGACTGTTGGCTTGATCTTGGACAAAAATATAATTAATGAATTATTTTCTCATCCCCCCATTCTATTTGTTTGTAGACATCATTTTATACCAAGTACATATGCACACAAAAAGGGCTCCCTAGGAGTACCTAGGACACTTTGGGTGCTAACACCTTCCCTCTGTGTAACTAACCCCCTTACCTATAATCTCTGACATTTTATTAGTTTTGATTTGAAAACTTCTTACTTTTTGGGTTTTGTTCGTACTTTTTCCCTTTTCCTTTGGAAACAATAAAAGCGCGGTGGCGACTCTTGTTATTTGATCTCTAGCTTGTCAATAGAGTGATGATCATGAATTTACTGCTACATAAATTAAGTGGCGACTCTACTGGGGAGTAGTCTCTAGTGGGTTTAGCCTACTTTTTGTATGTATATATTTGTATATATGTGATGTTTGTATATATGTATGTGTGATATAATCTGCTTGTTGTGCTTGGTGATCTTTGAGTGGTGAGATAAGTTCTAACCCGAACTTGAGTGCAATTAAGATAGGAGAATGGTATAGTCATGTTCGACTTGTGTGGAGTAGTCCTTAACAAGTTGGCTTGAGATCCATCTGCTCAGTGGAGACTCTTTTGGATTTGGAAATGTCACACAAGTATTTGTGGTTAGGCATTACTATTTCTAATTGGGTCCGAGAAGCTGAGGACCTTAGAGCATTTAACCCATCTTGCCTATTTAGGACGTAGTGCGGAAACTGTTCAAGTGTATACTTGATAACAATTGTTACGCGATACTACACTCAGACGAGTTTCTCTTGAGAATATTATGGGTTGATGAGTTAGTCATCTTAACCTGTAATATCCAATAGATGGAATTAAGACTCTGAAAACTTTTTAGAACATGATCTACAAGTTTTTATCCTTAGTTCACTCCTTTGGGATGGTTCTTACCCAGACTCCATGCTCATGACTTACAACAAACCCTTGATGCTTGGTTGATCCAATCAAGTCTTGTCAATATCAATGGAACTTGGGTGTTGATAAGGTGTAAACCATAATCCACCAAAATGGATGATTGATCTTGACAATGACTTTATTCATCCCTTGACCTTTGTTTTCCTTGTGTGTGATCTCTTATTTTTTATTTTTGTATTCATGCATTAATGCACATCATAACATTCATCACACGAAAATTTCAAGGAACTGAGGTATTATTTGCAAATATTTTAAGACCATGGATTATGGATGAAGGAACACTAAGAAGTACAGTTTCAGATGTCCCGACTTGAAAGAGTTAAGGAAGCTAGCATATTTTGTATTGGATCCCTTGGACTTCAAACAACGTCATGGGAAGCTTTTGTCCATCTTATTTGCTGATGTGGTTGAAGGACTCTTGAATGTGCTAGTGCATTTCTATGATCCTCTCTACCATTATTTCACTTTCCCAGATTTTCAGCTTGTGCCTACCTTGGAGGAGTATTCTCATCTTTTGGGAATACCTGTTTCTAGTAGAGTGCCTTTTAGTGGATTGGAGGAGATTCCCCAATCTAGTATTATTCCTGAAGCTCTTCACTTGAAGAAGTCTGAGATAGAGGCTCATTGGGTGAAGAAAGGAGGGTTATTTGGGTTGCCATTTGTTTTCCTCATCAAGGAAGCTACTGCATTTGCTCAAGCTTGAAGTATGGATGCTTTTGAAGCTATCTTTGTGTTGCTCATCTATGGATTAGCTTTGTTCCCTAACATTGACAATTTTGTTGATGTTAATGCCATTAGACTTTTCTTGATTGGGAATCTTGTGCCTACTTTGTTGGGTGATATGTATTTCTCTTTGCATCTAAGGAATTCTAAAGGTGGTGGAACGATTGTCTGTTGTATCCCTCTTCTGTACAAGTGGTTTATTTTGCACTTGCCTCAGACACCTGCTTTTGTGGAGAACAAACAATGTCTACGGTGGTCTCAGAGACTTATGTCTCTCATAATTATGATATAGTTTGGTACGACCCATCTTTGAGCAGTTTGGAGATTATTGGTAGTTGCGGTGAATTCTCTAATGTGCCTCTCATTGGTACACAAGGAGGAATTAACTACAACCTTTCTTTGGCTCGTCGTCAACTTGGTTTCCCCTTGAGAGACAAGCCTAATAACATGTTGTTAGAAGGACTTTTCTATAAAGAGGGTAAAGATCCCCAACATTTGAAGTAGAATATTATGCATGCTTGGCATAATGTGCATAGGAAGGGAAGATCCGAGCTTGGCCCGCGCAATTGTGTAGCTCTGGAAGCTTACACTCTTTGGGTGAAGAAGAGAGCTAATGGAGTTGAATATGGCTTATCCTTGCGAAAGACCTATGTCTATGGTTGTGGTTGATCCATTAACTCTCCCTAACCAAGATGAAGAGGAGTTGGAAGACGCGCTCGCCAAGATAAAACAAGAGAAGGACGTGTGGGAAGAGCGTTTCCATGCTTTGAGCAAGAATCATGAAGAGTTGCAGTTGGAGTCTAAGGACAAAGATGCGCTTATTAAGCTACTTGAACACCGAGTGACGAAGAGACAGAGAGAGCCAGAGGGTTCATCTTCTAGTATGCGTCAACCTTCCGTTGCTTGGAAGAAGATTTTTGATCAGCTTGTCCTTGAGAAGACTCAGATGAAAGCTTCTTTTGAGGCTGAGATCCGTCGCATTCGAAGGAAGTACGCACCTATAGCCAGATCTTATGAGATTGTTGTTAGGGATCCTTAGGATGTCCAGTCTCCTTTTCTCTTGTATTTTTCATTTGGTTTCTAAAACTGTACTCAGTGTAATCCTCCCAATTTATATAAATAAAAAGAGATTTTTGGTCATATCAAATTGTTGCAATTACCATTTAAATACATATATTTGCAAATAATATAGTAAGTTCATTGAAAATAAAAATAATCAAGCATTGGATGCATCATTTGCATAAGCAGGTTTTCGCCAGATGTCTGATTGGTTTTTCTTCTGTGCTTTAGCCAAGCTGACTCACCGGTATAATACCCGAGCCAATCATTTGAGAATCATGGAACATTTGGAGCAAGAGAATAGAGAGCTGAAGGACGAGATCGCTCGCCTGACTTCCATGATGGAGTCAGTTCTTGCTGCTTAGAATCAAGCTTCTCCAACACCTCCAACTCCTCCCGCGAGGACTGTTACTTCAGAGGTGACTACTTCTACCATGCCTGCTGCTACCGCCCATTTCACACAGACATCTAGCCCGGTCATGTCCGTGCCACCTCCCGTTATGCACACTTTACCTTGCGTAGAGGACACCATCTATCATTCTGAGCCGTCTGAGGGTCCGGATGTGTATAAGAAGATGGACGAGATGAAAGATCAGTTTCTTGAGCTGTGCAAGGAATTGAAAACGCTAAGAGGTAAATACTTGTTTGGAAAGAGTGTTGTTGAGTTGTGCTTAGTGCCCAACGTCAAGATCCCGGTGAAGTTCAAAGTGCCTGACTTTGAAAAGTATAAGGGGAACTCTTGTCCGCTCATTCATCTTGTGATGTATGCCCGCAAGATGTCTACTCCGACCGACAATGATCAATTGCTTATTCACTACTTCCAAGATAGTTTGGCCGGTGATGCGCTCCGTTGGTACATGGGGTTGGATAGTGCAAGCATTCGCACTTTCTATGACTTAGAAGAAGCTTTTGTGAAGCAATACAAGTATAATATGGACATGGCGCCGGATAGAAACCAGTTGAGGTCTATGTCTCAGAAGGACAAAGAGACATTTAAAGAATACACGCAAAGATGGAGGGAGTTGGCTGCCCAGATCACTCCTCCTTTGGAGGAAAAAGAGATGACAAAAATCTTCTTGAAAACTCTGATTTCATTTTATCATGAACGCATGATCGCTAGTACCCCTAGTGACTTTACTGAAATGGTAAACATGGGGATGAGACTTGTGGAAGGAGTCTGTGAGGGACGTTTGTCAAGGGAGGAGGCGCCAACAAGCAAGAGGTATGGTAGTAACTTTGGGAAGAAGAAGGACAGTGAGACCAATGCAATAATCAGTGGGAGGAAGAGGAGGCCTCAGATCAGAAGGAATCCACCACCCCATCAACATCATCATCATCAAGTGTCATCAATAATTCCAGTATTTTCTAATCAACAAGCAACACCAATTCAACAACAATATCAACGTCAACAACAACAACCACAACAAAGAAGAAACACCTACAACAATAACAATACCAACAACAATCATCATCAGCAGAACTTTGAGAGGAAGAAGGTCCCTTTTGACCCGATTCCTATGTCATATACGAAGCTATATCCCTCGTTAGTTCTCAAGAACTTAATTTAACCGAGGAACCCACCGCAGATCCCAGAACCACTTCCCTGGTGGTATAAACCTGAGCTCCATTGTGCTTTTCATCAAGGAGCACCCAGACACGACATTGAAAACTGCTATCCATTGAAGTATGAGGTTCAAAAGCTTATGAATAGTGGTATGATGTCCTTTAAGGACCGCGTGCCAAATGTGAAAGCCTCATGGGAATTCTTCAGTGAATATGGTGGAAGGTTGTCCTAGGGAGTATAAGATTTACTACGTCCGATTTATCCGAAGATCCTTGGTGCAGATGCACAAGGATATCTGTTTGGTGAGTGACTGTGAACATGACTATGATGGTTGTGTTGTTTGTAGCATGAACCCAAAAGGGTGTGTTGTAGTGAAAAGGGACATCCAACGTCTAATGGATGAAGGCATGATGCATATTGTTCAATCCTGTCATGTAGATGACGACGTCAATGTCATAGTGCCCATTTTTAAACAACAAGAGCAGTTGGTAATTCAATATGAAAGAAGCAACAATAATATTGTCAGTCAAAGATCAGTATCCGTTGGTAATACGGTTAGCGGGCCCAGTCCCGTATTCATCTGATAAGGTTGTACCGTACTAGTACAATGCTACAATGATAAATAATGGTCAAGAGGTCCCGTTACCTACGACTAGTTCAGTAGTGAGCATTGCTGATGTAATGAAGGTGACCCGTAGTGGTCGAGTGTTTGGGCTGGTGTTCCCAGAAAACAAAGAAGAAACGATTGTTGGTAAGAAGGCATAGGTGCCTAATGAACTGACTATTGTATCTCCTCATCAACCTGAATAGAAACATGGTCAGTTTCTACAATATGTTCTCCAAAAGGCTTGGGATTTCCTTCACTAAAGACATACATAGACCTAATGATAGATTTGTCCTATGTGTCAATATTTTCTTAATCAACTTGATTGACTTGAACATAAACCTTTAAATTCTCCTATCTTCTTCTGTCCTTCTCAGGGTGGCCCTCATCTAATTTCCTTTTCTTAGAGGAATCAATACTATGGCCAATGTTGTTACATTCCTGAAAAAAGTTCAACAAATTTTCATACTCCAAATCCACACAAAAAAGAGGAAAATCCCCGCCTTTCAACTAATACCTTATACCCAAATTCCTTTATTAGGTCTAAATCCACCAAAACCTTAACAAATTGTCCAAAGGGTCTGTCAAATCATCCCTTACTTGAGCCCGAGTCAGTACAAAGACGAGTCACAATACTACTTGTAATGGCAAAGACAATTCAAGGTCTTCAATATTCTTGGGCCAGACCGTGAGTCTGTGCCCAAACCTGCACCGAGTTCTGCTTCAGAAAGTTAGGATTACAATCCTTACTCCAAGGAAATAGTTTTAGAAACTCAGGATTAATATTCCAAGGGTAGATAGACCTAAATCTTATAACATCCTCCAATGAGGATAAAGAAAACTCAAAATATCCTTTCCCTAAGGAGGTTATACCCCATATTTCAATTGACTTCCAAACCTCCAAGAGTTTTCTATTCAATGTTAATGATTTCCCTAAGGAGGTTACACCCCATTTATCAATTGATTTCCAAACCTCCAAACCTCAAAGAAAACAAATGTTAATGGAGTAGACCCCCTTCAACCAAATAACCATAGTATGTAGGTTATGATTACAAGATTCAACACCCATAAGATATTCCTCTTTCGGGATGATAATGTCTATCATATCCCCTTTCACACAAGGTTTAGGGAGCTGACTCACCAAGATATTATAGACATTGTTGAACGCTTTAGCAAAAGTCTTCGGATGCTTTGGAGGTCCATCTGAAGAAGACCCTTAACCGATGTCGAAGAGGAGGTGTTAAAGTACTTAGCAGGAATAATAGGAATTTATTGAGGTTTTTTTTTGTGTAGATTCAGTTGTTTTCTTTCTATAAAAAAAGGTCAAAGGATTCCACTATAGAGGGTTAAGCACGAGGAAACTAGGTCAACAACAATAAAGAATCATTGTTCATAATCTCCATAATATACTTGACATGAAGTAATCTGCATTATTGACATGAATATTGATTTTGAACTGATTTGTCATCACTTTCACTGCTTCATTAATCAATAAAGTACATAACATTAACCAATTTCAGACATTAAGTTATAAAATGTATTAATCCTTTTTACATTCCTTTAACCAACTTTATTTTACTATTTAATACTTTTATTTTAATATTTGAGAATTCATTAACCAAGTTATAGATTATATTAACCAAGCTTATACATAACATTAATCAATGTTGATTACAATATAATACTTAGTTTTTTATGTATGTGTCGCGGTGCAAAAAATACCCAAGCGTAAGGAAAATTCGAAATATAAACAAAATAGAGTTTCCATAAAAATTTATTTATTCCCAAAGAGTGGAAATGAAAAATATCGATAAAACCCACGAAAAACAAAAAGAAATGGTCGTCGCAACAAAATCGGGTTTAGGAGTCAGTTATGCAAGGGGAAGGTATTAGCACCCCATACATCCATCGTACTCGATAGGACCCATCTAGTTAGTTTTGTGTTAGAGTGTTAGCGTGATATCATTTGTGAACTTCTACCTATCGAGTAAGAAAAGAGATAGAAAGAAAGGAAAGACTTAGGTTTTTTTAACATTAATGTGTCTAACAAGATTTCTCAAGATCCTACGTATCTCCAGGTGCTATGGAGAACTCAAGGTTACGCAGTTCTACTAAAAGAGAACTACTGGATTGATTAATTTTAAGAAGTGATCCTTTATACATATCTAGTGGTTAAACCTTTACTCGTTGCTTGCTCTTGGAGGTGAAAGTCTTTGTTTGTCTCACATTAATATGGATAACGCATATTCGTTTTTGAAAATGTTTTCGGGGTCGTGCAAGGGTGGAAAACAGTTTTGATTGATTTGAGTTGATTTTAAGTGGTGACAAACATCCAAACAGAGATCTCTACTGCAATATTAGAATTCCCGAAAAGGAAGATGCCTAAGCCTAATCACTCTCTTTTCATCCAAAAGTTGGTTCATGAAAAATGTGTGAAAATTAGGTCAAAGTTCATTAATGGAAGACGATTATTCAGATAGGGAGCTCCACTGCAGTGTCCAAATAATTGAGAAAGAGAAGGTCGATACCCAATCAATATTTTTATTCTATAAGAGAAATGATCTAATTATGGTAATTATTGTATTTTTAATATGGAAGTCGATTGTTCGAACATGGAGCTCTACAACAGTATCCTAACATTCGAAAAAGAGAAAGTCTAAACCTAACCAGATTTTTCCATTTTTCTTGTGAAAAATCTTTTAAAAACAGGGGGATAAATTGAAGTAAAATCAAGTGTCCAAAGTTTACTCATGAAAGAATTTGGATGTCGCGGAGGCATTGCTCTACTTTGTATTCGATTTGGATTTGATTTGGGAAAAAGAGATCGAGTGTTTGTTTTTGCTATTTTTCTTAAAAGGGTTGAGTTTAATCTTTTGTTAACAATCAACTGATATAATAAAGTAAATGAAAGACAAATAGTAAATAAAAGAATCTCGTTGTGAGAAGGCCCAAGATAAAGCCAAGGGACTCGAAGTAAAAATCAGAAATTGAACTACATAATTTAGTGTTATGTTAAGTAATTGTAAAGGAATTCATATAGGAATCACCCTAACTGAGGTCGGTCAACAAGACTCTATGCGTGTAAACTATTTCTGAAGTTAAATTGATTTTTTAACTTCAAAATTGATACTCTCTGTGAAAAACTGATTTTAAATGACAAAAAGAAGCAAAAACTAGACTAAAAGAATTTAACGTTATATCAAGCAATCATAAAGAGATTCATGTAGGAACCACCATATTTGAGGTCGGTCAACAAGACTCTATGTGTGTAAATAACTTCTGAAGTTAAATTGAATTTTTAACTTCAAAGTTGCAATGTATCTTGAAAAACCGATGAGACAAATAAATCGAATTTTCTTTTCTACAATTTAAAAAAAATCAATTTAATCAAATAAATAATAAACAACAACAATAATAAATAATAATAATAATAATAATAATAATAATAATAATAATAATAATAATAATAAATAATAATAATGATGAATAATAGAAATAAATAATATTAACTATCAATAATTAGTAATAACAATAATAGTTATAATGACGATAATAATTAATAATAGTACATAAAAAAATCAATAATGAAATCAGCCATACTAATAATCAATAAATATAAATCAACAATAATAATAATAATAATAATAATAATAATAAATAATTAACAATAAATATCAATAATAATAAATCACACTAATAATAACGAATGATAATAAATATAATAATAATATAATAGTAAATAATAATAGTTAGTAATAATATAACAATAACAATAATAAGTTAATAATAGTATTAATAATAAAAAATAATAGTAATGGTATATATAATAATAATATATAATAAATATTAATTAGTCCATAAAATAATTATAATAATATTATAATAATAGTAATAATAATATGTATATTTAATAATAATAATAATAATAATAATAGTAATAATAATAATAATATATAACATAAAATAGAAAGAGGAAAAGAAAGAAAAAAAGAGAAAGGGAAGCGCCAAAAATCAGAGAGAGGAAGATGAATTGTTTTCAAAATTTTGTGCCTAACTAACTAATGGCACAATGAAAAAAAAAAGAAACAAAATATTTCCTCTTTTTCCTTACAATTCTGCATTCTTCCTATAACAACAACTAAACTTCTTTTTTATTTTTAGAAATTAAAAACTCTCCCTCTCCCAAGACTTTTGCACAGAGAAATAACAACAACAATACAACTCAATCTTTCTTTAATTTATTTTGAGACAAAACAACAACATCTAAAGACAATGAAAAAATCATTTTCCTCATTGACTCCCTTATGATGGCTGTCACAGGGTGGAGCTTGTCCGATTTGAGTGGTTGGGGTGGTTTTGGAGAGTTGAAATGGAAAAGTGGTTGTTGTTGTGAAAGTTTATTGTGAAGAGTAAAAAACAGATGTTATTTGTGTTGTAACGGTGATGATGATAGCTGTTATTTATGTATTGAAGAGATCAGTTTTTTTTGTTTTTTGTGAGTTGAGTGAAAGAAAGAAGAGTTGATGGTGAAGTTGAAGGTTGAAGATGTTGGGTTTGGTGTTTGTAGGAGGAGATGAATGTTTAGTTATGGTGGTGATGGTGGGTTGTTATCTTGTTGATTGTTGTTGTTTGATAAAAATGAAAAGGTGGTATTGGTTCGGTTGGTTTTGAGGTTTTGTGTATGGTGGTTACAAGGTTTTGGTTTTAGTGAAGAAAAGGATGAGTGAAGTGTATGGTGAGAGATGAAAATGGGTATTGAAAAAGTTTTGCATTTGCCATTTTTTTCACATGTGAGGGAGCGTCATTGGGATCCATGTTGTCCTTTTTTTCTTTTCAAACCATGACATATTGATTTGTTAAGCCTTGTGTATTGCTAGCACCCTTTTTCCAAACCGCACAACCTCACATTGAGAGTGAGCTCCCAACCATATGGCCACGTGATGCGTTTTGGTGAATGAGGATGTGTCACTCTGTGAATGGTCCCTTGCGTGTTATTATTACTTTTTGTTAATTTAAATTATAAAAAAACTAGTAATTATAAATAGATAAACCATACAACATAATATCAAACTAAATACATAATTAATTCTAAATAATTCCACTAATTATTTTGACTAAAATAAAATTAAACGGATAAAAAATGAATAAAACCCGGGCACAATATATGCCCAAAAAGTTAAATTGAAAGCACCAAAATGATCAGCGCAAAATAAACTTCTCAAAAACATAGAGGTTTTGACCAAATTTTAAAATAAAAAATGATTGGTTAAAAGGCTCAGGATGATCAAAATTAGAAAAAAAAAGTAGTCGAACAAATAAAACGAGCATTCCAGGTTAAACTACGTGAATCGTAGATTAAGAATATTGACATCTACGAGCTTGATTTTGAAACTTTTCGTCCGCTAATTCGTTGTACAGTTGAGAAACAATTCGACCGGTCTTTCTGTAGATCCGAAAAATTATTTTGAGTGATATTTTAAGTGTTATATGGAATAAAATGCATGTTGTGACAAGTATAAAATGCAAGCATCTTGTAAATGAACTGAATTGCTGACTGAATAACTGAGAACAGACAATCAGATGCAAATGAATCGCCCTTGGACCATTTACTTCTAATTCTCCATCTCAATTAAAACCCTACAAATATTCAGATGACGATAATACTCTTGATTGTCACCCTTTGAACCTCTGAAAAACACGATGAAATGGAATGAACGATGAACTTGAGATTGAGAAATCAAAGCTTTTGACTTCTTAATCAAAGATGTCTGAATGAATGTCATCAAGACCAAATAAACTGCCAAAACCCCTGACTTTTCTTCTAAACCCTGATTAATGCTTTTAATTGATGAAATGCATGACAAAATATGTAGAATAAGATATGTTAATGCAGGAGAAAAAACTAAGGGTAAAATTTAGGGTATGACAGTTGCCCCTATTTAAACATCTTTAAATGGAGGATATGAATAACTCTTGTCTTCAAATCATCATGGTGAAAGATAGTTTAAATACCAAACATACCCAAAATTTTCCCTTCTATGCAAAAGAATGATATGCTTGTGATTACGAATGAATGCATGTAGTTTTAAGAAATACTATGGATTTCTTAATCAGCAGATGGTAATGCGAATGAATGCAACAAGATCTAGGAAATGCTCTTAATTTACTAAACGTCAGGTGATATGAATGCAATGAAGGTTATGAAATACTCCCGACTTCTTAGAGATGAATGATTTAAGAAATATTCTTTATCTCTGAATCATCACATGGTTAAATGAAAGGTATATGTCTCAAGAAATACTCTCGATTTCTCAACTATATGAATGATAAATGATATGGATGTTACGAAGGACTCTTGACTCCTTATAGATGAATGAATTAAGAAATTCTATTGGTATCTTAATCGTCATATGGTTGAATGAAATGTAGATGATTTAAGAAATACTCTTGATTTCTTAATCATGAATGTAAATGAAATATGTATGAGTTAAGAAATACTCTTGATTTCTTAATCATGAATGCAAATGAATTAAGAGATACTCTTGATTTCTTAATCATGAATGTAAATGAAATGTGTATGAGTTAAGAAATACAATTGATTTCTTAACCATGAATGTAAATGAACTGAGAAATGCTCTCGATTTCTCAGATGATATGAAAATGAGTTAAGAAATACTCTTGATTTCCTAATCATGAATGTAAATGATTGGGGATCAGAGAATCATGTTCAGCTGCTCTATACTGACGGTAGATCTCTGGGGATGAATCTGTTACAAATTAAATGTTTAACTTTTCTTCAGATGTTCTTCGTTGAAGGTAGAGACTCTTGGAGGGAACAAGTGATCACATTCAGCTGCTCTTGGCTAAAGATGTCATATTCAGCAACTCTTGAATGAAATAGATTGCATCCAGCTGCTCTTGGTTGAAGATAAAATATGTGCAAAATATAATAGTATCCATCTACTCTTGGCTGAAACTAATATATGATAATAAATGCATTCAACTACTCTTGGTTGAAGAAAAACTGCAAATATAAATAGTGTACAACTATTCTTGGTTGAAACTAATGCATTCAACTGCTCTTGGTTGAAGCAAAACTACAAAACTAAAATAGCATCCATCTACTCTTGGTTGAAACTACTGCATCCAACTACTCTTGGTTAAAGCAAAACAAAGTACAATAACATAAAATTCATCTTCTCTTGGCTGAAACTACTACATTAAACTGCTCCTGGTTGAAGCAAACTGCATAAAAATAAAAATGGTGTCCAACTGCTCTTGGCTGAAACCACTACATTCAACTGCTCTTGGTTGGTGGAAATTGTTAAGAAATAAAAAAAAAGATTTTGTTTGGGAAATAACTTCATATTCAACTGCTCTTGGCTGACAGAAGACTCCTCTAAGGAATACCAAGATTCCAGAGATTTGTTGGGGATGAAAGGTTAACATTGTCCAAAAGACGTAGAATTACTCTCAACTATCAAACTAAATGATCCAATCTAACGTTTCTTCATAGAGTAGATCAGTATGGAATGCTAACTCTATCGAGGATTAACTGAAGTAATCGGTTGGGGAATACAAGAGACTCTCTAGGAAATAAACGTACAGGAGACTCTCTGGAGATATACTGAGAATTATTCAGTAAAGCTTGTCTATTATGGAACTCTCATCCATTAGAATTACTGGGGAGATTACTAGCTTATGAAGATATGTATGTCTTAGACAACCACTTCAAAGAGACTTGCTAAAGATAATGTTATTGGTGATACCTTTCTTAAGGAATCTTGCTGGTATGAAACTTGCTTGGGGAGTTCATGAGGTTTTGCTGGAGAAAATAAAATACAGGGGAAACTCTGTGGGGAGATATCTACTAGGGAAACCAAGCAGAAATTATGTTGACACCATAGTTCCAATGGGAGAATATCAATCACCTTACTAGGGAAGAAACTCGCTTTGAGATTCATCAGTAACAATGATCGACTTCTGAAAGTACTTACTAAAGAAAAGAATTGTTCTACTCTTGAGAACACCCCTTGAATATTGATTCTGGTGAGGATTACTCTGAACTTCCTTTATAGGTTGTTGAATTTGGCTGAGGTTTATGCATAATCTATTTTGTAAATGATATGTAAGAAGAAAATGAGTGCATGTATATAATAGTTTATGCATTTTATGGGTACCAAGATCTGATTCCCCAACGCCTTGTTTTGAATAGTTCTGACACCATGCCAGTGATTTGCAAAAATCTGATTTTTGCTCTGCCACCTGGAGGGAATCAGTGGGGACTCTTGTTTCTGGAAGCAATAACCACTTCCAACTTGCTTTAGATCACGATGATCAAGGAAATGCCCCTCATCTTGTGAACCAGATGCACTGTTGTAAACCAACAAATATTCTTTTGACATTTTCAAAATCAAAACAATTGAAAGTTTTCAAAAGCTTTGTGTTTTCACTAATTTAATATTTTTATCTTATCCAAAATAAAAGGGACAAAAGGTAACCAAACAACAAAAACAAAAGTAATCGATGAAGTAATGTTCAACTGAATAATTTTATTTGATGAAAAGAATAACTCATACATGTGATAAATGAATATGTAAATCCCTTTAAGAGGAGACTATAGAGAAAGAAAGCAAGTAAATGGAAATGAAAATTTTAACTGAATTTCCATCGAAATACAACAATTCTATTTTCCCCTATGTCCTATAGTCCTCATTACTTTGCCTCTATTGAAGTGCGAATAGCTGTTCGGTATCCGTTAAAAGCAAAATGTAGCATCTCATGCCAATCTTTACAGCTCTTCAACATCTTCTGAATGATATTCTTAATATTCTTGTTAGTTGTCTCTGCAATTCTATTCATCTTTGGCCTATAAGGAGACGAATTTTGATTTTCAATCTTGAAACTTTCAGACAACTCCTTCATCATCTTATTATTCAGATTTGATCTATTATTAGTGATAATTTTTCTAGGATTTTTGTAAATATATATTATCTCTTTCTTGATAAACCAGGTGACTACTTCCTTCGTCATGTTTGCATAAGAAGTAACTTCTACCAACTTGGTAAAGTAGTCAATGGCAACCAGAATGAAACGATGCCCATTTGCATCTTTTGGCTCAATCATGCTGATCATGTTTATGCCCCACATTGAGAATGACCATGGAGCTGACAAGACGTTCAGAGGAGTAGGTGGCATGTGCACCTTGTCAACATAAATATGAAACTTATGGAATTTCTTAGAATAATGGTAACAATTTGTTTCCACGTCAACCAATAGTAAATGGCTCTAAGGATTTTCTTCACCATTGCATGTCCATTTGCATGAACACCGAAAGAACATTCATGGATCTCTTTGATGAGTAGCTCTGCTTCACGTCTATCCACGCATCTGAGTAGAACCAAGTCAATGTTTATTTTGTATAGCACACAACCACTTAGGAAGAAGTTGGCTGATAACTTCCTCAAGGTCTTCTTATCTGTAATAGAGATTCCATCTAAATACTCGTGCTTCTCAAGATAACGCTCGATGTCATAAAACCATGGTTTGCCATCGGTTTCTGCTTTAACTGCTAAGCAATCTGTTGGCTCGTCTAGATGTTGAAACGTAATAGCAGGTGCTTCGTTAGCCCACTTAATCTCGAACATGGATGATAGAGTAGTTGTAAGACCCCAATTTTTACCCTAAGATCCCTCATGCAATTCCATCATAAGCATTAGCATTGGGATCATATCTTGGCATCCTTCTCACCCCTCTTTCATTGGGTTTGTTTTAGGAGAGATCACCAAGCACTTTATGATTATATCATACTTGTATTTTATCATTTCACTAACCAAAATACCAAAAATATGTCTTTGCATTTGTCTAACTCTTTTGTTGAAAGGGCATGATTCCATTGATTCATCAAGTTTACATCTAGGGTTTGAGACCCCCATGAACAAAGAGCACAACCAAGAATTGATTCAATAATGGTTATGAACATCATATATTATTCCCAATGTTCTCTACATGTTATATTGATCAAGTTTTGTTCAAGAGTTTGAGGGTGGTTTGCCTTGGAAACCTTAGTTTGACTGAGTATCTTGAGTAACTTCTCCAACAAGCTATCTCACCAATTGATCCAATTTCACAAGGGACACTTCAAAATTCATCATATTAAGAATATATGATCTACCATGAGCCAAGAAAGTCAATAGAATTAGAAGTTAGCAAGTTGGTTGATGGTGGTTGGCCAGATGAATTCATCTGATCAAAACTGGGTCTCCCTAGACCCTATCTCCTACAATGTTCACCATATGAAAATTATTCCAAGAGAAACATTACTATAAATGACATTACAAACAACTTTCATGATGATACCTAGAGCTAGTTGTGCTTGGAAAATCATTTTCTATGTTGAAACATTATAGGTCATTTTATCTAAATCCTAATTTGAAAGTCAACTTCCCAAGGCCATAACTTGCTCAATTTTTATGAGATGAAATATTTCCAAGTTGCACAATCAAATTAAATGTGCCTACTTCAACTTTTATGTTTTGAGTGGGAGCTAATTCAACTTTTTTGAGCATGTGATATGAGGTTACATTGAGTGGGACCTATACCATTGATTAAGTGATTTTTCCAAACTTCAAAAATGCATAACTCTATCATCTTAAATCCAAATGACATGAAATTGGTGACCATTTTTAAGGTCTTTGAGAGAGATACAACTTTGATGAAGACACTTTTCTCATTTGAAGCTCGCATAAAAAGTTAAGAAAGGTGGAATATTGAGACATATGGCTTGACACTTAGAAAAAATTTGATATGTCAAAAATTTCCAAACTTCCACCTCAAATTTCTCCAAGTTCCAAGCTCCAAATGAAAAGGTGTTGAACATGAAAGTTGTTCCTCTTGATCTCACCTTTCTAAAGAGTTCAAATTCATTAGATTTGGAGAAGGAATGCATAGGCTGCACATGGCATGAACATGGTGACATCACTTGGCAATGATCAAACTTCAATTTCAAATGCACACTTGCCTTGCAATCCAAGCTCAATTCAGACTATCTAACCTTAATTTGTGGACTTATTGTAATGATCTCATGGGCATGTATACGCTCATGCACCCATGTATCACCATTTTGCCAAATTTGGAAAGTGATTTCAAGTGTGCAAATATCACTGATTTCAGCTATAAATAGAGCTCCAATTGCTCAGAATTGGACAGACATTCGTGCCAACTTTGATCCCCCATCTCAAACCCTCACTTTGCAAAGGATAAACCTGAGAAATTCTTTTGAATTTGAGGTTGAATTTCCGCTATTTTGAAATTCAAATCTCCAGGAATCCACAACCTTGTAAGCATCTAATCCTTCTTCTACAAGCAAGTGGAGTGAGATCAAGCACATGCAAGATAAAGATTAGTTGAATCCAGACCTCCATTGAAGGCATTTTCTAGAAATTTTGAACTCTTCGATTCTCTCAAATTCTGGCGCAATTCAATTGATTCTTTGGTTGTCTGAAGTCCTACCAATGTAGGCAAGAAGATTGAGTTGCTTTGAGGCTAAATCGAAGCAACTCAGTTCATATACCTCAAAATTTCAACTCCATGTATCTCTCAATATACGTGGAGTTATAGTGAATTGAGGCCAGATTCGAACTCAGTGCCATTTTTACTTTGAAATCATGTCCTTGTTTTTAATTTTGGTGATGGTTGATGGTGGACCAGTCCGGTGAGGTCTATCGGAGAAGAAGACCGGAGCTACAGCTCCGGTCATGCGTTGGCATGTCTCACAGCCATAGGATCCTCTTGATTTGTTTTAATCTAGAGCGTGCATTTTAAATACCAATGTTGCCACACGCTGAATAGTGACCAGCGTGGATAGCGCGTTCCTGGCCACTTGATCTGCCACCTCAATTAATGAGGGAGATCAAGTGGTCCACGTTTTTTCTGATATTTTAATTTTTATTTTATTTGCTTTATTTTCAATAGTTCATATTAAATTTAATATTGATCCAAAAAATATGGGACTTTCACCAAAAAATTTCAAATATTTTTCTCTTTCATATTCTGAATTAAAATTATTTTTTGGATCTTTATTAATATTTTTCATGAATTAATTGATTTTGCATTTGTTTTTAATTGTTTAAAAAAAATTTAAATGTCCAAAAAGTATGGAATTTTTTCTCCAAGGTCCTTTGACCTTGTGTGACCTATGATAAATCTCATGGCCATTTCTTTGGTGTTTTGATGAGATTTTAGGAATTGGACAAACCATATTTAATTTAAATGCACTATTTTAGTATTTTTAATTTGAATAAATGTCAAATAAATTTGTTGACCAATTATGATGACTTGTTGGTGTTTGACTCTTGTTGTTGGGCCTTGGTCAAGGTTGATTTGACTTTGTCAAATTAATATCATTGGATTTAGGGGATTGATGGAATGTACATTTCATCTCCCAAAATAAATGGATGATATTAATTTTGTAAAAGTCCTCCTTTGATCAATTTGAGATTTCATCTATTCCCCTACCTCTTCATCTTATTTCCTTTCTTCATTCATTCATTCCATTTGGCCTATGACATCTCAAAGCCCTAATGCTAGTTGATTGAAAAAATGACATGAGTATGGATGAGATTGGGCCACACCTTTTACATATTCTTTTTGTGTGTGGTATGTTTCATGAGCATATTCCATTATACTATGTCTCTAAAATGCATTAACACCAAAATTCTATTGCCCGACCTCAAATAGTTGTGACTTCTACATAAGTCCAATTACGATTGCTTAACATAGCGCTAAATTTGTGATATAAAAGGCATAAGCATTCTAGTTAGTGAGATTATAAGTCTCTCCTCTTTCATGGTATTATGTGGAAACTTGGCCTTCTTTCCTTCCTTTGGAAGATGTTTTGGCTCAAGGATTCATGCTTGTGATAGGTGGGTTGAGTATTCTCCAAAGAATGTCTTGAAATTAAAAGAAAAAGCAAAACAATACTAACTTCTAACCTACGAACTACTAACTTTTAATTTCAAGCCTTTACTTTAATGTAATTTATTTTTAGCACTCTATTTTATTTGCCATTGTTCATATCATTCTAATGGTTTATGTTAATGCAATTTTCACTTTGTCCATTTGGACCATATTGTGTGGTATATTTTGTTTGTGTATTCTTTGCTTCTTTGTATGGTCTTTGACCATTAATGTACATAATAATAACAAAAACCCTAAAAAACTTTTGAGTGGACTGTTGGCTTGATCTTGGACAAATGGATTTAGAATCTAGGCAACCTTCCTAAGCTAAAGGACTTGGACAATGCCAACTTATTGAAGAATCAAGTGCTCGCAATTTGAACTTCATCTGATACATCTTTGAAGACCTTTCTTCATCTGCAACATGATTATTGTGAAGTTGTTATTTTGAACTTGTGACTTGTGAAATTCATCTGTTGCACGAGCTATTTTGAAGAAGATCATGGAATGGATAAGCTTGGATGAGGCCATCTCTATTTGATGCCTTGCTCTTCAAGATAATATAATTGTGCATTTATGTGTTCTTGATTCTAAAAGTCCAAGGGAATTCTGGTTTTCTATTGACATTCTTGTCTATTGGATTGCTACCCACTTGGTCAGATCTTTTCAACTCTAAACTTTTAATTTTTGTACATAGGATAGTCTCTTCATCTTCTCCCCATTTCTTTAATTTCAAAATATCTTCCTCCATTTTTTTTAAATCTTCTTTGTGTGAACTACTTTTGTTTTAAATTTTGACCACTATTGCAAAAAAGATAGAAACTTTGGCCTTATGCCATTGCATTTTCAACTTCTTTTCTTAAATCAAACTTGTAAATAAACTTAACTATACTTGACCTAAACTTTCAAAAAGCCAAAAAGAACTAACTCATTCAAACCATTTTAGGCCTTTGTGCCTTTCAAACTTAATTTTGTTAAAAGCAATGTATCCACTTTGAAATTTGTATCATGAACTACGAGGTTTTGATCCCTCATTTTTATGTTGATATGTAGGTACAAGACCGAAGGTCTTGTCAAACCCAAAAATATAATTAATGAATTCATTTCTCATCCCCTCATTCAATTTGTTTGTAAACATCACTTTGTACAAAATACATATGCACACAAAAAGGGCTCCCTAGGAGTACCTAGGACACTTTGGATGCTAATACCTTCCCTCTGTGTAACCAACCCCCTTACCTGTGATCTCTGACCTTTTAGTTTTGATTTGAAAACTTCTTACTTTTGGGTTTTGTTCGTACTTTTTCCCTTTTCCCTTGGAAACAATAAAAGCGTCGTGGCGACTCTTGTTATTTGATCTCTAGCTTATCCATGGCTTGATGATCATGAATTTCCCGCTACAGAAATTAAGTGGCGACTCTGCTGGGGAGTCGTCTCCAATGGTTTAGCCTACTTTTTGTGTGTATATATTTGTATATATGTGATATTGGTATATATGTATGTGTGATATAATCTGCTTGTTGTGCTTGGTGATCTCTGAGTGGTGAGCTAAGTTCTAACCCGAACTTGAGTGCAATTAAGATAGGAGGATAGTATAGTCATGTTCGACTTGTGTGGAGTAGTCCTTAACAAGTTGGCTTGAGATCCATCTACTCAGTGGAGGCTCCTTTGGATTTGGAAATGTCACACAAGTATTTGTGGTTAGGCATTACTATTTCTAATTGGGTCTGAGAAGCTGAGGACCTTAGAACATTTAACCCATCTTGGCCTATTTAGGACGTAGTGCGGAAAATGTTCAAGTGTAGAGTTGATAACAGTTGTTACACGATACTACACTTAGACGAGTTTCTCTTGGGAATATTATGGGTCGATGAGTCAGTCATCTTAACCGGTAATATCCGATAGATGGAATTAAGACTCTGGGAACTTTTTAGAACATGATCTACAGGTTTTTATCCTTAGTTCACTCCTTTGGGATGGTTCTTACCCAGAATCCATGCTCGTGACTTGCAACAAACCCTTGATTCTTGGTTGATCCAATCAAGTCTTGCCAATATCAATGGAACTTGGGTGTTGATAAGGTGTAAACCATAATCCACCAAAATGGATGATTAATCTTGACAATGACTTGATTCATCCCTTGACCTTTATTTGCCTTGTGTGTGATCCTTTATTTGTGATTGTTGCATTTATGCATTCATGTGCATCATAACATTCATCACACGAAAATTTCAAGGAACTAAGGTATCATTTGCAAATATTTTTAGACCATGGATTATGGACGAAGGAACACTAAGAAGTACAATTTCAGATGTCCCGATTTGAAAGAGTTAAGGAAGCTAGCATCTTTTGTATTAGATCCCTGGGACTTCAAACAACGTCATGGGAAGCTTCTGTCTATCTTGTCTGCTAATATGGTTGAAGGATTTTTGAGTGTGCTAGTGCAGTTCTATGATCCTCTCTACCATTGTTTCACTTTCCCAGATTTTCAGCTTGTGCCTACCTTGGAGGAATATTCTCATCTTTTGGGGATACCTATTTCTAGTAGAGTGCCTTTTAGTGGATTGGAAGAGATTCCCCGATCTAGTATTATTGTCGAAGCTCTTCACTTGAAGAAGTCTGAGATAGAGGCTCATTGGGTGAAGAAAGGAGGGTTATTTAGGTTGCCATCTGTTTTCCTCATCAAGGAAGCTACTACTTTTGCTCAAGCTGGTAATGTGGACGCTTTTGAAGCTATATTTGTGTTGCTCATCTATGGATTAACTTTGTTCCCTAACATTGACGGTTTTGTTGATGTTAACACCATTAGACTTTTCTTGATTGGGAATCCCGTGCCTACTTTTCTTGACTGGGAATCCTGTGCCTACTTTGTCTGTTGCATTCCTCTTCTGTACAAGTGGTTTATTTCGCACTTGCCTCAGACGCCTGCTTTTATGGAGAACAAACAATGTCTAAGGTGGTCTCAGAGACTTATGTCTCTCCCTAATGATGATATAGTTTGGTATGATCCGTCTTTGAGCAATTTGGATATTATTGATAGTTGTGGTGAATTCTCTAATGTGTCTCTCATTGGTACACAAGGGGGAATTAACTACAACCATGCTTTGGCTCATCGTCAACTTGGGTTCCCCTTGAGAGACAAACCTAATAACATGTTATTAGAAGGTATTTTCTATCAAGAGGGGAAAGATCCCTAACATTTGAAGCAGAAGATTGTGCATGCTTGGCATAATGTGCATAGGAAAGGAAGATCCGAGCTTGGTCCGTGCAATTCTGTAGCTTTGGAAGCTTATACTCTTTGGGTGAAGAAGAGAGATATGAAGTTGAAGATGCCTTATCCTTGTGAAAGACCTATGTATATGGTTGTGGTTCATCCATTAACTCTCCCTAACCAAGATGTAGAGGAGTTGGAAGACACGCTCACCAAGATGAAACAAGAGAAGGATGTGTGGGAAGAGCGTTTCCATGCTTTGAGCAAGAAGCATGAAGAGTTGCAATTGGAGTCTAAAGACAAAGATGCACTTATCGAGCTACTTGAAGACCGAGTGACGAAGAGACAGAGAGAGCCAAAGGTTTCATCTTATAGCATGCCTCAGCCTTTCGTTGCTTGGAAGAAGATTTTTGATCAACTTGTCCTCGAGAAGACTCAGATGAAGGCTTCTTTTGAGACCGAGATCTGTCGCATTCGAAGGAAGTACCCGCCTACAGCCAGATCTTCTGACATTGTTGTTAGGGATCCTTAGGATGACTAGTCTCATTTTCTCTTGTATCTTTTTATTTTGGTTTCTGAAATTGTACTCAGTGTAATCCTTCCAATTTATATAAATAAAAAGAGATTTTTGGTCATATCAAATTTTTGCAATTTCCATTTAAATATTATATATTTGCAAATGATATAGTAAGTTCCTTGAAAATAAAAATAATCAAGCATTGCATTTCATGATCATTTGCATCAGCAGGTTTTCTCCAAATGTCTGATTGGTGTTTCTTCTGTGCTTTAGCCCGCTGACTCACCGGTACAATACCCGAGCCAATCATCAGAAAATCATGGAACATTTAGAGCAAGAGAACAAAGAGATGAAGGACGAAATCGCCCGCCTGACTGCCATGATGGAGTCAGTTCTTGCTGCTCAGAATCAATCTTCTCTGACACATGCAACTCCTCCAGCGAGGAATGTCACTTCAGAAGTGGTTACCTCTACCATGCCTACTACTATCGCCCACTTCATGCCGAATATGCCTGCCGGATTCCTGAGGGGAATGCCGCCCAACTTTGTGCCAGAAGGATTTGCACCTACCTTTGCTTCCATGCGAGCATCTATCACGGTCATCTCCTTGCCACCACCCATTGTGCACACTTTGCCTCGCGTAGAGGATACCATCTATCATTCTGAGCCGTCTGAGGGTCCGGATGGTTATGAGAAGATGGATAAGATGAAAGATCAGTTTCTTGAGCTGCACAAGGAATTGAAGACGCTGAGAGGTAAAGATCTGTTTGGGAAAAGTGATGTCGGGTTGTGTTTGGTGCCCAATGTCAAAATCTCGGTGAAGTTCAAAGTGCCTGACTTTGAAAAATACAAGGGGAACTCTTGTCCGCTCAGTCATCTTGTGATGTATGCTCGCAAGATGTCAACTCAAACAGACAATGATCAATTGCTTATTTACTACTTCCAAGATAGCCTGACTGGTGTTGCACTCCGTTGATATATGGGGTTGGATAGTGCAGGCATTCGCACTTTCAATGACTTGGGATAGGATTTTGTCAAGCAGTATAAGTATAATATGGACATGGCGCCAGATAGAGACCAGTTAAGGTCTATGTCTCAGAAGGACAAAGAGACATTCAAAGAGTACACGCAAAGATGAGGGGAGTTGGCTGCCCAGATCACTCCTCCTTTGGAGGAGAAAGAGGTGACAAAAATATTCTTGAAAACCCTGAGTTCATTTTATTATGAACGCATGACCGCTAGCGCCCCCAATGATTTTACCGAAATGGTAAACATGGGGATGAGACTTGAGGAAGGAGTCTGTGAGGGACGGTTGTCAAGAGATGAGGCGTCAATGAGCAAGAGATATTGTAGCAACTTTGGTAAGAAGAAGGATAGTGAAACCAATGCAGTAATTAGTGGGAGGCAGAGGAGTCCTCAGATCAGAAGAAATCCACCACCCCGTCAACATCATCATCGTCAAGTGTCATCAGTAATTCCGGTATTTTCTAATCAACAAGCAACACCAATTCAACAACAACAACAATCCCAACAAAGAACAAACACCTACAACACACAACAATACCAACAACAATCATCATTAGTAGAACTTTGAGAGGAAGAAGGTCTCTTTTGACCCGATTCCTATGTCGTATGCAGAGTTGTATCCCTCGTTAGTTCTCAAGAACTTAATTCAACCGAGGAACCTACCGCAGATCCCATAACCACTTCCCTGGTGGTATAAACCTGAGCTCCGTTGTGCTTTTCAACAAGGAGCACCCGGACACAATATTGAAAGTTGCTATTCATTGAAGTATGAGGTTCAAAAGCTTATGAAGAATGGTATGATGTCCTTTGTGGACCGCGCGCCAAATGTAAAAGCAAACCCTTTGCATGCTCATGAGAACTCTTTAGTGAATATGGTGGACGGTTGTCCTGGAGAATTCAAGGTTTTTGACGTCCGGTTTATCCGAAGATCATTGGTGCAGATGCATAAGGATATTTGTATGATGAGTGACTGTGAACATGACCATGATGGTTGTGTAGTTTGTAGTGTGAACCCAAGAGGGTGTGATGTATTGAAAAGGGACATCCAACGTTTGATGGATGAAGGCATGATCCAGATTGTTCAATCTCGTCATGTAGATGACGACGTCAATGTCATAGTGCCCGTTTTCAAACAACAAGAGCGGTTGGTAGTTCAATATCATAGCAGCAATAATAACAATGTCAGTCAAAGATCAGTATCGCCGTTGGTAATACGGTTAGCGGGCCCAGTCCCGTATTCATCTGATAAGGTTGTACCGTAGCAGTACAATGCTATAATGATAAAGAACGGTCAAGAGGTCCCGTTACCTACAACTAGTTCAGTAGTGAGCATTGTCGATGTTACGAAGGTGACCCGCAGTGGTCGAGTGTTTGGGCCGGTGGTCCCAGAAAATAAAGAGGAAATGACTGTTGGTAAGAAGGTGGAGGTACCTAATGTAGATCCAATTGGTTGTTCAAAAGATAAGTCTGGTGAGTCCAGCAACTTGAAAGCCAATGATGATGATGAGGTACTTCGATTAATAAAGAGAAGCGAATTTAATGTGGTTGAGCAGCTGCTCCAGACTCCCTCAAAGATCTCCCTGCTGTCTCTGCTTTTGAATTCTGAAGCGTACAGAGAAGCACTACAGAGAGTTCTTGAAAAAGCATACGTAGAGCATGATGTTACTGTGGATCAGTTCGATCATATCCTGGCTAACATCACCTCATGCAATAATTTGAGCTTTTGCGATGAAGAACTCCCTGAGGAGGGAAGAAATCATAACTTGGCTTTGCATATTTCAATGAACTGCAAGGAAGATGCTTTGTCAAATGTGCCTGTTGACACCGGTTCGTCACTGAATGTGCTTCCGAAGTCAACTTTGTGAAAGCTATCTTACCAAGGAGCGCCCATGAGGTATAGCGGTGTAATCGTCAAAGCATTTGATGGTTCGTGCAAGACAGTAATTGGTGAAGTGAACCTTCCAATCAAGATAAGTCCGAGTGATTTTTAGATTTCTTTTCAAGTAATGGATATCCACCCGACCTACAACTGTTTATTAAGAAGGCCATGTATTCATGAGGCAGGGGCTATTACCTCCACTCTACTTCAGAAATTGAAATTTGTCAAGAATGGCAAGCTGGTGATTATTGGAGGAGAAAAGGCGTTGTTGGTTAGCCATTTGTCATCTTTCTCGTATGTTGAAGCTGAGGATTAGGTTGGAACTCCGTTCCAATCCTTATCTATTACTATTGAGAAGAGAATTAGGACACCTATGTCCTCGTTGAAAGATGCTCAGAAGATTGTTGAAGAAGGAACTGTTGATCAGTGGGGGCGCATGGTAGAGGTCTCCGACAACAAGGGCAGAACCGGTTTGGGGTTCCAGAAAGGTTCATCAATTGCAAGATCTGAAGATATGCAACTTAACTTCCATAGAGGAGGGTTCATTCATGACAATGAATAACACTTAGCTACTGTGCTAGACCATAGCGAAGAGGAAGACTGCACCAACTTTGTAACGCATGGAAAGACATGCAACAATTGGAATGTCGTTGATATTCCTGTTATTTGCATCAATCTAAGTAATTGCTTTTATATTTTAAAAATCCTTATCCTATTCCTAAGGGAGAAGTGAACATTGTTTGGGCATTTTAAATTGATCATCAATAAAGTTAATTATATTCATCCACATCTTTGATGTTTAATTTTACTTTTTGCTTTATTCTGAAAATGGTAATCACAAAAAATATAAATAAACAATATAATTATCCATCTACATAATATTTGGTGACAAATTCACTTCTCTAAAATCAAAATATCATATCATTATGCAGGTTGGTTCCTAACCCCATTAAATACAATGATCCTTCTCCTTCTCCAAATTTTGAATTCTCTATGTTTGAGGCCGAAGAGGAAAGTGATGAAGAAGTGAGTGATGAATTGACTCGTCTTCTTGAGAAAGATGAGAAGATTATTCAGCCGTTTGAAGAGCAGATTGAGCTAGTCAACTTGGGTTCCGAAGATGATGTGAAGGAGGTCAAGATTGGGTCTCGACTGTGTCCAAATGCTAAGAAGGGGTTGATTGATCTTCTTCGAGAGTATTCAGATGTGTTTGCTTGGTCCTATCAAGACATGCCAGGTTTGGATTCTGAGATTGTGGAGCATAGATTGCCGTTAAGCCAGAATGCCCGCCAGTCAAGCAGAAGTTGAGAAGAACGCATCCTGATATGACTATGAAGATCAAAGAGGAAGTGCAAAAGCAAATTGATGTCGGTTTCCTTGTAACCGCTGAGTATCCGCAATGGGTGGCCAATATTATGCCTATGCCAAAGAAAGATTGAAAAGTACGCACGTGTGTTGACTATAGAGATTTGAATAAAGCCAGTCCAAAATATGATTTCCCTCTGCCACACATTGATATGTTGGTAGACAATACTGCTAAATTCAATGTCTTTTCGTTTATGGATGGATTTTCCGGATATAATGAGATCAAAATGGTACCCAAAGATATGGAGAAGACCATACTCAGTACACCCTGGGGAACATTTTGTTGTAGAGTGATGCCTTTCGGTTTAAAGAATGCTGCTGTGACTTACTAGAGAGCAATGACTACTCATTTCCATGATATGATGCATAAAGAGATTGAAGTTTATGTCGATGACATGATTGCTAAATCTATTAATGAAGAGGAACATATTGAACATTTGTTGAAGTTATTCCAGCGTTTGAGGAAGTATTAACTCCGCTTGAATCCTAATAAGTGTACTTTTGGTGTTCGTTCTGGTAAGTTGTTGGGCTTTATTGTCAGCGAGAAGGGTATTGAAGTTGATCCTGTCAAAGTCAAAGCAATATAAGAGATGCATGCGCCCAAAACTGAGAAGCAAGTCAGAGGTTTTCTCGGCCGCTTGAATTATATTTCCAGATTCATTTCCCACATGACAGCCACATGTGTGCCTATATTCAAGCTTCTTCAGAAAGATCGGTCTTGTGATTGGACCGAAGACTGCTAGAAAGCTTTTGATAGTATCAAAGAATATTTGCTTGAACCTCCGATTTTGCCTCCACCTTTGAAGGAAGACCGTTGATCATGTATTTGACTGTGCTCGAAGATAGTATGGGTTGTGTTCTTGGTCAGCAAGATGAGACTGGAAAGAAAGAATTTGCAATTTACTACCTCAGTAAGAAGTTCACCGACTGTGAGACTCGGTATTCTATGCTTGAAAAAACTTGTTGCGCATTGGCTTGGGCTGCTAAGCGTCTGCGTCAATACATGTTGAATCATACTATATGGTTGATATCCAAAATGGATCCAATCAAGTATATATTTGAGAAGTCTGCTTTAACTGGAAGGATTGCCCATTGGCATATGTTGTTATCAGGGTATGATATCGAATACCGATCTCAGAAAGCGATCAAAGGTAGTATCTTGGCTGACCATTTGGCTCACCAACCAATTGAAGATTATCAGTCAGTGCAGTATGATTTTCTTGATTAAGAGATTTTGTACTTGAAAATGAAAGATTATGATGAACCAGTGCTTGAAGAAGGGCCAGAACCTGGTTCCCGTTGGGGAATGGTGTTTGATGGAGTGGTTAATCAATATGGAAATGAAGCTAGATTGACTTTCAAGTGCACAAACAACATGGCAGAATATGAAGCTTGCATTATGGGGCTTGAAGAGACCATGAATCTCAGAATCAAGTATTTGGATGTCTTCGGTGATTCGGCTTTGGTTGTGAATCAAATCAAAGGAGAATGGGAGACAAATTAACCCGGCTTAGTACCATATAGAGATTATGCGAGGAGGATTTCAACTTTCTTTTCAAAGGTTGAGTTTCATCATATCCCTCGAGATGAAAACCGGATGGCAGATGCTCTTGCAACGTTGGCGTCAATGATTGTAGTGAAGTATTGGAATGAAGTTCCCAATTTGTCTGTGACGCGTCTTGATAGGGCAGCTCATGTGTTTGCTATTGAAGAGATCAAAGACGAGAAGCCATGGTATTATGACATCAAATGTTTCCTCCAAAGTCAAATTTAACCTCCTGGGGCATCTTTGAAAGATAAGAAGACTTTGAGAAGTATAAGACCCCAATTTTGACCCTAAGATCCCTCATGGCATCATAACATTGCATTTGCATAGCCTCGAGGATCGTAAGCATCTTGGCTCCTTACCTTTGGGGTGGGGTCTCTTGTGAGTGGTTTGAAATCATCAAGCATACTTGAATTGTATATCATTGCTTTTTCTCATTTTATTTACTAACCAAAAGCACAAAAATATGTCACTAACATCTTTGGTTTGTAGCTTGAGCAGTCACAAGGTCTAAAGCTTCTAGGAGATCCTATGTGCATTGATATGACCAAGAGAAGATGAAGGCAAAAATGGCAATGGTTCCCAAAGCTCTCATTCATCAAATATGCCTCCCAAGCATCTCAATTTATCATTTTGACTAAAGCAAATCAAAGGGTTTGAGGTTTGTTTCCCAAGGAAACCCTAATTCATCTATTCATTAACTGTGCCTTGCTCATGAAGCAACCTCAACCCATGGTCAAATACAATCAAGGGAAGTTCTTTAATTCATAATTTAATGCATATTTGAAACTTATTTTAGTGCCATCAATCATCAATTCATCAAGATATGAGTTTTGGACTTGAGAAGTTGATCAGTCAATTCATCTGACTATTTGGAAATGAACTGAGACCTAACTTTTAATGTGTTGGTCAAAAGTAGATGACCCCAAGAGAAAACATGTTCTTAAGAACCATATCAACAACTTTCATGTTCATCAAAATTTGATTTGAATCTTGGAAGGTCATCATCCATTCCAAGACATTATAGGTCATTTTGACTAAAACCCTAATTTTAGGTCGACTTCCCAAGGACATAACTTCTTCATTTTTCATGATTTTGAGGTGAGATAAAATTAATTGGAAATATTAAGATGTTTATTTAAAATGTTATGTTTAGAAAAATTGCAAAATCCCAAAATAAATACATGTGATAATGCAAAACATTATAGGTCACTTTGGACCAAATGCATTGAAATGTGAAAAAGTCCAACTTCAAGTGCCCATAACTTCTTCATCAAAAATCCAAATGATGCAAACTTTAAGTCCAAATTGATTTCCTTGAAAAGATCTAAAACTTTAATGTTGAAGATTTTGTCATTTGGAGCTTACATCATTGAGACAGAAGGGCTTGAATTTTGGCTAAATTTGAAAATTCCACATATGCATATTTTGCACCCTACACTTCAAGTTCAATTTTCACTAATTTCCAAGGCCCAAATGGAGTTTTGATCAACATGAAATTTGTTCCTTATGCAATAAGCTTTCCAACCATTACTCATAAGGTTGCATTTTAATTTTGGACATGGCATTTTCGAGAAATTCAATGTAATAGTGCATTTTGTGAAAATCATTTCAATTGCCATGCATGAGCTATAACAGTCCAATCTGCACGTCCATTCTCATTCCCTTTGACATAAGCTTGCAATTCCAAGTGGAATTGGGCCCTCCATGCGCCTGTACAGGCCCATGCATGGAGGCCCTTTCCATCCATGCACACGATTTGATCATGCAACTCAACCTTGCTCAGCTATAAATACAAGGCCTTAGCTTCATAATTTCTCAACCTAAAGGCGCCCCAATTGCTGCTCAACTGAAAACTCAACCCTCACTAAAGGAACTATTGCATTTCTCTTCCAATTTTTCAGATCTGAATTTTGATTTCATTGATCAATCTTTAGATCTCAAAGTTCCTAAACCTTTTCTACTTGATCTATAGTGCTTACTGTTTGCAAAAGAATCCAAAGATCTTGACTCAAATCCTTGCAATTCAAAGGTTTTCTTCAACTAAATTTTTCTTCGAACCAGCTTGTATAGTGTACCATTTTCTTTGTTATTGTGTGATCTGAAGTCCTCTGCATAGAGGCAACATTATTGTGCTTTCAATTTTTGAAAATCATGAAGTTCACTTGAACACCACAAAATTTCTACTTCTGATTTCTCTCAATCTAGAGATCTAGAATGAAATTGAGTGGTATAGGGGTGATGTACATCACCCCAGCTTTCGAATGATACCTGGATCGTGCATTTTGGTTAACTTTTTTTTCTCTGCAATTTTTGAACCTCGCCTGAGCTGGCCGGAGAAGACGGTGGCGCTGGTCACCGTCTGTTCTCCAGATTCAATCAGAGCGTTCCATTTCATTTTCCAGATTGAATCCCAGTTGTGCCATGTTATGACTTTTCATAATGCCACATGTGATGCATTGACCAAGGTGCAAGGTAGGCGCGCGCGTTTGGACACTTTGATCTGCCAGCTCAATTAATGAGCTCAGATCCAACGCTCCACACTTTTTCTCATTTTCTATTTTCTGATTTTAAATTTCTTTTATTTCTTTTAATTCCATTTTATTTTAAAAATTCATATCTCTCTCATCATTTGTCCAAAAATTATGGGACCAATTTCATTTTTCTCCTTTTAATTTCTACTTTCTAAAAAAGATTTTTAATTTTTTTAATTTTATCATTTGATATTTTTTAGTAATTTTCTCTTTTTTGGTTATTTTTAATTCACTTTAAATAGTTTTTGATATCCAAAAAATACAAAAATATTTTTCCAACCTTTTTGAATGATGATAGATCTATGAAAAATATTCTCATCAGCTTATTAATTGATTTGAGATTTTAATTCAATTAGGTTATTTTTTTTGCATTTTTAATTGATTTAAAATAGTTTCTGACTTTTAAAAATGCTGAAATTTTTTGTCAAACTTTGTTTGACCTTGTTGAACTTGGGATAATTCACTTGGACTTTTCAAAGTTGATTTGAAGTGAGTTTGAAGTTTGACCTTTCTTTATTACTTTAATTCAAGTTTTATTTTAAATATTAAAAATGCAAAAAACTATTTTATTTGTTTCTTGACTTCTAATTCTCATTTTGCTTTTGTTTTTCATTGTTTAACCTTGATCTTCTCTATCTTTGGTCAACACTTGTTGATTGGTACATACCATTTCCATTAATGCACTTTAATTCTTCATATTCTTCTTCTCCTTCTTCTTTTTCTTTTTCTTTTTTTGATCAATGAGTTAAAGATTGGTGGTTAGCATTGATTAGGGAGGTTTAATCTTCCTTGATTCAAATCCAATTCATCTTGATCATGGATCAAGTGAATGGCTTTGCATTAAGGATAGATTGCTTCCTAAATCATGCAAAGAACCTAAATCAATACAAGATCATTTCTCATCTTCTTTTTGGCATGGCAAGTTGTTGGAGTTTGATTCACTAATCAAGACCTCTAACTTGTGTTGTTGCCTACATTATTATTGACCGGCCTCAAATAGTTGTGACTTCTACATAAGTCCAATTACGATTGCTTAACATAGCGCTAAATTTGCCTTATGGCACACTAACTATTAACACTAACCATTAACTATTAATATTTAATTCTTGCTCTTTACATTTATGCAATTTACTATTCTTGTACATATTAATCATTTTCTTTTCCCTTTGCTCATTTGAGCACATGTTTATGTTAATGCAATTTGCCTTTTGCTCACTTGAGCACATAATTGTGTATATATTATTGTGCTTGTATTTTGTTGTGATTGTTGTGAACCCAATGCAAAGAAATGGACAAATGGACTTAGTTTCTAGGACATTCCCTATGCAAAATTGGAGTAAAAGGACCTTAATGTTGAGGATGGATTAGAAGGAACAAACATCTAAACTCACTCTTGTCCATTCTTGATTTACTTCATAAGACTCTTTGATATGTCTGTGCTTTTGTGCTAGTGGATCCTATGAGAACTCAACTTGAAGAATCATTGCCATGTTCATCAAAGTGAAGGATACAAGAGGCATTGGGGATCTCCTAAGAAGCTTGTTTGATTATGTTGATTGCTTGAGCTTATACCTATTTTGCTTGCATATTCCAAAGAATGGGAGCTACTTGGATCATCAATATGATCTCAAGAGAGGAACTCCATTTGTGGTCTTGTTTCTTATCCCTCATCTCTTGTATGATTAGGACTTTAGCCATTTTTCTTCTTCCCTCCACTCTAACCCAAGCCAAAACTTTTGTGCAAACATTTAACACTTGTTTTCAAACATTAGAAACCTAAGCCTTATGCTTTTGATTCTCAAACTTTCTTTTCATAACACTTATTTTGAATTGAATCTTTAAATCAACTTTGACCATATTTTGTAAATACTTTTCATTGGTAAATAGTCATTCAAATCCCCTTTTTTGTGGTTTCAATGGCCACTTTCTAAACTCAAAACTTTTTCATAACCTTTAGCTATTAGGTTTGAGTTATCCTTGAGGTAGATATAATACTCACCTATATCCTTAGTGATGGACAATGAGTCTTCCATGCTTATTATAGGGTTAACCCCTCACTAGCGTGTTGAAGCTATCCTCACATGGTGGATTTGTGGTTTTAGGTTGAGTTTTCTCCCTTGGATAACAAAAGACCTTAAGGCTTTTGGACCAACCGATTCACCAACTCATTTTGAGATTTTTACCCCGAACTACGAGGTTTTGATCCTAATTTTTTTAAGATGGTACGTAGGCAATGGGTTTATCCATCCAAACACAAAAATGTAAATAACTTGTATATTCTCTTCTCATCTCTTCAATCATGTTTGCACAAATAAATTTTCACAAAATACCAACCTTACAACAAATGTGAAAAGGGCTCCCTAGGAGTACCTAGGATGTTTTGGGTGCTTAAAACCTTCCCATCGCATAACCAACCCCCTTACCCCGATCTCTGACATTTTTACTAGTTTTTGATTCGATAAAACTTTTAGGTTTTTGTTCGCTTTCTAACCATTCCTTTGGATAAATAGAAGTGCGGTGGCGACTCGACTTGTATGGTTTACCTTAGATTTAGTCAATATCTCTAATGGTAACGAATACCCCGTGTCGTACCACAAATTTTGACCACTTTTTCATTTTTATTGTTTGACCGACACTAACACATCCAGAGCATACCAGTCACCTGGTCAAGTGACATAAAAAGTCAAAAGGTAGACCATTTTGATTTTTTAGTCCCTCTTAGGAGTTGATTTTAGTTTAAGGGTATTATTTAGATTTTAAAAAAAACATAATTTGTTGGAGCATGCTAAAAAGGGTATTATTATTAATTTTTAGGAAAGTTAGTAGGGTTATTAATCAAGATAATATGTGTTATTTATAAAAAAAAAACAATTAATTAGGGGTAATATTTACTTAATAAAAGTATAAATTGATGAAATTATAGAGGTTTTAATATTATAATTAACTCTCATTAACATATTAGTATTATGATTCCATTTTATTTCAACTAAATACATTGGTCCAATTGGTAAAAGAGGAATTTTAAGAAGTTAGAATGGAAAGGTCATGTGTTCAAATCTTATCTTTCTTACTTTTTCCTTTTTTATGTGTTTTAATTATCAAAATCACAAAAAAATTTAAAATTTGCATTTTTTTATCTTTTACTAATTAATTTTCGTATTTTTAATATATATATTTTTAAAAATTGATTTTTTCACTTTTTTGCATTTTATTCAAAAAAATAGTTAAAAATTATTTAAAATAAAAAATATCAAAAGTGTCCAGGTTCAATGTATTTTGTCAATTTTTCAGATCTGATTTCTGATTGGTTGTGCTTCATCACAATTAATTCATTTCCATTTATACTGACCTAATTTGTCCTATAAATATGACTCCTTTTTCTCACAATAGAGGAGGGGGGAATTACACAGGGTTTCATATGAGTTTCACAAAGTCTCAAACTTTTGCTCAAGGGTTCCAAATTTTATTTTTGCGTTTTAATTCTTTCTACATCTTTTAATTTAATCTTTTGGCCATATGATGATTTCTGATGGCGATTTCTTTTTATACTTTTTATTTTTTCCAATACCACATGATGATCATCTGATGGTTTGTTTTTCTATATCACTCTTCTTTTATTTATTTTTTATCGTTTTTAGATTATCTGCTAATATATTTTTTTATTTTTCTTATAATTTACTAATGATAGTTTTTACTAATAATTTACAATCAATTTTTTTTTGTAAGTAATAGGAATCAATTACTACTCTACCACATGATGATTATCTAATGGGTTTTTTTTCTTTCTTTTTATTATTTTTATTTTTTTAATTATAATTTAATTATTTATTAACAAAATTTCTTATTTATAATCTAGAATAATTATTTTACTAATAATTTACAATTCTTGTAAATATTAAACAAATCAACTCAATCATATTAAACGTTACTATTCCCAGATCCACAATTTATAAACTCAGTCCCTAAAAGTTCTTGCTCTTCACATTGAAGAACAAGAACACCAAAACCCTAAAGCCTCCACCATCATCACCAATCTTTTTGAAAGGGCAAGAGCAAAATAAGGGTAATAACGAGAATGCCAAAACGAGAAGGCCAAAAGCATGAAGAGCAAGGAAAAGTAAATGAAGAATCTTATCACCGGGGACTCTCCTCCCCGTAGGTTGGTTGTCTCATATCGCATAATTATTTAAAGTACTGTCTTCTTTGTTGTGGTATGAATATTGAATTTGTTTTTTTCTATTTAGTGATTAACTTGATAATTACCATTATTCTAATCATATTTAGAAAATTTCATTAAAAAAAAATTATGTTTACAAACAATCAAGTTTCATCATATTTTAATAACTAATTTGTTCTGTACATATCTCCATTAAAAAAACGATAACAGTTTTGATTAAATCATTTCAAATTAAATAATAGTTTGTTTTGATAAACTTTTTAAAATCTATTTTAAATAGAATAAAATAAATAAGAAAACAATAATATTTTAACTCACGTATTTAAAATTTAAAATATAAATAACACATAAATAGGTTTTATTTAATCCAAAAATATAAAAATGTTTTAGTACATTCATTCTAATTCAAAAATATTTATTTTTCCTTTAAATTAAAAAAAAAATAATCTTTCTTTTAAAGTCAAGAATCAAAACAAAAATACACAAAAACTTATATAATTAAATGTTTATTCAGGATTTTTAATTAAGATAAGAATATAACTAAGATAATTAGGCATAGTTAGGGTTAAATGAGACTATTATAATTCATATATAACTAATATAAAAAAAATATAATTAAAGAATTACAAAAAATATAATTAAGGAATTAGGGATAACATGGGATAATTTTATGGGATAAAACATTATGTTTTTAAGGGATAAAAACAAGGGATAAAATTTATGGGATAAAATCATGAGATAATTTTAGGGATAAATATTCAGGGATAAATTTTTATGGTTTAGGGATAAATAATCGGGATAAAGAATATGATATTTTGTTACTTTATAATCACATAATATTGTTATGGGTTATTTTCTGAAATTAAAATAATCATCATATTTTTGTAAATTAACTAAGGGATAAAATCGGGATAAGGGATATATCGTATGACATCTTATTTAATTTTATTAATCAAATTAAATTATATTTTCCAATCAAATGGGACAAGTACATGGGATAAAACTCTAAGGTTTTCAAGGGTTAAATTGGGGATAAAATCGGGATACAGGGTTATGTCTAATATTCTAGTAAAATCAATAATTTATTTTCTTAATTAAATATTGTTTTTACAAACAATCATGGGATAAAATCAAATTTAACACACTTCAAACTATAAGTCATCTGCCCTAGTGCATCGAGGCATTTTTTTTCCAAAAATCAATTACTTTTCTGCCTTTGATGCGCGAGAACTTTTAAGGGATAACAACAACAAACAAACAAATATTTTTTAGACGAACTACGGGGCTCTGATCCTTCAATAAATTTGAGGGTACGTAGGCATAGAGTTGTAAGACTCTAGCGAGTATAATAATCAAAAACATTTTTTAGGGATTCTCTTACTATAATAATAAAATATTTTTGTAAATAAATAAATAATTAAAGAATTAACAAATATTAAAGCAAACTTTCCTTATAAACACACTAACCCTCTAACAAAAGGAGGATCCCATTGAGTACAATGGAGGTAAGGGGTGCCTAACACCTTCCCCTTACTTAACCGACTCCCGAACCTAGTATCTCACCTTTAACTTATAGGTTTTATCATTATTTCCCAGTTCCTTAGGAACGAATAAAGGATGGTGGCCACTCTGTCATTTTTTCAGCCGCGACAGCTGGCGACTCTGCTGGGGATATCCTTATACTTTCCCTAAAGAGAGTCCATCCTAACCTTGGGTTTTAGGGTTGTGCTTGTTTCTATGTGTATTTTCTTTCCTTTGTTTACGTTTTTATTTATTTGTTGACTTTATTTTTTATTATATTATTTTGCATGTCATATCATATTGATAGGGATTTTCAAAGGCGTGAAGCCAAAACCCAGGCTTGAGAAAAAATATAAGCTTAAGTAAGGGGTCGTCCTGTCTCGGCCACCGGGGTTTTCATCCCGTAGGGTCTTTGATGACGATTCTGCCCAGAATAGATCAATTCAAAAGGGTTGTCATGAGAAGGCCATCACTTCTTCATGATAAAACTTTGAGTTTGGTCCATGACTCTGGGGACCTCTTCTAGAACCCTCTTAACTTAGGGTGACCTTATGTTATCAACCTGCAAAGGTCGCTACTAAGGTCCCGCCTAGACGAGACTTATCCCGAAGGATTACCGTAGGAAGGCTTGCTCCTTCTCATGGTAAAACAAGGGTATAATCCATGACTCTAGGACTATTATCTTACCCAAAGCTTTATATCCTACAAGTGAGGGGATTGGGTAGTCTAAGCCTAGATCTGACATATCATAAGGAATCTACCCTTAACTAGGTCATGCTTGCATATTATCTTACATATCCCGAAACTCGTTTGAGTTTCCCACTCCGATCATTATCCCTACCTACAAGGAGCCTTCTTAAACAAGGTGTCCTTATATTTGGCTTTTTTCTTAAATCCATATGTGGGTTCTATATCCATCACAATCTCTAAACCCGTGTGGGTTCTCCTATATGTCATTGTCCTAATGTGACAGTTGCATTGCATCTTAAAAAAAAACTTTTAGCATACCTTCAAAGTAAAAAATAAAAAAAAATATTTTTGCATACCCATGCTTTTTCGTGCATTTGCATACATACATATACATTTGCATATCCTTTCCGCTTTCTCCCCTATCCAGCTAGCAAGTCTCCCGATGCTCGCAAATGAACTTGCCACATGTCTCAAGAAGAGCAAGTACCATTTAGGAGAGAAGGTAACCCTTTGCCTTGCAAGCCACCGACCTATCCAATGCCCTAAATATAATGAACCTGGATGATGTCACCCTAACAAGGTCTGCAACAATATCTTCTTCAACAACAACCCTATACGCCTCATTAATCACAACAAAGGAAGCTTGGAAGGAAATTGGATCTTATACTAATGTCTCATGACTTAATCAGAGGTTTCCTAGTAGGACTACAACCGAATAATCTCTCTCCTCGTCTATACCCTAAAAGTCATTGTGAGAATGCTTGTGTGAGCACAAAATACAGGACCTATAATTGACTTTCAAAGAGGGAGCCCCATTGGTGAATGGTTACCCTTACTTTAACAAAGTGCAAGGACATCAAAAAAGGCATCCCCTAAAGACAGTGGATCAACAATGAAGCTCATCCCTGGAATCAATAGACTTTATCATTGCTAGTTGTAATTTCTTTTTTGCTAAGGGTTGTTTGTATTTAAAATTTGTACTCTTTGAAAAGTAATTTTAATAAAACGAGCATGCATATTTTTGAATCAATCCATTCGTTTACACTCTCTTCTATGCCATCACTTGCTAAAAAATCAAAATTTTCCATTTCACTTTTACCTCTTAACAAACTTAAGAGGAGAATGATGTAATAAATAACTGAATTTGCTGAGTATGCTTCTAATAGTAAGACCTGGCTGATGATGTAAGGCATTGTTTCGCTTCCCCAAACACTGGAGAAATAAGGAGTTAATCCGTAGTCAACCCCCTCGAGCCAGAAGTTGGTATTTCTTTTTCAATTTATAAAAACCCTTAATATTAACCAGGGGCAGGGTAGTTTTAATTAAGTCAATGATGCATTCTATTCTCAAGAGAACTATTCCATAATAACATCAGTAAGAGGTTCAAGCAACATCTTCCTTACACCATTCAACATCGAGGAAGCAATAAGGACAAAGCTAGCAATAGCTAACATGGCAGTCACAACCTTCAAAATCAAAAGTAACTATCACAAGAGTTGTTTAAAAAAAGAAGCCCTCTAAGTTAAAAAGAAAACCTAAAAATTTGACTTAGGCAAAAGTTAGGGCATCATGTTAAAAAAATAGCCCGCTAAGTCAAAAACCAAAACGGAGTTGACTTAGGCAAAAGTTAGGGCATCGCGATAGACCACAATTCAAAAGAATTGGTCCATGCAAAAATAGGGATTAAAAAGCGAAAAAATAAAAACGGAAATAAGCTTGTAAGTGAAAGTAAGTGATTGCCACCTCAAGAATCTCATCAGTACTGGAATTATTACATCTACTTCCATCATTATCTATCAAAATTCTCTTGTAGACTAAATGCATTTGTTGAATTAATTGGATTTAGGAATGAAGATCATCAAGGAGAAGGGGTGGGATAAAATTAAAATTTGAGCCTTATATCTTTTGTTTCATAAACCGTGAACCAGGCCACGTTATAACATTTAAAAGTCCTAATTGAAGCTAGGTTCACTATGAAAGCATACTCGGCAAAATCGTTACACTAACTCCAAATGTTTGTTAAATCATTTATAACCATCTTGTTTTATCACATTTTCACATCTTCATTTGTGCCAACCTCATGGCCATATATCATATGTATACACCATGTTCGTTTTCCATAATAATTTTCAATTTCAAAAACTTGCATGAGCATGATGTTATAATTACTTTTCAAAAAGAACATTTTTCTCACAAATCAATACTTAGAACCAAGGAAATATCAACAATGGTCTGATCAGGGCCACACCACTTCGAGACATTATGGACTAGGGGAAAGTCACCTAAGGATCCTTCCAATTAGAGGGAAAATCCTTATAATCATAGGGGCACATCATCTGAAGATCCTATTGATTAGAGGAGAAACCTTTCAATATTGGATACACCTATGTCAAATAACATCCATGACCCTCATGATCATGGACATACCTTTCAAGACTCTCATACTGGGGCATACCAACTCAAGGGCATAATGAGGTCGATCACTCCAAAAAGTCATCTAATTCGGGGCATATTTTTCAAAGATTCAAATACTGGGGCAATTCATACAAAGGTCACATCGCAGCATTGTAGGATCCAAGTTCCTTCTTATAATACTCCTCTAGACCCTAATAATCAGAGACATACTTTTCAGGATTCATATACCGGGGCAATCCATATCAAAGTCATACTACATCATGATAGGATCCAAGTTCCTTTTCAGGAAATACCCTCCAAGCCTTTATCAATCTGGGACAGACCGCCGTAAGGCTTGATCAAAAGAGACCACTTCAAAAGAACAATTTATCTAGGGCAATATCATTCTAAGGGTTGATTATTCAAGGACGGATCTCTCCAAGGCTAAAATTACGGCATGACATCTCAAGTGCATGGTATTGGCTAAGTCACTTCAAATTCGTATTGACATGAATTTCTTCAAAGACCTAACAGACAGGGGAAACTATGGGATACTACAGGGACAATCCCTCTCAATACTTTCAAGATGCATGTACAAGCTCTTTCATACATCATCAGTCATCAAGTTCATAACGAATATCGGGAAGTCATGCTAGCTCAATACCACATTACCATTTTTGACAAATAGCATTGTAATACAAGTTACCTCTCTAAGCCTTGACAACTCTGAGTCATCACAGGCGCACTTGTTGACACATTCAAATCATTGTCATGCATTAATCATGTCGCTACACTCTAGCGTCAAATCGTGCATATCATCTCATTCATCTAGCACATTCCCATAACATGAATCTAACATCTACACAAGCCCAATCTTACTTGGCACCACACAAAAGCCTAATCTTACTTGGCACCTATATCCTAAAAACCCAACCTCATTTGACATTCATCATAAAAGCCCAACTTCGATTGGAATCTCACAAAAGCCTAACCTTGCTTGGCACTCAAGACCTACAAATGGCCCAATCTTCAGCGGTGCAACCCGAGACTAATACATCATGTGCATCAATCATTGCATTAATACATCATATCAAGTGTAGCATATCCATTAATGTGGATCATTACACCATACAAACACATAACATGCATACATAACATAGATACATAACACAGACTGAAACTCAAGACTCATCGTGAGAGTATGGATATCCCCAACTAATCGGTGATAGATCTCAGTCCAAGCTTCTCCCGAGTTTTGTTTTCATTGTACACCCAGTGGGTTAGTCTTAAGGAAAATTCCCCCGCAAGTATCCTTGGAACTCATTCTCCAAGCAGAAAACACTTAGCAACATTGTCCCCAGTATGCCCTAATGGTATATAATTCCTTCACCAGATCCTTGCAAGGATTTCTTAGAGCTTTCTCCAACACCCGCGCTCCTTAGGGAACCTCGCCTCGAAGCATATTCCCTAGTAGACAGTCATCTTACGTGACACCATTCTTCCCCATTAGGGACATCGAGTTCTTTTGTCAATCTCCTTTTATTCACGTCTTCTTAGAGAACTCCTCAATAAAAGTTCTATTACCATTGTCACTTTGGTTCTTACACCACTGTTCACTTTGGTTCTTACACTATTATCACTCAGTCACTTTGGCTCTTACACCGTTGTCATTTACTCACTTTGGGTTTTACGTCGTTTTCATCCCATCATTTTGGTTTTTACACTGTTTATCAATTCATTTGTACGGTTTCTTATACCGTTTGTCATTTCAGTTTACGGTTCTTCTACCGTTGTTACTTCTTTTAGTTCTTATACCACTATCACTACTCTCGGGGTTTTACAATAATGATAATTTATTTAGCATTGGTTCTTATATCGAGGATGATTGAATTCTCAATCCCCAGCTATACAAGTACAATTCCCAAGCAAGAATGCTTATTGGGCTTCCCCAATAAGTAACTATCTCCATAGAGCCTTGTCAATAAAGGACTTTCCCAACAAACTCACTCACCGTGAGTCGTCAGAGGAATATATCCATTAGTATGTCATCCTGAATGATCGTTATCAACTATTGAGCGTGTATTCACCTCTTACATCTCCAACTTATTAACTTATCCCATACGAGGGATATGTTCCATCAAATGCACCAGGCTTTTATCAAAGGGTTACACCGGGGTTTTTCAAGGGGTTCCACCAAGGGTTTCATCGAAGAGTTTTTACCAGGAGTTCCATTAGGGGTTTCATCAAAAGTATATAGGATTTTCATCAATGGGTTCTACCAAGGGATTTTATCAAAGGAGTTTTATCAAAGGGGTTCAATCAAGGGGTTTTCATCAGAGATTATCCGCCGAGGGTTCACTAGGGTTTTACCAAGAAGTTTCAACAAGGTGTTAATATCAAAGGGGTTTCATCATGGATTTATCAAAGGGTTTCACCGGAATTTTCTATCAAAGGGTTTCCGCCAGAATTTTATCAAGGGATTTTATCAAAAGGCTTTGTCAAGGGATTTTATCAAAAAGGGTTTATTAGGAATGTCATCGAAAGATTCCATTAAGGGGTTCTGCAAGAATTTTACCAAGGGGTTTCATCCAAAGTGATCAAGGTATCAGTAGAGTACTACCCAATTCCCGTAAGATGATCGAATGGTCATGGGAATTGTATACAAGTTTCACCTAGAAGGGTTAAGATTGATCAAAAAGGGTTTCATTAATAGGTTTCACCAAAGGTTCCATTAAGGGTTTCATCAGGGATTTCATCGGATTTTTATCAAAGGGGTTTCATCATGGTTTTATCAAAGGGTTCTACCGGGATTCCACCAGGTTTACATTGTGGGTTTCACCAAGGATTTTATCAAGGGTTTCATCAAAGGATTCTATCAAGGAGTTCTATCAGGAATTTCATCAAGGGGTTCTATCAAGGGGTTTCACCAGATTTCTATCAAGGGATTTCATAAAGGGATTTCATTAAAAAAGTTTTATCAAAGGTTTCATCTAAAAATTCTATCCGAAGTTTCATCAAAGGATTCTATCAACGAGTTCTATCAACGAGTTCTATCAAGAGTTTCATCAAGGGGTTCCATCAGGAATTTGTCAAAGGGTCTCATTAGGGTTTTATCATCAGAGGTTCCATTAGAAGTTGTATCAGAGGTTTCATCAAGAGTATTGCCAAGTATTTTTATCAGGGGTTCTACCAAGGTTTATCAAACAACGGCCGGAGGGTCGTCAGAGTCCTACGCAATTTCAGTAACATGATCGGATGATCATAAGAATTATATACAATTTTCACCCAGATTGACTGAAATTAATCGCCAGGGTATTATTGGGGTTCCATCAAAGGTTGGTCTGGATGCCAATAGAGCATCAAGGATAGTTCAATCATTGTGTTTTCCCATAATCTACTGACAACATGGTCAAAATTCGGGTCTCTCTCTATATTTAATAATCTTCCACCATGAGAAGATGAAGACTCAACGTCATCATCCTCTCAGTTTGAAGCTGATTAAATAGGGGCAGCTGTCGTACCCCAAATTTTGACCACTTTTTCATTTTTATTGTTTGATCGACACTAACACATCCAGAGCATACCAGTCACCTGGTCAAGTGACATAAAAAGTCAAAAGGTAGACCATTTTGATTTTTTAGTCCCTCTTAGGAGTTGATTTTAGTTTAAGGGTATTATTTAGATTTAAAAAAAAACATAATTTGTAGGAGCATGCTAAAAAGGGTATTATTATTAATTTTTAGGAAAGTTAGTAGGGTTATTAATCAAGATAATATGTCTTATTTATAAAAAAAAAACAATTAATTAGGGGTAGTATTTACTTAATAAAAGTATAAATTGATGAAATTATAGAGGTTTTAATATTATAATTAACTATCATTAACATATTAGTATTATGATTCCATTTTATTTCAACTAAATACATTGGTCTAATTGGTAAAAGAGGAATTTTAAGAAGTTAGAATGGAAAGGTCATGTGTTCAAATCTTATCTTTCTTACTTTTTCCTTTTTTATGTGTTTTAATTATCAAAATCACAAAAAAATTTAAAATTTGCATTTTTTTATCTTTTACTAATTAATTTTCGTATTTTTAATATATATATTTTTAAAAATTGATTTTTTCACTTTTTTGCATTTTATTCATAAAAATAGTTAAAAATTATTTAAAATAAAAAATATCAAAAGTGTCCAGTTTCAATGTATTTTGTCAATTTTTCAGATCTGATTTCTGATTGGTTGTGCTTCATCACATTTAATTCATTTCCATTTATACTGACCTAATTTGTCCTATAAATAGGACTCCTTTTTCTCACAATAGAGGAGGGGGGAATTACACAGGGTTTTACACAGGGTTTCATATGAGTTTCACAAAGTCTCAAACTTTTGCTCAAGGGTTCCAAATTTTATTTTTGCGTTTTAATTCTTTCTACATCTTTTAATTTAATCTTTTGGCCATATGATGATTTTTGATGCCGATTTCTTTTTATACTTTTTATTTTTTCCAAAACCACATGATGATCATCTGATGGTTTGTTTTTCTATATCACTCTTCTTTTATTTATTTTTTATCATTTTTAGATTATCTGCTAATATATTTTTTTATTTTTCTTATAATTTACTAATGATAGTTTTTACTAATAATTTACAATCAATTTTTTTTGTAAGTAATAGGAATCAATTACTACTCTACCACATGATGATTACCTGATGAGTTTTTTTTCTTTCTTTTAATTATTTTTATTTTTTTAATTATAATTTAATTATTTATTAACAAAATTTCTTATTTATAATCTAGAATAATTATTTTACTAATAATTTACAATTCTTGTAAATATTAAACAAATCAACTCAATCATATTAAACGTTACTATTCCCAGATCCACAATTTATAAACTCAGTCCCTAAAAGTTCTTGCTCTTCACACTGAAGAACAAGAACACCAAAACCCTAAAGCCTCCACCATCATCACCAATCTTTTTGAAAGGGCAAGAGCAAAATAAGGGAAATAACGAGAATGCCAAAACGAGAAGGCCAAAAGCATGAAGAGCAAGGAAAAGTAAATGAAGAATCTTATCACCGGGGACAATCTCCTCCCCGTAGGTTGGTTGTCTCATACCGCATAATTATTTAAAGTATGAGAATGCCAAAACGAGAATGCCAAAACGAGAAGGCCAAAAGCATGAAGAGCAAGGAAAGTAAATGAAGAATCTTATCACCGGGGACAATCTCCTCCCCGTAGGTTGGTTGTCTCATACCGCATAATTATTTAAAGTACTGTCTTCTTTGTTGTGGTATGAATATTGAATTTGTTTTTTTCTATTTAGTGATTAACTTGATAATTACCATTATTCTAATCATATCAGAAAATTTTATTAAAAAAAAATTATTTTTACAAACAATCAAGTTTCATCATATTTTAATAACTAATTTGTTCTGTACATATCTCCATTAAAAAAAACGATAACAGTTTTGATTAAATCATTTCAAATTAAATAATAGTTTGTTTTGATAAACTTTTTTAAATCTATTTTAAATAAAATAAAATAAATAAGAAAACAATAATATTTTAACTCACGTATTTAAAATTTAAAATATAAATAACACATAAATAGGTTTTATTTAATCCAAAAATATAAAAATGTTTTAGTACATTCATTCTAATTCAAAAATATTTATTTTTCCTTTAAATTAAAAAAAAACATACAAAAATAATCTTTCTTTTAAAGTCAAGAATCAAAACAAAAATACACAAAAACTTATATAATTAAATGTTTATTCAGGACTTTTAATTAAGATAAGAATATAACTAAGATAATTAGGCATAGTTAGGGTTAAATGAGACTATTATAACTCATATATAACTAATATAAAAAAAATATAATTAAAGAATTACAAAAAATATAATTAAGGAATTAGGGATAACATGGGATAATTTTATGGGATAAAACATTATGTTTTTAAGGGATAAAAACAAGGGATAAAATTTATGGGATAAAATCATGAGATAATTTTAGGGATAAATAATCAGGGATAAATTTTTATGGTTTAGGGATAAATAATCGGGATAAAGAATATGATATTTTGTTACTTTATAATCATATAATATTGTTATGGGTTATTTTCTGAAATTAAAATAATCATCATATTTTTGTAAATTAACTAAGGGATAAAATCGGGATAAGGGCTATATCGTATGACATCTTATTTAATTTTATTAATCAAATTAAATTATATTTTCCAATCAAATGGGACAAGTACATGGGATAAAACTCTAAGGTTTTCAAGGGTTAAATTGGGGATAAAATCGGGATACAGGGTTATGTCTAATATTCTAGTAAAATCAATAATTTATTTTCTTAATTAAATATTGTTTTTACAAACAATCATGGGATAAAATCAAATTCAACACACTTCAAACTATAAGTCATCTGCCCTAGTGCATCGAGGCACTTTTTTTCCAAAAATCAATTACTTTTCTGCCTTTACATCGCGAGAACTTTTAAGGGATAAAAACAACAAACAAACAAATATTTTTTAGACGAACTACGGGGCTCTGATCCTTCAATAAATTTGAGGGTACGTAGGCATAGAGTTGTAAGACTCTAGCGAGTATAATAATCAAAAACATTTTTTAGGGATTCACTTACTATAATAATATTTTTTTTTGTAAATAAATAAATAATTGAACAATTAACAAATATTAAAGCAAACTTTCCTTATAAACACACTAACCCTCGAATAAAAGGAGGATCCCATTGAGTACAATGGAGGTAAGGGGTGCCTAACACCTTCCCCTTACTTAACCGACTCCCGAACCCAGTATCTCACCTTTAACTTATAGGTTTTATCATTATTTCCCTGTTCCTTAGGAACGAATAAAGGATGGTGGCGACTCTGTCATTTTTTCAGCCGCGACACCCCGCTACAAGAAGATTAGCCGGTAATTTCTACTTGAATGGTGATATACTATACAAAAGAAACTTCGACATGGGTTTGCTCATATGCGTGGATAGACACGAAGCAAACTTGTCGATTACCAAAGTGCACGAAGGTTCCTTTGGAACTCATTCCAATGGACATGCAATGGGAAAGAAGATATTGCGAGCAGGTTAATATTGGCTGAAAATGGAATTTGACTGTTGCAAGTTTGTAAAGAAATGCCACAAGTGTCAAATTTATGCTGATAAGATTCATGTTCCTCTGACACTATTGAATGTTATCTCTTCTCCATGGCCCTTTTCAATGTGGGGAATTGATATGATTGGGATGATTGAGCCCAAAGCTTCGAATGGACATCGTTTCATTTTGGTGGCAATTGACTACTTCACAAAATGGGTTCAAGCGGCATCGTATGAAAATGTAACCAAGCAAGTTGTTGTAAGGTTTATCAAGAATCAAATTATATGCCGTTATGGTGTGCCAAGTAAGATCATTACTGATAATGGATCGAACTTGAACAACAATATGATGGAAGCTCTTTGCAAAGACTTCAAGATTGCACATCATAATTCTTCTCCCTACAGACCCAAGATGAATGGGGTTGTTGAAGCTGCAAATAAGAACATCAAGAAGATTATCCAGAAGATGTTTGTCACGTACAAGGATTGGCATGAGATGCTCCCATTTGCTTGGGTATCGTACATTTGTCCGTACTTCAACAGGGGCAACCCTTTTCTCTCTTGTATATGGTATGGAAGTAGTGCTCCCCGTAGAGGTTGAGATTCCTTCATTACGTGTGCTCATGGAAGCCAAGTTGACTGAAGCTGAATGGTGTTAGACCAGGTTTGACCAGTTGAATTTGATTGAAGAGAAGAGATTAACTGCCATGTGTCATGGTCAATTATATCAGTAAAGAATGAAGAAAGCTTTTGATAAGAAGGTCAAACCTCGAGTGTTCAGAGAAGGAGACCTTGTGCTCAAGAAGATTTTGACGTTTAAGCCAGATTCCATAGGAAAATGGACTCCTAATTATGAAGGCCCATATGTTGTTAAGAGAGCATTTTCAGGCGGCACATTGATTCTTACAACTATGAATGGTGAAAAGTTCATTCGTCCTGTGAACGCAGATGCAGTCAAGAAACACTTCGCCTAAAAAAGAAAAGAACAACTCGCTAAGTTGAAAACCCGAAAGGGCGGCTTAGGCAAAAATGAGCGTCTCGGTGGATTGAAAACCCGAAAGGGCGATCCAGGCAAAAATTAGAGACATAAAACAGAAAGAATTTCCCGATAAGTTGAGTATCCCACCTTGGGGCAACTTATGCAAAAATTAGGGATTATGGCAAGTAACTGCATTCTGCTGATCTTCAGTGTTTTGAAGGCTTGTTTGAGCACAAGGGGTCGACATCGATTCATCACCCCAACAGCAGTTAAGAGCACAGTGGATATCAAGAGTTGGTAGAAGGATTAAGGATCATATGTATTCAATGTACCCCTTTTTCGTGTAAATTTCCATTTTCAACTTTGTAAAATCTATGAGGTCTTGTCATTTACAGACTACCATTTCTATTAAATAAGGTTGAGCTTTTATCCAAAAAAAATTTACTCTTATTTACTTCAGCCAATGGTTTTAAATTTTATTATGATCATTTTGAAATTAAATTTTTAAATCAAAATCAATTTTTCTTTAATATATAAAAGCAAGAATTTTTCCAAAGCAAGTAAAAGGAATATCAACAACATTTCAATGAATAGCAAGTCCCTAAGTGTGAAACATCAGAGGTTCCCCAAGAAGTTAACTCTTCGGGTATCCCTAGACATTAGTGTAGGTTTAGTTCCTTGGTGGAGTGTTTGACCCTCAGTGGAATCCCTTTCCTTGTCCCTAGCCGATTTGGTTGATTCAGATACCCTGCGGCGTGTTGTTTTCCCTGACAGAGTTCTTGCCTTCCCCCGCGGAGTTTGTATGTCCCCAGCGAAGTTCGTATTTTCCGCAGCAGGATTGATCTTCAGAGATGGTTGATCTTCCCCATGTGGATCACTTTGGTTTGCCCATCAATCGCTATTCAACTTGCTCCCAGTCAGAGTTTCCTCCTGGTTTCTGAGCAGCTTTTGTTATGATTATTTCTCTGTAGGGTTGTCTCCCATTTTTATGGTGTTGACCTAAAATTCCCCACAGATTGAATGTTCTATCCTCAGCAGATCTCCTCCTTCCCCAGTTAGGTTTGAACCTTTGGAATGTGGATCTCTCTGTTCTCCAACGATTGTCTCCATATTTTGTGGATTGACCGAGGATTGTACCGGTGGTTCAAATTCTTTGCGATACCTTTGTATCCTTCGTGATCGTCTTGTCAGCATAACAATCATATATACATATACATTCATATAATTTCATGATTTTCATATCTCATATTTGATTTGTTTGAGATTCTTATTCCCTATCATGGCGGTATTTTATCCCCATACTAAATCTGGTGTTTGTCCTCCTTCAATTGTAGAGTGTCATCCCCTTAAGCAGAAAAACTTTAATCTTTATCCGTTTCCCCACTGAGTTTGTTTCCCTGTGGATGGTTGTTATTTCAGTTTCCTCTCTAGTATATTTTCTGGATGGAATTACTCCCATTGAGTTATGTCCTCATTGGGTTGAGTCTTGATTGATTGTTTCTTTCTAGCTCTTACCTAGATAGATGTTTTGGTTCCCTGAGAGTCTATTACCCAGTAACTGGTAATATTCTTCTTAGTTTGCAGTTCGTTACTTCTTGTCCAATACCCGACAAAAGTACCCATATTACTTTCTCCTCAGTAGGGTCCCTAGTGGATTTATTCCCTAGGAACTATATCCTTGATATGTTCATCCTAACCGGTGACGGATATCTTTCTTGCCCCTGCTTGAGTCTATCCTTGATATGTTCACTTTAATCAGTGACGAATATTCTCATTTTTGGTATTCTACCCAGTAAAAAGGTAGTTGTAATCCCTATTTTGTTCCCCAGAGAGTTAATCCTTGATATGTTTATCCTAATCGGTGACGGATTTTCTCTTCTATGGTATTCTATCTAGTAACTGATAGATATAATCCCTATTTTTGCTCCTCATCAGAGTCGATCCTTGATATGTTCATCTTAACCGGTGACATATTTTCTCTTTGATTGGTCTTCTACCCAATAACCGGTAGTTGTAAATCATACTTTGTCCCCTCGCAGAGTCTATCCTTGATATGTTCATCCTAACCAGTGACGGATTTTTTCTCTGATGGTCTTCTATCCAGCAGTCGGTAGATGTAATCCTTTTCTATTCAGTTGGTATATCCTTGATATGTTCATCCTAACCGATGACGGGTATCCTCCTTGGCATTTCCAGGAAAGTCTATCCTTGATATGTTCATCTTAACCGGTGATGGATTTTCTTCCCTGTCGAAATTATCCTTGATATGTTCATCCTAACCGATGACAGATACTCTCACCCTTGGTCTTCTGCCCAATAACTGGTAGTTGTAAATCCTATCTTTTCTGCAGTTTTTCCCAGCAAGGCTATTCTTACCCTGTAACCGGTAATGAATATTCCCTTATGTTGTTTCCCAGCGAGTCATCCTTGATATGTTCATCCTAACCGATGATGGATAATCTCTCTGCTAGATCTTTATTATCTCCTTACCCAGTAACAGGTAGTAGATAATAAATTTCTACACCTCCTGTGTTGAAGTTTATTTCTTCCCCAGTTGAGTTGAGTGCGCATTTCCTTAGTGAAATCGCTTTTCCTGCATGATTCAAGTACTTCAGTTTATCCTGACTTACTCATATCCTCTGCAGATGTTGTTGTTTCCCTGAATGAGTCTTTCCATTTCATATGGAATCCCTCGAGTCTCCCAATAGTTTTAAGTCGTAGCCTGGCCTACGCATGACTCCTTTACCCACCAGAGTCTCTATCTCCCCAGTGAGTTTTCCTTATGGAATACATTATACTCCTGCGGATTTTCGGTCTCTCTGAAATCTTTTCCTTGGTGGCAATATTTCCCCACATGGCACTAACTTTTGCATTCATATCATTTATATCATGAGGTCTCTTAGGGACCAAAATTTGTTTCTATATGTTGTTATTTAAGCCCATTCTACCGAGTAGACATGAAGATTTTAACCTTCGCCTCCTCAGTTAGAATGTCCTTAAATAGGGGCAGCTGTAAGACCCCAATTTTGACCCTAACATCCCTCATGAAATTCCATCATAAGCTTTAGCATTGGGATCATATCTTGGCATCCTCCTCACCCCTCTTTCATTGGGTTTGTTTTGGGAGAGATCACCAAGCACTTTGTGATTATATCATACTTGTATTTTATCCTTTCACTAACCAAAATACCAAAAATATGTCTTTGCATTTGTCTAACTCTTTTGTAGAAAGGGCATGATTCCATTGATTCATCAAGTTTACATCTAGGGTTTGAGACCCCCATGAACAAAGAGCACAACCAAGAATTGATTCAAGAATGGTTATGAACATCATATATGAGTCCCAATGTTCTCTACATGTTATATTGATCAAGTTTTCTTCAAGAGTTTGAGGGTGGTTTGCCTTGGAAACCTTAGTTTGACTAGGTACCTTGAGTAACTTCTCCAACAAGCTATCTCACCAATTGATCAAATTTCTCAAGGGACACTTCAAAATTCATCATCTTAAGCATATATGATCTACCATGAGCCAAGAAAGTCATGGGAATTGAGAGTTAGCAAGTTGGTTGATGGTGGTTGGCCAGATGAATTCATCTGATCAAAATTGGGTCTCCCTAGACGCTATCTCCTACAATTTTCACCTTATGAAAATGATTCCCAGAGAAACGTTACTATAAATGATATTCCAAACAACTTTCATGTTGATAACTAGAGCTAGTTTTGTTTGGAAAATCATTTTCTATGATGAAACATTATAGGTCATTTTGTCTAAACCCTAATTTGAAAGTCAACTTCCCAAGGCCATAACTTGCTAATTTTTTATGAGATGAAATATTTCCAAGTTGCAAAATAAAATTCAATGTGTCTACTTCAACTTTGATGTTTGGAGTGGGAGCTAATTCAACTTTTTTGAGCATGTGATATGAGGTTACATTATAGGTCACTTTTGACCTATACCATTGATCAAGTGATTTTTCCAAACTTCAAAAATGCATACCTCTATCATTTTAAATCCAAATGACATGCAATTGGTGACCATTTTGAAGGTATTTGAGATAGCTACAACTTTGATGAAGACAAGTTTCTCATTTGAAGCTCACATAAAAAGTTAAGCAAGGTGGAATATTGAGACATATGGCTTGACACTTAGAAAAAATTTGATATGTCAAAAATTTCCAAACTTCCACCTCAAATTTCTCCAAGTTACAAGCTCCAAATGAAAGAGTGTTGAACATGAAAGTTGTTCCTATTGATCTCACCTTTCCAAAGAGCTCAAATTCATTCATTTTGGACAAGGAATGCATAGGCTGCGCATGGCATGAACATGGTGACATCACTTGACAAGGATGAAACTTCAATTTCAAATGCACACTTTCCTTGCAATCCAAGCTCAATTCAGACTATCTAACATTAATTTGTGGACTTATTGTAATGATCTCATGGGCCTGTACACGCCCATGCACCCATGTATCACCATTTTGCCAAATTTGGAAAGTGATTTCAAGTGTGCAAATACCAATGATTTCAGCTATAAATGGAGCTCCAATTGCTCAGAATTGGACAGACATTCGCGCCAGCTTTGATCCCCCATCTCAAACCCTCACTTTGCAAAGGATAAACCTGAGAAATTCTTTTGAATTTGAGGTTGAATTTCCACTGTTTTGAAATTCAAAAACTCCAGGAATCGACAACCCTGTAAGTATCCAATCCTTCTTCTGCAAGCAAGTGAAGTGAGATCAAGCACAAGCAAGATCAAGATCAGTTGAATCCAGACCTCCATTGAAGGTATTTTCCAGAAATTTTGAACTCTTCGATTCTCTCAAATTCATGCTCAATTCTATTGATTCTTTGGTTGTCTGAAGTCCTACCAATGTAGGCAAGAAGATTGTGTTGCTTTGAGACCAAATCGAAGCAACTCAATTCATGTACGTTAAATTTCAACTCCATGTATCTCTCAATATACTTGGAGTTAGAGTGAATTGAGGCCAGATTCAAACTCAGTGCCATTTTTACTTTGAATCATGTCCTTATTTTTAATTTTGGTGATGGTTGATGGTGGACCAGTCCGGTGAGGTCCACCAGAGAAGAAGACCGGAGCTACAGCTCCGGCCATGCGCTGACATGTCTTACAACCATAGGATCCTTTTGATTTGTTTTAATCTGGAGCGTGCGTTTTAAATACCAAGGTTGCCACGCGCTGACTAGTGACCAACGTGGATAGCGTGTTCCTGGCCACTTAATCTACCACCTCAATTAATGAGGGAGATCAAGTGGTCCACGTTTTTTCTGATATTTTAATTTTCTTTTTATTTGCTTTATTTTCAATAATTCATATTAAATTTAATATTGATCCAAAAAAATATGGGACTTTCACCAAAAATTTTCAAATATTTTTCTCTTTCATATTCTGAATTAAAATTATTTTTTGGACCTTTATTAATATTTTTCATGAATTAATTGATTTTGCATTTGTTTTTAATGGTTTAAAAATATTTTTAAATGTCCAAAAATTATGAAATTTTTTCTCCAAGGTCCTTTGACCTTGTTTGACCTATGATAAATCTCATGGTCATTTCTTTGGTGTTTTGATGAGATTTTAGGAATTGGACAAACCATATTTAATTTAAATGCACTATTTTAGTATTTTTAATTTGAATAAATGTCAAATAAATTTGTTGACCAATTGTGATGACTAGTTGGTGTTTGACTCTTGTTGTTGGGCCTTGGTCAAGGTTGATTTGACTTTGTCAAATTAATATCATTGGATTTAGGGGATTGATGGAATGTACATTCCATCTCCCAAAATGAATGGATGATATTAATTTGGTAAAAGTCCTCCTTTGATCAATTTGAGATTTCATATATTCCCCTCCCTCTTCATCTTATTCCCTTTCTCCATTCATTCATTCCATTTGGCCTATGACATCTCAAAGTCCTAATGCTAGTTGATTGAAAAATTGACATGAGTATGGATGAGATTAGGCCACACCTTTTGTATATTCTTTTTGTGTATGGTATGTTTCATGAGCATAGTCCATTATACTATGTCTCTAACATGTATTAACAACAAAATTCTATTGCCCGACCTCAAATAGTTGTGACTTCTACATAAGTCCAATTACGATTTGCTTAACATAGCGCTAAATTTGTGACATAAAAGGCATAAACATTCTAGTTAGTGAGATTATAAGTCTCCCCTCTTTCATGGTATTGTGTGGAAACTTGGCCTTCTTTCCTTCCTTTGGAAGATGTTTTGGCTCAAGGATTCATGCTTGTGATAAGTGGGTTGAGTATTCTCCAAAGAATGTCTTGAAATGAAAAGCAAAAGCAAAACAATACTAACTTCTAACCTACTAACTACTAAATTTTAATTTCAAGCCTTTACTTTAATGCAATTTATTTTTAGCACTCTATTTCATTTGCCATTGTTCATATCGTTCTAATTGTTTATGTTAATGCAATTTTCACTTTGTCCATTTGGACCATATTGTGTGTTATATTTTGTTTGTGTATTCTTTGCTTGTTTGTGTGGTGTTTGAACATTAATGTACATAATAATAACAAAAACCCTAAAAAAACGTTTAAGTGGATTGTTGGCTTGACCTTGGACAAATGGATTTAGAATCTAGGCAACCTTCCTAAGCTAAAGGACTTGGCCAATGCCAACTTATTGAAGAATCAAGTGCTCGCAATTTGAACTTCATCTGATACATCTTTGAAGACCTCTCTAAGTTCATCTACAACATGATTATTGTGAAGCTGTTATTTTGAACCTGTGACTTGTGAAATTCATCTGTTGCATGGGCTATTTTGAAGAAGATCATGGAATGGATAAGCTTGGATGAGGCCATCTTTATTTGATGCCTTGCTCTTCAAGATAATATAATTGTGCATTTATGTGTTGCTTGATTCTAAAAGTCCAAGGGAATTCTGGGTTTCTATTGACATTCTTGTCTATTAGATTGCTACCCACTTGGTCAGATTTTTTCAACTCTAAACTTTTAATTTTTTTACCAAGGATAGTCTCTTCATCTTCTTCCCATTTCTTTAATTTCAAAATCTCTCCCTCCATTATTTTAAAATATTGTTTGTGTGAACTACTTTTGTTCTAAACTTTGACCACTTTTGCAAAAAAGATAGAAACTTTGGCCTTATGTCATTGCATTTTCAACTTCTTTTCTTAAATCAAACTTGTAAATAAACTTAACTATACTTGAACTAAACTTCCAAAAAGCCAAAATAACTAACTCATTCGAACCATTTTAGGCCTTTGTGACTTTCAAACTTAATTTTGTTAAAAGCAATGTATTCACTTTGAAATTTGTATCACGAACTACGAGGTTTTGATCCCTCATTTTTATGTTGGTACGTAGGCACAAAACCAAAGGTCTTGTCAAACACAAAAATATAATTAATGAATTCTTTTCTCATCCCCTCATTCCATTTTATTGTAAACATCAATTTGTACAAAATACATATGCACACAAAAAGGGATCCCTAGGAGTACCTAGGATACTTTGGGTGCTAATACCTTCCCTCTGTGTAACCAACCCCCTTAGTTGTGATCTCTGACCTTTTATTAGTTTTGATTTGAAAACTTCTTACTTTTGGGTTTTGTTCGTACTTTTTCCCTTTTCCCTTGGAAACAATAAAAGCACGGTGGCGACTCTTGTTATTTGATCTCTAGCTTATCCATAGCTTGATGATCATGAATTTCCCGCTATAGTAGCCAAAGCATCGACTAATTAATTCCCTCTTTAGGAGTATGATGGAAAGTATTCTCATAAAAATAGGGGATTAGCTTCATGACATTCCCTCGGTATGGAATAAAATTGGGATGACGGGTCTCCCAATCTCCTTTGATTTGATAGATGACAAGTGCTATGTTTCCATAAACCTCAAGAATAATGATTCGTAGATCAATAGTTGCTTCAATTCCCAAGATGCATGCTTCATACTCCACCATGTTGTTGGTGCATTTGAAACATAACCTTGTTGTGAAGGAAGATGAAAATCTGTTGGAGAAGTTATGACAACTCCAATTCTGTTACCCAATGCATTCGAGGCACCATCGAACACCAGCGTCCATCACGATCCTAGTTAGGGTCCTTCTTCTGGGTCTGAAATCTCATAGTATCTTATTTACATGAAGTCTTCATATGGAAAGTCGAGTCTCATCGATTGATAGTCCTCCATTGGCTGGTGTGGAACATATTCTGATAACACACTGCACTTAATTTCCTTTTGAGTCACATACTTAATGTCATATTCTAATAACAACATCTACCAACGAGCGATTCTTCTAGTTGATCTAGGCTTCTCGAAGATTTATTTGATAGTATCCTTTTTGTATATTAATGTTCGTTCTCTATGTTGGAAACAACTTTGGTAAAACCTAGAGTGTTCAAAATATGAATGTGCAGGATTTTACTAAGATGTCAGACCCGATGTCATGACATTTGTATACAGAACATTCAGTCTGAATGTTATGTATTGTGTGATTGCGCTTTTTATGCTAATCTATGTGTGATCGATATGATTAATGAACGCGCCTTCAATCAGTAATTAAAACAGGGAGATTTATTTTCCAACAAGATATGATCAGCTGTAATGAGAAGATATGAATGGAAAATAGTTTTAGGGTTTTATGTTATCCAAGCCCAGTCAAATGATTCTATAAATAAGGCATGGAAAACCTGGTTTTAACACACAAGAAATAACGAACGAAATATTAAGAGAGAATAAGGGTTTTAGTCTTATGTGGTCGTGTGTATTGTGAGCCATTCATTCATCCATAGATGATTGAATTGGACTGACTTTTGAGTTGTAATTTGTCCATTCTAAGCTTTGAAGCATGAGTGTATGTCTACTTGGTTGAAGCTTTTAAGCAAGATCAGGTATGTGCTCTTGAAGAGTGTCTTCTTTCATTGTAATATTTGTTTTTACATCACTGTTGTAATTGAGGGGGAGTGAGTAGGATCTCATATCAAAGAGTTCTTAGTTAGAAGTCACACGGGTAGAGATTAGGTGAAAAGACTGTAACTTGAAGTTGTTTACTGAAAGTCTTTGAACTAATTCTGTTTAGTGGATTTCCTTCCTGGCTTGGTAGCCCCCAGACGTAGGTGACTTTGCATCGAACTGGGTTAACAATTTCTTGTGTCACTTGTATTACTGTTCTTTATCTTTTATCTAGTTTATATTGTTCAGATATTAATGTCGTGACATTATCTTCGCCATCTCATATCTGATACCAGAATTTCAATTGGTATCAGAGCAGGCATCCTGCTCTGGTTCTGGGTGAGATTTAGGGACATTACTTTCTGGTACTATGGATAGAGATGGAGGATCTGTTCACAGACCACCTATTCTGGATGGATCCAACTATGACTACTGGAAACCTCGAATGGTAGCCTTCCTGAAATCTTTGGATAATAAGGCTTGTAAGGTTGTTTTAACAGGCTGGGAACATCGAGTTATTACTAAGGAAGGAGAAGTTACAACTGATAAGAAGGCTGAGGAACAATGGAGCAAGGAGGAGGATGATCTAGCCCTTGGAAACCTTAAAGCATTGAATGCTATATTCAATGGGGTTGATAAGAACATCTTCAGACTGGTGAACAACCTGGGGGGTGGCTAAAGATGCTTAGAATATTCTCAAAACCACTCATGAAGGAACCTCTAGAGTGAAGATGTCTAGATTGCAGCTGCTCACTACCAAGTTTTAAAATTTGAGGATGAAAGAAGATGAAAATATTCATGACTTTCATATGAATATCCTTGAAATTTCTAATGCCTCAAGAGCCCTGGGTGAGAAGATGTCAGATGAAAAACTAGTGAGGAAAATACTCAGGTCACTTCCTAAGAGATTTGCCATGAAAGTGACAGCCATAGAAGAGTCTCAAGACATTTGCAATATGAGAATGGATGAGCTAATTAGATCCCTCCAAACATTTGAGTTAGGAATGTGTGATGGATCTGAAAAGAAATTCAAAAGCTTAGCCTTCATGTCAAACACTGAAGAGAAAGAGGAAGAAAGTGGTCAAGATACTGATGAAGATCTGGCGAATGATGTAGCATTACTGGGAAGATAGTTCAACAAACTTCTGAAAAAGATGGATGTAAGTTCTAAGTCTAATGTCAAGAACATCTCATCTGACATCAGTAGGTCCAATAATGCTGGAAGAAGAACAAGATCTGATGAAAAGTCCAAAGGAGGAAAAGGTGTTCAGTGCCATGAATGTGATGGGTATGGACATATTAGAGCTGAATGTGGGACCTACCTCAAGAAACAGAAGAAGAGTCTTGCTGCTACTTGGTCTGATGAAAGTGAAACAGAAGGAGAGTCTGCAAATCTTGTGACTTCCTTGACTGGAAGATTGGGTTCTGGTGAAGACTCAAGTGATGATGAAGTAACCTTTGATGAGTTAGCCACTACCTACAGAAAGTTGTGCCACGGAAGTGAAGAAGTGTGTCAACAAGTGGAAATTCATAAGAAATTGATAACACAACTGGAGAATGAGAAGACAAAACACTTGGAAACCATCTCTAAGTTGAAGACTGAAGCAGTGTTCTTGAAATCCAAACTGGATGAGATGACAAAGTATGTCAGAATGCTAAACAATGGATCTGACACCTTAGACAAAATTCTCCAGACTGGAAAAATGGCAGGAGACAAGTCTGGCCTTGGGTTCAATGAATCCAAACATGAGTGTAGTCACACTGATAGCAAACCAAAGATGTCACAACATCATAAGGGAAGACAGCATAAAGGAAAACACCAAAGATGGAGATGTTATTACTGTGGAAAATTTGGCCACATAAAACCATTCTGCTATAAGTTGTATGGCTATCCTAGTCCTTCTCATCATCAAACTAGACCCAAACATCACATCCCTGTCAACATAAAACAATGGGTTCCTAGGACTGGTGTTACTAACCTGATAGCTCACACTTCCTTCAGAGTTTCATCCAAAGAAGACAAGTATTTTGACAGTGGATGCTCCAGGCACATGACTGGAAGCAAAAAGCTGCTAATTGATCTTCATCCTCATGCCACCAGCTATGTAACCTTTGGTGATGGAGCAAAGGGTGAAATCAAGGGGATTGGAAAGTTAAACTGCCCTAGAGTCCCTAACCTTGACAATGTCCTACTTGTTAAAGGACTGACTGCAAACCTAATCAACATCAGTCAACTATGTGACCAAGGTCTAACTGTAAACTTCACAAAAAATGAATGTCTGATTACTAATAAAGAAAATGAAGTGATCATGAAAGAAGTCAGGTCTAAGGACAACTGCTATATGTTGAGTTCTCAAGAAATTGGTTATTCATCAATGTGTACTCTAGCCAAAGAAGAAGAAGTGAAGATATGGCATCAAAAATTGGGCCATCTGCATCTTAAAGGAATGAAGAGGATTATATCTGTTGAAGCTGTCAGAGGAATCCCAAACTTAAAGACTGATGAAGGAAGAGTTTATGGGGAGTGTCAGATTGGAAAACAGACAAAGATCTCACGTCAGAAGCTCAGACATGACACCACTTCTAGAGTGTTGGAACTTCTCCACATGGACTTGATGGGACCTATGTAGGTGGAAAGTCTTGGTGGGAAAAAGTATGCTTATATGGTGGTGGATGACTTCTCCAGATACACCTGGGTCAATTTTATAAGGGGAAAATTTGATGTATTTGAGGTATTCAAAGATCTTTGCCTAAGACTTCAAAGAGAAAAAGAAAGTCAGGTTATAAGAATCAGAAGTGATCATGGGAAAGAATTTGAGAACAACAAATTTGCTAGATTCTGTGCATCTGAAGTAATTAATCATGAGTTCTCATCTCCCATTACCCCTTAGCAAAATGGTGTGGTAGAAAGGAAAAACAGAACTCTCCAAGAATCTGCTAGAGCTATGATTCATGCTAAGAAATTGCCCTACCACTTCTTGGCTGAAGGTATGAACACAGCCTACTATGTTCACAACAGAGTAACCTTGAAGAAAGGGACTCCTACTACTTTATATGAAGTCTGGAAAGGAAGAAGACCTACTGTCAAATACTTCCATGTGTTTGGTAGCAAATGTTATATCTTGACTGATCGTGAACAAAGAAGGAAGATGGATCCCAAGAGTGATGAAGGAATATTTCTGGGTTACTCAACAAACAGCAGAGCATTTAGAGTCTTTAATTCTAGAACAAAAGTAATGATGGAATCTATCAATGTTGTGGTTGATGATCAACAGACTGATGTCACAGACGATGTTGAGACATCTCAAAATGATGCCCCAGCTGATTTCCCAGACAAAAGTAATGAGAGTGAACTCACTCAAGCTGAACCTAAAGCTGACAAAATTAATAAGGGACCCTCTATCAGAATTCAGAAGGATCATCCTAAAGATCTCATTATAGGAGACCCAAATAAAGGGGTCATAACTAGATCAAGGGAAGTGATCTCACATGGCTGTTTTGTGTCCAAGATTGAGCCTAGGAATGTCAAGGAAGCCTTGACTGATGAATTTTGGATCAATGCCATGCAGGAAGAGTTAGGCCAATTCAAGAGAAATGAAGTATGGGAACTGGTTCCAATACCTGAAGGAATAAATGTTATTGGAACAAAGTGGGTTTACAAGAATAAATCCGATGAACAAGGGGTGGTTACTAAAAATAAAGCAAGATTAGTAGCACAAGGATACATTCAAGTTGAAGGACTTGATTTTGATGAAACATTTTCCCCTGTAGCTCGCCTTGAGTCCATTAGACTATTGCTTGGAGTGGCATGTATTCTGAAATTAAACTATTCCAAATGGATGTAAAAAGTGTCTTCTTGAATGGTTACCTAGATGAGGAAGTGTATGTTAAACAACCTAAAGGGTTTACAGATCCAAATCTTCCAAAGCATGTGTATAAGTTGAGGAAAACCCTCTATGGTTCGAAACAAGCTCCTAGGGCTTGGTATGATAGACTCACAATGTTTCTCATTAACAATGGATACAGGAAGGGAGGCATTGACAAGACCTTATTTGTTAAGAATAGAGGAAGAAAGCTCATGGTGACTCAAATATATGTGGATGATATTGTGTTTGGTGGGATGTCAGATCAGATGGTCGAACATTTTGTTAAACAAATGCAGTATGAATTTGAAATGAGCCTTGTTGGAGAGCTGGCCTATTTTCTTGGGCTACAAGTCAAGCAGATGGAAGATTCGATCTTTCTATCTCAAAGAAAATATGCCAAAAACATTGTTAAGAAGTTTGGCATGGAGAATGCAAGTCATAAAAGGACACTTTCTCCTACTCATCTGAAAGTCTCTAAAGATGAAAATGGTGTTAGTGTAGATCAAAGTCTCTACAGAAGCATGATAGGGAGTCTGCTATATCTCACGGCAAGAAGACCTGACCTTGCTTTTGCTGTAGGTGTTTGTGCTAGATATCAAGTTGAACCAAAAGTCAGTAACATAAACCAAGTGAAAAGAATACTGAAATATGTCAATGGTACCAGTGACTATGGGATGTTGTACACTCATGGATCTGGATATATGTTGACTGGATATTGTGATGCTAATTGGGCTGGAAGTGCTGATGATAGGAAAAGAACATCAGGAGGATGCTTCTTCTTTGGGAACAACTTAATATCATGGTTTAGTAAGAAACAGAATTGTGTGTCTCTGTCCACTGCTGAAGCTGAATACATAGCAGCTGGAAGTAGTTGTTCTCAACTGGTTTGGATGAAAAAGATGTTGACTGAATACAATGTCACGCAAGATGTCATGACATTGTACTGTGACAACCTGAGTGCTATAAATATTTCTAAGAATCCTATTCAGCACAGCAGGACAAAACATATTGATATTCGTCATCATTTTATTAGAGAACTAGTGGAAGATAAAATCATAGCCCTGGAGCATGTTGCTACTGAAATGCAGTTAGCTGATATATTTATAAAGGCTTTGGATGCTAATCCATTTGAATGTCTAAGAGGGAAATTAGGGATTTGTATCTATGAGAATTTGTAGCAATTAATTTGGAGTGGAAAAGGTAATAAAAATATTGTTTGCCCACTTAAAATAAAGTGCCCCATTTATGGTAAATCATCACCTAGTATTGGAACTTCCATATATTGCCCTTTCACACGCAACCTCTACTCAAACATTTCCACCTTCCTTCAACTTCATCAACCTTCTCTGCTAGGGCAACATAAACCTTTCCACAAGAACAACAATATGTTACAACATCCTTCACCATCTGGTTCTAAAACTACCAAACCTGCGCACAAAGATAGAATGCCCTCTATGGACTTTCTTAATGAAGATATTTTGGACGTGATTCCCCTGTCTGTCATTCCAGGCGACCCTCCTGGTTCATCCTCCACTGCATTCCCTACTCAAGGTAACAGTTCCAATATCCCCTCCAACTTTACTTATAATCCTAGTTCTAAGGACGACATGCATCACACTGATCGTGTAATAAGGAACCTTGTCACGAGAATCCTCAATGAAGGACACTATGTAAAGGGAGTTTCTACTCCTATATCAAGAAGGGACCCCTCTCTTGAGGTTGGACCTCACAATAAGAAGGAGAATGATTCCTCTAGGTCTGAAAAAGATATAGCTGCTGAAGGATTATGCTCTTTAGGGAAAACTTTGTCTAGTAAGAAATTTGTGGCATCACCTACTGCCAATGCTTCACAGTCTAAGAAGCATGATTCAACAAAGAAGGTGATTGACTTAGAAGATGAGAGTTTGGATGATGAAGATGATAGCTTGCTTCATCACTTGAAGCCTAGTGTGGCTAAGAGGATGAAGACTAGAAAGGGTAGGTCTGTGGCTAAAATGATGTCAGCCAAAACTGCGAAGAAGGATACTGGTGTGTGGCCCTCAAAGTCTTAGAGCAAGGTTGGGGTGAAGAAGAGGAGAGTGAGAGAGAGTTCTGACTCAGATGAAGATGTTGAAGAAGATGTCCTTGACATCTCCCCTGTCAAGAGGACAACTGTTAGGAAATCCCCTATAAAAGTTGATGTTGTACACCTGGACATTATCTCTTTCCATCTTGAAGATGGAGCAGCAAAAAGGAAGTTTGTCATCCAAAGACGGGTAGCTGTGGAGAGAGAACTGGGCAAGGATGCAATGGAGGTCAAAGAGGTCATGGACCTTATTAAAACGGCTAGATTAATGAAAACTGTTGCTGGGTTAACTCAGTGTTTTGAAGGACTAGTGAAAGAATTTGTGGTGAACATCCCTGAGGACATTGCTGATAAAAACAGCAAAGAGTTTTGTAAAGTGTTTGTAAGAGGGAAGTGTATCACTTTTTCTCCAACTATGATTAATAAGTTTCTAGGAAGAGGAACAGAAGGTGCTTGTGAACTGGAAGCCACAAACAATGAGGTCTATAGGGAAATAACTGCAAGACAGGTCAAGGAGTGGCCTAGCAAGAAGCATCTCCCTGCTGGAAAGCTAACTGTGAAATATGCTATTCTGCACAAGATAGGGTCAACAAATTGGGTTCCAACCAATCACATCTCTACAATCTCAAATGCTCTTGGAAGGTTCATCTTTGTTGTTGGAACCAAGCTGAAATTTGATTATGGTAGATTCATGTTTGAACAAATTGTCAAACGTGCTTCTACAAATGCAGTGAAGCTGCCCATAGCTTTTCCCTCAATGATTTGTGGGATCATCTTGAGCCAGAAACCTGGAATTCTGAGCACAAATGATCTTCCTAGTATAAGAAAACCTCCTCTGTCAGTTCATTACAAATTGTTTGAAGGCAGTCATGTCAATGACATTGTCATGACCTATGCTGTGAAGAAGCCAACCTCACAAGGTGGTCTTATTGCTGAACTGAAAGAAACTTGTAAAGAATTGGATACAGGGATAAGGGTGGCAAAAGCTAGCTGTCGCATTACGCGAAAAACCGGCGGGAAAACGAAACAACAGAGCCGCCACCGTGCGTTATTTATCCCAAAAGAGGGAAAGGAAACGCTCGAAGTAAACCTGGAAAAGACATGGTCTCGCGACCAAAGAGAGATGGGATCGGGAGTCGGTTATGCGAAGGGAAGGTATTAGCACCCCTACGCATCCGTCGTACTCGACGGGATCCACGCACAAAAGGAAGGATAAGGTTGCTAAAAATTGAACACAAACTGCGCAAGGCTGGAAGGAGACACAGAAAGACAAGAAACTAACTCGGCAGGATATCGCATCCTGGGCCTACGTAGTCTGTCAGGCACAGACATCAGAGTCGACGTAGTTCGGGACAGGGGGAAACGTGCTCGCTAGGATGTCGCATCCTATGCATACGTATCTTCTCTGACTAGAGAAGAATCAGAGCACTCGTAGCTCGGCTAACACGCGCCAAACAAAACCACACAGGAAACCGACTGCCAATCGCTGGACTTACGTCAGACTCCACACAAACAGGCAAACCTGGAAACCGAATGCCAATTGCTGGACTTACATCAGACTCCGAACCAACAAACACACACACACAGGAAACCAACTGCCAATCGCTGGACTTATGTCAGACTCCAAACAAAGAAGCCAACACAGGAAACCAACTGCCAATCGCTGGACTTACGTCAGACTCCAACACAACACAAAGGGGGTTGAAAAAGAAAAAGGGCGCCCGGAGAGATCAGCTCATCTCCTGCCTACGTACCTCATCTGGTATGAGGATCAGGGCGACGTAGTTCCCCTACGCAGGGAAAAAGGACTAGCCTAACCAGATACAAAGGGAGACACAAACTACTAGGGAGACTACGACTCGAGCCTAGAAGTTGTCATGCATACGATCCCTAAGTTAAGGTTGCTATCTAATTTGCACAGGGAGCAAGCTATCCTAAACAGCACAGGCAAAGCAATCATACATACAATTAGCACACACTATATACAAACAAAGTGGGCTCACACAAGGTTAGGCTGTGAAACACAAGCCAACTGGAATCGGGTGTAGTTAGCTCTTAACCCTAACATTGAGAGTTAGGGTGAAGCAGATGAAATGGGAAGTGAGGGTAAGACCTCACAGCTCTTATCCCTGACCTGGGAGAGCTTCAGACAAATGAAAGTGTGGGAGTTCAGAAAGTAGGAACTCTTCTCCACATGTGACTGACACAACAAAGATCTTGGGTTAATATCCACAATGCATCAACACAAGGTGTGTGAGCAGAGTGAATGACACACTGAATAGCAGGAGATGGATTGCACATCTCTTTTATCTGCCAATTGCCTCATAGAGGTCCTTTCCAGCTTGGCACAAAAGTAAACAAACACAAGCATTGCCTCTTAAGGAGGGCTTCAGACAGGTGCCTGCCCAAGTAACAAGACAGGTCTTCCAGACTACATGAAGTCAGAGAATTATACCTCAAATGGTTAAGCAACCAAGCAAAGCAAAAGCAAGTTCAAAAAGAACTTAAGCAACTTATGTACCTGTGGAAACATCAAACACATTAGTACACAACTCAATCAATCTAACAGACAGTTAATCATACAATCAGACAGACAAGCAAGCAATGCAACAATGAGCAAGGCACAAGCCAATGAGCCACTTGGTCTCAAAGCCTACAAAACAATTCAAGGTTAGTCTATATCAACCAATTAATCAATCCAAATGAGTGAGCATCATCAACTATGGCAATGTGCTTCTTAACCTGAAATCAAAACTCAACTGTGAGTTACAAACCACTAGGTCAAGGCCTAGGGTCAAAGATGGAGAAATAATCCAGAACAGAACATGAAATTCAACATGAATCAACCTCAATCAATTAAGAACACAATCCAAAAAGTCCTACATCAATATCATTCACCAAATTCATTTCACAAACCAAACGTGGTAAGGTATGCAAGTTGAAAGCACATTGTGACATCAAAATGAACAAATACACATTAATTCAAAAATGATTCCAATAATCTCAAGAAAATTCATGAGTAAACAGAACATACAACATGATCAACACACAAAAAATTAGGGCAATTGGACATCATTAGGCATGGTAATCAAATTGCATATGGCAAGGCAATCAAAACAAGCTCAAATATGACACCAAATGTTACACCAACTTAGCACAAGCCTAAAACAGAAATGAATCAAGGTAAAAACCTCAAATCAAAGCCAAAACAACCTCTAATATGTCTAGAAACAATGTGCAAAATTTCACATCCATAGGATAAAGAACAAGCATTTCACAAACAAATGAAAATCAAGGCAATTCAAAAGCTCACACATGGTAGTCAAGAAAGAAAAATCTCAATCAAATCAGAAATCAATCCAAAAATTCCACAAAAAATCATGAGCATCCACAAGAAGCATCATACAAAAAATCACATCAATTGGAATTCATTTGGCATCGCAAATCAATTAATCAAGCTGGACATCACAAGGTGTGACACCAATTGTCACACCTACCTTAACATGATCATAAAACAGCAATGGCACATGATAAAAATACAAACTCAACACCATAATTTCAAGCAAGATGTGTAGTTTCAACATGTAAAATTTCATAGGCATTGGATAAACAACCATCATTTCACAAAAGATATGGTAAGGTAAGGTCAAGAATGGACACATGTACACAAACCCTAGGCAAAATAATTTTCCAGCCATGCACAATTTATGGAAAAATAACCAAAAAAAACTATACACAATAAGGAAGGCAATGCAAAAATCCTCATATTTTTTGGAGGATTTATCAATTATTTATGAATTTCAGAAGTGAGAAAAGAAATAAAAAATCATGAAGCAAGCATAATATGAATGATGGAGAAAATAAATGAAACATGTGAACAATTGGCACGACCAGGAATCGAATGGAGGAAATATTTGAATGATGGCGCGCTGAGCATCAAAACTCTGCGTTTCATTAAACGCAGGTGGCAAGTCAATGGTGATGTGGCCTGGTCAAAGCGCTCTGAGCGAACCAAAATGCAATATGGACAACTACGTGGACCAGTACATGCCAAGCTTTACGCAAACACATGCAGAAACGCAGAAAAACATTTTAATGGATCAAAACACATTCTGGAAACGAAATTCATCAATCTTCATCGTGTTCATCATGGCTCAAGAACAATTTTCTCAGATTTCAACAATGAGCACACCAATGGATAGATCTTCCAACATAGAGCAACGATCGATGCATGGCTAAGGCTAATTCAGCATATATCAAGAGAATCGAGCAAGTATATTTTTCATGCATGAACCTTTAAATCACCATATCTAACACAATAATGCATGGAAATTCATGAAATAAAGCTCAGTTTACTCAGCAATGCAAGACTACAACAATCACATAATAATTTCAAGAATTAAAGAGATCGATTCAATGACCTCTTGAAGCTACAAAACTGGAATTGCTTGATCCAAGGCTTTGCAATGCTCAAAAGCTCCTCTAGATCACTTGCATGGATGAATGGATGAAGACTTGAGGCTTAATCGTGTTTGCTTCCATCAGAATTTGCAACTGCCATGGATGAACTTCAAGCTTTAAGCTGCTTCCAACTGCACGAATTCCTTTGGTTCCAACTTCAACCTTGCTCAAATATGCTTCCAGGTGAAGAATTGATCAAGAAAAGTGCAATGTATGTGAAGAAATTGAAAGAAAAAAATGAGAGAAAAATTTGTGAAACTTGGATCTAGATCTGAATTGTGATTGGGATTATGCAAAAACAGTTATGCTTTGTCCTTTATACTCCCTCCTAATCATGTCCTTAATCAGGTTTAGGCAAATGGCAAATGGATTAGCAAAAAATAGGAGTGCACATGCAAATTGGATATTGCACCTCTATGCATGAAATGATAATGAACAGTGCACGAAATGGTGTTCAAATTCACTCAAAAAGTTATTTTAGAGCCAATGGAAGTGTTAGAATGTGTGAACAATGCACCAACTTCAAACTTGAAAATTTCCCTCCAAAATTCAAGTGAAATTCCAAATGATTATGTGATGAGAATGCATGGCATGTGATGTATGGTTTGGATAGTAGAGGTCAAAATATGAATGTACAAAAAAGAACCACTCCATTTGGCCTTTTGGTTTGAAAGTTATGCATGTTTGAAGTTCAAGTCACACTTGGCCAAGATTGATCCATATCTCTCCAACCATACATGAGAAATTCATGATCTTGGACGTTTTGGAAATGGGAGAGAAAGATCTTCAACTTTCATGTTGGACAAAATTTCATTTGAAGCTTTCTTGATGATGTAATCTTGAGTTGAAAACCATTCCATTTTTGGCAAATTCAAATTACAGGTCACTTACTATTTTTGGAAAGTTTTGATTTGACCTCAAATTCTTCATTGTTGATGTTTGAAATGTCAAATGAGACTTGTTCCCACATGAATGAGGCATCTCTAACCATCTCCCACCTCCAAATCCATGGTTGAACTGACAGTTGACTTCTGTTGACTTTTTAGGGTTTCAGATGAATTTCACATTGACTGATGAGCTTTGAGCCTTCAATGCTTGACCAAACCCCTTCACAATGATCCTTGGGTCATATGAACTCATTGAACCAACCCTAGGGCTTTGATTCCATGGAAAATGCACTTGCTTGCTTGCACAACTGAATCTTCTGACCAGTCTTGCCTGATGACTTGATGGACTATGCAATGAACAATGCAATGTTAATGACCTAAAATGAAAATGTATATACAAAATGGGAGGTGCAAATTTGAGGTGCTACAGCTGCCCCTATTCAATCAACTGGGAACCTGAACGGATGAGAGCAATGGCTGTCAGACCTTCAAGGTAAACAGGGATTGAATACCAAAGAACCGTAGAAATTTGCACTCTGCGGGGGATCCCATAAAGGAAAATTCACCACCAGACGCTTCCACTGGGATCTGATATTTGTCACTGAACCAGTCAAGATGTTTACCCACGAATCCACCAGGGATTTTGATTTTTTTTCAGAAAAAAGGAACCACATCCAGACAACGAAAGACGATGAATGGGAACGAAGAAATCACAACTAGACGCCAACGGACGACTAGGAAAAACTCGACGTTTACCGAAACCAACGGAGAGGTAACCAGACATCAACGGATGAACTGGGAGGAGAGATATACAACCATACGTCAACGGACGAACGGGAAAAACTCAACGTTTATCGAAACCAACAGAGAGGTGACCAGACATCAGCGGATGAATGGGAAAGACTCGACCAGACGTCAAAGGACGAACGGGAGAAGCTCGACGTTTATCGACACCAACGGAGAAGGAGACCAGACATCAACAGATGACCTGGGAAGGACTCAACCAGACGTCAACGGACGAACGGGAGAAACTCGATGTTTATCGACACCAACGGAGAAGGAGACCAGTCATCAACGGATGAACTGTGGGGAAAATACAACTAGATGTCAACGGACAACTAGGAAAAACTCAACGTTTATCGAAACCAATGGAGAGGTGACCAGACATCAACGGATGACCTGGGGAAAAAATACAACTAGATGTCAACGGACAACTAGGAAAAACTCGACGTTTATCGAAACCACCGGAGAGGTGACCAGACATCAACGAATGACCTGGGGAAGAAATACATTTAGATGTCAACGGACAACTAGGAAAAACTCGACGTTTATCGAAACCAACGGAGAGGTGACCAGACATCAACGGATGAATGGGAAAGACTCGACCAGACGTCAACAGACGAACGGGAGAAGCTCGACGTTTATCGACACCAACGGAGAAAGGTGACCAGACATCAACGGATGAATGGGAAAGACTCGACCAGACGTCAACGGACGAACGGGAGAAGCTCGACGTTTATCGACACCAACGGAGAGGTGACCAGACATTAATGAATGACTGGGAAAGACTCGACCAGACGTCAACGGACGAACGGGAGAAGCTCGACGTTTATCGACACCAACGGAGAGGTGACCAGACATTAATGAATGACTGGGAAAGACTCGACCAGACGTCAACGGACGAACGGGAGAAGCTTGACGTTTATCGACACCAATGGAGAAAGGTGACCAGACATCAACAGATGAATGGGAAAGACTCGCCCAGACGTCAACGGACGAACGGGAGAAGCTCGACGTTTATCGACACCAACGGAGAGGTGACTTACTGGGGAAAATCTAATCACCACCAAACGTCAACGGACGATTGGGAAAAAACTCGACGTTTACCGACACCAACGGAGAGGTGACACAGACATCAACGGATGACCTGTGGTGAGGATACAACTAGACGTCAACGGACGAATAGGAAAAAACATCTAGATGTCAACGGACAACTAGGAAAAACTCGACGTTTATCGACACCAACGGAGAGGTGACTCACTGGGGATCAAGGTTACGACAGGGAGCAGACAGGAAGGAACACCAAGGATACCGGGTTGTAGGCATAAAACAGGTACCGACCAAAGCGTGAATTGGCTTGTTCCAAAACACTCATCATCCTGAAGAGAGCGAAAGCAAACCTGTTAAAGGACGGGTATTCGGTTCCACAAGGAATACGAATCTTACTCAACTGGGGAAACACGAAGGGCTTCGACCGAAGAGTGCATGAGATATATTATTTATAGCCGTCAAAACATAGATAATACACTCGCATGGAAGATTATCCATAACCGGGTTATAGGTTGTTAAAGGATAAATCGACCGAAAAGAAAGGCATCGGGATACCATACTAGGTATGCAAAGGACGACCAATCAAAAGGGGAAACCACAAACATTACCAGCAAACAGTGAATGAAAGAGGACCCACTGAGGATAAAATTGCTTACTCGGAGTAATTACCCACAAGGAAGGGGAAGACCCGCTGGGGATAAAGTTGCTTAATCAAAGCAAATATCCAAAAGGGGAAAGGAATATCAATACCGAAGCCTGGATAATGATAACCGCAAAGAGGGGATTACATCTACCGGTTCGTAGGTAGAAAACCCCGGAAAAGTAATCGTCATCAATTAGGATGAGCACAAAGGGTTAACTCCACCAAGAGGAGAACATGGAGTTTACATCTACCGGTTGATAAGTAGAAAACCACAAAGATAGGACTTACAGCTACCGGTTCATAGGTAGAAGCCAACAAATTCCGCTGAGGATAAGATGAATGAGTGCCGGTTAGTGAGCAACTATTCATCTATACCACAGGGAAGCACAAGAGACAGCCACAAGGAAGCCAATTTAGGATCGATCCAAAATGGCATACTGAATCAGGACTCATCCTAATGAGGAAAGAACTCAATAAGGAAAAACCATCCCGTTATGTGTGCAGGGAGGGAACGGAAACAACCGTCATCCACGAGGATAGAACTCAGTGGGGAGCGCAGAAGGAATTGACAGACACTTTCTGCTTAAGGGGTCGACTCTATATGGAGAGAATAGACACGCCCACATCTGCTTGGGAATCGATCCAAGCTTGCAAGATGCTACCATTTTTGTAGGGAGTTGCATTGATGGGGATACTCGCTCAACTAAGGAGTCGCCTGTTGGGAAAACACCAACCTCTCAACCATGCTGAGGAACCCAATTCTGAAATCGATCCAATGGCGCAATGCTAAACTCTTTTCTGACAACCCAATCTCGGATGGTCACCACGGCCTAGGGCTAATGGATATGTTTGCAATGCTGATGCATGAGTTTTTTTAGCGCAATGCTCCATAATCATGGAAATGCTACGCACTAATGATGCAATATGCTATGCTTATCTAAATGATGAATGCATAAAAACACATCTCCTCCAGAGACAACACCGGGGAGCTCCAGGAACTATGCTGAGGATTTCATTACCACGTCAATTTCGACCCTGCTGGGGAAAGACAACCCTTGCTGGGGATGACCTCCATCGAACCCGAACTGCTTGGGGACTACCCCGCTAAGGGAAGCAAACAATGCTTATCTCTACTGGGGATAATTATACCGGACCCGATCAGCTTGGGGATCTCGCTGGGGGAAAACCATCAACATAAACCTCTGCTATGGAGATCCACTAGGGGAAAACACTCCACACCCCGATGGGGAAATGCATAACTCTGTTGGGGAAAGGCCTACACCACTCTGCTGAGGAAGTAATATACTAGGCCACACTGGGGATAGACATCCACAACCCTGCCGGGGACAAGCGTTCACGACCACGCTGGGGATACCTCCTCAACCCTTAGGAACAATCTACCCATCGACGCTTCCACTGGGGGTATGGCAACCTTCAGGCTTGCTGTGGAGACATCGATCTCGAATTTGCTAGGGAGATGACACTCCCAAATCCACTGGGGAGATACGGCTTATTTGACACGGAACACCCGTCGATTCGTCGAACACCGGCATTCACTATTCCACCACAGTGTTGACTTTCCACTTTTGAGAACTCTCAGATTCGTCTGGACTTTTCTGATTCATCACCTTGTATTCCCGACTCCTCCGTACTCCACGGAGATCGAACTCCTAGGATTCATACAAACTTTCCTGTCCTCAGATTTTGAAGAGTCTTCTTGATTACCCTCTAGGATCGTCGTCCTTCTTTCGCCGTCTTTTCACCGTTCTTCTATCCCTTTCCCCTGATTGGACTCTACAGGGATCTTTTGTCAAAAGGTTATCCACATCACAACCTGCCGGTGAATGAAGATATCTAACAGCACCTGCACAAGAGATCATTAGATAAAAGCGTGCCCCAGGCGTGCCAACATTTCAACACCTAGGTCACTCAAACTTCCGAATAAGATTTCCAGATTTCAATCTTATAAGCACGCATCAGAAGGGACCTTTATGTTTCAAAATGCAAATATTCTTACAAAAAATAAACGGATGTTTTCGCAATCAAAGCGGTAATGAAGACAAAAACATAATTATTTGACTGAACACGCATTTATTGACTGAAAAAAACGGTGGCTCAGAACCGAGCTACACACAGGAAGCAAACCCTGAAAAGAGGTGATTGCGCATAAAAGGAAAAATCTATCCTAATGGCAATGTGAAACCGTGATCTCATAGGGTTCCAACTTGGTTACACCCCATATGTCCTCAAGACTTTCCGCACCTTCTGTCTTCTGAACAAGACGCTTCCGATCGATCTCTGTCGGAGATTATCCATGATGTGTTAACCAAAATATCAACGATTATGCTGGACGCAGTTGTTCGTTTCAATCCCTCTTTTGCCTGGACCGCCCTTTCGGGTTTTCAGTCCACCGGGATACCCTTTTTTTTGCCCAAGTCGCCCTTGTGGGGTTTTCGACTTGCCGGGTGTACAATTTTTCTCTCTTATCCCTAATTTTTGCCCGAACCTTTTCTCTTTTTTCTTGGTTCGCCTGGATGCCCTTTTTTGCCTGGACTCTTTTATTCTTTTTGTCCAGCGGGTCTCTTTTTAACGAAGTATCTTTTAATTGCGTCCGCATTCACAGGGGATGGGAAATCCTTGTCATCCGTGGTCGTTGACAACAAAGCTCTGCCAGAGAAAACCTTTTTTGACCATGAATGGGATCCATAACTGTATGCCCACTAGCCTCTACGATCGTTGAGGAGGAAGGATCCTTTTCAATACCAGCTCTCCCACGTGGTACGCACGAGGTCTCACTTTTCGGTCAACAACACGCTTCATTCACTGGGTACAACTGCCCCATGACAAGTAACTGCCAGCCTCTTTTCCTCGGTCAGGCTCAACGCGTTATACCGAGTCCTTATCCACTCAGCCTTCTCTAATTTCTCATCCATCAGGATTCTCCACAATGGGATCTAGACTTCAGTAGGTAATACCACTTCTATCCCATACACGAGCGAGCGCGGCGTTTCCCCAATAGACGTAAGCACCGAAGATCGATACCCAGGATACAAGCTTCGTACTCAGCCACCATTGTTGGTGCATTCAAATGTTATCCGGGCAATAAAAGGAATGTGGGATCTTTTCGGCGTAACCAACACGACACTAACTCATCCACATTAACCTCCCCATCAGACATCAGAATCCGTTCGGATTCAGGGTCGGGCCCCTCCTCCGGGATCGGTTCCTCACAATCTTTTGATTTGAGGACCTCGAGATGTCCTCATCAGGGAACTCAAACTTCCTTGGTTGATAATCCTCAATGGGTTGCGGGGCGAGGTAATCGGACAATACACTCCCCTTGATTGCCTTCTGAGAGGTATAACGAATATTCATAAATCAGTCAGAATCATTTGCCCTCTCGCAACCCGTCCGGTCGCTTAAACGCATACTTGATCGGATCCATCTTGGACATCCACAAAGTGGTATGAACCAGCATATACTGTCTCAGTCGGCGAGCAGCCTATGCCAAAGTACAACAAGTTTTCTCGAGCAGTGAATGTATTGTTTCATAGTCGATAAACTTTTTGCTAAGGTAAATTGCATGCTCTTTTCGACCAGACTCGTAATGCTGACCCAACACACCTCATAGACCCCTCGAGGGCTGTCAAGTACCAGATTAACAGTTGTTCCTTCCACGGGAGGCATCAGAATCAGAGGTTCCTGCAACTTTTTTTTTTATCTTTCAACGCCCCTTGGCAATCATTATCCACCTGACCATTTGATCTCTCTTTTTTTGTTTTCGGTTCAGGCATTTTTGTATTGCTTTTTTTTTCTTTTTTTTTTTTAGCAGGATCGACCTCGATTCCTCTTTTGCTCACAATAAACCTCAGCAGTTTACCGGACAGCACTCCACAAGTGCACTGATGCGGACTCAACCTCAGTCTGAGTTGTCTCAATCCGATCAAACAACTTGGCCAGATCCGCCAGATGCCCCTTTTCTGTTTGGGACTTTGCCATCATGTCATCAATATAGCATTTGATTCCACGATGAATCATATCATGAAACAAAGTCACTCTGATACGTGGCGTCGGCGTCCTGTTTCTCTAGAGGACAGTCTTCTCTCAATGGTAGCTTACGTATAACCACATTGGTATCCGACCCTGGCATATCCTGACACGACCAGGCGAAGGTATCCACATGCTCTTTCAACAGGGCTACCATTCTGCTTTCGACTCGCCTTTGAAGCGGCCCTAACTTTCACTTCCTGACTTCGGCGGTGCCTGGAATATCAATCTTGAATCGCTCCCCGTGCAGTTGAATCACCCTCTCCTCTTGTCTTAATAACCTGGCTAATTCCAGCAGATCACAGTCTTCTTCGCCTTATTCTTCGGCATGATAGATCGGATTGTCGAAGTCATACAAAGGTGTAACCGAATTGTTATCAATGAGATCAGGAGGATAGTCTCTTTTGAGGTTGGAACAAGACGAATCAAAAGGAAATAAAAATGAAAATAAACATTGCCATTTTTATTTTTTAAACTGCAAAAATAAATGAAAGACAGGGAACACCGCTTTTAATCACAAAAACATCCATTTATTACTGATGCAAAATGTTGCAAAATGAAACACGTGAGATGGCCCTTACAATGGACCATTACGTTTCGGGCAAAACATATGGCTTTCATGCAAACAAAATTGAAAAATAGAAATACTACACTTCAGGATGAGCGACAGTGGCGATTTTTGAGGCCTTCCAGTTCCCTGGTACGCACGACTTTATCCACGACTCAAGCTCGCGGTCACTGTCGATCTCTTCACCCACTGTACAAGCGTGACCTGGATCCAGCATTCCGGCACTGACGAACGTGAACGGTGGACGACGTCCTCTGTATTGTCTAGACGACTCTTGATCTGGCTGATAGCCAACCCCGAACATATCCGCTTTCACCACAATGTCTATGATCTTTCCCCAGCCTAGGGCTTCTCCGTTCTTCACCACTTCCATGGCCTGTTTGTAAGAAGAAATGGACAACTTCTTCTCTTTCTCAGCAAGAATGGCATTCTCCACCTTGACGGTTTCAACTGCCTGACTCGGTGTCTCAAATTTTCCACCGTCCATTCCTACTTCAATCATTCCCTGAATCGTTTCCCCCATCACTACACACCCATTTGTGGCGACAGCCGCACAACAATTGCCACCATCATGGAAAGCTCCACTCTTTATCATGTGCTTCGGGACCACAGACATTGGAGTTTTTAACTGATCCCCCTCAGTCACCTCTATTCCTCTCTTGTCCTTGGACATCACTTTCACTCCCACGGGACCTGGCACAGGGTTAGCGTTAACATTCAGTGTTGGCGCCAAACTGATGGCCTTAGAATCCACCATGTCTTGGACAACATGCTTGAAAGCTCTACAACCCTCAATGTTATGTCCTGGTGTCCCAGAATGGAACTCGCACCTGGCATTCTCATCGTAATTTGCAGGCCTCCGATGCGGTTCTACAGGAATCAATATCCTTGGCCGAACTAACCCCAAATCCCTCAACCTCTTGAATAGAAGAGTATAAGTCATGGGTGGCTTATCAAACTGACGATCTGTCCCCTTCTTCACTTGGCTCTTAGCTTTTTGCGCCTTCTGTTGAGGTAGTGGTTGTTGCTGTGGTACCGGTAGACTACCAACATGAGTGGTTACAGTGGTAGCATAAGGGTGGTAACGATCTTTACCGTGTTCCTTTCGGGTAGCCACACCACCTGATTCGACCTTCTTGAGCTGACCAATGCCAGAGGGTTTCTGTACTGCAGATGACGCCTGAACTTTCTCCTTTATCATCAAGCTTTCAATCCTATCCAACCTCTCAGCAATTGCTTTCTGCCCCAAGGCAAGCCCTTGCACGACTTTGAACAACTCTCTCATCATCTCTTTCAATTCGAGAATGTCGGTGTTGGGTGGATCCATCAGCTTGGACTTGTCGGGTTTGGCAGGATGTCTGAGCGGGAGAGCTATGCGCACCGATTAGATACTGACACCTACAAAACAGCAAACAGGTTAATATGACTCACACATGCAATGTCTATCCGTATGAGGAATATTCTGTCCTTTGATTTTGGTTTCATCGAGACAGATAATATTTCATCAACATTCTGACATCCAGATGTCTCTCGACCAGAATCCCAATCAAAAAAATGGACCCTGAGTACGGATAGACATGGGTTAAATGCAGATGAATGCGAAATGGGAATGATGCAAATGCATGCAGGCAGGTCACTGTGTTATCTTCCAAGTCATCTGAGGATCAACTGTGCTGGACCGGTCTCTGAACTGATCACAATCATCTGAGGGCCCGAGTAACCATAAATCCAACTTGGGGAGTTCTGAAATAAACGGAACCGGGGGATATATCACTATTATCACAGGAATCCACTGAACGGATGACAACCGGATCCTCTGAACAAGTATCCTCAAATTCAACCCGGGGATCCGAAATAAACGGAACCCGCTGATAAGTGCCGCAGACAGAATTCCGGCGTCTCAGAGATAAATATCCACAAATCCATCTGAACCATAGTCACCATCAGTACCAAGAGTCACCAACAAGTCACCAACAAGTCACCAACAAGTCACCAACAAGTCACCAACTGTACCTGTAATAATGATCATTCCCTCCCCACTCACGGGTGTCATCTAGGCCAGGGTAAAGTTGAGAAAAACGCAACATAAATAACCCTTTCATAGAATATCATCATATACACACCCGAAGTATGTAACGATAATACCCCATCAGAGTCTGAACTGCTCGTGATATCAATGTTCCGCTAAGTGGCGCAATACCACCCGCTTCCCATGAATCACTTTATTCCTAGGTATCCTAGATTTCACTCATAGCCTGGGTATTGGGCCTTTTACCTCATGTAACTCCCACCCCAACATAGAGACAAACACAACACAGCCAGATGAACTGATGAATGCAAACATAAATGCAGACAATAAATGCACACAATAAATAAATGAATGCAATAAATGAAACAGCAAAAGCAACCAAACCCTATCCTAGAGAGCGCTAGGAGAGACTCGCTTAGGGAAGATGGACCAGCAAGAGGTCAACTTCTCTTTATCCCCAGCAGAGTCGCCAGCTGTCGCATTACGCGAAAAACCGGCGGGAAAACGAAACAACAAAGCCGCCACCGTAAGTTATTTATCCCAAAAGAGGGAAAGGAAACGCTCGAAGTAAACCTGGAAAAGACATGGTGTCGCGACCAGAGAGAGATGGGATCGGGAGTCGGTTATGCGAAGGGAAGGTATTAGCACCCCTACGCATCCGTCGTACTCGACGGGATCCACGCACAAAAGGAAGGATAAGGTTGCTAAAAACTGAACACAAACTGCGCAAGGCTGGAAGGAGACACAGAAAGACAAAAGAAACTAACTCGGCAAGATATCGCATCCTGGGCCTACGTAGTCTGTCAGGAACAGACATCAGAGTCGACGTAGTTCGGGACAGGGGGAAACGTGCTCGCTAGGATGTCGCATCCTATGCATACGTATCTTCTCTGACTAGAGAAGAATCAGAGCACTCGTAGCTCGGCTAACACGCGCCAAACAAAACCACACAGGAAACCGACTGCCAATCGCTGGACTTACGTCAGACTCCACACAAACAGGCAAACCTGGAAACCGAATGCCAATTGCTGGACTTACATCAGACTCCGAACCAACAAACACACACACACAGGAAACCAACTGCCAATCGCTGGACTTATGTCAGACTCCAAACAAAGAAGCAAACACAGGAAACCAACTGCCAATCGCTGGACTTACGTCAGACTCCAACACAACACAAAGGGGGTTGAAAAAGAAAAAGGGCACCCGGAGAGATCAGCTCATCTCCTGCCTACGTACTTCATCTGGTATGAGGATCAGGGCGACGTAGTTCCCCTATGCAGGGAAAAAGGACTAGCCTAACCAGATACAAAGGGAGACACAAACTACTAGGGAGACTACGACTCGAGCCTAGAAGTTGTCATGCATACGATCTCTAAGTTAAGGTTGCTATCTAACTTGCACAGGGAGCAAGCTATCCTAAACAGCACAGGCAAAGCAATCATACACACAATTAGCACACACTATATACAAACAAAGTGGGCTCACACAAGGTTAGGATGTGAAACACAAGCCAACTGGAATCGGGTGCAGTTAGCTCTTAACCCTAACATTGAGAGTTAGGGTGAAGTAGATGAAATGGGAAGTGAGGGTAAGACCTCACAGCTCTTATCCCTGACCTGGGAGAGCTTCAGACAAATGAAAGTGTGGGAGTTCAGAAAGTAGGAACTCTTCTCCACATGTGACTGACACAACAAAGATCTTGGGTTAATATCCACAATGCATCAACACAAGGTGTGTGAGCAGAGTGAATGACACACTGAATAGCAGGAGATGGATTGCACATCTCTTTTATCTGCCAATTGCCTCATAGGGGTCCTTTCCTGCTTGGCACAAAAGTAAACAAACACAAGCATTGCCTCTTAAGGAGGGCTTCAGACAGGTGCCTGCCCAAGTAACAGGACAGGTCTTCCAGACTACATGAAGTCAGAGAATTATACCTCAAATGGTTAAGCAACCAAGCAAATCAAAAGCAAGTTCAAAAAGAACTTAAGCAACTTATGTACCTGTGGAAACATCAAACACATCAATACACAACTCAATCAATCTAACAGACAGTTAATCATACAATCAGACAGACAAGCAAGCAATCCAACAATGAGCAAGGCACAAGCCAATGAGCCACTTGGTCTCAAAGCCTACAAAACAATTCAAGGTTAGTCTATATCAACCAATTAATCAATCCAAATGAGTGAGCATCATCAACTATGGCAATGTGCTTCTTAACCTGAAATCAAAACTCAACTGTGAGTTACAAACCACTAGGTCAAGGCCTAGGGTCAAAGATGGAGAAATAATCCAGAACAGAACATGAAATTCAACATGAATCAACCTCAATCAATTAAGAACACAATCCAAAAAGTCCTACATCAATATCATTCACCAAATTCATTTCACAAACCAAACGTGGCAAGGTATGCAAGTTGAAAGCACATTGTGACATCAAAATGAACAAATGCACATTAATTCAAAAATGATTCCAATAATCTCAAGAAAATTCATGAGTAAACAGAACATACAACATGATCAACACACAAAAAATTAGGGCAATTGGACATCATTAGGCATGGTAATCAAATTGCATATGGCAAGGCAATCAAAACAAGCTCAAATATGACACCAAATGTTACACCAACTTAGCACAAGCCTAAAACAGAAATGAATCAAGGTAAAAACCTCAAATCAAAGCTAAAACAAACTTTAATATGTCTAGAAACAATGTGCAAAATTTCACATCCATAGGATAAAGAACAAGCATTTCACAAACAAATGAAAATCAAGGCAATTCAAAAGCTCACACATGGTAGTCCAGAAAGAAAAATCTCAATCAAATCAGAAATCAATCCAAAAATTCCACAAAAATCATGAGCATTTACAACATCCACAAGAAGCATCATACAAAAAATCACATCAATTGGAATTCATTTGGCATGGCAAATCAATTAATCAAGCTGGACATCACAAGGTGTGACACCAATTGTCACACCTACCTTAACATGATCATAAAACAGCAATGGCACATGATAAAAATACAAACTCAACACCATAATTTCAAGCAATATTTCTAGTTTCAACATGTCAAATTTCATAGGCATTGGATAAACAACCATCATTTCACAAAAGATATGGTAAGGTAAGGTCAAGAATGGACACATGTACACAAACAATAGGCAAAATAATTTTCCAGCCATGCACAATTTATGGAAAAATAACCAAAAAAAACTATACACAATAAGGAAGGCAATTCAAAAATCCTCATATTTTTTGGAGCATTTATCAATTATTTATGAATTTTAGAAGTGAGAAAAAAAATAAAAAATCATGAAGCAAGCATAATATGAATGATGGAGAAAATAAATGAAACATGTGAACAATTGGCACGGCCAGGAATCGAATGGAGGAAAATTTGAATGATGGCGCGCTGAGCATCAAAACTCTGCGTTTCATTAAACGCAGGTGGCAAGTCAATGGTGATGTGGCCTGGTCAAAGCGCTCTGAGCGAAGCAAAATGCAATGTGGACAACTACGTGGACCAGTACATGCCAAGCTTTACACAAACACATGCAGAAACGCAGAAAAACATTTTAATGGATCAAAACACATTCTGGAAACAAAATTCATCAATCTTCATCGTGTTCATCATGGCTCAAGAACAATTTTCTCAGATTTCAACAATGAGCACACCAATGGATAGATCTTCCAACATAGAGCAACGATCGATGCATGGCTAAGGCTAATTCATCATATATCAAGAGAATCGAGCAAGTATATTTTCATGCATGAACCTTTAAATCACCATATCTAACACAATAATGCATGGAAATTCATGAAATAAAGCTCAGTTTACTCAGCAATGCAAGACTACAACAATCACATAATAATTTCAAGAATTAAAGAGATCGATTCAATGACCTCTTGAAGCTACAGAACTGGAATTGCTTGATCCAAGGCTTTGCAATGCTCAAAAGCTCCTCTAGATCACTTGCATGGATGAATGGATGAAGACTTGAGGCTTAATCGTGTTTGCTTCCATCAGAATTTGTAACTGCCATGGATGAATTTCAAGCTTTAAGCTGCTTCCAACTGCACGAATTCCTTTGGTTCCAGCTTCAACCTTGCTCAAATATGCTTCCAGGTGAAGAATTGATCAAGAAAAGTGCAATGTATGTGAAGAAATTGAAATAAAAAAATGAGAGAAAAATTTGTGAAACTTGGATCTAGATCTGAATTGTGATTGGGATTATGCAAAAACAGTTATGCTTTGTCCACTACAACAAACAAGACCTTAGACAGCGCTTTTTTTAGCCTTAGACAGCGCTTTAAAGCGCTGTCTAAACCTCCGCTGCTAAAGGTTTAGACAGCGCTTTTTTAAATCTTAAAAGCGCTGTCTAAGCCCCCCCCCTTAGACAGCGCTTTGGCCAAAAGCGCTTTATAAGACCCTCTTATTTTAAATTTTTTAGGTATACCTTAGACAGCGCTTTTGAAAAGCGTTGTCTAAGCCCCACCCCCTTAGACAGCGCTTTGGCCAAAAGCGCTTTCTAAGACCCTCCTATTTTAATTTTTTTAGGTATACCTTAGACAGCGCTTTTCAAAAAGCGCTGTCTAAGCCCCCCCTTAGACAGCGCTTTTGCCTAAAGCGCTTTCTAATCCCCCCCTTAGACAGCGCTTTTTACAAAAGCGCTGTCTAAGGTATACGAAAATTTTTGAAGCTTTTGTTTTAAACCACATTTTTTCCAGGTTTATAAACCAGAATTTCTACCTGTTTTCAACCAGATTTTGACAGACAATTATCACATTTTATATATGCCATTTTGGCCTTTTTTCTACCAAATTTTGGCTAACAAATATATATATATATACCAGTTCAAACCAATTTTGCCTTAAATGTATCAAAAATATATACAAATTTATGTACACATTTACAAGTCATAACATATACTACAAATGTACACATTAATTACACAAATTTATGAACAAACATTGAGCTCTATCATGAATTGACACCACTCCTCTTTGATTTCGTCCACTTGATCCTTTGTATAAAATGCACACTTGAATTCATCAAAGTACTACATAATAATATAACATATTTTGAATTAATTCCAACTATTTAATTATATGAGATATGTGTAAATATAAAAATAACTCATAAGTTAGAAATACATACATCGGTGGGAATCTTTAATCGGCCCAAAGCAAGAGTATCTCGCATAAACCTCAACATGAAATACCCGCAATCTATTTGATTACGTTGTTGAGGACACTACATATGAAAAAAAAAATATGGATTATAAATCCTAAGTTTTATCAAGTGTCATCACTAATATAATAAAAAATGTGGTAATTAAAAATATACCACCACTTTAATCCATGTAATGGAGTTGGCGCCCCTCCTTGAGGTTTGGATATCTCGTTGGGCCCGAAAAGCTTGTAGGACGCTAATAAAATAAAAATGAAGCAATTAGAACAATTCACATAAACTAAGAAAAATTTTGAACATTCTCACTTACGTGTCAATTAGGACCTTCATATCCGGGTATGTTGTCCAATCATTTCCTAACGAGTCAAGATAATACACAATTTCTCGGATAGGATTGATTGCGAGCAACAACCAATGTCCACTGTAATGATTAGGCAAATGTTAGATGGTAATTTGGAAAATAATTATAATAGATGAATTTAGAATGAAATGCTAACCCGATATTAAACGGTATAAAAAACAACTTCTCCGCATCTTTATTGTCCATGAGGATCCGAAGAACGTACTCCGTCACGGTATCCGGTCTACTTAAGATTAAACCTAAGTTGACGGTCGCGGGTGCTAAGAATCCGAATGACACGTCCAAACCATTGGGGCGCATCAATTTGTCATACAAAAACCTAATATAAAAACATCATTAACACCTCTTTTGAAACATAAAGTAAACCGGATTAACATAAAGTAAACATCATTAACATAAGTTGTTTAATTAATAAAACAAAGTAGACCGGATTTACCTAATATATGTATTGACAACGGTGACGCCGATTTCTTCATGACTAAAAACTTGCATGAAGTCTTCATTACCAATCATTTGGTCGTAATCAAAGCCGAAAATCCCTACCTCCATATGTACAGTCCGAACACCTCCGGTCGGTATATCGGTCATCTCTAGAAATGTCCTGAGGCACGACCTATACTTGGTGGTAGGTTTTTTCCTAGCTACGGTCTTCTTAGCACCAGAACTTTTTACCCGTGCGGAGGCGTTGCTAACCTCCTTTTTTTGTTGTGCGGAGGCATTGCTAACCTCATTTTCTTGAAGCTACATGTCATATAAATAGTTAGATCAAATTAAGAATGTAACAACTTCCATGAATATATGTCATATAATTGTATATTACCTCTTTTCTTGAAACCGTGGACTCGGTATGCCGTGGAATCGCATTATCTTTTGATTTGGATTTTGTGGGAGTCTATTTAACATAACCAAGGAAAATATGTAAGTAAAATTTTAAGCATAAATTTTAAACTTTGAATATACACATTAAAGTTAACATAAGTTTTAAGCATACCTCATATCCTACGCATATGAGGTTTGTCGGCCATGCAACAAACGAACCTACTGCTTCGTGCACCGTTGTTGCATCCGAATCATCGCTAGGATATGGTAATGCTGCATTCGGCTCAACTGCAATATCAACTGATACCTTCAAACATCCAGCAGGGAGCTCTCTAGTGTGGAGTAATACTCTGCTAATGTTATGCACTTTTCCCTTGCCAACCATCCGATAGTATGGTGACGACAAATACAGCTGACAATGGGAAATGCCCTAAAACCAATAATAACAAGAAATCGTTAATGTGTATATATGTCAAATACATAATTTAAGCAAATAGTTCAATTTAAGACAATTATATGTAATTACCTCTGGAATGTTCGGCTGAAAGGTACAGTTGATACTGTCTTTGTCCGAAGCATATCTGTATACTGTTAAGGCGCTAGCCTCTCTTTCTCTCCTCAATGCATCAAGCTCAGCTTGCATGGCTTCCAATCTTGCATGAAGCTCCCGATTACTAGGAGCCTTTCCTTTTTTAATACTCAGGGAGGTCGGAGTGACTCCAAATCCCTTACCCCTCACCCGACCAGAATACTCAGGGACATCTAATGCCCGACTAAGTATGCCCTTAGTATCATCGGGAGATAAAAACTGAGATAGCTCCTCCTGAAAAATCAGATGAATACCGTATACTTGTCAAATATTTGTGTATAAAAATGTTATTCAATTAATGAAAAAATGTTATACTTACACATTTCTGGTATACGTGTAAAACTTCTTCTTGAGGAACTCCAGATTTGCCCACACGGGCTTCCTTCCACAAAACATGTGCAGGAAGAGATGTTTCTGAACTTTCCTCCTTCTGCAGCTACACATTAAGTCATACAATTTGATCAGATAAAACTAATATATGATGAACAAATTTGTTATCGCAATTTATAAATACTTACCATGGATTGTTCTAAGCGTCCATATCCGACACGTCCTTTTCGGTACGGATATGCGGGACTTGATGCTCTTTCCCGATTTGTAGCACTTATTCTTTGAAAAACCGGGTCTTGTCTTTTGGATTTGAAAGCTTCCCATTCTTCAGCCGATATCAAACTTTCATATTTTTTAGGAAGCTCCGCATCCACAAAATTACCATCCGCATCCTTAAGGAACTTGGATGATAAAAATGTCTGAAACCCTCTTAGAAGCTTTCCGGCCAATTTCATACAAAAACCTCTTCTTTCTTCTTCGATGTTAAAACATCGCTAAGAAAAACATACAGATTGATAGTTAGTATCGGTAATTGAAAAAACATAATTGATACCGTATAATTAAGGGCCAAATGATTGTACCTTTATCTCACTCCAAATTTTTTCTTTGGACTCATTCAGCTCTTTGTTTCTCCAATCATCACATGTAATGGGAATTTCATTCCTTACTAGTGCACCGATAAAACTAGTTAAGGTATGCCCATTAGGTTCTATAAGCTGTCCCTGGTTGCTCCAATAGACATCTAGTATGATGCCTCGAGATCTTCCTTGGACCACCCTTCTCATTACTGTGATGCCTCTTCGAATTTCTTCTTCCGCGGATACTTTTTTACTAACTTCCTCATGTTGGTCATCAGCCATGTCTAACCTGTAATAAACCAAGGAAACCATCAAATATCAAATATAACTTATAATCAAAGCAATTGAAAACAAAAAAATAAAGAAATCATGCATTATCAGATATAACTTATAATCAAAGCAATTGAAAACAAAAATATAACGAAATCATGCATTATCAGATATAACTTATAATCAAAGCAATTGAAAACAAAAAAATAAAGAAATCATGCATTATCAGATATAACTTATAATCAAAGCAATTGAAAACAAAAATATAATGAAATCATGCATTATCACATATAACTTATAATCAAAACAATTGAAAAAAATAAAATAAAGAAACCATGGATAATTTACCTAAGTCACTAACATCTCTTTCTTTTCTTTGTTGGAATATTAATCACTTGTTTCTTAGCAATGCGTACGGATGAATTGATCCAAATTCCCTCATTCGTCTGGGGTTTTCAGCGTGTTGAACAGCATACTTAACGAATTCCAAAACCCCACTCTCGTACTCTTTGGTCATTCGATCGGCACAGATCCATGTTTTATCCATGGTTTTCCTACTTATTAAAGTAAACAATTAATCCAGACGAAAATACATAACTAAGGTAGTATCTTTGAATATCCTAACAATTATAAAGTTCAATTCATTTTAAACTTCAAAAACCTATACATAACCAATGTTAATATAAACTTCAATAACGTATCTGATACGCCAATATACCAACTTTAATTACCTCATCACTTTCATTTTTTATATTACAAGAATCAAACTTTTTCTATTACAATATACCTATAACTATACCTATAACTATATTAGAGTTCGTTCAATCATTTTATGGGAGAAATCTTGTTCCTTTAGAATGAAAGTGAGATGAACAACACTTTCACAGTTAAAAAGAAAAAAAACTACCTATTCAATCTTCAAGTATAATCACTAAGGAAACATGAAGTTTGAACAATATTGAACATCTAAATCCAAAATGATATTTAGAGTTTAAAGTCAAGTAGACACAGACACTGTAACAAAACAATGTATGAAATTTAATACTACCTACCTACCTTTTTATGTGGGAAAACCATGTTTCATGTCCAAAATCTTATGTGTTCAATCTAAAAGTCTATAAATGGACCCCATTACTCGCCTAAACTTTATATTCAAATATTTGGACAAAATACTTGATGTACATGTAGAATAATGCAACAAAAATAGTACTCATAATTAATGTGATATTGTTAGGTATTCATATTTGCATATTAGATGATAAAGAAAGATGCTTGCACTTACATAAAGACAAGAACAAGAATTTTTATTTCTCATTCAGTTAGGGTTGGCAATTGAGCATCAACAGTGTATTTTACAAACAAAAAGAGCAAGCATTGAACCAAACAAAATAACAGAGCATGAAAAATACTGATGAAGTTATTTACAAATACTGATATTTCCCTAAATGAAGAACATACCGAAATGAAGGATTCTTCAAACACTTTCAGAAATGAAATATTCTTCAAACACTTGCAATGCCTGAAACCAAATGAATGAAAATGTTAAGAAATGACGAACAAAACGCAGTAGAAATGACGAACTGAATCAGAAATGAAAAAATGCAGAAATGAAGAACATACCGCAGTAGAAATGACGTTCTGAAACCGATTCTTCAAACACTTTCTGGTATTGAAACCGAATGATTACAATGTATTCTGGTTCGCTGTTAGGGTTCGCTGGAGGGGTTTAATCGCAGGAGGGAAAACAAAAAGAACTGAGAACGAAAATAGAAGTCTGAAATTTAATTTTAATTAGACCTTAGACAGCGCTTTTGTGGAAAGCGCTTTCTAAGATATGCCTGAGACAGCGCTTTCCAAAAGCGCTTTCTAAACCCCCACCTTAGACAGCGCTTTTGGTTTTAATTTTTTTTTTAATTGAAAGACTTTAAACAGCGCTTTCTCAAAAGCGCTGACTAAGGTCTATATTTAAAAGCGCTTTCTAAAAGCGCTGTCTAAGGGGGGGTCTTAGACAGCGCTTTCTAAAAGCGTTGTCTAAGACCCCCCCTTAGACAGCGCTTTCATTATTTTTTTAGAACATTTTCCGTATTTTATTTTTATTTTAACCTTAGACAGCGCTTTCTTTTAAAAGCGCTGTCTAAGATGCGCTGTTAAAAAACCTTTTTGGCGTAGTGGTCCTTTATACTCCCTCCTAATCATGTCCTTAATCAAGTTTAGGCAAATGGCAAATGGATTAGCAAAAAATAGGAGTGCACATGCAAATTGGATATTGCACCTCTATGCATGAAATGATAATGAACAGTGCACGAAATGGTGTTCAAATTCACTCAAAAAGTTATTTTAGAGCCAATGGAAGTGTTAGAATGTGTGAACAATGCACCAACTTCAAACTTGAAAATTTCCCTCCAAAATTCAAGTGAAATTCCAAATGATTATGTGATGAGAATGCATGGCATGTGATGTATGGTTTGGATAGTAGAGGTCAAAATATGAATGTACAAAAAAGAACCACTCCATTTGACCTTTTGGTTTGAAAGTTATGCATGTTTGAAGTTCAAGTCACACTTGGCCAAGATTGATCCATATCTCTCCAACCATACATGAGAAATTCATGATCTTGGACGTTTTGGAAATAGGAGAGAAAGATCTTCAACTTTCATGTTGGACAAAATTTCATTTGAAGCTTTCTTGATGATGTAATCTTGAGTTGAAAACCTTTCCATTTTTGGCAAATTCAAATTACAGGTCACTTACTATTTTTGGAAAGTTTTGATTTGACCTCAAATTCTTCATTGTTGATGTTTGAAATGTCAAATGAGACTTGTTCCCACATGAATGAGGCATCTCTAACCATCTCCCACCTCCAAATCCATGGTTGAACTGACAGTTGACTTCTGTTGACTTTTTAGGGTTTCAGATGAATTTCACATTGACTGATGAGCTTTGAGCCTTCAATGCTTGACCAAACCCCTTCACAATGATCCTTGGGTCACATGAACTCATTGAACCAACCCTAGGGCTTTGATTCCATGGAAAATGCACTTGCTTGCTTGCACAACTGAATCTCTTGACCAGTCTTGCCTGATGACTTGATGGACTATGCAATGAACAATGCAATGTTAATGACCTAAAATGAAAATGTATATACAAAATGGGAGGTGCAAATTTGAGGTGCTACACTAGGAAAAAATCTTTGGAGGCTCTGATTGAAAGCTTGGATAAAGCTGATAGAGATAATGTTGGACATGCCAAGGAAACAGAAGCCCAAACCTCTAGTGAGAGGTCTGAATCTAAAGATGAAACAAGTGGCAGTTCTGGTTATGAAGCTAATGAAGATGCAAGATCCTCTGACTAGTTTTGTTGAAGTTGTCCCCCACATTTCTGATGGTGTGTTGTGATGGATTTGGTGGTTTGTTGGGCAGTCATGTTTTGATGCCTTGATGTATTTTTTTTGGGTTCTTTTTGGTTTTTCTGGATTTTTATCTCAACTTATCTAGCTGTGTATGTTTGTGGATCTATAACACCTAACAATATGCTTTGACATTCTGTGTGACATTCTGTTTGACTAATAGACATTTATTTTGTCTCTTTGATCTCTTTTGGATAAAAAGGGGGAGAAGTAGCTAAAGTAGTTGTAGCTGGAGTAGCTATGCTATAAACAGATGATAGATGATGATGAAGAGGATGTAATCTGTTGATGACAAATAGTGTTGAAGGTGTTTAGTAGAGGTGATGTTGAAGGTGATGTCAGATGGGGAGGTGTATGTTACAGGTGATGTTGAAGGTGATGCCAGTGTTGAGCAGACTGATGGGGAGGAGGAGCACAAGTGAATGTGTGTTTAATATGTGTTTACTAGTTGCTATCTTAGCTAGTAAGTGTGTTTTATTACTTCTGCTGCTAAAATGGATAATGTGACTATACTCTTGTGAAACAAATAGTCTGATGTATGTTTTAGGCAAAATTTGCCAAAGGGGGAGTTTGTTGGTTCTATGTGTTGGCAACAATTTTGGTAAAACCTAGAGTATTCACAAGTTGTCACAAGTGTTGTCTTCACATAAGATAACAGGGTCCTGCAGGGTGTTTAAAATGTGAATGTGCAGGATGTTACTGAGATGCCAGACCCAATGTCATCACATATGTATACAGAACATTCAGTCTGAATGTTATGTATTGTGTGATTGCGCTTTTTATGCTAATCTATGCGTGATTTATGTGATGATTGAACGCGCCTTCAATCAGTAATTAAAACCAGGGTGATTTATTTTCCAACAAGATATGATCAACTGTCATGAGAAGATATGAATGGAAAATAGTTTTAGGGTTTTATGTTGTCCAATCCCAGTCAAACGATTCTATAAATAGGGCATGGAAAACCTGTTTTTACCACACAAGAAATAACGAACCAAATATTGAGAGAGAATAAGGGTTTTAGTCTTGTGTGGTCGTGTGTATTGTGAGTCATTCATTCATCCATATATGATTGAATTGGACTAAATTTTGAGTTGTAATTTGTCCACTCTAAGCTTTGAAGCATGAGTGTGTGTCTACTTGGTTGAAGCTTTTAAGCAAGATCAAGTATATGTTCTTGAAGAGTGTCTTCTTTCATTGTAATATTTGTTTTTACATCACTGCTGTGATTGAGGGGGAGTGAGTAGGATCTCATATCTAAGAGTTCTTAGATAGAAGTCACACGGGTAGAGATTAGGTGAAAAGACTGTAACTTGAAGTTGTTTACTGAGAGTCTTTGAACTAATTCTGTTTAGTGGATTTCCTTCCTGACTTGGTAGCCCCCAGACGTAGGTGAGTTTGCACCGAACTGGGTTAACAATTGCTTGTGGCACTTGTATTACTGTTATTTATCTTTTATCCTATTTATATTGTTCAGATATTAGTGTCGTGACATTACCTTTAACATCTCATATCTGATACCAGAATTTCAATTAACATCGTTGTATGGCAAATCATGTACTATCTTAGGCAGCGAGTGGACCATGCTAGTGCATAACAAGTCTTCTCTAGCATTGAGTACCTGATTTCACATTTTGTAAACTTCTTGCTCAAGTAGTAAATAACATTCTCCTTTCTGCCTGTCACATCGTGTTGCCCTAGTACACATCCCATGGAGTCATCAACTACTGTAAAATACATAATAAGAGGCCTTGCTGGTACTGGTGGCACCAAGATTGGTGGTTGTTGCAGATACTGCTTGATTTTATCAAATGCACTATGGAAGTCTTTGTTCCAATTTACGGCTTGATCTTTTCCTAACATCTTGAACATTGGCTCGCAAGTGGTCGTCGGATGTGAGATGGATCTGGAAATATAGTTCAATCTGCCTAAGAAACCACATACTTGCTCCTCTGTACGAGGTGCAGGAATTTCTTGAATAGATTTTACTTTGTCAGGATCAACTTATATGCCTCTCTGGCTTATAATGAACCCTAACAACTTTTCAGACCTGACACTGAAAGTACACTTAGCATGATTGAAGCATAGTAAGTACTTTCTCAATCTTGCAAACAACTTCTTTAGATGAATAACATGTTCTTCTTCAGTATAAGACCTGGAAATCATGTCATCCACGTAGACTTCAACCTCCTTATGCATCATATCATGGAAGAGAGTTACCATGGCCCTTTGATAGGTTGCCCCAACATTTTTCAGGCTGAAATGCATCACCTCGCAACAGAAAGTGCCCCATGGTGTAATGAAAGTTGTTTTCTCAATATCTTCGGGATACATTTTAATCTGATTATAACCTGGGAATCCATCCATGAAGGAGAATTCAGAGAACCGAGCTGTATTATCTACCAATACATTGATGTGAGGTAAAGGAAAATTATCTTTCGCACTAGCTCTATTCAGATCTCTCTAGTCTTCACACATATGTTACAACAAATAGAAAACATGCATCAAACTGCTTTTTTACCTCGTCTCTGATCTTGACAGCCATGTTTGGTCTAGTTCTTCTCAACTTCTGTTTGATGGGCGGGCGTTTCGGATTAAACGGTAGCTTGTGGATAACATTGTCGAAGTCGAGACCTGGCATATCCTAATATGACCAAGAACACACATCCACATATTCATATAGTAGTTTGACCAACTCCCTTTTCATACTTTGCTCCAAGGAAGCTTCGATCTTGACTTCCTTTCTGAAGCTAGCGAAAATATACCTGAACGCATCGCATGCTCGAACGTACAACAGAGTCGCCATCAAAATTTATTTATTCCCGAAGGAAAAGGAAAACATCGATAAAACTCGGGGGAAGAGAAATCTGGGTAAGGAAGTCGGTTATGCAAATGGAAGGTATTAGCACCCCTAACATTCGTTCTACTAACCGGGAACCGTTTTGATTGTTCTTGCTTGAATGGGTGTTATATCTAAAGGTTACTCGCAAAAGAATAAGGGAAAATGAAAAAGAATAGATAAAGTGCTTGGAGAGGATTAAGGCCCTCATGCTTACATATCCTTATAGTGCAATAAGGAATTCAGAGCTCTATAGTTCATAGAACTGGTGGTGGGAGGTGAAGAAAGCGTGATCAAGGTATGGTCAGAACCAAAGAATAATGCTGTTTGAACTCCAACAAGGGGTGAAATATGAACCCAAGAGTAAAAATAGTATGAACCAACAAGTGAGTGGCCTAAGGCATGGTTGAAGGAGAATAGTGATCCAAAACGCAACGGAAATTAAAAATTTCTCCTTTAGTGATCCTTACAATGGGATTGATCAGTGATAAAATCGTTACCTCTTGTGGCGATTGAAACCCTTAATGTATATCGAAGGAGTGATCACGAACGTTGAATGGTGACAATGCCTCTACTCAGTCCACACGAACAGATTCCTTCAGTCTCAATGCTAGCTGCTACGAATGAAGGCTTTGAGTGAGAGAGAGAGAGAGAAACGAAATTTTCATCTGAACAAATGCTTCTGCACAAGGGTTCTATTTATAGAACCACTTGTGTGGGCTGTAAGCTAAAAAGTCCACTTAAGTGTATGTGGCCCATATTTTATGATATACGAAAATCACTTAAGCACGTGGTACCTTACAATATTTCATATTCTACTTAAGTGCATCGTACGTTACGATGACCTACAATTCACTTAAGTGCACCGTACCTTACGGTGTTCCTTATTTACTCTATCTCTCATCAGTCTGTCCTTTTGTGTGTGACCCTGTAGGTTCTTGCGGCATTGACAATTATATTAAATCACGTATTTAACATAATAAACAGTGAGAGGTATCTAGCAACACATCACTGCTAACCAAGACACGAAAATGTCATGTGATCTGACAAATCCTTTTGTGATAATACTTATGTGTACAATTACCCTTTTTCCCCCATGTCTATATTGAACACAAGTCATATACCGTGTCATCCTTGTCCAGTTCAATATTGGGCCATAGACATTTATCCTGTTACGTAGGATGGGAAAATTCCATCTAGGTCACTCATGTTCCTCAACATGCTTGTGGAGTATCCATCAACTGTCTTTATGGTCATCCAGTTACGGACAAGGTTTGATCAGCAATAAAGCACTCGACTCTACATCTAGGGTCCATAGTGGTTTCAAGTCGAAGGGTGGTATACACCACTATCACCATGAGAATAACTTATGACACTTTGCATAACATTCTATATGGTATTCTCATAGCGGGCCAATCCAGTATAAATATTACTCCTAATATTCATACATATGTTTAAGACTTGATAACTCCTTATCCATGATCCATGAGATGTGATCATCAGTGTATATACATAATAGTCTTAATGTTTTAATATTATCCCACTTCACAACAAAGCTCGGCTACAGATACTTTAAGAATAATGTCCTTATGTTTAATGGGATCTCATGATTGTGAATGCATCATGGAGATGAATGGAGGAAATAAATAAGTATGCCCGCGGAAGATTCGAACCCTCGTGCCTACATATTCTCATCGTGCAATGAGAAAATCAGAGCATTCACAATGTATCCCACTAAGGATGAACCAAAAAAGATAGATTGATTTCCAGGGTACACAACCTTTCGAGGAAGAAAGAGAAGTGCCAAGGTTCACAACCTTCTAAACAAGGTATCACTACCAGAGTCTATAATTCTAAAGGCAAAGAACTGAACTACCAAGGTCTATCACCTCAAAAGGAAAAGAGAAACAGATGTTAGAGCCCTCAAAGATCAGGGCAAAGGAAAGTATTGCCAACGTCCATAACCTGATAGGCAAGGGGATCTCCAAGAGTCCACAACTCTACAAGGCTGATCAAAGGGAACGTCAAGGTCTATAACCAAATGATAAAGTTTATAACTCCATAGGCATAAAAAAAGTTTGCCAAGGTCCACCACCTCACGGGGAAAATGAAGATTACTAAGGTCTATTACCTTATAGGAAAGAATGAATTATTTGTCTGGGTCCATAACCCTCAAGGAAAAGTAAAGCACTGTCAATGTCCATAACCTGATAAGCAAGGGGATTCCCAAGAGTCCATAACTTTACAAGGATACTAAAAGGCATAGCCAAGGTATATAACCAATTTCCAAAGTATATAACTCCATAGGCATAAAAAGAGTTTTCTAAGGTCCACCACCTCATGGGGAAAAGAAAGATTGCCAAGGTCTACCACCTCGAAGGCAAGAAAGATTCAAACGCATGGGACCATAACCTGTAGCGATAAATTCATGACCATCAAGCTATGGATAACCTTGACCTCAATAAAACCAGAGTCGCCACCGTGCTTTTATTATTTCCAAAGAAAAAGGAAAAAAGTACGAACAAAACCCAAAGATAAGAAGTTTTCAAATCAAAACTAATAAAATTCCAGATTTTAGAGATAAAGGGGTTGGTTACACAGAGGGAAGGTGTTAGGACCTAAAGTGTCTTAGATACTCCTAGGGAGCCCATTTTTGTGTGCAAGTGATTTGATTAAAATGATGTTTGATAAAAAATATAGAGTGGGGAGATGAGAAAATAACTCATTAGTTATATTTTTATGTTCGACAAGACCTTAGGTCCTATGCCTACGTACCAACATAAAAATGAGGGATCAAAACCCCGTAGTTCGTGGTAAGATTTTCAAAGAAGTTTGTGGATTGATTTTAACAAAAGTTTAAAAGAAAAGGCGCAAAAGGCCAAAGATTTGAATGGGGTTGTTAGATCTTTTTGTCTTTTTGAAATTAAAGTCAATATGGTTAAGTTCATTCACAATTTTGATTTAAGAAAGAGTTTGAAAATTCAATGGCATAAGCCTGAAGTTTCTAATCATTAAAACATGTCTAAGTTTGAAATCACAAGCAAAGAAGGTTTTTGAAAAGAGATAAAGATTTTGAAATTAAAGAAGTGGGAGGAGATGAAGGGACTATCCTAGACAGAAATTATAAGTTAAGAGTTGAAAAGATCTCACCAATGGGATGAAATCCAACAGACAAGAATGTCATATGGAAGCCCATTTTCCTTTGGACTTTAGTAAACAACAAATATAAGCAATATCCCAGCACCATATGAAGATCAAGGCATCAAATAAAGATAACCATAATATCCAAGCAAGCAATCCAATAGCTGACAGTCTTCAATATCTTCCAATGTATCAGATGAAATATTCCTTGGTGAACTCAGAAGCAATCATCAGATATCAACAATAATAACAACATAACATTTAAGCACAAAGACAAAGTGACAGATGAATCAAGGGCATTCAGGATCTTGCATCAGATGAAAGGAATTGTCAAGGATAACTGAGTCTCAGATGATGGCATTGGCCAAGTCCTTTAACATAGGGAATGTTGCCTACTCCTAAGTCTAAAAGTTCAGATCAAGTCCATCAGTCCACCAAGATATTTTTTAGGGTTTTTGTTGTTATTAAGTATTTTAAGGTCCTAAGACCATAAACAAAAACAAAGACAAACAAACAATATATATAATAACAAGATACGGCTTAAATGAGCAAAGTGAAAAAGGACTTGAAACATAAACAAGTTGCATGAAATGTAAATAGCAATGGATTATAAAGATACTGAAATTTAAATTTCATTAAGTAAATGACTTGAATATAAAACGATATTAATAGAAAGTTAGTCAATGGTTAGTCAGATGTTAGTGAAGAGTTTTAATTGTTAAGTCATTCTTTAGAGAACACTCAACCATTCATTCACAAGTATGAATCCTTGAACCAAGACATCATCCATGAGAAGGGCTCCAACTTGGATAAATCAATGAGTATGCCACTAGCTCTCATGAGATTAAAAAAGGTCAAGTCTTCACACAATGCCATGAAGAATGGGAGACTTACAATCTCACTTACTAGAAGGCTAGGCATTCTTGATCAAATTTAGCTCTATGTTAGATAATCGTAATTGGACTTATGTAGAAGTCACAATTATCTGAGGTCGGGCAATAAAAATATAGGTGTTAATGTATGTTTGAGAGTTTGTACAAAAAACCAAACTCCTAAAACATACCACACACTAAAAAAAGGAAGACCTATCTCAACCAGACTTGTGTTGATCCATATGATAGAAGGTCATTGATAAATCAACTAGCATTTAGACATTAGAGAAATCATTGGTCAAATGAGGGATTGGGGAAGAATAGAGATGAAGTGAAGGTAGAGAAAAACAAGAAAGGGGGGTTTGAATTGTTTTCATAGATAATAAAAACTTTGGCAAATAAAACACACACGAAAGATAAAACTATCAAAACAGAAGTTTATCCTTGTTCGCTTGAAATTCAAAGTTACTCAAGTCCACCCGGCCAAGGTGATTTCTCCTTCAACATGGACTTAATCCAATAATCTAGAAAGATTACAACGAAACGTCTAAGAGAGTAAAGATCTCTTAGCCCTCTCAAGTTTACAGACTTCACAAGTCACTTGAGGAAAATATTCAACAACTATTTTGAAAATACAATGAAGTGTTTAGTGCTTCTAAGTAAGCAGTATTAACACATTGAGAACTGAAGGGTTTCACACTTAGAGAAACAACTCATGTGAACAGATTTGAACACGAATAAAAGAGAATATAGAATTTTTGTTTGCAGTATTCTTGTGTGTATGCTTCATTTTTTTTATATGATGATGTTCATGCCTTTATATAGTGATTTGAATAAGATACCGTTAGTTGAGGCATTAATGAATATCTTGGCAATGATGGACTTTTAATGGCATTAAGTTTGTTGTCCTTTCCATAACAATTTTGGAGAGTGTTTAATCTTTTCTAAATAGAGATTCATACCAAAAGTAGAAAACTTCTAAGCTAAGTCTTTGTGGTTGACCTTGAGTCAGAGTATGCAGAGTTCAGATTTTCTTGTTCAACGTGTATACTTCAAATAGTTGCTGAGAGTAGATTTTCTTCAGAAGTTCTTATTATGTTTTACTATAAATCCTTCTTCAGAGTACAAATCATCAGACCAGATGTGTGGAACTCTTCAGATTCAGAGTGTTTGAGTCTTCTTCCGTCAGACTCTGTGAGCTTTCTTTTCTTCAGAGTCAGAGTGTCTGCTTCAATTTATTCTAAGTTGTCTATTCTGGACTTCCATGATGTCAAATGTTTTTCTATCTGATCCTTTTTCTGTTAGAGGCCTACACACTTAGATAAATTTGTTAGGGTACCAAATTGTTTCATCCTTTGTTATCATCAAAACCTTAGAGATGAATTGTAGACACAAAATCTTGTTCTAACATTATGATGAAGAGGGAAGGGTAAAATAGAAACCCAAATTGATCATGAGAGGAATTTCATCTGATCAATACCATTCATTCATTTTGGGAGATGGAATGTACATTTCATCAATCCCCTAAATCCAATGGTATTGATCAAACAAAAGTCAAATCAACCATGACCAAGGCCCAAACAGAAAGTCACACATCACAAGACCAAAAAAATGGCTCAACATAATTTTTATACATTTAATCAATTAAAAATCAAATTAAAAATGAATTTAAATACATTTAAAAATGGACAAAACCTTAAATCCCTTCAAAAAACCAAATAAATTGCCAAGGGATTTATCTTAGGTCAAATAAGGTCTAACGACCTTAGACAAAAAATTTCATGATTTTTGGAAAGTCAGAAGTATTTTAAAACAATTAAAAATAAGCTAAAAAACATTTCATTCCTGAAAAATATCAAAATTAATCTAAAAAATAATTTTAATTCAAAATAAGAAAGAGAAAAATATTTAAATGTTTTTGGTGAAAGTCCCATATTTTTTTGGATTAAAAATGAAATTAATATAAATTAAACAAAATGAAGGAATTAAATGGATAATCATAAATGAAATAGAAATTAGAAAAAAACGAGGGCCATCAGATCTCCCACATTAATTGAGGTGGAAGATCTGATTGCCAAGCGCGCGCTTCCCACCTGTAGCGGTAAATTCATGACCATTAAGCTATGGATAAACTTAACGTCAATAAAACCAAAGTCACCACGACGCTTTTATTGTTTCAAAAGGAAATGAGAAAAGTAAGAACAAAACCCAAAGATAAGAAGTTTTCAAATCAAAACTAATAAAATGCCAGAGATTACAGGTAAGGGGGTTGGTTACATAGAGGAAAGGTGTTAGCACCCAAAGTGTCCTAGGTACTCCTAGGGAACCCTTTTTTATGTGTGTATGTGTTTTGGTATAAAATATGTTTGAAACAAATAGAGTGTAGAGATGAGAAAATAATTCATTAATTATATTTTTGTGTTTGACAAGACCTTCGATCTCGTGCCTACGTACCAACATAAAAATGAGGGATAAAAACCTCGTAGTTCGTGATATCAATTTCAAAATGATTGGATAGCTTTTAATTAAAAGTTAAGTTTAAAAAAGAGGCACAAGAGACCCAAAAGTTTGAATGAGTGTTAGTTCTTTTTGTCTTTTGAAACTTAAGTAAATATGGTTAAATTCATTTACGACTTTGATTTAAGAAGAGAGTTAAAAATGCAATGGCATAAGGCCAAAGTTTCTAATTTGAAATAAGGTCTAAGTTTGAAATCACAAGCAAAGAATATTTTTAAAAAAGGGGAGAGAGATTTTGAAATTTAAGAAATGGGAGGAGATGAAGAGGCTAATCCTAAGGATAAAATTAAAAGTTAAGAGTTGAAAAGATCTAACCAATGGGATGCAATCCAACAAATAGGAATGTCATATAGAAAATCCACTTTTCCTTTGGACTTTGAATCAAGCAATAATCAACAAGCAATTAGCAATATGAAGTGCCAGGAATCAATTAAAGATAGCCACATCTAGGCAACCAAATCCCATAGCTAACAGTCTCCTAGCCACATCTAGGAATCAATTAAAGTGCCAGGAAACAATTAAAGATATACACAAAAATCATTTAATTCATGAAAAATATCAAAATTAATCAAAAAAATAATTTTAATTCAGAAAACGAAAGAGGAAAATATTTTAATATTTTTGGTGAAAGTCCCATATTTTTTGGATTAAAAATGAAATTAATATGAATTAATCAAAATAAATGGATTAAATGAAAAAATCAAAAAATAAAAAAAACAAGGCCCATCAGATCTCCCTAATTAATTGAGGTGCCAGATCTGATGGCCAAGCGTGCGCGTTCCACGATGCACCGCAGTCAACGCGTCACACACTTGGTAATCAGAACCAAGGGCTAAGATTAAAATAATTTAAATGGATCATGTGGCTGAGAGGTGTGACAACACATCACCGGAGTTAGGGCTCCACTCTTATTCTCCAGTGGACCTCACCGGACTGGTCCACCATCAACCATCACCAAAATCAAAAACAAGGACATGGATTCAAAAAAAAATGCTCAGGAGCTCGAATCTGGCCTCAATTTTCTCCAATTCCAAGTATATAAAAAGATACAGAGATTTGAATTTTGAGGATGAGTTGAGTTGCTTCGCTTTGACCTCAAAGCAACTCAACATTCTTGCCTACATTGGTAGGACTTCAGACAACCAAAAATCACAAATAATGGTGAAGAATTGAGAGACCCCAAGAGATGAAATTTCTGAAAAATCACCTTTGAGTTGATCCAATTTCACTTGATCTTGATCTGGATTTGCTCGCTTTCTCTTCCTCTTGCTTGCAGAAACCGATTGAGATGAAAAGGGAAGTGAATTTTTGGAGTTTGAACTTCCAAACAGAAGATGAAGTTCAAGCTCGATTTCAAGAGAAACCTTCAGAAATTCTATGGCAGTGAGGGTTTGGATCAGTCTAGCAAAGCTTGGGAAGGGTATTGATGATGATTTTGAAACCTTGAGCTTGTTTAAATAGGCAATGAATTTGATTTTTGCACCACTTGAAATTTGGCCAAAATTAGAAACCTCCTTACATGGGTGCATGGGCAATGATTTGGGCCTAAGGACTAATGTAATCCAACTCCAATTCCTGTGCAAAGTGTACTGAAATAATCATGTGGAAGCATGCAAGGAAGAATGATCATTTAAATTCAAATCTTGCCAAAACACTTCCCATAATGGAGCCATGTGCAAGTCCCTCAATTTTGATCCAACTGAGATGACCTTGGACTTTTTGGAAATGTGGGATCAATGGGAACAACTTTCATGTTGATCAGATTTCCATTTGAAGCATGGATTATGATGTATTTTGAGGTGGAAGTTTGGGAAATCAAACATATTTGAAAATTTTCTGTCCCAAGTCAAATGTTCACTTCTTCCACATTGAATAACTTTTTCTATGGACTTCAAATGATAAAAGTTTCTTCTTAAAAGTTGTATCTCTTTCAAAACACTTTAATTTGGTCATAAATTTGACCTCAATTGGATTTGGTATGAAGGATTTATGCATTTTAGAAGTTGAGGAAGATCACTTATTCAATTGTATTGGCCCAAAATGACCTATAATGTTTCCTCTTGCCACATGCATTTTCAAGTAGAATTTGAACTTCCTCCAAACATCAAAGTTGAAGTAGAAATATTTAATTTGATCATGGAATTGGAATGGATTTCATCTCATAAAAATTGAGCAAGTTATGGTCTTGGGAAGTTGACCTCCAAGAAAAACTAGATCTTGACTTCAACATGAAAGTTGTTTGGAATATCATTTTGAGTAACTTTTCTTTTGGAATCATTTTCATATGACAAAAAATGTAGGAGATAGGATCTAGGGAACCCCACTTTTGACCAGTTGACTTTCTCTGCTCAACCACCATGAACCAACATGCTAGCTTGACCTTCTCTTGACTTTTGGGACTCATGTAGGATCATATATGTGTAAGATGATGTAATATGAAGTATCCCTTGAAATATTTGATCAATTGTTGAAGAATACTTGTTGAAGAGGTCACACAAGATACCCAAATGAATTAGAGTTTCCAAGGCAAACAAACTCCAAACTCTTGATGATTCGTTGATCAAAATGACATGTGAAGAACATAGGGATCCATATATGAAGCTTATAGCCAATGTGAATCATTTCTTGATTGAACTCCTTGCATTGAGGGTCTCAAATCCTAGATATAAGCTTGATAGAGCATGGGTGAACATACACACTACCTACAAAAGTAACAAACTATACATTGACATATTTTTGGTATTTTGGTTAGTGTAATACCCCAAAATTTACCCTACCTTTTTTCTTGGAAGCATGGGATTATGTTTCACACTTCATTAGCATCATACTAGGTCATACTCATTGCATACTACATTAGTGATTTGGGGATCAGGTTTTTGATTGATCACTCCTTAACAAAAGGAGCTCACACAAAGAAAAATTGAGAATTGGACTTCATTTTCTAAATATACAAGCCTCAAGGGTCTTAGGGGGCTCCAGGTATCTTATTATGGGCCTCAGTTCATCAGTGAAGGATTCAGAGCTCTCAGAGTGTGCATCTGGATTTAATCAGAAATTAGGGTTTCATGGCTACTTACAACAGGAAATGTTTTGTGGGAAGTAGATAAGCTTATCCATGTCATGATTGGAGAGGCATCTTGGCCTAGGAAGATTCACAATTATCTCAGAAAGATCCATTGGCAATCAGTGCAATCTGTTCTTGATCATTTTGCCCTAAAATTAGGGTTTGGTATAAAATCAGTTTATTTCTGATTCTTGGGGTGAAACTCTTTTCCATGGCCCTCCATATGTCCACAAGGGTCTACATACAAAAAATCAGCTCATTATTTGAGCCAGAGGTGCTTCAATTGGCCAATGGAATCGGGAATCAGACAGTTTGGGAAAAGTCAACAGTGGGGCCAGAAAAGTCAACTCCTAACTTTTTGAGAGTGGAATCTCAAAATCCATGCCTAAGGGAGCTTACATGTGAAATTTGATCAAGATTGGATCTTGGATTCATCATTTAATCAGGAATTGGAAAAGTTACTTAATTTGGAAATGGTTGACTTTCCATTTAGGGCAAGTTTTCATGGTTGTTGCATTCACTTTAAGCCCATTTTCCATCAAGATGAAAGCTCCATTTGAAAATTTGTCCAACATGATAGTTGTTCCTATTGTTCCAAGATTTCTAGAGATATAAAGTTTGCTCCATTTGGATCAATATTCAGAAAGTTATGCCTAGTCAAAGTGAGATAATTTTTTTAGGACACTTAGAAATTTTTCTAAGTCCAAAAATCTTGAAAGTTTGTCAAGACTTCTTGGCCAGTTTTCTTGCATTTCAAGGCATCATTTGAAAATGTTTTCTTCACAAAAAGTATACCTTACCATGTCCTCTTTCAAATCCTTTTGGAATCATCTCATTTGGATCCATGGTTTGAGAGATGCATTCATCTAAAGTTGGCATCATGATTTGAATTTCTAGGCAGCATGTTTGGCCAAACTGTCCCAACCTTTTTGGTATGATGAAACCTGGACTTTAAGCCCATTTTTCACCTTCTTCCATTCATCATTTCCATTTGTGCTCAACATGAAAGATGTTAAGCTCCATGAAATCTTTCTACTGTTTGCATTGTCTTACCAATTGGTCATGTTCTCATTAAGATATATGGCCACAAAGTCACTATCTTGAACTGTTTTCTTGCCAGACCGAACCAGCCATGCCATGCTGCAAAACCAACCAGCCCACGTTTTAACCTCTTTTGGCCATGCACTTTTATGTCCACTCACTCAATTTTTTCCAAAATGAGAAACTTGCTCACACCACTTCACTTTTGCTTCAAATGTACATAATCAAAACCAAACATTTCTGAGCCCGTTAAGGATTTATTGACCCACATATTTAAGCATTAAAACCCTAATCTGAAGAGAGGGCTGTGGATTTTCGAGCTAGGCAAGGAAAAGAGGTCATTAGAGTCAGCTTGCATTTCATAGCATTTCTCAAAGTTGAAGCATTGAAGCACCATCAAAGCAACATCATTCTTCTTTCATTTCTCCATTACCAAGAAGCAGTGGACTAACTTCCACTAGGTAATCATCTTGCTCCTTTTTCCATAGCCATGTATAGCTTATTATGTTCACCATTATGCTTGCTTCATGCCATTGCCATGCTTGCTTCATGCTGATTTTCATGATTAACCATATGCCTATGCCTGTTTCTGAAGCCCTCAACATGAGGCATTGTCATTGATTTTGAGTTGTTGCTGTGATTTTATGTTCATGCTCGTGGCCGTGGTGTCATCTTACTGTCCATATTTCTCCATGTTAAAGCCGTTATTTTTACTAAAACAAGTTACCATGATGAACCTCACATGTCACACTTGAACTTTGGTTTTTATGTCATGACATTTGGTGCACTACGTTGGTTGCATTTTTGAATTGAAGTTGGAGAAAATTCACTGCTTTTCGCGTATTCTAGCTCATGCATGGCGCTAGGGTTTTGTCATGGGGAAGACGATGACGTGTCTTTTTAATAGCCCTTCGATCCCTAGCGCATGTTGTAATCTTGGCCGCTGGTTGTTTTTTTGTCTTGTAGTGCTTAAGTGAAAACGTGACCGATTGATAATGTTACATGATTTTTTAATAAAAAGTTATCTTAATTTTTTGTCACGCCCCTGAATATTCACTTAGATCATGGGCCCTTTGCTGTGTGCTATCCACACCCCACGCCTGGCCCATCAGTATCCATTCCATTTTCATTTTCTTTTTATTCCCATTTTATTTTCTGCCTTGATTTCAATTATTTAAAAATATTTTCTTTATTCATAAAAATACCAAAAAATATTTTCCACATTTCTTAATGTTTTATTTAATTTTATTTATTTTTTATTTTCATATTTATTTAATGTTAATATTTTATTTTAATTATTTGTTTCAAGTGGATCATTTTAACACACATTTATTTCTTGATTTTATTTTCATGACTTAGAATTATTTTTAGTTCTTGATTTTTGGGATGAGGGTTGACCACTGTCCCATGGTCAACCTGACCTTTTCTTGAATTTTTATTTTACAATTTTCTATTTATTTGATAATTATTTTTGTTGTTTGACTTTTAATTTGACTTTTGTTTCATTTTAACTAATTCACATACCAATTTTCATTATTTTTAAAATCTTTTTGGGGGATGATGATGCCCTGAACACACCTTATTTAGTTTAATTTTTCATATTTTTCTTGATTAATTTGCTATTTATTCTTGATTTATTTCTAACCTAGTCTTGTTAATTGACTTTTGGTTTGACTTATGCTTTGTTTCAATTAATTTACACACCAATGTTCATTATTCTTAAAATCGTTTGGGGGGATGATGATATCCTGACCCCACCTTACTTAGTTTAATTTTTCATAATTTTCTTGATTAATTTGCTATTTATTTCATAATTTTTAAGTTGACCTGACTTTTCAGTTGACTTTTCTATGATTTATGTTTGACTTAGGGATTGCTTATGGAAATTGAAGAGATCCTTTGATCCTCCCTTGTTCATCTCATATGCCATGTATTAGAGGCCTTTAATCTTGATTTTATTTGGTCCTTACCTTATTTTCTGATTAAATTATTCAGTGATCCTTTGTGTGCATAGTTTCATCTGTCTGATTCACCTATCATTTGTTACATTTGTTTCTCTCATTCATGCTTTCTATTGCTTGATTGTTTAACATGTTCATACTCTCATACATTGTTTAATTCCCCCATTATTTCATTCTTTGATTCTTTGATCTGATTATATCCTTGATTACTTATCTGATTTGATTGATAACTGTTGCCTACTTGTATGATGTATGAGGCATATATTCTTATTGTTTGATTGCCATGAACAGTCCCCATTCATAACAAATGTACCCCTCTCCCATGAAGTGTATAATATTTATTCTTTCATTCTTTATTCATTTGTTAATACAAGAATTAAAACGAATAGCCGATAACCATTTCAAAACAAGATCAAAACCTCGATCCAACGTCGAGTAATCATTTTCAAAACTTAACAGAACCATCACGTATTCATCCATCCTTTTGTAAGCCGATTGCTTCATGCATCGCCATCTACCTCTTGTAAGTCAATTGCTTCATGCATCGCCATCTACCCTTATCCGTGGTTCCGCTCCTTACTCTCTTCGTCGACTCTTGTTCCGTTTAGTTAGCACCCATTAGGTAGAACCCTTTGTATGATAACATAGGTAGAATTCCCTTATTCTTTGCATGCTAACATTATGTAGATGTTCCCTTTTATAAATCCTAACACATAGGTCCACATTGCATGACAACTCTAGGGCAGAGCTTCCCCACTTTTAGACCTTCCGTGCGTCTCCGATCTCGTGGCATGTCAATCCGTTATATTGCAAAGAGGTAACTGCCTAAGACTCGATTCAGCGAGCTGCGACACCTACTGCTAGGACGTTGAACACATTTCCCACCTTCCTTTGACACAGCTGGTGTCCTCTTTCGTAAGTCCATGTTCAGATGGCAATCTTTTCCCCTAGTTAGGAGAACTATGACAACTCTGATTCTCATGTTCAGATGAGATACGTAGGCACGAGATGCGATGTCTTATCGAGTTTGACTGACGACTAACAACTAATCCTTGTTTGCTTTCGCCCTTGTTGTGATTCGTTTCTCTCTCCCTCGTTGTGAACGAGACCTTCCTTTCTCTTTCCCTAGTTGCAATCGAGACCCTTGTTCCCGTAGTTAGCTGAACTACGTTTCGCTCTGATTCTCATTCCAAATGAGATACGTAGGCATAAGACGCGATGTCTTACCGAGCACACTTCTCTTTAACCCATAGGTAGCCGAGCTACGAAGACTCTGATTCTCATACTCAGATGAGATACGTAGGCAGTGGATACGACATCTTTGCGAGTCATTTTCTTTTGACCTTCTTTTAGCAGATAGTACTTTAGATAAACCTACACCCTTTAGACTAGAACAACAATAGTGGATCCCGTAGAGTACTACGGATGCGTAGGGGTGCTAATACCTTCCCTTCGCATAATCGACTCCCGAACCCTAGATTTGGTTGCGAGACCTTGTCTTTTCCTTTCTCTTCAGGTTTTCTTCGATCGTTTCCTTTCCCTCCTTTGGGATAAATAACGAACGGTGGTGACTCTTCTGTCTTCTTTTCTTCGCCAGTTGTTTTTTTTCGCATTTTCAGTTGCGACAATTAGTAAATAATGAAAAACAAAGTATGATACAATAAAAAGTATGCTTGGTGATCTCTCCCAATGCAAACCCAATGAATGAGGGGTAAGGAGGATGCCAAGGTGTGATCCCAATGCGAATGCATATGATGAGATAGCATGAGGGACCTTAGGGTCAAAATTTAGGGTCTTACAACTGCCCCTATTTAAGGATATTCTAGCTGAGGAGGCGAAGATTAAAATCTTCGTATCGATTCAGTAGAATGAGCTTAAATAACAACATATAGAAACAAATTTTGGTCCCTAAGAGACCTCATGATTCATATGATATGAATTTTAAAAATAATCTTTGTGGGGAAAATATTTCCACAAAGGAAAAGAATTCGGAGAGACTGAAAGTCCACAAGAGTGTAACGCATTCCATAAGGAAAACTCACTAGGGATACAGAGACTTTTAAAAAAATTTGTGCGTAGGCCAGGCTACGACTTAGAAACTATTGAGGACACGAGGGTAATTCCATGAAAATAAATCAATGGAAAGACTCAGCTAGGGATAAAGGGAAAATTTGTAGGGGAAACGGGTAAATCAGAATAAAACTGAATCACTCGAACCAAACAGGGGATTGGCGACTTCGCTGAGGAAATGCGCACCCAAACTCAACTGGGGAAGAATGAACTTCAACATAGGAGTACCAGAGGTATATTATCCATTACCAGTTATTGGGTAGGAGGATAACATAATCTAACAGAGAGACATTTGTTATCGGTTAGGGTAAACATATCAAGGATGACTTACTGAGGAAATAAGGTATGTTCGTCACCGGCTACTGGGTAAGAACAACCTTCTAGGGAAAATATCAAATAGGATTTACAACTACCGGTTACTGGGAAGAAGAAGAATGAAAGAGAATATCTATCACTGATTAAAGTGAACATATCAAGGATATACTCAAAGGGAAGAATATCCGTCATCGGTTAGGATGAACATATCAAGGATATATTGTCGGGGAAATGTAGGAATTATATATATCAGTTAATGGATAGAATACCGGAAAGAGAATATCTGTCACTGGTTAGGATGAACATATCAAGGATTAACTCAGAGGGGAAAGTAGGATTTACAACTACCGGTTACTAGGTAGAAGACCGCAAAGAGAAGAAAATCCGTTATTGATTAGGATGAACATATCAAGGATTAACTCTCTGGGAAATGAAATAGGGATTACAACTACCTTTTTACTGGGTATAAAACCAAAGAGAGAATATATATCACCGATTGAGGTGAACATATCAAGGATAGACTCAAGGGGAAGAATATCCGTCATCGGTTAAGATGAACATATCAAGGATAAACTACCTGGGGAAACGTAAAACGAATCCGTTGGGAAAGATATGAGGAAATAGATTACTTTTACCGGGTATTGGGTAAGAGTAAGGTACTCGCAAACCGAGAAGAATATTACATGTTTTCGGGTAATAGGCTCTCAATGGACCTAAGCAGCTATCTAGGTAAGAGCTAGAAAGAAGCGGTCAAACAAAGACTCGACCCAGTGAGGATATAACTCAGGGGGTGTGGTTCCATCCAGATAATCAACTAGGGAGGAAGCTGAAATAATATTCATCCACGAGGAAATAACTCAGTGGGGAATGAGAAAGATCGAATTCTTTCTGCTTAAGGAGCTGACACTCTACAATTGAAGGAGGACAGACACACCAAATCTGTATGGGGAAGAATAATGTCACCATAGCAGAGGACCAGAAAAATAAGGAATCAAAAAATGCGATTATAATGCATAATGAAATATCTGATGTATGAATGTATATGTATATGTATATGTGATTGATGATTATGCTGCCAAAACAATTACAAAGGATACAAATGTCACTGATCTGAATCATCGCTACAACACTCGGCTCAGCTCGATAGGAGGGAGCCATCAACTGGAGAAAAAGTAAAGGATGAACATAAATCATCCATCTCTGAATATCTAAAATTTTGTTGGGGAAAGAGAAAAGATTTGCTGACGATCTGATTAATCAACTATGCGGGGAATTTTAGATCAACACTATACCAAATGGGAGACAATCTTTCAGAGGACCAAAATACTGCTCAAGAGTCAGTGCTGATGGGGATAAGGAGTGAACTCCACTGGCGACCTGAGGGGAACAAAATCCCATGCTGGATTTATGCAAATTGTTGAGAATATGCGCCTACAACTCAGCTGGGGAGGCAATTATGAAACTCGGCCGAAGAAACTGAATTGTTGTTGTGGAGGAAAAAGTGATTAAACCAACTGCTTGGGGAAGACCAATAATGTTTCGCACTTTCAAGACTTGCCTGTTCTCAGACTGCTGTTGATATTCCTTACTGAAATCGATTGCTTTTTAAAAGTAATTGCTTTTATTATTTTAATAAAAAAATTATTTTGATTTTTATTGATTTAAATATTTCAAAATTATCATTATAAAAATTCAATTCTATTTAGCTGAAAGATAAATAAAAGTAGGATCAATTGGATAAAAAGCCCAACTTTATTTAATAAAATGGTAGTTTGTAAATGATAAGACTCCATAGATCTTTCCAAAAGTTGGAAAATGGTAATTTACATGGAAAAGGACTACATTGAATATAATGATCAATAATCCTTTAACCAATTTCAATATCCATAGTGCTTTGGGCTTTGGTTGAGAATGATGAATCCGAGTTGATTGACCTACTTAAGACTGGAATTCAGCCGAGTGCAGTTACTTGCCGTAATCCCTAATATTTTTTGCATAAATTTCCCCAAGATGGGGTACTCAATCTATCGGGATAAGATTTTTTTTGTTTTATGTCTCTAATTTTTGCCCGGATCTCCCTTTCGGGTTTTTAATCCACCGAGACGCTCATTTTTGCCTAAGCCGCCCTTTCGGGTTTTCAACTTAGCGAGCTGTTCTTTTATTTTTTAGGCGACGTATTTCTTGACTGCATCAACATTTACAGGGTGCGTGAACTCTTCACCATCCATAGTTGTATGAATTAAAGCACCGCCTGAAAAGGCTCTCTTTACAACATATGGGCCTTCATAGTTAGAAGTCTATTTTCCCCTAGCATCTGGTTTAAAAGATAGAATCTTCTTGAGCACAAGGTCACCTTCCCTAACACACGAGGCTTGACCTTCTTATCAAATGGTTTCTTCATTCTCTGCTGGTACAACTGACCATGACACATGGAAGTCAACCTCTTCTCTTCAATCAAATTCAGCTGGTCATATCTGGTTTGGCACCATTCAGCTTTTATCAACTTGGATTCCATCAAAACACATAATGATGGGATCTCAACTTCTATTGGGAGTACAAACTCCATACCATAAACAAGTGAGAAAGGGGTTTCCCTAGTTGAAGCGCGGATGGATGTACGGTACTCATGCAAGGCAAATGGGAGCATCTCATGTCAATCCTTGTATGTCACAACCATTTTCTGAATGATCTTCTTAATGTTCTTGTTCGCAGGTTCAACAACCCCATTCATCTTAGATCTGTAGGGGGAAAAATTATAATATGCAATCTTGAAGTCTTTGTAAAGAGCTTCCACCATATGATTGTTTAAGTTTGATCCATTATCAGTAATGATCTTGCTTGGCACACCATACCGACATATAATTCGATTCTTGATAAACCTCACAACAACTTGCTTGGTTACATTCACATACGATGCCGCTTCAACCCACTTTGTGAAGTAATCAATAGCCACCAAAATGAAGCGATGTTCGTTCGAAGCTTTAGGCTCAATCATTCCAATCATATCAATTCCCCACATGGAGAAGGTCCATGGAGAGGAAATGACATTCATCAGTGTCGGAGGAACATGAATCTTATTTGCATATATTTGACACTTGTGGCATTTCTTCACAAACTTGCAACAGTCAGATTCCATTGTCAGCCAATAGTAACATGCCCTCAACATCTTCTTGGCCATAACATGTCCATTAGAATGAGTACCAAAGGAACCTTCATGGACCTCAGTCATCAATAAGTCTACTTCGTGTCTATCCACGCATCTGAGCAAAAGCATATCGAAGTTTCTCTTGTACAACACATCACCGTTCAGGTAGAAGTTGCCAGCTAATCTTCTCAAAGTCTTCTTATCTTTCAAAGATGCCCCAGACGGGTAAATCTGACCTTGGAGAAAACATTTGATATCAAAATACCATGGTTTTTCATCTTTGGCTTCTTCAACAACAAACACATGAGCCGGCCTATCAAGACGCATCACAGTCAGGTTAGGGACTTCATTCCAGAACTTCACCACAATCATTGAAGCCAACATTGCAAGAGAACCCGTCATCCGGTTTTCATCTCGAGGGATATGATGAAACTCAACCTTTGTAAAGAAAGTTGAGATTCTCCTCGCATAATCTCTATATGGTATTAAACCGGGTTGATTCATCTCCCATTCACCTTTGATCTGATTCACCACCAAAGTTGAATCTCCATAGACGTCAAGATTTTTGATTCTGAGATCAATGGCCTCTTCAAGCCCCATAATGCAAGCTTCATACTCATCCATATTTTTCGTATATTTGAAAGTCAATCTAGCTGTAAATGGAAAATGAGTGTCTTGAGGAGTAATAATCACTGCCCCAATGCCATTATTGTAGCGGGGTATTCGTTACCTTTAGATTTATTGACTAAATCAAAAGTAAATCATACAATCGAGTCGCCACTACACTTCTATTTATCCAAAGGAAAGGTTAGAAAGCGAACAAAAATCGAGAAGTTTTATCAAATCAAAAACTAATAAAAATGTCAGAGATCTGGGTAAGGGGGTTTGTTTATAATTGGGAGGTTTTAAGCACCCAAAACATCCTTAGTACTCTAAGGGAGCCCTTTTTGCAAGTGTGTATTGTAGGTTGGTATTTGTGAAAATATTTGTGAAAACAAGATTGGGAGGATGAGAAGAGAATATACATATTTACAATTTGTTGTTTGAACGGATAAACCCATTGCCTACGTACCATCACAAATGTAGGATCAAAACCTCGTAGTTCGGGGTAAAAGTCTCAAAATATGTTGGTGAATTGATTTGTCAAAAGCCTTAAGGTTTTTTGTTATCAAAGGGAGAAAGCTCAACCTAAACCAACAATCCACCATGTGAGGAGAGCTTCAACATACTAGTGAGGGATCCACCCTATAATAAGTATGGAAGACTTATAGTCCAATAACTAAGGATGAGGTGAGGTTTACATCAACCACTCTGATAACTCAAACCTATGGCTCAAATGATTATGAAAAAGGTTTAACAAAGATGGCCATTTGAACCACAAAAACACACTTGGGTGAGTTGTATTTACATGTTAGAAGTATTCACAAAATGAAGCCAAAGTTGACTTAAGATTCAATTCAAAATAAGTATTAATGAAAAGAGTTTGAAAAATCAAATACATATGGCCTAGGTTTCTAATTTTTGAAAACAATGTCAATGTTTGCACAAAATGAGTTTGGCTTGGGTTAGAGTGGAGAGAAGAAGAGAAGGGATAGTCCTAAACATTCAAAGATGAGAGAAGAGAAATAAAACCCTTGGAGTTCCTTTCTTGAGATCATAAATATGATTCAAGAGCTCCTTTCCTTTGGACTTAGCAAGCAACAAGCAATTAACTCAAGCAATCAGTCAAATATTCAATCAAGCTCCTAGGATCTCCAATTGGACTTGTCTCTCTTAACTTGGATGCTCATGACAATGGTCCTTCTAACTAGCTCAAGTTTGGGATCCCTATCACACAAGAACAAACAATCAAAATTTTCACAATGCAATAAGAGGAATGGGCAAAGAGAGAGTTTAGATTAGGGGTCCTGTCAAGTCAACTTCAAGATTTAAGCATTCTAAAGGCATGAGGCCTAGTTGCTCTTCAATAAATTTAGCATTCTAAAGGCATGAGGCCTAGTTGCTCTTGAACTCCATTAAGCATAGGTAAGGTCCTAAATCTAAGTCCTTTCTCCTTTTTGCATTGGGTTCACACAAACAAAGACAAAACAAGCACAGGGGAATAGTATATTTACACAATAATGTGCTCAAGTGAGCAAAAGGAAAATGGCATAAGCATAAACATGAGCTCAAGTGAGAAAAGTAAAAAGGCAATATGAATAAATGAGCAAGAAATTAAATTTCATTAAAGTAAATTGCACGAATTAAATGCTTGAATTAAAAGTTAGTAATTAGTAGTTAGTGTTAGTGTGCCATAAGGCAATTTAGCGCTATGTTAAGCAATCGTAAATGGACTAATGTAGTAGTCAAACCTATCTGAGGCCGGTCAATAAATCTATAGGCAAATAAACACAAGTTAGAGATCATGAATAGTAAGCCAAGCTCCTACAACTTGCCATGCCAAAAGAAAAGATGAATGACCTTGTATGGATTTCAGGTTCTTTGCTTGACCAAGAAGCAACCTATCTTGGACACAAAGCAATTCACTTGATCTTTGATCAAGTTGAATTTGATTTGGATCAAAGAAGGTTAAGCCTCTCATATGTCAAGGCTAACCACAAATCATTAACTCATTGGTCAAAAGAAAAAGAAGAAGATGAAGATGGAAATGAAATGAACCAAAATGAGAAATCAAATGACATAACCAAAGCACACTAATCAAACATGAATGGAATCAACATCAATCAACGGTAAACAGAGTGAAATGAAGATTAGAAATCAAGAAAGGTCAAACATATTTTTGGTATTTTTTGGAATTAAAATAATACATAGAATAAAATGAACAAATAAAAGTCAAACATCAAATCCAATTCAAATCAACTTGGATAAGTCCAATTGGATCATCATAAGTCTAACAAGGTCAAACAAGGTTTGACAAATTTTCTCAACATTTTTTGAAAACAGAAACTAATTTTAAACAATTAAAAATGAAGAAAAATAACATATATGAACTAAAATCTCAAATAAATCTCAAATCAATTAAGAAATTGATGAGAATATTTTTCATAGACTTATCATCATTCATACATGTTAAGAAAATATGGTTGGCATTTTTGAATATCTAAAAGTATTTAAAATGAATTAAAAACAATTAAAAATAAAATAATTCACAAAAAATATTAAATGGAATCACAAAAATAATTAAAAATCATATTATGAAACTAGAATTTAAGAGAAAATTTTTGCAACTGGTCCCATATTTTTGTGATTCCAAATAAAGAAGTTATGAATTTTTGAAAATAAATGGATTAAAAGAAAATAAAACAGAAATTAAGAAATTAGAAAAATCAGGAGGCGTTGGATCCACACTCATTAATTGACGTGGCCAATCCTAAGGTTCTCAGGCGCGCGCTCATCATACACCTTGGTCAAACGCGTGGTATGCAACATTAAATGAAGTCATAACAATGTAAGGCCATGATTAGATCTGGTAATCATCATCCAACGACCAAGGTTCAAATGCGTGGGGACGGTGGTGGAAACCACCGTCTTCTCCGGTGAGCAGGCACAATCCGGCCACCAGTTGCAGGTTTTGAAACCTTAACCAAAACACGTGATCCATACACCAAATTAAAGCTGGGGTGATGTACATCAGCCCTGTAACCTTAGTTTTTACTCAAGATCCTTATGGAAGAAGAAATTTGAGGTTGAAAAACTAGGTGTTCAATCTGAAGTTCAATAATTCACAAAATTAAAGCAATCATTGGCTTGCCTCTCACATGAGGACTTCAGAAAACCATACCAACACAAGCAATGCACAAATATCAGTGAGATTCGAAGAAAAACAATTGAGGTATGAACCTTTATAGCGCAACTTTTATGAGCTCAATTCAACCAATCCTTTGCTTGCAGCTTGATCTTGATGCTTGGTATGAGAGCTAGGCTTAGGAATTAGTATTGAAATTCAACTGATGTTGTTGAAAATCAAACTTGAAAAATGAAAGTGAAAATTCAAATTCCTTTGGTGAGAGGTTGGGAAATGAATTCAGCAGGGATTCAGACGCCTTCAGGTTGAGATTTGAGTGAGGCAAGCATTCTATTTATAGCCACAACTACAAGGAATATGTGAGCAAACTCATGTGCATGAACTTGGATCCTCCATGCATGGGCATGTACAGGCGCATGTGAGGCTCCAAACCAATTGAAAATGAATGCTGAACATCAACCAAGTTGAATTGGACGTGCAGATTGCATGGTATTGGATTGTGCATGAATATTTAACATGAAATGCATAAATGGTCATAAAAGTTCATCTCTTCGAAAATCCCATTTGGAAAATCCAAACATAGGCATGTGAGTAATTGTTGGAAAGGTCTTGACATAAGGAAAAAAAGCTATGTTGAACAAAAATCCATTTGGAGTTTCGAAAATTGTGAAAACTGGCCATGAAGTTCAAGGTACAAAACATGTATTTGAAAATTTTGCCAAAAATGACCAACTTCAAGCCCTTCTGTTTCAGTGATGCAAGCCTCAAATGGAGAAACCTTCAACATCAAACTTGTAGATCATTTCAAGACAATCAATTTGGACTTATACTTTGCATCATTTGGATTTTTTATGAGAACGTTATGGGCATTTGAAGTTGGACTTTTTCAAGATTCAATGGTTTTGGTCCAAAGTGACCTATAATGTTTTGTATGAATGATGACCTTCCAAGTTTCAAATGAAATTTTGATGAACATGAAAGGTTTTCATATGGTTTTTAAGAAAATTGTTTCTCTTAGGGTAATCTTCATTTGACAAACACACCATAAGTTAGGTCTCAGTGGATTTCGAAATAGTTAGATGAATTGACTGATCAACTTCTCAAAGCCAAACTTCAAATCTTGATGAATGAATGATCGAGGAAACTAACATAGGCTCACATATGCATAAAATGATGAATGAAAGAACTTCCCTTGATTGAATTTTATCATGGGTTGAGGTTGCTTCATGAGCAAGGCACAATCAATGCACAGTTGAATTAGGGTTTCCTTGGGAAACAATCCTCAAGCCCTTTGGTTTATCTTGATCAAATTGTCAAATTGAGATACTTGGGGGGCATATATGATGATTAATAGCTTTGGGAACCATTTCCATGCTTGCTTTCATCTTCATCTGACTACTTCATTGAGCATAGGGGCCTCCTAGGAGCCTTGGATCTCATGATTGCTTAAGCTTCAAAACAAAAGATGTTAGTGACATATTTTTGTGCTTTTGGTTAGTAAACAAGAAAAGAAAAGCAATAATATACAATTAAAGCTTACTTGGTGGTCTCAAACCAACTCACACAAGTCCCACCCAAGGGTAAGGAGCCAAGATGCTATGATCCTTGAGGCAAATGCAAATGAGCAATGATATGATGCCATGAGGGATCTTAGGGTCAAAAATTAGGGTCTTACAGATGCCCCTATTTAAGGTCATTCTAGCCGGAGATATGAAGGTTAAAATCTTCGTCTCTACGAGGTAGAATGGGCTTAAATAATAACAAAGAGACGAATTTTGGTCCCTAAGAGACCTCATGATGCAAATGTATGCATGCAAAAGTTAATACTCTATGGGGATATATGTCCACAAAGAAGAAGAACTCAGGAGAAACCGAAAATCCATAAGAGTAATACACTCATAAATGCGACAGAGACTCTAGGGGAAATAAGGGGAATAAAATGCGCGAGTAGGTCACGACTTTGAAAACTTGCTGGGAGACACGAAGGGATTCCATGAAAATAAATAAATGGAAAGACTCGAGCTGACGCAAAGGTGCATGTATTGGGGAATATGCCAATACAGCAGATTATCCACAAAGGATACTTCGGATAAGAATCTGGACTCAGACGGGGATGTCCGCAAATGACCCAACTGAGGAAGCAATGAAATGAGGTACTACCGGTTACTAGGTAATAAATTCAAAGATACATGTGATCCAAAACACCGGTACAAGGGTGAAATAACAACACGCTCAGGGAGAAAGAAAATCTAAGACCGGTATAAGGGTGAGAGATATCAATCATCCAAAACATTTGAGGAAGACCTAAAAGGTAATTTTCAACTTAGGAAAATCTGACTCCACAGAGTACAAAAGTCATAATAGGGAGCAGAAGGGAAGGAACACCAGGGATACCGGTTATTGGGCATATAATAGGTGACTAACCAGGCGTGAATTGGGAACATTTCCAAGACACTCATCATCCGAAAGGAAGGCTGAAAAAGAAAACTCGATTACAAGATGGACATTCGATTCCACAAGGAAATACGAATCTTAATCAACTAGGGAAGAAAAAGACTTCGACTGAAGAGCGCATGAGATAAATTATCTATTACCGTCGGAACGTATATAACATACTCGCATGGAAGATTATCCACAACCGGTTACTGGGTTAATAAAGGATAAATCGACCAAAAAGAAAGGACATCGGGATACCAGTTACTGGGTATAAAATGGTGACCAATCAAGGGGAGAAACAATCATTACTAAACAAGAGTAAATGAAAGATGACTCGTTGGGGATAAATTGCTTGATCAAAGCAATTATCCAAGAGATATATCACTGGTTACTGGGTGGTATACTCAAGAATGAAGGAATATCAATACCGAATATTGGATAAAGATAACCAACAAAGAGGGAATTACATCTACCGGATACTGGGTAGAAAACAAAAGATGAGAGTACCCGTCATCGGTTAGGATGAACAACATCAGGGATTAACTCTGCAAGGGGACAAAATGGGGTTTACAACTACAGGTTACTGGGTAGAAAACCACAGAAGTAAGACTTACAAATACCGGTTACTGGGTAGAAGGCCACGAACTTCGCCGGGGAGAAGATGGATAATTACTGTTTACTGAGTAATTGGTCACCTGAACCACAGGGAACTGCAGGGGAAATAACAAGAAAGGAGTCAATCTAGGAACAAACTAGAGAGACATAATGGAACAAGACTCAACCCGATGAGGATATAACTCAGGGGAGTAATTCGATCCCAATACATATTTAGGGAGGAAACTGAAATAATAACCATCCACGAGGACATAACTCAGTGGGGAATATAGAAGGAAAGATAGACACTTTCTGCCTATGGGGGTGACTCTAAATGGAGAGATCAGACACAAAGATCTGCTTGGGGAAGAATGTTTCACCAACTAGCAGGAGATAACAAACAAAGATATATGGCGAAGAATGCAACATGAATATCTGAATGCAATAAATATGCATGTATATACATGGTTTATGTATGATTAATGCTGACAAGCAGACATATCTAACACAAACAGGTCCAAGAATCAATGGACAAACATCCGGTACAACATCTCAAAAGAGATAAGCCAGGCCCACAGGAGAAAATCCAATCTGGTGGGGAGCAACAAATACCAGGAAACACCAATCACAGTTGGGAATCAAACGGAGTCGCTGTTCAAGACTAATGCTAGGGGAACAGAGACTGCTGTTGGGGATCAGCAAAAAGGTCACAACTACCAAATGCTGGGGATCTTCCAAAAACACGCAGAGATAACGATAAGATCAGCCAAAGAAGGACTCTACTGGGGATCTTATTTGATAATGCTATGAAATTCTGTGGGGAACACACACCAAACAGAAACACATCAATCAAGCATTCTCTTCTAACCACTGAAGGAACATCTCTATTGCGGAAAGAAAGAAGCAAATTACTCCACTAGGGAAGGAAACAACACATCCTCCTCGAGGTTCCAATGTCAAACTAGGATCAGGTAAAGTCTTAGCTGGGAAGCCATAGAGCCATCGCCAGGGATTTGCTGCTTGAATAGACAAAAGATCCGATGCAGAGGGAACTCTATAGGGGGGCTCAACACGGATAAGATCCATCATAGAAGAAAATCTATCAGGGAACTTGTCAAGGAAAGATATGAATCTTTGTGGGGAGCAACCACCAAACATAAGTTCCAATAAACAACAAATTTCCTTATATCTACTGGAGAAACATCTCTGCCAAGGAGGAGAGAGAACCACTGCTCCGCTGGGGAAGGAAATAAACATCTTCAACACCAGCCCCGTTAGGAGAAAACTATCCAAGAAGGAGGAAAAACAAATATTCGACTCCGATCAGGCAACTCCACTGGGGAAATACTGCTGGCGATCAAATTGGGGATAACCTGCTCGCGAACCAACTGGGTAAGTTTAATATAAGCAACCCTGCTGAGGATGAGTGGTAAGCAAACTTGCTGGGGAAAAACTGCAAGCCAACCTGCTGAGGATTTCCGCTCATGCTGGGAATTCCTGCTTACTCTGCGGGAGATTTCCAATTATGATGAGGGAAAGGCAAACTTCCTCGAAAATAGATAACATATCAACTTTTATCAATCTATACGGGATTTTAGGTGAGTCCACACAAGGGATGACAACCATATAATTGATAAAACACAGATGCTAGACTCAGACTTCCTGAGGATCTGAGGATGGAGGTGTACACATTTCCAACAGATCAAGGCCAAAACTCTAGATTCCCTGGGGACTTGATGACATATCACCTTTCTTTGCGCTTGCTGAGGAAACGACCTGAAAGATGATGAAGAGGATACAAATATACTAGGAATATGAACAAATTTCTTACCCTTTTGGAGATTGTACTATCCTTGGGAGAGCACTGAAGACGTTCCATTTATCCTTTCAGTCATTGTGAATGTTCACTTTGTTTAAAAATAGTTTATAAAAACTTTATTTGTTTAAAACAATGATATTTATCAATTAAAACATGCAAACATTTGTTAAACAGAAACAAATAAGAATGCAAAGAATTGGATAAAGGCTCAAATTTATTTGATGGAATGGTAGTCCGCAAATGGAGAGACTCCATGGATCTTTACAAATTTTAAATTGGTGATATATATTGGAAAAAGGGATACATTAAACATAATGACCATTTCTCCACCAACTCCGAATCCAATATATTTGAAGCTTCAGTTGACGATGACTGATCGAGACTCTTTGATAGATGACAGTTGAAGAACAAAGTCTTGTCAGGATGCAATTACTTGCCAAATCCCTAATTTTTGCCTAGATTGCCCCATGGTGAGGTACTCAATCTAGCAGGATATATATATTTTTTCATGTCTCTAACTTTTTCCAGGACCGCCCTTTCGGGTTTTCAATCCACCGAGACGCTTTTTTTTGCCTAAGTCGCCCTTTCGTGTTTTCAACTTAGCGAGCTATTCTGTTTTTATTTTAGGCGAAGTATTTCTTGATTGCATCTGAATTCACAGGACGAGTGAAGTCCTCCCCATCCATAGTTTTAAGTATCAAAGCACCACCTGAAAAGCCTCTCTTAACAACATATGGACCTTCATAGTTTGGAGTCCACTTGCCCTTGGAATCGGGCGCGAAAGACAAAACTTTCTTGAGCACAAGGTCACCTTCTCGGAACACACGAGGCTTGACCTTCTTATCAAAGGCTTTCTTCATCCTCTGCTGATATAACTGACCATGGCACATGGCAGTTAATCTTTTCTCTTCAATCAAATTCAGTTGGTCATAACGACTCTGAACCCATTCAGCCTCAGTCAACTTGGCTTCCATCAAGACTCTCATTGATGGGATCTCAACCTCCACGGGGAGCACAACCTCCTTGCCATAAACAAGAGAGAAAGGGGTTGGCCCTGTTGAAGTGCGGACAAACGTATGATAGCCATGCAAGGAAAATGCAGCATCTCATGCCAATCTTTGTACGTAACAACCATCTTATGAATAATTTTCTTGATGTTCTTGTTAGCAGCTTCAACAACCCTATTCATCTTGGGTCTATAGGGAGAAGAATTATGATGTGCAATCTTGAACTCGCTACACAGCTCTTTCATCATTTTGTTGTTCAAGTTAGATCCATTATCAGTAATGATCTTGTCTGGCACACCATATCGGCATATAAGCTGGTTCTTGATAAACTTCACAACCACCTGCTTGGTCACATTCGCATATGATGTCGCTTCTACCGACTTGGTGAAGTAATCAATAGCTACGAGAATAAAACGGTGACCGTTCGACACCTTTGGCTCTATCATGCCAATCATGTCAATTCCCCACATAGAGAAAGGCCATGGTGATGAAATAACATTCAGAAGTGTCAGGGGAATATGAATCTTATCCGCATAAATCTGACACTTGTGGCATTTCTTCACATATTTGCAGCAGTCAGACTCCATTGTCAACCAATAGTAGTCTGCTCTCAAAATCTTCGTTGCCATGACATGTCCATTGGAATGAGTACCAAATGAACCCTCATGGACTTCAGTCATCAACAAGTCTGCTTCGTGTCTATCCATGCATCTGAGCAAAACCATGTAAAAATTCCTCTTATAAAGCACATCGCCATTAAGGTAGAAACTGCCAGATAATCTCCTGAAAGTCTTCTTATCTTTAACAGATGCCCCAGGCGGGTAAATCTGACTTTGAAGAAAATACTTGATATCATAGTACCACGGCTTATCATCTTTCACCTCTTCAACTGCAAACACATGAGCTGGCCTGTCCAAGTGCATCACAGTAATATTGGGGACTTCATTCTAATAATTGACAACAATCATTGAAGCAAGCGTAGCAAGAGCATCTGCCATCCGATTCTCATCTCGAGGGATATGATGGAAGTCAACCTTAGTAAAGAAAGTTGAAATCCTCCTCGCATAATCTCTATATGGGATGAGGCCAGGCTGATTCGTCTCCCATTCACCCTTAATCTGATTAACAACAAGGGCTGAATCACCATAAACATCAAGATGTTTGATCCTACGATCAATACATTCTTCCAAACCCATAATACAAGCCTCATACTCCGCCATATTATTCGTGCATTTGAAATTTAGCCTTGCTGTAAAAGGAAAATATGTGCCTTGAGGAGTAATAATCACTACCCCAATACCATTTCCATACTGATTGACAGCACCATCGAACACCATACCCCATCGGGAACCAGGCTTTGGCCCTTCATCGAGCGTAGGCTCATCACAATATTTCATCTTCAAATACAGAATCTCCTCGTCTGGGAAGTCGTACTGAACATACTAATAATCCTCAATTGGTTGATGTGGCAAGTGGTCAGCCAAGATACTACCTTTAATAGCTTTCTGAGCTCGATACTCAATATCATACTCAGACAACAGCATCTGCCAACGGGCAATCCTCCCAATTAAAGCAGGTTTCTCAAAAATATACTTGATTGGATCCATTTTGGATATCAACCAAGTCGTATGATTCAACATATACTTGCGTAAACGCTTAGCAGCCCAAGCCAAAGCACATCATGTTTTCTCAAGCAATGAGTATCGAGACTCACAATCAGTGAACTTGTTACTCAGATAGTATACAACATACTCTTTCTTCCCTGATTCATCTTGCTGACCCAATACACAACCCATAGAGTCTTCAAGAACTGTTAAGTACATAATCAACGGTCTCCCTTCCACAGGCGGAGACAGAATCGGAGCCTCAGACAGATACTCTTTGATACTGTCAAATGCTTTTTCGCAATCCTCGGTCCAATCATGACGCTGATCTTCCCGGAGGAGCTTGAATATTGGCGCACATGTGGCAGTCATGTGGGATATAAATCTCAAAATATAATTCAAGCGGCCAAGAAAACCTCGGACTTGCTTTTCAGTTTTGGGCGCAGGCATCTCTTGTATTGCTTTGACCTTGGCATGATCAACCTTAATACCTCTTTCACTGACAATAAAGCCCAATAATTTGCCGGAACGGACTCCAAATGTACACTTGTTCGGATTCAAGCGGAGTTTATACTTCCTCAAACGCTGAAAAAGCTTCAACAAGTGCTCTACATATTCAACTTCCGTTCTCGACTTTGCAATCATATCATCAACATACACCTCGATCTCCTTGTGCATCGTATCATGAAACAAGGTAGTCATAGCACGTTGATACGTGGCTCTGGCATTCTTCAAACCGAAGGGAATCACTCGATAACAGAATGTTCCCCAAGGTGTGATGAATGTTGTCTTCTCCATATCCTCGGGTGCCATTTTAATCTGGTTATAACCGGAAAATCTGTCCATGAATGAGAAGACATTGAATTTAGATGTATTATCTACCAACATATCAATGTGTGGTAAAGGAAAATCATCTTTCGAACTAGCTTTATTCAAGTCTCGATAGTCTACACACATTCGGACTTTTCCATCTTTCTTAGGCACGGGCACAATATTGGCCACCCATTGAGGATATGTAGACGTCACCATAAACCCAACATCAATTTGCTTTTGAACTTCTTCTTTAATCTTCACTGCCATATCAGGATGAGTTCTTCTGAGCTTCTGCTTCACAAGCACACACTCAGGCTTCAAAGGCAGGAAATGTTGCACGATATCTGTATCCAGACCAGGAACGTCTTCATATGACTAGGCAAAGACGTCGACATATTCTCGTAGCAACTCTATCAACCCCTTCTTCACAGATTCTTCCAGGAGTTCCCCAATCTTCACCTCGCGAACACAATCTTCAGACCCCAAGTTGACTGTTTCCAGATTCTCAAGATGCGGTTGAATAATCTTCTCTTCATGCTCAAGCAGACGGGTAATCTCATCAGGAATCTCTTCAACATCATCTTCTTCGGCCTCAAATACAGGGAACTCAAAGTTGCGAGATGGTGTTGGATCATTATGTTCAATGGGTTTGATGATCCGGCATAATGATTTTGGATATAAAAGAGACTTTAGAATTCAAACAAGGCAAATCCTTATGCAGATGAAAAGATTGATTTTGTTCTCTTTTTAGGTTTTTTAAGTGATCACCAATTTCATGCAAAAAGCGAAAAGGAAAAATAATTTGGAAAAAACAAACATTTAACATGTAATTATTGAATGAATATCATTGTATTAATGTGCCAACAATGTCATCACTTCTCCTTTTGGCATGGGACAAGGGTTTTTAAACAAAAGTGAACATATTACGTGGACTTATGGACAACTGTTGGAACATCAACAGCGACCCAATCATTGCAGACTCCTCCAGGGATGACAAAATTGCCAGAATCTTCCTCTGCATCATCTTCCACTATAGCAGCAGCCTCTTGGTCTTCGACCGTGTGGATGAAACCACCACTCTGAAACAAGCCACGCTCATTGAAAGTGCTTGAAGAGTACCCTATGCCACCCCGGGATTTATTATCTTCCAGCTTAATCATTTGTCCTAAACCAGTAGTTGCGTTATGCTCAATGGCCAACTTCGCATCATTGTAGGACGCAAATGAAGAAGTTCCTTTCCTTAACAGCTCAGCAATAGATAAGGCTTGGAACGGCATCCCAACCTCATCCTCAACGTCTATATAATAAAAGGAAGACAAATGGCTAACCAAGAGAGCCTTCTCTCCCCCTACTACCACCAACTTCTTATTCTTGACGAATTTTAACTTTTGGTGTAGGATGGATGTCACGGCGCCTGCCTCGTGAATCCATGGTCTGCCGAGCAAGTAGCTATATGATGGGTGAATATCCATGACCTGGAAAGTGATATGGAAATCACTAGGTCCTATCTTGATTGGGAGCTCAACCTCGCCACTCACAGTTTTTCTGGATCCATCAAAAGCCTTCACTACCACTCCACTCTACCTCATGGGAGGCCCCTGGTATGAAAGTTTCACCAGAGTGGATTTTGGCAACACATTTAGCGATGATCATGTGTCTACCAGCATATTAGACAAGGCATCATCCTTGCAATTCATTGAAATGTGTAGAGCCAAATTGTGGTCTTTTCCCTCCTCGGGAAGATCAGCATCGCAAAAGCTCAAGTTGTTACAAGCAGTAATGTTTGCAATAATGCTATCAAATTGTTCTATTGTGACATCGTGATCCACATATGCCACGTCCAACACCCTCTGAAAAGCTTCACGGTGTGGCTTGGAATTCATCAGCAAAGATATGACAGATATCTTTGATGGAGTTTGAAGTAGCTTATCTACAACATATATTCGCTCCTTTTGATGAGCCTCAACATCTCATCACAATCCTCTTTCAATATGCCATTCTGGCCAACAGGGACAGGAGCTTTAGCAACGACGGCATGTCTATCAACAACAAGTGCCGGATTTGGAGAAGAAGAAGAAGTACCCACATGGGTGGCAAAATTATCAACATCATCAGTTCTTCTCGAGACGTCTACATGGGGTTTCGGTGGCGCCGAGAAAACACGACCACTGCGGGTCACACCACTGACGTTTGATATACTCATCACAGAAGTGGAGGGCAACGACACTTCCTTCCCATCTTCCAACGCGACTGTTATATCGGTAGGGAACAACTCTATCCGAAGAGTACGGGACGGGGCCCGCTGGCTTGATAACGAGAGTACGGGAAACCTTCTTCTTGCCGTCATCATATCTGAAAACAACAGGTTCAGGTATTCTGAATACAGGTGATATAACATTCACTTCATCCTTATCACGATTCTGAAGTATCTCGATCACACCCTGATCCAGCATCTCTTGGATGTCTTTCCTGACCTGGTGACATCCTCTATCGTTGAGAGTGCACACACGACATCTGTCATGGTCATGCTCATAATGAATGTTGTAGCGGTGTATTCATTACCTTTAGATTTATTGACTAAATCAAAAGCAAAGCATACAAAGATAGAGTCGCCACCGCACTTCTATTTATCCAAAGGAATGGCTAGAAAGCGAACAAAAGCCTAAGAAGTTTTGCAAAGAAAACTAATAAAATGGGTACAGAGATCTGGGTAAGGGGGTAATTATGCAAAGGGGAGAAAATGGGATTTACAGCTACCGAATACTGGGTAGAAGACCAAAGACTCAGCTGAGGATAAGGCGAATGATTGCCGACTACTGAGCAATCATCCATCTATCCCACAGGAAAGCACAGACTCCGATAGGGAGAAAACAACAACATAGGATTTACAACTACCGAATACTGGGTAGAAAACCACAAAATCCGCCATCAACCAGGATGAACCACAAAGGTTACTTCTGCTAGGGGACGCAAGTAGGATTTATAACTATCGAATACGGGGTAGAAACCATAAAGATAGGAGTTACAACTACCGGATACTGGGTAGAGGCCACAAACTCTGATGAGGATAAAAAAAGTAGGGTTTACAACTACCGAATACTGGGTAGAAGACCAAAGCCTCTGCGTGGGGAGCGAAAGGATCACAACTCCGCACGGGAAAACAAATAGGGTTTATAACTATCAGTTACTGGGTAGAAAACCACAAACTCTGCTGGAGAGCAAGAAAATAGGATTTACAACTACCAAATACTGGGTAGAAAACCACAAAGGATAGGACTTATAACTACCGGTTACTGGGTAGAAGCCACAAATTCCGCTGAGGATAAAGGGAATGATTGCCGGTTACTGAGCAACTATTCATTTATTCCACAGGGAAGCACAAGAGACAGTTGCGAAAAGGCCAATTCAGGATCAAACCAAAAAGGCAAACTGAATCAAGACTCGTCCTAATGAGGAAATAACTCAATAGGGAAATCCATCCCAATATATGTGTTAGGAGGAAACAGAAACAACCGTCATCCACGAGGATGTATCTCAGTGGGGAAATGCAGAAGGAATGACAAACACTTTCTGCTTAAGGGGATGACTCTATATTGAGAGATTAGACACCTGACATCTGCTTGGGGAGATCTACTGGGGAGATCCACATCACCAATTAGCAGGAGACAACAAACAAAAGATATATGGCAAAAAAAATGCAACATGAATATCTGAATGTTGAAAGTATGCATGATTATGCTTGATTTATGTTTGATGAATGCTGACAAACAAACATTTCTAACACAAACAGGCCCAGGGAACAAACGCCCGGTACTACATCTCGAAAGAGAAAGCCAGGATCACCGGAGAATCATCCAATCTACCGGGATCAAAGACAACAAGGATCATCTGCAAGGATGGATCATCAGTCTCAGCTGGGAAAGAGGAGCTCACTGCACCGGCGAAAACTGCCACAAAAGCAACTCCAAACAAACTCCACTGGGGGGAAACCCACTGAGGGAGAAAAGATCACACAAATAGATCCTGCCACACAAGAAACTCTACTGGGATCGGAGATATGAGGAAATCACCAAATCTCTGGAGGGGAGGAAGGCCTCAAGAGGTTTCCGGAGGGATCGTCAGTCACAACCGGGGAAAAGAGTTCAATGCACAGGCAGAAACGCCACAACAGCAACTCACGCTAGGGATAAGAGATGCCAGGAAGCAATCAGATCTCTGATGGGGATAGACAGCATAAATGAAGTTCATCATACCAACAACTCCACTGGGGATCTATCCGAGGAAATGACGAAGTGCTGGGGTGTCCACCCACCAACTACCGAATCTTCCCAAAGAAAAGCACCCATGTTGGGGAGAGAATAATGCTGGAGAGGAAATCATGCCACCCTTGGGAGAGCACTGAGAGTTTCTTAAGTATCCTTTCATCATTGTGGATGTTCACTTTGTTTAAAAACAATTTTGAAAAATTTGTTTGTTTAAAACAATGACATTTTATCAATTAAAACATGCAAAACATTTGTTGAATTGAAACAAATAAGAGTGCAAGTAATTGGCTAAAAGCTCAAATTTATTTGATGGAATGGTAGCCTGCAAATGGCAAGACTCCATAGATCTGTACAAATTTGAAATCGGTGATATATATTGGAAGAGGGCTACATTGAACATAATGACCATTTCTCTACCAATTTGAATCCGATGTATTTGAAACTTCGGTTGACGACGACTGAGCGAGAATCTCTGACGAAAAGACGCTTGTGAAACAGAAAGTCTTGTCAGGATGCAGTTACTTGCCAAATCCCTAATTTTTGCCTAGATTGCCCCAGGGTAAGGTACTCAATCTAGCGGGATGCAAATTCATTTTTTTTATGTCTCTAATTTTTGCCTGGATCGCCCTTTCGGGTTATCCACCGAGACGCTCATTTTTGCCTAAGCCGCCCTTTCGGGTTTTCAACTTAGCGAACTATTCTGTTTTTCTTTTTAAACGAAGTATTTCTTGAATACGTCTGAATTCACAGGACGAGTGAAATCCTCCCCATCCATAGTTGTAAGCATCAAAGCACCTCCTGAAAAGGCTCTCTTGACAACATATGGACCATCGTAGTTTGGAGTCCACTTGCCCCTGGAATCGGGCGCGAAAGACAAGACTTTCTTGAGCACGAGGTCACCTTCTCGGAACACACGAGGCTTGACCTTCTTATCGAATGCTTTCTTCATTCTCTGCTGATATAACTGACCATGGCACATGGCAGTCAATCGCTTCTTCTTCAATCAGATTCAACTGGTCGTAACGACTCTGAATCCATTCAGCATTAGTCAACTTGGCTTCCATCAAGACTCTCATTGATGGGATCTCCACCTCTACTGGGAGTACAGCCTCCATGCCGTAAATAAGAGAAAAAGGGGTTGCCCTGTTGAAGTGCGGACAGATGTATGATATCCATGCAAAGCGAATGGCAGCATCTCATGCCAATCTTTGTACGTGACTGTCATCTTCTGGATAATCTTCTTGATATTCTTATTAGCAGCTTCAACAGCCCCATTCATCTTGGGTCTGTAAGGAGAGGAATCATGGTGTGCAATCTTGAACTCAGCGTACATCTCTTCCATCATTTTGTTGTTCAAGTTAGATCCATTATCAGTAATGATCTTATCAGGCACACCATAACGGCATATCAACTGATTCTTGACAAACTTCACGACCACCTGCCTGGTCACATTTGCATACGACGCCGCTTCAACCCATTTGGTGAAGTAATCAATTGCTACGAGAATAAACCGGTGTCCGTTGGACGCTTTCGGTTCAATCATGCCGATCATGTCAATTCCCCACATAGAGAAAGGCCATGGTGATGAAATCACATTCAGAAGTGTCGGAGGAATATGAATCTTGTCCGCGTAAATCTGACACTTGTGGCATTTCTTCACATATTTGCAGCAGTCAGACTCCATTGTCAGCCAATAGTAGCCTGCTTTCAACATCTTTCTAGCCATGGCATGTCCATTGGAATGAGTACCAAATGAACCCTCATTGACCTCAGTCATCAACAGGTCTGCTTCGTGTTTATCCACGCATCTGAGCAGAACCATGTCAAAATTTCTCTTGTAAAGCACTTTACCGCTGAGGTAGAAACTGCCTGACAACCTTCTCAAAGTTTTCCTATCTTTCACAGATGCCCCAGGTGGGTAAACCTGGTTCTGAAGGAAATTCTTGATATCAAAATACCAAGGCTTATCATCTTGTACTTCTTCAACTGCAAATACGTGAGCTGGTCTATCCAACCGCATCACGGTGATATTGAGAACTTCATTCCAATACTTGACCACAATCATTGAAGCAAGCGTAGCAAGAGCGTCTGCCATCCGATTATCCTCTCGAGGAATATGATGAAAGTCATCTTCAGTAAAGAACGTTGAAATCCTCCTCGCATAATCTCTGTACGGAATGAGACTGGGTTGAGTCGTTTCCCATTCACCCTTGATCTGATTGTCAATGAGGGCCGAATCACCGTAAACATCGAGATGCTTGATCCTCAGATCAATGCACTCTTCTAATCCCATAATGCAGGCTTCGTACTCCACCATATTATTCATGCATTTGAAAGTTAGCCTTGCTGTAAACGGAATATGTGTGCCCTGAGGAGTAATGATTACTGCCCCAATTCCATTTCCATATTGATTTACAACGCCATCAAACACCATCGTCCATCGGGAACCAGGTTCTGGACCTTCATCAAGTGTAGGCTCATCGCAATCTTTCATTTTCAAATACAGAATCTCCTCGTCTGGGAAGTCATACTGAACAGACTGATGATCTTCCATCGGTTGATGTGCCAAGTGGTCAGCCAAGATACTACCCTTGATAGCTTTCTGGGCTCGATACTCGATATCATACTCAGACAACAACATCTGCCAACGGGCAATCCTTCCGGTTAAAGCAGGCTTCTCGAAGATATACTTGATCGGATCCATTCTGGATATTAACCAAGTTGTATGATTTATCATATACTGGCGTAAACGCTTAGCGGACCAAGCAAAAGCACAGCATGTCTTCTCAAGCATAGAGTATCTAGACTCACAATCGGTGAACTTCTTACTCAGGTAGTAGATTGCAGATTCTTTCTTTCCCGATTCGTCTTGCTGACCGAGTACACAACCCATCGAGTCTTCAAGAACAGTCAAATACATGATCAGAGGTCTTCCTTCTACAGGCGGAAGCAAGATCGGAGGTTCAGACAGGTACTCTCTGATACCGTCGAAAGCTTTCTAGCAATCCTCGGTCCAATCATGAGACTGATCTTTCTAAAGGAGCTTGAATATCGGCGCACATGTGGCAGTCATGTGGGATATAATTCTGGAAATGTAATTCAAGCGGCCAAGAAAACCTCGGACTTGCTTTTCAGTTTTGGGCGCAGGCATCTCCTTTATTGCTTTGACCTTTGCAGGACCAACGTTAATACCTCTCTCGCTGACAACAAAACCCAATAACTTGCCAGAACGGACTCCAAATGTACATTTGTTGGGATTCAAATGAAGCTTATACTTCCTCAGACGCTGAAAAAGCTTCAACAAATGCTCAACATGTTCAACTTCCGTTCGTGACTTAGCAATCATGTCATCGACATAGACCTCTATCTCCTTGTGCATCATATCATGAAACAAGGTAGTCATAGCACGTTGATACGTGGCTCCGGCGTTCTTCAAACCGAAGGGCATCACTCGATAACAAAATGTTCCCCAAGGTGTGATGAATGTTTTCTTCTCCATATCCTCGGGTGCCATCTTGATTTGATTATATCCGGAAAATCCGTCCATAAACAAAAAGACTTTGAATTTAGCTGTATTGTCTACCAACATGTCAATGTGTGGCAGAGGAAAATCACCTTTCGGACTAGCTTTATTCAAATCTCTGTAATCAACACACATACGGACTTTTCCGTCTTTCTTAGGCACAAACACAATATTGGCCACCCATTGAGGATACGTAGATGTCACCAGAAACCCCGCATCAATTTGCTTCTGAAGTTCCTCTTTGATCTTCATTGCCATATCTGGATGAGTTCTTCTGAGCTTCTGCTTTACTGGCACACACTCAGGCTTTAAAGGCAGGAAATGTTGCACAATATATGTATCTAGACCTGGCATGTCTTCGTACGACCAAGCGAAGATATCAGAATATTCTCGTAGCAAACTGATCAACCCCTTCTTCACAGACTCTTCAAGGAGTGCCCCAATCTTCACTATCCGAACATAATCTTCAGACCCCAAGTTGACTGTTTCCAGATTCTCAAGATGTGGCTGAATGATCTTCTCTTCGTGCTCAAGAAGATGGGTAATCTCATCAGGAATCCCTTCAACATCATCTTCCTCTGCTTCGAATACAGGGAATTCAAAATTGGGAGATGGCGTTGGATCATTATGTTCAATGGGTTTTAGAATCAACCTGCATAATGATTTTGAATATAAAAGCTTTTTAGAAATCAAACAAGGCAATCATTATGCAGATGAAAATATTGCTTTTATTCTTGTTTTTAGGGTTTTTTGTGATCACCAATTTCATGCAAAAAAGCAAAAAGCAAAAACAGTTGGAAAAACAAATGTCTAACATGCATTTATTGAATGAAATATCATTGTATATATGATGCCAACAATGTCATCACTTCTCCTTTTGGCATGGGAGAAGGGTTTTTAAACAAAGCAAACATATTACGCTGACTTATGAATGACCGTAGGAACATCCACAACGACCCAATTGTGGCAGATCCCGCCAGGGATGACAAAGTTGTCAGATTCCTCTGCATCTTCTTCTAGAATAGCAGCAGCTTCGTCATTCTGATCGGCGTGGATGAAACCTCCACTCTTGAACAGCCCTTGCTCGTTGAAGACCCCAGAAGAATAGCCAATGCCAGCCCGGGACTTGTTATCTTCAAGCTCAATCATTTTTCCTAAACCAGCAACTGCACCACATTCAATGGCCAGTTTTGCATCTCGATAGGAAGCAAATGAAGGAGTCCTCTTCTCAACAGGCTCGGCTATAGATAAAGCTTGGAAAGGAGTTCCAACTTCATCCTCAGCATCTATGTATGAGAAATAAGACAAGTGGCTAACCAGGAGAGCCTTTTCTCCCCCTACCACAACCAATTTCTTATTCTTGACGAATTTCAGCTTTTGGTGTAGAGTGGATGTCACGGCGCCAGCCTCGTGAATCCATGGTCTACCAAGGAGACAAATATAAGATGGGTGGATATCCATAACCTAAAAGGTGATCTGGAAATCACTTGGTCCAATCCTTATTGGTAGATCAACTTCCCCAATCACGGTCTTACGCGACCCATCAAAAGCTTTCACAACAACTCCACTCTGCCTCATGGGAGGCCCTTGATATGACAATCTGGAGAGAGTGGATTTTGGAAATACGTTCAGCGATGACCTAGTGTCCACCAGCACTTTGGACATGGCGTCATTCTTGCAATTCATGGATATGTGTAAAGCCATGTTGTGGTCTCTTCCCTCCTCAGGGAGATCAGAGTCACAGAAACTCAAAGTGTTGCAAGCAGTGATGTTTGCAACAATGCTGTCAAACTGTTCTATAGTGACATCATGATCAACATAGGCCAAATCCAAGACTTTCTGCAGAGCCTCTCTGTGCGGTTCTGAATTCAGAAGCAACGATAAAACGGAGATCTTGGATGGCGTTTGTAGAAGCTGGTCTACAACATTGTACTCACTCTTCTTGATGAGCCTCAACATCTCATCACAGTCTTCATTCACAATGCCACTTGGGCCAACATAAGAAGTAGGAGTCTTCAGTACGGAGGAGGGTTTAGCAACAGGTGCCGGATTCGGAGAATTCACTGCATTTCCAACCGGACGCTCAACACAGTCAGCTCTAGCCTGAGGCTTTGAGGGTGCAGAAAACACACGAACACTACGGGTCAACCCGCTCACATCAGCTATGTTCACAACAGAGGGAGAAGGCAAAGACACTTCTTTCCCATCTTCAACAGCAACAGCATTATATCGGAATGGAATTGCTTTGTCAGAAGAATAAGGCACATGACCGACAGGTTTGATAATCAGGGCAGGAGAAACCTTCTGCTTGCTACCATCATATCGAATGACAACAGGCTCAGGGATCTTGAACACAGGAGAAATCACATTAACCTCAGGTTCGTCTTCATCAACATTTCTGTTTTGAAGGATCTCGATGGTCCCATCGTCCAGCAATTCTTGCAGATCTTTACGCACTTGGCGACAACCCAATCTGTTAATAGAGCAGATACGACACTTATCATGGTCGTGCTCCAGATGACTGTAATCACACAGCAGTCGGTGCAACTCAACAAGAGACTGTCGAATATGGCTAACATATTTGACCTTGTACTTGCCAGGGCAACCCTGGACCATGTTAACTGACTTCCCATGCTCGGGCAATGGGTTCTTTGTAACATTAGGACCTGAGTCTTCAAAGCTTAGAATACCGCATCTCATATGGTCTTGAACCTTAGTCTTCAACGGAAAGCAGTTTTCCACGTTGTGGCCCGGAGCACCCGAGTGATAAACACAATGCTGATCAGGCTTATACCACCACTGAGGGTTAGCAGGTATATCCGGAGGATCCCTGGGAGTAATCAATTTCCGCTCTATCAAAGAGGGATACATCTCTGCATATGATACAGGAATCGAATCGAAAGTGATCTTCTTCCTCTCATAACTCGTACTAGCTGGATTACTGTTGCGAGGCTGGTAGGCCTGCTGTTGAGGACGATGTTGCTGCTGATACTGCTGAGATGGTTGTTAATTATTGTGTTGCTGATATTGCTGATTGTTGTCTCTGAAGACAAGTGCTATGTGAGCCACCTGATGCTGATTGCTGGCATGCCGCACAGGCTTCCTCCTCACGGAGGGTCTTCCGGGTTTGACATGGGATTGCACAGCATGTGCCTCTCCATCCTTCTTCTTTGCAAACGCCCTATATCGCTTGCTAGAAGAGCCTTCATCCTTGGTCAGACGTCCTTCACGGACTCCTTCCTCTAGTCGCATCCCCATGTTCACCATCTCGGTGAAATCAAAAGGAGCACTAGCGATCATCCGCTCGTAATAGAATGAGCTCAAGGTCTTCAGAAAGATCTTGGTCATTTCCTTCTCTTCCAGCGGAGGAGTAATCTAAGCTGCCAGCTCTCGCCACCTCTGGGCGTACTCTTTAAATGTCTCTTTGTCCTTCTGGGACATGGCCCTGAGCTGATCCCGATCGGGAGCCATATCCACATTATATTTGTATTGCTTGACAAAGGTTTCGCCAAGATCATTGAAGGAACGAATGTTTGCACTGTCCAAACTCATATACCAACGCAGTGCAGCACCAGACAGACTGTCCTGGAAATAATGAAGGAGTAGCTGATCATTATCCGTTTGAGTAGACATTTTCCTGGCATACATAACCAGGTGGCTGAGTGGGCAGGTGTTCCCCTTGTATTTCTCAAAGTCTGGGACCTTGAACTTCACAGGTATTTTCACATCGGGAACTAAACACAACTCGGCGGCAGACTTGCCGAACAAATCCTTTCCTCGAAGGGTCTTCAATTCCTTGTGGAGTTCAAGAAATTGGTCATTCATCGCATCCATCTTCTCATGAAAATCTGGCCCTCAGACGGCTCAGAATGATAGATGGTGTCATCTACCCTAGGAGTGGTATGCACGACAGGAGGAGGAATAGCAAGGACCGGGCTAGATGCCGGCATAAAAGCAAAAGTTGGTGCAGGAATATCTGGCATAAAGTCAGGAGGCATCCCCCACGGAAACCCGGACGACATGGCTGTTGGCACAAAATGGGCACTGGCAGCTGGCATTGTCGAAGAGACAATCTCGAAAATAACAGTCCTCTAGGGAGGAGTTGCAGGTGTTGGAGACGGCTGATTCTGAGCTGCTAGGAAAGACTCCATCAAAGCACTCAGTCTGGCGACTTCCTCTTTGAGCTCACGGTTCTCTTGCTCGAGATGATCCATCAATCTAGAAGAGTTGGCTCTGGTGTAGTACCGATGAGTCAGCTTGTCTTCAAAATAAATGAAGAGCACAGAGTTAGGCCACAGACAAGAAGACCGGAACAAACACCTGCTTATGCGAATGATGCATGCAATGCTTGTGCACATGATTTGTTTTTATTTTCGAAGGAACTTTAGGGTATTATTTGCAAATTTTGAATATTAAGCATTTGATTCGCATATGGAAAATATCTCATCAAATATATTTGAGAAAAGATGTACATCATTGTTAATCATTACAAGAGAAAAGGAAAATAAACATCCTATGGATCCCTAGAAGCTCGGGATGCCGGAAGATAAGCTGCACGAAGCCTCTTAACCTCTCTCTCATATGCTGCTTCCATATCCACCTTCTCTTTGGCGAGTCTATCATACCTTCTTTTCCTGAACTTGGAAGACTGAGGAAGTAGAGAAGTCCATGCATCATTCGGATCATCAATCACCTGATGCTCGAGGACTCGATCAGAGCGTCCTTCTCTTTAAGCTGTTGAAGCAACTCTTCTTTTTCACGGATCCAGGCACGTGAAAGGTCTTCGTCTCTCAACTCCTATACGCCTTGGTTAGGGAGGGTTGAAGGCGCAGCCACAACCAAAGGTGTAGGTCTCAGATAATCATAAGGCATGAGATACTCAGATGCTCTCTTCCTCACCCAAGTAGTATACGGCTCCAAAGCTATGCAGTTCTTCGGACCCAACTCATTTCTACCCTTCTTGTGAATCTTGCGCCAAGCGCAGACCATCCTTGCTTTCAAGCCTTGGGGATCTTTACCCTCCTGAAAGAACACACCTTCTAACAGAATGTTATTAGGTTTATCCTTTAGGGGGAACCCAAGCTGGCGACGTGCTAAGATAGGGTTGTAGCTAATCCCACCACATGTACCAAGAAGAGGCACATTGGAGAATTCACCACAAGAGTCGATGATCTGCACCGTCATATACACGATCATACCAAGAGATATCTTCATTAGTGAGAGACATAAGTCATGTAGACCACCATAGACATCCCTTGTTCTCCTTGAAAGCGACCGTCTGAGGTAAGTGAGAAATAAACCACTTATACAACAGAGACAAACAGCACACAATAGCGCCACCACCCTTTGCATTCCTCAAGTGCAAAGAGACATATGCATCACCCAACAGAGTCGGAACGAGATTAAGAACTGAGAAGATCCTAATAGCGTTCATATCCACAAATTTGTCGATGTTGGGGAACAATACCAATCCATAGATGAGAAGCACAAATATGGCTTCAAAGGCATCCTCACTCATGGCCTTCCCATACACGGTAGCTTGAGCGATGAGGAAATCAGAAGGGAGACCTTGAATTCCACCTTTGGTAGTCATATGAGCACGGATTAGAGACTCATCTATGTGCAACAAGTCAGCTATCTCTTGAGAAGTAGGAATACTCTCCAAGCCACTGAACGGCAACTGATCCAGAATAGGAATACCCACAAGATGAGCATACTCCTCAAGGGTAGGCAATAGCTGAAAGTCTGGAAAAGTGAAGCAGTGATACAGAGGATCCTAAAACTGCACCAAAGTACCCATCAACCCTTCGTCAACCTGAGTAGTCAGAAGAGGAAGAAGCTTCCCATAACGAGCTTTGAAACCCAAGGGATCTAGTACATAGGATGTCAGATTCCTTAACTCTTTCAAATCGGGTTGTCTGAAGCTGTACTTCTTTGTATGCCTTTTTAGTCTTTCCATATCTGAAAATTTTGCAAATAATCCCCTTAAGTTCCTTGAAATTTTTTTTTTTTTTTTATGATATGGATGCAGATGAATGCATGAATGCATGAATGCATGAATGCAACAATCACACTCAAGGATCAAGCAAAGCACACCACACAAAGGTCATGGGATGGTTCATATTATCCTTAATATCAATCATCCATTTTGATGGATTATGGTTTTCACCTTATCAACACCCAAGTTCCATTGATATTAACGATATACGAACGATTCAACCATCCTTAATATCAATCATCCATTTTGGCGGATTATGGTTTTCACCTTATCAACACCCAAGTTCCATTGATATTAATGAGGTGTGAACGGATCAACCATGAATCACGGGTTTATTGTGAGTCACGAGCATGGAGTCTCGGTTAAGAACCACCCAAATGGAGTGTACTAGGGTTTAAACCTGCCGAACATGTTCTATCAGAGGTTCCCATAGTCATCATCCCATCTTTCGAATATTATCGGAGGAACGAATACTCGTATTCCAAAAATATTCTCAAGAGAGACTCTCCGCACTACGTCCTAAAAATAGGCCCAGATGGGCTTGGTAAACTAAGGTCCTTGGCTTCTACGACACATATCGGAAGAATAATGCCTAACCACAAATGACTTGTGTGACATCATTAATCCAACATGACCTCCACCAAGTGAATGGACTCGCAAGTCAACTTGCTAAGGAATAACTCCACACAAGTCGACGAGACTACGCCATTCTCCTATCATAAGGTGCACTCGAGTTCGGGTATAGAACTCATCTCACAGAGATCACCAAGCAAGCAAGCAATTGATATATCAAGCAATTCAAACATCACAAACAATACAGTAATCCCAAATTGCATAAAAATATGTCATAAACAGATATAACACAACAAATTGTGAAAAGTAGGCAAACCCACCAGGAATATTTTATCCCCAGCAGAGTCGCCACTTTTCTGTAGCGGTGTATTCATTACCTTTAGATTTATTGACTAAATTAAAAGCAAAGCCTACAAAGATAGAGTCGCCACCGCACTTCTATTTATCCAAAGGAATGGCTAGAAAGCGAACAAAAGCCTAAGAAGTTTTGCAAAGAAAACTAATAAAATGGGTACAGAGATCTGGGTAAGGGGGTAATTATGCAAAGGGAAGGTGTTAGGCACCCAATGCATCCTAGGTACTCCTAGGGAACCCTTTTTACAACTTGTTGTAAAAATAATTTGTTTATGAAATTATTTTGTGCAAACATTGATTGAAGAGATGAGAAAAGAATGTACAATTTTTATTATTTTTGTGTTTGAATGGATGAACCCATTGCCTACGTACCTTTTCATGAAAGATAAGGATCAAAACGCCGTAGTTCGGATAAAAGATTTCTAAAAAGATGAGTGGATTGATTTTAAACAAAAGCCTTAAGGTCTTTCATTATCAACAGGAGAAAACTCAACCTGAACCAACAATCCACCATGTGAGAACAGCTTCAACACCCTAGTGAGGGGTTAACCCTATAATAAGCATGGAAGTCTTACAATTTAATCACTAAGGATGTGGTGAGAATTACATCAACCACTATGATAATTCAGATCTATGGCTAATGCATGAAAACTTGATTAAGAAGTGGACAAGGGCCACAAAAGCAATTGAGTGAGTGGAATTAACCAATTAGAAGTATTCATAAAATGAAGTCAAAGTTGACATTAAAGTTCCTTCACAATGAGTATTAGTGAAAATGAAGTTTGAAAATCAGAGGCTTAAGGCCTAGGTTTCTAGTTTTGAAAACAAATGAAAATTTTTGCACAAAAGTTTTCTGGTTTTGGTTAAAGATGAAAACAAAGTTCAAGGTTAATCACAAAAGGGTGAGGGTTAAGGTTAAGGACAAAGCCACAGGCAGGATTACTCTCTCAAAATCATAGAAATGATTCAAGGAAGTTCCTTTGGAATTTAAGCAATACAAGACAATAAGCAAATAAGCAAAGTCAAAGGAGCAACAAAACTGGAAATGGATGGCCAATCAATGGTCTTATATCCAACTCCGAAAACAAATGGGAAACGGAGTGCCAATAAATGGTCTTACATCCAACTCCACAAAGCAACATGGGAAACAGATAGCTAATCAATGGTCTTACATCTAACTCCACAAAGCAACAAAATAGGAAACAGATAACCAATCAATGGTCTTACATCTAGCTCCACAAAACAACAAAATAGGAAACAGATAGCCAATCAATGGTCTTACATCTGACTCCACAAAGAGCAAACACAGGAAACAGATAGCCAATCAATGGTCTTATATCTGACTCCTCAAAAGAAAACACATAACAAATGCAAAACAAACATATGAATGATGCACAAATAAGCAAATAAGCAATCAATTATCACACGCTATACACAACCAAGAGGCTCATACGAGGCTGGGCTTTAGTCAAGGGGTCATATCGACCTTGACAAACAAGCCAAATACTGGAAGGGGTGTCCGAGGCTCTTAACCACTGACATTGACCGTCAGGGTGAGCAGATGAAATGGGAGATGAGGGTTAGACCTCATAGCTCTTAACCCGGCCTGGGTGAGCTTGAATCAAAGAAGGTGTGGGGGTCCAGGATGAGGAACCCTATTCCACAATGACTGACTCTATATACAAGATTTTGGGTGTTTATTCAAAATTCGTCAGCACTTAGTGCGAGCAAAGTGAAAGACTCAACTGAATAGCAGGGGATGGATTGCACATCCCTTCTATCTGCCAATTGCCTCTTCACTTAGGAGGACTTGAAGTACATGGCACAAATATAAACAATCACAGACATTGCCTCTTAAGGAGGACTTCATCCAAATGCCTGCCAAACAGAAACGACAGGGCTTCCAGACTACATGGAGTTAGAGATATTACCTATGTGGTAAACCAACCACAAGCAAAGCAAAGCTCAAATAATGAGCTAAAGCGGCTAAGGTACCTGTGTGAAAAGCTAAACAATCAGTATTCACATTAAGACAAACAACCAACAGATAACAGTAAGACATTCCCAATATGTACACAAAGCAAGTCCTAAAAGGCAATCAATCAAGTGAGTTCACCACCAAAGGACCTACAACACAATCAAAATTAGTTAAATAAAGTAAATTGCATCTCAAGCAAGGAGATCACATCATCCATTAGGACTAATTGCTTGAACCTGAAAGGCAAAGCTCAAATTGTGAGTACAAACCACTAGTCCAAGACTAGGGTCAAAGGCAAAGCAAAAAGTCAAAACAGCAACCAATATTCAACATGAAGCTCACTTAAACAAGTGAGAACATGTCCTAAAAAGGACCAAGTCTAAAGCATCAAGCAAAGTCATTACATGAGCAAGATATGGAAAAGGCAATTACAAAGCACACAATTGGTCATCAAGAATGAAAATTCCATATTAAAACAGAAATGAATCGAACAATCCTGGAAATTTTTATGTGCACATAACATGTCAAACACGATCATCATTCCAAAAATTAGAATCAACAGAACTCAATTGACCTAGAAATAAAAATGCAAAAGTAAGACATCAAATTGTGTGACACACATTGTCACACCATACAATCATGTGTCTGAAACAGATATGAAAAATGAGAAAAATACATAACCAAGCCTCAAAAATCATGCTACATGTTGGGAATCAGCATACCAAATTTCAAATCAATTGGCCAATGTATGAGCATTTCACAATAGAATGAATGAAGCATGTCACATTTGCATACATGTTCAAATAACAATCCAATTAAATTCCAGAAGTGATAAAATCATGAAATCACAACCACAAAATAGTAGACATCCATATGAACATCCATAGTGATTTGGATTGAATTTCAATTTGTTATGATTTTTTGAATGTGATGAAAATATTTGAAATGAAAATGAAGAAAGCACATGTCAAATGGAGGGAAATAAAATGATTGAAACAAATTTGAAATAAAAGCTGGAGCGGAGGATCAAACTAGGTGCACAGGAAAATGCGCTGGAAAACAAAATAAATCCACAAATGGCACCGCTGGGAATCGAAGGGAGGACAAGCCAAAACGCTGTAGTTTTATTAATGAGGTCGCATCCCAGTCATCAGGTCAAGGCATGCGTGTAATGGTCAAAGAAGCGAGGTCCAATGGAATAGCCACGAGGACGCACGCGTGGACACACGCTGGATAAACCCTAGCGCCAACTCTGCATGTTGCAGATGGCGGCTCACGCGGTGGTTTCCACCGTCTTCTTCGTGAAGACGGTGGTGCTACAGTGTACGCATCACAATTTTTTTTCCAGAATCGTGCGAAATTTATATCAAACGAAAGCTCATCACATGTACATTCCAAATCCAGCATCAATTCACATTAAATCATCATAACCAGTGCAAATCGAACAAAAACATTATTGATATTTTAAACTTCAAATCATCATAACTTGCTCAATAGACGACCAATTTCAATTCTATAACCACCAGAATGCTCAGCATGATGAGATCTACTTAAACATCGCAATGATTTGAGGAATTAAGAGGTTCAAAATTCTAACCTCTTGAAGAGCAGTATGAGAAAACGAGCGATTCAAGGCTTCAATTGATCCAGATCCAATCCTGAGATGATGACTTGAAGTTTGATGCAATAATTGAGTCTTGGCACGACCTAGATCTAGCTCAAATGGCAGTTTCCATCTTCATGTTCTTGAGCTTGCACAACTTGATTTCTGCTCGAATTCTTCAATCAAGAGCTTGATCTGCACTCAATGATGATCAGAGAACAATAATATGCAATAAAATCAATGGCTTATGTGGAAGAAATTGAAGTTTCAATGGAGAGAAAAAATGGAGGGAAAATAAATTTTGGATCTAGAATGAGCAAAAAACTCCAGAATTCTGTTATGATTTGGTTTTTATATGGTCTCTTAATCACATCCAAATCAGAATTAAGCATGAGTTAATTATGATTAGTGAAAATGAGGTGTATGGCAAAAATTGGAAAATGTGAGGTGTCATGCAAATCTACACGTGAACAGTAGCATGTGGGGGTGTAAACTCACTCAAAATCATCTCATGAACACAATGGCAATGGTATTTTGTTCATATGATGCACCAATTTTGAATTTGCAAATTTCCCTCCAAAATACTTATGCATGGCCAAATGATCATATGATAAAATTTCATGCAATGTAATGATGGATTTGGAAATTATAGGTCATAAGGAGCAATATGCAAAAAGAGGCACTCAATTTGGAGCTTTAGATCAAAAGTTATGGCTTGTTGAAGTTCCATGCACACTTGGCAATCATTTGACCATATCTTCTCAACCATTCATCAGATGCTCATGATCTTGGACTTTTTGGAAATGGGAGAGAAAGATCTTCAACATTCATGTCGGACAAAAATTCATTTGACGCTTCTTTGATGTTGGAAAGTTGAGTTGAATTTGGTCCAAAAACTTGCCATTTTTGGAAACTTGAAATTATAGGTCACTTTCCATTTTGGGAAACTTTTGCACTGGCTTCAAATTCTTCAACAGAGATGTTTGACATGATGAATAAGCCTTGTTTGAACATGAATGGGATGAAGAAATTCAATTCTCACACTCAAAGCCTTCAGTTGACTTGCATTGGTCCTTAGATGACCTGAAAATGTTCTGATGAACTTGAGCTTCAACCACTTGGGGAATTTCCTCCAAAAATGGAACCTCTAGCTCATATAAGCTCAATATAATGATCACATGATCTATATCTCAATGGAACCCTCATCTCTTGTACAAAGGATTCACTTGAATTGCCTTAACCTGTTGACTGCTTAAGCTGCAAGTAACAAAGGTTAATGACATATTTTGTACATTTTGTTAGTGATTGAACAAGAAAAGCAATGATACACAAATGCAAGCAATGCTTGGTGATCAAGAATCACACTCAGGAAAGATCCCACCTACAGGGAAGGAAGCAAGGTGCTCAAAGATCCTTGAGGGTATGCAATGCTATAATTTGATGCCATGAGGGATCTTAGGGACAAAATTGGGGTCTTACAACTGTATCCACATAACAGTCTGTGCATCTCGACCAACGATTGTCTGATATGGCTGACATATCGAACTTCGTACTTGCCAGGGAAACCCTGAACCATATTAACCGCATCCTTCCCATGCTCGGGCAATGGGTTCTTCTTAACATTAGGACCTACGTCCTCGAAAATCAATATCCCGCTTCTAACAAGGTCCTGAACCTTGGTCTTCAGAGGATAGCAGTTCTCCACATCATGTTCGGGAGCACCGGAATGATAAAGACAGTGAAGCTCAGGCTTGTACCACCGCTGAGGGTTAGTCGGTACAGCGGGTAGGTCACGTGGAGTAATCAGCTTTCGGTCTATTAATGAAGGATAAAGCTCTGCATAGGTCATTGGAATTGGATCAAAAGTGACCCTCTTTCTATCATATCTAGTGCTGGTATTATTGTTGTTTCGAGGCTGGTAGGCCTGCTGTTGCACACGATGTTGTTATTACTGATGTTGATAATGTTGAGTTTCCCTGAAGGCAGGTGCTATATGAGCCACCTGGTGCTGGTTACTGGCAGGGCGCACAGTCTTCCTCTTCATAGAGGTTCTTCTTTTAGGATGGGAAGACACGGCATGTGCCTCTCCCTCTTTCTTCTTTGTAAAAGCCCCATAGTGCTTTGCAGAAGAGCCTTCATCTCTGGTCAGACGTCCTTCCCTGACTCCTTCCTCTAGTCGCATCCCCATGTTCACCATTTCGGTGAAGTCCGAGGGAGCACTAGCAATCATCCTCTCGTAGTACAATGAACTCAAGGTCTTCAGAAAGATCTTGGTCATTTCTTCTCTTCGAGCGGGGGAACATTTTGTGCAGCCAATTCACGCCACCTCTGGGCGTACTCCTTGAACGTTTCCTTCTCCTTCTGGGATATAGCCCTCAGTTGGTCCCTATCGGAAGCCATATCAATGCTATACTTGTACTGCTTGATGAAAACTTCGCCAAGGTCATTGAAGGTGCGGATGTTCGCACTATCCAGACCCATATACCATCTGAGTGCGGCACCGGACAAGCTGTCCTGGAAATAGTGGATGAGGAGTTGAACATTGTCAGTTTATGTTGACATCTCGCGTGCATACAATACAAGATGGCTGATAGGGCAAGTGTTCCCCTTGTACTTTTCAAAGTCAGGTACTTTGAACTTGATGGGAATCTTGACATTTGGCACTGTAAGACCCTAATTTTGTCCCTAAGATCCCTCATGGCCTCATAACATTGCATTTGCATTGCCTCAAGGATCATTAGCATCTTGGTTCCCTTTACCTTTAGGTGGGACTTCTTGAGAGTGGCTTGAGATCACCAAGCATGCTTGAATTGTATATCATTGCTTTTCTTATTTTGTTTACTAACCAAAAGCACAAAAATATGTCACTAACATCTTTTGTTTGTAGCTTAAGCAGTCACCAGGTCAAGAGCTTCAAAAAGATCCTTTGTGCAATGGTAAGGTCAAGAGGAGATGATAGCAAGCATGGTAATGGTTCCCAAAGCTCTCATCCATCAAATATGCCTCCCTAGCATCTCAATTCATCATTTTGATCAAAGCAAGTCAAAGGGTTTGAGGTTTGTGCCCCAAAGAAACCCTAATTCATTTGTGCACCATAATGCCTTGCTCTTGAAGCAACCTCAGCCCATGGTCAAAAACAATCAAGGTAAGTTCTTTAATTCATAATTTCATGCATATTTGAACTTATTTGAGTGTCCTCAATCATCAATTCATCAAGATATGAGTCATGGACTTGAGAAACTAATCAGTCAATTCATCTAACAATTTTGAAATGCACTGAGACCTAACTTTTTATGTGTTGGTCAAATGGAGATGATTTCAAAAGAAACAATGTTCTTAGGGACAATATGAACAACTTTAATGTTCATCAAATATAGGTCATTTTGACTGAAACCCTAATTTTGGGCCAACTTCCCAAGGACATAACTCATTCATTTTTTATTATTTTGAGGTGGGATCAAATACACTGGAAATATTAATATGTCTAATTCAAATGTTTTGTTGAACAAAATTTCAAAATCTCAAAGGAAATACATGTGATAATGCAAGACATTATAGGTCATTTTGGGCCAAATGCATTAAAAAGCAAAAAAGTCCAACTTCAAGTGCCCATAACTTCTTCATCAAAAATCCAAATCATGCAAAATTTAAGTCCATTTTGATTGTCTTGAAAATATCTACAACTGTGGTGTTAGAGGTTTTTTCATTTAAGGCTTGCATCATCAAAACATAAGGGCTTGAACATTGGCCAAATTTAGAAACTTTGCCTTGACATGTTTTGCACATTACACTTTAAACTCAAAATTCACTAATTTCGACACCTCAATTGGATTTTTGCCCAACATAACAATTGTTCCTTACATCAAAACCTTTCCAACCATTACTCACATGATCATGTTTGGACTTGGCAAGTGGTATTTTCGAAGAGGAAAAGCTTTTGGTTCAATTATGCATAACACTTCAAAATCCCATGCACAAGCATTGGCCATTCAAATTACACGTCCATTTCACCTTGGTTTGATTTCAGATTGCATTTGGCTTTGGTTTTGGGCCTTGTGCATGATCATGCAAGCCCATGCAAGGATTGTCCAAATTCATGCACACGGCTTTGATCACATTCTCCTTGCCATTTCCTCTATAAATAAAGACCCTATTCCATTCAAAATACACACCTGATTCAACCTGAATTGCTGCAGAAATCAAAACCCAACCACTCACCAAAGAAGCAATTTCATTTTTCTCAAATTTTTCAGATCCAAAATTCAACTACATATGGTTGAATCTTTCGATCTAAAGCTTCTAGACCTCCATCATTTAGTTCATTGATCTTCTGTTTTGGCAAAGCAAGTAAGGAATCAAGCATAAATCTCCAGAATTCAAGTTTATTCACCAGCTGGTATTTTCTTCGAAACTCATCATATATTGATCTATTTTCCTGGCCAAAGTGTTTTCTGAAGTCCTCACTTGAGAGGCAAGCTAGTGGTAGCTTCAATTTTGTTTTTCTTTGATCTGCATTTTCCATACCTGAATCTTCCACCTCAGATTTCTCAATTTATAGGAATCTTGAGTGTGATTCAAGGTTACATGGGTGATGTACATCACCCTAGCTTCATTTTGGTATAAGGATCGTGAAAATTGGTGGAGGTTTGAAAACCTGCAAATCTGGCCGGAATTTGGAAGCTCACCGGAGAAGAAGGTGGCTCCGGTGGCTGCCAATTGCCAGTTTGAATCTGGACCGTTGGATCTCATTTCTAGATTCAATCTCAGCCTTTAATTGTTATGACCTTTTTTAATTCTTTGTGTGACGCGGTTGACTAAGGTTCACCATGAGCGCGCGCTTCAGGACCGTGTAATGTGCCAGCTCAATTAATGAGCCATCATCCAACGCTTCTCCTTTTTTCCAATTTTTAATTTCTGATTTTATTATCTTTAAATCCCTTTTATTTCAAAAATAAATATCTTCTTTATTTTTAATCCAAAAAATATGGGACCAATTGCATTAGTCTCCAAATAAATTCTAGTTTCTATTTCTGATTTTTAATTTTTTTTATTTCATCATTTGATATTTTTGGTGAATTTTCTATTTTCTGGTTATTTTTAATTCATTTTAAATAGTTTTTGATATTCAAAAAATACAAAAATATTTTCCTAACCCATTTGAATGATGATGGATCTATGAAAAATATTCTCATTAATTTTTAAATTGATTTGAGATTTATTTGAGATTTTAGTTCAATTAGGTTATTTTTATTCATTTTTAATTGATTAAAAATAGTTTATGACTTTTAAAAACGCTGAAATTTTTTGTCAAACTTAGTTTGACCTTGTTGAACTTGGGATAAATTACTTGGACCTTTCAAGGTTTATTTGAAGTGATTTTGGAGTTTGACCTTTCTTTTATTTTTAATTCAAGTTTATTTTAATATTGAAAATACCAAAAATATTATGCTTATTGTTTGATCTCCAATTTTCATCTCACTTCTGATTTCTCATTGTTTGACTTTTACTTTCAATGTCATTTGGTCAATACATATGGATTGGTACATCTTATTTCACTTTATGCTTTTTGATCTTTCCATTTCCATTATCCATTCTCCATCTTCTTCTTCTTCTTCTTTCTTTTTGATCAATGAGTTGAAGGTTGATAAGTTAGCATTGATTAGGGAGACTTAATCTTCCTTGATTCAAGTCTAATTCATCTTGATCAATTGATCAAGTGAATGACTTTGCATTAATGATAGATTGTTTTCTAAATCATGCAAAAGACTTAAACCAATACAAGACCAATTCTCATTTTCTTTTTGGCATGGCAAGTTGTTGGAACTTGGTTCACTAATCAAGACTTCTAACTTGTGTTGTTGCCTACATTATTATTGACCGGCCTCAGATGGTTGTGACTTCTACATAAGTCCAATTACGATTGCTTAACATAGCGCTAAATTTGCCTTATGGCACACTAACTACTAACACTAACTATTGACAATTAACATTTACCTTTTGCTCTTTACTTTTATGCAATTTACTATTCTTGCACATATTATCCATTTGCTTTTCTCTTTGCTCATTTGAGCACATGTTTATGTTAATGCCATTTGCCTTTTGCTCACTTAAGCATATAATTGTGTATATATTATTATGCTTGTGTTTGTTTTGATTGTTGAGAACCAAATGCAAAGAAATGGACTTAGTTTCTAGGACTTTCTCTGTGCAAAGAATGGAGAATTGGACTTTGATTTTAGGACATTCCCTATGCAAAATTGGAGTAAAAGGACCTTAATGATGAGTATGGACCAAATCTCTAAACTCACTCTTGTCCATTCTTGATTTACTTCATGGAACTTTTGATGTGTGTGTTCTTGTGCTAGGGGTTCCCACTTGAGCATAATTGGAGGACCATTGCCATGTTCATCCAAATTGAAAGATACAAGATACATTGAGGATCTCTTAAGAGGCTTGTTTGATTATTGCTTATGCTTTTTATGATTGCCTATTCCAAAGGATGGGAGCTACTTGGATCATCAATATGATCTCAAGAGAGGAACTCCTTTTGTGGTTTTGTTTCTTTATCCTTCACCTTCTTGCTTTACTTAGGACTTAGCCATTCTTCTTCTTCTCTCCACTCTAACCCAAGCCAAAACTTTTGCGCAAACATTTAACATTTGTTTTCAACATTAGAAACCTAAGCCTTAGGCTTTTGATTTGCAAACCTTCTTTTTATAATACTAATTCTTGAATTGAACTTCTAAGTCAACTTTGACCATTTTTGTATATACTTCTAATTGGTAAATATAACCCATTCAAATGTTTTTTGTGGTTCCAATGGCCACTTCCTTAATCAAATTTTTAATAATCTTTAGCTATTAGGTTTGAGTTATCCTTGTGGTAGATGTAATACTCACCTATATCCTTAGTGATGGACAATGAGTCTTCCATGCTTATTATAGGGTTAACCCCTCACTAGCATGTTGAAGCTATCCTCACATGGTGGATTTGTGGTTTGATTGAGTTTTCTCCCTTTGATAACAAAAGACCTTGAGGCTTTTGGACCCAATCAATTCACCCACTCCTTTTGAAATTTTTACCCCGAACTACGAGGTTTTGATCCTAATCTTTTTATAAGATGGTACGTAGGCAATGGGTTTATCCATCCAAACACAAAATGTAAATAAACTTGTATATTCTTTCCTCATCTCTTCAATCATGTTTGCACAAACAAAATTTTCCACAAAACAAACAACCTTCATAACAAGTATGAAAAGGGCTACCTAGGAGTACCTAGGATGTTTTGGGTGCCTAACACCTTCCCATTACATAACCAACCCCCTTACCCAGATCTCTGTTTCTCTTTTACTAGTTTTTGCTAAAACTTTTAGGTTTTTGTTCGCTTTCTAACCATTCCTTTGGATAAATAGAAGTGCGGTGGCGACTCGACTTGTATGGTTTACCTTGGATTTAGTCAATATTTCTAATGGTAACGAATAGCCCGTTACAGAAAAGTGGCGACTCTGCTGGGGAGCATTTGCCTAGTGGGTTTTCCCAACTTTTCATGCTTGTTGTATTGTATTGTCTTATGACATATTTTTGTGCAATTTGGGATTACTGTATTGTATGTAATGATTAAATTGGTTGAATATTAATTCCTTGTATGGTTGGTGATCTTTGTAAGATGAGTTCTATACCCGAACTCGAGTGCACTTAGGATAGGAGAATGGCGTAGACTTGTTGACTTGTGTGGAGTTATTCCTTAGCAAGTTGACTTGCACGTCCATTCACTTGGTGGAGGTCATGTTGGGATTAATAATGTCACACAGGTAAGTTGTGGTTAGATATTACTCTTTCCAATATAGACCTTAGAAGCCAAGGACCTTAGTTTACCAAGCCCATCTTGGCCTATTCTTAGGATGTAGTGCGAAAGTCGTTCAAATGCAAGATTTGATACGATTGTTACGCGATACTACACTCATAAGAGTCTCTCTTGAGAATATTTTTGGAATACGAGTAGTCGTTTCTTCGATAATATCCGAAAGATGGGATGATGACTATGGGAACCTCTTGTAGAACATGTTTGGCAGGTTTAAACCCTAGTACACTCCCTTTGGGTGGTTCTTAGCTGAGACTCCATGCTCGTGACTTGCAACAAACCCTTGATTCATGGTTGATCCGTTCATGTATCCTTAATATCAATAGAACTTGGGTGTTGATAAGGTGTAAACCATAATCCACCAAAATGGATGATTGATATTAAGGATGATATGATCCATCCCATGACCTTTGTTTGGTGTCCTTTGCTTGATCCTTGAGTGTGATTGTTGCATTCATGCATTCATGCACTCATTTGCATCCATATCATCATTAAAGAAGAAAATTTTCAAGGAACTTAAGGGGTTTATTTGCAAAATTTTCACACATGGAAAGACAAAGAAGGAATATGAAGAAGTACAGTCTCAGACAACCAGATTTGAAAGAGCTAAGGAATTTGACATCCTATGTATTAGATCCTTTGGGTTTCAAGGATCGTTTTGGGAAGCTTCTTCCTCTTCTGACTACTCAGGTGGATGAAGGGTTGATGAGTGTATTGGTACAGTTTTATGATCCTTTGTACCGTCGCTTCACGTTTCTGGATTTTCAGCTTTTAACCACGCTTGAGGAGTATGCTTACCTTGTGGGTATACCTATTCTAGACCAGTTGTCGTTCAGTGGCTTGGAGAGTATTCCTACTTCTCGAGAGATAGCTGATATGCTTCATATAGATGAATCTCTGGTTGGTGCTCATATGACTACCAAAGGTGGAATTCAAGGTCTCCCTTCTGAGTTCCTCATCGCTCAAGCTATCGTGTATGGGAAGGCCATGAGTGAGGATGCCTTTGAGGCCATATTTGTACTTCTCATCTATGGATTGGTATTGTTCCCCATCATCGACAAGTTTGTGGATGTGAACGCTATTAGGATATTCTCTACTCTTAATCCCGTTCCGACTCTGTTGGGTGACACTTATTTCTCCTTGCATATGAGGAATGCAAAGGGTGGTGGTGCCATTGTGTGCTGTTTGCCTCTGTTGTATAAGTGGTTTATTTCTCACTTACCACAGACGGTCACCTTCAAGGAGAACAAGGGATGTCTACGGTGGTCCACGAGACTTATGTCTCTCACTAATGATGATATCTCTTGGTACAACCACGTGTATGATGGTGTGCAGATTATCGACTCTTATGGTGAATTCTCCAATGTACCTCTTCTTGGTACATGTGGTGGGATTAACTACAACCCTGTTTTAGCACGTCGCCAGCGTGGGTTCCCCCTAAAGGATAAACCCAATAACATTTTGTTAGAGGGTGTGTTCTTCCAGGAGGGTAAAGATCCCCAAGGCTTGAAGAGCAGAATGGTCCGCGCTTGGCCCAAGATTCATAGGAAAGGAAGGAAAGAGTTGGGTCCTAAGAATTGTGTTGCTATGGAGCCATACACTGCTTCGGTTAGGAAGAGAGCGTCCGAGTATCTCATGTCTTACGAGTATCCGAGACCTACACCTTTGGTTATGGCGGGGCCTTCAACCCTCCCTCACCAAGGAGTAGAGGAGTTGAGAGACGAAGACCGATCACGTGCTTGGATCCGTGAAAGGGAGGAGTTGCTTCAGTAGATCAAGGAGAAGGACGCTTTGATAGAGTTCCTCGAACATCAGGTTATTGATGATCCTGATGATGCATGGACTTCTCTACTTCCTCAGTCTTCCAAGTTTTGGAAGAGGAAGTATGATCGACTAGACAAGGAGAAAGTAGATATGGAGGCAACCTACGAGAGGGAGGTGAAGAAGCTTCGTGCATCCTATCTCCCTGTGTCCCAAGCTTTAGATGATTGTTTCTAGGGATCCATAGGATGATTATCTTCCTTTTCTCTTGTATATGGTTAACAATGATGTACTTCTTTTCCCCGATATTATTTGATGAGATATTTCCATATGTGATAAATGTTTAATATTTCCAATATTTGAAAATAAAACTCTAGAGTTTCTTTGAAATAAAAAACAAATCATATGCACAAGCATTCCGCAGGTTTTGTTCCCGGCTTCCTGTCCTGTGGTCTAACTTTGTGTTCTTCATTTATTTTGAAGACAAGCTGACTCACCGGTACTACACCAGAGCCAACATTTCAAGACTGATGGATCATCTGGAACAAGAGAACCGCGAGCTGAAAGAGGAAGTGTCCAGATTAAGTGCCTTGATGGAGTCATTCATGGCTGCTCAAAGCCAGTCTTCTCCGACACCTTCAACTCCTCCCCAGAGGACAGTCATTTCTGAGATTGTCTCCTCGACGGTGCCTGCAGCCAGTGCACACTTTGCTCCAACGGCCATGCTAGCCGGATTCCCGTGGAGGATGCCTCCCAATTTCATGCCCGAGGGTCCTGCTCCTACCTTTGCTTCTATGTCGGCATCTAGCCCGGTCCTTGCTGTTCCTCCTCCTGTCGTGCATACTATGCCCAGGGTAGACGACACCATCTATCATTTTGATCCATCTGAAGGCCCAGATGTCTATGAGAAGATGAACGCTATGAACGATCAATTTCTTGAGCTTCGCAAGGAATTGAAAACTCTCAGAGGAAAGGATCTTTTCGACAAGTCTGCTGCCGAACTCTGCTTGGTTCCCAATGTGAAGATCCCTGTGAAATTCAAGGTCCCTGACTTTGAAAAATACAAAGGAAATACTTGTCCTCTCAGCCACCTGGTTATGTATGCCAGGAAGATGTCAACTCAGACTGACAATGACCAATTACTCATCCACTACTTTCAAGACAGTCTGTCCGGTGCCATTATGCGTTGGTACATGGGTTTAGACAGTGCGAATATCCGTTCCTTCAACGATCTTGGCGAGGCCTTCGTCAAGCAGTACAAGTACAATGTGGATATGGCTCCCGATAGGGATCAATTGAGGGCCATGTCCCAGAAGGACAAGGAAACGTTTAAAGAGTACGCCCAGAGGTGGCGAGAGTTAGCAGCACAGATCGTGCCTCCGCAAGAAGAGAAAGAGATGACTAAGATCTATCTGAAGACCTTAAGTTCTCTTTATTATGAGCGGATGATTGCTAGCGCTCCTTCTGACTTCACCGAGATGGTGAATATGGGGATGCGTCTAGAAGAAGGGGTTAGAGAAGGACGTCTGACCAGAGAAGAAGGCTCTTCTGCCAAACGCTATGAGGCGTTTGCAAAGAAGAAAGTTGGAGAGGCACATGCTGTGACTTCCCATGTGAAACCTAGAAGACCCTCTGTGAGGAGGAAGGCCGTGCGTCCTGTCGGTAACCAGCACCAGGTGGCTCATATAGCACCTGTTTTCAGAGATAATCAGCAGTACCAGCAACTTAACAACAATCAGCAACCACATCCGCAATATCAACATCAACAGCACCGTCCGCAGCAGCAGGCCTACCAGCCTCGAAACAGTAATCAAACCAGCACGAGTTACGAGAGGAAAAGGGTCACCTTCGATCCTATTCCAATGACATATGCAGAATTATATCCCTCTTTGATAGAGAGGAAGTTGGTTACTCCGAGAGACCCACCGGCTATACCTGCTAACCCCCAGTGGTGGTATAAGCCTGAATTACACTGTGTTTACCATTCTGGTGCTCCCGGCCACGACGTGGAAAATTGTTACCCTTTGAAGACCAAGTTTCAAGACCTTGTGAGGTGTGGCATTCTGTGTTTCGAGGATGTAGGTCCTAATGTGAAGAAGAACCCATTGCCCGAGCATGGGAAATCTGTCAACATGGTCCAGGGCTGCCTTGGCAAGTACAAAGTCAAATATGTCAGTCATATTCGATAATCTCTGGTCGAGATGCATAGTTTGTTGTGTGATTATAGTCATTATGAGCATGACCACGATAGATGCCGAGTTTGTTCTGTCAATCAAAGAGGTTGTCGCCAGGTGCGCAAAGATGTTCAAGAAATGATGGATGAAGGAGTCATTGAGATCCTTCAAAACAGAAATGTTGACGAAGACGCTGACGAGGTTAACGTAATTTCTCCAGTATTTCGGATCCCCGAGCCCGTTATTATCAAGTATGATAGTAGCAAGCAGAAGGTTTCTCCTGCATTAACCATCAAGCCAGCCAGACCAGTACCATACTCTTCCGAAAAAGCCATTCCCTATCGCTACAATGTTGTCGCGGTAGAAAATGGGAAAGAAGTGTCCTTACCATCTTCCTCTGTTGTTAACATTGCGGATGTTAATGGTTTGACCCGCAGTGGTCGTGTGTTTTCAGCACCTCCCAAGCCCCAGGCTAATGCTGATTCTGTTGAGCGCCCGATTGGGGATGCTGTGAGCACTCCGAATCCGACACCTGTTGTTAAGCCCTCCCCTACATTGAGAACTCCTACTTCTGTTGGCCCAAGCGGCAATATGAAAGAAGACTGTGATGAGATGTTGAAGCTCATCAAAAGGAGCGAGTACAATGTTGTAGACCAGCTTCTACAAACGCCATCCAAAATATCAGTGTTATCATTGCTTTTGAATTCAGAACCACACCGAGAGGCTCTGCAGAAGGTTTTGGATGTGGCATATGTGGATCATGATGTCACGATAGAACAATTCGATAGCATTGTTGCAAACATCACCGCTTGTAACAACTTGAGTTTTTGTGACTCTGATCTCCCCGAGGAGGGAAGGGACCACAACTTGGCATTACATATATCTATGGGTTGCAAAGACGACGCCATGTCCAATGTGCTGGTGGACACTGGGTCATCACTGAACGTATTGCCAAAATCCACTCTCTCAAAACTGTCATATTAAGGGCCTTCCATGAGGCAGAGTGGAATAGTTGTGAAAGCGTTCGATGGGTCTCGCAAAATGGTGATTGGGGAAGTTGACCTCCCAGTCAAGATCGGACCGAGTGATTTCCAGATCACCTTCCAGGTTATGGATATTCACCCATCGTATAGCTGCCTCTTAGGCAGACCATGGATTCACGAGGCAGGCGCTGTGACATCCACCATACACCAAAAACTGAAATTTGTGAAGAACAAGAAACTGGTGGTGGTAGGGGGAGAAAAGGCTCTCCTGGTTAGCCATTTGTCTTCTTTCTCATATATAGATGCTGAGGATGAAGTTGGAACTCCCTTCCAAGCTTTATCTATTGCTGAACCTAATGAGAAGAGAACTCCTTCATTTGCTTCCTATAAAGATGCAAAGTTGGCCATTGAGCGTGGTGCAACTGCTGGTTTAGGGAAAATGATTGAGCTAGAAGACAACAAGTCCCGAGCTGGCATAGGTTATTCGTCTGGGGTTTTCAACACACAAGGGATGTTCAAGAGTGGATGATTCATCCACACTGGTCAAGGCGAGGAGGCTGCTGCTATCTTGGAAGAAGACGAAGAGGATTTTGGCAACTTCGTCATCCCTGGGGGAATCTGCAATAATTGGGTCGTTGTGGATATTCCAACAGTTATCCATAAGTCAAAGTAATGTTCATTGTGTTTAAAAACCCTCCTCCCATGCCAAAAGGAGGAGTGATGACATTGTTGGCGCATAAACACAATGATATTTTCATTCAATAAATTCATGTTAAATGTTTGTTTTTCCAATTATTTTCCCTTTTTGCTTTTTGCATGAAATTGGTGATCACATAAAACCTTAAAAATAGAATAAAATCAATCTTTTCATCTGCATAATGATTGCCTTGTTTAAATTCTAAAGCTTTTCATATCCAAAATCATTATGCAGGTTAATCAAACCCATTGAACATAATGATCCAACACCAACTCCCAATTTTGAGTTCCCTGTATTTGAGGCAGAAGAAGATGATGTTGAAGAGATTCCTGACGAGATTACCCGTCTACTTGAGCATGAAGAGAAGATCATTCAGCCGCATCTCGAGAATCTGGAAACAGTCAACTTGGGGTCTGAGGATTGTGTGCGAGAAGTGAAGATTGGGGCACTCCTTGAAGAATCTATTAAGAAGGGGTTGATTGAGTTGCTACGAGAATATGTTGACGTCTTTGCATGGTCATATGAGGACATGTCAGGTCTAGATACCGAAATTGTGCAACATTTCTTACCTTTGAAGCCTGAGTGCGTGCCTGTGAAGCAGAAGCTCAGAAGAACTCATCCTGATATGGCAATAAAGATCAAAGAGGAAGTTCAGAAGCAAATTGATGTGGGGTTTCTGGTGACTTCTACATATCCTCAATGGGTGGCCAATATTGTGCCCGTGCCTAAGAAAGACGGAAAAGTCCGAATGTGTGTGGACTATAGAGACTTGAATAAAGCTAGTCCAAAAGATGATTTCCCTCTACCACACATTGATATGTTGGTAGAAAATACAGCTAAATTCAATGTCTTCTCATTTATGGACGGATTTTCCGGATATAATCAGATTAAGATGGCACCCGAGGATATGGAGAAGACAACATTCATCACACCTTGGGGAACATTCTGTTATCGAGTGATGCGCTTCGGTTTGAAGAACGCCGGAGCCACGTATCAACGAGCTATGACCACCTTGTTTCATGATATGATGCACAAGGAGATTGAGGTGTATGTTGATGATATGATTGCTAAGTCAAGAACGGAAGTTGAACATGTAGAGCACTGGTTGAAGATTTTTCAGCGTTTGAGGAAGTATAAGCTCCGTCTGAATCCCAACAAGTGTACATCTGGAGTCTGTTCTGGCAAGTTATTGGGCTTTATTGTTAGTGAAAGAGGTATTGAGGTTGATCCTACAAAGGTCAAAGCAATACAAGAGATGCCTGCGCCCAAAAATGAGAAGCAAGTCCGAGGTTTTCTTGGCCGCTTGAATTATATTTCCAGATTCATATCCCACATGACTGCCACATGTGCGCCGATATTCATGCTCCTCCGGAAAGATTAGTCTCATGATTGGACCGAGGATTGCCAGAAAGCTTTTGATAGCATTAAAGAGTATCTGTCTGAGACTCCGATCCTGTCTCCGCCCGTGGAAGGAAGACCTTTGATTATGTATCTGACTGTTCTTGAAGACTCAATGGGTTGTGTCCTTGGTCAGCAAGACGAATCAGGAAAGAAAGAATATGCTATCTACTACCTGAGCAAGAAGTTCACTGATTGTGAGTCTCGATACTCAATGCTTGAGAAGACATACTGTGCTATGGCTTGGGCTGCTAAGCGCTTACGCCAGTACATGATAAATCATACGACTTGGTTGATATCCAGAATGGATCCAATCAAGTACATCTTCGAGAAGCCTGCTTTAACCGGGAGGATTCCCCGTTGACAGATGTTATTATCTGAGTATGATATTGAGTATCGAGCTCAGAAGGCTATTAAAGGTAGTATCTTGGCTGACCACTTGGCACATCAACCGATCGAGGATTATCAGTCTGTTCAGTATGATTTTCCGGATGAGGAGATTTTGTATTTAAAAATGAAAGATTGCGATGAACCTACACTCGATAAAGGGCCAGAGCCTGGTTCCAAATGGAGTATGGTGTTTGATGGCGCTGTAAATCAATATGGAAATGGTATTGGGGTAGTGATTATTACTCCTCAGGGTACACATATTCCTTTTACAGCAAGGCTAACTTTCAAATGCAGGAATAATATGGCTGAGTATGAGGCCTGTATTATGGGTTTAGAGGAATGCATTGATCTAAGGATCAAGCATCTTGATGTATATGGAGATTCGGCCCTCATTGTCAATCAGATTAAAGGTGAATGGGAAACTAATTAGCCTGGTCTCATTCCATATAGAGGTTATGCGAGGAGGATTTCAACGTTCTTTACTGAGGTTGACTTCCATCATATTCCTCGAGATGAGAATCGGATGGCAGACGCTCTTGCTACACTTGCTTCGATGATTGTGGTAAAACATTGGAATGAAGTTCCCAATATCACCGTGATGCGCTTGGACAGACCAGCTCATGTGTTTGCAGTAGAAAAGGTGAAAGATGATAAGCCATGGTATTACGATATCAAGTGTTTCCTTCAGAGCCAAATTTAGCCGCCTGGGGCATCTGTGAAAGATAGGAAGACTTTGAGGAGATTATCAGGAAGTTTTTACCTCAATGATGATGTGCTTTATAAGAGAAATTTTGACATGGTGCTGCTCAGATGCGTGGATAGACACGAAGCAGACCTGTTGATGACTGAGGTCCACGAGGGTTCATTTGGTACTCATTCCAATGGACATGCCATGGCTAGAAAGATGTTGAGAGCAGGCAATTATTGGTTGACAGTGGAGTCTGACTGCTGCAAATATGTGAAGAAATGCCATAAGTGTCAGATTTATGCGGATAAGATCCATATTCCCCTACACTTTTGAATGTGATCTCATCACCTTGGCCTTTCTCCATGTGGGGAATTGACAGTATTGGCATGATAAAGCCGAAAGCGTCCAACGGACACAGATTTATTCTCGTAGCAATTGATTACATTACCAAGTGGGTTGAAGCGGCATCGTATGCAAATGTGACCAGGCAGGTGGTCGTGAAGTTTATCAAGAATCAACTCATATGCCGATATGGTGTGCCAGATAAGATCATTACTCATAATGGATCTAACTTGAACAACAAAATGATGAAAGAGCTGTGTAGTGAGTTCAAGATCGCGCATCATAATTCTTCTCCTTACAGACCCAAGATGAATAGGGCTGTTGAAGCTGCTAATAAGAATATCAAGAAGATTATCCAAAAGATGGTTGTCACGTACAAAGATTGGCATGAGATGTTGCCATTTGCTTTGCATGGATATCGTACGTCTGTCCGCACTTCAACAGGGGCAACCCCTTTCTCTCTTGTTTATGGCATGGAAGCTGTACTCCCAGTAGAGGTGGAGATCCCATCAATGAGAGTCTTGATGGAGGCCAAGTTGACTGACGCTGAATGGGTTCAGAGTCGTTATGACCAACTGAACTTGATCCAAGAAAAGAGATTGACTGCCATGTGCCATGGTCAGTTATATCAGCAGAGAATGAAGAAAGCTTTTGATAAGAAGGTAAAGCCTCGTGTGTTCCGAGAAGGTGACCTTGTGCTCAAGAAAGTCCTGTCTTTCGCGCCCGATTCCAGGGGCAAGTGGACTCCAAACTATGAAGGTCCATATGTTGTTAAGAGAGCCTTTTCAGGCGGTGCTTTGATACTTACAACTATGGATGGGGAGGATTCCACGCGTCCTGTGAATTCAGATGCAGTCAAGAAATACTTTGCCTAGAAATAAAAATAGAATAGCTCGCTAAGTTGAAAACCCGAACGGGCGGCTTAGGCAAAAATGAGCATCTCGGTGGATTGAAACCCCGAAAGGGCGATCCAGGCAAAAGTTAGAGACATGAAAAAAAAAGGAATATATGCATCCCGCTAGATTTGAGTACCTCATCCTGGGGCAATCTAGGCAAAAATCAGGGATTTGGCAAGTAACTGCATCCTGACAAGACCTTTGTTCTACAACTGTCATCCGTCAGAGATTCTTACTCATTCGTCATCAACCGAAGCTTCGAATACATCGAATTCAGAATTGGTGGAGAAATGGTCATTATGCTCAATGTAGCCATTTTCCAATATATATCACCAATTTCAAACTTGTAAAGATCTATGGAGTCTTGCCATTTGCAGATTGCCATTCCATCAAATAAATTTGAGCCTTTTATCCAATTATTTGCACTCTTATTTGTTTCTATTCGACAAATGTTTTGCATGTTTTAATTGAAAAAAATATCATTGTTTTGAAGAAATGAATTTTTCATAACTTGTTTTTTAAACAAAGTGAACATTCACAACGACGAAAAGATACTTAGGAGATCCTCAGTGCTCTCCCAAGGATGGTATGATCTCCAACAGGGTAAGACATTTGTTCATTGTCCTGGCATGACTGTATTTTCTTACTCTGGAGCCTTTTGTGGCTTATCCTACTGAGTGGAATGCTTGTTGAGATATTCACCATTCTCCCCTTCAGCGGAGTAGCAACCTTTCCTCCTCAGCAGATGTGATCTCCTTGGTGGGTACAATACTTGGTGGTTGATCCCCAGAATCCCTTTATCCCTTGGATAGATTCCCCAGTAGAGTTGCTTACGCAGCAGATTTTATTTGTGCAATAAATTCTTGTCCCCAACAGGATTGCCTGATGATTCATCCCCTGCAGAGGTCTTTACTTCCTGGTATCTCTGGTCCCCGGCAGATTCGATACTCTCTGGTGAATGTAGCTTCCTCTCTTGAGATGTAGTACCGAATATTTGTGTGGAGCCTGTTCGTGTTAGAAATGTCTGTTTGTCAGCATTCATCATACATAAACCACGCATGTGTGCATATAATTTTCAAACATTCGGATATTCATATTGCATTCTTTGCCATATATCTTTGTTTGTTATTCTCTTCTAGTTGGTAAAACATGTCCAAAGCAGATGTCGGCGTCTGATCCCTCAATATAGAGTCAGCCCGTTAAGCAGAAAGTATTTAGCTTTCCTTCTGCATTCCCCACTGAGTTATACCCTCGTGGACGACGTTTGTTTTTTTTTGTCTCCTCCCAACATATATATTGGGATGGGTTCCCCTATTGAGTTATATCCTCACTAGGACGAGTTTTGATTCAGTTTGCCTCTTTGGTTTGATCCTAAATTGGCCTCTTGTGACTGTTTCATGTGTTTCCCTGCGGTATAAATGAATAATTTCTCAGTAATCGGTAATCATTCATCTTATCCTCGGCGGAGTTTTACCATTTGCATGCATACATCTGCATCATTAGGTCTCTTAGGGACCAAAATTCGTCTCTTTATTATTATTTAAGCCCATTCTACCCCGTCGACACGAAGATTTTAACCTTCACTTCTCCGGCTAGAATGACCTTAAATAGGGGCATCTGTAAGACCCTAATTTTGTCCCTAAGATCCCTCATGGCATCATAACATTGCATTTGCATTGCCTCAAGGATCATTAGCATCTTGGTTCCCTTTACCTTTAGGTGGGACTTCTTGAGAGTGGCTTGAGATCACCAAGCATGCTTGAATTGTATATCATTGCTTTTCTTATTTTGTTTACTAACCAAAAGCACAAAAATATGTCACTAACATCTTTTGTTTGTAGCTTAAGCAGTCACCAGGTCAAGAGCTTCAAAAAGATCCTTTGTGCAATGGTAAGGTCAAGAGGAGATGATAGCAAGCATGGTAATGGTTCCCAAAGCTCTCATCCATCAAATATGCTTCCCTAGCATCTCAATTCATCATTTTGATCAAAGCAAGTCAAAGGGTTTGAGGTTTGTGCCCCAAAGAAACCCTAATTCATCTGTGCACCACAATGCCTTGCTCTTGAAGCAACCTCAGCCCATGGTCAAAAACAATCAAGGGAAGTTCTTTAATTCATGATTTCATGCATATTTGAACTTATTTGAGTGTCCTTAATCATCAATTCATCAAGATATGAGTCATGGACTTGAGAAACTGATCAGTCAATTCATCTAACAATTTTGAAATGCACTGAGACCTAACGTTTTATGTGTTTGTCAAATAGAGATGATTCCAAAAGAAAAAATGTTCTTAAGGACAATATGAACAACGTTAATGTTCATCAAAAATTGATTTGAAGCTTGGAAGGTCATCTCCCATTCCAAGACATTATAGGTCATTTTGATTGAAACCCTAATTTTGGGCCAACTTTCCAAGGATATAACTCATTCATTTTGTATTATTTTGAGGTGGGATCAAATGCATTGGAACGACTACAATGTCTACTTCAAATGTTATGTTGAATAAAATTTCAAAATCTCAAAGGAAATACATGTTATAATGCAAGACATTATAGGTCATTTTGGGCCAAATGCATTAAAAGGCAAAAAAGTCCAACTTCAAGTGCCCATAACTTCTTCATCAAAAATCCAAATGATGCAAAATTTAAGTCCATTTTGATTGTCTGGAAAAGATATACAACTTGGATGTTTGAGGTTTTCTCATTTGAGGCTTGAATCATCAAAACAGAAGGGCTTGAACATTGGCCAAATTTAGAAACTTTGCCTTGACATGTTTTGCACATTACACTTTAAACTCAAAATTCACGAATTTCCACACCTCAATTGGATTTTTGCCCAACATAACAATTGTTCCTTACATCAAAACCTTTACAACCATTACTCACATGATCATGTTTGGACTTGGCAAGTGGTATTTTCGAAGAGGAAAAGTTTTTGGTTCAATTATGCATAACACTTCAAAATCCCATGCACAAGCATTTGCCATTCAAATTACACGTCCATTTCACCTTGGTTTGATTTCAGATTGCATTTGGCTTTGGTTTTGGGCCTTGTGCATGATTATGCAAGCCCATGCAAGGATTGTCCAAATTCATGCACACGACTTTGATCACATTCTCCTTGCCATTTCCTCTATAAATAGAGACCCTATTCCATTCAAAATACACGCCTGATTCAACCTGAATTGCTGCAGAAATCAAAACCCAACCTCTCACCAAAGAAGCAATTTCATTTTTCTCAAATTTTTCAGATCCAAAATTCAACTACATCTGGTTGAATCTTTGGATCTAAAGCTTCTAGACCTCCATCATTTAGTTCATTGATCTTCTGTTTTGGAAAAGCAAGCAAGGAATCGAACTTAAATCTCCAGAATTCAAGTTTATTCACCAGTTGGTATTTTCTTTGAAACTCATCATATATTGATCTATTTGCCTGGCCAAAGTGTTTTCTGAAGTCCTCACTTGAGAGGCAAGCTAGTGGTAGCTTCAATTTTGTTTTTCTTTGATCTGCATTTTCCATACCTGAATCTTCCACCTCAGATTTCTCAATTTATAGGAATCTTGAGTGTGATTCAAGGTTACAGGGGTGATGTACATCACCCCAGCTTCATTTTGGTATAAGGATCGTGCAAATTGGTGGAGGTTTGAAAACCTGCAAATCTGGCCGGAATTTGGAATCTCACCGGAGAAGAAGGTGGCTCCGATGGCTGCCAATTTCCAGTTTGAATCTGGACCGTTAGATCTCATTTCCAGATTCAATCTCAGCCTTTAATTGTTATGACCTTTTTTAATTCTTTGTGTGACGCGGTTGACTAAGGTTCACCATGAGCGCGCGCTTCAGGACCGTGTGATGTGCCAGCTCAATTAATGAGCCATCATCCAACGCTTCTCCTTTTTTCCAATTTTTAATTTCTGATTTTATTTTCTTTAATTCCCTTTTATTTCAAAAATCAACATCTTCTTTATTTTTAATCCAAAAAATATGGGACCAATTGCATTAGTCTCCAAATAAATTTTAGTTTCTATTTCTGATTTTTAATTTTTTTTATTTCATCATTTGATATTTTTGGTGAATTTTCTCTTTTCTGGTTATTTTTAATTCATTTTAAATAGTTTTTGATATTCAAAAAATACAAAAATATTTTCATAACCCATTTGAATGATGATGCATCTATGAAAAATAATCTCATCAATTTTTAAATTTATTTGAGATTTATTTGAGATTTTTGTTCGATTAGGTTATTTTTATTCATTTTTAATTGATTAAAAATAGTTTCTGACTTTTAAAAATGCTGAAATTTTTTGTCAAACTTAGTTTGACCTTGTTGAACTTGGGATAAATTACTTGGACCTTTCAAGGTTGATTTGAAGTGAGTTTGAAGTTTTACCTTTCTTTTATTTTTAATTCAAGTTTATTTTAATATTGAAAATACCAAAAATATTATGCTTATTGTTTGATCTCCAATCTTCATCTCACTTCTGATTTCCCATTGTTTGACTTTGACTTTCAATGTCATTTGGTCAATACATATGGATTGGTACATCTTATTTCACTTTATGCTTTTTGATCATTCCATTTCCATTATCCATTCTCCATCTTCTTCTTCTTCTTCTTTCTTTTTGATCAATGAGTTGAAGGTTGATAAGTTAGCATTGATTAGGGAGACTTAATCTTCCTTGATTCAAATCTAATTCATTATAATCAATTGATCAAGTGAATGGCTTTGCATTAAGGATATATTGTTTTCTAAATCATGCAAAAGACTTAAACCAATACAAGACCAATTCTCATTTTCTTTTTGGCATGGCAAGTTGTTGGAACTTGGTTCACTAATCAAGACTTCTAACTTGTGTTGTTGCCTACATTATTATTGACCAGCCTCAGATGATTGTGACTTCTACATAAGTCCAATTACGATTGCTTAACATATCGCTAAATTTGCCTTATGGCACACTAACTATTGACAATTAACATTTACCTTTTGCTCTTTTTTTTATGCAATTTACTATTCTTGCACATATTATCCATTTGCTTTTCTCTTTGCTCATTTGAGCACATGTTTATGTTAATTCCATTTGCCTTTTGCTCACTTAAGCACATAATTGTGTATATATTATTATGCTTGTGTTTGTTTTGATTGTTGAGAACCAAATGCAAAGAAATGGACTTAGTTTCTAGGACTTTCCTAATGCAAAGAATGGAGAATTGGACTTAGATTTTAGGACATTCCCTATGAAAAATTGGAGTAAAAGGACCTTAATGATGAATATGGACCAAATCTCTAAACTCACTCTTGTCCATTCTTGATTTACTTCATGGAACTTTTGATGTGTGTGTTCTTGTACTAGGGGTTCCCACTTGAGCATAATTGGAGGACCATTGCCTTATTCATCCAAATTGAAAGATACAAGATACATTGAGGATCTCTTAAGAGGCTTGTTTGATGATTGCTTATGCTTTTTGTGATTGCCTATTCCAAAGGATGGGAGCTACTTGGATCATCAATATGATCTCAAGAGAGGAACTCCTTTTATGGTTTTGTTTCTTTATCCCTCACCTTCTTGCTTTACTTAGGACTTAGCCAGTCTTCTTCTTCTCTCCACTCTAACCCAAGCCAAAACTTTTGTGCAAACATTTAACATTTGTTTTCAACATTAGAAACCTAAGCCTTAGGCTTTTGATTTTCAAACCTTCTTTTCATAATACTTATTCTTGAATTGAACTTCTAAGTCAACTTTGACCATTTTTGTATATACTTCTAATTGGTAAATATAACCCATTCAAATGTCTTTTGTGGTTCCAATGGCCACTTCCTTAATCAAATTTTTCATAACCTTTAGCTATTAGGTTTGAGTTATCCTTGTGGTAGATGTAATACTCACCTATATCCTTAGTGATGGACAATGAGTCTTCCATGCTTATTATAGGGTTAACCCCTCACTAGCATGTTGAAGCTATCCTTACATGGTGGATTTGTGGTTTGGTTGAGTTTTCTCCCTTTGATAACAAAAGAGCTTGAGGCTTTTGGACCCAATCAATTCACCCACTCCTTTTGAAATTTTTACCCCGAACTACGAGGTTTTGATCCTAATCTTTTTATAAGATGGTACGTAGGCAATGGGTTTATCCATCCAAACACAAAATATAAATAAACTTGTTTATTCTTTCCTCATCTCTTCAATCATGTTTGCACAAACAAAATTTTCCACAAAACAAACAACCTTCATAACAAGTATGAAAAGGGCTCCCTAGGAGTACCTAGGATGTTTTGGGTGTATAACACCTTCCCATTACATAACCAACCCCCTTACCCAGATATTTGTTTCTCTTTTACTAGTTTTTGCTAAAACTTTTAGGTTTTTGTTCGCTTTCTAACCATTCCTTTGGATAAATAGAAGTGCGGTGGCGACTCGACTTGTATGGTTTACCTTGGATTTAGTCAATATTTCTAATGGTAACGAATACCCGGCTACAGGCATGAGGCACAGCTCAACAACAGATTTACCGAAGAGGTCCTTCCCTCTTAGAGTCTTCAGTTCCTTGCGCAACACAAGGAATTGGTAATTCATAGCATCCATTTTCTCATAGACATTTGGGCCCTCAAATGGCTCAGAATGACAAATGGTGTTGTCAACTCTCGGTAACGTGTGCACAACGGGAGGTGGCACAGCAAGGACCAGGCTAGATGCCGGCAGAGAAGAAAAGGTAGGGGCGAGACCCTCTCGCACAAAATTCGCAGGCATCCCCCAGGGAAACCCGGCTGGCATAACAGACGGAGCGAAGTGAGCAGTGGCGGCTGGCACGGTAGAGGAAGCTACCTCTAAGATGACCGTCCTCTAGGGAGGAGTTGCAGGCGTTGGAGATGACTGACTTTGGGCGGCTAGGAATGACTCCATCAGGGCAGTCAACCTAGCCACTTCCTCCTTAAGTTCTCTATTCTCTTGCTCATGGTGATCCATTAGCTTTAAAGAATTGGCCCTGGTGTTGTACCGGTGCGTCAGCTTATCTACAAAATAAATGAAGAACACAAAGTTAGACCACTGATCAAGAAGCCCTGAACAAAACCTGCTTATGCATATGATGCATGCAATGCTTGTGCGTATGATTTATTTTTAACTAGAGGAACTTTATAGAGATCTATTTGCAAATATTTGGAAAATATCAATCTTTTAGACATATAATGGAACATTCATATCAATAATATCTGGAAAAAATTTACACCAAAAAAGTACAGTCTTGGTAACCAAATACAATACAAGGGAGAAGGAAAATGAACATCCTAGGGAACCCTAGAAACAATCGTCCAAAGCTCTCGAGATCGGAAGATAAGTTGCACGAAGCCTCTTCACCTCTCTCTCATAGGCTGCCTCCATATCTGCCTTCTACTTGGCGAGTCGATCATACTTCCTCTTCCAAAACCTGGATGACTGAGGAAGAAGAGAAGTCACCATATCATCAGTCTCGTCGATAACCTGATGCTCCAGAAAATCTATCAAAGCATCCTTATCTCTGAGTTGCTGAAGTAGCTCCTCTCGCTCACGAACCCAAGCACGCGAACGGTCTTCATCTCTCAACTCCTCTACTCCTTGGTTAGGGAGGGTTGAAGGACCAACCATAACCATAGGTGTAGGTCTCGGGTAGTCATAGGGCATGTGGTACTCAAAAGCTCTCTTCCTCACCCACAAGGTGTAGGGTTCCAAAGCTATACAATTCTTCGGACCGAGCTCTTTCCTTCCCTTTTTATGAATCTTGCACCAAGCGCGGACCATCCTGCCCTTCATGTTTTGGGGATCTTTACCCTCTTGAAAGAACACACCTTCTAACAAAATGTTATTAGGTTTATCCTTTAAGGGGAACCCAAGCTGACGACATGCCAAAATAGGGTTGTAGTTAATTCCACCACATGTACCAAGAAGAGGTACATTAGAGACTTCACCACAAGAATCAATAATCTGGACACCATCATACACACGGTTATACCAAAAGATATCATCATTAGTGAGAGACATAAGTCTCGTGGACCACCGTAGACATCCTTTGTTCTCCTTGAAGGCGAGCGTCTGTGGCAAGTGCGAAATAAACCACTTGTACAACAGAGGAAAACAGCACACAATGGTACCACCACCCTTTGCATTCCTCATATGCAAAGAGAAATAAGTGTCACCCAACAGAGTAGGAACGAGATTAAGAGTAGATAAAATCCTAATAGCGTTCACATCCACAATATTGTCGATGTTGGGAAATAACACTAGCCCATAGATGAGAAGTACAAATATGGCTTCAAAAGTATCCTCACTCATGGCCTTCCCAAACAAAGTAGCTTTGGCAATGAGAAAATCAGATGGGAGACCTTGAATTCCACCTTTGGTAGTCATATGAGCACCAATATCAGAGACATCTATGTGCAGCAGATCAGCAATCTCTTGGGAAGAAGGAACTCTCTCCAAGCCACTGAACAGCAACTGATCAAGAATAGGTATACCCATAAGATAGGCATACTCCTCAAGTGTAGGAAAAAGCTGGAAATCTAGAAAAGTGAAGCAACGGTACAAGGGATCATAGAACTGCACCAACACACTCATCAGACCTTCATCCACCTAAGTAGCAAGAATAGGCAGAAGCTTCCCATGGCGTGCTTTGAACTCCAAGGGATCTAATACATAGGATATCAAACTCCTTAAATCTTTCAAGTCGGGTTTCCTGAAACTGTACTTCTTCGTATTCCTTCTTTGTTTATCCATGTCTGAAAATTTGCAAATAGACCTCTTAAGTTCCTTGAAAATTTTCTCATTGTTGATGATATGGATGCAAACGGATGCATGAATGCATGGATGCAACAATCACACTCAAGGATCAAGAAAATCACACCACACAAAGGTCATGAGATGGATTGAGTCATCCTTAATATCAATCATCCATTTTGGTGGATTATTGTTTACACCTTATCAACACCCAAGTTCCATTGATATTAAGGATATACGAGATCGGATCAACCGCGAATCAAGGGTTTGTTGTAAGTCACGAGCATGGAGTCTCGGTTAACAACCACCCAAAGGGAGTGTACCATGGTTAAACCTGACAATCATGTTCTACAAGAGGTTCCCATAGTCATCATCCCATCTTTTGGATATTATCGGATAAACGACTACTCGTATTCCAAAAATATTCTCAAGAGAGACTCTTATGAGTGTAGTATCACGTAACAATCGTATCAAATCTTACACTTGAACGATCTTTGCACCACGTCTTAGAATAGGCCAAGATGGGCTAGGTAATCTAAGGTCCTTGGCTTCTAAGGTCTATATTGGAAAGAGTAATGCCTAACCACGACTACTCATGTGACATTACTGATTCCAACAAAACCTCCACCATGTGAATGGGCTTGCAAGTCATCTTGCTAAGGAATAACTCCACACAAGTCAACAAGACTATGCCATTCTCCTATCATAAGTGCACTCGAGTTTGGGTATAGAACTCATCTCACAAGAGACCACCAAGCACACAAGCAATTGATATATATCAAGCAATTCATACATTACAAACAATACAGTCATCCCAAATTTGCACAAAAATATGCGACAAGAAATATAAACATACAATACAACAAAGGCAAAAAGTAGGCTAAACTCACTAGGAAGAAATGTCCCCAGCAGAGTCGCCACTTTTCTGTAGCGGGGTATTCGTTACCTTTAGATTTATTGACTAAATCAAAAGTAAATCATACAATTCGAGTCTCCACCGCACTTCTATTTATCCAAAGGAAAGGTTAGAAAGCGAACAAAAACCGAGAAGTTTTATCAAATAAAAAAATAATAAAAATGTCAGAGATTTGGGTAAGGGGGTTGGTTATGAAATGGGAAGGTTTTAAGCACCCAAAACATCCTTAGTACTCTAAGGGAGCCCTTTATTCAAGTGTGCATTGTAGGTTGGTATTTGTGAAAATATTTGTGCAAACAAGATTGGGAGGATGAGAAGAGAATATACATATTTACAATTTGTTGTTTGAATGGATAAACCCATTGCCTACGTACCATCACAAATGTAGGATCAAAACCTCGTAGTTCAGGGTAAAAATCTCAAAATAAGTGGGTGAATTAATTTGTCAAAAGCCTTAAGGTCTTTTGTTATCAAAGGGAGAAAACTCAACCTAAACCAACAATCCACCATGTGAGGAGAGCTTCAACATACTAGTGAGGAATCCACCCTATAATAAGTATGGAAGACTTATAGTCCAATCACTAAGGATGAGGTGAGGTTTACACCAACTACTATGATAACTCAAACCTATGGCTAATGTTTATGAAAAAGGTTTAACAAAGGTGGCCATTGGAACCACAAAAAACACACTTGGGTGATTTGTATTTACATGTTAGAAGTATTCACAAAATGAAGCCAAAGTTGACTTAAGATTCAATTCAAAATATTTGGCTTGGGTTTCTAATTTTTGAAAACAATGTCAATGTTTGCACAAAATGAGTTTGGCTTGGGTTAGAGTGGAGAGAAGAAGAGAAGGGCTAGTCCTAAACATGAAAAGATGAGAAAAGAGAAATAAAACCCTTGGAGTTCCTTTCTTGAGATCATAAAGATGATTCAAGAGCTCATTTCCTTTGGACTTAGCAAGCAACAAGCAATTAACTCAAGCAATCACTCAAATATTCAATCAAGCTCCTAGGATCTCCAATTAGACTTGTCTCTCTTAACTTGGATGTTCATGACAATGGTCCTTCTAACTAGCTCAAGTTTGGGATCTCTATCACACAAGAATAAACAATCAAAAAGTTCACAATGCATTAAGAGGAATGGACAAAGAGAGAGTTTAGATTAGGGGTCCTGTCAAGTCAACTTCAAGATTTAAGCATTCTAAAGGCATGAGGCCTAGTTGCTCTTCAACAAATTTAGCATTCTAAAGGCATGAGGCCTAGTTGCTCTTGAACTCCATTAAGCATAGGTAAGGTCCTAAACCTAAGTCCTTTCTCCTTTTTGCATTGGGTTCACACAAACAAAGACAAAACAAGCACAAGGCAATAGTATATTTACATAATAATGTGCTCAAGTGAGCAAAAGGCAAATGGCATAAGCGTAAACATGAGCTCAAGTGAGAAAAGTAAAAAGGCAATATGAATAAATGAGCAAGAAATTAAATTGCATTAAAGTAAATTGCAAGAATTAAATGCTTGAATTAAAAGTTAGTAATTAGTAGTTAGTGTTAGTGTGCCATAAGGCAATTTAGCGCTATGTTAAGCAATCGTAAGTGGACTAATTTAGTAGTCACACCTATCTGAGGCCGGTCAATAAAACTATAGGCAAATAAACACAAGTTAGAGATCATGACTAGTAAGCCAAGCTCCTACAACTTGTCATGTCAAAAGAAAAGAAGAATGACCTTGTATGGATTTCAGGTTCTTTGCTTGACCAAGAAGCAACCTATCTTGGACACAAAGCAATTCACTTGATCTTTGATCAAGTTGAATTTGATTTGGATTAAAGAAGGTTAAGCCTCTCATATGTCAAGGCTAACCATAAATCATTAACTCATTGGTCAAAAGAAAAAGAAGAAGATGAAGATGGAAATGAAATGAACCAAAATGAGAAATCAAATGACATAACCAAAGCACATTTATCAAACATGAATGGAATCAACATCAATCAATGGTAAACAGAAGTGAAATGAAGATTAGAAGTCAAGAAAGGTCAAACATATTTTTGGTATTTTTTGGAATTCAAATAATACATAAAATAAAATGAACAAATAAAGGTCAAACTTCAAATCCAATTCAAATCAACTTGGATAAGTCCAATTGGATCATCGTAAGTCTAACAAGGTCAAACAAGGTTTGACAAATTTTCTCAACATTTTTTGAAAACAGAAACTAATTTTAAACAATTAAAAATGAAGAAAAATAACATATATGAACTAAAATCTCAAATAAATCTCAAATCAATTAAGAAATTGATGAAAATATTTTTCATAGACTTATCATCATTTATACATGTTAAGAAAATATTTTTGGCATTTTTGAATATCTAAAAGTATTTAAAATGAATTAAAAACAATTAAAAACAAAACAATTCACAAAAAATATTAAATGGAATCACAAAAATAATTAAAAATCATATTATGAAACTAGAATTTAAGAGAAATTTTTTGCAACTGGTCCCATATTTTTGTGATTCCAAATAGAGAAGTTATGAATTTTTTAAAATAAATGGATTAAAAGAAAATAAAACAAAAATTAAGAAATTAGAAAAATCAGGAGGCGTTGGATCCACATTCATTAATTGACGTGGCCAATCCTAAGGTTCTCAGGCATGCGCTCATCATACACCTTGATCAAATGTGTGGTATGCAGCATTAAATGAAGTCGTAACAATGTAAGGCCATGATTAGATCTGGTAATCATCATTCAACGGCCAAGGTTCAAACGCGTAGGGACGGTGGTGGAAACCACCGTCTTCTCCAATGAGAAGGCACAATCCGGCCACCAGTTACAGGTTTTGAAACCTCAACTAAAACACGCGATCCATACACCAAATTAAAGCTGAGGTGATGTGCATCGCCCCTGTAACCTTAGTTTTTACTCAAGATCCTCATGGAAGAAGAAATCTGAGGTTGAAAAACTAGGTCTTCAATCTGAAGTTCAACAATTCACAAAATTAAAGCCAGCATTGGCTTGCCTCTCACATGAGGACTTCAGAAAACCATACCAACACAAGCAATGCACAAAATTCAGTGAGATTCAAAGAAAAACAGTTGAGGTATGAACCTTTATTGTGCAGCTTTTATGAGCTCAATTCAACCAATCATTTGCTTACAGCTTGATCTTGATGCTTGGTATGAGAGTTAGGCTTGGGAATTAGTATTGAAATTCAACTGATGTTGTTGAAAATCAAACTTGAAAAATGAAAGTGAAAATTAAAATTCCTTTGGTGAGAGGCTGGGAAATGAATTCAGCAGGGATTCATACGCCTTCAGGTTGAGATTTGAGTGAGGTAAGCATTCTATTTAAAGCCACAACTGCTAGGAATGTGTGAGCAAACTCGTGTGCATGAACTTGGATCCTCCATGCATGGGCCTGTACATGCGCATGTAAGGCCCAAAACCAATTGCAAATGAATGCTGAACATCAACCAAGTTGAATTGGACATGCAGAATGCATGTCATTGGATTGTGCATGAAGATTTAACCTGAAATGCATAAATGGTCATAAAAGTTCATCTCTTTGAAAATACCATTTGGAAAATCCAAACATAGGCATGTGAGTAATGGTTGGAAAGGTCTTGACATAAGGAACAAAAGTTATGTTTAACAAAATCCCATTTGGAGTTTGGAAAATTGTGAAAACTGGCCATGAATTTCAAGGTACAAAACATGTATTTGAAAGTTTTGCCAAAAATGACCAACTTCAAGCCCTTCTGTTTCAATGATGAAAGCCTCGAATGGAGAAACCTTCAACATCAAAGTTGTATATCTTTTCATGACAATAAATTTGGACTTAAATTTTGCATCATTTAGATATTTGATGAGAAAGTTATGGGAACTTGAAGTTGGACTTTTTTAAGATTAAATGGTTTTGGTCCAAAGTGACCTATAATGTTTTATATGAATGATGACCTTACAAGTTTAAAATGAAATTTTTATGAACATGAAAGTTGTTCATATGGTTCTTAATAACATTTTTTCTCTTGGGGTCATCTTCATTTGACAAACACACCATAAGTTAGGTCTCAATGGATTTCAAAATAGTCAAATTAATTGACTGATCAACTTCTCAAAGCCAAACTTCAAATCTTGATGAATTAATGATTGAGGACACTCACATAGGCTCACATATGCATAAAATGATGAATGAAAGAACTTCCCTTGATTGAATTTGATCATGGATTGAGGTTGCTTCATGAGCAAGGCACAATCAATGCACAGTTGAATTAGGGTTTCCTTGGGAAACAATCCTCAAGCCCTTTGGTTTATCTTGATCAAATTCTAAAAATGAGATACTTGGGGGGCATATATGATGATTAAGTGCTTTGGGAACCATTGTCATTCTAGCTTTCGTCTTCATGCCACTACATTGAGCATAGGGGCCTCCTAGGAGCCTTGGATCTCATGATTGCTTAAGCTTCAAAACAAAAGATGTTAGTGACATATTTTTGTGCTTTTGGTTAGTAAACAAGATAAGAAAATCAATAATATACAATTCAAGCATGCTTGGTGGTCTCAAACCAACTCACACAAGTCCCACCCAAGGGTAAGGAGCCAAGATGCTATGATCCTTGAGGCAAATGCAAATGAGCAATGATATGATGCCATGAGGGATCTTAGGGTCAAAAATTAGGGTCTTACAATACCATACTAGTTAACGACTCCATCAAATACCATGCCCCAACGGGAACCAGGTTCTGGCCCTTCTTCAAGCAATGGTTCATCGCAATCTTTCATTTTTAGGTATAAGATTTCTCGGTCAGGAAAATCATACTGCACTGACTGATAATCTTCAATTTGTTGGTGAGCCAAATGGTCAGCCAAGACACTACCTTTGATAGCTTTTTGAGATCAGTATCCAATATCATTCTCAGATAACAACATCTGCGAACGGGCGATCCTCCCAGTTAAAGCAGGCTTCTCAAAAATATACCTGATTGGATCCATTTTGGATATCAACCAAGTAGTATGATTCAACATTCAAATTTTGGTATCAGATATGAGATGTCGAAGGTAATGTCACGACACTAATATCTGAATAATATAAATAGGATAAAAGATAAAGAACAGTAGTACAAGTGACACAAGCAATTGTTAACCCAGTTCGGTGCAAACTCACCTACGTCTGGGGGATACCACGCCAGGAAGGAAATCCATTAAACAGAATTACTTCAAAGACTCTCAGTAAACAACTTCAAGTTACAGTCTCTTCACCTAATCTCTACCTATGTAATACCCCAAAATTTACCCTTCATTTTTCTTGGAAACATGGGATTGTGTTTCACATTGCATTAGCATCATACTAGGTCATACTCATTGCGTACTGCATTAGTGACTTGGGAAATCATGGTTTGATTGATCCCTCCTTGCCAAAAGGAGCCCACACAAATCAAAGTTGAGAGTTGGATTTCATTCTCCAATTATATAAGTCTCAAGGGTCTCAAGAATTTCCATATGTCTTGTTATGTTCCTCAGTTCATCAGTGGAAGATTCAGAGCTCTCAGAGTATGCATATGGAGTTAATCCAAAATCAGTAGAAGGGATCATTCATGTCATGATTAAAGAGGAATCTTGGCCTAGGAAGATTCACAATTATCATAGAAAGATCCATTGGTAATCAGTGCAATCAGTTCCTAGTCATTTTTTTCCCTAAAAGTAGGTTTTTGCATAAAATCGGTTTATTTCGGATTCCTTCAGTGAAACTCATTTCCATGGCCCTCCACATGTCCACAAGGATCTACATGTAAAAAATCAGCTCTTTATTTGAGCCAGAGGTGCCTCAATTGATCAATGGAATCGGGAATCAGACGGTTTGGGAAAAGTCAACTGTGGGGCCAGAAAACTCAACTCCTGACATTTTGAAGGTGGAATCTCAAAATTCATGCCTAAGGAAGTCCACATGTGAAATTTGATCAAGGTTGGATCATGGATTCATCATTTAATCAGGAGTTGAAAAAGTTACCAAATTTGGAAAAAGTTGACTTTCCATTTAAGGCAAGTTTTAATGTTTTTTGCATCCACTTTAAGCCTATATTCCATGAAGATGAAAACCCCATTTAGAAATTTCTTCAACATGAAAGTTATTCCTCTTGTTTCAAGCTTTCTAGAGATATAAAGTTTGTTTCATTTGGATTAAAATTGAGAAAGTTAGGCTTGGTCAAAGTAAGACATTATTTTAGAACACTTAGAATTTTTTCTAAGTCCAAAATTTGCAAAATTTGTCAAGACTTATGGGCCAGATTTCTTGCACTTCAAGGAATCTTTTGAAAACACTTTCTTCATGACAGTTGAACCTTGATATGTCCTCTTTCACACCTTTTTGGAACCATCCCATTTGGATCATTGGTTTGGAAGATACACTCATCTAAAGTTGGTATCATAGGCTGAATTTTTTTTGACAGCATTTAGGCCAAACTGGCCCAACCATTTTGCAGCCATGAAACCTGAACTTTATTGCCATTTTACACCCCTTTCCACTCACCGTTTCAAGATGTGTTCAACATGAAAAATGTTAAGTCCCATGCCGTCTTTCTACTATTTGCATTGCCTTGCCATTTGGATCATTGGTTTGGAAGATACACTTATCTAAAGTTGGTATCATAGGCTGAATTTTTTTGACAGCATTTAGGCCAAACTGGGCCAACCATTTTGCAGCCATGAAACCTGAACTTTATGGCCATTTTCCACCCCTTTCCACTCAACATTTCAAGATGTGTTCAACATGAAAAATGTTAAGTTCCATGCCCTCTTTCTACTGATTGCATTGCCTTGCCATTTGGATCATTGGTTTGGAAGATACACTCATCTAAAGTTGGTATCATAGGCTGAATTTTTTTGACAACATTTAGGCCAAACTGGCCCAACCATTTTGCAGCCCTGAAACCTGAACTTTATGGCCATTTTCCACCCCTTTCCACTCACCATTTCAAGATGTGTTCAACATGAAAAATGTTAAGTTCCATGCCCTCTTTCTACTGTTTGCATTGCCTAGCCATTTGGACATGTATTCATCAAGATACAAGATCTTAAACTCACCCTGTTGGGCCATTTTTATGCTGCACTAGAAAAACCAAGTTTAACCACAAAAATGACCAACACATCTTTTACCTCATTTGGCCATTTGCTTTTGGTTCATTCACTTAAGTTTTGTCACATTTAGCCATTTCTTTTCACACCTCATTTTTGCACATTTTGCACATAATTGAAAACAAGCATTGCAAGCCCATTGAGCACTTTAATCCAACATATTTAGACATCATAAAACCCTAATCTGAGATAGAGGCTGTTGTATTTCGAGCTAGGAAAGACAAGAGGAAAAAGACCAAGTTGCATTCCCTTCCATTTTCACAAGTTCCAAAAGTTCTCAAAGCACAAGCATCTCATTTTCATTCCATCATTCCATCTTCAAGGGGCAGTGGACCTTGCATCCACTAGGTAAGCTCTAGTCCATTCTCTTCCATGGTCTTGTTCATTTCATTTCATGCTTGTTCATTACTTTCATTTCATGCTCACTATGCTTGCTACTGTTTTTTTCCATGCCATACCATGCTTGTTTCATGTTATTTTCCTATGTTAGCAATATACCATACTTGTTTATGAAGCCCTCACCATGAGGCATTACTTTAAATTGGAGTTTTGCAACTTTGAATTTTCACTCATATCCATGTTCATATGCTTGCCTTGTTGTTTATTTTTCTTCATGCTAGAGTCATCATTTTGCATAAAATAAAATACCATGTTGTTCCTCTGATTTTGTACTTGAGTTTTGCTTTTTACATCATTGCATTTGGAGCCCTATAGGATAAGTTATGTTAGTTGGAAAATGGAAGGATGCTGGCCGCGTTTCACGTATTTTCTTTAGTTGCATGGCCTTAGGTTTCTTTACTGCATGAAAAGGTGGATGTGTCACGTTGTGGGCCCTCGGATCATGCGTTCGCTGTGCAATCTTGCCCGTCCATGCCTCTTTGTCGTTTAGTGACTTAAGGAAGTCACCATGACCAATTATCATGCTGGACATGCTGTTTTAATAAGAATGCATGTACCTTTATTTTTATTTTTTCTGTTGTAACATTGGAATTCTTCATGGGCCGGGTTTAACATGTTGCTTTTCGCACCACCCCAAACAAGCCCATCACCATTTCATTCATTTTTCTTTTTAATCCCACATTTGATTTATGTTTTCATTTTAATTAATAAAAATATTCTATTGATTCATAAAAATACCAAAAAATATTTTTTACATTCTTTAATGTTTTATTTAATTTATTTAATTTTTAGTGGAATTTTATTTACCATTTTCAATTTATTTTGGATTTATTTTTGACCTAGTTTGCTTGGTTGAATTTTCATTTGACTTCTGTTTCATTTCAATTAATTTATACACTAATTTTCATTATTTTTAAAATCTTTTTGGGGGATGATGATGTCCCTATCCCACCTCTTTTAATTTAATTTTTCATAATTTATTGAATTAATTTACTATTTATTTGATATTTTTTAAGTTGACTTGACTTTTCGGTTGACTTTTCTATGATTGATGTTTGACATAGGGATTGCTTAGGGCAATTGAAGAGATCTTTTGATCCTCCCTTGTTCATCTCATGTCCCACATATTATAGGTCTTTCATCTTGATTTTATTTGATCCTTGCATCATTTCCCGATTAAATTATTCATTGATTCTTTGTGTGCATAATTTCACTTGTCTTATTCATCTGATATTTTTTATACTTGTTTCTTTCATCCATGTCTTTATTGTTTGATTGTTTAATATGTTTATACTTCTCATACATTGTTTAATGCTTCATTATTTCATTCTTTGATTATTTGATTTGATTATATACTTGTTTATATCTTACTTGTTTGATTAACTGTGGCCTACTTGTATGGTGTATGAGGCATATATTATTATTGTTTGATTGCCATGTACAATCCCCATTCATTACAAATGTATCCCTCTCCCATGAATTGTATAATGTTTATTTCTCTCATTCTTTATTCATCTGTTAATACAAGAAATAAAATGAACATCTGATAACCATTTCATAACAAGATCAAAACCACGATTCAACGTCGAGTAATCATTTTCAAAACTTAACAGAACCAGCACGTATTCATCCATTTACCTTGTAAGTTGATTGCTTTATGCATCGCCATCAACCTTGTAAGTTGATTGATTTATGCATCGCCATCAACCTTGTAAGTCGATTGCTTTATGCATCGCCATCAACCTTGTAAGTCGATAGCTTTATGCATCGCCATCAACCTTGTAAGTCGATTGATTTATGCATCATCGTCAACCTTGTAAGTCGATTGCTTCATGCATCGCCATCTACCCTTATCCCTAGCACCTCTCCTTGCTCCATTCGTCGATTCTTGTTCCGTTTAGGTAGCACCCATTAGATAGAACCCTTTGTATGATAACATAGGTAGGATTCCCATATTCTTTTGTATGATAACAAAGGTAGGATTCCCTCATTCTTTGTATGATAACATAAGTAGAATTCCCTCATTCTCTTGCATGCTAACATTAGGTAGATGTTCCCATTTGTAAATCCTAAACACTCAAGTACATTGCATGACAACTCTAGAGCAGAGCTTCCCCATTTTTAGACCTTCCGTGCGTCTCCGATCCTGTGGCATGTCAATCCGTCCTATTACAAAGAGGTAACTGCCTAAGACTCGATTCAGCGAGCTGCGACACCTGCTGCTAGGACGTGAACACATTGCCCACTCTCCTTTGACACAATTGGTGTCTTCCTTTGTAAGTCCATGTTCAGATGGCAACCCCTATGTAGCCGAACTACGATAACTCTGATTCTCATGTTCAGATGAGATACGTAGGCACAAGATGCGATGTCTTGCCGAGTTTGACTGACAACTAACAACTAATCTTTGTTTGTTTTCGCCCTCGTTGTGATTGTTTTCTCTCGCCCTCGTTGTGATCGAGACATTCCCTTTCTCTTGCCCTAGTTGCAATCAAGACCCTTATTCCCGTAGTTAGTTGAACTACGTTTTGCTCTGATTCTCATTCTAGATGAGATACGTAGGCATAAGACGCGATGTCTTAGTGAGCACACTTATCCTTAACCCATAGGTAGCCGAGCTACGAAGACTCTGATTCTCATATTCAGATGAGATACGTATGCAGTGGATGCGACATCCGTGCGAGTCATTTTCTTTGACCCTTTCTTTTAGTAAATAATACATTAGATAAATACACACCCTTTAGACAAGAACAACAAGAGTGGATCCCGTAGAGTACTACGGATGTGTAGGGGTGCTAATACCTTCCCTTCGCATAATCGACTCCCGAACCCAAGATTTGGTTGCGAGACCTTGTCTTTTCCTTTCCTTTCTCCAGATCTACTTCGAGCATTTCCTTTCCCTCCTTTGGGATAAATAACGCACGGTGGCGACTCTTCTGTCATTTCTTTCTCACCGGTTGTTTTTTTGCATACTATATTTTTTAGGCTGCGACAGCTGGCGACTCTGCTGGGGACCCGGTTTTCCCTAAGCGAGTCCCTCCTAACTTTTGTAGGTTTCTTGTTTGTTGGGTGTTTATTCTTTTGTACAGTTATTTATTTTTCAGCATTTACTTGCTTTACCTTATTGCATTGTGTACATATCATTGTTGTATTTGTTGGCTCTGTGGGGGTTGATTGTTTGATGGGGTGGGATGTTCTATGAGGGATAAGCCCCACTACCCAGGCTTGAGTGTACACATAGGTGTTAGAGTGGATAGTCATGAGGCTTGCGTGGTATGTTGCTACGTTAAGTCGTTCATGAGACCCACATCCAGACGAGGTTTCTTTTGGATATATTTTGTCCTATGGGTGTTCCATAACGACAGATATTCCTTTAGAAATCGTCGACTCTGGTGACCATTTCCCGAGAACTCAGTCGAGGCCTCTTCTCCGAGACGTGATTATGTTAGCTCTGGTGGGCGCATTCTCGCTGCTCAATCCGAGGACCCCGAGACTGGGAACTTGCTTTAGGATGTCCTGTTGAGGGGAGTTAGTGGAGGTCTTTTATCCCGTAATAATGCCAAACCTTCAGTGGTAAACGTATTATTCTCGATTGAAGGGCTGAAGCTGACAAACTTTTGTTCTTAGAACCTACAAGTGAGGGGCGGGCTAAATTCAGGAAACCTTAACCTTCAACCAACCCGGTTTTCTGGAGCAGAGCTTTGATTTCACATTATATTCCTTAGTGGGTTTTTTCTTCAGACAGTGCAACCCGATAGATGTTCAAGCAGATACAGCAGTCCTGATTTCCATGTCACTGCATTGCATCACATCATTCTGCATTCATATCATTTAACACATGTTTATCCATTTCTAGGGGGTTTACATCTTCTTCTTGATTCCGGACGAGGTTTTCTGGTTCTCCTGAGATGGATATTGGCAGAAAGAGACACGTCACCTACAAGTTTCCTGTGGTTTGTTTGGAGCCTATTCAACAACTGATGAAGTTAATGAATCACGATTCTCTAGAAGGATTCAGGAAGGAGTACGGTTTGATTCTAAGTTTCGTCACGATTCTTTCCAAAGATCAACATGATGCTCTATTCACACTGCTACAGTTCTATGACCCTCCATTAAGGTGTTTCACATTCCCGAATTATATTTTGGTCCCTACTTTGGAGGAGATTGCCAGTTTTCTCAGAGTTCCTATCAAGTCACAGTTGTTGTTCTACAGTTCTGAGTTTCTGCCCGATCTCAGCATGGTTGCTTCGGCCACATATTTGGGGAAATCAGTCTTGAAGGCTAATATGTGTCAGAAGGGAGGAGTCGGTGGTTTTCATTTGAGTTTCTTACTGGGAGAAGCAAAGAAGAAGCTTGAAGATGGTGACCAGAGGGGTTTCAATGTGTGTTGGCTCTTTGTGTGTATGGGATTGTCCTGTTCCCTAATGTTGCCAAATTTATGGACATGGACGCAATACGCCTCTTCGTGTTGGGAAATCCAGTGCCGACCTTGCTAGGAGATTTCTTTCATTCGGTGCACCACAAGAATGAGAATAGAAAAGGAGGATTGGTGAATTATTGTGCGCCTTTATTTTATAAGTGGTTCAGTTCCCACCTACCCAAGTCAAGAGCGTTCATTGATGTCGAGGACTCATTGAGTTGGTCGAAGAGATTGATGGGGTTGAGAGCTGAAGATATTTCTTGGTGGTCTGACCGGAGCTTGCTTCGGGCAGATATTATTCATAGTTGTGGGAACTTCCCGAATGTACCATTGGTAGGAAGAAAAGGAGGTATCAACTACAATCCTTCTCTGGCAGTCAGATAGTTTGGATTTGCTTTAAGAACTCCACCTTTGGAAAAAGATGTGGAAGAATCTCTGTTTTTCCATTCTTCCTCTGATTTGACTGTATCCCGTAAGGCAGCTGAGGCCTGGCTCAAGGTGATCAAGAGAGGAAGAACTGTGCTTGGAAAAGGAGATTGTAGAACTTACCCTCAGTATGAAGAGTGGTTTCAAGGAAGAGTCGAAGAGTTTGGTCTGCCGTTTCGTATTGAAGAACCTTTGTATCCACCTACTCCTGAGAAGTCAACAATGGTGAGCCGAGAGGAGTATGACAAATTGAAGAATGCCATGGAGGAGCTTCAAACTGAAAACTCGGAGTTAAGTGTGAAGTTGCAAGACTGTATGCATCAATTCCATGAGGCAGAATATCAGAAGGGGGAAGCCGTCAGATTGCAAGAGGAAGCAGAGAGGAAATTAGCTGTGGAGGTGGACTTCTTCAGGAAGACAGACAAAGCCTTGGGATCATCCAGTTCTGAGTTGAGGCGAGTTAAACAGTAGTTAACAGATGCTCATGGTAAGCTAGCTGGTTGGCAAGAGCAATGGGATGCATTTTCAGCTTCTAGGAAGGTAAAGGAGGAGGATATGGTGGCCGAATTGACTGGTCAGATGGAGAAGTTGAAGATTTTGCTGAAGGAGAAGAACAGTGAGCTTCTGGGCGCCCGTTCAACCAATGGTTACATCACAGATCAACTCAACAAGGCTCAAGAACAGATTGAGGAACTCAAAGTGCTGGCAGGTTTGAAGAAATCCAGACTTGAAGAGGTATTCGGAGAAGATGATGGGAATTACTACATAGAGCACATCAACGAGTTGGATGGAGTTATTCACAAAAGGAATTTGCTTATCCGGCGTTTGACAGAATCTCCCGATCATCCCGACACGGTGGCATTACTGGCTGAAGTGAGGAGCAGTCCTTATGCGTTGTATACAGGAGGTTGATTCCTGATTTTTGTTCCTCTCTTTACTTATTGTCTTGTTGCTATGTAGTGATGATCCATAGGCTTGTTGTGGAAATCCTCTTTTGATGTACTGTTGGCTAAGGCCCTTTCCCTTCATGAACTCATTTGTATGATGGTTTCCTTTTATTGCATATTGATCCCAGAAGCTTATCCATGGCTCGGTCTTCTTGCACTTTCACCTGATGTGAGACTGGAATCAAGGGGTTAGAATACCCTTTGGAATCGATAAACATGTCATTACATTAACATATTTATTTGCATATCTTGCATAACAGGTACCACTGCGGTGTTCTCATATTATTTGGTGTTCCACTAGCAGGATAGCTGATTCAGGAATTCACCGGTACGGTACCCGCAGAAACCAGCAGAGAGCAATGGAAAGCCTACAAGCAGAGCTCGCCGAGATGAGGATCCGCATGACCCAATTCATGGATGTGGTTCAAGGGGTGGCTCAAGGACAGCAAGAGATCAGGCAGATGATGCAGAGGAATCCCGCCACTACTCAACCAGAGACGTTGACTGATCCTCCAGCAGGAGAGGTTAACGGACCCAGTGGACCGGGGCCTACCCCGATCCCGCATGTCAACTCCGGTCAACAGCCCGTCCATGATGATCAGGACGACCAGTTCACCCAGATGCAGGAAGACTTTGGCATGGGCCATGGCATTGACCCCATGTTTAGAAGGTTAGAGGAGAGGCTGAAGGCAGTGGAAGGACAGAATCCTCTGGGAGTAGACGTTGCTGACTTGGGATTGGTCCCAGGCGTGAGGGTGCCACCGAAATTTAAAGTCCTAGTCTTTGACAAATACAATGGCAGCTCTTGCCCAAAGACCCATGTGCAAGCCTACTTCCGAAAGATGGTTGCATACTTCGATGACGAGAACCTACTTATGTACTTCTTCCAGGACAGCCTAGCTGGGGCATCCTTGGAATGGTACATGAGGCTGGACAAAACCCACATCCGTTGCTGGAGGGATTTGGCTAAGGCTTTCGTGAAGCAGTACCAGTATAATGCAGACATGGCTCCGGACAGAACTCAACTTCAGAATCTGTCTCTTAAAAGCAATGAGTGTTTCAGGGAATACGCTCAACGCTGGAGGGAGACAGCTTCCCGTGTTCAGCCTCCTAAGTTGGAAAAGGAAATGGCCAACATGTTCATGAATACGCTTCTTGGACCTTACCTGGAGCGTCTGGTGGGGTGCAATACCTCCAACTTTGCTCATGTAGTCTCTACCGGAGAGAGGGTGGAGAATTACCTGAAGACCTGCAAGATCCAAAGTGGAGGTGGATCTTCATCAGGGGTAAAGAAGTCGTTCATTGGAGGGCATAAGCAGAGAGAGGGGGTGTGAATTCTTTGTCTTCATATCAGAGCAGAGGTGTCAGGAGGAACAATTTTCAGACTTACCATCAACAAGCGTATGTTGCGGCTGTGACCATTCCAGCTGCAGCACCACTACAACAACAACAACCACAACGTCAACCAGCTCAGTACCAACAACAACAACAAGGTAACAAACCCGCCTATCAACAGAGGCAAAAGGCGATGGACAGGCGTTTTGACACTCTTCCGATGTCGTACGCTCAGTTGCTTCCTAGCCTTCAGCAACTACAACTTGTGCAGTTACACACCCTGGCTCCTCTTGTTGGCAGGCTCCCAATAGGATATGATGCTAATGCTAGGTGTAATTTCCACTCTGGGGCACCTGGCCATAATATAGAGAACTGTAAAGCTTTTAAGCACGTAGTTTAGGACCTCATTGATTCAAAGGCCATTAACTTTGCGCCGACTCCTAATGTCGTCAACAATCCCATGCCGCAGCATGGTGGTGCAAACGTTAATATGCTGGAAGGAGAAGCCAAGTCTATTAAGGACGTGTTGAAGTTGAAGACTCCGCTGTTGGAGATTAAAGAATGCTTGGTGAAGGCCGATGTTTTCCCCGGTTGTGGGAAGGGTTGTTTGGATTGTGCTACACAGAGCAAGGGTTGTTTGAAGCTGCAGCAGGGTATCCAGGTCTTGTTTGACAATGGTATTCTCCAAGTTGAAGACTTGTCTGTCAAAGAGTTTGCTGAAGGGGTTGCTGAAGAGGTGTTTGAAGATGCTGTTGAAGAATTCACAGATGTTGTTCCTGCTGATTCTGTAATTCGTAATGATGTATTTAATTTTTCCAATATTGTTGCTAATATCCCAAACTATGTGGTTGATGCTGATGTAATTGAACTTGATTCCAATGTTTCAGATGTTTATGTTTCAATGAATGAGATTTCTGAGTACGACTGTGATGTTGCTACTATCACCATTTTCTATCCAACTGCTCAGATCAGTGTGCCAGAAGCGCAACCAGTGCCACTAGTGCGACCATCCACTATGACCATCACAACCCCTGGTCCTTTACCTTTCACCAGTGAAAGGGCCATTCCTTGGCATTATGGGAGGAGTGTGTACACGCATGATCATGGAGTGGAGCAACCACTGAAAAAAGAGGAGAAGTCTGAATCTGAAGTGGAAATAGTAGATCCCGCGGTGGACAATGTTGGTGGAATCGGGCGATTCACCAGGAGTGGTAGACTGTTCTCACCACCCGCTACTCAAGCTGATAACGCTGATGCCGCGGCGAAGACCAAAGGCAAACAGGTTATGAATGAGGGTACCTCTGCACCACACGCTGGTTTTGAGCCTACTTTTGCGAAGCACGTGGACGAGCTTCTGAGAATCATAAAGAAAAGCGACTACAAGGTAGTCGATCAGTTGATTCAGACGCCGTCTAAGATATCTATTCTCTCACTCCTGTTGTGTTCGGAGGCACATAGGGAGGCACTTCTGAAGGTTCTTAATGCTGCTTATGTACCTCAAGATATCTCGGTAAACCAACTAGAAGGGATCGTTGCCAATGTTCATGCAAGCAACGGGTTGGGTTTTACCGATTATGACTTAACACCAGCCGGACGCAATCATAACAAGGCTCTGCACATCTCGATGGAATGCAGAGACACCGTGTTATCACATGTTCTGGTGGATACAGGTTCCTCTCTCAATGTGCTACCCAAGAGAGCCCTGTCAAGGTTAGAAGTAGAGGGTTTGGTCTTGAAGCCTTCAGATCTTATTGTGAGAGCCTTCGATGGTTCAAAGAGGTCGGTGTTTGGAGAGATAGAATTGCCAATTCTGATTGGATCACAAACTTTCAACACTGTCTTCTATGTGATGGATATCAGTCCCTCGTACAGTTGCCTGCTGGGTCGTCCTTGGATCCACAATGTCGGGGCAGTCTCTTCAACTCTACATCAGAAGATTAAGTTCCCGGTCAACAGACGAATTATCACCGTCTGTGGTAAGGAGGACATTCTGGTCAGTAACCTGTCTACATTCAAGTATGTAGAAGTAGAAGGTGAAATTCATGAGACTCTGTGTCAGGCCTTTGAGTCAGTTCAGATCAAGGATGTAACTCCGATGGAAGAGGTTAAAGCGGGTGCCTCTATCTCATCCTTCAAGCAGGCACATGCCTTAGTGGATTCAGGTTTTGCTTCCGGTTGGGGACGTCTGTTGGAGTTACCAATGAAAGAAGACAAGTTCGGGATTGGGTATCAGCCAGTTTTGACTTCTACAACTTCAGCACTTCAGACTCGTCAGCGGCCGATTACTTTCTCCAGCGCTAGCGTCATCCAATATGGCCAGATCTCTGCGATCAACGATGAAGATGGGGATAGTGATTGCGACATCGACAATTAGGTGCACCCGAGGATCCCGGGTGAAGTCATCAACAGTTGGTCTTCTGGAGAGATTGTCCAAGTCACTCTTCTTGAAGAGTAATTTTTCTTTGTTTGTTCATGCATGTCCAAGTCTTACGTCCACCCAGGGCGTAATGGCTCATTGTAGGGCTCATCTATGTGATTACCTGCATTTTTATCATAAATAAAGGACGTCTTTTTGCATTCGAATATTTTGTTCACTGTCTTTCTATTTTCGCAGTTTTCAAAAATCAAAAATCAAAAAAATATTTGGCAATGTTTTGTTTAGTTTTCACTCACTGTTCACACTCATAAGCACATACCATCACTCATGCAGATGCACGTCACCGGATCCTATTGATAACGGTTCTGCTATGGCTCGCTTCGACTTCGAAAATCCAATCTTCAAAGTTGAAGAAAAGGGTGATAAAGACTGTGAACTCCCTGAATAACTTGCCAGGTTGTTAAAACAGGAGGAAAGGGTCATTCAGCCGTATCAAGAGACTACTGAAGTGATTAATCTCGGCACCGAGGACGTCAAGAAGGAAGTCAAGATAGGGGCTGCTTTGGAAGGTGATGTGAAGAAGGGGCTGATTGAACTGCTGCAAGAGTATGTTGACGTCTTCGCTTGGTCTTATCAGGATATGTCAGGGCTTGACATAGACATTGTGGTACACCGTCTACCTCTCAAAGAGGGTTGTCCTCCGGTCAAGCAGAAGCTCAGAAGAACAAGACTAGAGATGGCTGTCAAGATAAATGAAGAAGTGCAAAAGCAGTTGGATGCAGGGCTTCTAGCAGTTACCAATTATCTGCCATGGGTTGCAAACATTGTTCCAATACCTAAGAAGGATGGAAAGGTACAGATGTGTGTTGACTACCGGGATCTGAATAGAGCCAGTCCTAAAGATGATTTCCCTTTACCTCACATCGACGTTTTGGTGGATAATACTGCTCAGTTCTCGGTATTCTCCTTCATGGATGGCTTTTCTGGCTATAATCAAATCAATATGGAACCAGAAGACATGGAGAAGACAACTTTCATAACCCCATGGGGCACCTTCTGCTACAAGGTGACGCCGTTTGGCCTAAAGAATGTTGGGGCAACATATCAACGAGCTATGGTAACTCTTTTCCATGATATGATTCATCATGAAATCGAGGTTTATGTTGACGATATGATTGCCAAATCTCAAACAGAAGAAGAACATTTGGTGCATCTACAGAAACTGTTCGAGCGGTTGAGGAAATTCAAGCTGAGGCTTAATCCGAACAAGTGCACTTTCGGGGTGAGATCTGGAAAGCTGCTGGGTTTCATTGTTAGCGAAAAAGGGATTGAGGTGGATCCTGACAAGGTGAAAGCAACACAAGATATGCCTGAGCCAAGAACAGAAAAACAAGTTCGTGGTTTCTTAGGGAGGTTGAACTACATTGCACGGTTCATCTCTCACCTAACAGCCACGTGTGAGCCAATTTTCAAGTTGCTAAGAAAAGATCAGGCTATCAGGTGGAACGATGATTGTCAAAGGGCTTTCGAGAAGATAAAAGAGTATTTGCAGAATCCTTTTGTCCTTATGCCTCCAGCCCCAGGGAGACCACTGATTATGTACTTGATAGTACTTGACAATTCTATGGGTTGTGTTCTCTGTCAACACGACGAGACAGGTAGGAAAGAGCATGCCATCTACTACCTGAGTAAGAAATTCACAGACTGCGAGTCGAGATACTCAATGCTTGAAAAGACATGTTGTGCACTTGCATGGGCTGCTAAGCGATTAAGGCAATACATGCTGACTCACACAACCTTACTGATCTCCAAAATGGATCCAGTCAAGTACATATTTGAGAAGCCAGCTCTCACCGGAAGGGTTGCTCGCTGGAAAATGGTACTGACAGAGTACGATATCCAGTATACGTCCTAGAAAGCCATCAAAGGGAGTATTCTGTCAGACTATCTTGCTCAGCAACCGATTGAAGACTATGAGCCAATGAAGTTTGATTTTCCAGATGAAGACATCATGTACCTCAAGATGAAAGACTATGAAGAGCCAGCTGTTGAGGAGGGACCTGATCCAGATGAAAAGTGGAATTTAACAATTGATGGGGCCGTCAATGCCAAAGGAAGTGGAATTGGTGTTGTCATTACTACTCCGAAAGGTGCTCACATGCCTTTCATCGCTCGTCTGACTTTCGAGTGCACTAATAATGAAGCTGAGTATGAAGCATGTATCTTGGGTATTGAGCAAGCCATTGATTTGAGAATCAAGACTCTGGACATCTTCAGAGATTCAGCTCTGGTGATCAATCAAGTGAATGGTGATTGGAATACTCTCCAGCCTACTCTGGTCCCCTACAGAGACTACACGAGAAGACTGTTGACTTTCTTCACGACAGTAAAGTTGTATCATACACCCCGTGATGAGAATCAGATGGCAGATGCTCTTACTACTCTATCCTCCATGATCAAGGTGATTCGGTGGAACCATGCTCCCAGGATCGATGTTATGCGCCTTGATAGAGCCGCATATGTGTTTGCTGCTGAACTGGTAGTAGATGACAAGCCCTGGTATCACGACATCAAATGCTTTCTGAAGAGTCTAGAATACCCTGCAGGGGCATCCAACAATGACAGAAAGACTTTGAGAAGATTGGCAGGCAGTTTCTTCTTGAACAAAGACGATGTATTGTATAAGAGAAACTTCGACATGGTTTTGCTTAGATGCGTGGATAGACACGAAGCAGACATGTTAATGCAGGAAGTTCATGAAGGCTCCTTCGGTACTCATGTCGGCGGACATGCAATGGCTAAAAAATTGTTGAGAGCAGGTTATTACTAGATGATCATGGAATCAAATTGTTTCAAAGAAGCTCGGAAGTGCCATAAATTCCAGATTTGTGCTGATAAGATACATGTGCTGCCAAATCCTCTGAATGTGATGTCTCCGCCGTGGCCGTTTGCTATGCGGGGGCATTGACATGATTGGAAAGATTGAGCCGACTGCTTCCAATGGGAATCGCTTCATCCTTATCGCCATCGACTATTTCACCAAGTGGGTCGAAGCAGCGTCGTTTGGGAATGTCACCAGACATGTGGTTGCCCGATTCATCAAGAAAGAAATCATTTGTCGCTATGGGATTCCCGAAAGAATCATTACTGATAATGGTTCTAATCTCAATAACAAAATGATGAAGGAGTTGTGCCAGAACTTCAACATTCAGCATCACAATTCTTCCCCTTATCGTCCTAAGATGAACGGTGCTATTGAGGCAGCAAATAAGAACATAAAGAAGATTGTGTAGAAGATGGTCGTTACGTACAGAGATTGGCATGAGATGCTACTCTTCGCCTTGCATGGGTACCGTACTTCAATACGTACGTCGACCGGGGCAACCCCTTACTCCCTTGTGTATGGTATGGAAGCAGTCCTACCTGTTGAAGTGGAGATTCCTTCTCTGAGGGTCCTGTTGGATGTCAAGCTAAACAAGGTTCAATGAGTTGAGTCTTATCGAAGAGAAGAGGATGGCGGCCTTTTGTCATGGGCAGTTGTATCAGAGTCGGATGAAGAGAGCCTTTGATCGGAAAGTGCGTCCTCGGTGTTTCCAAGTTGGAGATTTGGTGTTGAAAAGGATCCTTCCTCCTCAGACAGATCACAGGGGCAAGTGGACTCCTAACTATGAGGGACCGTATATTGTCATGAAGATTTTTTATGGTGGGGCCTTAATGCTTGCAACTATGGATGGTGAAGACTTCACTTCCCCTGTGAACTCAAACGCCGTTAAAAAATACTTCACATAAAACAGACCCGCTGGACAATAAAAAGAATAGTCCAGGCAAAAGTGGGTATCCCGACGAACCAAGAAAAGGAAAAAGGTTTGGGAAAAAATTAGGGATTAAAAATGAAAAGATTGTACACCCGGTAAGTTGAAAAGCTGAAAGGGCAACTTAGGCAAAAATGGGTGTCCCGGTGGATTGAAAACCCGAAAGGGCGATCCAGGAAAAAGTTAGGGATTAAGCGAATGATTATGTTCTGAGTAGTTCTGAATCTCATCTCATGTCGATAACTGGAAACTTTCGAAAGGTAGGAAACGTTCTAATCACCCTTTTCAGAAAGTCGATCATCTGGAGGATCTTGAAGACGAGCGAGTCATTGCAGAATTGGAACCCGATAGAAATCCATTTCACATTGCCATTAGATTAATTTCTGTTTTATCTTTTGTGCGATTACCTCTTTCCAGGGATTGCTTCCTGATGTAAATGCCTATTCAGAGGCCATTCAATCAATGAAATCATGTTATTCAGAATATCTCTGTGTTCATTTTCATTTTACTGTTTTGTTTGCAAAAATGACGTCCAAATTTTTGATAAACATTGCATCATGAAACATAAGAGCTTTACAGGTACATGCTTAATAAACATTTAAAATTGCTGTAAATTTTAAGTGCTTTGGATCGTCCATTCAGAACAGGTACACTCGGGGCATTCCCTTAAGGGTCTCGGCAGATGATCGCGGATGTTTGTCCTCAATAGTTTGGTACCTGGTACCTTATCCCTGCAAAGTCGGTTCAAGCATTGGATTCTTCAATCCCTAGCAGGTTCTCACTACTGTACTTCCCCAAGCAGGTGTTTCAAACTATACATTCCCCCAGTAGAGTTGACAGTGCCAGATTGTATATCCCCAGCGGAGTTGATAGTGCCAGACTGTATCTTCTCAGCAGAAGCATTTGCTCCTCAGAGTTCGATGTCAGATCGATAATCTCGACGCCAGACCCACGGTCTCTTTCCTTGAAGCAGATTCTCGGTACCGTATCGATGTTTGCTTCCCCTGCTGAGTCGTCTCTCCCGCAGATTATGGTTGCCAGAACCACCGTCGTGTCCCTCAGTAGCACATTCTCAGTACCATTCTCTCCCCAGTCAGAGTCTCGGTATCTCGTTGTTGCCAAAACACCGTGTGGCGGGTCATTTCCCCACAAAGTTCTTTGCGGTGGGTCTCTAACAGCATTGCCAGGGTCCAGAAGATTGTAAACATTTCCCCGGCAAGATTCCTTGCCTCGGCTTGGTATTATCCCCAGCATTTCGCATCCTTTGCATGTAGAATCATATTGCATTACATCCTCCCAAATCGCGTAGCATTTCCATTTTCATGGAGCATTACGCCATTGAAAAATTCAAACATACGCATGTGAAGCATAAAACATTCTCGGTATCCCAAGTGATAAACCAAAAGCTTGTTTCCAGTACTCAGACTGAAGGTTGTTCATGACTTATTATCCCCAACATAGGTTGTTGGCCCACGTGCCGCCTCAATTATCATTTTCCTTATTTTTGCCGAAGCTGACAGGCATGAAAATTTTCCGGTATCCAGACCGATATGGCATTCAGGCCAATTTTCCGATGTTTAGATCGAAGAAGTTTCCGACGTTCAGGTCGGTGCAACTTGTGGCATTCAGGACAATTTTCCGGTATCCAGACCGAAGTGGCATTCAGGCCAACCTCCCGATGTTCAGATCTAAGAAGTTTCCGACATTCAGGTCGATGCAACTTGGGGCATTCAGGCCAATTTTCCGGTTTTCAGACCGAAGTGGCATTCAGGCCAGTCTCCCAGTATTCAGAACGAAGTGGCATTCAGGCCAGTCTCCCGGTATTCAGACCGAAGTGGCGTTCAAGCAAGTCTCCCGGTATTCAGACCGAAGTGGCATTCAGGCCAATTTACCGGTGTTTAGGCCGATGTTAATAATCTCATGTCTTCCGATGCTCGGATCGAAGTCATTTCCAGTATTCAGACTGATGAGCGGCATTCAGGCCATGGGTTATTTCTCTGTGACCATTTGTTTCGGTATTCAGACTTACATTCTTTTTCGGTACTCAGACCGATTCTCACCGTACCAGACGGATTTTTGTTCAAGACCACCTCTTTGCCGATTCTGACAGGCATTTTTACTTCACTTCACTTCAGTGTAAATTTCTGGGTTTTATGGTATTCAATCCCTTGATACCTCGAGAGTGGAAACATGGGATTGTGTTTCACATTGCATTAGCATCATACTAGGTCATACTCATTGCATACTGCATTAGTGACTTGGGAAATCAGGGTTTGATTGATCACTCCTTGCCAAAAGGAGCCCACACAAAGCAAAGTTGAGAGTTGGATTTCATTCTCCAATTATATAAGTCTCAAGGGTCTCAAGAATTTCCATATGTCTTGTTATGTTCCTCAGTTCATCAGTGGAAGATTCAGAGCTCTCAGAGTATGCATATGGAGTTAATTAGAAATCAGAGTTTCGGGGGTTTTTAGAGTGTGCAATGAAAAGTAAAATATTAAATAAAGCTCAATTTATAAAGACAGGTTCGAATGCAATTCACATAATCAATTAATAATCCAAGTACTTGCTAATAGAACTACTTATGGGCAATGTTTCTTACTTTGAAAAGAACCAATTTAACAGGAACTATCGCTTTCGCGTATTCATAACCGAGTTGTACTCCCTAATCAAACCCTCTTATTGTCACTTATAAAAAGGTGCACATTGCGTTAGAGTAGTAAACCTATTTTTAAGAAATATAGTATCTTGACTAAGTTGAAAAGTATTTTGACCTGGATTTCTTAACCAAAAGAGGTTCTCATGAACCAGACTCTAAACTTATAAACGCGTCCGCAAATAGTTTTAAAGTCTCTTTTCTTCTGAAGTTAAAAACTCCTAATGAACTAAACAAAGCGCTTTCGCTGTTTTTGAAATAGTTAAAAACAATTAAGTTTAAAAAATCGTTGGACGGCTGTCGATCTTACCCAACGGAAATTAAGTGCGGGAAAACTTAAGTTGAAAGTTAAAATAGCCCTTAAGTGTTTCTACGAACAATTGTACGGATTATCGGTTCAATTACGATCCTTACATTCTAACCTTATAGGTTTAGTTAGACATGGTAAAGTAAAAGTGCATTAATTTAAATAAAAGTAGTGCGAGTGCGGAAAGTAAATAAAAGTAGTGCGAGTGCGAAAAGTAAATAAAAGTAGTGCGAGTTCGGAAAATAAATAAAAGTAGTACGAGTGCGGAAAATAAATAAAGTAAAGCAAGTGCGGGAAATAAATAAAGTAAATACAGTGCGGGAAATAAATAAAGTAAAGCGAGTGCGGGAAATAAATAAAATAAAGCGAGTGCGAGAAAATAAAATAGATAAAGGCAAAGTAATAAAAACCTGCTCCAATCGGAGGGTTGAATAAAATGCAAAACGGAAATGAAAATGGCGGCAGGATTAACTTCCTTCCAAAGTGCTCCAAACTCGATTATAGACTCGATCACACAATTGTGGTAACACCTCGATGTGAAGCGATTACCACTTTAAAATACTGAATATATGCCTAAGCGAAACTAAGTTTGCTCTAAGTTTGCCTCTGCTCTAAGTTTGGATCTTCCTCTACTCTAAGTTTGGGTGATTAAACAAATGAATTCGAGTTTCTATTTATAAGCAAGTAAAATGATGGAAATGACAAGGATGCCCTTCAGTTTGAAATTGGGAGGGAAAATGTTTCCTCTTGTGGCGCCCGCCACAAGTCCATAGCCCCCACAAGGCCAATCTGTGGCACCTTAGTGGAAGTAGTGGGGAACGTGGCAGTTGAGGGAAGTTGAGATAGGACACGTCATGGCAGGGTCTATGGCGCCAGCCACAGTGGGAGCCATAAGTACAAAATGCTGAATTTTAGGGTTTTTAGCTCATTTTCACTCCTTTTCTCGATCGGGGATCCGATTAAAGTAAAAACCTGAAAACAAAGAGAAACATAGTAATAACACAATAAAATAACAATAAAACCACTAAAATGCATGCGAAATCGGAGTCGAAAATACGGTGAATTTTAGTGTCATCAACTCTCTCATTCCAAATCCAAATGATTTCAAATTTGTGACAAAATTGAATAGGAATGAAAGAGATACAACATTGGTGAATAAACTATTTTCATTTAGAGTTCATAGCAAAAGTTATTCAAGGTGGAAGAAGTGGTCATTTGACTTTGTACTTAGAAAATTTTCAACTATGTTTGATTTCTCCAACTTCCACCATAAAATTCATCACGATCCAAGCTCCAAATGGTAACGTGTTCAACATAAAAGTTGTTCTTCTTGATGTCAGCTTTCCAAAATGTCCAAGATCACTTCATTTGGACCATTTTACAAGGACTTGCGCATGGTTACTTTTCATGGTCCCATTTGGATGAATCATATAACCATTTCTCAAACACAATTCCATGGCCTCATGTTAAGCTTTCAACATTATTCATACACAACTTTGGACCTTTTGGCATCATTCAATGGGAGTTTTGCACGCCCATGCAACCATGCAACCAAAGACACACATTGCCCAAGTCTTTCCAAGCAATCCCAGAACCCTACTCCATAGAATACCTTGAGAATTTCTTTGAAATCGAGTTTGAATTTCAACTTCTGTTTTAAGATTCAAAATCCAAGGATTCATTGCCATTTTCGTCTCATTTGATCACTGCAAGAAAGAGGAGGAAGAACCAAGTGGATTCACATTGAGGTGAAGTTTTCCAAACTTTAAGCCTTCGATTCTCTCTGAATTCTCCACCATTCTCTTTGTTTTTTGGTTATCTGAAGTCCTACAAATGTAGGGAACAAGATTGAGTTTCTCAATATATTTGGAATTGGACAAAATTGAGGCCAGATTCAAGATTGAGTTATCATGTACCTCAAAATTCAATTCCTCATATCTCTCAATATATTTGGAATTGGACAAAATTGAGGCCAGATTCGAGTTCCTAGGCCTTTTCTCTTAAAATTAGTGTCCTTACTTTTCATTTTCTAATTGGTTAAGGGTGGACCAGTCCGGCGAGGTCCACCGGAGAAGGTAACCGTAGCTAGAGCTCCGGTGGTGTGCTGGCATGTCTTGAACCATTTAATCATGAAGCCACATTATAATCCCAACCCTTCCTTTTAATTACCATCCCTATGACATGTTGAATGAGGTGTATGGTGGTGTAAGGCCCTAAATTTTGACCCTAAGGTCCCTTATGCTATCTCATCATATGCATTGGCATTGGGATCACACCTTGGCATCCTCCTTACCCCTTATTCATTGGGTTTGCATTGAGAGAGATCACCAAGCACACTTTTGATTGTATCTTACTTTGTTTTTCATTATTTACTAACCAAAATATCAAAAATATGTAAATTTATAGTTTGTTACTTTTGTAGGTAGTGTGTGTGTTCACCCATGCTCTATCAAGCTTATATCTAGGTTTTGAGACCCTCAATGCAAGGAGTACAATCAAGAAATGATTCACATTGGCTCTAATTATCATATATACATCCCTATGTTCTTCACATGTCATTTTTATCAAGGAATCATCAAGAGTTTGGAGTTTGTTTGCCTTGGAAACCCTAATTCATTTGGGTATCTTTTGTGACCTCTTCAACAAGTATTCTCCATGAGTCCCAAAAGTCAAGAGAATGTCAAGCTAGCAAGATGGTTCATGGTGGTTAAGCATAGAAAGTCAACTAGTCAAAACTAGGGTTCCCTAGACCCTATCACCTACAACTTTTGTCATATGAAAATGATTCCATAAATAAATTTACTCAATATGACATTCCAAACAACTTTCATTTTTAAATCAAGAGCTATTTTGGCTTTAAAAGTCATTTTTTATGGTGAGAGATTATAGATCATTTTGTCTGAACCCTAGTTTGGAGGTCAACGTCCCAAGATCATAACTTGCTCAATTTTCATTATATTAAAGCCATTAAAATTCCATGATCAAGTTAACAATGTCTACTTAAAATTTTATGTTTGGAGTAAGTTCAAATTCAACTTTCAAATGCATGTGCCAAGAGGAAACATTATAGGTCATTTTGGGTCAATAACATTGAATACGTGATTTTCCTCAACTTCTAAAATGCATAACTCCTTCATAAAAAATCCAAATGAGGTCAAATTTGTGACCAAATTGAAGAGGTTTGAAATAGATACAACTTTTATGAAGAAACGTTTCTCATTTGAAGTCCATAGAAAAGGTTATTCAAGATGGAAGAAGTGAACATTTGACTTGGGACTTAGAAAATTTTAACATATGTTTGATTTCCCAAACTTCCATCTCAAAATTAATCATTATCCAAGCTTCAAATTGAAAAGTGTTCAACATTAAAGTTGTTCCCCTTAAAATTATCTTTCCAAAAAGTCCAAGATCATCTCATTTGGATCAAAATTGAGGGACTTGTGCATGGCTCCATTATGGGAAGTGTTTTGGCAAGATTTAGATTCAAATGATCATTCTTCTTTGCATGCTTCCACATGATGATTTCAGTACACTTTGCACACGAATTGGATTTGGATTACATCAGTCCTTAGGCCTAAATAATGTCACATGCACCCATGCAAGGAGGTTTCTAAATTTGGCCAAATTTGAAGTGGTGCAAAAATCAAATTCATTGCCTATTTAAACAAGCTCAAGGCTTCAGAATCATCATCAACTCCCCGCCCAAGCTTTGCTAGAATAATCCAAACCCTCACTGCCATAGAATTTCTAAAGGTTTCTCTTAAAATCGAGCTCGAACTTCATCTTCTGTTTGGAAGTTCAAACTCCAGAAATTCACTTCCCTTTTCATCTCAATTGTTTTCTGCAAGCAAGAGGAAGAGAATGTAAGCAAATCCAGATCAAGATCAAGTGAAATTGGATCAACTCGAAGGTGATTTTTCAGAAACTTCATCTCTTTGATTATCTCTTAATTCTTCACCATTCTTTGTTATTTTTGGTTGTCTGAAGTCCTACCAATGTAGGCAAGAAAATTGAGTTACTTTGAGGTCAAATCGAAGTAACTCAGCTGATGATCCTCAAAATTCAAATCCCTATATCTTTTTATATACTTGGAATTGGAGAAAATTTAGGCCAGATTCGAGCTCCTGAGCATTTTTTCTTTGAATCCATGTCCTTGTTTTTCATTTTGGTAATGGTTGATGGTGGACCAGTCCGGTGAGGTCCACCGGAGAAGAAAACCGGAGCCTTAGCTCCGGTGGTGTGTTGTCACACCTCTCAGCCACATGATCCATTTAGCCCTTGGTTCTAATTACCAAGTGTGTGACACGTTGACTGCAGTGTATCATGGAACGTACGCGCTTGGTCATCAGATTTTCCACCTCAATTATTGAGGGAGATCTGATGGCCATTATTTTTTTGATTTTTTGATTTTTTTTTCATTTAATCCATTTATTATGATTACTTCATATTAATTTCATTTTTAATCCAAAAAATATGGGACTTTCACGAAAAATCTTTAAATATTTTCCTCTTTCATTTTGTGAATTAAAATTATTTTTTGGAATAATTTTGATATTTTTCATGAATTAATTGTTTTTGTGCATATTTTTAATGATTTAAAAATACTTCTGACTTTTCAAAAATGATGAAACTTTTTATCTAAGGTCCTTTGACCTTGTTTAACCTAGGATAAATCTTTTGGCCATTTATTTGGTGTTTTAAAGATGTTTTAAGTTTTGACCAAATTAAATTGAATTTAAATGCATTTTAATTTGATTTTTAATTGATTAATTGCATAAAAATTATGTTGAGCCATTTTTATTGACTTGCGATGTTTGACTATGTGTTTGGGCCTTGGTCAAGGTTGATTTGACTTTTGTTAAGTTAAAATCATTGGATTTAGTGGATTGATGAAATGTACATTTCATCTCCCAAAATGAATGAATGATTTTAATTTAATAAAATTCCTCCCATGACCAATTTGTGCTTCTCTCATGCCCCCTCCCTCTTCATCTTTAATCCGATTCTTCCCCATCCCTTTTATTGACCAATGAAATCTCAACATTCTAAGGCTAATTCGTTCATCAATAACCTTGTGTTAGATGAACCAATACAAGTATGGATGAGATAGGTACATCCATTTGATCTTTTCTTTTAGTGTATGGTATATTTTAGGAGTTTGGTTCATCATACCAAATATCGAACATGCATTAGCACCTAAATTTTTATTGCCCGACCTTAGATAGTTGTGACTTCTACATAAGTCCAATTACGATTGCTTAACATAGAGCTAAATTTGACCCTAAACTCATAGCATTCTAGTAAGTGAGATTGTAAGTCTCCCTCCTTTCATGGTATTGTATTGAAAGTTGGCGTTCTTTTCCTTCCTTTGGAAGATGTCTTGGTTCAAGGATCCATGTTTGTGAAAGAGGGTTGAGTATTCTCCAAGGAATGACTTAATCAATTGAAAAGAAAAACACCACTAACAGCTAATCAACTAACATTTGACTAATTTGTATTAATATTGCTTTTATCTTTCAAGCCATTTACTTTTTGCAATTTAAATTCAAGTCATTTACCATTTCATTTGTCATTTACATATCATTTAACTTGTTTATGTTTATGCCATTTTCACTTTGCTCATTTGACCCATATATTGTGATTGTATATATTTGTTTGTATATTTTGTTTGTTTTTATGGTCTTAGGACCTTAAAATACTTAATAAACAACAGAAACCCTAAAAAATGTTTGTGTGGATTGTTGAATTTGATCTGAGCTTTTGGACTTAGAATTAGACAACATTCCATATGCAAAAATACTTGGCCAATGCCAACATTTCTGAGACCAAGTTATTGTGATTTGAGCTTTCATCTGATGCAAGTATTGGGATCCACATGAATGCATCTGCTATATGGTCTTGATGCAATTGTTACTTTGAACCTATGCCTAATATCTTATTCTGAGTTAATCAAGGAGTATTTTACCTGGTGCATAAGAAGGCAAAGGAGACTGTTAGCTATGGGATTTGCTTGCTTAGATGTGACTATCTTTATTTGATGCCTTGATCTTCAAATTGCCAATTGCTTGCTGACTATTGCCTGATTTAAAGTCGAAAGGAAAAATGGGTTTTCTATATGACATTCTTGTTTGTTGGATTGCATCCCATTGGTCAGCTCCTCCCCTTTCTTTAATTTCAAAGTCCCTATCCCCTTAGGATTAGCCTCTTCATCTCCTCCCCTTTCTGAAATTTCAAAGTATCTCTCCCCTTTTTAAAAAAATCTTCAATGCTTGTGATTTCAGACTTAGACCTTATTTCAAATTAGAAACTTTGGTCTTATGCCATTGCATTTTTAACTATTTTCTTAAATCAAAGTTGTAAATGAATTTAACCATATTGACTTAAGTTTCAAAAGACAAAAAGAACTAACACTCATTCAAACTTTTGGGCCTCTTGTGCCTCTTTTTTAAATTTAACTTTTGATTAAAAGAAATCCACTCATTTGGAAATTGATACCATAAACTACGAGGTTTTGATCCCTCATTTTTATGTTGGTACGTAGGCACGAGACCGAAGGTCTTGCCAAACACAAAAATATAATTAATGAATTCTTTTCTCATCTCTACACTCTATTTGTTTCAAACATCTTTTATACCTAAACACATACACACATAAAAAAGGGATCCCTAGGAGTACCTAGGACACTTTGGATGCTAACACCTTCCCTCTGTGTAACCAACCCCCTTACCTGTAATCTCTGGAATTTTATTAGTTTTAATTTGAAAACTTTTTATATTTGGGTTTTGTTAGTACTTTTCCCTTTTCCTTTGGAAACAATAAAAGCGCGGTGGAGACTCTGGTTTTATTGACGTTAAGTTTATCCATAGCTTAATGGTCATGAATTTACCGCTACAAAAATTAAGTGGTGACTCTACTGGAGAGTAGTCCTCAATGGGTTTAGCCTACTTTTTTATGTGTATATATTTGTATATTTGATGTTTGTATACTTGTTTTGTGTGATATAATCTTCTTGTTGTGAGGATGATATAGTCATGTTCGACTTGTGTGAAGTAGTCCTTAACAAGTTGGCTTGAGACCCATCTACTAAGTGGAAGCCCTTTAGTAGCTATTGATATTACACAAGTTATTTATGGTTAGGCGTTACTTTCTATGACTTAGGGTCCGAGAAGCTGAGGATCGTAGAACATTTAACCCAACTTGGCCTATTTAGGACGAATTGCAGAGACTGTTCAGTAACAAAGTTGAAGAAGTACAACCTAGTTTCTGTAGTGGAGGGTTCATTCATGGTAATGAACAACACTCAACTGTTGTAATTGAGGTTGATGAAGATGAAGACCGCGCCAACTTTGTGACACATGGCAAGACTTGCAATAATTGGGTTGTTGTTGATGTTCCCGTTATTGTCCATCGCCCTAAGTATTTTTTTTCCATGTTTTAAGAAAATCCTTCTCCTATGCCTAAGGGAGAAGTGAACATTGTTAGGAATTTCTCAATTATCATTAATAAAATACAATTCTATTCATCCACATCTATGATGTTATATTTTTACTTTTTGCCTTTATGAAAATGGTAATCACAAAAAACATAAATAAATAATTGTCCATTTGCATAATATTTGGTCGCAATTCACTTCTCTAAAATCAAAATATCAAATCATTATGCAGGTTAGTTCTCAAACCCATTGAATACAATGATCATACTCCCTCTCCAAACTTTGATTTCCCTGTGTTTGAGGCTGAGTAAGAGACTGATGAAGAAGTATCTGATGAGTTATCTTGTCTAATTGAGCACAAGGAAAAATCCATTCAGTCGTTCGAAGAGCAGATTGAGTTAGTCAACTTGGGTTCCGAAGATGATGTGAAGGAAGTCAAGATTGGGTCTCAACTGTGTCCAGAGGCTAAGAAGGGGTTGATTGATATTCTTCAAGAGTATTCAGACGTGTTTTCTTGGTCCTATCAAGACATGCCTGGTTTGGATTCTGAGATTATGGAATATAGATTTCTGTTGAATCCAGAATGCCCGCCGGCCAAGCAGAAATTGAGGAGAACTCATCCTGATATGGCAGTGAAAACTAAAGAAGAAGTGCAGAAGCAAACTGATGCCGATTTTTTTGTTACCGCTGAATATCCGCAGTGGGTGGTGTAGCGGTGTATTCGTCGCTATATGATTTATTGATTAAACCATAAGCAATGTATACAATGAATTCGAGTCGCCACCGCACTTTTATTTATCCTAAGGATTGGTTAAAAAGCGAACAAAAACCTAAGAAGTTTTACACGTAGAAAACCAATAAAAGATCAGAGAGTCTGGGTAAGGGGTAAATTACGCAATGGGAAGGTGTTAGGCACCCATCATGTCCTAGGTACTCCTAGGGAGCCCTTTTCACACTTGTTGTATAAGAAAATGTTTATTTGTTTTGACATATTGTGCAAACATGAATGGGATGATGAGAAAATAATGTACAAGTTAGTTATTTTTGTGTTCGAACGGATGAACCCGTTGCCTACGTACCTTCCATCAAAGGTAAGGATCAAAACGCCGTAGTTCGGCTAAAAATTTCCAAACATTTGTGAGTTCATTTTAAAACAATAGCACTAAGGCTTTACGTTATCCACGGTAGAAAACTCAACCTTATGAAACAACAAGTCCACCATGTGAGAAAAGCTTCCACTTGCTAGTGAGGGGTTAACCCTATAATAAGCAAGGAAGACTTACAATTCAATCAACTAAGGACAAATAGGTGAGATTAACATCAACCAACTAGGATAAATCAAACCTATGGCTAATGTATGAAAACTTAACAAGCATGGACAAAGCCACAAAACAATTGAATGAGTTGGATTAATTGATTATGATTATTCACAAAAGATGGTCAAGGTATGATTGGATTGATTCAAAGAAGTGTTATGAAATGGGGTTTGAAAAGTCAAGGACTTAGGGTCCAAGTTTCTAATTTGAAAAGAGGATGAGAATGTTTGCACAACATGCATTTACAAGTTTGAAAAGTCAACAATGTGAAAAGGGGTTTTGAAACAAAAAGGGTGTGGATGAAGGAATGTAAAACTTCTCAGAAGTTCACCTCTTGAAATCATATAGAAGATGATTCAAGTGTGTCCTTATGAATGGGCAACAAAGCAAATCAAGCAAATAAAAGCAAGGTGATACCGGATGCCATCAATGGTCTTATACCAATCTCACAAACAAAAGCGGATATCGGATACCAATAACTGGGTTTACACCAACCTCCTAAAACAAAACAACACTCGGATGTCAGATGCCAATCTATCTGGACTTATACCAACCTCCAAAGGATGATCATAGGAATACAAGAGCCAACAACATGGTCTTACACTTGCATCCTTACATACAACAAACAAACAAGCATTAAGCAATGGACATGAGTGACCAAGTGAGATGGTCTTACACTCCGTCCCTTCCAAATCACAGGAACAATGGCCAAAGAACATGGTCTTACAATTGTCCTCAATGGGTAAACTCAAACAAACCACAAGGATATGCAATGATGATCATACAATAATGCACAATCAATGATGATAAGTGCACAAAGGCAAGCAAGCAAACATGTATAAATGCAACAAGCAATCAATCAAACATTTAGCACACTCTATAACCAAACAATTAGGCTCAATCAAAGGGCTTGACTTAAAAAGTCCACTGGAATAGGGTAGATGGCGCTCTTAACCTTGACATTGAGAGGCAAGGTGAAGCAGGTGAAAGGATATGAGGGGTGTGCCTCATCACTCTTATTCCTGGTCAGGGAGAGCATTGAATATCAGAAGGTGTGGGAGTTCAGAAAGATGGAACTCTCTCCACAAGTTAGACTCGATAGATCTTGGGCTTTTACTCACTATGCATCAACACAAGTAGTGTGAGCAAGGTGAGAGACTCACAGAATAGTAGGAGATAGGTTACATATCTCTTTTGTCTACCAATTGCCTCATATGAGGTCTTTACCTGCTTGGGGACAAAGTTAAACAATCACAAACATCGCCTCTTAAGGAGGACTTCAGCCAGTTGCCTGGCTAAATAACAAGCCAGGTCTTCCAGACTACATGGAGACAAGAGAGTCTACCTCAATGCTTAAGCAAAGCAAAGCAATAGCTAGTTCTCAAGGAACTAAAGCGACTATGGTACCTGAAATCAATCAAATATAATCAGTATTCAAGTCACAAAGACAAAACAGACAAGTTAAGAACCAACAGACAACACAATCAATCATATGTGCAAAGCACAAACTCAAGTGAAATGAGTTAGCATCCTACAAAATAAAACAAGTTAGTTCATCACAATCAAATAAACCAAACTCAATCAACTTGAATTAAACTCTTCAAAGCATTTTGCTTCTTTAACCTGAAAAAACAACTCAAAGTTGAGAAGTAAGACCACTTGGACAAGCCTATGGTCAAAAGGAGGTGAAAAATTCAAAACAGCAAGTGAAAATTGATCAAAGTCAAGATTTAACAAATAAGAAGAACTTCCAGTTGGTCCCATATCAAAAATATACACCAAATTCATTTCATGCACAATTTAGGTCAAAGTAGGCAAGTGTGAACCACATATGAGCAAACAGAATGATTACAATCAAACCAATACCAAAACAGCTCAATAAATTCCACAAAAATTCAAGTCTAAACAGAACACATTCAATGAGCAGCATATCAAATTTCATGTTATTTGGACAAGAGGAAGTAGGGGAATTAAATCTAAGAAGTTATGGTAAGCAAAAACCAACCCAAACTAGGTCACAAAGTGTACACCAACTTCAAGCAAGTGTAAAACAGAAATCAAACATTGGAAATGAATGGGACCAAAGCCAAAATGAAGTCAAATATGTTAAGAAACACTCCACCAAATTTCATCTTCATATGATAAGGAATGAGAATTTTACAAGTCATGTAGGTTGATCACTCAAGAAAAGTTCACAAAATGGTAAACAGCAAACAAAAATACCAATCAAATAGGAAATGTATCAAAAAATCCTACAAAAAATCATGGTTAAACTAGACATACAGATGTAATCACATGAAAAAATCCAGGGCAAATGGCATTCAATAAGCATGGTAACAAAATTCAAGAAGTGGACATAACCTAGTGTGACACACATTGTCACACTCAATTTGATCACATCATATCTATTAATCCAGAAATGCAAAACTAGCAAACTACACATCAAAATCACCAGGAAAGAGTCTAGATCATGCATATAAAATTTCAAGCATTTTCAATAAGGCATCATTATTTTGTGAATGAAATGGAAAAACATACACCTAAAGCATACATGTCCAAAGTCCTTAGGCCAAATTTAAAATCAGCCAGGCACAACATTGATTATCATACCTAAAAAAAACTAGAGAAAATTTAGAGATCAACACAAAAATCCTCATTCAATTTGGATCAAAAATGGATTTATTATGATTTTTAGAAGTTTGATCAAGAAATGAAATAATTATTTAACATTTTAAATGAAATAATATTGTGCCAGTGGCAATCTTGTAATTAAGCGAAGCCAGGGGTTAAACGCCCCGTTTTACTAAATGAAGTGGCATCGCGTGAGTGGCTCGTGACCGCGGGAAACAACAAATTTGAACGCAGGCCAGGCGAGAAAGATCAAATCGCATTCTGAAGCGAAAATATGCGTGTTCATCGCGTTCTTGATCGAAAATCATCACCATGACCAAATCTCCATGGAAACGTACAAACTATATATGGTTGGAACCAGCGTGCAACATACATCAACAATATCCATTCAATTTCATATAAAATTCAACACAGAAAGAGATTCGATCCAAGAAAGTTTTGCATCTAAATGTTCAGATCCAGATTTCTCCATGGATATCGGATGAAATCGCACGATTCAAATTGCGTTCTACTCTATGTTGCACACTCTACCTAAGCCACATGTTGATTGCAAGAATTAGAGACTTTGAAATTTTACCTTCTTGATGATGCAGTGTGGAAATCGTGATCTTTAGGTCCTAATTGATGAAAACAGATTGCCTATTATGCTCAGGAAGGTGATTGGGAATGATTGCTCAGCTCAACAATGCACGAGGATGGTGAATTTTCCAGCTGCCATGGAAGAGCAATGTTGCAACAGTGGATGAATTTGCACGATTCCTTCACCAATCTTGTTCAACAGATCTTCCAAAACACCTGCAGATGAAGATCAAAGCAAGAAATAGCACAAAAGATGAAGGATTCTTGGTGAAAGAGTGAAAAAATGTGAAGAAAAAGTTGTGAGAAATTGAGAGAATTTTGATGATTTTGGATTTCGATATGAAAAAATGATTGTTGATTCTGAACATTCTGTTAGGATTAGGCCTTTATAGTATCCCTTAATCCATGCCTTAATCATGTTTAGCTCAATTTGGATGGATTAGTGAATTGCACACATTATGCACTTTGGCCAATTTGCCCTTTGATAGCTTGAACCAATGGAACAGTGATTTTCCTTTTGCAGCAAGTCACAAATTGCATTTAGAAGTGAATAGAATTGGTTTGGCATGGAAATCCTTTGTATTTTTGAAATTGGCCTTTTTTCCCACCACTTTTTAATTGGTTCACTTGAAAAATGACCTTTTTATGTGAAGGTTTTTGATGAAATGTGATGATGGATTTGGATAGTACACATCAAATGTGGTTTGCTCAAAAAAGAATCACCCAATTTGGCCTTTCCATTCAAAAGTTATGACACTTTGAATTCCAACTTTTTCTGAAAACGATTTGATCATAACTTGCCAACCACACATGAGAAATGAGTGTTCTTGGACTTTTTGGAAAGGCAAGAACGAGATCTTCAACTTTCATGTTGGACAAATTTTGATTTGAAGCTTTCTTCATGATGTAATTTTGAGGAGCATGACTTTCCATTTTTGGCAGGTGAAAATTACAGGTCATTTCTATTTTGGGAAACTCTTTGTTGGCCTCAAATCCTTCAATGTGGATCTTTGAAATGCCAAATGAGGCTTACATGGACATGAATGAGACCTTTCCAACCATCTCACACCTTCGAATCCCTGATTAAATGCACAGTTGACCACAATTGACTTTGCTAGGGTTTTTGTTGACTGAGCCATGTTCTGATGAATTTCAAGCCTCTTTCTCTTGAGATCTTGATACCAAATGATATCACAACTTATATGAACTCTTGATGAATGATCATGGTGCCCAAATTCTTCAAGAATGGTCACCATGCATTGCCCAATGGCTGATTTGACTATTTTGACCTAGTTTGCTTCATCTGCAAGAAACAAGGTTAGATGACAATATTTTTGTACTTTTGGGTTAGTAAACAAATGAAAAGCAATGATATACAAATGCCAAACATGCTTGGTGATCAAGAACCACACTCATAAGATACCCACCCACTAGGAGGCAAGCAAAGGTGCACAATGATCCTTGAGGCAATGATATGATATGATATGATGCCATGAGGGATCTTAGGGCAAAAATTGGGGTCTTACAGGTGGCTAATATTGTGCCTGTTCTGAAGAAGGATGGAAAAGTCTGTATGTGTGTTGATTATAGAGATTTGAACAAAGCTAGTCCGAAAGATGATTTCCCTCTGCCACACATTGATATGTTGGTAGACAATATAACTAAATTCAAAGTCTTTTTATTTATGGACGAATTTTCCGGTTATAATCAGATCAAAATGGAACCCGAAGATATGGAAATACCATATTCATTACACCCTGGGGAACATTCTATTATAGAGTGATGCCTTTCAATTTAAAGAATGTTGGTGTAACGTACCAGAGAGCTATGACCACTCTTTTTCATGATATGATGCATAAAGAGATTGAAGTTTATGTTGATGATATGATTGCCAAGTCAAGTGATGAAGAAGAGCATGTTGAGCATTTGTTGAAGTTATTCCAGCGTTTGAGGAAGTACAAACTCCTCTTGAATCCCAATAAGTGTACTTTTGGTGTTCGTTCTAGTAAGTTGTTGGGCTTTATTGTCAGCGAGAAGGGTATTGAAGTTGATCCTGCTAAGGTCAAAGCAATACAAGAGAAGCCTGCGCCCAAAACTGAGAAGCAAGTCAGAGGTTTTCTCAGCCGCTTGAATTATATTTCAATATTTATATCGCATGTAATTGCCACATGTGCACCTATATTCAAGCTTCTTCAGAAAGATTAGTCTTATGATTGGGTCGAAGATTTCCAAAAAGCTTTTGACAGTATCAAAGAGTATCTGCTTGAGCCTCTGGTTCTGTCTCCACCTGTTAAAGGAAGACCTTTGATCATGTATTTGACCGTGCTTGATGAAAGTAAGGGTTGTGTTCTTGATCAGGAAGATGAAACTTCAAAGAAAGAGTATGCAATTTACTACCTCAGTAAGACATTCACTGACTGTGAGGCTCGACATTCTATGCTTAAAAAGACTTGTTGCATATTGGCTTGGGCTGCTAAGCGTCTGCGCCAGTATATGCTTGTTGGTTCTATGTGTTGGCAGCAATTTTGGTAAAACCTAGAGTGTTCACAAGTTGTCACAAGTCTTGTCTTGACATGAGATAACATGTTCCTGCAGGGTGTTTAAAATGTGGTTGTGCAGGATTTTACTGAGATGTCAGACCCGATGTCATGACATCTGTATACAGAACATTCAGTATGAATGGTATGTATTGTGTGATTGCGCTTTTTATGCTAATCTCTGTGTGATTGTTGTGTTGATTGAACGCGCCATTCAATCAGTAATTAAAACTAGATTGACTTATTTTCCAATGAGATATTATCAGCTGTCATGAGAAGATATGAATGGAAAATAGTTTTAGGGTTTTTTGATGTCCAAGCCCATCCAAACACTTCTATAAAAAGGGCATGGAATACCTTGTTTTAACACACAAGAAATAACAAACGAAATATTAAGAGAGAATAAGGGTTTTAGTCTTGTGCGGTCGTGTGTATTGTAAGCCATTCTTCATCCATAGATGATTGAATTGGACTGAATTTTGAGTTGTAATTTGGCCACTCTAAGCTTTGAAGCATGAGTGTGTGTTTACTTGGTTGAAGCTTTGAAGTAAGATCAAGTATGTGTTCTTGAAGAATGTCTTCTTTTCATTGTAATATTTGTTTTTACATCACTGTTGTGATTGAGGGGGAGTGAGTAGGATCTCATATCTAAGACACACGGGTAGAGATTAGGTGAAAAGACTGTAACTTGAAGTTGTTTACTGAGAGTCTTTGAACTAATTCTGTTTAGTGGATTTCTGTTCTGGCTCGGTAGTCCCTAGACGTAAGTGAGTTTGCACCGAACTGGGTTAACAATTGCTTGTGTCACTTGTATTACTATTCTTTATCTTTTATCCTGTTTATATTGTTCAGATATTAATGTCGTGACATTACCTTCGACATCTCATATCTGATACCAGAATTTCAGTTGGTATTAGAGCAGGCATCCTGCTCTGGTTCTGGGTGAGATCTAGGGATGTTACTTTCTGGTACTATGGATAGAGATGGAGGGTTTGTTCACAGACCACCTATTCTGGATGGATCCAACTATGACTACTGGAAACCTCGAATGGTAGCCTTCCTGAAATATTTGGATAATAAGGCTTGGAAGGTTGTTTGAACAGGCTGGGAACATCCAGACATTACTAAGGAAGGAGAAATTACAACTGATATGAAGGTTGAGGAACAATGGACCAAGGAGGAGGATGATCTATCCCATGGAAACTCTAAAGAATTGAATTCTATATTCAATGGGGTTGATAAGAACATCTTCAGATTGGTGAACAACTGCGAGGTGGCTAAAGATGCTTGGAATATTCTCAAAACCACTCCTGAAGGCACCTATAGAGTGAAGATGTCTAGATTGCAGCTGCTCACTACCAAGTTTGAAAATTTGAGTATGAAAGAAGATGGGGTTCTGATGAAGACTCAAGTGATGATGAAGTAACCTTTGATGAGTTAGTCACTACCTACAGAAAGTTGTGTCACAGAAGTGAAGAAGTGTGTCAACAAGTGGAAAGTCAGAAGAAAGTGATAACACAACTAGAGAATGAGAAGACAGAACACTTGGAAACCATCTCTAAGTTGAAGATTGAAGCAGTGTTCTTGAACTCCAAACTGGATGAAATGACAAAGTATGTCAGAATGCTAAACAATGGATCTGACACCTTAGACAAAATTCTTCAGACTGGAAAAATGGCAGGAGACAAGTCTGGCCTTGGGTTCAATGAATCCAAACCTGAGTGTAGTCACACTGGTAATAAGCCAAAGATGTCACATCATGTGTCATAACATCATAAGGGAAGACAACATAAAGGAAAACCCCAAAGATGGAGATGTCATTACTGTGGAAAATTTGGCCACATGAAACCATTCTGCTATAAGTTGTATGGCTATCCTAGTCCTTCTCATCATCAACCTAGACCCAAACATCACATCCCTGTCAACAGAAAACAATGGGTTCCTAGGAATGGTGTTACTAACGTGATAGCTAACACTTCCTTCAGAGTTTCAGCCAAAGAAGACTAATATTTTGACAGCGGATGCTCCAGACACATGACTGGAAGAAAAAACCTGCTAATTGATCTTCATCCTCATGCCACCAGCTATGTAACCTTTGGTGATGGAGCAAAGGGTGAAATCAAGGGGATTGGAAAGCTAAACTGCCCTGGAGTCCCTAACCTTGACAATGTCATACTTGTTAAAGGACTGGCTGCAAACCTAATCAGCATCAGTCTACTTAGTGACCAAGGTCTAAATGTAAACTTCACAAAAACTGAATGTCTGATTACTAATAAAGAAAATGTAGTGATCATGAAAGGAGTCAGGTCTAAGGAAAACTGTTATATGTGGAGTTCTCAAGAAACTGGTTATTCATCAATGTGTACTCTAGCCAAAGAAGAAGAAGTGAAGATATGGCATCAAAAATTGGGCCATCTGCATCTTAAAGGAATGAAGAGGATTATATCTATTGAAGCTGTCAGAGGAATCCCAAACTTAAAGATTGATGAAGGAAGAGTTTGTGAGGAGTGTCAGATTGGAAAAGAGACAAAGATGTCACATCAGAAGCTCAGACATGACACCACTTCCAGAGTGCTAAAACTTCTCCACATGGACTTGATGGGACCTATGCAAGTGGAAAGTCTTGGTGGGAAAAAAGTATGCTTATGTGGTGGTGGATGACTTCTCCAGATACACCTGGGTCAATTTTATAAGGGAAAAATCTGATGTATTTGAGGTATTCAAAGATCTTTGGCTAAGACTTCAAAGAGAAAAAGAAAGTCAGGTTATAAGAATCAGAAGTGATCATGGGAAAGAATTTGAGAATAGCAAATTTGTTGGATTCTGTGCATCTGAAGGAATTAGTCATGTGTTCTCATATCCCATTACCCCTAAGGAAAATGGTGTGGTAGAAAGGAAAAACAGAACTCTCCAAGAATCTACCAGAGCTATGATTCATGCTAAGAAATTGCCCTACCACTTCTGGGCTGAAGCTATGAACAAAACCTGCTATGTTCACAACAGAGTAACCTTGAAGAAAGGGACTCCTACTACTTTATATGAAGTAGGGAAAGGAAGAAGACCTACTGTCAAATGCTTCCATGTGTTTGGTAGCAAATGTTATATCTTGACTGATCGTGAACAAAGAAGGAAGATGGATCCCAAGAGTGATGAAGGAATATTTTTGGGCTACTCAACAAACAGCAGAGCATTTAGAGTCTTTAATTCCAGAACAAAAGTAATGATGGAATCTATCAATGTTGTGGTTGATGATCAACAGACTAATGTCACAGACAATGTTGAGACATCTCAAAATGATGCCGCAACTGATTTCCCAGACAAAAGTAATAAGAGTGAACTCACTCAAGCTGAACCTGAAGCTGACAAAATTAATAAGGGACCATCTATTAGAAATCAGAAGGATCATCCTAAAGATCTCATTATAGGAGACCCAAACAAAGGGGTCAAAACTAGATCAAGGGAAGTGATCTCACATGGCTGTTTTGTGTCCAAGATTGAGCCTAGGAATGTCAAGGAAGCCTTGACTAATGAATTCTGGATCAATGCCATACAGGAAGAGTTAGGCCAATTTAAGAGAAATGATGTATGGGAACTGGTTTCAAGACCTGAAGGAATAAATGTTATTGGAACAAAGTGGGTTTACAAGAATAAATCTGATGAACAAGGGGTGGTTACTAAAAATAAAGAAAGATTAGTAGCACAAGGATACACTCAAGTTGAAGGAGTTGATTTTGATGAAACATTTTCCCCTATAGCTCGCCTTGAGTCCATTAGACTATTGCTTGGAGTGGCATGTATTCTGAAGTTTAAACTATTCCAAATGGATGTAAAAAGTGCCTTCCTGAATGTTTACTTAAATGAGGAAATGTATGTTGAACAACCTAAAGGGTTTATAGATCCAAATCTTCCAAAGCATGTGTATAAGTTGAGGAAAGACCTCTATGGTTTGAAACAAGCTCCTAGGGCTTGGTATGATAGACTCGCAGTGTTTCTCAATAACAATGGATATAGGAAGGGAGGCATTGACAAGACCTTATTTATTAAGAATGAAGGAGGAAAACTCATGGTGGCTCAAATATATGTGGATGATATTGTGTTTGGTGGGATGTCAGATCTGATGGTCGAACATTTTGTTAAATAAATGTAGTCTGAATTTGAAATGAGCCTTGTTGGAGAGTTGACCTATTTTCTTGGACTACAAGTCAAGCAGATGGAAGATTCGATCTTTCTATCTCAAAGCAAATATACCAAAAACATTGTTAAGAAGTTTGGCATGGAGAACGCAGGTCATAAAAGGACACTTGCTCCTACTCATCTGGAAGTCTCTAAAGATGAAAATGGTGTCAGTGTAGATCAAAGTGTCTACAGAAGCATGATAGGGAGTCTGCTATATCTCACAGCAAGGAGACTTGACATTGCTTTTGCTGTAGGTGTTTGTGCTAGATATCAAGCTTAACCAAAAGTCAATCACATAAACCAAGTGAAAAGGATACTAAAATATGTCAATGGCACCAGTGACTATCGGATGTTGTACACTCATGGATCTGGATCTATGCTGACTGGATACTGTGATGCTGATTGAGCTGGAAGTGCTGATGATAGGAAAAGCACATCAGGAGGATGATTCTTCTTAAGGAACAACTTAATATCATGGTTTAGCAAGAAACAAAATTATGTGTCTCTGTCCACTATTAAAGATGATGACTGAATATAATGTCACACAAGATGTCATGACATTGTACTGCGACAACCTGAGTGCTATAAATATTTCTAAGAATCCTATTCAGCACAGCAGGAAAAAACATATTGATATTCGTCATCATTTTATTAGAGAACTAGTGGAAGATAAAATAATAGCCCTGGAGCATGTTGCTACTGAAATGTAGTTAGCTGATATATTTACAAAGGATATGGATGCTAATCAATTTGAATGTCTAAGAGGGAAATTAGGGATTTGTATCCATAAGAATTTGTAGCAATTAATTTGGAGTGGAAAAGGTAATAAAAATATTGTCTTCCCACTTAAAATAAAGTGCCCCATTTTTGGTAAATCATCACCTAGTATTGGAACTTCCATCTATTTCCCTTTCACAAGCAACCTCTACTCAAACATTTCCACCTTCCTTCAACCTCATCAACCTTCTCTGCTAGGGCAACAGAAACCTTTCCACAAGAACAACAAGATGTCACAACATCCTTCACCATCTGGTTCTAAATCTACCGAACCTGCGCACAAAGATAGAACGCCCTCTATGGACTTTCTTAATGAAGATATTTTGGACGTGATTCCCCTGTCTGTCATTCCATGCGACGCTCCTAGTTCATCCTCCACTGCATGCCCTACTCAAGGTAACAGTTCCAATATCCCCTCCAGCTCTACTTATACTCCTAGTTCTAAGGACAACATGCATCATACTGATCATGTTATAAGGAACCTTGTCACGAGAATCCTCAATAAAGGACACTTTGTAAAGGGAGTTTCTACCCCTCTATCAAGGAGGGACCCCTCTCCTGAGGTTGGACCTCACAATGAGAAGGAGGATGGTTCCTTTAGGTCTGAAAAAGATATAGCTGCTGAAGGATTATGCTCTTTAGGGCAAACTTTGTCTAGTAAGAAATCTTTGGCATCACCTACTGCCAATGCTTCACAGTCTAAGAAGCATGATTCTACAAAGAAGGTGATTGACCTAGAAGATGAGAGTTCAGATGATGAAGATGATAGCTTGCTTCATCACTTGAAACCTAGTGTGGCTAAGAGGATGAAGACCAGAAAGGGTAGCTCTGTGGATGAAATGATGATAGCCAAAACTGCTAAGAAGGCTACTACTGTAGGCCCCTCAAAGTCTTGGAGCAAAGTGGAGGTGAAGAAGAGAAAAGTAAGAGAAAGTTATGACTCAGATGAAGATGTTGAAGAAAATGTCCCTGACATCTCTCCTGTCAAGAGGACAATTGTTAGGAAATCCCTTGCAAAAGTTGTTGTTGTACACTTGGATAATATTTCCTTCCATCTTGAAGATGGAGCATCAAAATGGAAGTTTGTAATCAAAAGACGGGTGGCTATGGAGAGAGAACTGGGCAAGGATGTTATGGAGGTCAAAGAGGTCATGGACCTTATTAAAATTGTTGGATTAATGAAAACTATTGATGGGTTAACTCAGTGTTATGAAGGACTGGTGAAAGAGTTTGTGGTAAACATCCATGAGGACATTGCTGATAAAAACAACAAAGAGTCTCTTAAAGTGTTTATAAGAGGGAAGTGTATCACTTTTTCTCCAACTGTGATTAATAAGTTTCTAGGAAGAGGAACATAAGGTGCTTGTGAACTGGAAGCCACAGACAATGAGGTCTGTAGGGAAATAACTACAAGACAAGTCAAGGAGTGGCCTAGCAAGAAGCATCTCCCTACTGGAAAGCTAACTGTGAAATATGATATTTTGCACAAGATAGGGTCAACAAACTGGGTGCCAACAAATCACATCTCTACAATCTCAAATGCCCTTGGAAGGTTCATATTTGTTGTTGGAACCAAGCTGAAATTTGATTATGGTAGATTCATGTTTGAACAAATTGTCAAACATGCTTCTACAAATGTAGTGAAGCTGCCCATAGCTTTTCCCCCAATTATTTGTGGGATTATCCTGAGCCAACAACCTGGAATTCTGAGCACAAATGATCTTCCTAGTAGAAGAAAACCTCCTCTATCAATTCATTACAAATTGTTTGAAGGCAGTCATGTCAATGACATTGTCATGACATCTGCTTTGAAGAAGACAGCCTCAAAAGGTGGTATGATTGCTGAACTGAAAGAAACTTGTAAGGAATTGGATACTGGGATAAGGGTAGCTAAAGCCAGGAAAGAAGCTTTGGAGGATCTAATTGTAAGCTTGGAGCAAGCTGATAGAGATAATGTTGGACATGCCAAGGAAACAGAAGCCCAAACCTCTAGTGAGAGGTCTGAATCTAAAGATGAATCAAGTGGAAGTTCTGGTTCTGAAGCTGATGAAGATGCAAGCTCCTCTGACTAGTTTTGTTGAAGTTGTCCCCCATTGTTTTGATGGTGTGCTGGTCTGGATGTTCTAGTGGTGGTTCTTTTGGCAGTCATGTTCTGATGCCTTGTTATAATTTTCTGGTTTTGTTTGTGATTTCTGGATTTTTTATCTCAGCTTGTTAAGCTGTGTATGTTTGTGGTACTGTAACACCTAACAATATGCTTTGACATTCTGTGTGAGATTTTGTTTGACTAATAGACATTTATTTTGTCTCGTTGGTCTATTTGGTCTCTTTTGGCTAAAAAGGGGGGAGAAGTAGCTAAATGAGTTGTAGCTAAAGTAGTTATGCTATAAAAAGATGACAGATGATGTTGAAGATGATGTATGTTTGAGATAATCTATTTAGTACAGGTGATGTCAGATGAGGAGGTGTATGTTACAGGTGATGTTGAAGGTGATATTGAAGGTGTTGTCTGTGTTGAACAGACTGAGGGGGAGAAGGAGCACAAGCGCATGTGTGTTTAATATATGTTTACTAGTTGCTATTTTAGCTAGTAATGTGTGTTTTAATACTTCCGCTGCTAAACAACTGATGTGATAACTTTTCTGTGAACAAATGGTCTGATGTATGTTTTAGCCAAAATTTGCCAAAAGGGGAGTTTGTTGGTTCTATGTGTTGGCCGCAATTTTGGTAAAACCTAGAGTGTTCACAAGTTGTCACAAGTGTTGTCTTGACATGAGATAACATGTCCCTATAGGGTGTTTAAAATGTGGTTGTGCAGGATTCTACTGAGATGTCAGACCCGATGTCATGATATCTGTATACAGAACATTCAGTATGAATGGTATGTATTGTGTGATTGCGCTTTTTATGCTAATCACTGTGTGATTGTTGTGTTGATTGAATGTGCCATTCAATCAGTAATTAAAACCAGATTGACTTATTTTCCAACAAGATATTATCAGCTGTCATGAGAATATATGAATGGAAAATAGTTTTAGGGTTTTGTGATGTCCAAGCCCAGTCAAACACTTCTATAAAAAGGGCATGGAATACCTGGTTTTAACACACAAGAAATAACGAACGAAATATTGAGAGAGAATAAGGGTTTTAGTCTTGTGTGTTCGTGTGTATTGTGAGCCATTCATTCATTCATAGATGATTGAATTGGACTGACTTTTGAGTTGTAATTTGTCCATTCTAAGCTTTGAAGCATGAGTGTGTGTTTACTTGGTTGAAGCTTTGAAGCAAGATCAAGTATGTGTTCTTGAAGAGTGTCTTCTTTTCATTGTAATATTTGTTTTTACATCACTGCTGTGATTGAGGGGGAGTGAGTAGGATCTTATATCTAAGAGTTCTTAGATAGAAGTCACACAGGTAGAGATTAGGTGAAGAGACTGTAACTTGAAGTTGTTTACTGAGAGTCTTTGAACTAATTCTGTTTAGTGGATTTCCTTCCTGGCGTGGTATCCCCTAGACGTAGGTGAGTTTGCACCGAACTGGGTTAACAATTGCTTGTGACACTTGTATTACTGTTCTTTATCTTTTATCCTGTTTATATTATTCAGATATTAGTGTCGTGACATTACCGTCGACATCTCATATCTGATACCAGAATTTCAATGTTGAATCATACTATTTGGTTGATATCCAAAATGGATCCAATCAGGTATATTTTTGAGAAGCCTGCTTTAACTGGGAGGATCGCTCGTTCGCAGATGTTGTTATCTGAGTATGATATTGGATACTGATCTCAAAAAGCTATCTAAGGTAGTGTCTTGGCTATCAGTCAGTGCAATATGATTTTCCTGACCGAGAAATCTTGTACCTAAAAATGAAAGATTACGATGAACCATTGCTTGAAGAAGGGCCAGAACATGGTTCCCATTGGGGCATGGAATTTGATGGAGTCGTTAACCAATATGGTATTCTAAGACCCTAATTTCTGACCCTAAGATCCCTCATGGCATCATATCATTGCTCATTTGCATTTTCCTCAAGGATCATAGCATCTTGGCTCCTTACCCTTGGGTGGGACTTGTGTGAGTTGGTTTGAGACCACCAAGAATGCTTGAATTGTATATTATTGATTTTCTTATCTTGTTTACTAACCAAAAGCACAAAACTATGTCACTAACTGTCACAGCCTAAAAAATATAGTATGCGAAAAAACAACCGGCGAGAAAGAAATGACAGAAGAGTCGCCACCGTGCGTTATTTATCCCAAAGGAGGGAAAGGAAACGCTCGAAGTAAACCTGGAGAAAGGAAAGCACAAGACAAGGTCTCACAACCAAATCTTGGGTTCGGGAGTCGATTATGCGAAGGGAAGGTATTAGCACCCCTACGCATCCGTAGTACTCTACGGGATCCACTCTTGTTGTTCTTGTCTAAAGGGTGTGTATTTATCTAATGTACTATTTACTAAAAGAAAGGGTCAAAGAAAATGACTCGCACGGATGTCGCATCCACTGCATACGTATCTCATCTGAATATGAGAATCAGAGTCTTCATAGCTCGGCTACCTATGGGTTAAGGATAAGTGTGCTCGCTAAGACATCGCGTCTTATGCCTACGTATCTCATCTAGAATGAGAATCAGAGCAAAACGTAGTTCAACTAACTATGGGATTAAGGGTCTCGATTGCAACTAGGGCAAGAGAAAGGGAATGTCTCGATCGTAACGAGGGCGAGAGAAAAGAATCGCAACGAGGGCGAAAACAAACAAAGATTAGTTGTTAGTTGTCAGTCAAACTCGGCAAGACATCACATCTTGTCCCTACGTATCTCATCTGAACATGAGAATCAGAGTTGCCGTAGTTCGGCTACATAGGGGTTGCCATCTGAACATGGACTTACAAAGGAAGACACCAGTTGTGTCAAAGGAGAGTGGGCAATCTGTTCACATCCTAGCAGTAGGTGTCGCAGCTCGCTGAATCGAGTCTTAGGCAGTTAGCTCTTTGCAATAGGACGGATTGACATGCCACAGGATCAGACACACACGGAAGGTCTAAAAATGGGGAAGCTCTGCTCTAGAGTTGTCATGCAATGTACTTGAGTGTTTAGGATTTACAAATGGGAACATCTACCTAATGTTAGCATGCAAGAGAATGAGGGAATTCTACTTATGTTATCATACAAAGAATGAGGGAATCCTACCTATGTTATCATACAAAAGAATATGGGAATCCTACCTATGTTATCATACAAAGGGTTCTATCTAATGGGTGCTACCTAAACGGAACAAGAATCGACGAATGGAGCAAGGAGAGGTGCTAGGGATAAGGGTAGATGGCGAAGCATGAAGCAATCGACTTACAAGGTTGACGGCGATGCATAAAGCAATCGACTTACAAGGTTGATGGTGATGCATAAAGCAATCGACTTACAAGGTTGATGGCGATGCATAAAGTAATCGACTTACAAGGTTGATGGCGATGCATAAAGCAATCGACTTACAAGGTTGATGGCGATGCATAAAGCAATCGACTTACAAGGTAAATGGATGAATACGTGCTGGTTCTGTTATGTTTTGAAAATGATTACTCGACGTTGAATCGAGGTTTTGATTATGAAATGGTTATCGGATGTTCATTTTATTTCTTGTATTAATAGATGAATAAATAATGAGAGAAATAAACATTATACAATTCATGGGAGAGGGATACATTTGCAACGAATGGGGATTGTACATGGCAATCAAACAATAATAATATATGCCTCATACACCATACAAGTAGGCCACAATTAATCAAACAAGTAAGATATAAAAAAGTATATAATCAAATCAAATAATCAAAGAATGAAATAATGAAGCATTAAACAATGTATGAGAAGTATAAACATATTAAACAATCAAACAATAAAGACATGGATGAAAGAAACAAGTATAAAAAATATCAGATGAATAAGACAAGTGAAATTATGCACACAAAGAATCAATGAATAATTTAATCGGGAAATGATGCAAGGATCAAATAAAATCAAGATGAAAGGCCTCTAATATGTGGCACATGAGATGAACAAGGGAGGATCAAAAGATCTCTTCAATTGCCCTAAGCAATCCCTATGTCAAACATCAATCATAGAAAAGTCAACCGAAAAGTCAAGTCAACTTAAAAAAATATCAAATAAATAGTAAATTAATTCAATAAATTATGAAAAAGTAAATTAAAAGAGGTAGGGTCAGGACATCATCATCCGCCAAAAAGATTTTAAAAATAATGAAAATTAGTGTATACATTAATTGAAATAAAATAGAAGTCAAATGAAAAGTCAACCAAGCAAACTAGGTCAAAAATAAATCCAAAATAAATTGAAAATGGTAAATAAAATTCCACTAAAAGGTCAGGTTGACCATGAGACATTGGTAAACTCTCATCCCAAAAGTCGGAATCTAAAAATAACTTTAAGTCATGAAAATAAATTAAATGAAAAAAAGAGTTTTAAAATGAACCATTTGAAATAAATAATTGAAATAAAATATTAACATTAAATAGAATATAAAAATAAAAATTAAATAAATTAAATAAAACATTCAAGAATGTAAAAAATATTTTTTGGTATTTTTATGAATAAATAGAATATTTTTATTAATTAAAATGAAAACATAAATCAAATGTGGGATTAAGAAGAAAAATGAATGAAATGGTGATGGTCTTGTTTGGGGTGGTGCGAAAAGCAGCATGTTAAACCCGGCCCATGAAGAATTCCAACGTTACAACAGAAAAAATAAAAATAAAGGTACATGCATTCTTATTAAAACAGCATGTCCAGCATGATAATTGGTCATGGTGACTTCCTTAAGTCACTAAACGACAAAGAGGCATGGACGGGCAAGATTGCATAGCGAACGCATGATCCGAGGGCCCACAACGCGACACATCCACCTTTTCATGCAGTAAAGAAACCTAAGGCCATGCAACTAAAGAAAATACGTGAAACGCGGCCAACATCCTTCCATTTTCCAACTAACATAACTTATCCTATAGGGCTCCAAATCTAATGATGTAAAAAGCAAAACTCAAGTACAAAATGAGAGGAACAACATGGTATTTTATTTTATGCAAAATGATGACTCTAGCATGAAGAAAAATGAACAACAAGGCAAGCATATGAACATGGATATGAGTGAAAATTCAAAGTTGCAAAACTCCAATTTAAAGCAATGCCTCATGGTGAGGGCATCATAAACAAGTATGGTATATTGCTAACATAGGAAAATAACATGAAACAAGCATGGTATGGCATGGAAAAAAAACAGTAGCAAGCATAGTGAGCATGAAATGAAAGTAATAAACAAGCATGAAATGAAATGAACAAGACCATGGAAGAGAATGGACTAGAGCTTACCTAGTGGATGCAAGGTCCACTGCCCCTTGAAGATGGAAGGATGGAATGAAAATGAGATGCTTGTGCTTTGAGAACTTTTGGAACTTGTGAAAATGGAAGGGAATGCAACTTGGCCTTTTTCCTCTTGCCTTGCCTAGCTCGAAATACAGCAGCCTCTATCTCAGATTAAGGTTTTATGATGTTTATATATGTTGGATTAAAGTGCTCAATGGGCTTGCAATGCTTGTTTTTTATTATGTGCAAAATATGCAAAAATGAGGTGTGAAAAGAAATGGCTAAATGTGGCAAAACATAAGTGAATGAACCAAAAGCAAATGGCCAAATGAGGTAAAAGATGTGTTGGTCGTTTTTGTGGTTAAACTTGGTTTTTCTAGTGCAGCACAAAAATGGCCCAATAGGGTGACTTTAAGACCTTGTATCTTGATGAATACATGTCCAAATGGCAAGGCAATGCAAACAGTAGAAAGAGGGCATGGAACTTAACATTTTTCATGTTGAACACATCTTGAAATGGTGAGTGGAAAGGGGTGGAAAATGGCCATAAAGTTCAGGTTTCATGGCTGCAAAATGGTTGGGCCAGTTTGGCCTAAATGTTGTCAAAAAAATTCAGCCTATGATACCAACTTTAGATGAGTGTCTCTTTCAAACCAATGATCCAAATGGCAAGGAAATGCAAATAGTAGAAAGAGGGCATGGAACTTAACATTTTTCATGTTGAACACATCTTGAAATGGTGAGTGGAAAGGGGTGGAAAATGGCCATAAAGTTCAGGTTTCATGGCTGCAAAATGGTTGGGCCAGTTTGGCCTAAATGCTATCAAAAAAATTCAGCCTATGATACCAACTTTAGATGAGTGTATCTTCCAAACCAATGATCCCAATGACAAGGCAATGCAAATAGTAGAAAGAGGGCATGGAACTTAACATTTTTCATGTTGAACACATCTTGAAATGGTGAGTGGAAAGGGGTGGAAAATGGCCATAAATTTCAGGTTTCATGGCTGCAAAATGGTTGGGCCAGTTTGGCCTAAATGCTTTCAAAAAAAATTCAGCCTATGATACCAACTTTAGATGAGTGTATCTTCCAAACCAATGATCCAAATGGGGTGGTTCAAAAAAGGTGTATATTTTGATTACCTTTGATAAACACCATAACAATAGAAAACGATAGATTGACACTTGGTCTCTGTGGATTCGACAATCTTTTATATTACTCTGACGCGTTCGTATACTTGCGAAAGCACGCATCAAGTTTTTGGCGCCGTTGCCGGGGACCAATTTCATCAAAGTTCATACCCTATTATTATATCGTTTAGACTTAAGTTATTTACCACCGGTCAATGCGAAGAACTCGCAGCACCGAAAGCTTAGTTACCCTCTAGCGGAACCTGAACGTTATGCTCGCGCACGTTTATTCTTCCATAGAATTAGGAGAGCTATGGCCGAAGATCAAAACCAAAGACCTCTTAAAGACTTCGCCCAACCATCTAACGAAGAACCTAGTTCTAGTATAGTAAACCCAACCATCCCAACCAATAATTTCGAACTTAAACCCTCCCTATTGCAACTAGTGCAACAGAGACAATTCGCATGTCTCGCTACTGAGAACCCAAACCAACATTTAAAAATATTTCTCCAATTAGCAGACACTTTTAAAACCAATGGAGCTTCTTCTGAGGCAATCCGTTTAAGATTATTCCCTTTTTTTCTCAGAGATAAAGCCCTATCATGGTTAGATTCCCTTCCACCCAATTCCATTACGACTTGGGATAACCTTAGAAGAGTATTCCTTGCTAGATACTTTCCCCCGAGTAAGACCTCCGTTCTTCGAAACCACATAACTAGATTTACCTAAAACCAAGGAGAATCGTTGTTCGAAGCTTGGGAGAGATATAAAGAGTTGTTAAGAGCATGCCCACATCATGGTTTAGAAAATTGGTTAATCATTCAAACCTTCTATAATGGACTTCACTATAACACTGAGATGACCATCGACGTTGCCGCAGGCGGCGCGCTGATGAACAAACCCTATCCTAAAGCTAGTGCCCTCATCGAAGATATGGCTCAAAACCATCAATCATGAGGAGTCGAACGAGCGACAGTTGAGAAGAAGGAAGCCCAAGGAGTAGTGCATGTACTAAGCTCTATAGACATGATGCAAGCTAAAATGGACGCATTAGCCCTTAAAGTCGAGCATATGTGCATAAACCCGAATACTGCAGCTGCAGTTTTTTTGGATTGTGAGATATGTGGAACCAAAGGACACCAATCTACAGAATGCAGTCTACTAAAAGAAACCCACTCTGAGCAAGTGAACTACACCCATGGGAATCCATATTCTAATACCTATAACCCTGGATGGAGGAATCACCTGAACTTCTCCTATAAGAACAATAACCCTATCCAAAATAATGCGCCTCCGAGACAAACTAGCTATCAAGCCCCAAGACCAAATCAACCTATGCAACCTGTACCACCAAAGCCGAGCCTTGAGAAAATTATGGAAAATTTTATCACTGCTCAAACCCAACAAAACAAAGAGTTCATGAACCAAAACATTCACGTTAATGAACTAATTACCCAGTTAGGAACCAAGGTTGACCAAATAGTTACTCATACTAAGATGCTTGAAACCCAGATCTCTCAGGTAGCTTTAAACCAAGCCCCTCAAACCACACCTGGAGGACAGTTCCCTGGAAAACCCCAACAAAATCCGAGAGGGCAAGCCAATACCATTACCCTACGATGTGGGAACGCTTATGATGAGCCACCAAACCCGATATTGAGCGAACCTGAAACTTCTAAGGAATATACCAAACCCATGGACGAAGTAAAGGAACCAGTGGAATCTGAAAAACATGAAGGTCAAGAAAAAGGAGAAAAACCTAAAGATAAAACTTATGTACCGCCCCCTCCATATAAACCACCTATACCATATCCGCAAAGACTCAAACAAACCCAGATCAATAACCAATATCAAAAATTTATTAAAGTTATAGAGAAACTTCACGTAGAAATCCCTTTCACAGAAGCCATCACCCAAATACCTTCTTACGCAAAGTTTCTCAAAGACATCCTTACCAACAAACGTAGAATTAACGATCTGAACCCACTGGAATGCAATGCTATTTCCGAGAATAAGCTAGCCAAAAAAGATAAAGATCCTGGAAATTTCTTCATTCCTTGTCTTTTGGGTAGTCATGTCATCGAAAAAGCTTTTCTAGACTTAAGAGCTAGTTTGAGCTTAATGCCTTTAGCGGTTTGTGAGAGGTTAAACTTAGGAGAATTACAACCTACTAAGATGTCACTTCAGTTAGCCGATAGATCTGTTAAGTATCCGATAGGCATTTTAGAAGATGTCCCTGTTAAGATAGGTCAACTATTTATCCCTACTGATTTCGTTGTCATGAACATCAAAGAGGACAATGATATACCAATCCTTCTAGGTAGACCATTCTGATCAACTGCATGAGCCATAATAGATGTCAAGAGAGGAAAGTTGACCTTTGAGGTAGGTGACGAGAAAATAGAATTTATACTTTCGAAATTTCTTATGGCAGCTGTGATGGGAGACGCATGTTATGCCTTAGATATCATTGATAAATGTGTTAGGGAATTAGGACAAGAAGAAATCATAAAAACAATTAAGTTACCATCAACTCTCATATTAGAAGATGATGACTTTAAGAAACCCTACATTGATGATAACCTTTACGAATGTTTATCCCTTACCCCAGATCCTATGCCATGCCCTAAGAAACCAACCTTAGAACTTAAGGAACTGCCTAAGAATCTAAGATATGAGTTCCTCGATGAAGAGATGAACCGTCCAGTTATAGTCAGTGCTACCTTGAGCCAAGAAGAAATGAACCAACTTTTAGACGTTTTACGAAGATATCACTTAGCCTTAGGATATAATATCTCTGACCTGAAAGGTATAAGCCCATCCGTATGCATGCATCAGATTTCGCTCGAAGAAGATTCAAAACCCTCCAGAGAACATCAGAGAAGGATAAACCCTATAATGAGTGATGTTGTTAAAAAGGAAGTTCTTAAGTTACTTGAGGTAGGTATAATCTACCAGATCTCGGATAGTAAGTAGGTGAGCCCTGTGCATGTAGTACCTAAAATGGGAGGCATCACAGTCGTGCAAAACGATAAAGGCGAACAGGTAGCAAAACGGTTATAAGCAGGACGGTGGATGTGTATAGATTATAAAAAGTTAAATAAAGCAACCAGGAAGGATCATTTCCCATTACCATTTATAGACCAGATGTTGGAGCGTCTAGCCAGACACTCTTACTTCTTCTACCTAGATGGATACTCTGGATTCTTTCAAATACCTATCCACCCCGAAGATCAAGAAAAAACTACCTTTACATGCCCTTATGGAACTTTGGCCTACAGACGAATGTCATTCGACCTTTGTAATGCCCCAACTACTTTCCAACGTTGCACAATGTCAATCTTTGCAGATTACCTAGATGGTATCATGGAAGTGTTTATGGATGATTTCTCGGTTTGCAGATTTGATTTCCACAGTTGTCTTGCTAACCTTGAGAAAATCCTGGAGAGATCCGTGGAGGTGAACCTTGTGCTAAACTGGGAAAAGTGTCATTTCATGGTGACCAAAGGAATTGTTTTAGGACATATAGTCTCCGAAAAAGGTATAGAGGTAGATAGAGCTAAAATAGAAGTAATAGAGAACCTAAAACCCCCTAAAACTATCAGAGAAGTCCGAAGTTTTCTTGGACATGCTGGATTCTACCGGCCTTTTATCAAGGACTTCTCCAAAATAACTAAACCTTTAATTGGACTTTTAATGAAAGATGCTAAATTCATTTTCGATGGAAAATGTAATGACGCATTTAATCTTTTAAAGCAAGCATTAGTATCAGCACCCATTATGAAACCACCTGATTGGTCAGAACCTTTTGAGATAATGTGCGATGCTAGTAATTATGCGGTTGGAGCCGTTCTAGGACAAAGGAAAGATAAAACATTACATGCCATTTATTATGCCAGTAGAACCCTAGATGCTGCCCAACTTAACTACGCAACAATTGAAAAAGAATTACTTGCTGTAGTTTTCGCTATAGGCAAATTTAGATCTTATCTAGTAGGAGCAAAAATTATAGTTTACACTGATCATCCTGCCATTCGTTACCTATTAAGCAAAAAAGATGCCTAGCTCAGGTTACTCCGATGGATTCTGTTACTACAAGAGTTTGATTTAGATATAAGAGATAAAAAAGGCACTGAAAATGTAGTAGCTGATCACCTTTCTAGGCTAGAACACCTAAAACCAGACTTAGTACCCAAAAACGATGATTTTGCCTATGATAGACTGATAGCTAGACTAGAAACCATTGAAGACGATAACCTAGGCACTCATGAGCACTTCCAAAATTCCTTAGCAGTAAGTAACGTACCATGGTATGCAAACTTTGTTAATTACCTAGCTGCTGATATCGTACCCCCTGATCTTGACTACCACCGCTAGAAGAAATTCTTCCACGATGTGAGAAACTTTTATTGGGACAAACCGCTCCTTTTCAAAAGGGGTAAAGATGGCATTTTTTGCCGTTGCGTTCCAGAAGAGGAGGTAAAAAGTATTATCGAGCATTGTCATTCAGCACCCTATGGTGGACATGCGAGCACCTCTAAGACATACGCCAAAATTCTTCAAGCTGGCCTATTCTGGCCTACCATATGGCGTGATGTCTATGCTTGCATCGTCAAATGTGACAGATGCCAACGCTCTGGAAACATTTCAAGGCATGACGAAATGCCTCTAAGAAACATTAAGGAAGTCGAACTCTTCGACGTATGGGGTATAGATTTCATGGGACCTTTCCCACCATCCTTAGGAAGCAGGTATATCTTAGTAGCTGTAGACTATGTATCTAAGTGGATTGAAGCCATAACTGCACCCACAAACGATACTAGGGTGGTAATTAAGTTGTTTAAAAACTATATATTCCCTAGATTTAGAACGCCCTGTTTAGTCATAAGCAATGGAGGATCACACTTCATATCGAGAATATTTGATAAACTTTTAAGAAAATATGGAGTTAGGCATAGAGTAGCAACACCATACCACCCACAGACTAGTGGCCAGGTAGAAGTATCCAATAGGGAGATAAAACAAATCCTAGAAAAAACTATTTCAATCTCTGGGAGAGACTGGTCTCAAAAGCTTCAAGAAGCACTATGGGCCTATAGAACCGCTCTCAAAACCCCTATAGGAACAACTTCCTACCAACTAGTCTATGGAAAATCCTGTCACTTACCTTTTGAATTAGAGCATAAGGCCTATTGGGCCATTAAAACTTTGAATTTAGACTACCTGACCGCCAGAGAAAAGCATATCCTTGACATTCATAAACTAGAAGAACTTAGGCAATCTGCCTACGAGAATACAAAAATATACAAAGAGAGAACAAAAGCCTGGCACGACAAAAGAATAGTAAAGAAAAACTTCAATATAGGCGACCCTGTTCTCCTTTTTAACTCTAGGTTACGACTCTTCCCTAGGAAGCTATGCTCAAGATGGACTGGCCCTTTTGAAGTATCCAAGATTCTGAGATCCGGAGCCGTAGAAATCAAGAACAAAACTTGTATTCCATTCATTGTAAATGGACAAAGACTGAAGCTCTACGAAGGAGAAGACATTCCAGCATACTACTCAAGCCACACTCTGATTGATCCACCGATTCCTACTACTACAGGTGTATAAATTATGATCGTCAAGCTAATGAAGTTAAACAAGCGCTGCGTGGGAGGCAACCCATGGTTTTTCATTTTACTTTTTCACATTTATTTAATTTTATTTTATTTTTATTTTCACCGAGACTAAATATTTGAATGGTTTGTATTTTCAGGATCCCTTTCCTAACTTTTACAAGATGCAGGATTTCGACGATATGCACGTAGCCTATAGAGATGATGCTCAGAGAGAGCGCTACATCGCTCTTTATCAGCGCCCTATGGCGCCCACACGTCATCCAGATCAGCACTGCATAGAGGCATTGGGCATTGAGCCGAGTATCCGATTTTTGAGCCACCGGCTCCATTGGGACGAGTTCGCTGATGACCTGAGTAACACCTACAGGAACTTGACATTGGAGTTCCTCAGTTCATTTGATTATGACCCATACTCTGGACCGGATGGGTATGCTTCTTTTAGACTCTTTAGTGTTGAGTACTCTTTCAGCCAAAAAGAGTTCGGTGACCTATTGGGTTTCCAGACCACTCCTGACGCTATCCCCGAGACACCTATGGGATACTTTCTGGGTAAGGAGGTGGAAAAGTTCTGGAGTGATATATCAAGTGGAGGAAGCCAGGATCCTTCAATGCAGTTGTCCCAGGCTATACATAACCCTGCCTTTAGATACTTTAAGATGATACTGGCACATTCCTTCCTAGGAAGACCGGATGCTGAGACATTACTGAGTGAAAAGGAGATCTTCCTACTATTTTGTGCATCCTAGTCTCGCCCAATAGCATGTGGGAACTTTCTGTTATGTGGCCTCAGCGGTGTTTCTAGATCGAACGAAGGAGTCATCCATGTAGGAGGGATCATCACACAGATTGCTATCGCTCTAGGTCTATCTCGCAAGTTGTTACATCTCCGGACCTACCGTGGGTACACTACCATGGATATCGACTTCTGTTTGACCAGAGGGTTGATGAGGAGAGCCTCCTTCCACCCATGTCAGTTCAGATTGCTAGTCGACAGCGAGGCGATTCATTATTTTACACTACCTGATCCTATGATGACTAGTGTGCATGATCCAGCAAACTGGAGTTATGCTCTGGAGTGCCAGGGAGAGACTATCGAGGAGCTGATATCACCACCTATTGCTGAGTATACGCCTACACCACCTTCTCCCAGGATCACTGTATTCTCAAACAATCTATCATTGCAGACCTCAGACATCCGCACCCAGATTGCAGAGTGTCGTAGAGAGATCGCAGAGCTTAGACAGGAGGTGGCTGACCTCACGCTACCGAGGCCGACTGCTTATACCAGGAGATCGCAGAGCTTAGGCAGGAGATAGCCATGCTCCGTGGATCTACTCAGGAAGACGAACCCCCTACTATATGAACTTACCATTTCATTTTATTTTATCTCTTTTTATGCTTATATTTCTCGCATTTACATAACTTATTTTATATCATAGCATTTGGGATATTTTATCAACTATGTCAGCACATTGATATTTCCATTTTTATATATATGTTTTATATTTGTTTATTTTATTTACATTTTTATTTTAGTTGTTTATTTATTTATTAGTCTAATGTTTTAAATTTTATTTTTAAAATTATGCAAGCCTCATGTTACTAGGAATTTACAAGACAAACGCTATCCGGACCCCCTAACCAAAAAGACAACGAGAAGCCCAAGCAAAAGGACCAAAATCTGGCCCAGCCGAATTTTGCCTTGTGGCGCCCGCCACAGCGTCTGTATAAGCTCGGGGCAGACTCCTTTTCTTCACCATTTTTACACCTTCAAACCCTCAAAACCCATTTTTTCACCTTGCAAAAACGTACTTGAACCCCACAAAAGCTCCCACCTTTCTCATCCTCACACCATACAAATCATTTTCCCGATTTCCATTTTCATTTTCATCTGTCAAATTTCATAAAAATCCAACCTTTTTACAAACCCATTCCATCTTCTTCACCATATTGCAAGAGCTACATAATGGAGTTCAATGGATTCATCCTTCGTCAAGGGAAACCGGGTGATAGGCAAAGGAAGAGTATCGAACGGTTGCAAAATCGGGAGATCCTCCTGACAAGGTATGTTGATGAAAATTGTCTCTACACTTTGGGTATCTACCATAGCATATTTTATTTATTAGACAATTTAGGTTTGCATAGTGTCTTTTCAAACAAAGAATCTACCTATGAGCGATTGACAATCGAATTTTTAAGTTCTTTAATCTATACTGTCAATCCTAACACTGCTAGCATAGTTGGTACTGTTCGATTTAGAATGTTTGCTGTTGAATATGAATTCAGTACCGACAAACTAGCAGGCTTGTTAGAAATCCCTCATGGGGACGGTGCTATTTGTAAGGCCCCTTTGGATTCAGATTGGTCAGTCGAGGTGTTTTCCTTCTAGCAGAGATTCTCAAACACTTCCATAAATTCTTTTGAAGGAATTCTTGCCTCGACTATCCATAACCCGACCATCAGAGTTTTCAAATATCTGTTGGCATGCACTATTTTTGGCCGGGAGAATCCAAATAAGGTCAATGCTAGAGAGCTTATATTTTTGCAAGAAAGCCTCACAACTAGAAGAATTAATTCGGTCCCGTTCATGCTCACACATATGGCTTTAACTTTAAATAAAGCGGGACCGATTATTTTTGGAGGATCGATTACGTCTATTGCTCGGGCGCTTAACCTGAACAATGAGATAGCTGTAACAACCCAATTTTAGTATTTATTTATTATACTATTATTACTATATTTTATTTTATTTATTTGGAGTGTTAATTAATTAATTGGTTGTTAGGTAGTATAATAATCGATTATATTAATTAATTTGGAGTGTTAATTAATTAATTGGTTGTTAGGTAGTATAATAATCGATTCTATTAATTAACTTGGTGGGTATATTGTGTTAGTTTAATTTAATTGAACTAATTAGAGATATTTAAATATTAGGTCTTGTTGGGCCTATTAATTAAATTAGAGGTATCATGCTTTAAGCCTAAATAGAATACTAGTATATAAAAGGGGAGGAGAGTGAGAATTAGGATTCATTTGATCATTTGAAGGCAATAGAGAAAGAGGAGAGAAAAAGTAAAGAGAAGAGCTAGGGTTTCCAGAAAATTGAAGAGGTAAGGGGGGAATCCTTATTATTATGGGTTAGTATGATTGGGTCAATGGGTAGATGTATGTTTAAGTTAAAATCCCTAATTTTGTATGGTTGTTTGGAATTGTTAGGTTTTGATGAGTATGCTCGATTGTGATGATTGATTGTGTTAAAACTGCAAATTAACGTTATATATTTAGAGTATTGTATGAGTTATAATTTTCTGAACGTGTGGCTTTTTACGGAATCGAAATCGGAGGTCCGGAAATCCTCCAACGATGAAAACCGCAGAAAATTATGCATGCTGTCCGTCACAATCGCGGCCCTTTTTTATGTTTTATTGTCGAAATCGTTTTGGTCATAACGTTTGATCCGTAACTCCAAATTGAGTTCCGTTTGAAGCGTTGGATAGCTGAAACAAAAGACTATAACTTTGTTTCAGGAATAAAATAATTTTGGAGATTATTTCATGGACGTTTTCGGGATTGAAGAAGATGAAAATTATGTTGGAAAATTTAGAAAACAACAACTTTTTAGTAACGCCTTCGTGCACGGTTTTATTCATAACTTTCAACTCGTGAATCATTTTGGGTTGGGGTTTAAAGCATTATAAAGGTGACTCTAATAGATATTATGTGAATGGTGTATTTGTTATGAATGTGTATATGTATCATTGGTGGATTGTGAATAATATATTGTTATGAATGTGTATATGTACAATTGGTGGATTGTGAATGATAAATTGTTATGAATGTGTGTATGTACCATTGGTGGATTGTAAATGATACATTGTTATGAATGTGTATATGTACCATTGGTGGATTGTGAATGATATATTGTTATGAATGTGTATATGTACCATTGGTGGATTGTGAATGATATATTGTTATGAATGTGTTTATGTACCATTGGTGGATTGCGAATGATATATTGTTATGAATGTGTATATGTACCATTGGTGGATTGTGAATGATATATTGTTATGAATGTGTATATGTACCATTGGTGGATAATTCATAGAGTTGAGTTATGGTGATATGTGGAATGTTAAGATGGTAGAGATGATCTTAATTACATATGTATTGGTATTTGTACATTCATTCATGGCATGCATGGTCGGCTTCATAGTGGAAGCGGTGAAACTGTGGATTCACATGGTAGAACACGTTGATCCTTAATTGGAAATAGGCGTGGTAGATAGACGTTGATCCTTAATTGGAAATAGGCGTAGCAGACGTTGATCCTTAATTGGAAATAGACATGGTGGCTTGGATTCTAGATGTTGAATCGGAAAGCGGTGGAACGTTGGGTCCATATAGACGTTGATCCTTAATTGGAAATAGGTGTAGCAGACGTTGATCCTTAATTGGAAATAGACGTGGTGGCTTGGATTCTAGATGTTGAATCGGAAAGCGGTGGAACGTTGGGTCCATATAGACGTTGATCCTTAATTGGAAATACGCGTAGCAGACGTTGATCCTTAATTGGAAATAGACGTGGTGGCTTGGATTCTAGATATTGAATCGGAAAGCGGTGAAACGTTGGGTTCACATTGAGGTACCGCATGCATAGAGTCACATGTCTTGCATTGAGTCGCATTAGAGTCATGTGATAATTGAGTGTATGCATTGTTGTAATTGTGATGTGTGTATGAGATATGCTAATTGAATTTGGTGATGTGTGAGTACATAACTTGATGCGATTGTGATGTGTGTATGGGATATGATAATTGAATTTGGTGATGTTTGGATACATAATTTGGAAAAATATGTGATTATGTGATAATTGTAGTCATGCGTATATTTGAGAATATAGTATTGGATTTGAATATTATACCCCTTGAGTTTTGATGGATGTTTGAAACATGTGAAATAAATATTGGCTAATATTATTTACATGGTTATATGAAGTGTGATGAATTCCTTTAATTGTTGATTTAATCATTGTGCTTGATTATACTTCTTCATAATGATTTGAATTCTCACCCTTTCTGTTTGAATGTTACCTTTACATGGGTATCGTGCAGATACTCAGGAGTAGTATTGCTGAAGCAAGTGAACGGTAGCACTCGAGGTTAGCTGGAGAGCTTCGATGCTTTGTTTTAGAGACTAAGTAGTGAGTCAATACTCTGGTCATGTAGCATTGGGTAGATTGGTAGTATTGAACTCGTGTCTTATTTGGATACGTTTTATGGTATTACTTGTGAACATGTTTAATTGAAGAGATTATTGAGAGATGATCATGGTATGGGACATGGATCATTTGATGAAATGCATGAGTATTCATTATTTTCCGCTGCGAACGCATATGCTTGAATATTCATGATAATTGAAATGTGTTATTTTAAATGACCAGGTGTATTGTATATTGATGATGAATGATGTTGGTTTTTGAAAGCTTTTAGTTTTTGAAAACGTCGATGTGACGCCCTTTTGGTTATATGCGTGCCTATTTACTCTGATTATATGTTAAGTATTTTGGGGTAGAAAAAGGGGTGTTACAATAGCTATCCTAGATCCCTTACCTCCTCGCACAATTAACCTAAAATTTCTGAGAGTTATGAAATTGTGCCGATTGAGAAGAGAAGGAGGCTATGTTCTTATGGTTCATGGTGTAGCTATCCCATCTGTTGTTTTACCATGCACTAGACGTACTGATGTACGAGATGAAAGGAATTGGACCTACGTTTTAGATGCTCCACCTGTTTTAGGTCCTCTTCCTCCTAATGTTCTTGATGAGGCAGGACATGACACTGATGAAGAATATGATCGGCGAGAGCGATCTCCTGTACCTCATGTGTCCCCCTATCATCCTTCACCACCACACACCGCATCATCTTCTTCTTTTGCAGGTACTGCTCCTGGCTTTTATATTACAGAAGAGATGTGGCGTGACCACATGGCTAGAGAGCAAAGGCGTGACGACCTACTCTCTACCATCCAACGACAACTGGCGAATAACATGAGCTTCGTTCAAGAAGCGCAGTGGAGGACGGATAGATCCTATGACACTGTTTTACAGTCCCTGCAAACGATCACAAACACGCAAGCCTGTCAGCAACAATACCACCGTTAACATATTGCACTCATCGAAGCCACTCAAGGTTCCATTTTGGGTAACCTTCGAGAGGTGAGGACTGCTCAGGATGCCCTACCGGCCAGGATGGATCAGAGAGACCGTCGTCGTACCCAATCCCATCGTCCACCTCAGGATGGCGAAGGCACCAGTGGTCAGCAGTAGGTTGTCAGGTACCTCTCCCCTTATCTTATTTCAAAACATTGGGGACAATGTTCGATTTAAGTGTGGGAGGAGACTCTATCGTCTTTTCTTTATTGCTTTTCTTTGTTGTTTTTAGTTAGTTTGTTTATTTTCTTTGCTGTTTTAGATAGTTTGTTTATTTTCATTGCTTTTGTTTACTTTATTTTATTTTGCTTTTAGTTTAAGTATCTTAGATAATGCATGAGTCCTACAAGACACCAAATATAGTGTATCTTTAATACAGTCTAATCTCCCCATTACTTGAGCCCTACCAAAACAAATTTTTTTTGCAAAAGAAAATAGTGTTATTCTGAAAGTTTTTGGGTTTTAAAGACGAGTTTGAGTAAGGATGCGGTGACTTGGGAGAACTTTTTGAAACATCAGTATTGTCTTAGCACCATAGACTTCGTAAATATAGGAATCATTTCCGAAACCCCATATACCATGGCCTTAATCATCATTTCAGTATAAGTCTTCAGTAGTTTATCCCAGCAGCCAGCTCCGGCCTACGCATCCTCTACGTAGGGGACCGATGAAAATAAGTGAATGATCCAGTGAAATAAATAAAAGAAAGCAAAAATCTGGTATAGGTGACCCTCACAAAGTCATTTAAACCTTAGAGTTGTAAAAATTTTCTACAAAAAGAAAAAGAAAAAGAAAAAGAAAAACTTACCCGTTGTTAGTTGGTTCAGAGGTATTTGGCGATGAACTCGGTAGGGCGGATTATGATCCGATCCCCCACAACTACAGTTGGGACAAATAAAAGGGTTTACACATATTTATGTGCCAGGAACCCCATGTTCAATTCATAATCACTAACAGGTCACTCTACTATGAAGCATGTACGGATAACGGGCTTAATGTGATTGCGCCTGAATGAAAAAGACACAAAAAGAGATGAAGAGGCAGCCCTAGGTATTGTGGGATAATATGGGTTGGTTAATATAGGAATGAAGTTTATGTCAGTGTTTGCGGATAAGTGTCATCACGATACACTTAGTTCACTCAGTTAGTACCTATCACTGCATCCCGACTGAAACTTAAAAATCTTTCTAGCCCGAATCAATCATTGACACATGTTCTTCTTTTATGAGCCTTTTAGTGTTTTGCTTGAGGACAAGCAAAGGTTTAAGTGTGGGAGAGTTTGATGACACTGAAATTCACTCTATTTTCGACTCCGATTTCGCATGCATTTTAGTGGTTTTATTGTTATTTTGTTGTGTTATTACTATGTTTCTCTTTGTTTTCAGGTTTTTACTTTAATCGGAGCCCCGATCGAGAAAAGGAGTGAAAATGAGCTAAAAACCCTAAAATTCAGCATTTTGTACTTATGGCTCCCACTGTGGTTGGCGCCATAGACCCTGCCATGACGTGTCCTAGCTCAACTTCCCTCAACTTCCATGTTCCCCACTACTTCCACTAAGGCGCCACAAATTGGCCTTGTGGCGGGCGCCATGGACTTGTGGCGGGCGCCACAAGAGGAAAAGTTTTCCCTCCCAATTTTAAACTGAAGGGCATCCTTGTCATTTCCATCATTTTACTTGCTTATAAATAGAAACTCGAATTCGTTTGTTTAATCACCCAAACTTATAGCAGAGAAAGATCTAAACTTAGTGCAGAGGCAAACTTAGAGCAAACTTAGTTTTGCTTAGGCATATATTCAGTATTTTAAAGTGGTAATCGCTTCACATCGAGGTGTTACCACAATTGTGTGATCGAGTCTATAATCGAGTTTAGAGCACTTTGGAAGGAAGTTAATCATGCTGCCATTTTCATTTCCATTGTGCATTTTATTCAACCCTCCGATTGGAGCAGGTTTTTTTTTACTTTGCCTCTATCTATTTTATTTTCTCGCACTCGCTTTACTTTATTTATTTCCCGCACTGCCTTTACTTTATTTATTTCCCGCACTCGCTTTACTTTATTTATTTCTCCCACTCGCTTTACTTTATTTATTTCCCGCACTGTCTTTACTTTATTTATTTCCCGCACTCGCTTTACTTTATTTATTTTCCGCACTCGCACTACTTTTATTTATTTTCCGCACTCGCACTACTTTTATTTACTTTCCGCACTCGCACTACTTTTATTTACTTTCCGCACTCGCACTACTTTTATTTAAATTAATGCATTTTTACTTTACCATGTCTAACTAAACCTATAAGGTTAGAATGTAAGGATCGTAATTGAACTGATAATCCGTACAATTGTTCATAGAAACACTTAAGGGCTATTTTAACTTTCAACTTAAGTTTTCCCGCACTTAATTTCCGTTGGGTAAGATCGAAAGCCGTCCAACGTCTTTTTAAACTTAATTGTTTTTAACTGTTTCAAAAACAGCGAAAGCGCTTTGTTTAGTTCATTAGGAGTTTTTAACTTAAGAATCAAAGAGATTTTAAAACTATTTTCGGACGCGTTTATAAGATTAGAGTCTGGTTCGTGAGAACCTCTTTTGGTTAAGAAATCCAGGTCAAAATACTTTTCAACTTAGTCAAGATACTATATTTCTTAAAAATAGGTTTACTACTCTAACGCAATGCGCACCTTTTTATAAGTGACAATAAGAGGGTTTGATTAGGGAGTATAACTTGGTTCTGAATACGCGAATACGAGAGTTCCTGTTAAATTGGTTCTTTTCAAAGTAGGCAACACTGCCCATAAGTAGTTCTATTAGCAAGTACTTGGATTATTAATTGATTATGTGAATTGCATTCGAACCTGTCTTTATAAATTGAACTTTATTTAATATTTTACTTTTCATTGCACACTCTAAAAACCCCTATTTTGATTACCTTTGATAAACACCATAACAATAGATAACGATAGATTGACACTTGGTCTCTGTGGATTCGACAATATTTTATATTACTCTGATGCGTTCGTATACTTACGAAAAGCACGCATCAAGAGTTATGCATTTTAGAAGTTTAGGAAAATTGTTTGTTCAATGATGATGGTCCAAAATGACCTCTAATGTTTCCTCTTGCTACATGCCCTTGAAAGTTATATTTGAAATTTCTCAAATAAGAAAAGTTGGATAATACATCTTTAATTTAATCATGAAACTTGGATGGCATTCATATCTGATAAATTGAGCAAGTTATGGTCCTTGGTAGTTGACCTCCTAACTAGGGCACAAACAAAATGACCTATAATGTTTAATCATAAAAAATGACTTTCCAAGCAAAACTATATCTTTATGCCAACATGAAAGTTGTTTTGAATGTAATAAATAGTAAAGTTTATCTTGGAATCATTTTCATATGACAAAAATTGTAGGAGATAGGGTGTAGGAAACCCCAATTTTGACTAGTTGACTTTCTCTGGTCAACCTCTTTAAACCAACTTGCAAACTTAAAGTTATCTTGATATTTTGGGCTCATGGAGGATCATATATGCATTATATGATGTATAATGGAGTATTCCTTGATATATTTGACCAATTTAGGAAGAAACTTGCTGAGGAAGTCACACAATATACCCAGATGAATTAGGGCTTCCAAGGCAAACAAACTTCAATCTCTTGATGAATTCTTGAAAAAATTGACAAATAAAGAACATGGGGATCCATATATGATGTTTAAAACCATTGTGAACCTTTACATGATTGATTCTTGCATTGAGGATTTCAAACCCTAGTTGTGAGCTGGGTGGGGCACATATGGACACACACGCTACCTACAGAAGAAACAAAGACATATATAGACATATTTTGGGTATTTTGGTTATTAAATATAGAATCACAAATTATGATACAATAAAACGTGCTTGGTGGTCTCTCCAAATGCAAACCCAATGAATGAGGGGTAAGGAGAATGCCAAGGTGTGATCCCAAATCCAGTGCAAATGATGAGATATATTAGGGTCAAAATTGGGGTCTTATATAACCCAACAAGGCAAATAGAATGCCAAGGTCTATCAACTTATAGGAAAGGAAGGGTTGCCAAGGTCTACCACCTTATAGGCAAGAATGAATGAATTGCATGGGTCAACAACCCTAGAAGGAAAAAGGAATGCCAAGGTCTATCACCTTATAGGAAGGAAAAGAATTGAATGAAAGAGGTTGTGCAACCACAAGGTGCTGATAGAAATAGTGCTCCATTATTGAATTATTGAATGATGATGCTTGCTTGAAGAAGACTTGCCAATTTTATACTTCAAATTACACTAAATTCTATGAACAAAGGCGAATAACTTGAGCAACTGGGTCATTCGCCCCGTACTCAAGGATATCCTAGACAAGGATAGGAATTCTCAACTCTCATCATTATTTGTTTCTTAAGGCTCATAACGTGCAACTCGACTAAGAATTGACAAGTTGCTGATATGAGATCATGTGTGTTGATCTTATTGGTGTAATGCTACTTATTATAGAAGAAGCCTTGACAATAACATAATATGAATTATGCTAAAGTCTATGAACAAAGGTGAATACGATGAGAAAATGGATCATTCGTCCCATACCCAAAGATATTCAGAATGAGGATTTAAATTCTCCACTCTCATTCCTTCTCTATTTCTTAAGGCTCGTGTTGCACAATTTGAATTATGGTTTACAAGAGTCGACCTTTGTTGTGCTTGATAAGTAGTCCACTTTGATAGCTATGCTTGACTGATGTTAACTTGAAGTCTTGATCTTGCTTTTGAACCTAAAGGTGTTGAGCTCCCGAGATTCAGCATATCCAAAATAGCTTGAGCATAATGGACTTGCCATATCAAGTGATCAAGGGTCTTTTGACCACTTGAATAGGCTTGGGGAATTATAACACCATACAAAGGATTTGGCTTACCAAAGCGATCTTTGGTCAATACTAATCAGTGGGATTGAAATGATAGTTGAACTAAGTACAATAAACCTATTGAACTAATCAACTAAATAGAATCAGACAAATCTAACTAAAGCCCTAAACTAAGGGAACATGTATTAAAAAATCAAGATTCTAAACCCTAAGGGAAAATGGCCATTATGTCAAAATAAATAATTAGGAAAAAAGTCCCTCGCCTATGCATGAACCTCTGTCGTGATGGTATAAGCCTGACCAACATTGTGCCTATCATCAAGGGGAACCAAACCATGATATTGAGAACTGCAATCTGTTGAAATACAAGGTTCAACGATTGGTAAGAAGTGGGATGGTGTCCTTTGAGGATCATGCATTGAATGTTAAAGCGAATCCTTTACCCGCTCATGGTAACTCCTATGTAAATATGGTGGACGGTTGTCCCGGTGAGTACAAATTTAATGATATCCAATGTATCCAAAGATCATTGGTAGAGCTTCACAAGATGTTGTGTCAAATTAGTGAATGCGAGCATGATCATGACGGTTGTATCACTTGTAGTATCAATCCATATGGGTGCATGATTGTGAAAAGGGATGTTCAAAGGTTAGTTGATGAAGGTATGATTCACATCCACTAAGCTAGAAATCAGATGATGACGTGAATGTGATCATTCTAGTTTTCAAAACTCTTGAATGAGTGGTGATTCAGTATGATAGCAGTAAGAGAAGCAATAGATCGGTATTGCCGTTAGTGATAGGATTAGTGGGCCCAGTCCCGTACAAATATGATAAACTTATGCCTTATAAGTATGATGCTACTATGATCAAAGATGGGCAAGAGGCTCCTCTTCCCATAACTACTTCGGTAGTAAGCATTGTTGATGTTGTCATGGTGACCCGAAGCGGTCGAGTGTTTAGTCTGGTATCCCCGTGCGCTGTTGAGAATGTCGTAGCTGGAAAGAAGGCCAAGGTGGTTGTTTCTTTGTATGATCCTGTTAACACTTCAATATGTTTGTCTGGTGAGTCCAGCTGTTTGAAGATTAATGATGATAATGATGAAGTACTCCGTCTGATAAAGAAGAGCGAGTTTAATGTCGTGGAGCAGCTACTCCAAACGCCTTCCAAGATTTTTGTTTTATCTCTATTGATGAATTCTAAAGCACACCATGAGGATTTGGAAAAACTACTTGAGCAAGCCTACGTTGAACATGATATTATGGTTGATCAGTTTCACATCATTGCTAACATTACTTTGTGCAACAATTTGAGGTTTTGTGATGAGGAGCTTCTAGGAGAAGGTAGGAATCGTAATATGGATCTCCACATGTCTATAAACTGTAAGGAGGATGCCTTGTCCAACATTTTGGTAGATATTTGTTCATCTTTGGACGTTCTACCCAAGTCTACTTTGGCTAGGCTATCTTATCAAAAAGCACCCATGAGATATAGTGGTGTGATTGTGAAGGTGTTTGACGGTTCTCACAAAACCGTCATTGGAGAAGTTGAGAAAGAGGGATTGAATTCTTTTCACAATAATTAAAAACTTTTGCAACACCACCCACACGAAAGTAAATGCTAACAACACAAGAAATTTATCCTAGTTCGCTTGAAAATCAAAGCTACTCCAGTCCACCCGACCAGGGTGATTTTTCTTTCAAAAAGGACTTAATCCAATAATCTCAATAGGTTACAAAAACTGTAGCGGGGTATTCGTTACCATTAGAGATATTGACTAAATCCAAGGTAAGCCATACAAGTCGAGTCGCCACCGCACTTCTATTTATCCAAAGGAATGGTTAGAAAGCGAAGAAAAACCTAAGAGTTTTATCGAATCAAAAACTAGTAAAAATGTCAGAGATCGGGGTAAGGGGGTTGGTTATGCAATGGGAAGGTTTTAAGTACCCAAAACATCCTAGGTATTCCTAGGGAGCCCTTTTCATACTTGTTGTAACGTTGGTATTTTGTGAAAATTTGTTTGTGCAAACATGATTGAAGAGATGAGAAGAGAATATAACAGTTATTTACATTTTGTGTTTTTATGGATAAACCCATTACCTACGTACCATCTTGAAAAAGATTAGGATCAAAACCTCGTAGTTCGGGGTAAAAATATGAAAATGAGTTGGTGGATTGATTAGTCCAAAAGCCTTAAGGTCTTTTGTTATCCAAGGGAGAAAACTCAACCTAAAACCACAAATCCACCATGTTAGGATAGCTTCAACATTCTAGTGAGGGGTTAACCCTATAATAAGCATGGAAGACTCATTGTCCATCACTAAGGATATAGGTGAGTATTACATCTACCTCAAGGATAACTCAAATCTAATAGCTATTGGTTATGAAAAAGTTTTGGTAAAGGAAGTGGCTATTGAAACCACAAAAGTATTTGAATGAGTTATATTTACCAATGAAAAGTATTTACAAAATATGGTCAAAGTTGACTTAAAGATTCAATTCTAAATAAGTGTTATGAAAAGAAAGTTTGAAAATCAAAAGCATAAGGCTTAGGTTTCTATTGTTTGAAAATAAGTGTAAAATGTTGCACAAAATTTTTGCTTGGGTTAGAGTGGAGGGAAGAAGAAGAATGGCTAAAGTCCTAATCATACAAGAGATGAAGGATAAATAACAAGACCACAAATGGAGTCCCTCTCTTGAGATCATATTGATGATCCAAGTAGCTTCCATCCTTTGGAATATGCAAGCAAAATAAGTGTAGGCTCAAGCAATCAACATAATCAAACAAGCTCTTAGAAGATCCCCAATGTCTCTTATATCTTTCACTTTGGATGAACATGGAAATGGTTCTTTAATTTGGCTCAAATAGGACCCCCCTAGCACAAAAGAGCATACATCAAGACGTTCTATGAAGTAAATAAAAAATTAACAAGAGTGAGGTTAGAGATTTGGTCTTTCTAATCCATCTTCAACATTAAGATCCTTTACTCCAATTTTGCATAGGGATTGTCCTAGAAACAAAGTCTATTTGTCCATTTTTGCATTTGGTCCACAACAATCAAAACACAAGCACAATAATATATACACAATTATGTGCTCAAGTGAGAAAAAGGCAAATTACATTAACATAAACATGTGCTCAAGTGAGTAAAGAGCAAAACAAATGAATAATATGTACAAGAATAGTAAATTGCATAAATATAAAGTGCAAGAATTAAATGTTAATGGTTAATGGTTAGTGTTAATAGTTAGTGTGCCATAAGGCAAATTTAGCATTATGTTAAGCAATTGTAATTGGACTTATGTAGAAGTCACAACTATCTGAGGCCGGTCAATAATAATGTAGGCAACAACACAAGTTAGAGGTCTTGATTAGTGAATCAAACTCCAACAACTTGCCATACCAAAAAAAGAAGATGAGAAATGATCTTGTATTGACTTAGGTTGTTTGCATGATTTAGGAAGCAACCTATCCTTAATGCAAAGCCATTCACTTGATCCATGATCAAGATGAATTAGATTTGAATCAAGGAAGATTAAATCTCCATGTATCAATGCTAACCACCAATCTTTAACTCATTGATCAAAAAGAAAGAAGAAGAAGAAGAAAAAGAAGAAGAAGAATTAAAATGCATTAATTGAAATGGAATGAGATAATCAACAAGTATTGACCAAAGATAGAGAAGATCAAGGTCAAACAAAAGAAAACATAAGCAAAATGAAGATTGGAAGTCAAGAAACAAATAAAATATTTTTGGCATTTTTTAATATTAAAATAAAACTTGAATTAAAATAATAAAGAAAGGTCAAACTTCAAACTCACTTTAAATCAACTTTGAAAAGTCCAAGTGAATTATCCCAAGTTATACAAGGTCAAACAAAGTTTGACAAAAAGTTTTAGCATTTTTAGAAGTCAAAAACTATTTTAAATCAATTAAAAATGCATAAAAATAACCTAATTGATCTAAAATCTCAAATAAATTTCAAATCAATTAATAAATTGATGAGAATATTTTTCTAGATCTATCATCATTCAAAGAGTTTGGAAAAATATTTTCGTATTTTTTGGATATTAAAAACTATTTTAAATGAATTAAAAATAACCAGAAAAGAGAAAATTACTAAAAAATATCAAATGATAAAATAAAAAATATTAAAAATCATTTTTATAAAGTAGAAATTAAAAGGAGAAAAATGAAATTGTCTCATATTTTTTGGACCAGTAATGAGAGAGATATGAATTTTTAAAAAGAAATGGATCAAGGCTTTGATTTGCAAGGCTTTGAGTCATAATTCTTGGATGCTATTACTTACAGTTGACAATATAGATCAAGGAGAAGAAGGTTTAGGAACTTTAAAATCTGAAAATTGATCAATGAAATCAAAGTTCAGATCTGAAAAATTTGAAGAAAAGTGAACTAGTTCCTTTAGTGATGGCTGGGATTTCAGTTTAGCAGCAATTGGGGTGCCTCTAAGTTACTGAAATGAGGAGCATAAGGCACTTATTTATAGCAAAAGCCATGGCTGAAAGCATGATCATTTCATTGCATGGATGGAAAGGGCCTCTGTGCATGGGCCTGTATAGGCCCATGGAGGGTCCAATTCCACTTGGATTTGCAAGCTAATCATCAGCAAATGTAAATTGGACGTGCAGATTGTGTATGTTTAGCTCATGCAATGCAAATTTAATTGATTTTCAAAAATGCACCAATATGTTCATGCTTTCGAAAATGACATTTCCATAATTGAAACACAACCTTATGAGTAATGGTTGGAAAGATTTTTGCATGAGGATCATTTGTTATGATGATCAAAACTCCATTTGGGCCTTGAAAATTGATGAAAATTGGACATGAAGTGTAGGGTGCAAAACATGCATATGTGAGATTTTCAAAATTGGCCAAAGTTGAAGCCCTTCTGTCTCAATTATACAAGCTCCAAATGACAAGATCTTCAATATCAAAGTTGTAGATCTTTTCAAGAAAATCAATTTGGACTTAATTTTTGCAACATTTGAATATTTGATGAAGAAGTTATGGGCACTTGAAGTTGGACTTTTTCACATTTCAATGCACTTGGTCCAAAGTGACCTATAATGTTTTGCATTATCACATGTATTTTTTGAGATTTTGAAAATTTTCTCACAATAACATTTGAAATAGACATCCTAAGCTTTCCAATTCATTTGATCCCACCTCAAAATCATGAAAAATGAATCAGTTATGTTCTTGGGAAGTTGACCCAAAATTAGGGTTTCAGTCAAAATGACCTATAATGTTTTGGAATGGATGATGACCTTCCAAGCTTCAAATCAAATTTTGATGAACATGAAAGTTGTTCATATGGTCTTTAAGATGAATTAGGGTTTCCTTGGGAAACAATCCTCAAACCCCTTGATTTGCTTTGATCAAAATGATGAATTGAGACACTTGGGAGGCATATTTGATGGATGAGAGCTTTGGGAACCATTGCCATGCTTTCTTTCATCTTCAATTGGCCCTATCAATACACATAGGATCTCCTAGAAGCCTTTAGACCTTATGACTGCTCAAGCTACAAACAAGAGATGTTAGTGACATATTTTTGTGCTTTTGGTTAGTAAATAAAATGAGAAAAGCAAATATACAATTCAAACATGCTTGGTGATCTCAAACCAACTCACAAGAGATCCCTCCCCAAAGGTAAGGATCCAAGATGCTTATGATCCTTGAGGCAATGTAAATGCAATGTTATGATGCCATGAGGGATCTTAGGGTCAAAATTGGGGTCTTACAGATGCCCCTATTTAAGGTCATTCTAGCCGGAGAAGTGAAGGTTAAAATCTTCGTCTCGACGAGGTAGAATGGGCTTAAATAATAACAAAGAGACGAATTTTGGTCCCTAAGAGACTTCATGATGCAAATGTATGTATGCAAAAGGTAATACTCTACGGAGATATGTGTCCACAAAGAGAAAAGAAATCAGGAGAAACTAACAATCCATATGAGCAATGCACTCAATGGGACAGAGACTCTAGGGATTCTCGTGGGGATAAGAAAGGGAATAAAATGCGTGAGCAGGTCACGACTTAAGACTTGTTGAGAGACATGAGAGGAATTCCATGAAAATAAATCAATGGAAGGGCTCGAGCTGACTCAAAGATGTATGTATTGGGAAACATGCCAATACAGCAAAATTATCCATGATGGATACTTCGGATAAAAATCCGGACTTAGATGGGGGATATCCACTAAGGGACTCACTGGGGAATGTCCAAACAGGACTCATCTGAGGAAACAACAGGATGAGGTATTACCGTTTACTGGGTAATAAGCTCAAGGAGGCATGTGATCAAAACACCGATATAAGGGTGAGAGAACAACACGCTCGGGAGAATGAATATCTAAGACCGGTATGAGGGTAAGAGATATCAAACATCCACAATCATCTGAGGAAGATCTAAAAGGTATATTTCAACTCAGGGAATCTGACTCCACAGGGGACATAAGTCATAATAGGGAGCAGAAGGGAAGGAACACCAGGGATACCGGTTACTGGGCATATAATAGGTGACCAACCGAGGCATGAATTGGGGAATATTTCCAAGATACTCATCATCCGAAAGGAGGGCTAAAAAGAAAACTCAATTACAGGATGGGCATTCGACTCCGCAAAAAGGGATACAAATCTTACTCGAAAAAGACTTCGACCAAAGAGCGCATGAGATATATTATCTATTACCGTCAGAACATAGATAACATACTCGCATGGAAGATTATCCAGAACCGGTTACTGGGTTAATAAAGGATAAATCGACCGAAAAGAAAGGACATCGGGATACCGACTACTGGGTATAAAATGATGACCAATCAAAGGGAGAAACGATCATTACTAGCCAAGGGTAAAATGAAAGATGACTCGCAGGGGATACATCGACAAAGGCAATGATTCGGGGGATATATCACCAGTCACTGGGAGATACGCTCCAAAGTGAAGGAATATCAATACCGAATATTGGATAAAAAATAACCGTCAAAGAGGGGATTACATCTACCGGATACTTGGTAGAAAACCACAGAAGAGTAACCGTCATCGGTTAGGACGAACAAAAACAAGGTTAACTCTGTAAGGGGATAAAATGGGGTTTACAAATACCGGTATGAGGGTAGAAAACCACAGAAATAGGACTTAGAAACTACCGGTTACTGGGTAGAAGGCCAACTTCGCCGGGGAAAAGATGGATAATTACTGGTTACTGAGCAATCATTCATCTAAACTACGGGGAAGTGCGGGGGAAATAATAAATGTAGTCAATCTAGGAACAAGCTAGAGAGACACAACGAAACAAGGACTCAACCCGATGAGGATATAACTCAAGGGAGTAATTCCTTTCCAATACATGTTTGGGGAGGAAACTGAAATAACAATCATCCACGAGGACATAACTCAGTGGGGAATATGGAAGAAAGGATAGATACTTTCTGCCTATGGGGAGCTGAATCTAAGTGGAGAGATCAGACACAAACATCTGCTTGGAGAATTATGTATCACCGAATAGCAGGAGACAACAAACAAAGGTATTTATGCAAAATAATGCGACATGAATATTTGAATGTTAAAATTATGCATATACGCGTGGTTTATGTATAATTAATGCTGACAAAACAGACATATCTAACACAAACAGGTCCAAGAATCAATGGACAAACATCCGGTACTACATCTCGAGAGAGAAAGTCAGGCCCACTGGAGAACATCCAATCTGATGGGAGCAAAAGATACCAGGAAACAAAGATCTCTGCAGGGAAATGAGCATCAGTCACTCCAGCTGGGGACAGGATCAACACACGGATAAAGTCGGCCGTAGAAACAATTCTACTGGGGAAATTATCGAAGAAGGATATGAAACTCTGCGGGGAACAACCACCAATCAGAAGGTTCCAATGTCACCACATTTCTTGTACTGCTAAAGAAATCCTATCTGCCGAGGAGGAAGGGACACTACCCCGCGGGTAACGGAAGGATAAACATCTTCATCAATCACTCGGCTCAGGAGGAAACCACAAACAGGTTCTGGTCAGACAATTCCACTAGGGAAACACTGCTGATAACCGAATCAAGGATTACCCGTAAGCAAATGCCGGAGATACCCTGATGGTGACCATAATGGGGAGTAGAAGCGGGATCAACCCCGCTGAGGATGGTCGAGGAACGAAATTGCTGGAGATCAAAAGTAGCCAAGTCCACAAAGGGAAAACTATAGACTTAATTTTGATGAAAACTCCACTTACTTCAGGGATTTCCTGCTCACTCTGAGGGGAATTTCTAACTTGAAGTGAGGGAATATCAATTCCTTCGGAGAGACTAGCATATTTAATTTATCAATCTATAAGGGATTTTAGGTCAATCCACATAAGGGATAACAACCATATAATTGATAACACAAATGCTAAATCCAGACTCAATGGGGATCTAGAAGATTGAGATCACACCCAGAACTCCCAAACCTCCTGGGATTTGGTGGGGGGGGGGGTACAACTTTCTTCTGTGCCAACGGAGGAAACAACCTGAAAGGCAAATGAAGAGGATACAAGTATGCTGGGAATATGAACAAATGTCTAACCCTTTTGGGAATCATACCATCTTTGGGAGAGCACTAAAGACATCCAAAATATCCTTTTGTCATTGTGAATGTTCACTTTGTTTAAAAACAATTTATGAAAATTTTATTTTTTTAAAACAATGATATTTCTCAATTAAAACATGCAAAACATTTGTTGAATAGAAACAAATAAGAGTGCAAAGATTTGGATAAAGGCTCAAATTTATTAGGTGGAATGGTAGTCCGCAAATGGCAAGACTCCATAGATCTTTACAATTTTGAAATAGGTGATATATATTGGAAAAGGGCTACATTGAACATAATGACCATTTCTCCACCAACTCCGAATTCGATGTTCTTGAAGCTTCAGTTGACGATGACTGAGCGAGAAGCTTTGACAGATGACAGCTTGTAGAACAAAGTCTTGTCAGGATGCAGTTACTTGCCAAATCCCTAATTTTTGCCTAGATTTCCCCAGGGTGAGACCTTCAATCTAGCGGGATACACATTTATTTTTTATGTCTCTAACTTTTTTCTGGATCGCCCTTTCGGGTTTTCAATCCACCGAGACGCTCATTTTTGCCTAAGCCGCCTTTTCAGGTTTTCAACTTAGCGAGCTATTCTATTTTTATTTTTAGGCGAAGTATTTCTTGACTGCATCTGAATTCACAGGACGAGTGAAATCCTCCCCATCCATAGTTGTAAGTATCAAAGCACCGCCTGAAAAGGCTCTCTTAACAACATATGGACCTTCATATTTTGGAGTCCACTTGCCCCTGGAATCGGGCGCGAAGGACAAAACTTTCTTGAGCACGAGGTCACCTTCTTGGAACACACGAGGCTTGACCTTCTTATCAAAGGCTTTCTTCATCCTTTGCTGATATAACTTACCATGGCACATGGCAGTCAATCTTTTCTCTTCTATCAAATTCAGTTGGTCATAACGACTCTGAATCCATTCAGCATCAGTCAACTTGGCTTCCATCAAGACTCTCATTGATGGGATCTCCACCTCTACTAGGAGCACAACCTCCATGCCGTAAACAAGAGAGAAAGGGGTTGCCCCTATTGAAGTGCGGACAGATGTACGATACCCATGCAAAGCAAATGGAAGCATTTCATGCCAATCTTTGTACGTAACAACCATCTTCTGAACAATCTTCTTGATATTCTTATTAGCTGCTTCAACAACCCCATTCATCTTGGGTATGTAAGGAGAAGAATTATGATGTGCAATCTTGAACTCACTACACAACTCTTTCATCATCTTGTTGTTCAAGTTAGATCCATTATCAGTAATGATCTTATCTGGCACACCATAACGGCATATGAGTTGATTCTTGATAAACTTCATAACCACCTGCCTGGTCACGTTTGCATATGACGTCGCTTCAACCCACTTGGTGAAGTAATCAATTGCTACGAGAATAAACCTGTAATCGTTGGATGCTTTCGGCTCTATCATGCCAATCATGTCAATTCCCCACATAGATAATGGCCATGGTGAGGAAATAACATTCAGAAGTGTCGGGGGGAATATGAATCTTATCCGCATAAATCTGACACTTATGGCATTTATTCACATATTTGCAGCAGTCAGACTCCATTGTCAGCCAATAGTAGCCTGCTCTCAACATCTTTCTAGCCATGGCATGTCTAGTGGAATGAGTACCAAATGAACCCTCATGGACCTCAGTCATTAACAGGTCTGCTTCGTGTCTATCCACGCATCTAAGCAGAACTATGTCAAAATTCCTTTTAAAAAGCATATCGCCATTGACGTAGAAACTGCCTGACAATCTCCTCAAAGTCTTTCTATCTTTCACAGATGCCCCAGGCGGGTAAATCTAACTCTAAAGAAAGCACTTGATATCATAATAACATGGTTTATCGTCTTGCACTTCCTCTACTGCAAATACATGAGCTGGTCTGTCCAAGCGCATCACAGTGATATTGGGAACTTCATTCCAGAGTCTAACCACAATCATCGAAGCAAGTGTAGCAAGTGCATCTGCCATCCGATTCTCATCTCGAGGAATATGATGGAAGTCAACCTTAGTAAAGAATATTGAAATCCTTCTCGCATAGTCTCTATATGAGATGAGGCCAGGCTGATTCGTCTACCATTCACCCTTAATCTGATTAACAACAAGGGCCGAATCACCATAAACATCAAGATGCTTGATCCTAAGATCAATACATTCTTCCAATCCCATAATACATGCCTCATACTCAGCCATATTATTCGTGCATTTGAAAGTTAGCCTTGCTATAAAAGGAAAATGTATGCCCTGAGGAGTAATAATCACTGCCTCAATACCATTTCTATATTGATTTACAGCGCCATCAAATACCATGCTCCATCGGGAACCAGGCTCTGGTCCTTCATCGAGCGTAGGCTCATCGCAATCTTTCATTTTCAAATACAGAATCTCCTCATCTGGGAAGTCATACTGAACCGACTGATAATCCTCAATTGGTTGATGTGCCAAATGGTCAGCCAAGATACTACCTTTAATAGCTTTCTGAGCTCGATACTCAATATCATACTCAGATAACAACATCTGCCAACGGGAAATCCTCCCAGTTAAAGCAAGCTTCTCAAAGATATATTTGATTGGATCCATCTTGGATATCAACCAAGTCGTATGATTTAACATATACTGGCGTAAACGCTTAGCAACCCAAGCCAAAGCACAGTATTCTTCTCAAGCATCGAGTATCGAGACTCACAATCAGTGAACTTCTTACTCAGGTAGTAGATAACATACTCTTTCTTCCCTGTTTCGTCTTGCTGACCAAGGACACAATCCATAGAGTCTTCAAGAACAGTCAGATATATAATCAATGGTCTCCCTTCCACAGGTGGAGACAGAATCGGAGGCTCAGACAGATACTCTTTGATACTGTCAAAGGCTTTTTGGCAATCCTTGGTCCAATCATGAGACTGATCTTTCCGGAGGAGCTTGAATATCGGCGCACATGTGGCAGTCATGTGTGATATAAATCTGGAAATATAATTCAAGCGGCCAAGAAAACCTCGGACTTGCTTCTTAGTTTTGGACGCAGGCATCTCTTGTATTGCTTTCACCTTTGCAGGATCAACCTTAATACCTCTCTCGCTGACAATAAAGCCCAATAACTTGCCGGAACGGACTCCAAATGTACACTTGTTAGGATTCAGACGAAGCTTATACTTCCTCAAACGCTGAAATAGCTTCAACAAGTGCCCTACATGTTCAATCTCCGTTCTCGACTTTGCGATCATATCATCAACATACATCTCGATCTCCTTGTGCATCATATCATGAAACAAGGTAGTCATAGCTCTTTGATACGTGGCTCCGGCGTTCTTCAAACCGAAGGGAATCACTCGATAACAGAATGTTCCCCAAGGTGTGATGAATGTTGTCTTCTCCATATCCTCGTGTTCCATCTTGATCTGATTATATCCAGAAAATCCGTCCATAAACGAGAAGACATTGAATTTAGTTGTATTATCCACCAACATATCAATATGTGGTAGAGGGAAATCATCTTTTGGACTAGCTTTATTCAAATCTCTATAGTCCACACACATTCGGACTTTTCCATCTTTCTTAGGCATGGGCACAATATTGGCCACCCATTGAGGATACGTAGAAGTCACCAAAAACCCTGCATCAATTTGCTTCTGAACTTCCTCTTTGATCTTCACTACCATGTCAGGATGAGTTCTTCTGAGCTTCTGCTCCACAGGCACGCACTCAGGCTTCAAAGGCAGGAAATGTTGCACAATATCAGTATCCAAACCAGGCATGTCTTCATACGACCAGGCAAAGACGTCGACGTATTCTCGTAGCAACTCAATCAACCCCTTCTTAACAGATTCTTCCAGGAGTGCCCCAATCTTCACTTCTCGCACACAATCTTCAGACCCCAAGTTGACTGTTTCCAGATTCTCGAGATGCGGGTGAATGATCTTCTCCTCGTGCTCAAGTAGACGGGTGATCTTGTCAGAAATATCTTCAACATCATCTTCTTCGGCTTCAAATACTGGGAACTCAAAATTGGGAGATGGTGTTGGATCATTATGTTCAATGGGTTTGATCAACCTACATAATGATTTTGGGTATAAAGAGATTTTAGAATTCAAGCAAGGCAAAGTATTATGCAGATGAAAAGATTGATTTTATTCTATTTTTTAGGGTTTTATGTAATCACCAATTTCATGCAAAAAAGCAAAAAGTGAAAATAATTGGGAAAAACAAACATTTAACATGAATTTATTGAATGAAAATATCATCGTATGAGCCAACAATGTCATCACTCTTCCTTTTGGCATGGGAGGAAGGTTTTTAAACACAATGAACATTACTTTGACTTATGGATAACTGTTGGGACATCGACAGGGACCCAATTATTGCAGACCCCTCCAGGGATGACAAAGTTTCCAGAATCTTCCTCTGCATCCTCTTCCACAATGGCAGCAGCTTCCTCATCTTGAACAGTGTGGATGAATCCACCACTCTTGAACAACCCTTGCTTATTAAAAACGCCAGAAGAATACCCTATGCCAGCCCGAGATTTGTTGTCTTCCAGCTTAATCATTTGGCCTAATCCAGCAGTTGCACCATGCTCAATGGCCAGCTTAGCGTCATTGTAGGACGCAAATGAAGAAGTTCCTTTCTTAGTAGGCTCAACAATAGATAAAGCTTGGAACGGAGTTCCAACTTCATCCTCAGCATCCATGTAAGAAAAGGAAGACAAATGGCTAACCAGGAGAGCCTTCTCTCCCCCTACCACCACCAGCTTCTTGTTTTTGACAAACTTCAATTTTTGGTGTAGGGTGGATGTCACAGTGCCTGCCTCGTGAATCCATGGTCTGCCCAACAGACAACTATACGATGGGTGAATATCCATGACCTGGAAGGTGATTTGGAAATCACTTGGTCCAATCTTGACTGGGAGCTCAACCTCTCCAATCACAGTTTTGCGGGACCCATCGAAAGCTTTAACCACTACTCCATTCTGCCTCATGGGAGGCCCCTGATATGACAATTTAGCAAGAGTGGACTTTGGCAACACATTCAACGATGATCCAGTATCCACCAGCACATTGGACATGGCATCATCCTTGCAGCTCATAGAAATGTCCAGTGCCAAATTATGGTCTCTTCCCTCCTAGGGGAGATCAGCATCACAAAAACTCAAACTGTTACAAGCGGTGATGTTTGCAATAATACTATCAAATTATTCTATCATGACGTCATGATCTACATACGCCACATCCAACACCTTTTGCAGAGCTTCTCGGTGTGGTTCTGAATTCATCAATAAAGACAATACAGAGATCTTCGAGGGTGTTTGCAGAAGCTGATCTACAATGTTGTACTCACTCCTTTTGATGAGCCTCAACATCTCATTACAGTCTTCTTTCGTATTACCACTCTGGCCAGCAGAGACAGGAGTTTTCATAACAGAGGTAGGTTTAATGGAAGCAAGTGCCGGATTCGGAGCATTCACAGCAGTCCCAACCGGGCGTTCAACATAATTAGCAACATCGGCTCTTCTGACATCAGCTTGGGGTTTCGGCGGAGCCGAGAAAACACGACCGCTACGGGTCAGGCCGCTGACGTCGGCAATATTAACAACAGATGTAGAGGGCAGGGGCACCTTTTTCCCATCCTCCAATGCCACATCATTGTAGCGATAGAGAACCGCCTTATCAGAAAAGTATGGCACAAGGCCAACTGGTTTAAAGATCAAAGAGGGAGAAGCCTTCTACTTGCTGCCATCATACCGAATGACAACAGGCTCAGGGATCCGAAATACCGGAGATATTACATTGACGTCATCATCATCAACATCAACATTTCGATTCTGAAGTATCTCAATGACTCCTTCATCCAGCATTTCTTGGATGTCTTTGCGGACTTGGCGACATCCTCTCTGATTGACAGTGCAAACACGGCATTTGTCATGGTCGTGCTCGTAATGACTGTATTCGCACAACAGCCTGTGCATATGGACCAGAGATTGTCGAATATGGCTGACATATTTGACTTCATATTTACCAGGGCAGCCCTGGACCATGTTGACAGAGGATTTCCCATGCTCGGGCAATGGGTTCTTCTTCACATTAGGACCTACATCCTCGAAACACAGAATACCACATCTCACAAGGTCTTGAACCTTGGTCTTCAGTGGGTAGCAGTTTTCCACGTCATGTCCGGAAGCACCAGAATGATAAACACAGTGTAACTCGGGCTTATACCACCACTGATGGTTGGTAGGTATAGCCGGGGGGTCTCGTGGAGTAATCAATTTCCTTTCTATCAAAGAGGGATACAATTCGGCATAGGTCATGAGAATAGGATCGAAGGTGACCCTCTTCCTCTCATAGCTTGTATTGGCTTGATTGTTGTTTCAAGACTGGTAGGCCTGCTGTTGAGGACAGTGCTGTTGTTGTTGATATTGTGGATGTTGATGTTGCTGATTATTGTTGTGATGTTGGTATTGCTGATTATCTTTGAAAACAGGTGCTATGTGAGCCACCTGATGCTGGTTACCGGCAAGACGCACGGTCTTCCTCCTTACTGAGGGTCTTCTAGGTTTAGCATGGGAGGTCACAGCATGTGGCTCACCATCTTTCTTCTTTCCAAACGTCTCATACCATTTGGCAGAAGAGCCTTCTTCTCTGGTCAGGCGCCCTTCCCTGACTCCCTCTTCCAGACGCATCCCCATATTCACCATCTCGGTGATGTCAGAAGGAGCGCTGGCAATCATCCGCTCGTAATAAAAAGAACTCAAGGTCTTCAGAAAGATCTTGGTCATTTCTTTGTCCTCCAGCGGGGGCACAATCTGTGTTGCTAACTCTCGCCACCTTTGGGCGTATTCTTTAAAAGTTTCCTTGTCCTTCTGGGACATGGCTCTCAATAGATCCCTATCGGGAGCCATATCCACGTTATACTTGTATTGCTTGACGAAGGCTTCGCCAAGGTCATTGAAGGATCGGATGTTCGCGCTTTCCAAGCCCATATACCATCTTAGGGCAGCACCGAACAAACTATCCTGGAAGTAGTGAATGAGAAGTTGATCATTGTCGGTCTGAGTCGACATCTTCCTGGCATACATAATCAGGTGGCTGAGAAGGAAAGTATTTCCCTTGTATTTTTCAAAGTCAGGTACTTTGAACTTTACAGGGATTTTGACATTTGGGACCAAACAGAGTTCGGCAACAGACTTGCCGAAGAGGTCTTTTCCTTTGAGAGTTTTCAATTCCTTGCGGAGCTCAAGAAACTGATCATTCATAGCATCCATCTTTTCATAGACATCTGGGCCCTCAGACGGCTCAGAATGATAGATGGTGTCGTCTACTCTAGGCATAGTATGCACGACAAGAGGAGGAATGGCAAGGACCGGGCTAGATGCCGACAGAGAATCAAAGGTGGGTGCAGGGCCCTCATGAATGAAGTTGGGAGGCATCCCCCACGGAAACCCGACTGGCATAGTTGTTGTTGTAAAGTGGGCGTTGTCCACAGGCACGGTTGATGAGGCAATCTCAGAGATGACTGTCCTCTAGGGAGGAGTTGAAGGTGTCGGAGAAGACTGGCTCTGGGCAGCCATGATTGACTCCATCTGGGCAGTCAATCTGGCTACTTCCTCCTTGAGTTCACGGTTCTCTTGCTCCAAATGATCTATTAGTCTTGATACGTTGGCTCGGGTGTAGTACCGATGAGTCAGCTTGTCTTCAAAATAAATGAAGAACACAAAGTTAGACCATAGAACAAGAAGCCTCGAGCAAAACCTGCTTATGCACATGATGCATGCAATGCTTGTGCATATGATTTATATTTTTATATCAGAGGAACTTTAGAGTCCTATTTGCAAATATTGAATATATTAAATATTTATCACATATGGAAATATCACATCAATAATATCTGGAAAATATTTTTACACCAAAGAAGTACAGTCTTGGTAACCAAATACAAGAGAGAAGGAAAATGAACATCCTATGGAACCCTAGAAACAATCATCTAAAGCTCTGGAGACTGGAAGATAAGCTGCACGAAGCCTCTTCACCTCCCTCTCGTAGGCTACCTCCATATCTTCCTCCTCTTTGGCGAGTCGATCATACTTCCTTTTCCCAAACTTGGAAGACTGAGGAAGTAGAGAAGTCAACGCATCATCAGGATCATCAATAACCTGATGCTCAAGGAACTCTATCAAAGCATCCTTCTCTCTGATCTGCTGAAGCAACTCCTCTCATTCACGGATCCAGGCACATGAACGGTCTTCGTCTCTCAACTCCTCTACTCTTTGGTTAGGGAGGATTGAAGGCCCAGCCACAACCAAAGGTGTAGGTCTTGGATACTCATAAGGCATGAGTTACTCAGAAGCTCTCCTCCTAACCCAAGAGGTATAGGGCTCCAAAGCGATACAGTTCTTCGGACCCAGCTCATTCCTTCCCTTCCTATGGATCTTGCGCCAAGCGCGGACCATCCTGCCCTTCAAGCCTTGGGGATCTTTACCCTCCTGAAAGAACACACCTTTTAACAGAATGTTATTAGGTTTATCCTTTAGGGGGAACCCAAGCTGACGAAGTGCCAAAACAGGGTTGTAGTTAATCCCACCACATGTACCAAGAAGAGGCACATTGGAGAATTCACCATAAGAGTCGATAATCTGTACACCATCATATACACGGTTGTACCAAAAGATATCATCATTAGTGAGAGACATAAGTCTCGTGGACCACCGTAGACATCCTTTGTTCTCCTTGAAGGCGACCGTCTGTGGCAAGTGCGAAATAAACCACTTGTACAACAGAGGCAAACAGCACATAATGGTACCACCACCCTTTGCGTTCCTCATATGCAAAGAAAAGTAAGTGTCACCCAACAGAGTCGGAACGGGATTAAGAGTAGAGAAAATCCTAATAGCGTTCACATCCACAAACTTGTCGATGTTGGGGAATAACACTAGCCCATAGATGAGAAGTACAAAAATGGCCTCAAAGGCGTCCTCACTCATGGCCTTCCCATACATAGTAGCTTGAGCAATGAGGAACTCAGAAGGGAGACCTTGAATTCCACCTTTGGTAGTCATATGAGCACCAACCAGAGATTCATCTATATGCAACATATCAACTATCTCTTGAGAAGTAGGAACACTCTCTAAGCCATTGAATGGAAACTGGTCTAGAATAGGTATACCCACAAGGTAGGCATACTCCTCAAGCATGGGAAAAAGCTAAAAATCCGGAAATGTGAAGCAACGGTACAAGGGATCATAGAACTACACCAATACACTCATCAATCATTTGTCCACTGGAGTAGTCAGAATAGATAGAAGCTTCCCATAACGAGCCTTGAAACCCAAAGGATCTAATACATAGGATGTCAAATTCCTTAGTGTAGCACCTCAAATTTGCACCTATCATTGTGCATACATTCTCATATTAGGTCATAGCATTAACATGGTCCACTGCATAACATTGCATTGTCCTTTGCCCCAAGTGCAAGATTATCAGTCAGATTAGGTCAAACTGATCAGGAGGCCAGTCAACCAAGCAAGCAAGTGCAATTTTCATTGAGCCAAGGCCCTAGGGTTGGTCCAACATGTTCACATGACTTAGGGGTCCTTTTGAAGTGTTTTGGTCAAGGTTTGAATGCTCAGAAGTCATCAGTCAATGCACAGTCCATCAGAAACCCTAAAAAGTCAACCATGGTCAACTGGGCCTGATTTTATGGTTTTGATAGTGGGAATTGGTTTGAGAGGGTTCATTCATGTCCATATAGGCCTCATATAACATGTCAAACATCATCATGGAAGAATTTGAAGCCAAACCAGAAATTTCAAAAAATAGAAACTGGACCTGTAATTGGAATTTGCCAAATATGGAAACTTCTTGATCCCAAACTTACATCATGATACAAGCTTCAAATGAATTTTTGCCCAACATGAAAGTTTAAGATCTTGTTCTCCCATTTCCAAAAAGTCCAAGAACACTCAATTCCCATGTATGGTTGGCAAGTTATGATCAATTCATTTTCAAAAACTCTTGAACTTCAAAAGGCCATATCTCTCAAACCATTTGGCCAATTTGGGTGGGGTTTTTTGCAACAAGTCACATTTGACCTCCTCTTTCCAAATATGTAACCATCATTCACCAAAACCTCATAGATCAAAATGGCATTTTTGAACTTACTTGAATTAATTTTAAGTGAAGTGAAAATTTGACTTTTTAAAATAACCATTTTCCATCACTTCGGCCAATTGGAATTGATCAGAAATGACATTTGAGACATGTTGGAAGGCCCAATTTCGCAGCCTTGGCCTTGCACCTCACCACTTAAGCCAAATTGACCAATTAGCAAAATTCCCATTAAAAACCAAATTGTGATTAACATACACTTAGTAAACCATAAACAGAAGTATATATTGTTGTTTTTCTGCCAAATGAAGCCCTAGCAGCCACATTATCACACAGAAAAACTCAGTTTCTCTCATTTTCACATTTTCCTTCATTTGGATTTTCGACCAAAAATTGCAAGGACCTCGACCTGGCCTTTGTTTGCTTCATCATTCCTCTCCATTTTGAGCATATTTCAAGCCTGAATCTCCAGCTGTAACAGCATTTTCACGACTGTTTCTCCAAGAACATCATCAATGGCAGTTCAAGTTTGGGATCATTTCACGCCTTGCTGAGCTAGGATCTTCAAGCATTGACCATCTGGAACTAGAAGCTACATCTGTTTCATCACCAAACCACCAAAACAACACTGTTTCTCCAATTTCTTCAAAATCAAGTAAGATTTCGAACCTCACCATTTGCTAAATCTTAACATGTTTTAGAAAGGTCTTTGCATGCTGATTTCATTGATAGTCATAGTTTTGAAAATGGTTGAATGATGATTGAGTTATGCTGATTTAAAGATTGTTGTTCACTTTTGTTTTTGCTTGATTCATGATATGTAGCCTGATTCAATGGAAAATATGTGTGGATTATGCTTATATGATGTTTGCTGATCACGATAGTATGTTCAATTTGTTTTTCTGGAAAATTTTCTTTGGCACGAATTTGGGAGGATGAAGAAGATGTACTGTACACGATGAACCCTAATTTCCCCAGAATTTTCTCACGTGTTTGCATGAGCTGTACTGTACCATTGCCCCATGACCAATCACGTTATTTCCTTTCCATGACCAAAACGCAGTGTTTTGTTAAGTGGCTCCGGTTATTACAAAATTTCCATCGCCCGTGCCATTGGTCTCACTAAATCATGTTGGTTTAAATATTTATTTCATTTGGATACATTAACTTACAAAATTCATAAGTCCTTCATTTTAAATCCAATTTTCATGAGAATTTTTGCATTGTGTTCATCTGGATCTCTATTATTTAATCATGATTTTTCCTGATTTTTTTTGATGAGGGGATTTTAATTGGTATTAGGGTTTTGTTCATGTATCCATTTCTTGTACCTTTTATCAAAACCTTTGTGAAATGATGATGCTTTGTCCAATGGCCTTGAAATTTTTTGTGCATAAACTAGACACATTCATGGTGATTTTGGTATAGAGTTTATGAATTTATCATCTCTGGTCATTGAGTTATGATTTTATGAAGAAGGGTGTGACAATTTGTGTCACACCATTGATGTGCAACTTGATGATTTTCAATACCATGCCTCTTGACCTCAAATTGGATTGAATTTTTGCATGAATGTACACTTGAATGTCTAGTTTACATATGATTTTTCTTGGAATTGTTTGTGGCATTTCCTAATTGTTTGAGATTTTTCTCCCCTGTTTGGTCTTATGTTGAGTTTTTGTGACACATGTTCCCATTTCATTTGTGAAATTCTCATACTTTATTAGATGGACATGAAATTTGATATGTGATTAGTAGACATCTTAAGCTTTGCCATGGTTTTAGTCCCATTCATTTCACATATGCTATCACTGATTTATGATTTTTTCAAGTTGATGCATGTTTGGTTGACTTCTTTGAGCATGCTTAGAATTGCCTTGCATTTCTGATTTTCATTGACCAACTTCCCATGATCCAATTGAGCTGAAATTTGGTGTGCTTACCATGCTATAGATTATGTTTGACCATGATTTATTTGAGAATTTTTGGAATTGTTTATGATTGGTTTTGAACTGAGTCTTGCTGTTGACTTCTATGAGCTTCCATATGCCATGCTTTGACTTCTTTTGCTTATAAAATGATGATGATGAATGATATGATTGTGGAACCAATTGGGTTTGTTTCTTGATTGTTTGAACTTGATTTTGGATGCTTGCCACTTGCTGTTTTGATTTGCTCATCCCCTTTTGACCCTAGGCTTGTCCTAGTGGTCCTGTTACTCATGTTTGAGCTCATTTTTTCAGGTTAAGCAACAATTACCCAATGAGACCAATACAAATTGATTGAGTGTGCTTGTTTATCATGACTAATCTATTTGTTTTGTAGGTTGCTTGGCTCACATGCCTTGAACCTTGTGTATTGCACATTTATCTACTTGTGTTGACTGTTAACCTTTGTTTCATTCTGATTTAACTTTGACTTGTATACTAACTGTGCTTGACTGATTTCAGGTACTTTAGTTGCTTTTAGTTCCTTGTGAACTTTGCTTTGCTTTGCTTAAGAGCAATTTGCATTGAGGTATAATTTCTTCACTTCAGTTAGTCTGGAAGACCTGGTCTGTTACTTGGCCAGGCAACTGTCTGAAGTCCTCCTTAAGAGGCAATGTTTGTGACTGTTTACATTTGTCCTTGTATAGAGTCAAAGACCTCCTAAGTGAAGAGGCAATTGGCAGAACCCAAGGGATATGCAACCTATCCCCTGCTATTCTGTGTGTCATCTGCTTTGCTCATACCACTGTGTTGATGCATTGCAGATACAAGCCCAAGATCTTGTACAATCGTACAGTTGAGTCAGTTTCAAATGTGTAGAAGGGTTCCCACCTTCTGAACCCACACATTCTTGTCTTAAGCTCTCCCAGGCCAGGGATAAGAGCTGTGAAGTCATATCTTCACTCACCTTTCATCTGCTTCACCTTAGCCCCTCAATGGCAAGGTTAAGAGCTAACACTACCCAGTTCTTGTTGTTTGTTTGTTGAGGTTGATATGACCCCTCGACTAAAACCTAACCTTGATTGAGCCCATCGTTTGCATATAGTGTGTGCTACCTGTGCTTGTGTGTTTGTTTGACTTGCTTCCTGTGCAAGTTAGGTTTGCTTTAGCTTGCTTCCTGTGCAAGTTAGGTTAGGTGTGGCTTGCTTCCTGTGCAAGTCATGTTTAGGATAGGCTTGCTTCCTGTGCAAGTCATGTTGTGTCTCCCTCTGTTATCTAGTTAGGCTAGTCCTTTTTCCCTGCGTAGGGGAACTACGTCGCCCTGATCCTCATACCAGACGAGGTACGTAGGCAGGAGATGAGCTGATCTCTCTGGTCGCCCTTTTTCTTTTTCAACCCTTTGTGTCTTAACCACCCTTGCGTGTGTTTTGGTTCGGATGCTGATGTAAGTCCAGTGATTGGCATTCGGGCTCCACGTTCGCCCTTTTGTTTTGTTTGTGTGAGTTGTTTCTCCTTTTCTGGTTGGAGTCCGACGTAAGTCCAGCGATTGGCAGTTGGTTTCCTGTGTGTGTTTGTTGGTCCGGATGCTGATGTAAGTCCAGTGATTGGCATTCAGGCTCCATGTTTGCCTTTGCCTGTGTTTGTTTGTGTGCGTGTCAGCCGAGCTACGAATGCTCTGATTCTCCTTCGTCCAAGGAGATACGTATGCATAGGATGCGATATCCTAGCGAGCATGTGTCGTTTCCCCAGTCCGAACTACTTGGACTCTGATGTCTATGCTTGATAGACTAAGTAGGCCCATGATGCGATATCCTGCCGAGTCAGTCTTGTCTGTTTTCTTGCGTCTCTTTCAGCCAGTGTGTGTGTGTTTGAGCAGTGTTATAGCAACCATTTTCCTTTCTAATGTGCGTGGATCCCGTCGAGTACGACGGATGCGTAGGGGTGCTAATACCTTCCCTTCGCATAACCGACTCCCGATCCCATTCTCTTTGGTCGCGAGACCATGCTTTTTCCTAGGTTTACTCTGAGCGTTTCCTTTCCCTCCTTTGGGATAAATAACGCACGGTGGCGGCTCTGTTGTTCTTGTTTTCCCGCCGGTTTTTCGCGTAATGCGACACTTAGCTCTTTCAAGTCGGGTTGTCTGAAACTGTACTTCTTCGTATTCCTTCTTTGTCTTTCCATGTCTGAAAATTTGCAAATAGACCTCTTAAGTTCCTTCAAAATTTTCTCATTATTGATGATATGGATGCAAATGGGTGCATGAATGCATGAATGCAACAATCACACTCAAGGATCAAGAAAAGCACACCAAACAAAGGTCATGGGATGGATCATGTTATCCTTAATATCAATCATCCATTTTGGTGGATTATGGTTTACACCATATCAACACCAAAGTTCCATTGATATTAAGGATACAGGAACGGATCAACCATGAATCAAGGGTTTGTTGCAAGTCACGAGCATGGAGTCTCGGTTAAGAGCCACCCAAAGGGAGTGTACTAGGGTTTAAACCTGCCATACATGTTCTACAAGAGGTTCCCATAGTCATCATCCCATCTTTCGGATATTATCGGATAAACGACTACTCGTATTCCAAAAATATTCTCAAGAAAGACTCTTATGAGTGTAGCATCGCGTAACAATCGTATCAAATCTTACACTTGAACGACTTTCGCACTACATCCTAAGAATAGGCCAAGATGGGCTTGGTAAACTAAGGTCCTTGGCTTCTAAGGTCTATATTGGAAAGAGTAACGTCTAACCACAACTACTTGTGTGACATTATTGATCCCAACATGACCTCCACCAAGTGAATGGGCTTGCAAGTCAACTTGCTAAGGAATAACTCCACACAAGTCAACAAGACTATGCCATTCTCCTATCCTAAGTGCACTCGAGTTCGGGTATAGAACTCATCTCACAAAGATCATCAAGCATACAAGGAATTAATATTCAAGCAATTCAATCATTACATACAATACAGTAATCCCAAATCGCACAAAAATATGTCACAAAAATAATATACAGTACAATACAACAAAATATGAAAAGTAGGCAAAACCCACTAGGCAAATCTCCCCAGCAGAGTCGCCACTTTTCTGTAGCGGGGTATTCGTTACCTTTAGAGATATTGACTAAATCCAAGGTAAGCCATACAAGTTGAGTCGCCACCGCACTTCTATTTATCCAAAGGAATGGTTAGAAAGTGAACAAAAACCTAAGAGTTTTATCGAATCAAAAACTAGTAAAAATGTCACAGATCAGAGTAAGGGGGTTGGTTATGCAATGGGAAGGTTTTAAGCACCCAAAACATCCTAGGTACTCCTAGGGAGCCCTTTTCACACTTGTTGTAAGGTTGGTATTTTGTGAAAATTTGTTTGTGCAAACATGATTGAAGAGATGAGAAGAGAACATACAAGTTATTTACATTTTGTGTTTGGATGGATAAACCCAATGCCTACGTACCATCTTGAAAAAGATTAGGATCAAAACCTCGTAGTTCGGGGTAAAAATCTCAAAATGATTTGGTGGATTGATTAGTCCAAAATCCTTAAGGTCTTTTGTTATCCAAGGGAGAAAACTCAACCTAAAACCACAAATCCACCATGTGAGGATAACTTCAACATGCTAGTGAGGGGTTAACCCTATAATAAGCATGGAAGACTCATTGTCCATCACTAAGGATATAGGTTAGTATTACATCTACCTCAAGGACAACTCAAATCTAATAGTTATTTGTTATGAAAAAGTTTTGGTAAAGAAAGTGGCTATTGAAACCACAAAAGTATTTGAATAAGTTATATTTACCAATGAAAAGTATTTACAAAATATGGTCAAAGTTGACTTAAAGATTCAATTCTAAATAAGTGTTATGAAAAGAAAGTTTGAAAATCAAAAGCATAAGGCTTAGGTTTCTAATGTTTGAAAAGAAGTGTTAAAGGTTTGCACAAAAGTTTTGGCTTGGGTTAGAGTGGAGGGAAGAAGAAGAATGGATAAAGTCCAAATCATACAAGAGATGAAGGATAAGAAACAAGACCACAAATGGAGTTCCTCTATTGAGATCATATTGATGATCCAAGTAGCTTCCATCCTTTGGAATATGCAAGCAAAATAAGTGTAAGCTCAAGCAATCAACATAATCAAACAAGCTCTTAGAAGATCCCCAATATCTCTTGTATCTTTCACTTTGGATGAACATGGCAATGGTTCTTCAATTTGTCTCAAATAGGATCCCCCTAGCACAAAAGAGCACACATCAAAAGGTTCCATGAAGTAAATAAAAAATGAACAAGAGTGTGATTAGAGATTTGGTCTTTCTAATCCATCTTCAATATTAAGGTCCTTTACTCCAATTTTGCATAGGGAATATCCTAGAAACTAAGTCCATTTGTCCATTTTTGCATTTAGTCCACAACAAATAAAACACAAGCACAATAATATATACACAATTATGTGCTCAAGTGAGCAAAAGGCAAATTGGATTAACATAAACATGTGCTCAAGTGAGCAAAGAGCAAAACAAACGAATAATATGTACAAGAATAGTAAATTGCATAAATTTAAAGTGCAAGAATTAAATGTTAATGGTTAATGGTTAGTTTTAATAGTTAGTTTGCCATAAGGAAAATTTAGCGCTATGTTAAGCAATCGTAATTGGACTTATGTAGAAGTCACAACTTTCTGAGGCCGGTCAATAATAATGTAGGCAACAACACAAGTTAGAGGTCTTGATTAGTGAATCAAACTCCAACAACTTGCCATGCCAAAAAAAGAAGATGAGAAATGATCTTGTATTGACTTAGGTTCTTTGCATGATTTAGGAAGCAACCTATCCTTAATGCAAAGCCATTCACTTGATCCATGATCAAGATGAATTAGATTTGAATCAAGGAAGATTAAACCTCCATGTATCAATGCTAACCACCAATCTTTAACTCATTGATCAAAAAGAAAATAAAGAAGAAAAAGAAGAAGAAGAATTAAAGTGCATTAATTGAATTGGAATGAGATAATCAACAAGTATTGACCAAAGATAGAGAAGATCAAGGTCAAACAATAGAAAATAGAAGCAAAATGAAGATTGGAAGTCAAGAAACAAATAAAATATGTTTGGCATTTTTTAATATTAAAATAAAACTTGAATTAAAATAATAAAGAAAGGTCAAATTTCAAACTCACTTCAAATCACTTTTGAAAAGTCCAAGTGAATTATCCCAAGTTCAACAAGGTCAAACAAAGTTTATCAAAAAATTTCAGCATTTTTAGAAGTCAGAAACTATTTTAAATCAATTAAAAATGCATAAAAATAACCTAATTGAACTAAAATCTCAAATAAATCTCAAATCAATTAATAAATTGGTGAGAATATTTTTCATAGATCTATCATCATTCAAAGAGGTTGAAAAAATATTTTCGTATTTTTTGGATATTAAAAACTATTTTAAATGAATTAAAAATAACCAGAAAAGAGAAAATTAGTAAAAAATATCAAATTATAAAATAAAAAATATTAAAAATCATTTTTAGAAAGTAGAAATTAAAAGGAGAAAAATGAAATTGGTCTCATATTTTTTGGACCAATAATGAGAGAGATATGAATTTTTAAAAATGAAATAGAATTAAAAGAAATAAAAGAAATAAAATCAGAAATTAGAAAAAGGAGAAAAAGCGTGGACCGTCTGATGATCTTTCATTAATTGACGTGGATCATCACGTGGCCAAGAAGCGCACGCTCACCATACACGCTAGTCAAATGCAACACACCAAGCCATTAAATAAGTCATAAGGTTGGACGTGTGTGATTGAATCTGGAAAAAGAAATGGACGCCCCAGATCAAATATTGGAACCAGACGGTGGCCAGCGCCACCGTCTTCTCCGGCCAAGCTCCGGCCAAGTCAAAAATTGCAGAGATTAAAATGGTAACCAAAAGGCACGATCAAGGCATCAATCGAGAGCTGGGGTGATGTACATCACCCCTGTACCACTCAAATCCATTCTAGATCTCTATATTGAGAGAAATCAGAAGTGGGAAATCTTTGGTGTTCATATGAACTTCATGATTTTTGAAAATTGAAAGCACAACAATGTTGCCTCTATGCAGAGGACTTCAAATCACACAACAACAATGAAAATCAAGCATTATGCAAGCTGATTCGAAGAGAATAACAGTTGAAGTAAACCTTTGATTTGCAAGGCTTTGAGTCATAATTCTTGGATGCTATTACTTACAGTTGACAATATAGATCAAGGAGAAGAAGGTTTAGGAACTTTAAGATCTGAAAATTGATCAATGAAATCAAAGTTCAAATCTGAAAAATTTGAAGAAAAGTGAACTAGTTCCTTTAGTGATGGTTGGGATTTCAGTTTAGTAGCAATTGGGGCGCCTCTAAGTTACTGAAATGAGGAGCATAAGGCACTTATTTATAGCAAAAGGCATGGCTGAAAGCATGATCATTTCATTGCATGGATGGAAATGGCCTCCATGCATGGGCCTGTACAGGTGCATGGAGGACCCAATTCCACTTGGATTTGCAAGTTAATCATCAACAGATGTAAATTGGATGTGCAGATTGTGTATGTTTAGCTCATGCAATGCAAATTTAATTGATTTTCAAAAATGCACCAATATGTTCATGCTTTCGAAAATGCCATTTCCATAATTGAAACACAACCTTATGAGTAATGGTTGGAAAGATTTTTGCATGAGGATCATTTGTTATGTTGATCAAAACTCCATTTGGGCCTTTGAAATTGATGAAAATTGGACATGAAGTGTAGGGTGCAAAACATGCATATGTGAGATTTTCAAAATTGGCCAAAGTTCAAGCCCTTCTGTCTCAATTATACAAGCTCCAAATAACAAGATCTTCAACATCAAAGTTCTAGAGCTTTTCAAGATAATCAATATGGACTTAAATTTTGAATCATTTGGATTTTTTATGAAGACGTTATGGGCACTTGAAGTTGGACTTTTTCACATTTCAATGCACTTGGTCCAAAGTGACCTATAATGTTTTGCATTATAACATGTATTTATTTTGAGATTTTGAAACTTTTCTCACCATAACATTTGAGGTAGACATCCTAAGCTTTCCAATTCATTTGATCCCACCTCAAAATCATGAAAAGTGAATGAGTTATGTTCTTGGGAAGTTCACCCAAAATTAGGGTTTCAGTCAAAATGACCTATAATGTTTTGGAATGGATGATGACCTTCCAAGCTTAAAATAAAATTTTGATGAACATGAAATCTGTTCATATGGTCTTTAAGAACATGTTTTCTCTTGGGGTCATATTCATTTGACAAACACATCAAATGTTAGGTCTCATTGTATTTCAAAATAATTAGATGAATTGACTGATCAACTTCTCAAGTCCACACCTCATATCTTGATGAATTGATGACTTAGGGCACTCATATAAGTTCAAATAGGCATGAAATGATGATTGAAAGAACTTACCTTGATTGTTTTTGACCATGAGTTTAGATTGCTTCATGAGCAAGGCACAATTGATGAACAGATGAATTAGGGTTTCCTTGGGAAACTATCCTCAAACCCCTTGATTTGCATTGACCATGAGTTTAGAATGATGAATTGAGAAACTTGGGAGGCATATTTGATTGATGAGAGCTTTGGGAACCATTTCCATGCTTGCTTTCATCTTCACTTGGCCCTATCAATACACATAGGATCTCCTAGAAGCCTTTAGACCTTGTGACTGCTCAAGCTACAAACAAGAGATGTTAGTGACATATTTTTGTGCTTTTGGTTAGTAAATAAAATGAGAAAAGAAAATATACAATTCAAACATGCTTGGTGATCTCAAACCAACTCACAAGAGATCCCTCCCCAAAGGTAAGGAGCCAAGATGCTTATGATCCTTGAGACAATGTAAATGCAATGTTATGATGCCATGAGGGATCTTAGGGTCAAAATTGGGGTCTTACAAAAACGTCTAAGAGTTCAGAAATCTCTTAGTCCTCTCAAGTCTGCGGACTTCAATAAGTCACTTGAGGAAAATCAACAACTTTAAACTAATACAAGTGTTTGCCTTAGTGCTTCTAGGTAAGCAGTATGAAACACAATTAAGAACAATGATCAATGATCACACTATGAGCAATAACTCTTGTGTGATTACTGAATTTTACAAACAAAAGGATTTAGTATATAGCTCGAAGTGTATTGTAGAGTTCTTGTGTAATTTCTTTGTGTCATCGTATGATAGTGATGAAGCCTTTATATAGAACTTTGAAATGGTACCGTTGGAGGAAAATCAATGGAGATATCTTTCTCCACCTAACTATCAATATAGCAATCTTTATTGGTTGATACAAAAGAATAGTAATGAATAAATCTATCTCTATAACTTATTCACTACTTGAAAACATATTTTCTGTCAAGACTTAAATAATCTCTTTCAACAACTACTCAAGTCTAATATTCAAATTAGGGCAAAAATATCTTTCATTACATCAACAATCTTTCATCATAGATAAAAGTCAAATGAAATACATAACCAAATAAGAATAGATACTACCTCCAATCTTGAAAAAATGGGGTTTAGCTCCTCATCATCATGTTGGAAACCAAAAGGCAATGGAGAATAAAACTCTGTTTTTCTCTCTTATCAAAATATCAAAACTATGAATGAATGTCCCATGTACAATTTCCATTCTGATTTTCTAAAAGGGTTGACATTTCCTAAAATGATCATTTCCATCTAAAGCTGAAAATCCCCCCTAAGATAGACACAAAAATGGCAAAACACAATTGGCCTTGAAAACAACACACTTAGCCAAAACAGCTTGCTGGATTCGCAAGCTTCGCGGCACGACTGAAGCTACTTCAGCTTCCTTGCCTTGCGAGCTTCATCCAATTAGTCTTCCAAGTGGTATTCTTCAAAAGTAGGCCTCTAATTTGCATTCAACACTTCTTCCAAATTATGATTATGCATTCCAAAGCTCTCTTATCCAAAACTTCTACAAAACTAACAAATATGTGAAATAACTATTCAAAACAACATAAATTAAACCTAATTGCATTTATACAAAATAATGAGAATAAAAGTGTGTAATTACATCAAAACTTGGTAAAAGGGACCAATAAAATGATATAAAAAGTAGTACTAATTGGTCCCTAACAGTATATAGCTTAAAGTGTATTGTAGAGTTCTTGTGTAATTTCTTTGTGTCATCGTATGATAGTGATGAAGCCTTTATATAGAACTTTGAAATGGTACCGTTGGAGGAAAATCAATGGAGATATCTTTCCAATTATGGGACTTAATAGCATTAATTTTCTTGTCATTTCCATAGCAGTCTTGGAGTATAATCCATACTTTCCTTATATAGACTTGTCCCATACTTATAATACTTCTTGATTAAGTTTTTGATTTTGATGAGTCAAATGATTTGTTTAGCGTGAATCAGAGTGGGCGGAGTTCAGAGTCTTTGATAAGAACTTGTATTCTTTAGATAGTTGTTTGTTGAGTAGTCTTTAGTGTCAACTTGATTGATATTCAAATAGAGTGTCCTCTGATGTTGTTGTGCAGAGTTATCAGATGTAGAGTCTTCAGAGTCTTCAGATGTGGAGACTTCAAATATCATATATGAATTTCTATGTCATATTTTATATGTGATTCTTTCAGGAGTGTTCTTGTTTGGAATCAAATATGATTTCTTCATTGTTGGATTAGTTGTTCTAAGCTTCGTTAGTTTTCAGATATTGTTTTCATCAGATTCATTTTTCCTTAGAAACCTTCACACTTAAGAAATTTATTAGGGTACCAAATTGTTTCATTATTTGTTATCATCAAAACTTAGATATATATTCAAAACCAAAATCTTTTTCTAACAATCTCCCCCTTTTTTATGATGACAAAAACTTAGACTTTTGATGAAACAATGATTCTTTACACAGATACAGATTTTAAATGAATCAAAGTCAGATACAGTATGACTCCCCCTGAGATTGGAAATCTCCCTCTAAGTATGATACTAAGAAATTTTTTGAGTTATTTGTATCAGAAAAGAGTTTCGGGGTTAGAGAGATTCTTACCAGAGCTTCTTAGGTTTCTTTGCTTATTTCTCAGATACTGGTTTAGTTTTCCTTGTTCATATTTATCCTATAAGAACACTTAGACTGCATAATTGATTTTTAATGTAAGTAGTACATTCTGAGAGTTAGATATTTTATTTCATCAGAAAGGTTGTTATTTATTTCTCCCCCTTTTTGTCAAAATAAAAAATTGAACAAAAACACAAGTAAATCATAGAATCCAAGCAAAATTTCATTGAAATGTAAGAGATATACAGAGGAAAAACATAGAAGAAGAAGGCCTCAGAGTCAAAAACTCATAGAACTAAAAAATACAATCAATTAATCTTAGAGTGCCTAAGGGTTTGGAGGTGGAGGCATCCTCTAAAGTAGCTGGGAAAGTAGGTTCTTGATGCTAGAGTTAACTTGATATTGTTGGTCGAGTCTGGCTCTCACCAGTTGTTGTTCCTTATGAAGCTCTTCTAGAGTCTTGAGAACCAGAGGAGCTAGATCAGATGTTGATGACTCACCTCGAGTCATAGAAACCTCAGAAGTCTTCGCAACTATGTGAGCAACCTCTTCAGCGTCAGCTTTAGCTTCCGTAGGAACAACTTTCTCCTCAGCTTCTGTTTTGGCCCTTTCTCCAGCTTCCTTCCTGGCCTGTTCCTCAGCTTCCTACACCAAACGCGCCTCCAGTCTTTCCTTAACACCTCTGATATTATCATTTCTGACTTGTCCAAAGAGTCCCTTGAGCTTAAAGACCTTAGATGTCATCCACCTGAGAAATCAATTCCAGTGAGTCCTTACTTCAAAAGGATTGTCACTTAGTCTGGATTCTTCAGATAGCTGCCTGAGCCTCGCAACAGTGTGTCATACCCCAATTTTGTCCGAGCATTTTTAAAATTGTCATAAATTCGGTTTTAATTCCAGTTTGTATCAGTTGCACAACTTAACATGCATTTCATCATGAATAACACCTAAAATATCAGTCGAAATAAATTCTTGAATACACAAACAATTTGGTTATATCATTCCTTGAGTACATACAAAATCAGCGGGTAGAAAGTTTCGAAATTAAACTTGCAAACATCATTTTTATTAGCCTACAATCCACGTAGCTTAATCTGGTACGCTCGTTATATTTTTCGACGACTTCTTCAGTTGTATTTTAATCCGTCTGAGCCTTTTAACCGGTGAAAATTTATTTCAAAATTAAACGAACCATTTTATTTTTTTAATAAGTCTATTTCGTGCTGATCATTCTAGTGTGTCTGATTTCATTTTTCGAGCAAATTTTTTCCCGACTTTTATTCATTTTTAGTCGTTTTAATTTTATTTTGTCTCCAAAATATTCAGATTAAAAAAATAGAAATTTCCATGTTCTTATTTTATTTTTATCGCGTGTATTTAGGAAGATGTGAATTTTATTTGATTTGGTTGATTTAAATTGTTTTAAATCAATTAAATCACTTAGAAGGGGCATTGTAGGTATTTTGAAATTGTTTGTGTTTCTTTGAGTTAATCTGGACCGTCGATTCGAATTTAAGCAATGGTTTAGATGCATTATCCACACTTTCTCTTATTAACCAATCATAAATTAGCATATTATTTTACTTGTTTAATAAATAAAATCAAAAAAATCTCTCTTCCTTCAATAAGGTTGCCACACGCGTCCCATATCTCTCAACCAAGGACAGCTGGCCATGTGGAATGAAAAGAAAACACTCCCTCTCTTCAATACATAGGCTCCAACGGTAAGAAAAAAAAGGACTAACACCGGTACACTCTCATAGGACTCTCTCTCATGAGCTGGCTTCAACAAACACACCAACTCCCTCCACTCACAGGTGTGCTCGCTTGCAAAAAAAAAAGAAAAAGAGGTAGGCTCTCTTTCCACGAGGAACCCTCTCTTCTGATTGGCGAAAAAAAAGAGGAAAACGAGAAATAGCTCTCCAATCACACACCACTCCTCAATCTCTCACTCTCTGAACATGAGAAGAAAAGAAAGAAAAAGAAAAAAAACGAAAATAAAAAGGAAAAGGAGCAGGCGCATTGTTCATCTTCACAACAATTTCCGCCGCTCCCCTTTCCACTTCCTCCAAACACCTTCACCGCCGTCCTCTTCTCCCTTCAACACTCATTTTTACCGCCCTCCCTCCGTCCATGATTCTCACCGTAAACTGTCATACTCGCCACCAACAAACGGTGTTCACACCTCACACGCGACCCTCCATCGACCACACACTAAATCCGTCGCACACCCCCCCAAACCTTCTTCCATTCTCCCTCAACACTCATCCGTTCTTCTTTCACCCATCATCGCCGTGAGCTCCATCCAAGATACGCCTCCATTTCCGCCATGATTATCACTGTGAAACCAACTCCCAACCGCCGCCGTGAACGCCGTCTTCATCCCCCACTCTTCTGCTTCACCTCCGTCAATACCATTCATGACAGGAAACTCACACTTGCATAAAAGAAAGAACTATAATGGATATGAGTATTGAAAGTAGACCAGATGCTTCGCTTACGTGGTAGGCAAGTGAGTCACGGTGGCAATCGGAGAAAGAAGTTTTCTGACTTACCTTCAAAAGTCATAGAAGAATAATCCCAAACCCATGTTTCTCACTACCTATGTTTTAATGTACAGGGTATAATGAGGTTCATTCCGAAGCACTCCTTTGTTCATCAAGTCTTGAATATTATCATGTACCATCTGACACCCCCTTGGGTGTGTGGCACACTCTTCACAGCTATCATGACAAACATCAATCAGGCCAGCTTCCACCAATCGGGTGTGAAATGTTGCCAAAGAAGTCTTAACATCATCAACCTTCTCAACCATAACACCATACGAGGCATCTTCAATTGCATTCACTATAGGGTCTCCATGGGGAGCAAGAGGATTATTCTTCACGTTTGGTCATATCTCCCTAAAATATAGAATCTTGCTATCAATAAGCTTACAAACTTTATGTTTCAAAGCACAGCAACCCTCTAGGTCATGCCCTGGGGAACCCTCATGAAAAGGAAAACGTGCATTAGGGTTGTACCATGGAGGCAGACGATCAGGTGGAGGTCCCATAGGTTTTGGAATCACCTACCCTTTTTGCAATAGAGAGGGATAAAGCTCAATATATGACATTGTAATTGGATTGAAGGTTGCCATATCCCCCTGCCTCCTGTTCAAATTTGGAGCATTTTGTCTTGGAGTGTGAGCTCTCGGCTGTTGATAAACAGGAGTTGCTGGTGCTTGCTGATAAACTGGGGGAACAGGAGCACGTTGTTAAGCTGAAACTGGTCGATAAATTAGAGGTGGTTGATAAGTCTGAGCTGGTTATTGATTAAAGGCGGGCGTCACAACAGCTACGTACGGTTGCGGGGCGTACTAAACGGGATATATAGGTTGCTGATAGGGCAAAGGTTGTTGAACATACTGCTCTTGTGAATATTGTTGTTGTCTCCTTCTTGGAGGGGCCCTTCCTTGGCCAATAGACACAACGTTAGTTTCACCTTCTTTCTTTTTGGGAAACCCTCTAGATAACTTCTTCAGATTAGAACTTGAAGTTCCAGCCAAAGCTACAAGTTTACCATTCCTTAAGCCATACTCAAAACGAGCTCCTACAGCAACTCGGAGAATCCCAAGGAAGCACTTCCAACCATTTTCTCGTAGAATTGGGGTTGGACAGTGTTAATGAATAGTTCAGCAAGTTCCTTTTCGGAAAGAGGTGGTTCAACTTGAGAAGCCAGTTCCCTCCATCTCTGAGCATATTCCTTGAAGGATTCTTTGTCATGCTGGAACATGCTTTGCATCTGTCTTCTATCGGGCGCCATGTCCATATTGTATTCGTAGTGTTTGATGAACGCGTCTGATAGGTCTTAGAAGCATCTGATCCTACTTTGATCCAGACTGAAATACCACTTGGAAGGAGCCCCACTTAAGCTATCTTGGAAGCAATGGATCATCAACTTGTCATCTTCCATGTGAGCGGCCATTTTATGATAATACATGATGTTGTGGCTTTTTGGGAAAGTATACCCCTTGTATTTGTCAAAATCCGGAGTCTTGAACTTAGTCGAAATCACCAGCCCAAATACAAGGCACATCTCTTTGACAACAGAACTAAAGATGTGATCTCCTTCCAATACTCAGAACTTCTTCTCAAGGAGTTGCATGTTCTCCTTCACTTCTCTGAAATCTTCAAATCTCACTTCGTCGCCACTAACGGTTGATTCGGCAGTCTGATATAGATGATGTTGATCTTCAAAGTGCGGAACAGACCTAGCGTAAGCAGCTGGTGGAGCAATAGTGTAGACGACTTGGCGTGCATCGGTGAAAACCGGCAATGGCACATCTTGTTGGACAAATTGCCCCATGTCGTGCACTACTTCTGCTGGAGGGATGAAGTTGTAAGGAAACCCATATGGAGGTAGGATTGAAGGTAAAGACCTCTGAAGTTGGACTTCGACTGCTAGGCCCGTGATCTCCGAAATCATGGTTACTTGTGGAGCTTCAAATCTGAAAGTCAAAGCTTGTAGCATTTCTCTCATTTAGGACATGCCTCCCTTGATTTCGTCTAACTCGGCTCTAACTCGGGCACTCTCTTGCTCTTTTTCAGCCATTCTTTGTCTTGCTCTGGCGCGAGTATTATACGGGTGTTGAAGATTCAGCGTGAAACTAGAGGAAGAAAGGACAAAGTGAGACTCTATTTTGAAAATGTATGAATGCATCTTGTTTGCAAAACTCTTGGTTAGTTTCAGTTGTTCATTTCAGAAATGCCACAACATTTGTTCGCAAGTATTTAAAGCAATAAATCAATAAAACACAGTAAAATGAATCCCAAAAGCGATTTTTCATTAATTTAGAACAAAGTTCAAATACAAACAAATGCCTACGGCATATGGGCTTTCCGAACCGCAGCGAGGTCGGTAGTCAGCCTTTCCAACATCGTCTTACAAAATTTAATGAAATTAAAAACATGATGCAGAGTGTTATCTGGACACATGCACCAATCAGCTTCTTGCAATTTCTCACGCAACTCCTGCATCATAGAATTCGCAAATCTGGACAGCCTCATAAATTTACCCTTCCACTCAGTGTAAAGTCCTTGGAGGTCTTGAATGATGCGCAAGTCTTCAGCCTTGGTCACCTTTATGTCCCTATAGAGGTTTCTCCAGTATCTGCACTTACTCAGCAACATCAGATAGGAAGCATCCTCATTCATACCCTCAAGTGCATAGATCGTAACATTGGCTTGTTCCAACTAATAGTTCAAACGTGTACAAACTATTTCCGACTCTTCAGTCCTCAACTTTTCATGTTCCCAAGCATCCTTGTACTTCTGAATGGTGTTCTCAAGTTCACGAGTACAGATCTTAGAAATCAGACGTGCCCCCCTCTTTATTTCAAGAGTCAACTCCAGAGTTTTGTTAAGCTTTTGGATCCGGAATAAAGCTTTATCCAACTCTTCCTCCTTCATCTTGAACACAGATTTAGTATCGTAGAGCGCTTGTCCGAACTTTTCTCTCCTTGCCTCAAACTCCCTGGCCCTTTTGTTGGAAATTTCAAGTTCTTTGTCCTTCTTCTGCTGACTATCTTTCAAATTTCCACTCTCTGTCGAGACTGGCCGAGCTTAATCCTCAAGTCAGTATTCTCCAACTCTAGCTCCTTAATATGGGCATTAAGCTTTTCCACATCTTCAGGTAATATGGGTTATGGCTCATGAACCAATGGATAGATAGAAGGATCAAATGGAAAAGGGAGTTTAACCATTTGAACCCTCTCTCTCACCCAACAAGTATAAGGCTCTCGAGCGGTGACATTTATCTTACCCATTTATTTACCCTACTGATAATTGCTTTCCATGACCTCTTGATCATCTTCATCGTAGGTGATCTGCTTCAACATTGTGCAAGGTGAAGGGCTCTAAAGCTTCGGCTCTTTGAGGGCCATTCATAGGGTAACCATGCTGCCTCTAGGATAACACGGGGTTGTAGTTGATATAACCCTTGGTTCCTATCAAAGGTACATTGGGGAAGTCTCCAATGCTGACAATAACATCCTCGGTTTCTCAATCCCTGATATACCACTTAGTATGATTGGAGGTGAGAGAAGCTAACTTCTGAGAGGGCTTGAGTTCCTTTGAGACAAAAGGGAATTCTTCTAGCATATGAGATCTAAACCAGACATACAATAGTTGTGCACAACATAAAATGGTTCCTCCCTCCTTCTCATGACGCTCATGGAGAGCATAGTGGAGGTCCGCTAGGAGGAATGGTACAGGGTTACCAAAGAGAAAGATCCTCACAGCCAGATGGTCCACAAAAAAGTCAATATTTGGGAAGAGAACTATCCCATATACCAACACAGCTAACACGACACAGAAAGCTTCTGAATTCCCCTCCTTGTCCATCTTCTTAGCTTGATCTTCCAAGAACTTTCTGGAAAAACCATTGAAAGCTCCCTTCACGTCCCAATCTTCCACGACTTCGGAAACCGTCAAACCCAAAGCTAAAGTTATCCTCTTAGGAGGAATACCTTCATCAAACTTAGGAAATGGATTATGATCCTTCAAATTCTGGCCTACAATCCTCTCGAACTCTTCAAAGGTAGGAGCCAACTGGAAATCAGAAAATGTGAAACAACGTAGAGGTGGATCATAGAACTGAGCAATAGTCACCACGGTCATCATGTCTATCTTCTCATTTAAGATATTCAAAATTCTTCCATAGTCTTGCACAAAGCCGTTGAGTTTGATCGGTGTCACTTTGGCACTCAACTTCTACAGGTTGGCAAGGTCCACTTTCTTGTATTTGAACTGAAAATTGCTTCTTCTCTCAGGACTCATTTTGCTAACAAGTCTTGAATTCCTGGAACAATGTGAAACAAACTAAGAGTTTTTCTTTTTATGTGTATGCAATGAATGGATGGATGTAATGTGTTTTCTTTGGTACAGGTTCAAAGGTCCGAGGTACAAATAAATATGATTTATTTCCAAAACGGGGTTCTCACCGGGTATGATCTAGGGTTTTGTTGTAAAGGACCCTTAGAGTCACTGATTCACAAGAATGTTTGATGCTACGGAAAATGCTTTTTGGTCATCAACTCCATCAAGGGAATCTATTCTGGGTGAGGTTCTCATACCGACTCTTACGATGTATTCACCTCGGGAGTCCGTACTATGCAACCATCGACTTCGGTTCTAGACAGGGTGTAAGACCCTAATTTTGACCCTAAGATCCCTCATGGCATCATGTCATTGCACAAGTGCATTGCCTTAAGGATCATAGCATGTTTGGCTCCTTAACCCTAGGGTTGGGACTTGTTTGAGTGTTTTGAGATCACCAAGCATGCTTGTATTGTATATTATTGCTTTTCTTATTTGATTACTAACCAAAAGCACAAAAATATGTCACTAACTCTTTTTGTTTTGAAGCTCAAGTGATCATGTGCTCCACAATGCTCCTAGGAGGCTCCTAAGCCCAATGAAATGACTAGATGAAGATGAGAAAAAGCATGAAAATGGTCCACAAAGTTCCTAATCATCATATATGTCTCCCAAGTATCTCAATTTTCCAATTTTATGAAGATAACCCAAAGGGCTTGAAGATTGTTTCCCAAGGAAACCCTAATTTCACTATGCTTTGACTGTGCCTTGCCCATGAAGCAATTTCAACCTCTGATCAAATTTAATCAAGGGAAGTTCTTTAATTCATCAATTTATGCATTTAATTTTTCATTTCATGAACAATCCGTGTGGACACCATAATTTTCTCCTTCATTTTCTCTCAATATAGGAAAATTTAAAGAAATCCATTGGTACAATGATGATCTACATGACAAGAGCTTTATTTCCATGGCCTTGTTTTTCATTTTCATTGAGGTTCATTTCTCTACAAATTTGGCCGGAATTTGTTGCTTCGCCGGAGAAGACAGTGGTTTCCACCACCACCACAACGTGTGTTACTCCCTGGCCCTTGGATCTTGCTTCCATGATCTAATCGTGTGCATCCGTTTTAAATACTTCATTTAACTCTCCATGTGGCGTGTTTGACTTGAGTGCACCGTGTGTCATCAGATCTAAGTCGCGCCTTGTGCCACGTCAATTAATGAATGCCGATCAGATGGCTGTGCATTTTTCGCTTATTTCTTTTTTCTTTTTATTTTCTGTTAATTCACTTCATTTTCAAAAATTCATTAAAAATTCATTTGAAGTCAGAAAAATATGAGACCAACTCCAAAAAAATTCTTGAAAAATCTAGTTTCATATTATGATTTTTAATTATTTTTGTGACCTCATTTGATATTTTTTATGAATTACTTGGTTTTTAATGATTTTAGTTCATTTTAAAATACTTTCCGACTTTTAAAAAATACAAAAATATTTTCATAGCATCTATGGATCATGATAAGTCAATGAAAAATAGTTTCAGCAATTTCTTGTTTGTTTTGAGATTATTTGAGATTTTAATTCATATTATGCTATTTTTTGGGTTGTTTTTAATTGATTTTAATTACTTTCTGATTTCAAAAATTGGTGAGAAAATTAGTCAAAGTTTGTTTGACTATGTTGAACCTATGAGAATTTAATTGGACTCATTGAAGTTGCTTTGAATTGGATTTAAGGTTCAACCTTATTTGTTTATTTTTTATTTGTATTTTATTTTAATTCAAAAAATACAAAAAATATATCATTGACTTCTTGACTTGTTATATTCATTTCTCTTCTGTTTGGTGTTGATTGAGGTTGAATTGATTCAACTCTTATCAAATTCATTGAATCTTATGGTTTTGAAAATCCTTAAGGATCATCACCTAGAAAGATGAATGAATTTGATCAAGGATGAGTTATCCCTAGATCAATTGGGATTAGTTGTTGACTTCTTACCCCTCCCTTTCATCTTCATCTCTTTCTTTCCCTCAATGGCCAATGAGTTAAAGTCTTGAGGTTGGTCTTGACAAATAGAAGTTTAATCTTCTTTGATCCAAACCAAACTCAACTTGATCCATGATCAAGTGAGTTATTTTGTGTCAAAGATAGGTTACTTCTTGGTCAAGCAAATAACCAAAAGTCAATACAAGGCCCTTCCCCTCTTGTTTGGCATGACAAGTTTATGGAGCTTGGCTTACTAGGCATGACCTCTAACTTGTGTTCTTTGCCTATATTCTTATTGACCGTTCTCAGATAGGTGTGACTACTACATTAGTCCACATACGATTGCTTAACATAGCGCTACAATGTCTTATATCAAGCTAACATAACTCCACTAATTACTTACTTTAATTTTAGCTTTTAAATTCTTGTCATTTACTTTCAATGTCATTTATTTGTTGCTCATTATTCATCTTGATTTTCATCTTTGCTCACTTGAGCACATATTTTATGTTTATGTCATTTTTCTTTTGCTCATTTGAGCCCATTATTGTATATAGATATATTGCAACTTTGTTGTGTTTGTGTTTGTTTTGATGTGAACAAAAATGCAAAAGGAGAAAGGAGTTAGAATTAGGGTTTACCCATGCTTAAAGGAGTTCAAGAGCAACTAGGCCTCATGCCTTTAGAATGAAAAATGTATTGAAGAGCAACTAGGCCTCATGCCTTTAGAATGCTAAAATTCAAAGTTGACCTCAAAGGACTTCTCCTCAAACTTATTCTTTGTCCATTCCCTTTATTATGTTGTGAGCTTTTTTATGTGTGTTTTTGTGTGATAGGAACCTCATCTTAAGATTGTGAAAAGAGGACCATTGTCATGATTAGCCCAATTAAGAGGCAAGCCAAATGGAGATCCTAGGAGATTGAATTCAATTTATTGATTGCTTGTTTATGTGCTAAGTCCAAAGGAAAGGAGCATCTTGAGTCATCTCTATGACTCCAAGAAAAGGAACTCCAACAAGGGTTTTCTCTCCCCTCTTATCTTTGTATGCTTTAGGAATAGCCCTTCTCTCTTCTCCCCATTCTAACCAAGCCAAAAATCATTTTCAAAACTTTGAATTTATTTCAAATTAGAAACCTAGGCCTTAAGCCTTTGACTTTTAAAAACCCTTTTCATAAATACTCATTGTAAATAAACTTCAATCCAACTTTGACCTCATTTTGTAAATAAATTTAACTTGTAAATATAACCCATTTCAAGTTGTTTTGTGGTTCCAATGGCCACTTTGTTAAAACCTTTTCAAAAAGATTAGTCATAGGTTTGAGTTATCATAGTGGTTGATGTAAATCTCACCTCATCCTTAGTGTTTGATTATAAGCCTTCCATGCTTATTATAGGGTTAATCCCTCACTAGCATGTTGAAGCCTTCATCACATGGTGGATTGTTGGTTTAGGTTGAGTTTTCTCCCGTTGACAACAAAATACCTTAAGGCTTTTGATTAAAATCAATTAACCAATCTTTGAAATTTTTACCCCGAACTACGAGGTTTTGATCCTCCTTTGTGATGGTGCGTAGGCAATGGGTTCATCCATTCAAACAACAAAATTTGTAAATATAATTTATTCTCTTCTCATCCCTCTAATCTTTTGCACAAATCTTTTCACAAATACCAACCTACAACACATATTTGAAAAAAGAGGTTCCCTTAGAGTACTAAGGATGTTTTGGGTGCGTAAAACCTTCCCATTTCATAACCAACCCCCTTACCTAGATCTCAGACATTTTTATTAGTTTTTGATTTGAAAAACTTCTTACTTGGCTTTTGTTCTCTTTTTATCCTTTCCTTTGGATAAATAAAAGTGCGGTGGCGACTCGAATTGTATGTTAACTTTTGGTTTAGTCAATAAACCTAAAGGTAACGAAAACCCCGCTACAGAAAAGTGGCGACTCTGCTGGGGATTAGAAATTAGTCTCCAGTGGGTTTAGCCTACTTTTTGCTTGTATGTGTTGTATGTTTATATTTATTTGTGGCATATTTTTATGCAAATTTGGGATGAATGTATTGTTTGTAATGTATGAATTGCTTGATATATTAATTGCTTGTATGCTTGGTGGTTTCTTGTGAGATGAGTTCTATACCCGAACTTGAGTGCACTTATGATATGAGAATGGCATAGTCTTGTTAACTTGTGTGGAGTTATTCGTTAACAAGTTAATTTGCAAGTACATTCACTTGGTGGAGGTTTTATTAGGATCACTAATGTCACACGAGTAGTCGTGGTTATGCATTACTCTTTCCAATATAAATCCTAGAAGCCAAGCACCTTAGATACCTAGCCCATCTTTGCCTATTTTAGGACATAGTGCGAAGATCGTTCAAGTGTAAGATTTGATGCGATTGTTACGCGATACTACACTCATAAGAGTCTCTCTTGAGAATATTTTTGGAGGACGAGTAGTCGTTTTATCCGATAATATCCGAATGATGGGATGATGACTATGGGAACCTTTTAGAAACATGATCGTCAGGTTTAACCATAGTACACTCCCGTTGGGTGGTTCTTAACCGAGAATCCATTCTCGTGACTCACAACAAACCCGTGATTCGCGGTCGATCCGTTCTGGTATATCCTCAAAATTAATGGAACTTGGGTGTTGATAAGGTGTAAACCATAATCCAACAAAATGGATGATTGATATTGACGATGACATGAGCCATCCCGTGACCTTTTTGTGGTGTGACTTGCTTGATCCTTAAGTATGTTTGTTGCATCCGTGCATCAATGCATTCATCCGCATTCATGTCATCGACAATAAGATTTTATAAGGAACTTAAAAAGGTCTGTTTGCAAATTATCAGACACGGATAAGCAAAGAAGGAATATGAAGAAGTACAGTTTCAGACAACCCGACTTGAGAGAGTTAAGGCGTCTGACATATTATGTATTAGAGCCCTTGGAGTTCAAAGCTCGCCATGGGAAGCTTCTAGCTATTCTCACTATCAAGGTGGATGAGGGTCTGATGAGTGTGTTGGTGCAATTCTACGATCCTCTGTATCGGTGCTTCACTTTTCCGGATTTCCAGCTTTTTCCTACATTGGAGGAGTACGCTTATCATGTGGGTATACCTATTCTTGACCGATTGCCGTTCAGTGGTTTAGAGAAGATTCCGTCTTCTCAAGAGATTGCTGATATGCTTCATGTGGAGGTAACTGACATTGTTGCTAATATGACTACCAAGGGTGGAATTCAAGGTCTCCCGTATGATTTTCTGATTGCCAAAGCTACCTTGTTTGGGAAGGCCATGAGCAAGGAAGCTTTTGAAGCCATATTTGTACTCCTCATCTATGGGCTAGTGTTATTTCCCAACATTGACAACTTCGTGGATATGAACGCTATTAGGATTTTCTCTTCTCTTAATCTCGTTCCGACTCTGTTGGGTGACACTTATTTCTCTTTGCATATGAGGAATGCAAAGGGTGGTGGTTCTATTGTATGTTGTTTGGCTCTGTTGTACAAGTGGTTTATTTCACATTGCCTCAGACGCTTGCCTTCAAGGAGAACAATGGATGTCTACAGTGGTCCACGAGATTTATGTCTCTCACTAATGATGATATCTCTTGGTATAATCGTGTTTATGATGGCGTTAAGATTATTGATTCTTGTGGTGAGTTCTCCAATGTACCTCTTCTTGGTACACATGGTGGAATTAACTACAACCCTGCTTTCGCTCGTCGTCAGCTTGGGTTCCCATTAAAGGATAAACCTAACAACATTTCGTTGGAAGGCTTATTCTTTCTAGAGGGTAAAGATCCCCAAAAATTGAAGGATAGGATGGTTCGCGCCTGGCGCAAGGTTCATAGGAAAGGGAGGATTGAGCTTGGTCCGAAGAACTGTGTTGCTTTGGAGCCTTATACCTCTTAGGTGAGGAAGAGAGTTGTCGAGTACCGCATGCCGTATGAGTATCCGAGACCTACCCCTATGATTATGGTTGGGCCTTCAACCCTCCCTAATCAAGGAGTATAGGAGTTGAGAGACAAAGACCGTTCGTGTGCTTGGGTTCGTGAGCGTGAGGAGCTTCTTCAGCAGCTCAAGGATAAGGATGCAATGCTAGAGTTTCTAGAGCATCAGGTCATTGATGAACCCGATGATGTGGTTACTTCTCTCCTACCTCACTCGTCTAGGTTTTGGAAGAAGGGATATGATCAACTCGCCAAGCAGAAGGCCGACATGGAAGCAGCTTATGAGAGAGAGGTGAAGAGGCTTTGTGCGACGTATTTTCCGATCTCGAAGGCTTTAGAGGACTGCTTCTAGGGCGCCATAGGATTTTTATTCTCCTTTTCTCTTGTATTATATTTGGTTACCGAGACTGTACTGCTTCCTTGGTGTAAAAAATTTCTAAATATTATATTGATATGAGTATTCCACATATGTCTTAAAAAAGTTCAATATTTTCAAAACATTTGCAAATATATCTTTATAAAGTTCCTCCGATTAAAAACAAATCATGTGCACGAGCATTGCATGCATCATATGCATAAGCAGGTTTTGGTTCCGAGCTCTGGATACAGTGGTCTAACTCTTTGCTCTTCATTTATTTCAAAGACAAGCTGCCGCACCGGTACAACACTCGAGCCAATCAGTCAAAGATCATGGAACACCTTGAGCAAGAGAACCGAGATTTGAAAGAGGAGATTGCCCGACTGACTGCTATGATGGAGTCAGTTCTTGCTGCACAGAGTCAAGCCTCTCTAACTCCTGCAACTCCTCCCGCGAGGACTGTCATTTCCGAAGTGGTTACCTCAACAGTGCCTGCTGCCACCGCCCACTTCGCTCCGAATCTGCCTGCTGGATTCCCTTGGGGAATGCCACCCAATTTTATGCCAGAGGGTTTCGCTCCCACTTTTGCTTCCATGTCGGCATCTAGCCCGGTCATGTCCGTGCCACCTTCCGTTGTGCATACTTTGCCACGTGTTGAAGATACCATCTATCACTCCGAGCCATCTTAAGGCTCGGACGTTTATGAGAAGATGGATGAGATGAAGGACCAATTCCTTGAGCTGTGCAAGGAACTAAAAACACTGAGAGACAAAGATCTATTTGGGAAGAGTGATGTTGAGTTGTGCTTAGTGCCCAACGTAAAAATCCCAGTCAAATTCAAAGTGCCTGACTTTGAGAAGTACAAGGGAAATTCGTGTCCACTCAGTCATCTTGTGATGTATGCCCGCAATATGTTGACCCAGACAGATAATGATCAACTACTGATTCACTATTTCCAAGATAGCCTGACAGGTGCTGCGCTTCGTTGGTATATGGGGCTAGAGAGTGCAAGCATCCGCACTTTCAATGATCTAGGAGAGGCTTTTGTGAAACAGTACAAGTACAACGTGGACATGGCTCCGGACAGAGATCAATTGAGGGTGGTGTCCCAAAAAGACAAAGAAACCTTCTAGGAATACGCCCAGAGATGGAGAGAATTGGCAGCTCAGATAGTGCCACCATTGGAGGAGAAGGAGATGACAAAGATATTTCTAAAGACTTTGAGCTCTTTCTACTACGAGCGCGTGATTGCTAGTGCTCCCTCGGACTTTACCGAAATGGTAAATATGGGGATGAGGCTAGAAGAGGGAGTCCGTGAAGGACGTTTGTCCCGTGATGATAATCGATAAAAAAAATATGGAGGATTTGCTTGGAAGAAGGAAAGGGAGACTCATGTTGTTTCTTCCCATAATAAAAGAAGACCCTCTGTGAGGAGGAAGGAAGTGCGGCCCTTCGTCAACCAACACCAGCTGGCTCATATAGCACCTACTTTTAGAGAAGCTCAACAACCACAACAATAATCTCGTCAACAACAACAGGCTTACCAGCCTCGTAGTAACAACAACAGCACCAACAACTATGAGAGGAAGAGGGTGACTTTTGACCCGATTCCTAGGACCTATGCTGAATTGTATCCTTCCTTGATTGATAGGAAGTTGATAACTCCACGTGATCCTCCTGCTGTGCCAGCCAATCCACAATGGTGGTACAAGCCTGAACTCCATTGTGTGTATCATTCCGATGCGCCCGGACATGACGTGGAGAATTGTTTTCCGTTGAAGACCAAGGTGCAAGACCTTGTGAGGAGTGGGATACTATTTTTTGAGGATGTAGGCCCGAATGTTAAGAAGAACCCATTGCCCGAGCATGGGAAGGCAGCTGTCAATATGGTCCAGGGTTTCCCTGGAAAATATAAAGTCCTTTATGTGAATGACATAAGGCAGTCCCTAGTGGAAATGCATAGGCTGTTGTGTGAGCACAGTCACTATGAGCATGATCATGATAGATGCCACCTGTGCACTATCAATGAAAGAGGATGCCGCAAGATAAGAAGGGACATCCAAGAGATGCTAGACCAAGGGATGATTGAGATACTTCAAAATTGTAATAAGGATGAAGTTGATGTTATCACTCCCATGTTCAATATTCCTGATCATGTTGTCATTAACTATGATGGCAGCAAAAAGAAGGTGGTGTCAATTCTTGTGATAAAGCCAGCAGGCCCTGTCCCGTATGCGTCAGACAAAGCGGTCCCGTACCGTTACAATGTTGTTATGCTAGAAGATGGGAAGGAGGTGTCGTTTCCCTCAACCTCTATTGTAAGCATATCCGATGTTAGTGGAGTGACCCGTAGTGGTCGTGTTTTCTCGGCTCACCCGAAATCCCATGAAGACATCGTGAAGAGAGATGTTGTCAGTCCTGTCGGTCCCGTGGTGACTTCTTTTTCAAATCATTCTATTCCTGTTGTGAAGGGTGTTGACCCTGTTGTTGTCAAAGCTGACAAAGCTCCCATCCTAGTTGGCCAGTCTGGCATATTGAGAGAGGATGGTGATGAGATGCTGAGGCTCATCAAGAGAAGCGAGTACAACATTGTAGAGCAGTTGCTTCAAACTCCATCAAAGATATCTGTCCTATCTTTGCTGATGAATTCAGAACCACACCGTGAAGCGTTGCAAAGGGTGTTGGACGTGGCATATGTGGATCACGATGTCACGATTGAACAGTTTGACAACATTGTTGCAAATATAATTGCCTGCAACAATTTGAGCTTCTGCGATGATGATTTGCCCGAGGAGGGAAAAGACCATAATTTGGCTTTATGTGTTTCTATGAATTGTAAAGACGATGCCGTATCCAATGTGTTAGTGGACACAGGGTCATCACTTAATGTATTGACAAAGTCCACTCTCGCCAAACTTTCATATCAGGAGCCTCCCATGAGGCAGAGTGGAGTGGTTGTAAAAGCTTTTGATGGATCGCGTAAGACTGTGATGGGTGAATTAGACCCCCCGATCAAGATTGGACCTAGTGATTTCCATATCACTTTCCAAGTTATGGACATAAATCCGTCATACAATTGTTTACTTGGTAGACCATGGATTCACGAGGCAGGTGCCGTGACATCCACCCTACACCAAAAGTTGAAGTTCGTCAAGAACAAGAAGTTGGTGGTGATAGGGGGAGAGAAGGCTCTCTTGGTCATCCATTTATCTTCCTTTTCCTACATTGATGCTGAGGATGAGGTTGGAACTCCGTTCCAAGCCTTGTCTATTGTTGAGCCTTCTAGGAAAGGACTTTCTTCATTTGTCTCCTACAATGGCGCGAAGTTGGCCATTAAGCATGGCGCAACTAATGGTTTGGGGAAAATGATAAGGATGGAAGATAATAAATCCCGGGCTGGTATAGGGTATTTTTCCGGTGTTTCTAATGATCTTGGGTTGTTTCAGAGTGGAGGTTTCATCCACACCGTTGAAGATCAAGAAGTTGTTGCCATTATTGAAGAAGATAAAGAGGAAGACCTCGACAACTTTGTCATACCTGGCGGGATCTGCAATAATTGGGTTGCTGTGGATGTTTCAACAATTATCCATAAGTTAACATAATATGTTCATTTTGTTTAAAAACCCTTCTCCCATGCCAAAAGGAGAAGTGAAGACATTGTTGGCATAATTGATTAATACAATGATATTCATTAATAATCGCATGTTAAATGTTTGTTTTCCAAATTATTTTTCATTTTTGCTTTTCGCATGAAATTGGTGATCACCATAAAACAAAAAAAAAGAGAATAAAATCAATCTTTTCTTCTGCATAATGATTTTCCTTGTTTGAATTCTGAAATCTCTTTGATACTCAAAATCATTATGCAGGTTAATCAAACCCATTGAACATAATGATCCAACACCATCTCCCAACTTTGAATTCCCTGTATTTGAGGCAGAAGAAGATGATGTTGAAGAGAATCCTGATGAGATTACCCGTCTGCTTGAGTATGAGCAGAAGGTCATTCAGCCACATCTTGAGAATTTGGAAATAGTCAACTTGGGGTCTGAAGACTGCGTTCGTGAAGTGAAGATTGGGGCACTCCTTGAAGAGTCTGTTAAGAAGGGGTTGATTAAGTTGCTACGAGAATATGTCGACGTCTTTGCCTGGTCGTATGAAGACACGCCTGGTATAGATACTGATATCGTGCAACATTTCTGGCCGTTGAAGCCTGAGTGTGTGCCTGTGAAGCAAAAGCTCAGAAGAACCCATCCTGATATGGCAGTGAAGATTAAAGAAGAAGTTCAAAAGCAAATTGATGCAGGGTTTCTGGTGACTTCTACATAGCCTCAATGGGTGGCCAATATTGTGTATGTGCCTCAGAAAGATGGAAAAGTCCGAATGTGCGTAGATTACCGTGACTTGAATAAAGCTAGCCCAAAAGATGATTTTCCCCTACCACACATTGATATGTTGGTACATAATACGGCTAGATTCAATGTATTTTCATTTATGGACGGATTTTCCGGTTATAATCAGATTAAAATGGCACCTGAGGATATGGAGAAGACAACATTCATCACACCTTGGGGAACATTGTGATATCGAGTGATGCCCTTCGGTTTGAAGAACGCCGGAGCCACGTATCAATGTGCTATGACTACCTTATTTCATGATATGATGCACAAGGAGATCGAGGTGTATGTCGATGATATGATTGCAAAGTCAAAAATGGAAGTTGAACACGTAGAACACTTGTTGAAGCTTTTCTAGCATTTGAGGAAGTACAAACTCCGCTTGAATCCGAACAAGTGTACATTTGGAGTCCGCTCCGGCAAGTTATTGGGCTTTATTGTCAGCAAGAGAGGTATTGAAGTTGATCCTGCCAAGGTCAAAGCAATACAAGAGATGTCTGCGCCCAAAATTGAGAAGCAAGTTCGAGGTTTTCTTGGCCGCTTGAATTACATTTCGAGATTTATATCCCACATGACTGCCACATGTGTGCCTATATTCAAGCTCCTCCGGAAAGATCAGCGTCATGATTGGACCGAGGATTGCCAAAAGGCCTTTGACAACATCAAAGAGTATTTGTCTGAGCCTCCGATTTTGTCTCCGCCTATTGAAGGGAGGTCGTTGATTATGTACTTGATTGTGCTTGATGATTCCATGGGTTGTGTCCTTGGCCAGCAAGATGAATCAGGAAAGAAAGAATATGCAATTTATTACTTGAGTAAGAAGTTCACTGACTATGAGTCTCGCTACTCAATGCTTGAAAAGACATGTTATGCTCTGGCTTGGGTCGCTAAGCGTTTACGCCAGTATATGTTGAATCATACAACTTGGTTGATATCCAAAATGGATCTGATCAAGTAGATCTTTGAGAAGCCTGCTTTAACTGGGAGAATTGCCCGTTGGCAAATGTTGTTATCTGAGTATGATATTAAGTATAGAGTGTTGATTCTAGGTGTTGGCAGCAATTTTGGTAAAACAAAGAGTGTTCACAAGATGTTATGTGTGATGTCTTAACATGAGATATCCTATGTACCTGCTGGAGTTCAAGAACATGATAATGTAGGATTGTTTCAGAATATCATACACAAGGTCATGGCATCTGATATATGTGTACCTGCTGGAGTTTAAATGAAAGACATGTTCATGCAGGATTGTTTCAAGATGTCATACACAAGGTCATGGCATCTGATATGGTTGTACCTGCTGGAAGTTATAAAAGGAATTATGGAATTATGCAGGATTTTTCCAGGATGTCAGACCCGATGTCATGACATCCTGTACCAGAACATTTAGTGTGAATGTCTGGTGTTTTGTGATTGCATAATTAATGGCAATCTATGTATGATTGAAGATCTGATTTGCAGGCGCATTCAATCATTAATTACAACCTGATTTACTTATTTTCCAAAGAGATCTAACCAGCTGTCATAAGAAGATTTGATTGTAAAATAGATTTAGGGTTTTCAAGATGTCTAAGCCCAGCTGAAAGCTTCTATAAAAAGAGACTTAGAAAACCTGTTTTACAACACAACCAATACTGAGCGAAATATAAAGAGAGAGAGCTAGGGTTTGTGTCTGTTTAGTCGTGAGACTTGTAAGCCATTCAAGTCATCTTTTGATGATTGAATTGGACTGATTTGTGGTTGTAATTTGTCACTCTAAAGCTGTTAAGCAAGAGTGTGTGTCTACTTGATCAAAGCTGTGAAGCAAGATCAAGTGTGTGTCTTCTTGATCAAAGTTGTTAAGAAAGATCAAGAGTGTGTCTTCTTGATTGAAAATGTGAAGTAAAATCAAGAGTGTGTTATTGAAAAGTGTTTTCTTTTCTCAAGGGATTGTTGTGTAAGATCACAAGTGTGATTGTAGGGAAGTGAGTGGGTTCTCATATCTAAGAGTGCTTAGGTAGAAATTGCCGGGTAGAGATTAGGTGAGAAAGACTGTAACTTGTTGAAGTGTACGGAGAGTCTTTGAACAAATTCTATTTTAGTGAATTTCTTTCCTGGCTTGGTAGCCCCCAGATGTAGGTGAGTTGGACCGAATTGGGTTAACAATTGCTTGTGTATCTTGCATTACTATTCTCTATCTTTATTCTGTTTGCATTACTCAAATATTTAGTGTCGTGACATTACCTTCGACATCTCATATCTGATACCAGAATTTCAATTGGTATCAGAGCAGGCATCCTACTCTGGTTCTGGGTGAGATCTAGGGACAACACTTTCTGGTACAATGGAGAGAGATGGATGATCTGTTCACAGGCCACCAATTTTGGATGGTTCTAACTACGACTATTGGAAACCTCGAATGGTAGCCTTTCTAAAATCTCTTGATAACAAGGCTTGGAAGGTTGTATTGACAGGATGGGTGCACCCTGTAGTTACTAAAGAAGGTGAAGCCATTGTTGAGAAAAAGCCTAAAGAAGAATGGTCCAAGGAGGAGGATGACCTAGCCCTTGGAAATTCTAAAGCATTGAATTCCATCTTCAATGGAGTAGAAAAGAACATCTTCAGATTAGTAAACAACTGTGAAGTAGCTAAAGATGCTTGGGAAATTCTCAAAACCACTCATGAAGGCACCTCTAGAGTGAAAATGTCTAGACTACAGCTGCTCACCACCAAGTTTGAAAACTTAAGGATGAAAGAAGATGAAAATATTCATGAATTTCAGATGAGTATCCTTGAAATTGCCAATGCCTCTGGAGCTTTGGGAGAGGAGATGTCAACTGAAAAGTTAGTAAGAAAAATACTCAGATCACTCCTCAAGAGATTTGATATGAAAGTAATAGCCATAGAAGAATCTCAAGACATCTCAAATATGAGAGTTGATGAGCTAATTGGGTCCCTCCAAACATTTGAGATGGAAATATGTGATGGAGCTGAAAAGAAAGTCAAGAGCATAGCATTCATCTTAAACACTAAAGAGGAAGATGAGGAAGGTGGTCAAGATATTGATGAAGATCTGGCAAATGAGATAGCAATGCTGGGAAGACAGTTCAACAGACTGATGAAAAAGGTAGATGTGAGAGCAAAGGGCAATGTCAAGAACATCGCATTTGACATCAGTAAATCCAACAGCTTTGGTAAGAAAACAAAGTCTGAAGAAAAGCCCAAAGAAGTTCAGTGCTATGAGTGTAATGGGTATGGTCATATTAAAACTGAATGTGGGACCTACCTCAAGAAATAAAAGAGGAGTCTTGTTGCCTCTTGGTCTGATGGAAGTGAAACAAAAGAAGCTACAAAAGAGTCAATTGATGATGAAAGAACCTTTGAAGAGATGGCCACTACCTACAAAGAGTTGTGCCACAAAAGTGCAGGAGTGTGCAGACAATTTGAAAGCCAGAAGAAAGTGATAGCTCAGCTGGAAAATGAAAAGGAAGAGTATGTGGAAACCATCTCAAAATTGAAGACTGAAGTTGTATTCTGGAATTCCAAACTAGATGAGATGACTAAGTATGTAAGAATGCTTAACAATGGATTTGCCATTTTAGACAAGATTCTCCAGACTGGCCAAACAACAAGAAATAAATTTGGCGTTGGATTCAAGGTTGAGTGCAGTTACACTGGTTGCAAACCAAAATCCAAACCTAAGTGCAGCCATGTTAAAAGGAAACCTGAAATGTCACATCAGATGTCACAATAACAAAAAGGGAAACATCAAAGATGGAGATGCCAATACTGTGGAAAATTTGGCCACCTGAAGCCCTTCTGCTATAAGCTATATGGTTATCCTGGCCCTATTCAGTCTCAATACCAATCAAGATCCAAACATCACAGGACTGTCAACAAAAAGCAATGGGTTCCTAAGACAAAGGTTACAAGTCTAATAGCTCACACTTCCCTCAGAGTTTTAGCCAAAGAAGATTGGTATTTTGACAGTGGTTGCTCCAGACATATGACTGGGAACAAAAATCTGCTAACTGACCTTCACCCTCATGTCATGAGTTATGTTACCTTTGGTGATGGTGCAAAGGTTGAAATCAAGGGAATGGGTAGGCTGGATTGCGCTGGAGTTCCAGACCTTTACGATGTCCTACTTGTTAAGGGATTAACTGCTAATCTTATAAGCATCAGTCAACTATGTGATCAAGGTCTGAATGTAAACTTCACCAAAACTGAATGTCTGATTACTAACAAGGAAAATGAAGTAATCATGAAGGGAGTTAGGTCCAAAGACAACTGCTACATGTGGAGCTCTCAAGAAACTGGATACTCTTCAATGTGTACCTTAGCCAAAGAGGAAGAAGTGAAGATATGGCATCAAAGATTGGGCCACCTACACCTTAAAGGTATGAAGAGGATCATATCAGCTGAAGCTATTAGAGGAATTCCCAACTTAAAGATTGATGAGGGAAAAATTTGTGGAGAATGTCAGATTGGAAAACAAACAAGGATGTCACACCAGAAGCTCAGACAAGACACCACTACCAAAGTCTTGGAACTCCTTCATATGGACTTGATAGGACCCATGCAAGTAGAAAGCTTTGGTAGGAAGAAGTATGCATATGTGGTGGTGGATGATTTCTCCAGATACACCTGGATCAATTTTATAAGAGAAAAATCTGATGTATTTGAAGTCTTTAAGGAGCTTTGTCTGAAACTACAAAGAGAAAAAGAAAGTCCTGTTATCAAAATTAGAAGTGATCATGGGAAGGAGTTTGAGAACAGCAAATTTGCTGAATTCTGCTCTTCAGAAGGAATTCATCATGAGTTCTCATCTCCCATCACTCCCCAGCAAAATGGTGTGGTGGAAAGAAAAAATAGGACTCTTCAAGAATCATCTAGAGCTATGGTTCATGCTAAGAAATTGCCCTACCATTTTTGGGCTGAAGCCATGAACACAGCCTGTTATATTCACAACAGAGTGACATTAAAGAAAGGGACACCCACAACCCTATATGAAGTCTGGAAAGGAAGAAAACCTACAGTCAAATACTTCCATGTATTTGGTAGCAAATGCTATATCTTGGCTGATCGTGAGCAAAGAAGGAAGATGGATCCCAAAAGTGATTAGGGAATATTTCTGGGCTATTTAACAAACAGCAGAGCTTACAGGGTCTTTAATTCCAGAACTAATGTGTTGATGGAATCCATTAATGTTGTAGTTGATGACCAACAGACTGATGTCACAGACGATGTCGAGACATCTCTGAATGATTCTCCAGCTGACTTCTCAGACAAAAATAAGGAAGGAGAACCTCCTCAAGCTGAACCTGAAGATGACAAAATCAACAAGGGACCCTCTATCAGAATTCAGAAGGATCATCCCAAAGATCTTATCATAGGAGATCCAGAGAAAGGAGTCACTACTAGATCAAGGGAAGTGATCTCACATGGCTGCTTTGTGTCAAAGATTGAACCCAGAAATCTCAAGGAAGCCTTGACTGATGAGTTCTGGATCAATGCCATGCAAGAGGAGTTAGGCCAATTCAAGAGAAATGAAGTATGGGAATTGGTTCCTAGACCTGAAGGAGTAAATGTCATAGGTACAAAGTGGGTATATAAGAATAAATATGATGAACAAGGGGTTGTTACTAAAAAGAAAGCTAGATTAGTAGCTCAAGGATATACTCAAGTTGAAGGAGTAGACTTTGGTGAAACATTTGCTCATGTAGCTCGCCTTGAGTCCATTAGATTATTGCTTGGAGTGGCATGTATTCTGAAATTCAAACTGTTTCAAATGGATGTAAAAAGTGCCTTCCTGAATGGCTACTTAAATGAAGAAGTATATGTTGAACATCCTAAAGGATTCACAGATCCAAATCTCCCACAACATGTATACAGATTGAAGAAAGCCCTCTATGGGTTGAAGCAAGCTCCCAGGGCTTGGTATGAGAGACTCACAGTGTTCCTCACTGACAATGGATACAGGAAAGGAGGTATTGACAAAACTCTATTCGTGAAGAATGAAGGAGGGAAGCTCATGGTGGCACAAACATATGTAGATGACATTGTATTTGGTGGGATGTCAGAACAGATGGTTGAACATTTTTTTAGACGAATGCAATCTGAGTTTGAGATGAGCCTTGTTGGAGAGCTAACCTACTTTCTTAGGCTACAAGTCAAACAGATGGAAGACTCTATTTTTCTATCTCAAAGCAAGTATTCCAAGAACATTGTGAAAAAGTTTGGCATGGAAAATGAAAGCCATAAAAGGACACCTGCTCCTACTCATGTGAAAATCTCCAAAGATGAAAATGGTGTCAGTGTAGATCAGAGTCTATACAGAAGCATGATAGGTAGTCTACTATATCTCACAACAAGTAGACCTGACATTGCATTTGCTGTAGGTGTTTGTGCTAGGTATCAAGCTGAACCAAAAGTCAGTCACATAAACCAAGTGAAGAGAATACTGAAATATGTGAATGGCACCAGTGACTATGGGATGTTATATACTCATGGATCTGGATCCATGCTGACTGGTTACTGTGATGCTGACTGGACTGGAAGTGCTGATGATAGGAAAAGCACATCTGGAGGATGCTTCTTTTTGGGGAACAATATGATTTCATGGTTCAGCAAGAAACAAAATTGTGTATCTCTATCCACAGCTGAAGCTGAATACATAGTAGCTGGGAGTAGCTGTTCTCAACTGGTCTGGATGAAGCAAATGTTGTCTGAATACAATGTCACACATGAAGTCATGACATTATACTGTGATAACCTGAGTGCTATAAATATTTCCAAAAATCCTATACAACATAGCAGGACAAAGCACATTGACATTTGTCATCACTTCATCATAGAACTTGTAGAAGAGAAGATCATAACTCTGGAGCATGTTACTACTGAAAAGCAATTAGCAGACATTTTCACTAAAGCGTTGGATGCCAATCAATTTGAATGTTTAAGGGGGAAGTTGGGGATCTGTGTTCATGAGAACATATAGAAAGCAAAGGAGTTTGTGTTTGTTTACCTCAGAAGATATTTCTGACTAGGTAAAGTGTGTTGTGGCGAAGACTAGACTGAGTGGCTGTTGTTATGGAAGTTGTTCTGATGTTGAAGATTTTATTGTTGTTTTTGAAAAATGTGTAATTTGTGGCAGTCCTCATTAATGCCTGTTTGTAATTTTTTGCGCTCTTAATGAGTTCCATGGATTTGTTCATTATCTCAGCTGTCACAGCTGTGTATGATGATGGTTTGTATCTCCTGAACAATTATGTTTTAGCATTTTTAATGTTATAACATCTGTGCTGACATTCTCTGCTAGGCTAATTGACATTTATTTTGTCTAATTGGTCACCTTTGGTCAATTTTGACTAAAAAGGGGGAGAAGTGTTTATGTGGAGCTGGAACTGTGAGGAGATGTATGTTGCTTGACAACTATTATTGGAGGAAGTGCACAAGTTTTGTTATTTTCATGGAGATGAATGCACTGATTTAAGAGAGAAGTAGTACCCTTGTGCTTTTGTGTGTCTTACTAGTTGCATCCATAACTAGTAATTCTATTTTTGTTGCACAGATTTAGGGGGAAGAGAAGTACCCTTGTGCATGTGTGTATTACTAGTATCTATTTCTAGTAATTGTGTTTGCTTTTGCTGCTGTTTAAACTGTTGTTTAACTGCTGATAGTTTTCTTGTGGACAAAAAGGACAGATATATGTTTTAGCCAAAATTTTCCAAAGGGGGAGTTTGTTGATTCTAAGTGTTGGCAACAATTTTGGTAAAACAAAGAGTGTTCACAAGATGTTATGTGTGATGTCTTAACATGAGATATCCTATGTACCTGTTGGAGTTCAAGAACATGATAATGTAGGATTGTTTCAGAATGTCATACACAAGGTCATGGCATCTGATATATGTGTACCTGCTGGAGTTTAAATGAAAGACATGTTCATGCAGGATTGTTTCAAGATGTCATACACAAGGTCATGGCATCTGATATGGCTGTACCTGCTGGAAGTTATAAAATGAATTATGGAATTATGCAGGATTTTTCCAGGATGTCAGACCCGATGTCATGACATTCTGTACACAGAACATTCAGTGTGAATGTCTGGTGTTTTCTGATTGCACAATTAATGGCAATCTATGTATGATTGAAGATCTGATTTGCAGGCGCATTCAATCATTAATTACAACCTGATTTACTTATTTTCCAAAGAGATCTAACCAGCTGTCATAAGAAGATTTGATTGGAAAATAGATTTAGGGTTTTCAAGATGTCCAAGCCCAGCTGAAAGCTTCTATAAAAAGGGACTTAGAATACCTGTTTTACAACACAACCAATACTGAGCAAAATATAGAGAGAGAGCTAGGGCTTGTGTCTGTTTAGTCGTGAGACTTGTAAGCCATTCAAGTCATCTTTTGATGATTGAATTGGACTGATTTGTGGTTGTAATTTGTCACTCTAAAGATGTTAAGCAAGAGTGTGTGTCTACTTGATCAAAGCTATGAAGCAAGATCAAGTGTGTGTCTTCTTGATCAAAGCTGTTAAGAAAGATCAAGAGTGTGTCTTCTTGATTGAAAATGTGAAGTAAAATCAAGAGTGTGTTATTGAAAAGTGTTTTCTTTTCTCAAGGGATTGTTGTGTAAGATCACAGGTGTGATTGTAGGGAAGTGAGTGGGTTCTCATATCTAAGAGTGCTTAGGTAGAAATTACACGGGTAGAGATTATGTGAGAAAGACTGTAACTTGTTGAAGTGTACGGAGAGTCTTTGAACTGATTCTATTTTAGTGAATTTCCTTCCTGGCTTGGTAGCCCCCAGATGTAGGTGAGTTGGACCAAACTGGGTTAACAATTGCTTGTGTATCTTGCATTACTATTCTCTATCTTTATTCTGTTTGTATTACTCAGATATTTAGTGTCGTGACATTACCTTCGACATCTCATATCTGATACCAGAATTTCATCGAGCTCAAAAAGCTATTAAAGGTAGTATCTTGGCTGACCATTTGGCACATCAACCAATTGAAGATTATTAGTCTGTGCAATACGACTTCCCTGATGAGGAGATTCTGTATTTGAAGATGAAAGATTGTGATGAGCCTACGCTCGATGAAGGGCCAGAGCTTGGTTCCCGATTTGGTATGGTGTTCGATCGTGCTGTCAATCAATATGGAAATGGTATTGGGGAAGTGATTATTACTCCTCAGGGCACACATTTTCCTTTTACAACAAGGCTAACTTTCAAATGCACGAATAATATGGCGGAGTACGAGGCCTGTATTATGGGTTTGGAAGAATGTGTTGATCTTAGGATTAAATATCTTGATGTTTACGGCGATTTGGCCCTTGTTGTTAATCAGATTAAGGGTGAATGGGAGACAAATCAGCCTGGCCTCATCCCATATAGAGATTATGTGAGGCGGATTTCAACTTTCTTTACTAAAGTTGACTTCCATCATATTCCTCGAGATGAGAATCGGATGGCGGATGCTCTCGCTACGCTTGCTTCAATGATTACTGTCAATTATTGGAATGAAGTCCCAAACATTACCGTGATGCGCTTAGATAGACCATCTCACGTGTTTGCAGTTGAGGAGGTAAAAGATGATAAGCCTTGGTATTATGATATCAAGTGTTTTCTTCAAAGTCAGAATCACCTGCCTGGGGCATCTGTTAAAGATAAGAAGACTTTGAGGAGATTATCTGGCAGTTTCTACCTTAATGGTGATGTGCTTTACAAGAGAAATTTTGACATGGTTCTGCTCAGATGCGTGGATAGACACGAAGCAGACCTATTGATGACTGAAGTCCATGAGGGTTCATTTGGTACTCATTCCAATGGACATGCCATGGAGAAAAAGATGTTGAGAGCAGGCTACTATTGGTTGACAATGGAGTCTGACTGTTGCAAATTTGTGAAGAAATGCCACAAGTGTCAAATTTATGCTGATAAGATTCATGTTCCTCCGAGACTTATGAATGTTATTTCTTCACCATGGCCTTTCTCCATGTGGGGGATTGACATGATTGGCATGGTTAAGCCTAAGGCGTCAAACGGTCACCGTTTTATTCTCGTATCCATTGATTACTTTACCAAGTGGGTTGAAGGGACATCGTATTCAAATGTGACCAGGCAGGTGGTTGTGAGGTTTATCAAGAACCAACTCATATGTCGATATGGTGTGCCAGACAAGATCCTTACTGATAATGGATCTAACTTCAACAATAAGACGATGAAAGAGCTGTGTAGCGAGTTCAAGATTGCACATCATAACTCTTCTCCCTATAGACCCAAGATGAATGGGGCTGTTAAAGCTGCTAACAAGATCATCAAGAAGATGCTTGTTACGTACAAAGATTGGCATGAGATGCTTCCATTTGCTTTGCATGGCTATCGTACATCTGTACGCACTTCAACAGGGGTAACCCCTTTCTCCCTTGTATATGGCATGGAGGTTGTGCTCCCCGTAGAGGTCGAGATCCCATCAATGAGAGCCTTGATGGAAGCCAAGTTGATTGAGGCTGAATGAGTTCAGAGTCGTTATGACCAATTGAATTTGATTGAAGAGAAGAGATTAACTGCCATGTGCCATGGTCAGTTGTATCAACAAAGGATGAAGAAAGCCTTTGATAAGAAGGTCAAGCCTCGTGTGTTCCGAGAAGGTTACCTCGTGTTCAAGAAAGTCTTGTCTTTCGCGCCCGATTCTAGGGGCAAGTGGACTCCAAACTATGAAGGTCCATACATTGTCAAGAGAGCCTTTTCAGGCGGTGCTCTATTGCTCACAACTATGGATGGGGAGGATTTCACTCGTCCTGTGAATTCAGATGCAGTCAAGAAATACTTCGCCTAAAAATAAAAATAGAATAGCTCGCTAAGTTGAAAACCCGAAAGGGCGGCTTAGGTAAAAATGAGCGTCTCGGTGGATTGAAAACCCAAAAGGGCGATCCAGGCAAAAGTTAGAGACATAAAAAAATGAATATATATCCCGCTAGATTGAGTACCTCACCCTGGGGCAATATAGGCAAAAATTAGGGATTTTGCAAGTAACTGCATCCTGACAAGACTTTGTTCTACAACTATCATCTGTCAAAGATTCTCGCTCCATGACAACTGAAGTTTCGAATACAGTGGATTCAGAGTTGGTGGAGAAACGTTCATTATGTTTAATGTAGCCCTTTTCCATGTATATCACCAATTTCAAATTTGTAAAGATCCATGGGGTCTCGCCATTTGCGGACTACCATTCTCTTAAATAAATTTGAGCCTTTATCCAATTCTTTGCACTCTTATTTGTTTCTGTTTAACAAACGTTTTCATGTTTTAACTAATGAATATCATTGTTTTAAACAAATAAAGTTTTCATAAATAAATTGTCTTAGACAAAGTGAACATTCATAATGACTGAAAGGATAAGTGGAATGTCCTCAGTGCTTTCCCAAGGATCGTATGATCACCAAAGGATAAGTGGAATGTCCTCAGTATTCAAGTTGTCTCCCCAGCGAGCGCAGAAAGAATAATACATCATCAGCTTCCTAGAGAGTCTGGTACGAGAAGTTCTCCTTGATGGCAGTGGATTGATTCATCTTATGGATTGCTTTCCCCTAGTTGTATTTCCATCCAATGCATTCCCGGTAGTTTGTTTGTGTATACATATTTGCTTCTCCCGCGGAGTTTTAGCAATCCATGTTCGGTATATGATTGATTTGTGAATGATCCCTTCTGTTCCAATTTTTGCCTCGATACTTTAGAGACGTGTATCCCTCTATATCAGGCACTAGCATTTGTGTTTTATCATTTGTATGGTTTTCATCCCTTGTGTGGACTAACCTAAAATCCCTTATAGATTGATAAAAGTTGATATGCTTTGAGTTGAGAACATTCCTTGTCTCACTATCCTGACTGTCTACTCAGGAGGAAGATTGTCTTTCCCCAACCTGAGTAAGAATCTCCAACGGAGTAAGCATGTGTTCCCTGCAGAGCTATCTTTCCAGATATTTGTCTCCTCAGCAGGAAGTTGCCTAGTGCAGTTGATGAAGGGCTTGTTTCCCTTTTCATTTATTTTGAAAAGAGGTATCCCCGGTATGTTTCTTGTTGATGAAGGGTTCATTTCCAGTTTCTCCAGCAAGGGTAGTTTCCTCGAGAGCATTTGCAGCTTGTTCCCCAGTAGGGTTGCCAGATTAGAGCTTGATGTTTGTATCTCCTCCGAGTCTGAAGATTTCTTCTAGCATTAGAGATGGTGGTGAAGATGTTTATTTCCTTCCCTAGTGGAGCAAAAATCTATTGTTCTCCTTTCCAAAGTTTCCTCTCTGGCAGATAGAAGGGAGTGTTTTGGTTGATGTACATCTGGTTGGTGGTTGTTCCCCATAGAGTTCCATATCATTCCTTGTTAAGCTTCCCCAGTAGAGTTTCTTCTCCGATGGATCTTATTGTTATTTAAACTACCTGTCCCAAGGAGAGTTGCTGGAAACTCCCCGACAAATTTTTTGCATCTTCCTTATGTTAGGATTGTTTGCTCCAGGAAGACTTCTCTTGTGCAGAGTGTTGCATCCTGCAGTTGGAAGCCTTGACTTTGCCTATTCCCAGCTATGGTTAAAATATCCCCTTGTTCAAGAGATAATCCCCATCAGAGTTGAGTTCTTTGTTTGATCATCTTCTTTCGCTGCTCCTGAATACATCTTCTTTGTATCCTCTACGAGTGTAGCTTTGGGATAGGGTGTGATATCCCCGATGATTTATTTTCATCCTTCTCTGGGTTATTCCCTATTTGAGTTCTCCAGTGGGCTTCGCCCTTCTTGTCGAGACGTTTGCCAAGTGTCTGTTCGTGATTGTTGGACTTATTTGTGTTAGATATGTCTGTTTGACAGCATTAATCATACACAAATCATGCATATACATGCATAATCATAGCATTCAGATATTCATGACGCATTATTTGCCATATATCTTTGCTTGTTATCTCCTGCTATTGGTGAAAAGTTCTTCCCCAAGCAGATGTTTGTGTCTGATCTCTCCGTATAGAGTCATCCCCATAGGCAGAAAGTGTCTATCTTTTCTTCTTTCTTCCCCACCGAGTTATGTCCTCGTGGATGATTATTGTTTCAGTTTCCTCCCAAGCTGTGTATCGTGATGGAATTACTCCCCAGCTGAGTTATATCCTCATCGAGTTGAGTCTTGTTTGATTGTGTCTTTATAGTTTGTTCCTGGATTGATTCCTTTCTTGTTATCCCCTGCAGTTCCTTGTGGATCAGTTGTTCAATTGCTCAGTAACCAGTAGTTGTTCATCCTTTCATCAGCGGATTTTGTGGCCTTCTACCCAGTAACCGGTATTATAAGTCCTATTTATGTGGTTTTCTACCCAGTAACCGGGAGATGTAATCCTCTCTTTGTTGGTTGTCTTTACCCAGTATCGGTATTGATATTCCTTCGTTTTTGAGTATACCACCCAATAATCGGTGATATATCTCTTGGATAATTGCTTTTGTCAAGAAATTTATCCCCGGCGAGTCATCTTTCATTTACCCTTGTTTGGTGATGATTGTTTCTCCTCTTGATTGGTCATCATTTTATACCCAGTAACTGGTATCCCGATGTCCTTTCTTTTTGGTGTATTTATCCTTTATTAACCCAGTAACCGGTTGTGGGTAATCTTCCATGCGAGTATGTTATCTACGTTTTACCCATATAACGGTAGTAGATAGTATATCTCATGCGCTCTTCAATCGAAGTCTTTTTCTTCCCCAGTCGAGTAAGATTTGTATTTCCTTGTGGAATCGAATGTCCATCCTATAAGTTGAGTTTGCTTTTTCATCCCTCCTTTCGGATGATGAGTGTCTTGGATATGTTCCCAATTCACGCCTGGTTGGTCACCTATTATTTACCCAGTAACCGGTATCCCTGGTGTTCCTTCCTTCTGCTCCCTATTATGACTTTTGTCCCCTGTGGAGTCAGATTTTTTCCTGAGTTGAGATGTGCCTTTTGGGTCCTCCTCATATGTTTCGGATGATTGATATCTCTCACCCTTATACCGGTCTTAGATATTCTTTCTCCCTGAGCGTGTTGTTCTCTCACCCAGTAACCGGTGTTTTGATGACATGTCTCTCTTTGAGTTTATTACCCAGTAACCGATAATATCTCGTTATTTCTTTCTCAGCTGAGTCATGTGTGGACATCCCCGTCTGAGTCCGGATGTTTTATCCGATGTTTCCTTTGTGGATAGTTATGATGTATTGGCGTATTCCCCGATACATGCATCTTTGCGTCAGCTCGAGTCTTTCCATCGATTTATTTTCGTGGAACCCCTTCGTGTCTCCCAGCAAGTTTTCAAGTCGTGACCTGCTCATGCATTTTTACCTTATTTCCCCCAGAGTCTCTGTCTCCCTAGTAAGTGTGTTACTCCTATGGATCTTCAGTTTCTCCCGGTTTCTTTTCCTTTGTGGCAATTATTCACCATGAAGATTTTATTTTGCACGCATACATTTGCATCATGAGGTCTTTAGGGACCAAAATTCGTCTCTTTGTTATTATTTAAGCTCATTTTATCTTGTCGAGACGAAGATTTTAACCTTCATATCTCCCGCTAGAATGATCTTAAATAGGGGCATCTGTAAGACCCTAATTTTGACCCTAAGATCCCTCATGGCATCATGTCATTGCACAAGTGGATTGCCTCAAGGATCATAGCATGTTTGGCTCCTTAACCCTAGGGTTGGGACTTGTTTGAGTGTTTTGAGATCACCAAGCATGCTTGTATTGTATATTATTGCTTTTATTATTTGATTACTAACCAAAAGCACAAAAATATGTCACTAACTCTTTTTGTTTTGAAGCTCAAGTGATCATGTGCTCCACAATGCTCATAGGAGGCTCCTAAGCCCAATGAAATAACTAGATGAAGATGAGGAAAAGCATGAAAATGGTCCACAAAGTTCCTAATCATCATATATGTCTCCCAAGTATCTCAATTCGCCAATTTGATCAAGATAACCCAAAGGGCTTGAAGATTGTTTCCCAAGGAAACCCTAATTTCACTGTGCTTTGACTGTGCCTTGCCCATGAAGCAATCTCAACCTCTGATCAAATTTAATATAGGGAAGTTCTTTAATTCATCACTTTATGCATATATGAGCCTATTTGAGGCCCCTCAATCATTTATTCATCGAGATTGGAAGTTTGACCTTGAAAAGTTGACCAGTCAAGTCATCTGACTAAGCTGAGGATCAATGAGATATAATTTTTGATGTGTTTGTTAAATGAAGATGACCCCAAGAGAAAACTTGTTCCTAAGAACCATATGAACAACTTTCATGTTCATAAAAAATACATTTGAAACTTGGAAGATCATTATTCATTTCAAATCATTATAGGTCATTCTGACTGAAACCCTAATTTTTGGTGAACTTACCAAGGGTATAACTTCCTTAATTTTTATGATTTTTAGGTGAGACTAAAGGAATTGGAACTATTGAGATGTCTACTTAAAATTTTATGTTGTAGAAAATTTCATAATCCTAAAATAAATACATGTGATAATGCAAAACATTATAGATCATCTTGGACCTAATTCACTGAATTTGAAAAGTACCCAACTTCAAATGCCCATAACTTTGTCATAGAAAATCCAAATGATGCACAACTTGAGTCTATATTGACCATATTGGAAATATACACAGCTTTTATGCAGGAGGTATTTTCATTTGAAGCATGTATCATAAGGACAAAGGGGTTTGATCAAGCTTACTTTTGGTGAACTTTTTCAAAATGATTTGAACATGGTTTATACTTGAATTTTCCCAGCCAGTTTTGATTTATTTCCACATGCAAAATGAGTTTTGGCCCAACATGACTTTTGTTCCTTATTTCAAGAGCTTTCCAAGCATTACTCACAATAATCCTTGGGGTCTACCATTTGGGAGTTTCAAATTTATTTTCATTTATGTGCATTTTCGATATTTTATGTTATAACTTGGTATGCAAGCATTTCCCACTTCATGTGCATGTCCAAATGCCTTCTATGTGAACTCAGCAAATTGCTTCATCCATCCATGGGCCTTCCACACGTCCAAAAAGGCCCATGCAATCCAAAATTCAAATCCCACGCACATGAGCAAAGTGTGTGATCAACCATATTCAGCTATAAATAAACACCTCATGAGCTTCATTTCACAACCTTTTGGAGATCCCATATGTTGCTGCACTGAAGCCATAGCCCTCACCAAAGGAATCACTCACTATTTTTTAGATTTTCGGGCTTGAAATTCAGTATCATTAGCTGAGTTTTAAAGCTAGATTCCTTAGCCAATCATCTTCCATACACTCAAGGATCAAAGATAAGCAAAGATCTTGGAGAATTCGTGACCAAAAGTTCATCAATTCAAAGGTATAAACTCAAACTTTTTGGATTTGAAACTCTTAATTCAATGTAGTTTGCTTGTGTTTCTGTGGTTCTCTGAAGTCCTCATACTTGAGGCAAGCTGTTGATGCATTCAATTTTTCATTTCATGAACAATCCATGTGGACGCCATGATTTTCTCCTTCATCTTTCTCTCAATATAGGAATATTGAAAGAAATCCATTGGTACAGTGATGATATACATCACAAGAGATTTATTTCCATGATTTTGTTTTTCATTTTCATTGAGGTTCATTTCTCTGCAAATTTGGCCGGAATTTGTTGCTTCGCCGGAGAAGACGGTGGTTTCCACCGCCACCACCACGGGTGTTACTCCCTGGCCCTTGGATCTTGCTTCCATGATCTAATCGTGTGCATCCGTTTTAAATACTTCATTTAATTCTCCATGCGGCGCGTTTGACTTGAGTGCACCGTGTGTCATGAGATCTAAGTCGTGCCTTGTCCCACATAATTAATGAATGCGAATCAGATGGCTGTGCATTTTAGCTTATTTGTTTTTTCTTTTTATTTTCTGTTAATTCACTTCATTTTCAAAAATTCATTAAAAATTCATTTGAAGTCAGAAAAGTATGAGACCAACTCCAAAAAATTTCTTGAAAAATCTAGTTTCATATTATGAATTTTAATTATTTTTGTGACTTCATTTGATATTTTTTATGAATTACTTGGTTTTTAATGATTTTAATTCATTTTAAAATACTTTCTAACTTTTAAAAAATACAAACATAATTTCATAGCATCTATGGATCATGATAAGTCAATAAAAAATAATCTCAACAATTTCTTGTTTGTTTTGAGATTTTAATTCATATTATGCTATTTTTTTGGTTGTTTTTAATTGATTTTAATTACTTTCTGATTTCAAAAATTGGTGAGAAAATTAGTCAAAGTTTGTTTGACTATGTTGAACCTATGAGAAATTAATTGGACTCATTGAAGTTGCTTTGAATTGGATTTGAGGTTCAACCTTATTTGTTTATTTTTCATTTGTATGTTATTATAACTCAAAAAATACAAAAAAAAATATCACTGACTTCTTGACTTGTTATATTCATTTCTCTTTTGTTTGGTGTTGATTGAGGTTGAATTGATTCAACTTTGATCAAATTCATTGAATCTTGTGGTTTTGAAAATCCTTAAGGATCATCACCTAGAAAGATGAACGAATTTGATCAAGGATGAGTTATCCCTTGATCAATTGAGATTAGTTGTTGACTTCTTACCCCTCCCTTTCATCTTCATCCCTTTCTTTCCCTCAATGGCCAATGAGTTAAAGTCTTGAGGTTGGTCTTGACAAATAGAAGTTTAATCTTCTTTGATCCAAACCAAACTCAACTTGATCCATGATCAAGTGAGTTATTTTGTGTCAAAGATAGGTTACTTCTTGGTCAAGTAAATAACCAAAAGTCAATACAAGGCCCTTCCCCTCTTGTTTGGCATGACAAGTTTATGGAGCTTGGCTTACTAGTCATGACCTCTAAATTGTGTTCTTTGCCTATATTCTTATTGACCGGCCTCAGATAGGTGTGACTACTACATTAGTCCACTTATGATTGCTTAACATAACGCTACATTGTCTTATGACAAGCTAACATAACTTCACTAATTACTAACTTTAGTTTGAGCTTTTAAATTCTTGTCATTTACTTTCAATGTCATTTATTTCTTGCTCGTTATTCATCTTGATTTTCATATTTGCTCACTTGAGCATATATTTTATGTTTATGTCAATTTTCTTTTGCTCATTTGAGCCCATTATTGTATATAAATATATTGCTACTTTGTTGTGTTTGTGTTTGTTTTGATGTGAACCAAAATGCAAAAGGAGAAAGAACTTAGAATTAGGGATTACCCATGCTTAAAGGAGTTCAAGAGCAACTAGGTCTCATGCCTTTAGAATGCAAAACATATTGAAGAGCAACTAGGCCTCATGCCTTTAGAATGCTAAAATTCAAAGTTGACCTTAAAGGACTTCTCCTCAAACTTATTCTTTGTCCATTCCCTTTATTATGCTGTGAGCTTTTTGATGTGTGTTTTTGTGTGCTAGGAACCTCATCTTAAGATTGTGAAAAGAGGACCATTGTCATGATTAGCCCAGTTAAGAGGCAAGCCAAATGGAGATCCTAGGAGCTTGAATTCAATTTATTGATTGCTTTTTTGTGTGCTAAGTCCAAAGGAAAGGAGCATCTTGACTCGTCTCTATGACTCCAAGAAAAGGAATTCCAACAAGGGTTTTCTCTCCCCTCTTATCTTTGTTTGCTTTAGGAATAACCCTTCTCTCTTCTCCCCACTCTAACCAAGCCAAAAATCATTTTCAAAACTTTGACTTTATTTCAAATTAGAAACCTAAGCCTTAAGCCTTTGACTTTTCAAAACCCTTTTCATAATTACTCATTGTAAATAAACTTTAATCAAATTTTGACCTCATTTTGTAAATAAATTTAACTTGTAAATATAACCCATTTCAAGTTGTTTTGTGGTTCTAATGGCCACTTTGTTAAAACCTTTTCAAAAACATTAGTCATAGGTTTGAGTTATCATAGTGGTTGATGTAAATCTCACCTCATCCTTAGTGTTGGATTATAAGCCTTCCATGCTTATTATAGGGTTAATCCCTCACTAGCATGTTGAAGCCTTCCTCACATGGTGGATTGTTGGTTTAGGTTGAGTTTTCTCCCTTTGACAACAAAAGACCTTAAGGCTTTTGATTAAAATCAATTCACCAATCTTTGAAATTTTTACCCCGAACTACGAGGTTTTGATCCTCCTTTGTGATGGTACGTAGGCAATGGGTTCATCCATTCAAACAACAAAATTTGTAAATATAATCTATTCTCTTCTCATCCCTCCAATCTTATGCACAAATCTTTTCATAAATACTAACCTACAACAAATATTTGCAAAAAGAGGTTCCCTTAGAGTACTAAGGATATTTTGGGTGCGTAAAACCTTCCCATTTCATAACCAACCCCCTTACCTAGATCTCTGACATTTTTATTAGTTTTTGATTTGAAAAACTTCTTACTTGGCTCTTGTTCGCTTTTTAGCCCTTCCTTTGGACAAATAAAAGTGCGGTGGCGACTCGAATTGTATGTTGACTTTTGGTTTAGTCAATAAACCTAAAGGTAACGAAAACCCCGCTACACAGGGTATTCAGAGTCATGGAGTAAAATGAATGTTTGACGCTTACAGAAAATACTTTCTGATCGTAAACTCCATCTAGAGAATCTATTCTGAGAGAGGTTCTCGTACCGATTCTTAAGAAGTATTCACCTCGGAAATCCATACTACGCAACCATCATTCCTAGTTGGCCAAAGGTTCAATGTTATAAAAGGTCCTTAGAGTCATGGACCCTTTTGAAATATTGAAGCTTACAAAGTATTCACCTCGGGAGACAATATTTGCAAAAGGATATAATCCAAGTAAGGTTCTCATACCGAATCTTACGAAGTATTCACCTATCTTATGTTTTTTACTCTAGACTCGGGTATAAAGTCTTTCCCACATGGCTTGCAATCAAAACATCCAAATACCCACATCACAATGGAACCAATATGCAACAGATATGTCAATATAACAATAAAGATAATAGAAGTAATAAATAAAGAAAAGCCACACAATTAAACAAACAAAGGCATAAAAACTTCTTAACTAGGCTTGACTCACTTATCCAGCAGAGTCTCCATTTGTCGTACCTCGAAAAAAATGATAGAACGGTCTAGCGAAGCGCAATCGTACGCTCGCAATGATAGACTGAACAAAGTCGCCACCGAACTTTATTTATTCCTAAAAGGAAAGGGGAAATATCGATAAACCTAAGAAAGAACGACAGTGATTATGGTCGTCACAACCAAATCAGGGTTCGGGAGTCGATTACGCAAGGGGAAGGTATTAGCACCCCTCACGTCTGTTGTACTCAACGGGAACCGTTAGATTAGTTGTACGCATTAGTGTTAGTTTAAAATGTTAGGCTTTCTCAAGTTATTAGGTGAGAAAGAAAGAATGTAAGAGATAAGAATGTTTTTGGATTTTGCAACGAGGAGGACTAAACCTAAGTTTTTTATTAACGAGCCTGACAAGATTTACAAATCCTACTCTTACGTATCTCCGGGTGCAATAGAGAACTCGAGGCTTACGTAGTTCTGGGTAAAAAATGTTTGTTTGTTGATCGATTTTAGCGAAATCTACTTTGTGTCAATTGACCAAAACATTGTTGGACTACCCAAAACAAGTGGAGAAGGGGACGTTTGCATCACGACCGAATGGATTTACGAATCAACATTCATGGGCAACGTCGCGAGCTTACTCACATGTTCAAGTGGATGAAACATTGCTTTGCATCTTCTTGAAATAAAATACCTTTCGTTAGAGAAAGGGCTTAAGGGTCAATCGCACGGCGGCGAGAAAATAATTTGATTGGTTTGATGTGTTTTGAGTAATGACGAGAACTTGGATGAGCGAGATATCCGTCTCGAATCCTAGTCTCAGGAGTGTGTGGTATCCACCATGTTCCATTTCCATCTTATTTGCAAAAGTATTTAATAAGAATTAAGTGTTTTTGAATTTAATTGAGAAGGGGTTTGAAGAAACCACATTGACAATTTTGGATGATGGCGAGAGCTAAGATGGGCGAGATATCCATCTCAAATCTTAGTCTTAGGAGCTCGTGGTATCCACCATGTTCCATTTCCATCTTTATTGAAAAGTGTTAAATAGAAATTAAGTATTTTTGAGTTTTTATTGTGAAAATGGCTTGACGTTAAATCAAGCATTTGATGAGCGATTGAGAAAGATTTGAATTACATGGTTTGAAAGAAATGGAATAGATAGAAATGGATGAATAGAAATGGATGGATTTTTTTATTGAGAAAATACTCGACGTTGGATCGAGTCATTACTTTTGATCTTTTTGAAAAGAAATTGATTTTATTCTTGTGTTAGTAACTAGATAAACAATCAAACAATAAAGAAATAAAAGTGGTAAAATTATTACACATCATGGGAGTGGGGGTACATTTTTGTCGAATGGGGATTCAAAATAATGAAACAAATAAATCGGGCTCAATCAATAAATAAGAAATGCATGACTGTAGGTGCAAGAGGAACTGTCTCATTGTAAGAAGGTCTAAGAGTAAGCCATGTGAAGAAAATAAACAACACAACAAGTATATTGACAAGATAATCAAAAGGAGTGGAATCGGGATGTGCACGGATTAAAATCGGGATGTGAGGATGCAAATCAAAGTCACATAACTCAAAGACGTGCAAGGCGGGTGGAAATTGAAAGGTTCAATTTAAACAACGACGTTGGATCGTTGTTTGTTAACATGAATCAAGAGAAATGCAAACGTAAAGACGTATCATTGCAAAATGGCATAGACTAGAACTCAAACGTTTAACCGATGAAAACACAAAGTGAGGCTTGATTCACATAAGGGTAATGCAAATGCCATCTAACCACGATTAAGTAAACCTCACAAATGAACTTCAAAATGAATGAAAAGTTGATAAATGAACGTAAAATTCTAATTAATATAGTCAAAGTCGGTTTATACGTATCGACAATAATTGAAATGTCATATGCGATTAATTAAAACGAGGCGAATTACTATCAATATACCGATAAAAATAGTCATGGATAAATAACACGGGAATTGCCAAATCCATAGATTAAAAATCGATGTTTAACCAAATGAGAAAAAATCACCCGAACACTCCACGCACATATTATTATTACGTCACTTACTACACGTGGGAGGCGTAAAAAAAATGATTAATGGGCTTAATTAACAAAAGGGAAAAATGGCCCACTACTTAAATTAATTCAAGTTCTACATTGTCTTATAATAAGGATAAACTAAGTAATAAAAAATAAAATATATTGAACTTTCCAAATGACACACCATGAAAACCAATCAGCAACATGGCGATGGAAAATAAAGCAGAAAGAAGAAAGTATAAGCTACCCCCCTTTCATGCACAAACCTATTTCGAAACGAAAAAAAAAAATACAAAAAAGGCTAACAACTGCAGATCTCTTTCAATCTCTCATTTTTCATTCACAAGCTTCTCACAAACAAAGCCAAAACAAACGCAATTGAAATTATTTTAAACATACAATAAAAACCCTTTAAAAGACCATGAAACAACAAACGTCAATAACTCCGAAATGAAATCAAATGGAGAGAGAAAGCCATAGAAAACCAACCCCAAAATGGAAGAATGTATCCTTTAGCTACTGGGATGTGAGAAAATAATGGTATTATTATGATAACGACACCGAAGTTGGGAGATTGTTAGCGCGAAACTGGTTTCTTGGAACGGATTAAAGGTGAACGAAATGTATGGAAGGAAGTCGTCGGTTGCTGTTGTTGTAGCAAATGTTATAGCTGCCTGAGTTGTTGTGTGACATGTTGTTGATGTGAGTGTGAATAAAGTGGAGTCGGGTTTCCGTCGGGCTTTATGTTAAAAGGTATTATGGTGAGGTTGTGTTGTTTGGACGAAAATGGTGGAGCTTGTAGTCGGAGACGGAAACACACAGCGGTAAGACGTTCGAGTGCGGGTATGTGAAGGTTGTATTAAAGGTGGCCGAAAAGTGTGTAGTTGTGGTGTTTTGTGAGTTGGTTTTTGAGTTTGGAAATGGGAGGGATGAGCCGTTTGTTAATGGAAAAGAGAGAGTTATTAAAATGGTGTTGTGTGTTCCTTTTTTCCTGCAGAAAAAATGAGAAGCAAAACCTTATTAGCTGTGAGTCAGAGAGAGAGAGAGAGAGAGAGAGGTTCCTCCATGATTGGTGATGGTGACCCTCTTTTTTTTGTCCTTTCTAGAGAGTGGATTCTTTATTTCTCGTCCAGTCCTCCAAATGTCCCAGCATTAGAATCCAACAACCATCCCAATAGTATGGTGCCATGTGGATCATAGAATGGGGAATCTAATGCTTCTCCTCTTGATTTTTTTCGGTGGTGGCCTATGATGGGTTAGTTTAAAATGAGAGAGTAACGACCCACTCTTTATAAGTTAGTTGTCATGTGGTATTTACATTTCTCCTATTTTGAACTTAAAACAAAATTGATAAGTAATAAAAATTAAAATAGAATAAATCCTAAATTTTATCTAAAACTCAATTAATTCTAATTAACCCTTTATCATTAACTTGAGAGTTAGAAACGTCTTTGGTAATTAAAAGAGAAGGAAACCAACCACTTTTATTTTTAAAAAAATTAAAGTAAACCAAACAAATAGTTCTAACAAAAAGAGTATTATTTAGATTAAAGAAAGAATTAAAAATGCATAAAATTCGGGCGAAGACTTGCTCAAAAAAAATTAAATCGGACGCACTAAAATGATCAGCACGAAATATACTTATTGAAAAAATACAACATTTCTTTTAATTTTGAAATAAATTTTCAACGATTAAAAAGCTTAGGCGGGTCAAAAGGTGACCGAAAAATTAGCCGAAAAATAAATCGAGTATACAAAATTAAACTACGTGAAACATAGATTAACAAAACTGGTGTTTGCAAGCTTTATTTGGAAATTTTTCTTCCACTGATTTGACGGACCCCTGTCAATTTATTCAACCAGTTTGGTTGTATATTCGAAAAAAATATTTCGGCTGATACTCTAGGGACTGTGCGGAATGGTATGCATGGTATGCTATGTAGAGATGCAATAGCTACGATGAATGTATTGAGTCAGCGATTCAGGGTAAAAATCAGGGTGTGACACCAATAACCGGTAGTGGATAATATACTTCTGTCACTCCTGTGTCGAAGATCTTTTCTTCCCCAATTGAGTTCGAGTGTGTATTTCCTCAGTGAAATCATCATTTCCTGTTTGGTTTAGGCATTTCAGCTTTGTTCTGATTTACCTATTTCCCCTGTATATTTTCACTTTTATCCTCGGCTGAGTCTTTCCATTGATTTATTTTCATGGAATCCCTCGTGTCCTCCAGCCGTTTTAAGTCGTGGCATGGCCTACGCACAACCTTTTTTCCCCAAAGTCTTTGTCTCCCCAGTGAGTTTTCCTTACGGAATGCACTATACTCCTGCGGATTTCAATCTCTCTAAATTCTTTTCCTTTATGGAAACATTTTCCCCACAGAGATTAATTTTAGCATTCATATCATATACATCATGAGGTCTCTTAGGGACCAAAATTTGTTTCTATATGTTGTTATTTAAGTCCATTCTACTGAGTTGATACGAAAATATATCAATATATATAACATTCATATCATTTTTTTATTATTTACTAACCAAAATATCAAAAATATATCAATATATAGTTTGTTGTTTTTGTAGGTAGTGTGTGTGCTCACATATGCTCTATCAAGCTTATATCTAGGGTTTGAGACCCTCAATGCAAGGAGCTCAATCAAGAAATGGTTCAAATTGGCTCTAAGTATCATATATGTATCCCCATGTTCTTCACATGTTATTTTTATCAATAAATCATCAAGAGTTTGGAGTTTGTTTGCCATGGAAACCCTAATTCATCTGGGTATCTTGTGTGACTTCTTCAACAATTGATCAAACATTTTAAGGGATACCTCACATTACATCATCTTATGTATATATGGTCCTCCATGAGTCCCAAAAGACAATAGATTTTCAATCTAGCAAGTTGGTTCATAATGGTTGACCAGAGAAAGTCAACTGGTCAAAATTGGGGTTCCCTAGACCCTATCTCCTACAATTTTTTTCATATGAAAATGATTCTAAGAGAAAAGTTACTTTATATTGCATTCCAAACAACTTTCATGTTTAAGTCAAGAGCTAGTTTTTCTTGGAAAGTCATTTTGTATGGTGAACGATTATAGGTCATTTTGTCTGAATCCTAGTTTGGAGGTCAATTTCCCAAGAACATAACTTGCTCAATTTTTATGAGATGAAATCCATTCAAATTTCATGATTAAATTCAATATGTCTACTTAAACTTTTATGTTTGGAGGAAGTGAAAATTCAACTTGAAAATGCACGTGCCAAGAGGAAACATTATAGGTCATTTTGGACCATTACCATTGAACAAGTGATTTTCCTCAACTTCTAAAATGCATAACTCCTTCATGCTAAATACAAATGAGGTCAAATTTGTGACCAAATTGAAGAGGTTTGAAATAGATACAACTTTTCTGAAGGAATGTTTCTCATTTTAAGTCCATGGAAAATGTTATTCAAGGCGAAGAAGTGAACATTTGACTTGGGACTTAGAAAATTTTCAAATATGTTTGATTTTCCAAAATTCAACCTCAAAATTCATCATGATCCAAGCTTCAAATGAAAAAGTGTTCAACATGGAAGTTGTTCCCCTTGCTCTCACATTTCCAAAAAGTACAAGATCATCTTATTTGGATCCAAATTGGGGGACTTGCGCATGGCTCCATTGTGGGAAGTGTTTTGGCAAGATTTGAACTCAAATGATCATTCTCCTTTGCATGCTTCCACATGATGAATTCAGTACACTTTGCATAGAAATTGGAATTAGATTGCATCATTCCTAAGGCCCAAATCATTTCCCATGCACCCGTGCAAATAAGTTTCTAAAATTGGCCAAATTTCAAGTGGTGCAAATATCAAATGCATTGCCTATTTAAACAAGCTCAAGGCTCCAGAATTAGAAGGAACACCTTGCTCAAGCTTTTCTAGACTGATTCAAACTCCCACTGCCATATAATTTCTTAAGATTTCTTCTGTTTGGAAGTTCAAACTCCAGAAATTCACTTCCCTTTTTCATCTCAATTGGTACCTGCAAGCAAGAGGAAGAGAAAGCAATCAAATCCAGATCAAGATCAAGTGCAATTAGATCAACTCAAAGGTGATTTTTTAGAAACTTCATCTCTTCGATTCTCTCTCAATTCTTCATCATTCTTTGTGATTTTTGGTTGTCTGAAGTCCTATCAATGTAGGCAAGAAGATTGAGTTGCTTTGAGGTCAAATCGAAGCAAGTCAGTTCATGATCCTCAAAATTCAAATCCCTTTATCTTTTTATATACTTGGAATTGGACAAAATTGAGGCCAGATTCGAGCTCCTGAGCATTTTTTCTTTAAATCTATGTCTTGCTTTTTCATTTTGGTGATGGTGGACCAGTCCGGTGAGGTCCATCGGAGAAGAAGACCAAAGCCCTAGCTCTGGTGATGTATTATCAATCATCTCAGCCATAGGATCCAACTGATTTATTTTAGTCTCGTGCGTTGCTTTTGATTACCACGTGTGTGGGATTGTTGACTAAGGCGCATGTTGAATGCGGGTTTCCATCCATCTGATATGCCACCTTAATTAATGAGGGGGATCATATGGCTCTCTTTTTTCAAATATTTTCCTCTTTCATTTTCTGAATTAAAATTATTTTTTGGATTACCCTTGATATTTTTCATGAATTAATTGTTTTTGTGCATATTTTTAAGTGTTTAAAAATACTTCTGATTTTCCAAAAATTATGAAAAATTTTCTCCAAGGTCCTTTGACCTTGTTTGACCTATGATAAATCTTTTGGCCATTTATTTGGTGTTTTGAAGAGGTTTTAGGTTTTTGATCATACATAATTTAATTTAAATGCATTTTAATTTGATTTTTAATTGATTAATTGTGTAGAAATTATGTTGAGCCATTTTTAATGACTTGTGAAGTTTGACTATGTGTTTGGGCCTTGGTCAAGGTTGATTTGACCTATGTTGGATTAAAATCATTGCATTTAGGGGATTGATGAAATATACATTTCATCTCCCAAAATGAATGAATGATTTTAATTTGATAAAATTCCTCCCATGACCAATTTGTGTTTGTCTCATTTCCCTTCCCTCTTCATCTTCAATCCCATTCTATCTCATCCCTTTCATTGACCAATGAAGTCTCAATATCCTAAGGCTAATCGGTTCATCAATAACTTCATGTTAGATGAACCAATACAAGTATGAATGAGATTAGGTCCATCCTTTAATCATATTATTTTTTGTGTGTGGTATGTTTTAGGAGTATGGTTCATTATACCATATCTCTAACATGAATTAACACTAAAATTTCTATTGCTTGGCCTCAGATAGTTGCGACTTCTACATAAGTCCAATTACGATTGCTTAACATAGCGCTAAATTTTGACCAAAAAGGCATAACATTCTAGTAAGTGAGATTGTAAGTCTCACCTCTTTCATGGTATTGTGTGAAAACTTGGCCTTTTTTCCTTCCTTTGGAAGATGTCTTGGTTCAAGGATTCATGCTTATGAATAGAGGATTGAGTTTTCTCCAAAGAATGACTTAAACAATTGAAAGGCAAAACTTCACTAACAACTAACCAACTAACAATTTTACTAACTTTTATTCTTATTGCTCTTAATTTCAAGTCATTTACTTTATGTACTTTAAATTCAAGTCATTTATCATTTCATTTGTCATTTTACAGATCATTTAACTTATTTATGTTTATGTCATTTTCACTTTGCTCACTTGAGCCATATATTGTGATTGTATATATTTGTTTGTGTACCTTGTTTGTGTTTGTGGTCTTTGGACCCTAAAATACATAATAAACAACAAAAACCCCTAAAAAATGTTTATGTGGACTGTTGGATTTGATTTGAGCCTTGGACTTAGAATTAGGCAACATTCCCTGTGCAAAAGGACTTGGCCAATGCCAACATTTCTGAAACCAAGTTATTATGGTTAGAGCTTTCATTTGATGCAAGTATTAAGATCCACTTGAGTTCATTTGCTACATGGTCTTGATGCAAAGGTTACTTTGAACCTGGGTCTAATGCCTTATTCTGAGCCACTCAAGGAGTATGTCATCTGATACATGGGAAGATTAAAAAGAAGACTATGAAGTTGCTAGCTTGGATGTGGCTATCTTTATTTGATGCCTTGCGCTCTATCTTGCTACTTGTTTATTGATATTGCTTGATTCTAAAAGTGGGTTTCTATATGACATTCTTGTCTATTGAATTGCATCCCATTGGTCAGATCTTTTCAACTCTTAACATTTAAATTTTATACTTAGGATTAGTCTCTTCATCTCCTCCCATTTCTTAAATTTCAAATATCTCCCCCTTTTAAAAATATTTTTTGCTTGTGATTTCTAACTTAGACTCTTTATTGCAAATTAGAAACCTTGGTCTTATGCCATTGCATTGTTACACTCTTTTCTTAATCAAACTTGTAAATGAACTTAACCATATTGACTTAAAATTTCAAAAGACAAAAAGAACTAACACTCATCCAAAATCTTTTAGGCCCTTTTGTGCCTCTTTTGAATTTAAATTTTTGTTAAAAAAGCAATCAACTCACTTTGAAATTGATACCACGAACTATGAGGTTTTGATCCCTCATTTTTATGTTGGTACGTAGGCACAAGTCTGAAGATCTTGTCAAACACAAAAATATAATTAATGAATTATTTTCTCATCCATACACTCTATATATTGCAAACATCATTTTATACCAAAAAACACATATACACATAAAAAAGGGCTCCCTAGGAGTACCTAGGACACTTTGGATGCTAACACATTCCTTCTTTGTAAACAACCCTTACTTGTAATCTCTGACATTTTATTAGTTTTGATTTGAAAACTTCTTATCTTTGGGTTTTGTTCGTACTTTTCCCTTTTCCTTTGGAAACAATAAAAGTGCGGTGGCGACTCTAGTTTTATTGATGTTAAGTTTATCCATAGCTTAATGGTCGTGAATTTACCGCTACATTCTCCAAAAAATGACAAATCATCTTTCTCTTTTTGATCACTCACACCATTTACTAACATTTTATTGTATTAACTTTACTTTAATATCATTTATATTGTACTCTTTATTTCTTGCTATTCACTTTATGCTTTTATTTTAGCATCTCATATCATATTATTTATACTTATGTTATTTATTCCTTGACCATTTGTACTTTCATTTTTTTTGTAAAAAGACATTAATAAAGGAAAAACCCCTAAAAGGATTTTGGTTCTCTTGATTTATGGATTTGTGGTTAATATCCTTGGCATTATTGTGGAGTTATGGACTTAGAACTAGGATATTAACCCTTGCTTTGGGAACTTGTGATTTGAGACCTTTGGATTCATCTGGTACCTTTGACTTTGGACTTCCTTTAAAGACTTGACTTGGTTACTTTGGTTTCATCTAATACATGAACTATTATTTTCTTATTTGGCTTTATTGAGGTTTAATCTAAAGGAGGGAATTCTTGCTTGACTTTGGTTAGATATTTCCTCCATAGCTTTTACTTTTTGCTCTAGGATAGTCTTTTCTTCTCATTTCCTTCTTTAAAATTTTCAAAATCTTCTCTCTCTTCCAAAACTTTCTTGTTTTAAACTTGAACCACTTTCTTAACAAACCTTGACTTTTATCAAGCGATTTTCAAAACCTTTTTCTTAATAAAGACTTAAAAATGTATGAACTCACTCAAACTATTTTGTGTCCTTTGTGCACCTTTTCTCTTAAACTTTTTTCTCAAAGTTTAGACATGAGTCATTTCTATAGTTGATATATGATTCTCCTATCTCCAAAGAATTGATGATAATTATTTTCCACCTAAGAGAGCTAGTGGCATACTTGATGATATTTATCAAAGTTGGAGCCCTTCTCTATGATGATGCAATGTTCTCATACTTATGGGTGACTAGAGCGTTCTCCTTAAAATGACAAAATGACTTTTCATTAAAAATGACTAGAAAACGCATCTTTGTTACTTTTACCATGAACTACGAGGTTTTGATCCTCCATTGCACTTTGTTGGTACCTAGGCATGAGACTCAGAAAGTCTTGGCAAACACAAAATTATAAAAAAAAACATTTCTCTTTTCATCTCCCTAATATTTTCCAAAAAAACACCATTTTTTAAGCCAAAATGCACAAAATTTCAAATAGGTTCCTATAGAGTACTATAGAAGTGTAGGGTGCTAATACCTTCCCTTTGCATAACCAACCCCTGACCCTTATCTCTTTTATTTAGTTTGGTTTTAAAACTTCTTTGGGTTTTGTTTTTACTTTTCCCTTTCCTTTGGAAATAATAAAAGCATGATGGCGAATCTTTCTTTGTGAGTTAAGTGAATCAATAACTTAGTATCAAATTTTTTACCGCTACACAAAAATGGCGACTCTACTAGGGAGTAGTCCTCAGTGGGTTTATCCTATCTTTGTTTTCCTGTGTATATTATGTTTGTTGTTTCTTGTTATTGTTTGTTCTTCTGGTGCTTGGTGATCTCTGTATAGTGAGATAAGTCTTATACCTGAACTTGAGTGATCTTATGATATGAGGGTGGTATAGTCTTGTTTGGCTTACGAGGAGTTAATCCTTAATAAGCTGTGTTGAGATCCCTCGCTCAGTGGAGGCCCCTTTGGGATTACTGATGTCATACGAGTAGTCGTAATTGGCATTACTTTTTCCGACTTCGGAGCCTGGGAAGCTGAGGACCTTAGAACCCTTAACCCATCTTGGCATTTTATGACGTAGTGCGGTGGCTACTCAGGGGTAGAGTTGAATTAGTTGTTACACGATACTACACTTGGACGAGTTTCTCTTGAGAATATTATTAGTTTGCGAGTAGTCGTTTAAGTCGATAACATCCGAAAGATGGAATTATGACTCTATGAACTTTTTAGAACCTTGTTCTACATGTGATTATACCCTTAGTACATATCTTATGGTTTGGTTCTTACCCTTGGCTCCATGCTCGTGACTCCAAACCTTTGCACCTTGCTTGTGTGCCTTGTGTGATCTTATTTGTGGTTGTTGTATTATACATTCATTGCATTCATGAGCATTGTTATCAGTTTTCAAGGAACTTAGAGATTTTATTTGCAAACATCGCAGATATTTTGACCATGGATTTTGGAATAAGTAATACTCGGAAACACAGTTTCAAATGTCCTAATCATAAGGAACTGATAAAGCTAGCTTCTTTTGTGGATGATCCTAAGGATTTCAGAGACCATTTTGGAAGACTTTTGTTTGTTCTATCTACTGATGTTGAAGACGCTCTTCTTTGTACTCTGGTTCAATTCTACGATCCCGTCTATTGGTGCTTCACTTTCCCTGATTATCAGTTATTCCCTACCTTGGAGAAGTATGTTTATCTTGTGGGTATACTAGTTTCTGATAGGGTTCCTTTTTATGGTTTGGAAGGAACTCTAGAGTCTCAAGTTATTGCTGGAGCTATTCATCTGAAGAAATATGACATAGATGCTAATCTCATCGTCAAATGAGGTGTCAGAGGGTTGACTTCAAAATTTCTGATTGAGAGAGCTTCTTCTTTTACTAATGCTGGTAGCATGGTGGCATTTGAAGCTATTATTGTCTTGCTCATCTATGGTTTGGTCTTGTTTCCCAACACCGACAATTTTGTTAATGTTAATGTTGTTAGGACCTTTATTGGTGACACATATTTCTCCATTGATCGTAGGACGTCTAAGGGAAGAGGAACTATTGTTTGTTGAGAACCTTTGTTGTACAAGTGGTTTATTTCACACTAGCTGCAGTCTCCTATCTTAAAAGAAAACAAGGGTTGTTTAAGGTTGTCCCGAAGACTCATGTCTCTCACCAATGATGACATCACTTGGTATTCTTCTGCTTACAACGACGTCGAGATTATTCATAGTTTTGGGGAGCTCTCTAATGTGCATCTTATTGGCACACAAGGAGGAATCAACTACAATCTGGCTTTGGCAAGACGTCAACTTGGGTTTGCCTATGAAGGAAAAACCTAATAACACTTTCTTAGAAGGTTTATTTTTCCAAGAAGGGAAATACACTTAAGGATTGAAGACTAGGATGGTGCATGCTTGGTACATTATTCATAGGAAAGGAAAAAGTGAGCTTGGATTGAAGAATTGTGTAGCTTTAGATCCTTACACTAGTTGGGTGAAGAACAAAGCAAAAAAATTCAAGACTCCTTACGCTTATGAGAGATCTATGTCTTTAGTAGTGGTCAAATCACCCATTATCCATATTAAAGGCATATAGGAGTTGCAAGAAGCTTTGTTTAGGATGAAGCAAGAGAAGGATGCTTGGGAAGATAAGTTACACGCTTCAAACCTCGAGAAGATAGAATTGCAGAAATAGTTGAAGGAAAAGGATGACTTGATAGAGTTTCTTTAGCAACGGGCTATGAAGAGGTCATGGAACCAAGAGGATTTATTTTCTTCTTGTATTTCATTATCTATGCATATTCCTATTTCTGGTGTTTGGAAAGACATTGTAGATTAGCTCGTGATGGAGAAGGATGCCATGAAGAGAAACTATGAAAGAGAGTTCAAAAGGCTTTGCAAGAAGCATCAACTTGGATTTGGGTTATCATCATATATGATTCCATAGACCTAGTTTCTTTCCTCTTATTTTTTTGGATTATTGATATTGTATTCCAGATTGTAATTTAGATTGTAATCCTTTTCGTTATTAATAAGATGATATTTTCAATATTTCGAAATGTGTTATTTCCTTTATGATGTTTGCAATTGGCTTTATATCTTGAATTTCCTTCAAAACTTTGTATTTGCATATCATGCATCATGTTGAATCTTGGTCTTGATTTGTGTAAGTTTGCCAAGTGTCTTATTTCTTCCTTTTCTTGGTCTTCATTCAGACAAGTTGTCTCACCAGTATAACACTCATGCTAATCAACGAAAGAAGATGTATCATCTAGAACAAGAGAATCATGAACTCTGTGAAGAGGTGACTACTTTGAGGGAAAGATTTGAGAGGCCCACTGCTATGATGGAAGTTTTGGAGGCTGCTCAGAATCAGCCTCCACCTCTTCCTCAAACTTTGCTTCAGAGGATTATGATTTCAGAAATCATCTCTACGCCCATTCCTGTGGCTCTAGTCAGTGCTTATGGCTCAATCGATTGTGTATGTACCACCTCCCATGGTTCATGCTTCTCCTTATGTGGAAGAACCTATTTTCCATGTTGATCAGAGTGAAACTGTTAGTGTCTATGAAAGAATGGATGAATTTCAAGATAAGTTTTAAGCTATGCAAAAAGAAATTCAGCTCTGAGAGGAAAAGAACTGTTTAGGAAGAATGCTCATGATTTGTGCTTAGTTCCTAATGTGAAGATTCCATATAAGTTCAAAGTTCTAGATTTCGAGAAATACAAGAGTAACTCTCTTACTTTGAGTCACTTAGTGATGTATGCTCGCAAGATATCGACTCAAACTGATAACCATCAACTGTTGATTCATTACTTTCAAGATAGATTGGTTGGTACTGCTTTGAAGTGGTACACGGGACTTGATAACACCAAATCCTTACTTTCAACGATCTAAGTGAAAAAAAAATTCGTCAGTACAAGTATAATGTTGACATGGCGTCGGACTGAGATCAACTCCGTGATATGTCCCGAAAGGATAAGGAAACTTTAAAAGAGTACGCACAAATATGGCGTGAGATTTTCGTGCAAGTCAGTTCTCCTTTAGAAGAGAAAGAGATAACAAAGTTGTTTTTGAAAACTTTGAGTCCGTTTTAGTATGACATAATGGTTGCAAGTGCTCCCAGTGATTTTACCGAGATGGTAAACATGGGAAGGCGACTCGAAGAAGGTGTCTGTGAGGGATGATTGAAAGAGAGTGGTTCATCTGATAGTTCCATAAGGTGTGGGAATGGTTTGCCTAAGAAGAAGGAACATGATGCTAACGTTATTTTGCAAGATAAGCGTAGGAGATCTTCGAGAAGCTATTAACGTCATCAGCATGTGGCGTCACTTGTAAGACCCCAATTTTGACCTTAATATCCCTCATGCTATTATCATCATATGCATTAACATTGGGATCACACATTGGCATCCTCCTTACCCCTCATTCATTGGGTTTGCATTGGGAGAGATTACCAAGCACATTTGATTGTATCATACTTCATTTTTCTTTATTTACTAACCAAAATACCAAAAACATGCCATTGTATAGTTTAACTGCTTTTGTAAGTAGTGTGTATGCTCACCATTGATCTATCAAGCTCATATCTAGGGTTCAAGACCCTCAATGCAAGGAGCTTAATCAAGAAATGGCTTACTATGGCACTAAGTATCATAAATGGATATCCATGATCTTCACATGTTATTTTGATTAAGAAATCATCAAGAGTTTGAAGTTTGTTTGCCTTGGAAACCCTAATTCATCTGGGTATCTTATGTGACTTCTTCAACAAGTTTCTTCAACAATTGATCAAATTTTTCAAGGGATACTTAAAATTTCATAATATTATGCATATATGATCCTCCATGAGTCCCAAAATTCAAGATAATGTCAAGCTAGCAAGTTGGTTCATGGTGGTTGACCAGAGGAATTCAACTGGTCAAAACCGGGGTTCGCTAGACCCTATCTCCTACAAATTGTATCTTATGAAAATTATTGCAACATAAAATTTACTCTAAATGATATTAGAAACAACTTTCATGTCGAGGTCAAGAGCTAGTTTTGCTTGGAAAGTCATTTTTTATGGTGAAAGATTATAGGTCATTTTGTCTAAACCCTAATTTGGAGGTCAACTTCCCAAGATCATAACTTGCTCATTTTTTATTAGATGAAGGCCATTCAAATTGCATGATCAAATTCAAGATATCTACTTCAACTTTTATGTTTGGAGGAAGTGCATATTCAACTTGCAAATGCATGTGCCAAGACGAAACATTATAGGTCATTTTGAGCCAATACCATTGAACAAGTGATTTTCCTCAACTTCTAAAATGCATAATGCATTCATCCCAAATCCAAATGAGGTCAAATTTGTTACCAAATTTAAGGTATTTGAAAGGGCTACAACTTTCATGAAGGAACTTTTTTCATTTGAAGCCCATAGAAAACATTATTTAAGGTGGAAGAAGTGAACATATGGCTTGGTACTTAGATTTTTTTTTATATGTTTGATTTTCCAAACTTACACCTCAACATTCATCATGATCCAAGCTTCAAATGAAAACATGTTCAACATGAAAGTTGTTCCTCTTGATCTAACATTTCCAAAAAGTCCAAAATCATCTCATATGGACAAAGGATGAATGGCTTGCGCATGTGTTAAAGTTGAAGGACCATTTGGAGACTTTCAAGTTCCACTTTTCATACACGAATCCATGGCTTGACAACATGATTTCAGCATGGCTTACACTTAATTTTGGACCTTAGTGCATCACTTGATGGGCCTATCATACGACCATGCAATCATGCAAGAGACATTTTCAAGTTTTGCCAAAAATGGAAGTGTGCAATTATCAATCCCATTGGCCTATAAATAGAAACTCTCTTGCTCAGAAATAGGGACCTCATGCACAAGCTTTGATTCAACAACCCTAAACCCTCACCATTAAAGGATAAGCTTGAATATTTTCTTTGAAAATTGAGTTTGAATCTCCCACTGTTTTTAAGATTGAAACTCCAAGAGTCCATCCCTTTCCTTGATCCATTCCTATTCCATCAAGCATCTGAAGCAAGGCCAAGCATAATTGAGAGCAAGATCGTGATCTGAAGCTCTATTGAAGGTAATTTTCCAGATTTTTCCACTCTTCGATTCTCTCTTATTTCTCCATTATTCTTGTTGATTTTTGGTTGTCTGAAGTCCTACCAATGTAGGCAACAAGATTCAGTTGCTTAGAGGTCAAATCGAAGCAACTCAGATCATGATCCTCCAAATTCAACTCCCTGTATCTTCCTATATACTTGGAGTTAGAAAAAATTGAGGCCAGATTCGAGCTCCTGAGCATTTTTTCTTTAAATTCATGTCTTGCTTTTTCATTTTGGTGATAGTTGAAGGTGGACCAGTTTGATAAGGTCCACCGGAGAAGAAGACCGGAGCTCTAGCTCCAGCGATGCGTTGGCAAGTCTCTGAACCACATAATCCATTCAAAATGTTTTAATCTTGAGCGTTGGTTGTGATTACCGCGTGTGTTGTGCAGTTTACTAGTGACCATATGGAACGCGCGCTTGGGACCATATGATCTGCCACCTCAATTAATGAGGGAGATCAGATGGTCCACATATTTTTGATTTTCTAAATTTTCATTTTAATTGCTTAATTTTCATTAATTCATATTAATTTTAATATTGATACAAAAAATATGGGACTTTTACCAAAAAAATTCAAATATTTTTCTGTTTCATTTTCTGAATTAAAATTATTTTTTGAATCAATATACATATTTTTCATGATTTAATTGTTTTGGTGCATATTTTTAATTGTTTAAAAATACTTCTGACTTTTCAAAAATAATGAATTTTTTTCTCCAAGGTCCTTTGACCTTGTTTGACCTATGATAAATCTCTTGGCCATTTATTTGGTGTTTTGAAGAGGTTTTAGGTTTTTGATCAAACATAATTTAATTTAATGCATTTTTAATTGATTTTTAATTGGTTAATTGTGAATAAATTGTGTTGAGCTATTTTTATTGACTTGTGAAGTTTGACTGTTATGTTTGGGCCTTGGTCAAAGTTGATTTGACTTTGTTGGATTAAAATCATTGGATTTAGGGGATTGATGAAATATATAGTTCATCTCCTAAAATGAATGAATGCTTTTAATTTGATAAAACTCCTCCCATGACCAATTTATGTTTGTCTCATCCCCCCTCCTACTTCATCTTCAATCCCATTCTATCCCATCCATTTCATTGACCAATGATATCTCTATATCCTAAGGCTAATTGGTTCATAAACCAATACAAGTATGGATGAGATTAGGTTCATCCTTTTGCCATTTTCTTTGTAAGTGTGGTATGTTTTAGGAGTATGGTTCATTATACCATACCTCTAACATGCATTAACACTAAAATTTCTATTTCCCGGCCTCAGATAGTTGTGACTTCTACATAAGTCCAATTAAATTTGCTTAACATAACGCTAAATTTTGACCCAAAAGCATAGCATTCTAGTAAGTGAGATTGTAAGTCTCCACCTTTTCATGTTATTATATGGAAACATAGCCTTTTTTCCTTCCTTTGGAAGATGTTTTGGTTCAAGGATACATGCTGGTGAATAGAGGGTTAAGTGTTCTCCAAAGAATGACTTAAACAATTGAGAAGCAAAAAAATAATACTAACATCTAATAAACTAACATTTGACTAACTTATAATTTCAAGTCATTTACGTTATGCACTTTAAATTCATGCCCTTTTACCATTTACCATTATTCATATCATTTAACATGTTTATTTTAATGCCATTGTATATAATTGTTTGTGTATTTTGTTTGTGTTTGTGGTCTTAGGACCTTAATGTTCATAATAACAACAAAAACTCTTCAAAATTATTTGTGTGGACTGTTAGATTTGATCTAAGACTTGGACTTAGAATTAGGCAACACTCCCTATGCAAAAGGACTTGGCCAATGCCAACTTTTTTGAAGCCAAGTCATTGTGAATTGAACTTTCATCTGATGCAAGTATTGAGATCCCTTTTGAGTTCATCTGCTACATGGTCTTGATGCAAATGTTACTTTGAATCTGTGTGTAATGCCTATTTCTGAGCCATTCAAGGAGTATGTCATCTGATACATGGGAAATTATGAAGAAGACTATGGAGTTGCTAACTTGGATGTGGCTATATTTATTTGATGCCTTGCTCTTCATCTTGCTTGCTTATTGATATTGCTTGATTTTAAAGACCAAAGGAAAATGGGGTTCTATATGACATTCTTGTGTATTGGATTGTGTAGCACCTCAAATTTGCACCTATCATTGTACATACATTTTCATATTAGGTCATATCATATCATGGTCTCAAGGATCGTTGCATGCCCTAGCTCCCCTCCTAGTGGGCAGGTTGCCTTGTGAGTTTGATTTTTGATCACCAAGCATGTCTTGCATTTGTATATCTTTGCCTTTCACATGTTTATCAATCAAAAAGTACAAAAATATTGTCAGTCTAACCATGTTGCTTGCAGTTGAAGCAATCATCAGTAATTAGGTCAAAGACAGTCAACAGTCAGTCAAAGCAGTGGATGGTGGCCATTCTTGCAGAATTTGGGCACCATGATCAATAATCAAGAGTTCATATGACTTGGGACATCATTTGAAGTCAAGGTCTCAAGGAATTAGGGTTTGGAATTCATCAGAAGTGGTTCAATCATGCAAAACCCTAGAAAAGTCAACAGAAAGTCAAACTTGGTCAACTGTGGATTTAATCAATGATTTGATGGATGGAATTGATTTGAAGGAGCTCATTCATGTCCACATAAGTCTCATACATCATGCCAAACCTCAGCATTGGAGAATTTGAGGTCAAACAGAAAATTTCCCAAAATAGAAAGTTGACCTGTAATTTCAACTGCCAAAAATGGAAACTTCTTGATCTTCAACTTACATCATGACACAAGCTTCAAATGAATTTTTTCCCAACATGAAAGTTGAAGATCTTGTTCTCCCATTTTCAAAAAGTCCAAGAACTCTCAAATCCCATGTATGGTTTGCAAGATATGATCAATTCATTTTCACAATTTCATGAACTTCAAAGGGCCATATCTCATGAACCACTTGGCCAATTTTGGTGGGGTTTTTTCCTACAAGCTCCATTTAATCCCCTCTTTCCAAAAATGCATTCATCTTGTGCCAAAACCTTACCATGCAAAATGGCATTTTTGAGTTTGACTTCATTAAATTCAAGTGTGCAAAATGTTGACTTTTGGATTTAGCTATTTTTAAGCAATTTGGCCTTTTGGGATCTGTTTTAAATGTTGTTTGAAACTTGTTTGCAAGCCCAATTCGTGCAGACCATACACCCTCCATGTACACCATGTCCAAAATTAGCAATTTGCATTTCACTTCATTTGAGTTAAGCAAGTTTAGCATTTGTTTAGCAATGTTAAAACAGAGGTATATAAACATTATTTCTGCAAAAATGAACCCTAGCTGCAGCCACAAACACAACAGAAAAGCTCTCATTCTCTCAATTTGGCATTTTCACGATTTGCATTTTCTGGCCAAAAATCTCCAAAACCCTCGAGCAACCATTAGTATTTTCATCATCCACCAACAATCTTGAGCTGGTTTGGAGCACTGTTTCATTGCTGTAACATCGTTTTATGCTGCTGCTACATGAATCCACAACAATGGTGAAAGTCAATCTGAGTGTTTTCAAGCATCATTGAGCTAAAGGGTTTCAAGCATCCATCATTTCCAACCCTAATCTTCATCTGTTTCGAGCTGCATCGCCAAAATAACCACTGCTCCACTCCTTTCTTCAAAATCAAGTAAAGTTTCGACCACCTTCTTTCTATAATCCATGCCATGCTTATGATAGTTTACTCTTTGCTGATTCTAATGAACTATAGATTGCTTGAAATGGTTAACTATGCTGCGAGAAATCTGGATTTTCATTTGTATGCTTAAATATGTTTTTGGTCGATTTGCTTTGATGATGATGATTCACTGAAAACCATGCTTGGATTATGCTTGTACTTGTTTCACTTGTTCGAATGGTGTGTTTGATTTTTGATTCTGGGCACATTGAAATTTTTGATTGCATGAGGATGATGAAGCTATGCTGTTGTTCATAAACCTTAAATGAGAACCCAGAACATGAACTCATGATTGTGTTGGTTTGTTGTTTGTGTTGTGGTTGCATGAAGAACATTGTTAATTGCCATGCTGCTTGTGAAACTCTGTTGGATTTTCGTTCATGATGATTGAATAAGATGTTGCACTGTATTTCCAAAACCCTAAAATGTTAAAACCCAGAATTTCTGAACCCAGAAACATGATTGGTCCCCGTTACTGTTCTATTGGAATTGGACCAATGAGAACTTTTCATTTCCCTCCCCTGTACGCTGCGTTTTGCCTAATGAGTGTGGTAATTTCAAAAATGCCACTCGGTCAATACTTTGACCATTGAATCATGTCTATTTTGTTCATTTTACTCCAATTTGTTACTCAACTTACAAAATTCATATTTCACTCGTTTCAACTCCAAAATTCATGAATTTTTTTCCATCATGATCACATGAATGTCTACTATTTTATCATGATTTTTGCTGAATTTTTGGTTGGCTGGATTTTAAATGGTATTAGGTTTCTTGACATGTATGCACATTTTACACCTTTTGCCAAAACCATTGTGAAATTGTGATGATGTATCCAATGCCCCTGAAATTGTTTGTGGTTATTCTACACTCATTCATGTTTGTTTTGATGTAGAGTTCTTGAATTTATCATATGTGGTTTGTGAGATATGAGTTTTTGAAGTAGGGTGTAACAATTTGTGTCACACCATTGTTTTGCAATTTCATGATTTTTGTTGACATGCTTCCTGGCCTTCAATTAATGTGAAATTTTGCATGATCCTTCTCTTATATGTCTAGTTGATGTGTGATTTTTCCTGGAATTAATTATGCCATTTCCTATTTGTTTGAGATTTTTCTTCCCTGCCTAGTCAAATGTTGACTTTGTATGATACATCTTGCCATTTCATTTGGGAAATTCTCATACTTTATTGGATGATCATGAAATTTTACATGTGCATACTAGACATCTTGAGCTTTGCATTGGTATTGATCCCATTCATTTCTCATCTGTTTTCATTTAGTTATGATTTTTTGAAGTTGATACATGTTTGTTTGACTTCTTTGTGCATGCTTGAAATTGTCTTGACTTTCTGATTTTAATTGACCATCTTCCCATGATCCAATTGAGCTGAAATTTTATATGTATGTCATGTTATGGATTGTGATTGACCCTGAATTATTTGATAATTTTTGGAATTGATTATGATTGCTTTTGAGCTAAGTCTTTCTGTTGACTTCATTGAGCCTATTCAAATTTGCTTTGACTTCATGATTTTCATTGACTGCCTTCCACTTGTCCAATTGTGATGAAATTTTACATGCTTACCATGCTAGGTGTTAGGATTGATTATGAATTATTTGGTGATTTTTGAAAATGTTTGAGTTGACTTTTGATGCAAGTCTTTCTGTTGACTTTTATGTGCTCTCATTTGCCATGCTTTGATTTCTTTTGTCTATAAAATGATGATGATGCATGATATGAGTTTGAAACCAATTGGGTTTTCTTCTTAAATGTTTGAATTTGATCTTGATTGGATATGGTTTGCTGTTTTGACTTTCTCATTTATTTTTGACCCTAGGCTTGTCCTAGTGGTCCTCTTGGCTTATGTTGAGTTCATTGTTTCAGGTTAAGCACAAATGCTTCAAAGAGAACAATCTAATGTGATTAAGTTTGATTGTTTATCATGAAGCTAACCTTTGTTTTGTAGGTGGTTTGACTCATATGAGTTGGGTCTTGTGCTTTTGCACTTCTATTTGTTGATTTAACTGTTTGATTCATTTCCTTCTGATTTAAACTGTTGAACTGTGTACTGATTTGTCTGATCATTTCAGGTACCCTTTAGTTGCTTAGAATTTGCTTTGCTTTGCTATTTAGCAATTTGCTTTGAGGTAATCCCTCTTTCTTCATGTAGTCTGGAGACCCGGCCTGTTATTTGGCCGGGCAAACTATCTGAAGTCCTCCTTAAGAGGCAATGCTTGTGTGTGTTTAAATTTGTCCCAAGCAGGAAAAGTCCTTCAAGTAAGGCAATTGGTAGATCAAAGGGATAAGCAACCTATCCCCTACTATTCAGTGAGTCTTCTCCTTGCTCCCATTACATGGTTGTAGCATTGAGATCAAAACCCAAGATCTATCGAGTCAATAATGTGGAGAGAGTTCCTACTTTCTGAACTCCCACACTTTCTGATATTTAAAATGCTCTCCCTGATCAGGGATAAGAGCAATGAGGCACACCCCTCATCTCCTTTCATCTGCTTCACCTTAGCCTCTCAATGGCAAGGTTAAGAGCAACTTCTGACCCTATTCCAGTTGGCCTCAGTGCCTAACCCTTTGTGTGAGCCTCATTGTATGGTTATAGTGTGTGCTGATTGACTTCATTGATTGCTTGCTTTATATACACCTGCTTGCTTGTGTGCTCTATGCATTTATCATCATTTATTGCTCATCAATACATAATCATCTCATTTGTCTTTGTGACATTATCATTGCTGTCTACCCATTAAGGACAATTGTAAGACCATTCATTGGCCATTGCTCCTATGATATGGGAGTGAGTATAAGACCATCACATTGGCCACTCATCTTATCTTTGCTTGTTGCATTGTTTGTATGTGAGGATACAATTGTAAGTCCCCGCAAGTTGGCATTTGTTTTCCTAGGATCATACTGTGTATGTCAGAGTAAGCCCAAACAGATTGGCATCTGACACCCATGTTTTGCTTTCTTTGTTTATGAGAGGATGCGATTGTAAGTCCCGCAAGTTGGCATTTGCTTTCCTATGATCATATGTGGAGTTAACCTAAGTCCAGATAGATTGGCAGTTGATTTCCATATTTCATTCTTGTTTTCTTTTGAGGAGATTAGTGTAAGACCATTGAGTGGCCTCTGATATCCATTTCTGTTTTAGGAGATTGGTGTAAATCCAGCTATTGGTATCCGATATCCGCTTTTGTTAGTGAGATTGGAGTAAGACCATTGAGTGGCATCCGGTATCATTTGTTTGTTTATGTTATTATTACTTATTGCCCATTCCAAAGGACGCACTTGAATCATCTGCTATATGATTTCAAGAAGTGAACCTTCTAAGAAGTTTTACAATCCATATCCATCCATTCATCCCCATTATGTCCTAAACCTTTTCACACTTTGATTTCAAACTTGACATAGATATTGTGCAAACATCTTCATGTTCTCTAACTAAAAACCTGGACCCCAAGTCCTTGACTTTTTCAAACTCATTTTCGTAATACTTCTTTTGAATCAATCTTAATCATACTTTGACTCTACTTTCACAATCACAATCAATTAACTTCACTCATTCAATTGTTTTGGCTTTGTCCATTGTTAATCTTTTCATGCATTAGCCATAGGTTTCAATTATCATTGTGGTTGATGTAAATCTTGCCTATCCTTAGTGAGTCGACAGTAAGACTTCCGTACTGAAAACAGGGCTAACCCCTCTAGTACGTCGAAGCTATCCTCGCATGGTGGATGTTGGTCTTGGTCGAGTTTTCTCCCATTGATAATGAAAAGCCTCAGTGCTTGTGTTTAAAATTGAATCCACCAACTTTTGGAAATCTTTTAGCCGAACTACGGCGTTTTGATCCTTACCTTTGATGGAAGGTACGTAGGCAACGGGTTCATCCGTTCAAACCCAATAAAAAATTGTATATTCTTTTCTCATCATCCCAATCATGTTTGCACAATGTTTATGTCATAACAAATAACAATATTTTACAACAAGTGTGAAAAGGGCTCCCTAGGAGTACCTAGGACGTAGTGGGTGCCTAACACCTTCCCATTGCGTAATTTACCCCTTACCCAGACTCTCTGATCTTTTATTAGTTTTCTACGTGTAAAACTTCTTAGGCTTTTGTTCGCTTTTTAGCCAATCCTTTGGATAAATAAAAGTGCGGTGGCGACTCGAAATTTCATTGTATGCTTTGCTTATGGTTTAATCAATAAATCATATAGCGACGAATACACCGCTACAGATTGCATCCCATTGGTCAGATCTTTTCAACTCTTAACTTTTAAATTTTTGCTTAGGATTAGTCTTTTCATCTCCTCCCACTTCTTAAATTTCAAATCTCTCCCCTCTTTCAAAATCTTCTTTGCTTGTGATTTTTAAACTTAGACTTTATTGCAAATTAGAAACTTTGGCCTTATGTCATTGCATTTTTAAACTTCTTTTCTTAATTCAAACTTGTAAATGAACTTAACCATACTTGACTTAAATTTTCAAAAGACAAAAAGAACTAACACTCATTCAATCTATTTTAGGCCTTTTGTGCCTCTTTTAAACTTAAATTTTTGTTAAAAACAATTCACTCACTTTGAAACTAATACCACGAACTACGAGGTTTTGATCCCTCATTTTATGTTGGTACGTAGGCACAAGTCCGAAGGTCTTCTCAATCACAGAAATATAATTAATGAATTCTTTTCTCATCCCCCACTCTATTTATTGCTAAAATATTTTATACCAAAACACATGCACACATAAAAAAGGGCTTCCTAGGAGTACCTAGGACACTTTGGATGCTAACATCTTCCCTCTGTGTAACCAACCCCCTTACCAGTAATCTCTGGAATTTTATTAGTTTTAACTTGAAAACTTCTTATCTTTGGGTTTTGTTCGTACTTTTCCCTTTTCCTTTGGAAATAATAAAAGTGCGGTGGCGACTCTAGTTTTATTGATGTTAAGTTTATCCATAGCTTAATGGTCATGAATTTACTGCTACAAAAATCAAGTGGGGACTCTGCTGGGGAGTAGTCTACAGTGGGTTTAGCCTACCTTTTTATGCGTATATATTTGTGTATTTGATATTGTTATATTTGTTTGTATGATATAATCCGCTTGTTGTGCTTGGTGATCTCTGAGTGGGGAGATAAGTTCTAACCTGAACTTGAGTACAATTAATATAGGAGGATGGTATTGTCATGTTCGAATTGTGTGGAGTAGTCCTTAACAAGTTGGATTGAGACCCATCTACTCAGTGGAAACCCTTTTGGAGCTATTAATGTCACACAAGTTATTTGTGGTTAGGCATTACTTTCTCTGTTTTGGGGTCCGAGAAGCTAGGGACCGTAGAACATTTAACCCAACTTGGCCTATTTACGACATAGTGCAGACTGTAAAGGTGTAGACTTGATAACAGTTGTAACGCGATACTACACTCAGATGAGTTTCTCTTGAGAATATTATGGGTTGATGAGTCAGTCATCCTAACATATAATATCCGATAGATGGAATTAAGACCCTGGGAACTTTTTAGAACATGATCTACAGGTTTTATCCTTAGTACACTCCTTTGGTATGGTTCTTAACCTGACTTCATGCTCGTGACTTACAACAAACCCTTGATTCTTGGTTGATCCAATCAAATCTTGTCAATATCAATGGAACTTGGGTGTTAATAACGTGAAAACCATAATCCACCAAAATCGATGATTGATCTTGACAATGACTTGATTCATCCCTTGACCTTTGTTTGCCTTGTGTGTGATTCATTACTTGTGATTATTGCATTCAGGCTTTCATGTGCATCGTAACATTCATCACACGAAAAATTGCTTCAAGGAACTGAGGTTTTATTTGCAAATATTATCAGACCATGGATTGTGGACGAAGGAACACTAAGAAGTACAGTTTCAGATGTCCGGATTTGAAAGATTTAAGGAAGCTATCATCTTTTGTATTAGATCCCTTGGACTTCAAGCAACGCCATGGGAAGCTTCTATCTGTGTTATCTGCTGATATGGTCGAAGGACTTTTGTATGTGTTGGTTCAGTTTTATGATCCTCTCTACCGTTGCTTCACTTTTCCCGATTATCAGCTCGTTCCTATGTTGGAGGAGTATGCCCATCTCTTAGGGATACCTTTTTCTGATAAAGTGTCGTTTAGTGGATTGGAAGAGATTCCCAGATCTCATATCATAGCTGAAGCTCTTCATCTGAAGAAGTCTAAGATTGAGGCTCATTGGGTGAAAAAAGGAGGAATATTTGGGTTGACTTCTAAATTTCTCATTGGGAAAGCCTCTACCTTTGCTCAAGCCGGTAGTGTGGATGCTTTTGAAGCTATATTTGTGTTTCTCATCTATGGTTTAGCTTTGTTCCCTAACATTGACAGTTTTATTGATGTTAACGTCATTAGAATCTTCTTGATTGGGAATATTGTGCCTACTCTGTTGGGTGATATGTACTTCTCTTTGCATTTAAGAAATTCTAAAGGTGGTGGAACTATTGTGTGTTGTGTTCCTCTTCTGTACAAGTGGTATTTTTCGCACTTGCCTCAGACGCCTGCTTTTGTGGAGAACAAACTATGTCTACGGTGGTCTCAGAGACTTATGTCTCTCAATAATGATGATATAGTTTGGTATGATTCTTTGTTGAGTAGCTTGGAGATTATTTATAGTTATGGTGAATTCTCTAATGTGCCTTTCATTGGTACACAAGGAGGAATCAACAAGAACCCTGGTTTGGCTCGTCGTCAACTTGGGTTCCCCTTCAGAGACAAACCTAATAACACTCAGTTAGAAGGGCTTTTCTATCATTAGGGTAAAGATTCCCAACTTTTGAAGCAGAAGATGATTCACGCTTGGCATAATGTGCATAGGAAAGGAAGATCTGAGCTTGGTCCACGCAATTGTGTAGCTTTGGAAGCTTACACTCTTTGGGTGTAGAAGAGAGCTTGGGAGTTGAAGATGCCATATGCTTGTGAGAGACCTATGTCTATGGTTGTGATTGGGCCATTAACTCTCCCTAACCAAGATGTAGAGGAGTTGGAAGACGCACTCGCCAAGATGAAGCAAGAGAAGGATATATGGGAAGAGTGGTTCCATGCTTTGAGCAGAAAGCATGAGGAGTTGCAGCTTGAGTCTAAGGATAAAGATGTGCTTATTGAAATTCTTGAATACCGACCAGTGAAGAGATAGAGAGAACCAGAGGGTCCATCTTCCTCTAGTATGCCTTAGTGTTCCGGTGCTTGGAAAAAGATCGTTGACCAGCTTGTCCTCGAGAAGGCTCAAATGAAGACTTCTTTTGAGTCCGAGATCCGACACATCCGAAGGAAGTACGTGCCTGCAGCCAAATCATCTGACACCATTGTTAGGGGATCCTTAGGATGATTAGTCTCTTTTTCTCTTTTATTGGTATTTTGGTTTATGAAATTGTACTCAGTGTAATCCTTCCAATTTATATGAATAAAAGAGATTTTTATGGTCAATCAAATTGTTATAATTGTTATTATTATATATTTGCAAAAAATAGTATGTTCCTTGAAAATAAAAACAATCAAAGCATTGCATTTCATGCATCATTTGCATAAACAGGTTTTTTTCTGCCAGATGTCTTATTAGTTATTCTTTTGTGCTTCAGCCAAGCTGACTCATCTATACAATACTCGCGCTAATCAACCGAGAATCATGGAACACTTGGAACAAGAGAGTCAAGAATTGAAGGACGAGATTTCCCGCTTGATTACCATGATGGAGTCATTTCTAGCCGCTCAGAGTCAATCTTTTCCAACGCCTGCAACTCCTCCTCATTAGAGAACTGTCATTTCAGAGGTTGTTACTTCAATTGTGCATGCCACTCAGTTTGAGCCCGCTATGCCTGCCGGATTCCCGTGGGGAATTCTTTCGAACTTTGTGCCTGAAGGTTTTTCTCCTACCTTTGCTTCCATGATGGCATCTAACTCGGTCATGTCTGTACCGCCTCCAATTGTTTACACTTTGCCTCAGTTGAAGACACCGTCTACCATTTTGAGTCGTTTGAGGGTCTAGATGCTTATGAGAAGATGGATGAGATGAATGACCAATTCCTTGAGCTGCAAAAGGAGTTTAAGACCTTGAGGGAAAAATATTTGTTTGGTAAGAGTGATGCGGAACTTTTCTTAGTGCCAAATGTCAAGATCCCGATGAAATTCAAAGTCCCTGACTTTGAAAAGTATAAGGGAAATACTTGCCCGCTTAGCCATCTCATCATGTATCCCAGGAAAATGTCGACACAAACTGATAATGATCAGTTATTGGTTCACTACTTTCAGGACAGTCTGACTGGTGCCGCTCTGAGGTAGTACATGGGATTGGATATTACAAGTGTTTGCACGTTCAATGATTTGGGTGAAGCCTTTGTGAAACAGTACAAATACAAAGTGGATATAGCGCCAGATAGAGACCAGCTGAGGTCGATGTCTCAGACAGACAAGGAGACGTTTAAAGAGTACGCCCATGGGTGGAGAGAGCTTGCTACTCAGATCAACCCCACGTTGGAAGAAAAATAGATGACCAAGATTTTCCTTAAGACCCTGAGTTCGTTTTATTATGAACAAGTGATTTCTAGTGCCCCTAGTGATTTTACCAAAATGGTAAATATGGGGATGAGATTAGAAGAGGGTGTCTGTGAGGGACGTTTGTCTAAGGAAGAGGTATCTTTGAGCAAGAAGTATGGTAATAGTTTCGCTAGGAAGAAAGAATGAGAAATCAATGCAGTATCAGTAGGGAGGCAGATGAGGCCTCATGTCAGAAGAAATCCGCAACCACGTCAGCACCATCATCAAGTATCATTTGTTATTCCAGTATTTTCCAACAATCAATCTATTCCAGTTCAACAACACCGTCAACAACAGCCATAACAAAGTACAAACAACTACAACAACAACAACACCAACAATAATCATCAACAACAGAACTTTGAGAGGAAGAAGGTCTCTTTTGACCCTATTCCTATGACCTATGCTGAGTTATATCTGTCTTTGGTTCTCAAGAACCTTCTTCAACCAAGAAACCCGCCACAAATTCCAGAACCATTTCCATGGTGCTATAAGCCAAAACTCCGTTGTGCCTTTCACCAAGGGTCTCCTGGTCATGATATCGAGAATTTCTACCCGTTGAAATACGAGGTCCAAAAGCTAGTGAAGAGTGGGATGGTATCCTTTGAGGACCGTGCACCGAATGTAAAAGCTAACCAATTGCCTACTCATGGTAATTCATCTGTTAATATGGTAGATGGTTGTCCAGGAAGTTTCCGAGTGTTTGATGTGCGACGTATTCATCGATCTTTGGTGGAAATGCACAAGACCCTGTGTATGATTAATGATTGTGAACACGACCACGACAGTTGTACAATCTGCAGTGTGAACCCCCATGGGTGTTCGGTTGTCAAGAGAGATATCTAGAAGTTAATGAATGAGAACGTAATCCAGATTCAACATTCAAGGCATATAGATGATGTAAATGTTATAGTACTAGTCTTTAATACCCCTGAGCGGGTGGTAATTCAGTTTGATAGCAGCAACAACAACAGCATCAACAGAACAGTATTGTCGTTAGTGATACGGTTAGCGGGCCCATTCCCGTATGCATCCGATAGAGACGTTCCCTATCAGTATAATGCAACAATGGTGGAGAATGATCAAGAGGTCCCGTTGCCTACGACTAATTCTATTGTGAATATTTCCGATATAGCAAAGGTGACCCGTAGCGGTCCTGTGTTTGGTCCTATTTTCTCGAAGGATGTAGAGGATGTTGAAAAAAAGGTTGAAGTGCCTGTAGCAAATCCGGTTAGTGCTCCAAAGTGTCAGTCTGGTGAATCCAGCAATTTGAAGCCTAATGATGATGATGAGGTGCTTCGTTTGATTAAGAAGAGTGAATTTAATGAGGTAGAACAGCTGCTCCTGTAAGACCCCAATTCTGACCCTAAGATCCCTCATGTTATTCTCATCATATGGATTAGCATTAGGATCATACCTTGGCATTCTCCTTACCCCTCATTCATTGGGCTTGCATTGTGAGAGATCACCAAGCACCATTTGATTGTATCATACTTTGTTTTTCATCATTTACTAACCAAAATACCAAAAATATGTCATTGTATAGTTTAACTCTTTTGTAGGTAGTGCACATGCTCACCTATGCTCTATCAAATTCATATCTAGGGTTTAAGACCCTCAATGCAAGGAGCTCAATTAAGAAGTGGTCTACTATGGCTCTAAGTATCATATATGAATCCCCAGGATCTTCACATGTTATTTTTATCAAGAAATCATAAAGAGTTTGGAGTTGGTTTGCCTTGGAAACCCTAATTCATCTAGATATCTTGTATGACTTATTCAACAAGTTTCTTCACCAATTGATCAAATATTTCAAGGGATACTTTATATTACATCATCTTATGCATATATGATCCTCCATGAGTCCCAAAAGTCAAGAGAATATCAAGCTAGCAAGTTGGTTCATGGTGGTTCCCTAGACCATATCTCTTACAATTTGTGTCATATGAAAATGATTCCAAGAGAAACATTACTCTAAACTACATTCCAAACAACTTTCATGTTGAGGTGAAGAGCTAGTTTTGCTCGGAAAGTCAATTTTATGGTGAAATATTATAGGTCATTTTGTCTAAACTCTAATTTGGAGGTCAACTTCCCAAAACCATAACTTGCTCAATTTTTATGAAATGAAATTTATTCAAGTTGCATGATCAAATTCAAGATGTCTACTTCAACTTTGATGTTTGGAGGAAGTGCAAATTCAACTTTTAAATACATGTGATATAAGGAAACATTATAGGTCATTTTGGGCCAATACCATTGAACAAGTGATTTTCCTCAACTTCTAAAATACATAACTCCTCCATGCTAAATCCAAATATGGTCAAACTTGTGAGCTATTTGAATGACTTTGAGAGACCTACAACTTTAATGAAGGAATTTTTCTCATTTTAAGTCCATAGAAAAAGTTACTCATGGTGGAAGAGGTGAACATATGGCTTGGTACTTAGAAATGTTTTTGATATGTTTGATTTTCCAAACTTCCACCTCAAAATTCATAATGATCCAAGCTTCAAATGAAAAAGTGTTCAACATGAAATTTGTTCCTCTTTATCTAAAATTTCCGAAAATTCTAAATTCATCTCATTTGGACAAAGAATGAATAACTTGCGCATGGCTTAAAGTTGAAGGACCATTTGGAAGATTTGAAGTTCCATTTCTCACACACGAATGCATTACTTACACTCATTTTTGGATCTGAATGCATCATTATGTAAGACCCCAATTTTGACCCTAAGATCCCTCATGAATTTCATCACAAGCATTAGTATTGGGATCATATCTTGGTATCCTCCTTACCCTTTTCATTTGGGTTTGTTTTGGGAGAGATCATCAAGCATTTGCGATTATATCATACTTATATATTATCATTTTACTAACCAAAATACCAAAAATATATCTTTGTCTTTATCTAGTTTTTTTGTAGGAAGGGACATGATCTCATTGATTCATTGATCACATTTAGGGTTCAAGACCCTCATGAACAAAGAGCACAACCAAGAATTGATTCAAGAATGGTTATAAGCATCATATATGAGTCCCATTTTCTTCTACATGTTATATTGATCAAGTTTGCTTCAAGAGTTTGAGGGTGATTTTGCCTTGGAAACCCTAGTTTGACTAGGTATCTTAAATAACTCCTCCAACAAGCTATATCACAAATTGATCAAATTTCTCAAGGGAAACTTCAAATATCATCATCTTATGCCTATATTATCTACCATGAGCCAAGAAAGTCAAGAGAATTGGAAATTAGCAAGTTAGTTGATGGTGGTTGGCCAGATGAATTCATCTGATCAAAACTGGGTCCTCCTAGACCCTATCTCCTACAATTTTCACCATATGAAAATGATTCCAAGAGAAAACTTACTCTAGATGATATTATAAACAACTTTCATGTTTATACCTACAACTAGTTTTGCTTGGTAAATCATTTTCTATATTGAAACATTACAGGTCATTTTGTCTAAACCCTAATTTGAAAGTCAACTTCCCAAGGCCATAACATGCTCAATTTATATGAGATAGAAGGTTTCCAAGTTGAACAATCAAATTCAATGTGTCTACTTCAACTTTTACATTTGGAGTGATAGCTAATTAAACTTCTTTGCACATGTGATATGAGGCTACATTATAGGTCACTTTTGACCTATACCATTGATCAAGTGATTTTGCCAAACTTCAAAAATGCATAACTCTATCATTTAAAATCCAAATGACATGAAATAAGTTATCATTTTGAGGGTCTTTGAGAGAGCTACAACTTTGATGAAGACACTTTTCTCATTTGAAGCTCCTATAAAACGTTAAGCAAGGTGGAATATTCAGACATATGGCTTGACACATAGAAAAAATTTTATATGTCAAATTTTTCCAAACTTCCACCTCAAATATCTCCAATTTCCAAGCTCCAAATGAGAAAGTGTTCAACATCAAACTTTTTCCTCTTGATCTCACCTTTCCAAAGAGCTAAAGTTCATAAATTTTGGGTGAGAAATGCATAGGCTGCGCATGGCTTAAACAGGATGGTATCAAGTAGCATGGATCAAACTTCAAATGACAATGCTTAATTGCCTTGCAATCTAATCCACCTCCATTGCATCTGAACTTGATTTTGGATTTTTGGACAATCATTTCATGGGCCTATGTGCGCCCATGCAACTTGCTTACATCACTTTGCCAAAATTGGAAACTTGAATGAGTGTGCAAATATCATTGGAATTCTCTATAAATTGAAGCTCTTGTGATCAGAATTAACAGACACCTTGCGCCAGCTTTGAATCCCCACAGAAAACCCTTTGCATTGAGAGGATAAACCTGAAAAATTATGTTGAATTTGAGCTTGAATCTCCATTGTTTTGAATTCAATTCTCCAGGAGTCCTTTGATTCTAAGCCATTCCATTCCTCTTCTGCAAGCAATTGGAGTGAAGCAAAGCACGACTCAGATCAAGATCTAGCAAGCTCAGACCTCCATTGAAGGTATTTTGCAGAAAATTTGATCTCTTCGATTCTCATTGTTCCTTGTTCAATTCTCTTGTTTGTTGTGTTGGCTGAAGTCCTACCAATGTAGGCAAGGTGTTTGAGTTGTTTTGATGTTGAATCGAAGCAACTCAGATCATGAACCTCATTTTTCAATTCCACATATCTCTTAATATAGTTAGAATTGGAAGAAATGGAGGTGACATCCGTGCTTAGTGATGTTTTCTCTTTAAAATCATGTCCATGTTTGAAATTTTGGTGATGGTTGATGATGACCAGTCCGGCGAAGCTCGCCGGAGAAGACAATCGAAGCTCTGGCTCCGGTGATGATGTGTTTGAGGTCTAGACCGTGTGATCCAACTCCTGTGTTCTAATCTTAGCTGTGCATTGTGATTCCCAAGTTTACAGCACAGTGGACTCGTGCATTGGTGGAACGCGCGTTGTGGATCATGAGATATGCCTCCTCAATTAATGAGGGAGATCTGATGGTCCACATATTTTTTCAATTTTTGATTTTTCTTTTTATTTCAATTTCTTCAATAATTCATATTAAATTCAACATTGTTCCAAAAAATATGGGACTTTCACCAAATATTTTTCTCTTTCATATTCTGAATTAAAATTATTTTTTGGATCATTATTAATATTTTTCATGAATTATTTGATTTTTCATTTGTTTTTAATTGTTTAAAAATATTTCTAAGTGTCCAAAAGTTATGAAATTTTCTATCCAAGGTCCTTTGACCTTGTTTGACCTATGATAAATCACATGGCCATTTATTTGGTGTTTTGATGTGATTTTAGGATTTGGACAAAACATATTTGAATTTAATGTATTATTTTGATATTTTTAATTGAATAAATGTCATTTAAATTGTGTTGACCATTTGGATTGACTTATTTGAGTTTCTCATTTGTTGTTGGGCCTTGGTCAAGGTTGATTTGACTTTGTCAAGTTAATATTATTGGATTTAGGGGATGGATGGAATGTACATTCCATCTCCCAAAATGAATGAATAATATTAATTTGGTAAAATTCCCCCTTTGACCAATTTGTGATCTTATTCATCCCTTTCCCTCTTCATCTAATTCCCCTTCTTCATCTATTCATTTTCATTGGCCAATGACATCTCAAAGTCCTAATGTTAGTTAATTGAAAGATTAACATGAGTATGGATGAGATTAGGCCACACCTTTTGCATATTTTTGGGTGTGGTATGTTTAATGAGCATTGTTCTTAATACTATGTCTCCAACATGCATTAACACCAAAAGCGTATTGCCCGGCCTCAAATGGTTGTGACTTCTACATAAGTCCAATTACGATTGCTTAACATAGCGCTAAATTTGTGACATAAAAGGCATAAGCATTCTAGTTAGTGAGATTGTAAGTCTCCCCTCTTCCATGGTATTGTGTGGAAACTTGGCCTTCTTTCCTTCCTTTGGAAGATGTTTTGGGTCAAGGATCCATGCTTGTGGCAAGCGGGTTGAGTGTTCTCCAAAGAATGTATTGAAATGAAAAAGCAAAACAAAACTAACTACTAACTTACTAACCATTAACTTTTACTTTCAAGCTTTTACTTTTATTGTTCTACTATCATTTATCATTGTACATATCATTCTGATTATTTATGTTTATGTAACCATCACTTTGTCCACTTGGACCATATTGTGTGATATTATTTTGTTTGCTTATTTGTTTGGTCTTTGACCATTAATGCACATAATAATAACAAAAACCCTAAAAGACATTTAAGTGGGCTGTTGGTTTGATCTTGCCCAATTGGACTTAGACCTTAGGAAACATTCCTTTGCTAATGGACTTGGCCAATGCCAATTTGTTGAAGAATCAAGAACTTGAAAGTTTGAATCCATCTGATACATCATTCTAGATCTCTCCAGATTCATCTGCAACATTGATCATTATTAAGCTGTTATGTTGAACCTGTGACTTGTGGAATTCATCTGCTACATAGGCTATTCTGAAGAAGATCATGAAGTGGATAAGCTTGGATAGGATATCTTTATTTGATGCCTTTTCTCTTCAAGATTGATATAATTGTGCATTTGTGTGTTGCTTGAATCTAAAAAGTCCAAGGGAATTCTGGTTTTCTATTGACATACTTGTCTATTGGATTGCTACCTATTTGGTCAGATCTTTTCAACTTTAAACTTTTAAATTTCTTGTATCTAGGGTAGTATCTTCATCTTCTCCCCATTTCTTAAATTTCAAAATCTCTCCCTCCATTTTCAAAACCTTCTTTGTGTGAACTACTTTTGTTCTAAACTTTGACCACTTTGCAAAAAAGGTAGAAACTTTGGCCTTATGCCATTGCATTTTCAAACTCATTTTCTTAAATCAAACTTGTAAATAAACTTAATCATACTTGACTTAGACTTTCAAAAATGCCAAAAAGAACTAACCCATTCAAATCATTTTAGGCCTTTATGCCTTTCAAACTTAAATTTTGTTAAAACCAACATACTCATTTTGAAATTTATAGCACGAACTACGAGGTTTTGATCCCTCATTTTTATGTTGGTACGTAGGCACAAGACCGAAGGTCTTGTCAAACACAAAAATATAATTAATCAATTCTTTTCTCATCCCCTCGTTCTGTTTGTTTGTAAACATCACTTTGTACAAAATACATATGAACACAAAAAGGGCCCCCTAGGAGTACCTAGGACACTTTGGGTGCTAACACCTTCCCTCTGTGTAACCAACCCCCTTACCTGTGATCTATGAATTTTATTAGTTTTTATTTGAAAACTTCTTACTATTTGGGTTTTGTTCGTACTTTTTCCCTTTTTCCTTGGAAACAATAAAAGCGCGGCGGCGACTCTTGTTAATTGATCTCTAACTTATCAATAGTTTAATGATCATGAATTTCCCGCTACAGAAATTAGGTGGCGACTCTGCTGGGGAGTAGTCTCCAGTGGGTTTAGCCTACTTTTTGTGTGAATATATTTGTATATATGTGATGTTTGTATATATGTATGTGTGATATAATCTGCTTGTCATGCTTCGTGATCTTTGAGTGGTGAGATAAGTTCTAACCCGAACTTGAGTGAAATTAAGATAGGAGGATGGTATAGTCATGTTCAACTTATGTGGAGTAGTCCTTAACAAGTTGGCTTGAGATCCATCTGCTTAGTGGAGACTCCTTTGGATTTGGGAATGTCATACAAGTATTTGTGGTTAGGCATTACTATTTCTAATTGGGTCCGAGAAGTTGAGGACCTTAGAACACCTAACCCATCTTGGCCTATTTAGGACGTAGTGCGGAAACTGTTCGAGTGTAGACTTGATAACAATTGTTACGCGATACTACACTCAGACGAGTTTCTCTTGAGAATATTATGGGTTGATGAGTCAGTCATCTTAACCTATAATATCCGATAGATGGAATTAAGACTCTGGGAACTTTTTAGAACATGATCTACAGGTTTATCCTTAGTTCACTCCTTTGGAAGTGTTATGTTTTGGAGAATAAATAAAAGATGGCTGTGTCAAGTTGTTTAATTCTTTTCGTGGGTGAACAATTCTTTGTTGTCGAAGCCTGATACTTAGAAGACTTTTTGGGTTTCCACAAAGCTCTCTTTGACATAGGCATTCACAGAGTCGAAGCTTCAAGCGGGAAGTATTTGAAATTTAAACAAAGTCGTTTCATCAGGCCAACACGTGGAGACATCAAAGACATGCAACACTTGAGAATGGAGAACGTTGTAGTCATATGTGTAGAGGCTGTTAGGGTCGAATTGCTATAAATAGAGGTCTTAGTTTTAGATTCAGGGGTGTTCAAACAGATATATAGAAATTCACAAAATACACTCGAAGTACCAGAGCGAGAGAAAAGAGTTTTACGCTAAAAATGTATGTATGAAGAACACCATAAGTTTCGTTCATGTTATCTATTTCATACCAATTATTTAAATTAAAGTTATTCACTGCCTTTGATTTTGTCGAACTACCTTTATTTTCAATAATTTATCATCATTTTTACTTCTGCATTTACATTTCGCCAAGTCTTCACTTCCAGTACTTTCTCAAAACTTAAAGCATTTACTTTGAGTCATTTATCTTTACCCTTCCCAAGTATTTTCGTTATCTTTAAGAAACCTTTTATTACAAAGTTATCGTCATTTACGTTGTTCATAAAATCATAAGTTTCATTTAGAATTGTTGTCAAAACACATGTTCTTGAGTCAAATCACCGTAATAACAGTTCTTGAGACACATGTCCTAGGATCAATCTAGTCGATCCTGTGAGTTACCAAATATATATAAATTTGGAAGACTAGCGGTTTTTTATCAGAAATCACTGGTAAACAAATTGGCACACCCAGTGGGAGAGTGTCAAAAGAATCGTTGATTACAATAGTTTGTTTTTATAATTCGCAAAATTGTTGTTATTCTTTTGGTTTAAAAAATAAGTGTTGTATGATCCTTAGAAGTGGTAGGATAGCTGACAATTCACAACCTATAACCAACAGAAAAATGCAAAAAAGATGGTTAATACAACCAGTCAAGGGGAACAATTCCCTCCGCAGGGGACAGGCACAATCGGAGCAAATTCGATTGATGTATCCACTAAGATCCCTAATGCACAGGCCATACCAATGTCTGGATCCATGGCCTTGCATAATTCGACAGCAATGCCTATTATGTCAGGCGTGGCAGATACTCCTACAATTTCAACCCCTAGGCCACCAGGATTCGAGAAGTTTAGGCCTGTGAAAGACTACCCATATGGAATGCCATCTACCATCATGGAAGGACTTCAAAACAATTCTTCCATATATACTCAACCACATAATACGGTTATTTCGCCAATTCAAAATTCTGGATCTGGCATGAACCATGTAGGTCGAAATAACCAATCACAAGGAGTCCCCACCCTATTACCTACCCTTACAACGAATAATCAGGCAGCCTTTAGACAACAAATGGATGTCAGTAACCATGATATGGTAGGAGTTCTGGCCAGATAAACGAATACCATTTTTTCTCCCTTAATACAGAATATGAATAGGACTAACACTGACAATGCCCAAACATACCAACAACTGTCAGCGCAAATGGGACGCATAGCAGATTTCCTAGGCGCCCCACAATCTGTTGTTCGACGCAGGCCAAACCAGGTTATAATCCAGGGAGAAAAACCAACGATAGATCAGGTTCGACCACAAAGGCAAGCCCCTGACGAAAGAGTCATGGGGGCAAGATTGTAACAACAGCTAATTCGACGGGAGGTCCCTGAAAAACAACCTAGGAGAGTGATAATGGTTAATAGAGACCAGGATGCAGACGAAGTAATTCATATGGTCAGGCGGGAAAACATGATGGAAAATGACTTAACCAGTATGATAGAGAGAATCATGGCCTAGAATGGTCTGAATACAGGACTTCGACGGCCAAATTATTCTTATCCTTTATCAAAATATGTCCTGCAAACAGAATTACCAAGGGGTTGTAAAATCCCTAAGTTCACCAAATTCTCAGGGGATACTAGTGAATCCGCTATAGAGCACATAACCAGATACATGACTGAGGCAGGGGATTTGGCAAACAGTGAGAATTTAAGGATGAAATATTTCCCTAGTTCTTTAACAAAGAACGCCTTCACGTGGTTTACAACTTTGCCACCAAATTCCGTAGATACTTGGCCCTAGTTAGAAAGATTGTTTCATGAATAATTCTACATGGGCCAAACTAAGATAAGTCTTAAGGAGTTAGCCAGCATTAAAAGAAAATTCACCGAACCTATAGATGATTATCTGAATAGGTTCCGTTTGTTGAAATCTAGATGCTTTACAATAGTGCCTGAACACGAGTTGGTCGAAATGGCCGCTGGACGTTTAGACTATTCCATCAGGAAAAAGTTAGATACCCAGCATCTAAGAGACATGGCCCAATTAGCAGATAGGGTTCGACAGGTCGAACGCTTAAAATCTGAAAAAGGCCATAGCGAATAAGAATTATAAGAAAGAAAGGGATTCTTATGTCGAATTCGAAGACGGAGAGTTTGAAATCGCTGAAGACCCTTATGGTCTTGAGGAATTCGAAGTAGATTTGGCAGAATTAAAAGAAGCACCACCCTATGCATGCAAATTACTTACACCTTCGAATGGCAGAAACCCTGTCGAAACTGAAAAGAATGATAGATTTCCCAAAAAGACTTACACATTTGTTGTTACCAAATGTGACGAGATCTTCGATTTATTAGTAAAAGATGGCCAAATGATAGTGCCTCATAATACCAAAATTTCTCTGTTAGAACAACGAAAGAAAAGAGGCTTCTGTAAATATCACATTTTTGTAGGCCATAAAACTTCACAATGCTTTCTTTTCAGGGATCTTATTCAGAATGCAATCAGGGATGGTCGCCTCAAGTTCGTCGACAAAGGGAAAAACCAGATGAAAGTTGATCCTGATCCCCTCAAAATTGCTGAGACAAACTATGCTGAACCGGTCGAAATCAACATGATTGACGTAGGGGAAGTGGAGGCTGTAAAGGAAACAAGAACTGGAGGTTATATGCTGGATGGAAAATAGGCTACTGATGGCCTAAGTAACGATGTTTCCTTTGGAATCTCTGTCAAAGGTAAACAGGTTGCTAACGTCGAACCAAGGGCCACTGAAGGTCTCAAAGGGAAAGCAACCGAGGCTACTGAGGGCCTAAGAAAGAAGTTCGAGGCAATTTCAATCACTGATGGCGCCAGTCTAGGTGTCAATATGGAAGATCTGAAGCAACCCCCCCAGAAATGGAGGAAGTGGAGGAATGTTTGAAGATAGAGCAAAAAGGGATGAAGTTTGGCTATCCCAAAGCCAACGAAAGCCTACGTGAATATCTCTGGAGATGTCACAAAAAGAATGCTGACATGTTGATGTGCCCAAGATGCAGCATCAGGATATCTGAAAGGTGGCTGAGGATTACGAGAGATGGCAACGAACAAAGACCGAGAGAAACTGGAGGAAGGAAAGCCAATTACAGAAGGTGTATCCCACACCAGGAGAAAGCCTTATGGGTTTCATTGTGCGTTGCTACAAATATGAAACGGAATGTTTGATGTGTCCCAGGTGTGGGGCAGTGTACAACAGAGAATTAGCCGAAGCATTCGAAAGAATCCCATATGACCAAGGTTGGGACGGACATGGAGGTAACCCAAACATGTATAGCTTCGACAAGAGGGGAGCACCTAGGAGGCCAGATAGCCCTCACCCAAGGGCGAAGAGAGTTATGTTTAAACTTCCAGCAGAAGTCCTTGAGGACAAATGGACTCAGGCGGGACCAAAGAAAGGAAAGTGGAGAAGTTTCGAAGATGGAGGAAGAACCTCTTGGGCATACAGAAAACAATTTCAGGCGTCCAAGAGAGAGGCTATCAGGCTAGAAAATTACAAAGGAAAAAACCCTATGTCAAGATCCCAGTGGAGAAGACATCAGAGGATGAGGAAAGCAGAAAGAGATATGAATCTAAAAGAGACTGGAGAATCCAACAGCGTCAAGGTTCCCCCAAATATCATGGATTCGACCAAACCACCCGTAGGAAGGAAGTTATTTCCAGATGAAAACATAAGTCAGAAGGTTCAGAAGGAACAAGTAAGAGAGGAGGAAATGCTCACAGACGACTTCGAGTCCGACAGAGTGTCTTCTGTAAATATGAATTGCAACATAGTCTCAGTCCTGCCGTACGAGTATAACCAGGAAACAGAGGTTGAAGATAATGAGGAAATGGACGCTGCGGAGATGGCGAAGCATCAACCAATGTGTTACTATGTTCTGAACAGTGGTGCTGTCGAAGAGCAGAATGCTATTTTCGAAAGGCCTCACCAGGGGATGCAGAGTCACCTCAAGCCCCTATACATTAGGGCCAAAGTTGGACAGGTGGGAGTGAATAAAGTCTTGGTGGACGAAGGAGCAGTAGTCAATTTGATGCCCCAATTCATGTTGAAAAAGATAGGTATGTTCGACACTGATATTAAACCTCACAACATGGTATTGTCAAATTATGAAGGTAAGATAGGACAGACGCTGGGCGTCATACAAGTGGACCTGACTGTTGGGTCAATCACAAGACCAACAATGTTTATGGTAATACCTGCAAAAGCAAATTACAATTTGCTACTAGGGAGAGAATGGATACATGGAATAGGGGCGGTCCCTTCGACCATGCATCAGAGAATATCCATCTGGAGAGAAGATTGCATGGTAGAGAATGTCAAAGCTGACCAAAGTTACTTTATGGCAGAAGTAAACCATGTGGACAAAAGAAACTTCGACAGGAACTTGGCGCACATAGGACCATGTTACCCAGCGGAAGAAAGCTACACCCCAAATAAAAATGCCTTGTACTTCTTGACTCTCCACCCAAATGGCTTTCAGTGGGATATGGAGATTATGGGAGACCCAGAAGAAGGGGAATCATCTGAAATATGGCCAACAGGCTGGAATGAAGACCCGTACTATGACTGAGTCTTCTTTCCTCGAAAAGATTTTGGCCTACATGACTGAGAACAAAAGACAAGCGACTCTCGAAGCCGAGATAACAAACATGGCTAACAAATCCACATATGGTGAAATCTATAATACAGGACCGAGGGAGTTCTCTAAACCAAAACCCCCTGACGAACAAATACCTGTGGAACCATTAAAACAGAGGTTAGACGCCATATACGACGAAGAGCCTCTCGGATTTGAAAAAGATCCAATAACGTCAAGTGCAAAGATGTTAGCGCAAGATCCTCTCGAAGAGATTGATCTCGGAAATGGAAGTGCAAAAAGAATTACCTACATCAGCGCTAAACTGGACCCCAAGTTGAAAGTGAGAGTTATTGAATTGCTAAGAAAAAACAAAGATTGCTTCGCTTGGGATTACGACGAGATGCCTGGTTTGAAGAGGGACTTGGTCGAATTAAAGCTGCCTATCAAGGATGGCAAGAAGCCTATCAAGAAGACTCCAAGAAGATTCGCCCCAAAAATCCTCTCAAAGATCAAAAAAGAGGTCAAAAGACTTCTTCGTTGCAATTTCATCAGGACCACAAGGTATGTCGATTGGATTGCAAATATAGTCCCTATTATCAAGAAAAATGGCTCTTTGCGAGTATGTATAGATTTTCGTGATCTGAATGCAGCAACTCCTAAAGATGAGTATCCAATGCCTGTGGAAGAGATGCTGGTTGACTCAGCCGCAGGCTATGAATATCTCAGCATGCTTGATGGATATTCTGGCTATAACCAGATTTTCATTGTAGAAGAAGATGTTTCTAAAATAGCTTTTCGATGTCCAGGGGCAATAGGCACTTATGAGTGGATAGTTATGCCTTTTGGCCTAAAAAACATTGGGGCAACATACCAGCGAGCAATGAATTCTATATTCCATGATTATATAGAGACATTTATGCAAGTGTACATAGATGACATTGTGATAAAATCTACATCAGATGAAGATCATCTAACCCATCTCAGCCAATCATTCGAAAAGAAAACATGGCTTAAAAATGAATCCTCTTAAGTATGCATTCTTTGTGCAGGCTGGAGATTTTTTGGGCTTTGTGGTCCATAAAAAGGGCAAAGAAATCAATCAGAACAAGACAAAGGCTATTATGGAAACCAAAGCACCATCAACCAAAAAAGAATTGCAATCATTATTAGGAAAGATAAACTTCCTAAGAAGATTCATTTCGAATTTAAGTGGTCAAACTAAAGCCTTCTCCCCCCTTCTGTGCCTGAAACAAGGGAAGTTTGAATGGAATGACGAACATCAAAAGGCATTCGACAAGATCAAACATTATCTGACAAACCCTCCTATCTTGGCACCACCATGTGGAAAGAAGCCTATGAGACTGTATATATCAGCCTTCGACACTACCATAGGTAGCATGTTGGCGTAAGAGAATGAAGATGGCGTCGAAAGAGCCATTTATTATCTTAGTAGGGTTTTAAATGATGCAGAAACTAGATACACTTCAATAGGAAAGTGGTTTCTTTGTTTGCATTTCTCTTGTACTAAACTCAAGTATTATATAAAACCTATTGATTTATACGTCTCTTCGCATTTTGATGTCATCAAGTATATGTTATCTAAGCCAATAATGCACAGTCGAATTGGCAAGTGGGCTTTAGCACTCACTGAATACTCTTTAACATTTATTCCTTTAAGGGCAATGAAGGGACAAATAGTATCAGACTTTATTGTAGACCATGCAGTGGTCGAAAATCCTCAACTTCAAGTTGAGTTGAAACCTTGGAAATTATTCTTCGACGGTTCCACTCATAAGGATGGAAGTGGGGTTGGGATAATGTTAATTTCTCCTGACGAAATTCCAACAAAACTCAAATATAGAATTGAAGGTCCCCTTTGTTCTAACACCGAAGCAGAATATGAAGCCCTTATTGCAGGACTTGAGGCTTTGTTGGAATTGGGGGCAACTAGGGTCGAAATTAAAGGAGACTCTGAATTAGTAATCAAGCAACTGACAAAGGAGTACAAATGTATAAAAGAAAATTTGATTATGTACTTCGTCATTGCAAATAGGTTACTCAAAAAATTCGAATACATCGACATAAAACATGTCCCTAGAATAAAAAACCAAGAGGCTAATGACTTAGCACAAATAGCTTCAGGGTATAGAATTTCAAAAGAGAAGCTAGAAGAACTTGTCGAAGTAAGAGGAAAGGCAATGGCTGCCAGATTGTCTCCGGCAGATTTGGAAAGCACTCAGTTAGGATATGCTAACAAAGAGGAGTTTGAAGTATTGGCCATTGATACCTTAATAGATACAGATTGGAGGAATCCAATTATTAATTATCTCAAGGACCCTTCGACAGATACAGAAAGAAAAACCAAGTACAAGGCTTTATCTTATGTGTTGATAGGGAATGAATTATTCAAGAAAACCCCTGAAGGGATCCTATTGAAATGCTTAGGAGAAAGCGAAGCTTAGTTGGCATTATCTAGTGTACATAGTGGAGCTTGGGGAGCACACCAGGCAGGCCATAAGATGAAATGGTTGCTTTTCAAATATGGAATGTATTGGCCCACTGTAGCACCTCAAATTTGCACCTACCTTTTGTATATACATTTTCATTTTTGGTCATTAACATTTCATTTCATTTGCATAGTCCATCACATGTCATCAGTCAAGACTGGTCAGGAGATTCAGTTGTGCAAGCAAACAAGAGCATTGTCTATGGAATCAAAACCCTAGGGTTGGTACAATGAGTTCATGTAACCCAAGGATCATGTTGAAGTGATTGGTCAAGCATTGAAGGCTCAGAGCTCATCAGTCTATGTGCAAATCATCTAAAACCCTAAAAAGTCAACAGAAGTCAACTGTCAGTTCAACTGTGGATTTGGAGGTGGGAGATGGTCAGAGATGCCTCATTCATGTGAAAACAAGTCTCATTTGACATCTCAAACACCAACATTGAAGAATTTGAGGTCAGATCAGGACTTTCCAAAAATAGCAAGTGACCTGTAATTTGAACTTTCCAAAAATGGAAAGGTTTTTGACCAACTTCAACTCAAGATTACATCATCAAGAAGGCTTCAAATGAAATTTTGTCCAACATAAAAGTTGAAGATCTTTCTCTCCCATTTCCAAAAACTCCAAGATCATCAATTTCTCATGTGTGGTTAAAGAGATATGATCAAAACTTGGCAAAGTGTGGTTTGAACTTCAAATGGGCATAACTTCTTAACCAAAACTCCAAATGGGATGGCTCTTTTTGCATTGTTCTTTTTTTGGCTTCTAGTTTCCAAATCATGCATTACATGATATGCATTATCATCATATGAACATTTGCCATTTCACTTGATTTTTGGAGGGAAAAATTGAAGTTTAAATTTGGTGCATTATTTGAACATTCCACCATTGCATTTAGCTCCAAAACAGAATTTTGAGTGAATTTGAAGGCAAGCTCGTGCACTGTTCACCATGCATTTCATGCATAGGGTGAAAATCCCAATTTGCACTTACACCACATTTTGTTAATTCCACTTAACCATTGGCCTAAACATGATTAAAAGAGTGATTAGTGGAACATATATAAGGCAAACCCTAACTGTTTCAGCATTAACAACAATCACAATTTCAGATCTAGATCTAAAACTCCAAATTTTTTCTCTCACTTTTTTCTTGAAATTTCTTCACATTCAATCCATTCTTCTTGCTTAATTCTTGTTGCTGAGTTGTTTTTGAGCAGGATTACACGTGGAATCGAGGCCAACAGTGCAAGAGTGAAGCATTCATCAAGCTTGAAGCAACAATGGTGATTCCAAGTTTTGATGAAATCGTGCACAATTCAGCTGAGGTTTCTCCTACAAACACTTGTACTAGCATCATAGAAGGTCTGTTGAGCATTACAAAGCCTTGAATCTATCGAATTCCACTTCTGCTCTTCAAGAGGTAACAGAATCGATGCTCTTAATTCTCAATTAGGTTATGATGTTATGATAGATCTTTTTATGCTGAGTGTTCTGAGCTTTGAACCATGAGATTTCGTGCAAAATTGAGGGAGATATGACTGTTTGAAGTTTCATGCATGATTCTTAATGTCTTCGATCCATGTTTGTTTTGGTGTTTTATGTTGAAATGATTATGGATTGTGAATGTGCATTGCATGATGAATCGAATGGTATGCTTTTGGTTAATTTCTGGAACTTTTTTTTGAAAATCTGGAAAAAAGTGGATGAAGATCTTCAAGATCTTCATCGTGTTCTTCATGCATGTTCATGCTGATTTCCAGAATTCCTGCGGATTTATTTGCCAGTTCATAGAGTTTCCTGCGGATTATGGAATGCGCGCCAGGCTAGGGTTTTGATCCAAAACGCAGTCGTTTTGGCTGTGGCGCGTTTCTCTCATTTCAAATTGACTCCTACTTCGATTCTTGGCTGCAGCAATGTTTATTTCCTTCATTCATTTTTCTTCATTATGCCATGTACATGCTTCACATCATTTTTTAATTTTTCATCATATTTAAAAATTCATATATAATTGAAAATTGCTCCAAAAATTATGTGGTTTTTTGCATTGCATTCCTTATCTTGTCTAGTATTTTTTGATGATTTTTCCATAAATTGTGCTTGGATGGATTTCATTTTGTGCTAGGGTTTGTAAACATGTATGCATTTTGTACCTTGCCTTTCTATATCATTTGTGAAATTCTGGTTTTTAATCCAATGAATATGAAAATTTGCATGATGAAACTAGACATGTTGCTCGAAATATTGGTGTTGATTTGGTATTTTTATCATGTGTCATTTCTGTTTTATGATCATGTTAAGTTGGTGTGACAATTTGTGTCACACCTTTGCTGGTTCAACTTGATTGATGAGTTTGCCATGCCAAATAATATCCAATTGCCTTGCTTTTTTGCATGATGCATGCTATGGATGTTGTGATTGAGCATGATTTTTGTTGGAATTTTTGAGATCATTTCTGATTTAATTAAGATTTTTCCTTCTGGATGGTCACATTTGAGCTTTTGAATTGCTTTGAACTTCATTTGATTGTGAAATGCTTGACTATTATCCAATGAATATGAAATTTTGCACACTATTTCTAGACATGTTGAATGTTGTTTTGACCTTGTTTTGAGGTCTTTACCATAATCCATACCTGTTTTATGCCTATGCTAACTTGGTGTGACAATTGGTGTCACACATGTGCTTGTCTTGTGCTTGTCTTGACTTATGCTATGTGATTGCCATGCCTAATGATGTCCAATGCCTCTAATTTTTTGTGTGATGATCATGTTGTATGTCCTGTTTACTCATGAATTTTGCCAAGATTATTTGAATCATTTTTGATTTAATGTGCATTTATTTCTTCTGAAGTCACAATGTGGTCACAATTTGCATACCTTGCCATGTTTGATTCATGAAATGCATTTGGTTAATGATATTGATATGGGACCTTTTGGAATATGTTATTGATTGAATGAAGTTGACTCATGTTAAATTTCATGTTCTGTTTTGAATGTTTGACCTACTGTTGGCCCTAGGCTTTGACCTAGTGGTTTGGACTCACTGTTTGGATTGTGGATTTCAGGTTAAGAAGCACATTACCATGGTTGAAGTGGTTCACTCATTTGGGTTGATTAGTTGATTGATGTTGGCTAACCTTATGTTGTTTTGTAGGTTGATGCCAATTCATTTGTGTTTTGGCTTGTGGCTTGCACATTGTTGCCTAATGCATTATCTGTTTGACTGTGTACTATTGCCTGATGACTGTTGTCTGTTTGATTGATTGAACTGTGTACTGATTGGGTTAGATTTTTCACAGGTACCTAAGTTGCTATGAGTTCTTTTGAACTTGCTTTTGCTTTGCTTGGTTGCTTAACCACTGAGGTATAACTCTCTGACTTCATGTAGTTTGGAAGACCTGTCCTGTTATGTGGGCAGGCACCTGTCTGAAGCCCTCCTTAAGAGGCAATGCTTTTGTTTGTTTATCTTTGTGCCAAGCAGGAAAAGTCCTCTTATGAGGCAATTGGTAGATAAAAGAGATGTGCAATCCATCTCCTACTATTCAGTGTGTCACTCACTTTGCTCACACACCATGTGTTGATGCATTGTGGATATTAACCCAAGATCTTTGTTGTGTCAGTCATATGTGGAGAAGAGTTCCTACTTTCTGAACTCCCACACTTTCATTTGTCTGAAGCTCTCCCAGGCCAGGGATAAGAGCTGTGAGGTCTTACCCTCACTTCCCATTTCATCTGCTTCACCCTAACTCTCAATGTTAGGGTTAAGAGCTAACTACACCCGATTCCAGTTGGCTTGTGTTTCGCAGCCTAACCTTGTATGAGCCCAATTGTTTGCATATAGTGTGTGTGATTGCTTTGTGTGCTTGTAAGTATTTGCTTGTGCTATTTAGGATAGCTTGCTCCATGTGCAAGTTAGATAGAAACCTTAACTTAGGGATCGTATGCATGACAACTTCTAGGCTCGAGTCGTAGTCTCCCTAGTAGTTTGTGTCTCCCTTTGTATCTGATTAGGCTAGTTCTTTTTCCCTACGTCGCCCTGATCCTCATACCAGATGAGGTACGTAGGCAGGAGATGAGCTGATTTCTCCGGGCGCCCTTTTTCTTTTTCAACCCCTTTGTGTGTGTTGGAGTCTGACGTAAGTCCAGCGATTGGCAGTCGGTTTCCTGTGTGTGTTTATTGGTTTGGAGTCTGACGTAAGTCCAGCGATTGGCAGTCGGTTTCCTGTGTGTGTTTGTTGGTTTGGAGTCTGACGTAAGTCCAGCGATTGGTAGTCGGTTTCCTGTGTGTGTTTGTTGGTTCGGAGTCTGATGTAAGTCCAGCGATTGGCATTCGGTGTCCATGTTTGCCTGTTTGTGTGGAGTCTGACGTAAGTCCAGCGATTGGCACTCGGTTTCCTGTTTGTGTTTTGTTTGGCGTGCGTTAGCCGAGCTACGAGTGCTCTGATTCTTCTCCGGTCAGAGAAGATACGTATGCATAGGATGCGACATCCTAGCGAGCACGTTTCCCCTGTCCCGAACTACGTCGACTCTGATGTCTGTGCCTGACAGACTACGTAGGCCCAGGATGCGATATCCTGCCGAGTTAGTTTCTTTTGTCTTTCTGTGTCTCCTTTCAGCCTGTGTGTGCAGTTTGTTTGAGCAGTTTTTAGCAACCTTTATCCTTTCTTTTGAGCGTGGATCCCGTCGAGTACGACGAATGCGTAGGGGTGCTAATACCTTCCCTTCGCATAACCGACTCCCGATCCCATCTTTCTCTGGTCGCGAGACCATGTCTTTTCCAGGTTTACTTCGAGCGTTTCCTTTCCCTCATTTGGGATAAATATCGCACGGTGGCAGCTCTGTTGTTTTCGTTTTCCCGCCGGTTTTTTCGCGTAATGCGACACCCACCATGTTAAAAGATTATATAGAATTTGCTAAGGGTTGCCAAGAATGTCAAATACATGCAAGAATTCAACATGCTCCTGCAAGTGAGCTACATAAAATTATTAAGCCTTGGCCTTTCAGAGGGTGGCCATTGGATCTAATTGGGGAAATTAGACCAAATTCATCAAAAGGTCAAAGATACATACTTGTAGGAATTGACTATTTCACTAAATGGGTGGAAGCAGTACCTTTAGTAAATGTGGATCAAGAAACTGTTATCGAATTCATTCAAAAGCAAATTTTATACAGATTTGGAATCCCAGAAAGTATAACAACAGATCAAGGATCAGTGTTTACTGGTCGAAAGATGCAAGAGTTTGCAAAGGAAATGGGTTTCAAACTGTTAACATCCACACCCTATTATGCTCAAGCCAATGGGCAAGTCGAAGCAGCCAATAAAGTAATAGTTGGTTTAATCAAAAAGCATGTAGGAAAAAAGCCAAAAAATTGGCACAAAACTTTAGACCAAGCGCTTTGGGCTTGTCGAACCTCCCCTAAAGAAGCCACTAACACTACACCTTTCCAGCTTACATTTGGACATGATGCAGTACTGCCTATCAAAGTCTACTTGCAATCAGTGAGAATCCAAAGACAAGGAGAAATTCCATCTGACTTATACTGGGAAATGATGATAAATGAGCTGGTGGATTTGGACGAAGAAAGGTTACATGCCTTAGAAGTATTAAGAAGACAGAAGGAGAGGGTAGCAAGGGCATACAATAAGAGGGTCAAAGGTAAAACCTTCACTATGAATGATTTAGCTTGGAAAGTTATATTACCTATGGATCGAAAGAATAAGGCATTAGGAAAATGGTCTCCACATTGGGAAGGACCTTTTCGAATTTTAAAATCCTTTTCAAACAATGCATACAAAATAGAAGAACTAACAGAGGATCAAAGAATCCTAAAAGTAAATGGAAAATACTTAAAGAAGTATAAACCATTTATGCACGAAGTTAGAATCATAACAGCATAGTAAATAAAGAACTATCATGGCCAAAATGGTGAAGATATTTAAACTCCAAATATGTGCCAAAATGGCTTTCGTCTTAATCAAGTTACAAGTAAACAAGAGTCGAATAAAGCAAATACAGGAGGAAATCAAAAAGGAATAGTGGCCCTCATTCGATCATATTTTTTCTTCGCCAAACCAATCTTATACTGAACAGCCGCTTGAACTCCTCTAAGGCGTGCAATATCTTCGTTCATAGTCGTAGCCTTTTCGACATGATCTACGCTTTGCTTCGCCAGATCATCAGCTTCAGTACTATACAAGCCTCGGATAGCAGCCTGCTTCGCCTTAGCGTCAGAAATCTTCTTCTGCAATTCTGCAATATGAGATTCCCAGAGATGTATCGAAGTAGTGTAAGTGTCGAACTCTGCTTAGGCTGGTTTTCTGGAAGCGGCTAACTCCTCAGAAGCTTGTGAAGTTCGAAGGGCATTGTCAAACTCAATGGCTTGAGCTTTTTCATTCAATAGAAGCTTAGCTTTGGCGTCCATCTCCCTATGATATTCAGCACACACTTGGTCAATGAGGTTCTGAATATCAATAAGGGCTTCACCTACATCAATGGGGCAAGCAGTGATGTTAATCTTGCTTATCAGCTTCTTTATGCTAAAGCTCGCCCCCACATTATTCCTTAATTCGTCAAAGATATTTACATCAAAAATTGCCTTCTTCACCTGCTGAAGGAGTTCGTCATGTGATGCTTCGTTTGCACTAGCACCAGACTGGGTCGAAGCTCCAGAAATACTTTGCTCTGAAGAAGACTCTCTTTGAGCCATCATTAACCTCACATACTTGAGGGGATCATTCTGTTTTAAAGATTTTTTCTCCTCCTCGGTAAGTGGTATAGGTGAAGTATGGGTGATGGATGGTCGAACTTTAGTTGGATTTGGGACCGTGTTGACGGTGGCATTACTAGTTCCAGTTTGATTTCCCTCAGTATCAGCTTCTCCCACATTCATGTCTTCATCTTCTTGAAAATACCCCTCAATTTCATCTGAATCCTGATCATCCTCATCCGCATCATTTGAAGGGAACGCAACTCTGGGAGGAGAATTAATAGGAGTATCCTCAGAGTCTTCTTTCCCTGTTGGGTCCTACTCGTCAACGCGCTTCGAATCTCTTTTACCATCTTCACCAGGAGAAGAGGTTTCTTCTTCGTTTTGAGCGTTATCTGCTTCAATATTTTGAGCTCTAGTCGAAGAGCCTTTGTTTTGGATAGCACCGCTGACTGTCGGAGGAGGGGATGGATTCATGCCACTCGAAGGATCACTTTGATTGGCAGTAGAAATGAGGGGAGTGGTGGCTTTGTCCTGAAAATAAAGTGTTAGAATAAAAGTATGAGTTTTTCGAAAGATATAACACTTAAGGTCGAAGTATACCTGTTGAGCCTCGGGATCAGAGGCATTGCTCCCAATATGCTCCAGCGCTGCGCCACCAGAAGGCTGGGATGGAGTTTTCTTTGGAATAGGAGGGAGGATGGTGGTTTCGACACCTTGTTTTTTATTTGGTTGGAAAGGGGCAACTGTTGCCTTATTTTTCTTTTGTTTTTTCTTGAGTGGAGTGGAAGGAGTATCCTCTTCATCATCTTCGACAAGAATTATATTAGCAAGAGAGGCTTTCCTTTTCTTGGGTGTCAAAGGAGGCATGCCACTACCCTGAAAAAAGAAAATCATAAATAATTAGAAAAAATACGAAAGAGATAGAGAAGTTATTTGATGTAATACCTTTGAACTCTTCTTCGGTTTTTCTAGAGCAGCACTAGAAGGCACTCCCTGGCTTGAAGAGGTAGTTGGCCTGGAAGCAGTAGTCGAAGTAGCCTTCGCCACAGGCTTTTCTTTCTTCGCCACCTTCCTTTTGACAGCTAAAGAAGGATGTGAGTTAGTCGAAACATGCAAATGTTTAAAAGATTGGCAAAAAGACGAAAGGGAGTTGTAAAACCAAGAAATCCAAACATTCCACACCTTCACATGTCGGAGAAGTAATTCTCACTGCAGCTAAGTCGAAGTGAAGAAAGCCTTTGAAACTGTCTAAGGTATGTTTGGATGCAACTACCCTTTCAGCAGGTTTTTGTTGGTCATTTTTCAGTTCATTAAAAATATTCCCACATGTAAACCAGTTTGGGTAAGGGGGGAAAAATGACAAAGCAAAATCTGCACTGGGTAAATTTGGAAATTTAGGTGGTTCACACTCAAAGGCCAAATCATATTTCAATTCAGGTTTTACAGCTTTGAGAGTTTTTCTTTTGGCAATCTGTTTTTCAAATTTTTCTCTTAAAATTGGCGCTGCATCACAAACGGTTCTATAAAGGTTCGTTGGGTCATAGACAATTTCAAAGTACTTTTGGAATGCTCGGATTTCTTCAGAATGAGTAATCTTACCCTTGGGGATGTTTTCCTGCAAAGATGAAAAAGCCTTCGTTAGACGTTCTTTGATTTCAGTAGTAGAAAACATATTCTTGGAATAGAAATCTGTCCACCAAGTGGCAAAACCATTGGTGGAATAGAACGACGGTTGGAAGGCTATTAATCGGAATTTGGCAAAATTTGCATGGAATTCTTTGTGGATGGCAATGTCTCGAGCGCTCCTTTCAGTCCCTGCACAGCAGATCTCGCGCTTTCGTTTGAATAAAGAAACAGGGGTAAGTTGACGCAACCCAAATTGTTGAGAGACAAAATTAGGCTGATAAGCCAACAGACACACATGGCTCATTACTGGCAGAATCTTAGACACAAGCAGCCTTGGGAGGAGAAAGGCATGCCATATGTCTTCGATCTCTGTGTTGGTATTTTTCATAGCGTCTTCGAGCGAGGCAGTAAACCAGGAAGGACCATGGGTTCGACTGGCAAAAGGAGCCATCGAAGGAAGGAAATGGTGACGCTTCGAGAAAATCAAGGTGTATTTGGTGATGGAAGTTTGTAAGTTGTCAACATCATCAGCTGGAGTCAGTCGAAGGAGTTTGGTGCCCTCAATGCTTCGGTTTATTATCTCTGGGGCTTTTTCTTCGACGTTTCCTCGTGTTGGCAAAAAGGATTCAAAAGTGGCATTAAGCCACAATTGAAGAAGCCAATAAGGCCCAGATAGTAATAAATTGGTACCAGCTTCGTATTCCTTTAGCTTAGCACTAGCCGATCCTAGACTTTCGTTCAAACTAGCCAATAAGAGTTCACTCAAACACACTCTTCGACCGACATGCAATTGGTTAGCGAGCGTTAAAAATCTCTTAGCAACTTGTAAAGATTTGCAGCAAAAGAAGAACTTGGACAACCATAGACCTAAGAATGCTATATGTTCTATATCAGAAACTTCTTCCCCATCAGTGTGATATAAATTAATGTAAGTATTAAACGAAGCGTTCTTAACGTTGAAGTCAATCAAGTTTTCACATTCTTGGTAGGGGTCGAAGGTTTCTCCTGTCGGAGGAAGTCCAGCAATGGCAGCTACGTCGAAAAGTGTGGGAGTCATCATTCCACAAGGAAGATGAAAGGTGTTATATGTGTTATCCCAAAAATATAGGATGGATAATAATAAAGGTTGACAGTAACTGAATCCCGGCTTCGACATCTGGATTAGGTCAAAAATACCCAATTCTTTCCTAAATGACGCTTTCTTCTTCTCAACTTTGTTAACCAAGCGAGATAGGATTTGTCTAGAGTTGGACAAGACGGAAAGGGTCTGAAACTATCAGTGATAAAATCCAATTGAAAAGCCTCTCTCTATTTTAGATCCTCATTGTCCTTAGAAGAAAGGGTTTTGTTGGCTATGGGTTTAGTAGTATGATGACAAGGAAAAAACTGAGCACATTTCTCTAAATGTTCTTCAGATACTAATGGGCCTAGAAACCCTAAAGCATTTCCAGAAAGTAGGGAAGGAACCATTACCTGAGAAGCAAAAATTTCTTTCTGTTCTTTCAAAAGTTTTGGAGCAGTGATGTATTCTCGGTCCCCAACAGTGATGGTTGTGCTGGTTGGAATGTTCTGGGAAGTAGAACTTTTTGAGGATCCAGCACCTTTGATGTTCTTTGATTGCTTTTGTTGTTTATCAGAAGACATTGTAATGGGTTTTGGAGATTTTGAATAATTAGGGTTTTAGGGAAGAAGAAGCGTTTTTAGAGAAGTTGAAGAAGATGAACTTAAATGGAAAATGGAGATTTTCGTGAAAAGAAAGAGAGAAATGACAAATGAGCTTTTATAGTGGTAAACCTGCAAAGCTGACTGGTTACGCTTTACTAGGGTAGTGGACCACGTGGTGGTTTTGTTTTTGAGAAAAGGATAAAGGGAATACTATTCATTTTCTTGGAAGTTGAAGCTCATGATGACATATAACTGCACACATATTCTGATGAGACGTTTTGAAAAAGTTAATCATGATTAACTAACAAATATGGACTTTTAGGTCTATGAAAGGTCTCTGGTCGAAATCTGGTGAATACAAAAAATGTCCATTTCTACAGTAATTCGAAATAGACATTTCTTGGGGGCAATTTGTTAGTTGGAGATTTTGACAGATTACTGAAGTTCTTTGAAAGTGTTACGTTTTGGAGAATAAATAAAAGATGGTTGTGTCGAAGCTGTTTAATTCTTTTCGTAGGTGAACAATTCTTTGTTGTCGAAGCCTGAGACTTAGAAAACTTTTTGGGTTTCCACAAAGCTCTCTTCGACATAGGCATTCACAGAGTCGAAGCTTCAAGCGGGAAGTATTTGAAATTTAAACAAAGTCGTTTCGTCAGGCTAACATGTGGACACATCTGAGACATGCAACATTTGAGAATGGCGAACGTGGCAGTCATATGTGTAGAGGCCGTTATGGTCGAATTGCTATAAATAGAGGTCTTAGTTTTAGATTCAGGGGTGTTCAAACAGATATACAGAAATTCACAAAATACACTCGAAGTACCAGAGCGAGAGAAAAGAGTTTTACGCTGAAAATGTATGTATGAAGAACACCATAAGTTTCGTTCATGTTATCTATTTCATACCAATTATTTAAATTAAAGTTATTCACTGCCTTTTATTCTGTCGAAATGCCTTTATTTTCAGTAATTTATCATCACTTTTACTTCTGCATTTACATTTCGCCAAGTCTTCACTTCCAGTACTTTCTCAAAACTTAAAGCCTTTACTTCGAGTCATTTATCTTTACCCTTCCCAAGTATTTTCGTAATCTTTAAGAAACCTTTAATTACAAAGTTATCGTCATTTACGTTGTTCATAAAATCATAAGTTTCGTTTAGAATTATTGTCAAAACACTTTTTGTTGTCCACAAACCAGAAATAAACCTAACCATGAGTCAAATCACCGTAATAACAGTTCTTGAGACACATGTCCTAGGATCAATCAAGTCGATCCTGTGAGTTACCAAATATATATAAATTTGGAAGACTAGTAGTTGTTTATCAGAAATCACTAGTAAACAGGATGGTTCTTACCCAGACTCCATGCTCGTGACTTACAACAAACCCTTGATTCTTGGTTGATCCAATCAAGTCTTGTCAATATCAATGGAACTTGGGTGTTGATAAGGTGCAAACCATAATCCACCAAAATGGATGATTGATCTTGACAATGACTTGATTCATCCCTTGACCTTTGTTTGCCTTGTGTGTGATCCCTTACTTGTGATTGTTGTATCCATGCATCTCATGCGCATCATGTAGCAGGGTATTCGTTACCATTAGAGATATTGACTAAATCCAAGGTAAACCATACAAGTCAATTCGCCACCGCACTTCTATTTATCCAAAGGAATGGTTAGAAAGCGAACAAAAACCTAAAAGTTTTATCGAATCAAAAACTAGTAAAAATGTCAGAGATCCGGGTAAGGGGGTTGGTTATGCAATGGGAAGGTTTTAAGCACCCAAAACATCCTAGGTACTCCTAGGGAGCCCTTTTCATAAGTGTTGTTCTAGTCTAAAGGGTGTAGGTATATCTAAAGTACTATTTACTAAAAGGAAGGTTAAAAGAAAATGACTCGCAAGGATGTCGCATCCACTGCCTATGTATCTCATCTGAGTATGAGAATCAGAGTCTTCGTAGCTCGGCTATCTATGGGTTAAAGATAAGTGTGCTCGGTAAGACATCACACGGGAACAAGGGTCTCGATCGCAACAAGGGCGAGAGAAAAGAATCGCAGCAGGGGCGAAAGCAAGCAAGGATTAGTTGTTAGTCGTCAGTCAAACTCGGCAAGACATCGCATCTCGTGCCTACGTATCTCATCTGAACATGAGAATTAGAGTTTTCGTAGTTCGACTAAACTAGGGGTTAAGGATTGCCATCTGAACATGGATTTACAAAAGAGGACATCAGTTGTGTCAAAGGAGGGTGGGCAGTGTGTTCAACGTCCTAGTAGTAGGTGTCGCAGCTCGCTGAATCGAGTCTTAGGCCGTTACCTCTTTGCAATAGAACTGACTGACATGCCACAAGATCGGAGACGCACGGAAGGTCTAAAGTGGGGAAGCTCTGCTCTAGAGTTGTCATGCAATATGGACCTATGTGTTAGGATTTACAAAGGGGAACATCTACCTAATGTTAGCATGCAAAGAATAAGAGAATTCTACCTATGTTATCATACAAAGGGTTCTACCTAATGGGTGCTACTTAAACGGAACAAGAGTCGACGGATGGAGCGTGGAGAGGAGTTACAGATAAGGGTAGATGGCGATGCCGGAGGCAATTGACTTATAGGTAGATGGCGATGCCTGAGGCAATCGACTTACAAGAGGATGGATGAATGCGTGCTGGTTCTGTTAAGTTTTGAAAATGATTACTCGATGTTGGATCGAGCTTTTGATCTTATTTTGAAATGGTTATCGGATGTTTGTTTTAATTCTTGTATTAACAGGTGACTAAAGAAATAAAGAAATAAATATTATACACTTTATTGGAGAGGGGTACATTTGTTATGAATGGGGATTGTTCATGGCAAACAAACAATAAGAATATATGCCTCATACATCATACAAGTAGGCAACAGTTATCAATCAGATCGGATAAATAAAAAATATATAATCAAACCAAAGAATCAAATAATGGATCATTCAAACAATGCATGGGAGTATGAACATGTTAAATAATCAAGCAATAGAAAGCATGAATGAGAGAAACAAGTATAAAAGATAACAGATGAATCAAACAGATGGAAATATGCACACAAAGGGTCCACTGAATAATTTAATCAGGAAATGAGGTAAGGACCAAATAAAATCAACGTAAAAGACCTCTAATACATGGCATATGAGATGAACGAGGGAGGATCAAAAGATCTCTTCAAGTGCCATAAGCAATCCCTAAGTCAAACATCGATCATAAAGAAGTGAACTGAAAATTCAAGTCAACTTAAAAAATAACAAATAAATAGCAAATTAATTAAGAAAATTATGAAAAATTAAACTAAATAAGATGGGGTCAGGACATCATCATCCCCCAAAAAGATTTTAAAAATAATGAAAATTGGCACGTGAATTAATTAAAACAATACATAGGTCAGACCAAAACTCAATTAATAAGACTAGGTTAGAAATAAATCAAGAATAAATAGTAAATTAATCAAGAAAATTATGAAGAATTAAACTAAATAAGGTGGGGTAAGGAAATCATCATCCTCCAAAAAGATTTTAAAAATATTGAAAATTGGCACGTGAATTAATTAAAACAAAACATAGGTCAAACCAAAAGTCAATTAATAAGACTAGGTTCGAAATAAATCAAGAATAAATAGTAAATTAATCAAGAAAATTATTAAAAATTAAACTAAATAAGTTGGTGTCAGGACATCATCATCCCCCAAAAAGATTTTAAAAATAATGAAAATTGGCACATGAATTAATTAAAACAAAACATAGGTCAAACCAAAAGTCAATTAATAAGACTAGGTTAGAAATAAATCAAGAATAAATAGTAAATTAATCAAGAAAATTATGAAAAATTAAACTAAATAAAATGGAGTTAGGAAATCATCATCCCCCAAAAATATTTTAAAAATAATGAACATTGGTACATGAATTAATTAAAATAAAACAGAAGTCAAATTAAAAGTCCACCAACCAAACTAGGTCAAAAATAAATCCAAAATAAATTGAAAATGTGAAATAAAATTCCAAGAAAAAGTCACGTTGACTATGGGAAAGTGATCAACCTTCATCCCAAAAATAAAATGCTAACCATAATTTTAAGTCATAAAAATAAAATCAATAAAAAAAAGTGTGTTAAAATGGACCATTTAGAATAAATAATTAAAATAAAATATTAATATTAAAATAATACGAAAAGAAATATTATATAAAATTAAATAAAACGTTAAGAAAAGTGAAAAATATTTTTGGGTAATTTTATGGACGAAGAAAATATTTGAAATAAGTAAAAGAAATATGAAAATGGAAGGATTAATGGTGATGAACATGGTAAGCAAGCGTAGATATATCAAAACATGGCCATGGAAGAGATGATTACCTAATGGAAAATAGAAGTGGAATGGAATCTGATATTTGATTAAGTTTTTCCTCCTTGCCACGAAATTCCAATGCCCCTTTAGGGTTAGGGTTTCAGCTTCTTAAATAGGGTGGATTAGGTGTTATCATGAGCTTTTTAATAAGTGGTTTATCCATAAGAATAAAAGTGTGAAGTGAGGTGTAAAATGTTTTTATTTTGGGTCAAACATAAGTGAATGGATGTCCAATGCATGGCCAAAATAGGTAATAGAAAACGTGATTGGTTTGTGCAGCATACTTAGAAAATCTGATTGGGCCAGCCAGGCCCAAAATCTGCCTAGAAAATCAAGTCATGATGCCCACTTTAAATGAATGTATCTCTCAAACCATGGATCCAAATGAGATGATTCCAAAAGGATATGAAAGAGGACATGGAAAGGTACAATTGTTGTGAAGAAAGTATTTCGAAATAATGCCTTTAAGTGCAAGAAAACTGGCCAAGAAGTCTTGACAAATTTTGAAGATTTTGGACTTAGAAATTTTTCTAAGTGTCCTAAAAATATGTCTCACTTTGACTAAGCATAACTTTCTCAATTCTAATCCAAATGGAGCAAACTTTATATCTCTAGAAAGCTTGGAACAAGAGGAACCTTGGAGAAAATTTCAAATGGAGCTTTTATCTTGATGCAAAATGGGCTTAAAGTGAGTGCAACGATCATGAAAACATGCCCTAAATGTAAAGTCAACCATTTCCAAATTAAGTAACTTTTCCAATTCCTGATTAAATGATGAATCCATGATCCAACCTTGATCAAACTTCACATGTAGGCTCCCTTAGGCATGGATTTTGATATTCCACTCTCAAAATGTTAGGAATTGACTTTTCTGGCCCCACAGTTGACTTTTCCCAAACTGTCTAATTCCCGATTTCAGTGATCAATTGAAGCACCTCTGGCTCAAATAAAGAGCTGATTTTTTGTATGTAGACCCTTGTGGACATATGGAGGGTCATGGAAAAGATTGCACTGATTGCACTGGCTCAAATAAATTGATTTTATACCAAACCCTAGTTTTAGGGCAAAATGATCAGGAACTGATTGCACTGATTGCCAATGGATCTTTCTGAGACAATTGTGAATCTTCCTAGGCCAAGATGCCTATCTAATCATGACATGGATGAGATCCTATACTTCCAACCAAACATTTCCTGTTGCAGGTAGCCATGAAACCCTAATTTCTGATTAAATCCAGATGAACACCCTGATAGCTTTGAATCCTTCACTGATGAACTGAGGACCATAATAAGATACTTGGACCCCCCTGAGACCCTTGAGACTTGTATACTTAGAAAATGAAGTCCAATTCTCAATCTTGCTATGTGTGGGCTCCTTCTGTTAAGGAGTGATCGATCAAAACCTGATCTCCATGTCACTAATACAGTATGCAATGAGTATGACCTAATATGATGCTAATGAAGTGTAAAACAAATCTCATGCTTCCAGGAAAAATGAAGGGTAAATTTTGGGGTATTACACATCATAACATTCATCACACAAAATTTCAAGGAACTAAGGTGTCATTTGCAAATATTTTCAGACCATGGGACTGTGGACGAAGGAACACTAAGAAGTACAGTTTCAGATGTCCCGACTTGAAAGAGTTAAGGAAGCTAGCATCTTTTGTATTAGATCCCTTGGACTTTAAACAAAGTCATGGGAAGCTTCTGTCCATTTTTTCTGCTGATGTAGTGGAAGGATTGTTGAGTGTGTTGGTGCCGTTCTATGATCCTCTTTACCATTGTTTCACTTTCCCGGATTTTCAGCTTGTGCGTACCTTGGAGGAGTATTCTCATCTTTTGGGGATACCTGTTTCTAGTAGAGTGCTTTTTAGTGGATTGGAGGAGATCCCCCGATCTAGTATTATTGCTGAAGCTCTTCACTTAAAGAAGTCTGAGATAGAGGCTCATTGGGTGAATAAAGGAGGGTTATTTGGATTGCCATCTGATTTCCTCATCAAGGAAGCTACCACTTTGCTCAAGCTGGTATGTGGATGCTTTTGAAGCTATCTTTGTGTTGCTCATCTATGGATTAGCTTTGTTCCTTAACATTGACAGTTTTGTTGATGTTAACGCCATTAGACTTTTCTTGATTGGGAATCTTGTGCCTACCTTGTTGGGTGATATGTATTTCTCTTTGCATTTAAGGAATTCTAAGGGTGGTGGAACTATTGTCTGTTTCATTCCTCTTTTGTACAAGTGGTTTATTTCGCACTTGCCTCAGACGCCTGCTTTTGTGGAGAACAAACAATGTCTAAGGTGGTCTCAAAGACTTATGTCTCTCATTAATGATGATATAGTTTGGTATGATCCGTCCTTAAGCAGTTTGGATATTATTGATAGTTGTGGTGAATTCTCTAATGTGCCTCTCATTGGTACATAAGGAGGAATTATCTACAACCCTGCTTTGGCTCGTCGTCAACTTGGGTTCCCCTTGAGAGAGAAACCTAATAACATATTGTTAGAAGGTCTTTTCTATCAAGAGGGTAAAGATCCCTAACATTTGAAGCAGAAGATTGTGCATGCTTGGCATAATGTGCATAGGAAAGGAAGATCTGAGCTTGGTCCGTGCAATTGTGTAGCTTTGGAAGCTTACACTCTTTGGGTGAAGAAGAGAGCTTTGGAATTGAAGATGCCTTATCCTTGTGAAAGACCTATGTATATGGTTGTGGTTGAGCCATTAACTCTCCCTAACCAAGATGTAAAGGATTTGGAAGACGCGATCATCAAGATGAAGCAAGAGAAGGACATCTGGGAAGAGTGTTTCCATGCTTTGAGCAAAAAGCATGAAGAGTTGCTATTGGAGTCTAAAGACAAAGATGCATTGATTGAGCTACTTGAAGACCGAGTAACAAAGAGATAGAGAGAGCCAGAGGTTTCATCTTCAAGCATGCCTCAGCCTTCCGTTGCTTGGAAGAAGATTGTTGACCAACTTGTCCTTGAGAAGACTCAGATGAAGGCTTCTTTTGAGACCGAGATTTGTCGCATTCGAAGGAAGTATGCGCCTTTAGCCAGATCTTCTGACACTGTTGTTAGGGATCCTTAGGATGACTTGTCTCCTTTTCTCTTGTATCTTTTATTTTGGTTTCTGAAAATTATACTCAGTGTAATCCTTCCAATTTATATAAATAAGAAGAGATTTTTGGTCATATCAAATTATTGCAATCGCCATTTCAATTTTTTATATTTGCAAATGATATAATAAGTTCCTTGGAAATAAAAATAATCAAACATTGCTTTCATGCATCATTTGTATAAGCAGGTTTTTGCCAGGTGTTTGGTCAGTGTTCTTCTGTGCTTTAGCCAAGCTGACTCACCGGTACAACACTCGAGCCAATCATCCAAAGATCATGGAACACCTTGAGAAAGAGAACCGAGACTTGAACGAAGAGATTTCCAGGCTGACTGCCATGATGGAGTCAGATCTTGCCGCCTAGAGCTAAGCTTCTCCAACGCCTGCAACTCCTCCCGCGAGGACTGTCATCTCTGAAGTGGTTACCTCTACAGTGCCTGCTGCCACCGCCCAATTCGCTCTGAATCTTCCTGCTGGATTCCCTTGGGGAATGCCACCTAATTTTGTGCCAGAGGGTTTTGCTCCCACTTTTCCTTCCATGCCGGCATCTAGCCCGGTCATGTCTATGCCACCTCCCGTTGTGCACACTTTGCCGCGTGTTTAAGACGCCATCTATCATTCCGAGCCATCTGAGGGCCCGAACGTCTATGAGAAGATGGATGAGATGAAGGACCAATTGCTTGAGCTGCGCAAGGAACTGAAAACACGAAGAGGCAAAGATCTATTTGGGAAGAGTGTCGTTGAACTGTGTTTAGTGCCCAACATAAAATCCCTGTGAAATTCAAAGTGTCTGACTTTGAGAAGTATAAGGGAAACTCGTGTCCACTCAGTCATCTTGTGATGTATGCCCTCAAGATGTCAACCCAGACAGATAATGATCAACTACTGATTCACTATTTTCAAGATAGTCCGACAGGTGTTACGCTCCGATGGTATATGGGGCTAGATAGTGCAAGCATTCGCACTTTCAATGATCTAGGAGTGGCTTTCATGAAACAATACAAATACAACATGGATATGGCACCGGATAGAGACCAGCTGAGGTCCATGTCTCAGAAGGATAAAGAGACATTCAAGGAGTATGCCCAGCGTTGGAGGGAGTTGGCTGCCCAGATCACTCCTCCTTTGGAGGAGAAGGAGATGACGGAAATCTTTCTTAAAACCTTGAGTTCATTTTATTATGAACGTATGATTTCCAGTGCCTCCAGCAATTTTACTGAGATGGTAAACATGGGGATGAGACTGAAAGAAGGGGCCCGTGAAGGACGATTGTCGAAAGAGGAGGCGTCGACTAGCATGAAATATGGAAGCAATTTTAGCAAGAGGAAAGACAATGAAACAAACGCAATAAGCAGTGGGAGGCAGAGGAGGCCTCAAGCCAGAAGAAATCCACCACCCCGTCAACATCATCATCATCAAGTATCTTCCATTATTCCAGTATTTTCAAATCAACCAGCAACACCAATTCAACAACAACAACAACATCAGTATCAGAATCAACGTCAACAACAACAACCACAACAAAGAACAAACACCTACAACAACAATCATCACCAGCAACAGAATTTTGAGAGGAAGAAGGTCTCTTTCGACCCAATTCCGATGTCATACGCCGAGTTGTACCCATCTTTATTCCTCAAGAATTTGATTCAACCGAGGAATCCACCACAGATACCAGAACCACTTCCATGGTGGTACAAACCTGAACTTCGTTGTGCTTTTCACCAAGGTGCACCTGGGCATGATATTGAGAATTGTTATCCGCTGAAGTATGAAGTGCAAAAGCTTATGAAGAATGGCATGGTGTCTTTTGAAGACCGCGCGCCTAATGTGAAAGCTAATCCTTTGCATGCTCATGGGAATACCTCAGTGAACATGGTGGACGGTTGTCCTGGTGAAAACAAGGTTTTTGATGTGCATTTTATCCGTGTGTCTTTGGTGCAGATACACAAAGACATCTGTTTGGTGAGTGAATGCAAACATGATCACGAAGGTTGTGATATCTGTAGTGTGAACCCAAGAGCGTGTGTTATGGTTAAAAGGGACATCCAGCGTCTGATGGATGAAGGCGTGATCCAGATTTGTCAATCTCTTCATGAAGATGACGATGTTAATGTCATTGTTCCCGTTTTCAAGCAACCAGAGCGGTTGGTGATCCAGTATGATAGCAGCAATAACCAGAATGTCAGCAATAGATCAGTTTCATCGTTGGTAATATGGTTGGCGGGCCCAGTCCCGTATGCATCTGATAAGGCTGTACCGTATCAATACAATGCTATAATGGTAGGGAAAGGTCAAGAGGTCTCGTTGCCTACGACCAGTTCAGTAGTGAGCATTGCAAATGTTGCGAAGGTGACCCGTAGTGGTCGAGTTTTTGGACCAGTTGTCCCTGAGAATAAGGAAGAATTGATTATTGGTAAGAAGGCGGAGGTGCCTAGTGTAGATCCTGTCGGCTATTCAAGAGATAAGTCTGGTGAATCAAGCAATTTGAAAGCCAATAGTGATGATGATGAGGTACTCCAACTGATCAAGAGGAGTGAATTCAACGTGGTTGAACAGTTGCTCCAGACCCCCTCTAAGATTTTCGTGTTGTTTGTGCTCTTAAATTCCGAAGCGCACAGAGAAGCACTCTAGAGAGTTCTTGAACAGGCATACATGGAGCTAGATGTTACTGTGGCTCAATTTGGTCATATTGTAGCTAACATCACTTCATGCAACAATTTGAGTTTTTGTGATGAAGAACTCCCTGAGGAGGGAAGAAATCACAATCTGGCTTTGCACATCTCGATGAATTACAAGGAAGATGCTTTGTTAAACGTGCTCGTTGACACCAGTTCGTCACTCAATGTGCTCCCGAAGTCAACATTGTCGAAGTTATCTTACCAAGGAGCTCCCATGAGGGACAGTGGAGTAATTGTCAAAGCCTTTGTTGGCTTTCGCAAGACTGTCATTGGAGAAGTGGACCTTCCAGTTAAGATAGGTCTGAGTGATTTTCATATTACTTTCCAGGTAATAGATATTCACCCGGCCTATAGCTGTTTATTGGGGAGACCGTGGGTTCATGAAGCAGGAGTTGTTACTTCCACTCTGCATCAGAAGCTCAAATTTGTCAAAAATGGCAAGTTGGTGATTGTGGGAGGTGATAAAGCGTTGTTGGTCATCCATCTGTCATCTTTTTCATATGTAGAAGCTGAGGATGAGGTTGGAACGCCGTTCCAAGCCTTATCTATTGCTGCTGAGAAGAGAATTGGGGCACCTATGTCTTCTCCGAAAGATGCTCAGAGAATTGTTGAGGAAGGTCCTGTTGATCAGTGGGGGCGTGTGGTTGAGGTCGCTAACAACAAAGGAAAAACTGGTTTGGGGTTCTAGAAGGGCTTGTCAACCGTTAGATCCGAAGAGATGTAACTCATTTTCCGTAGTTGGAGGTTCATTCATGGGAATGAACAACAATTAGTTGATGTTCCAGAGGACAATGAAGAGGAAGACTGCACCAACTTTGTGACGCATGGAAAGACATGCAACAATTGGACTACTGTTGATATTCCTGTTATTTTGCATCGATCTAAGTAATTGCTTTTATATTTTAAAATCCTTCTCCTATGCCTAAGGGAGAAGTGAAGACTGTTTGGGCATTTTAAATTGATCATCAATAAAATTAATTATATTCATCCACATCTTTGATGTTTTGTTTTTTACTTTTTGCTTATTTTTGAAAATGGTAATCACAAAAAACATAAATAAACAATATAATTGTCCATCTGCATAATATTTGGTCACAAAATTCACTTCTCTAAAATCAAAATATCAAATTATTATGCAGGTTGGTTCCTAACCCCATTGAATACAATGATCCTTCTCCTTCTCCAAATTTTGAATTCCCTGTGTTTGAAGTTGAGGGGGAAAGTGATGTAGAAGTGAGTGATGAATTGTCTCGTCTTCTTGAGCAAGATGAAAAGATTATTCAGCCATTCGAAGAATAGATTGAGCTAGTCAACTTGGGTTCCGAAGATGATGTGAAGGAAGTCAAGATTGGGTCTCGATTGTGTCCAGATGCTAAGAAGAGGTTGATTGATCTTCTTCGATCGTATTTAGATGTGTTTTCTTGGTCCTATCAAGACATGCCTGGTTTGGATTCTGATATTGTGGAGCATAGATTGCCATTGAAGCCAGAATGCCTGTCAGTCAAGCAGAAGTTGAGAAGAACGCATCTTGATATGGCTATGAAGATCAAGGAGGAAGTCTAGAAGCAGATTGATGTCAGTTTCCTTGTAACTGCTGAATATCCGCTTTGGGTGGCCAACATTGTGCATGTGTTGAAGAAGGAAGGAAAAGTCTGCATGTGTGTCGATTATAGATATTTGAATAAAGCCAGTCCAAAAGATGATTTCCCTCTGCCCCACATTGATATGTTGGTAGGCAATACTGCTAAATTCAAAGTTTTTTCGTTTATGGATGGTGTAGCGGGGTATCCGTTACCATTAGAGATATTGACTAAATCTAAGGTAAATCATACAAGTCGAGTCGCCACCGCACTTCTATTTATCCAAAGGAATGGTTAGAAAGCGAACAAAAACCTAAGAGTTTTATCTAATAAAAAACTAGTAAAAATGTCAGAGATCGGGGTAAGGGGGTTGGTTATGCAATGGGAAGGTTTTAAGCACCCAAAACATCCTAGGTACTCTTAGGGAGCCCTTTTCACATTTGTTGTAAGGTTGGTATTTTGTGAAAATTTGTTTGTGCAAACATGATTGAAGAGGTGAGAAGAGAATATACAAGTTATTTACATTTTGTGTTTGGATGGATAACCCCATTGCCTACGTACCATCTTAAAAAAGATTAGGATCAAAACCTCGTAGTTCGGGGTAAAAATCTCAAAATGAGTTGGTGAATTGATTGGTCCAAAAGCCTTAAGGTCTTTTGTTATCCAAGGGAGAAAACTCAACCCAAAACCACAAATTCACCATGTGAGGATAGCTTCAACATGCTAGTGAGGGGTTAACCCTATAATAAGCATGGAAGACTCATTGTCCATCACTAAGGATATAGGTGAGTATTACATCTTCCTCAAGGATAACTCAAACCTAATGGCTAGAGGTTATGAAAAATTTGATTAAGAGAGTGCCCATTGAAAAGAAGTGTTAAATGTTTGCACAAAAGTTTTGGCTTGGGTTAGAGTGGAGGGAAGAAGAAGAATGGCTAAAGTCCTAATCATGCAAGAGATAAGGGATAAGAAACAAGACCACAAATGGAGTTCCTCTCTTGAGATCATATTGATGATCCAAGTAACTCCCATCCTTTGGAATATGCAAGCAAAATAATAGTAATCTCAAGCAATCAACACAATCAAAACAAGCTCCTTAGGAGATCCTCAAAGTATCTTGTATCTTTCACTTTGGATGAACATGGCAATGGTTCTTCAATTTGAGCTCTCAAAGAATTCCCTAGCAGAAAAGCACACACATAAAAAGTTCCATGAAGTAAATCAAGAATGGACAAGAGTGAGTTTAGAGATTTTGTCCTTCTAATCCATCTTCAACATTAAAGTCCTTTTACTCCAATTTGCATAGGGAAAGTCCTAGAAACTAAGTCCATTTGTCCATTTCTTTGCATTTGGCCCACAACAATCAAAACAAAACACAAGCACAATAATATATACACAATTATGTGCTCAAGTGAGCAAAAGGCAAATTGCATTAGCATAAACATGTGCTCAAATGAGAAAAGGGGGAAAAGCAAATGAATAATATGTACAAGAATAGTAAATTGCATAAAAGTAAAGAGCAAGAAGTAAATGTTAATGATTAATGGTTAGTGTTAGTAGTTAGTGTGCCATAAGGCAAATTTAGCGCTATGTTAAGCAATCGTAATTGGACTTATGTAGAAGTCACAACTATCTGAGGCCGGTCAATAATAATATAGGCAACAACACAAGTTAGAGGTCTTGATTAGTGAATCAAACTCCAACAACTTGCCATGCCAAAAAGAAGATGAGAAATGATCTTGTATTGGTTTAAGTTCTTTGCATGATTTAGAAAGCAATCTATCCTTAATGCAAAGCCATTCACTTGATCATTTGATCAAGTTGAATTAGATTTAAATCAAGAAAGATTAAACCTCCCTAATCAATGCTAACCATCAACCTTTAACTCATTGATCAAAAAAGAAAAGAAAAAGAAGAAGAAGAAGAATTAGAAATGAAGAATTAAAGTGCATTAAATGAAATGGAATGTACCAATCAACAAATGTTGATCAAAGATATGGAAGATCAAGGTCAAACAATAGAAAACAGAAGTAAGATGAAGATTGGAGGTCAAGAAATAAACAAAATATTTTTGGCATTTTTAATATTTAAAAATAAACTTGAATTAAAATATTAAAGAAATGTCAAACTTCAAATTCACTTCAAATCAACTTTGAAAAGTCTAAGTGAATTATCCCAAGTTCAACAAGGTCAAACAAAGTTTGACAAAAAAATTCAGCATTTTTAAAAGTCAGAAACTATTTTAAATCAATTAAAAATGAATAAAAATAACCTAATTGAACTAAAATCTCAAATAAATCTCAAATCAATTAATAAATTGATGAGAATATTTTTCATAGATCTATCATCATTCAAAGAGGTTGAGAAAATATTTTTGTATTTTTTTAATATCAAAAACTATTTAAAATGAATTAAAAATAACTAGAAAAGAGAAAATTATTAAAAAATAGCAAATGATAAAATAAAAAATATAAAAAATCATTTTTAGAAACTAGGAATTAAAAGAGAAATAATGCAATTGGTCCCATAATTTTTGGACCAATAATGAAAGAGATATGGATTTTAGAAAATGAAATGGAATTAAAAAATAAAATAGAAATTAAAATCAGAATTTTAAAAAAAGGAAAAGCGTGAGCCCTTGGATCTGAGCTCATTAATTAAGCTGGCAGATCCAAGCATCCACAAGCGCGCGCCCAACATGTTCCAAGGTCAATGTAACCACGCGCTATATTAAAAAAAGTCATAAGTTTGGACATATGAGATTAGATCTGGGAATGGAAATGGATGGTCCTGATCTGATCTGGAGATCAGACGGTGGCCAGCGCCACCGTCTTCTCCGGCTAGCTAAGGCGAAGGCAAAAAATTACAGAGATTCAAATGTGCACCAAAACGCACGATCCAGGTACCGTTCGAAAGGTGAAGTGACGTACATCACTTCTATGCCACTCAATTCCACTCTAGATCCCTATTAAGAGAGAAATCAGAGATGTAACTTTGGTGGTGTTCAATTGAACTTGCTTGATTTCAACAATTAAGAACACAATAATGATTCCTCTATGTAGAGGACTTCAGACAACACAAAATCAAGGCAAATGGAGCAATGTATGAGGAGATTCGAAGCAAAATGCAGTTGAGCAAAACCTTTGGATTGTGAAGAATTGAGTCACGATCTTTGATTCCTTTTGCAAACAGAAGCTTCAATGGATCAAAGTGAAGAGGTCTAGGAACTATGGATCTTAAAAAATCAATCAATGTAATTGAATTTCAGATCCGAAATTTTTAGAGAAAAATGAGATTTGTTCCTTTGATATGGGTAGGGATTCATGTCAGCAGGGATTTAGGCGCTATTAGGTTGAAAAATTGTGAAGCTATGGCATGGTATTTATAGATGGAGAGAGCTGTAAGCAATGTTGAATGTGTGACTTCAAATTTGCATGAATGGAAAGGGCCTCCATACATGGGCCTGTACAGGCGCATGGAGGGCCCAATTTCACATGGCTTGGCAAGCTGAGATCATAATTGAATGAATTGGACGTGCAAAATAGATGTAATCAGCTCATGCATGGCAATTGAATCAAGTTTTCAAAAATGCCCCTAATTCTTCATCTCTTCGAAAATAATACTTCCAAACTCCAAATGCAACCTTATGAGTAATGGTTAGAAAGCTTGTTGCATAAGGAACAAATGCTATGTTGATCAAAACTCCAATTGGGCCTTGGAAATTAATGAAATTTGAGCTTGAAATGTAGGGTGCAAAACATGCATATGTGAAGTCTCCAAATTTGGCCAATGTTCAAGCCCCTCTGTCTCAATGATGCAAGCTCCAAATGATAAAATCTTCAACATGAAATTTTCCACTTAAATTTTCAAGACAATCAATTTGGACTTAAATTTTGCATCATTTGTGAAATTCTAGTTACAGATTATCGATGTCACACTGAATGTTATGACATCCAATTCTACGCAGACAAGTAATGTATGCAGAAAGTAAATGTAAAAAGCAGTAAATGACACAGAGAATTGTTTACCCAGTTCGGTGACAAATACACCTACTCTGGGGGCTACCAAGCCAGGGAGGAAATCCACTATAAGAGGTATTAATTCAGGACTTAAACCACCAGTTTAATCCTATCACTTAAGACCTACCCAATGCAATTTCAATCTAAACTAAGACCTGAGTACCTACTCACTCCCCCTTAATCACAACAGTGATTACAACCATTAAGAATTTTAAAGTCAGTGGTGAAGATATACTTCAAACAACTCTTGATTGTGCTTAAAAGCTTTAATCAAGAAACACAACACTCAGGCTTAAAAGCTTAGAGTGACACAACAATTACAACTCAATAAACACCTTAGTCCAATGCAATCATCTAGGTGATAATTGCTTGGCTCACAAGTAAAACCTAATTCAAGACACAATGAAAGTACAACAATGATATATAATGATATATTGAATTCTTCACGCTTCAAATCACTAAATTGCTGAAAGTAGGATTGCCATCCTTTTATAATGCAGCACTTGGGCCTTGAACTTGAATTTCATAAAATTAGGGTTAAGCAAGTTAACCTAATTTCCACACATTAGGGTGCTAACAAATAGGCTATATGCTAGGTCTCTTAATTTTAGCACAGCTGTTAGTTTCCTGAAAATCAGCCTGAGATAAATATTGAAACATAACAGAAAAGTTAGCCTATACTTTAGCATTTGCTGTCAGGGATGAATGTCATAACATTCAGTTTGACATCCAGAAAATGTTGTCATGAATGAATGTCATAACATTCAGTTTGACATCCAGTAAATCCTGTATTAGCTAATTCTGCAGCATACTACTTAAGCATGTCATGACATCAGTCAAGACATCTAAGTACAATAAGTGTTTTAACATAAAATGCAGCCAATCAAAAACATCTACAAACTCCCCCTTTGGAATTTTTTTGGCTAAAACAACTTGGCATCACAACAGAGTTCACAGCAGCAGAAAGCACACATCCAAGCAGAGAATCAAATTAGCTAATACACTTAGCAAACATAGAAGTTAAACTTCAAACAGCAACATCACAAGAGAAGATCAAGCAGAGAGCAAACAACAACATAACCTCTTGTTTAGAGGACCTTCAACTTCAAACAAATCTGTTGTCTTGGGGTACAAGTGTTACTCCCCCTTTTTGTCAAAAATGTTGCCAAAGCAACACTTAATATTACAGAGCCAAAAAAATAAAAATACAAGCAATTATCAGAAACACAAGAAATGTTCTAGTCATCTGACTCAGAGTCAGCATCATCATATGTGCCATCATCAGGACTGGCATCTGCTTCTCCCTCTTCACCTTGTCTTTCAGCTTCTTCTGCAACAGCAGCAACTTCACCAAATTCTCCACCATCAGCTAACACATCACCTTCAGTCATCTCCAAAGAGCTAATCAATTTTTTCAAGTTCAGCTTCCTTGCCTCTAATTCCCTACAGGTTTCTTTGAGCATTGCAATGACAACAACTTTACCTGGCTGATTGCTTACACGTGATGTCTCACCTGATGTCATGACAATGTCAGGGACATGGGTACCTAGGAACAACTTATGATTAAAAGACATAGGGCTGTCTCTTTTCTTCACAGAATCATTCTCAGTTAAGATGTTTGGAAACTGATTCAAAACAATACTTGTTGATCACTGAGGGAGAGAAATTTACACACTTGCCTCTCACATACACTTTCCTGAATTCCTTAGACTTGCCATCAGCATATTCTTCATACATATTAACAATAAATTCCTTTACCAACATCTCATAGCACTTTGAAAACTGAGTCATAGTCTTCATTAAACCAGCCTCTTAAATAAGATCCATAATATCCTTACAGTCTAGGACATTCTGAGCTAATTCCCTTTCTAAAGCTAGCCTCTTCTGATAAACATATTTCCACCTGTTTACACTTGAAGCAAAATGAAAAGATATGTTGTCAATTGGTACCTCAGGGACACTAGCTGCAAGCTTGCTAGTGTTGGCATCTTCTTTGACAGAATGTCAGAGATATTACAAGGAACATCTGAGTCAGACTCAACAACAACAAACTTGGTATTCTTTTTTATGGGCACCACTTTGCTCCAAGATTTGGTTGGACCATGAACTTTCCTATTGAGGGAACTCTCGACTGCCACCGTTGTCTTAGAAGAGGTTGGAACATCAATAATCTTTCTGGGGGACCTTTGAGCCACATTTTTCTTTTCTCTCCTTGTCCTAACCCTTTTGGCTATGCTAGGGAGGACAGAGGACAACAACTCATTATCAGAGAATTCCTCCAGGTCTACTGTTTCAGCCTCACAGTTAGGGTTGTCACTGACATCATGAGTGACATGAACTTCCTCACCAGCCACATTATCTAAGGGTTTGTCAACATTTGACTCCTTATGGGCATCAGTTTGCTCAACATCATCAGAGATATTCTTTCCTAAAGACTCAGTATTTTCTTGATCAGCAACACTATCAGGTTCAATAGTGTTTAAGGGAATGGAAACCCCAAGGACCTCATGATTTCCAAACAGTATTCTAGTCACTATAGTGGCAATGGCATTGTGAACATACCTGGAACCTTCTTTGGTTCGTTCCTCAAGAACGATGGATGAGGAGAAGCCTGATACAGTTTCTTTAGGTCTTCTTGCATGTGGGGTATTCACAGAGTCAATAACAGGACCTTCTCTGTTAGGGTTGCTTGGTTCAGCGCTAGGAGAACAAGGCATGTTCTTGGAAGGAGAAGAGTTGGATTGTTGAGACATGATGAGTATCTTAGAGACGAAATGAAAAATTTCTCTGAGAAGATGCTTGCGTGAATGGAAGTTGAAAGAGTGGAAGAAGTAACGCTTGTTGCAAGTGAAATAACTATTATCTGTTGACCAATCAGAGCACACTTTCAATTGTTTAATAATTTGAAATATTAAATAGTAAATTCCTAACATCCTTAGTTGCTATAATTACTCAGAAAGACATATTCCCAACTTGCCCCTTAAATTTTCAAACTGAGTAGCATACAAAGCCTGTGTAAATATGTCAGCAAGTTATAGTTCAATTGCCACATGTTCCAAGGTAATCACTTTGTCTTCTACTAGATCTCTTATGAAGTGATGTCTAATGTCAATATGTTTGGTCCTGCTGTGTTGGATAGGATTCTTTGAAATGTTGATGGCACTGAGATTGTCACAGAACAATGTCATGACATTCTGAGTGACATTGTACTCAGTCAGCATCTGTTTCATCCATACCAGTTGGGAACAACTGCTTCCAGCTGCTATGTACTCAGCTTCTGCAGTGGATAATGATACACAGTTCTGTTTCTTGCTGAACCAGGATATGAGATTGTTTCCCAAGAAGAAACATCCTCCTAATGTGCTTTTTCTGTCATCAACACTCCCAGCCTAATCAGCATCACAATACCTAGATAAGATAGGCTCAGAGCCATGAGAGTAGAGCATACCATAATCACAAGTCCCATTAATATACTTGAGAATCCTCTTGACTTGATTTAAGTGACTCACTTTGGGTTCTGCTTGGTATCTAGCACACACACCAACTGCATAGGCAATATCAGGTCTACTAGCAGTTAGATATAGTAGGCTACCTATCATGCTTCTATACAAGCATTGATCAATACTATAACCTCCTTCATCTTTAGTTAACTTTAAATGAGTAGGTGCGGGAGTTCTTTTGTGACTAGCATTATCCACACCAAACTTCTTAACTATGTTCTTGGCATATTTGCTTTGGGAGAGAAACATAGAATCTTCCATCTGTTTAACTTGTAGTCCAAGAAAATAAGTCAATTCCCCAACCAAACTCATTTCAAATTCAGATTGCATCTGGTTAACAAAATGTTTCACCATTCTGTCTGACATTCCACCAAAGACAATATCATCCACATATATTTGGGCAATCATGATTTTTCAATCTTCATCCTTCACAAATAAAGTCTTATCTATCCCTCCTTTTCTGTAACCATTAGTAGTCAGAAATTCAGTCAGCCTCTCATACCAAGCTCTAGGAGCTTGCTTCAATCCATACAGAGCTTTCCTCAACTTGTACACATGTTTTGGTAGATTAGGATCACTGATCCCTTCAGGTTGTTCCACATAGACTTCTTCATTCAAGTAGCAATTTAAAAAGGCACTCTTCACATCCATTTGGAACAATTTGAACTTCAGAATGCAAGCAACACCTAACAGCAACCTTATTGACTCAAGTCTTGCAACAGGTGCAAAAGTCTCATCAAAATCAACCCCTTCAACTTGAGTATACCCTTGTGCCACTAGTCTTGCTTTATTCCTAGTGATTACTCCATTCTCATCAGACTTGTTCTTGTAAATCCACTTGGTACCAATGATGTTAGTCCTTTCAGGTCTTGGAACTAACTTCCATACTTCATTCCTTTTAAACTGCTCCAGTTCATCTTGCATAGCATTGATCCAATATTCATCAGTCAGAGCTTCTTTCACATTTTTAGGTTCAACCTTGGATACAAAGCAGGAATTTGAGCTATTCTCCCTTGATATGGTAATCACACCACTATTGAGATCTCCTATGATAAGATCCTTAGGATGGTCTTTCTGAATCCTGATAGAAGGCACCTTGTTGGATGCTTCTAACTCAAGTCAAGGAGGAGTATCCTGTACATTTTCTGTTGAAGTCTCAAGGAATGTTCCAACATCCTCTATGAAATTGGATTCTTCATCTCTATCATCAACAATAACATTTATGGATTCCATCAGGTCATTAGTTCTGGAGTTGAAAACTCTGTATGCTCTGCTGTTAGTAGAGTATCCCAGGAATATACCCTCATCACTTTTGGGGTCCATTTTTCTTCTCTATTCACGATCTGTAAGAATGTAACATTTGCTTCCAAAGATATGAAAGTACTTCATAGTAGGTTTTCTGCCTTTCCATATTTCATACAGAGTGGAAGAGGTTCCCTTTCTCAAGGTAACTCTGTTGTGAACATAGCAAGCTGTATTCATAGCTTCAGCCCAAAAGTGCATAGGAAGCTTCTTTGCATGAACCATAGCTCTAGCAGATTCTTGAATAGTTCTGTTCTTCGTTTCAACTACTCCATTTTGCTGAGGAGTAATAGGTGAGGAAAACTCATGACTTATTCCTTCAGATGAGCAGAAATCATCAAACTTGGAATTTTTAAACTCCTTTCCATGGTCACTTCTTATTCTGATAACACAACTATCCTTTTCTCTTTAGAGTCTTATGCATAGATCTTTGAAGACATCAAATGCATCTGATTTTTCTCTGATGAAGCTTATCCATGTGTATCTGGAATGGTCATTAACAACCACATAAGCATATCTCTTCCCACCCAGACTTTCAACCTGCATAGGTCCCATTAAGTCCATGTGCAAAAGTTCCAGAGTTTTGGATGTTGTAGGAAGTCCAAGCTTAGGATGTGACATCTTGGTTTGCTTGCCAACCTTACATTCTCCACAGGCTTTTCCTTCATCAATAAGCAGCTTTGGGATTCCTCTAACTGCTTCCTTGAATATGATCTTTTTCATTCCTCTTAAATGAAGATGTCCAAGTCTTCTATGCCACAACTTCACTTCCTTTTCTTCCTTGGCTAAGAAGCACATTGAGGAGTAGTTTGAGAATTTAGGTTCCCATAGATAGCAGTTATCTTTGGATCTGGATCCTCTCATAACTTCCTTATTTTCTCCATTTTTGAAATTTCTTCTTTTGATGGTTAATCCTCCTGTTTCCATGATGTAGTGACATCGGTTGTGACTTCTGCTTGATTTTCTAAACTTTAGCCTTTGAGCTTTTGAATTCAGATGAGGATTCCTTAACAAAGCCTAAACCAGACATGGTTCCTGATTTCTGTCCCACCTTTAGAATTTCTTCCAAAGTGTCAGTTCCTTTATTCAACATTCTGATGGATTTTGTCATTTGATCTAGCTTAGAGGTCAGCAAGGTTATCTCACCATTTAGATCATCTATCACTATCAGATGCTTCTTCTTCTCAGCTTCCAGCTCCTTGATAAGTTTCTTTTTCTTTTCTCCTTGTAGACACACTTCTGCACTTTTGACACATAACTCTTTATATGAAGCAGCAAGTTCATCAAATGTAAGTTCATCTCCACTTGAGTCATCATCAGAGGCACAAACACTAGTTAGTGCAGTGACACGTTTTGCAGATTCTCCTTCTGATTCACTCTCAGAGTCTCCATCAGACTAGGTGACAGATAGTCCTTTCTTTTGCTTCTTGAGGAAGGTAGGACATTCAGCTCTAATGTGTCCAAAACCTTCACATCCATGACACTGGATTCCCTTGCCTTGGTTGGACTTTTCTTCAGATTTTTATCTTCTACTGATGTCAGATGAAGTGTTCTTGACATTTGGTCTACCTTTTTGATCAATCTTCTTTATGAACTTGTTGAACTGTCTTCCAAGCATGGCTATAGCTTCTGATATACTTTCATCACCTCCAATATTTCCTTCTTTTGAATCCTCTTCAGTATTTGATACAAAAGCTATGCTTTTGTTTTTCTTTTCAACATTCTCACACAAGCCCATTTCAAAAGTTTGGAGAGAACCAATAAGCTCATCAACCTTCATATTGCAGATATCTTGAGCCTCTTCTATAGAAGTAACCTTCATGGCAAATCTCTTGGACAATGATCTGAGAATCTTTCTTACAAGTTTTTCTTCAGACATTTTCTCTCCCAAGCCTCCAGAAGTGTTGGCAATTTCAAGAATATTCATGTGGAAATCATGAATAGTCTCATCCTCTTTCATCCTCAGAATTTCAAACTTAGTAGTCAACATCTGGAGTTTAGACATCGTTACCTTGGAGGTACCTTCATGAGTTGTTTTGAGAGTATCCCAAACTTCTTTAGCCAGTTCACAGTGATGCACCAGTCTGAAAATGTTCTTATTTATCCCATTGAACAGTGCATTCAAAGTCTTAGAGTTTCCAAGGGTTTATGCATCTTGCTCTTTGTCCCACTCTTCTTCAGGAATTTGCATAATGATACCATCTGTACCTGTCTTCGTTGGATGTTCCAATCCTTTGTTGACATCTCTCCAGACCTTGTTATCCAAAGACCTCAAGAAGGCTATCATACGAGGTTTCCAGTCATCATAGTTAGAACCATCCAGCATGGGTGGTCTATTTGAGAATCCTACATCCTTGTCCATGGTACTAGAAAGTAACGTCCCTAGATCTCACCCAGAAACTAACAGGCAGGGTGCATGCTCTGATACCAATTGAAATTCTAGTAACAGACTATCGATGTCACATTGGATGTTATGACATCCAATTCTGCGCAGACAAGTAATGTATGCAGAAAGTAAATGTAAAAAGCAGTAAATGACACAGAAAATTGTTTACCCAGTTCGGTGACAAACACACCTACTCTGGGGGCTACCAAGCCAGGGAGGAAATCCACTATAAGAGGTATTAATTCAGGACTTAAACCACCAGTTTAGTCCTATCACTTAAGACCAACCCAATGCAATTTCAATCTAAACTAAGACCTGAGTACCTACTCACTCCCCCTTAATCACAACAGTGATTACAACCATTAAGAATTTTAAAGTCAGTGGTGAAGATATACTTCAAACAACTCTTGATTGTGCTTAAAATCTTTAATCATGAAACACATAACTCACGCTTAAAAGCCTAGAGTGACACAACAATTACAACTTAATAAACACCCGATTCCAATGCAATCATCTAGGTGATAATTGCTTGGCTCACAAGTAAAACCTAATTCAAGACAGAATGAAAGTACATCAATGATATATAATGATAATATTGAATTTTTCATGCTTCAAATCACTGAATTGCTGAAAGTAGGATTGCCATCCTTTTATAATGCAGTACTTGGGCCTTGAACTTGAATTTCATAAAATTAGGGTTAAGCAAGTTAACCTAATTTCCACACATTAGGGTGCTAACAAATAGGCTATATGCTAGGTCTCTTAATTTTAGCACAACTGTTAGTTTCTTGAAAATCAGCCTGAGATAAATACTGAAACATAATAGAAAAATTAGCCTATACTTTAGCATTTGCTGTCAGGGATGAATGTCATAACATTCAGTTTGACATCCAGAAAACGTTGTCATGAATGAATGTCATAACATTCTGTTTGACATCCAATAAATCATGTATTAGCTAATCCTGCAGAATACTACTTAAGCATGTCATGATATCAGTCAAGACATCTAAGTACAGTAAGCGTTTTAACATAAAATGCAGCCAATCAAAATGAGAAAAGCTAATAATATACAATTCAAGCATGCTTGGTGATCTCAAACCACTCACAAGGGATCCCACCCAAAGGCAAAGGGAACCAAGATGCTTATGATCCTTGGGGCTATGCAAATGCAATGTGTGATGCCATGAGGGATCTTAGGGTCAAAATTAGGGTCTTACAGATGCCCCTATTTAAGGTCATTCTAGACGGAGAAGTGAAGGTTAAAATCTTCATCTCGACGAGGTAGAATGGGCTTAAATAATAACAAAGAGACGAATTTTGGTCCCTAAGAGACCTCATGATGCAAATGTATGTATGCAAAAGGTAATACTCTGTGGGGATATGTGTCCACAAAGAAGAAAAGAAATCTGGAGAAACTGACAATCCATATGAGTAATTCACTCCATGGGATAGAGACTCTGGGACTCTTTTGGGGATAAGAAAGGAGATAAATTGCGTGAGCAGGTCACGACTTAAAGCTTGCTGGGACACGAGAGGAATTCCAAGAGAATAAATCAATGGAAGGACTCGGGCTGACTCAAAGATGCATGTATTAGGGAATATGCCAATACAGCAAAAATTATCCATAAAGGATACCTCGGATAAAAATTCGGACTCAGATGGGAAAAAATCCACTAAGGGACTTCACTGGGGAAAGTCCGAATAGGACTCATCTGAGGAAACAACAGGACGAGGTATTATCGGTTACTGGGTAATAAGCTCAAGGAGACATGTGATCAAAACACCGGTATAAGGGTGAGAGAACAACATGCTCAGGGAGAATGAATATCTAAGACCGGTATAAGGGTGAGAGATATCAAACATCCGAAATCATCTGAGGAAAACCTAAAAAGGTATATTTCAACTCAGGGAAATCTGACTCCACATGGGACAAAAGGTCATAATAGGGAGCAGAAGGGAAGGAACACCAGGGATACCGGTTACTGGGCATATAATAGGTGACCGACCAAGGCGTGAATTGGGGAATATTTCCAAGACACTCATCATCCAAAAGAGGGCTAAAAAGCAAACTCGATTACAGGATGGACATTCGATTCCACAAAGGGGGTACGAATCTTACTCGACTGGGGAAGAATAAAGACTTCGACTGAAGAGCGCATGAGATATATTATCTATTACCGTCAGAACGCAGATAATATACTCGCGTGGAAGATTATCCACAACCGGTTACTGGGTTAATAAAGGATAAATCGACCGAAAGAAAAGGGGCATCAGGATACCAAAAACTAGGTATAAAATGATGACCGAATCAAAGGGAGAAACAATCATTACCGACAATCGGCAAATGAAAGATGACCCGCTGGGGATACATTGACAAAGGCAACGATCCAGGAGACATATCACCGGTTACTGGGAGGTATGCTCAAAAAAGGGGTGAAGTAATATCAATACCGAATATTGGATAAAGATAACCGTCAAGGAGGGGATTACATCTACCAGATACTGGGTAGAAAACCACGGAAGAGTAACCTCATCGGATAGGATGAACAAAATAAGGTTAACTCTACAAGGGGATAAAAATAGGGTTTACAACTACCGGTATAAGGGTAGAAAACCACAGACTCCGTCGGGGAAAAGATGGATAATTACTGGTTACTGAGCAATCATTCATCTAAACTTCGGGGAAGCGCAGGAAAAAAGACACGAGAAGCCAATCTACGATCAAACTAGAGAGGCACGATGAAACAAGACTTGTCCCTATGAGGATATAACTCAATGGGGAATTCCATCCCAATATATGTGTTGGGAGGAAACAGAAACAAGCATCATCCGCGAGGATATAACTTGGCGGGGACTATGGAAGAAAGGATAAACACTTTCTGCTTATGGGGCTGACTCTACATGGAGAGATCAAACATAAACATCTGCTTGGGGAAGCATATTACCAACTAGCAGGAGATAACAAACAAGGATATATGGCAAAGAATGCAACATGGATATCTGAATGTTAAAATTATGCATATATGCGTGGTTTATGTATGATGAATGCTGAAAAACAGACATTTCTAACACAAACAGGTCCAACGAACAATGAACAAACATCCGGCACTACATCTCAAGAGAGAAAGCCAGGCCCAGTGGAAAATATCCAATCTGGTGAGGGGCAAGAGATACCATGAAACAAAAGATCTCTGCAGGGGAATGAATATCAGTCGTTCCAACTGGGACATGATCATCGCACAGATGAACTCCACCGTAGAAGCAACTTTACTGGGGAAATTATCAGAGGAGGGGATGGATCTCTGGGGAACAACCATCAATCAGAAACTTCCAAAGATCACCAAATACTGTCCTACCAAAGAGATCACATTTGCTGAAGGAAGGCGGGATGAATATCTTTACCAAACACTCTGCTTGGGAGAAAAACCACAAAAGGCTCCTGAGGAAGAGGACACTAGCATGCCAGGAATATGAACAAATGTCTTACCCTGTTGAGAATCATACCATCTTTGGGAGAGCACTAAAGACATCCCCAGTATCCTTTTTATCATTGTGAATGTTCATCTTTGTTTAAAAACAAGTTATGAAAAATTTAATTATTTAAAACAATGATATTTTTCAATTAAAACTTGCAAAACATTTGTTGAATAGAAACAAATAAGAGTGCAAATAATTGGATAAAGGCTCAAATTTATTTGATGGAATGGTAGTCTGCAAATGAAAAGACTCCATAGATCTTTACAAATTTGAAATTGGTGATATATATTGGAAAAGGGCTACATTGAAAATAATGACCATTTCTCCTCCAATTCTGAATCCGAAGTATTTGAAACTTCAGTTGACGATGACTGAGCGAGAATCTCTAACAGATGACAGTTTGTAGAACAAAGTCTTGTCAGGATGCAGTTACTTGCCAAATCCCTAATTTTTGCCTAGATTGCCCCACGATGAGGTACTCAATCTAGCGGGATACATATTCATTTTTTTATGTCTCTAACTTTTGCCTGGATCGCCCTTTCAGGTTTTCAATCCATCGAGACGCTTATTTTTGCCTAAGCCTCCCTTTCGGGTTTTCAACTTAGCGATCTATTTTTTTTTTTTTTAGGCGAAGTATTTCTTGACTGCATCTGAATTCACAGGACGAGTGAAATCCTCCCCATCCATAGTTGTAAGTATCAAAGCACCGCCTGAAAAGGCTCTCTTGACAACATATGGACCTTCATAGTTTGGAGTCCACTTGCCCCTGGAATCGGGTGCAAAAGACAAGACTTTCTTGAGCACAAGGTCACCCTCTCGGAACACACGAGGCTACACCTTCTTATCAAAGGCTTTCTTCATCCTTTACTGATATAATTGACCATGTAACATGGCAGCCAATCTCTTCTCTTCAATCAAATTCAGCTGGTCATAACGACTCTAAACCCATTCAGCATCAGTCATCTTGGCTTCCATCAAGACTCTCATTGATGGGATATCCACCTCTACTGGGAGCACAGCCTCCATGCCATAAACAAGAGAGAAAGGCGTTGCCCCTGTTGAAGTGCGGACAGACGTACGATATCCATGCAAAGCAAATGGCAGCATCTCGTGCCAATCCTTGTACGTAACAACCATCTTCTGGATAATCTTCTTAATGTTCTTATTAGCAGCTTCAACAACCCCATTCATCTTGGGTCTGTAAGGAGAAGAATTATGATGTGCGATCTTGAACTCGCTACACAGTTCTTTCATCATCTTGTTGTTTAAGTTAGATCCATTGTCAGTAGTGATCTTATCCGGCACACCATAACGGCATATGAGTTGATTCTTGATAAACTTCACAACCACCTGCCTGGTCACATTTGCATATGACGCTGCTTCAATCCACTTGATGAAGTAATCAAGTGCTACGAGAATAAATCTGTGAATGTTGGATGCTTTCGGCTCTATCATGCCAATCATATCAATTCCCCACATGGAGAAAGGCCATGGTGATGAAATCACATTCAGAAGTGTCGGGGGAATATGAATCTTATCCGCATAAATCTGACACTTATGGCATTTCTTCACATATTTGCAGCAGTCAGACTTCATTGTCAGCCAATAGTAGCATGCTCTCAACATCTTTCTAGCAATGGAATGTCCATTGGAATGACTACCAAATGAATCCTCACGGACCTCAGTCATTAACAGGTCTGCTTCGTGTCTATCCACGCATCTGAGCAGAACCATGTCAAAATTCCTCTTATAAAGCACATCGCCATTGAGATAAAAATTGCCAGATAATCTCCTTAAAGTCTTTCTATCTTTCACAGATGCCCCTGGCGGGTAAATCTGGCTCTGAAGAAAGCATTTGATATCATAGTACCACGGCTTATCATCTTGCACCTCCTCTACTGCAAATACATGAGCTGGTCTGTCCAAGCGCATCACAGTGATATTGGGAACTTCATTCCAAACTCTAACCACAATCATCGAAGCAAGTGTAGTAAGAGCATCTGCCATCCGATTCTCATCTCGAGGAATATGATGGAACTCAACCTCAGTAAAGAACGTTGAAATCCTCCTCGTGTAATCTCTATATGGGATGAGGCCAGGCTGATTCGTTTCTCATTCACCCTTAATCTGATTAACAACGAGGACCGAATCACCATAAACATCGAGATGCTTGATCCTAAGATCAATACATTCTTCCAATCCCATAATACAAGCCTCATACTCAGCCATATTATTCGTGCATTTGAAAGTTAGCCTTGCTGTAAAAGTAAAACGTGTGCCCTGAGGAGTAATAATTACTGCCCCAATACCATTTCTATATTGATTCACAACGCCATCAAACACCATACTCCATCTGGAACCAGGCTCTGGCCCTTCGTCGAGTGTAGGCTCATCGCAATCTTTCATTTTCAAATATAGAATCTCCTCATCTGGGAATTCATACTGAACTGACTGATAATCCTCAATTGGTTGATGTGCCAAGTGGTTAGCCAAGATACTACCTTTTATCACCTTCTGAGCTCGATACTCAATATCATACTCAGATAACAACATCTGCCAACGGGAAATCCTCCGAGTTAAAGCAGGCTTCTCAAAGATATACTTAATTGGATCCATTTTGGATATCAACCAAGTCGTATGATTCAACATATACTGGCGTAAGCGCTTAGCAGCCCAAGCCAAAGCACATCATGTTTTCTCAAGCATTGAGTATTGAAACTCACAATCAGTGAACTTCTTACTCAGGTAGTAGATAGCATACTCTTTCTTTCCAGATTCGTCTTGCTGACCAAGGACACAACCCATAGAGTCTTCAAGAATTGTCAGATACATAATCAACGGTCTCCCTTCCACAGGCGGGGATAGAATCGGAGGCTCAGACAAATACTCTTTAATACTATCAAAGGCCTTTTGGCAATCCTCGGTCCAATCGTGAGACTGATCTTTCCGGAGGAGCTTGAATATCGGCGCACATGTGGCAGTCATGTGGGATATGAATCTGGAAATATAATTCAAGCGGCCAAGAAAACCTCGGACTTGCTTCTCAGTTTTGGGCGCATGCATCTCTTGTATTGCTTTGACCTTTGTAGGATCAACCTCAATACCTCTTTCGCTGACAATAAAGCCCAATAACTTGCCAGAACGGACTCCAAATGTACACTTGTTGGGATTCAGACGAAGCTTATACTTCCTCAGATGCTGAAAAAGCTTCAACAAGTGCTCTACATGTTCAACTTCCGTTCTTAACTTTGCAATCATATCATCAACATATACCTCGATCTCCTTGTGCATCATATCATGAAACAAGGTAGTCATAGCTCTTTGATATCTGGCTTCGGCATTCTTCAAACCGAAGGGCATCACTCGATAACAGAATGTTCCCCAAGGTGTGATGAATGGTGTCTTCTCCATATCTTCGGGTGCCATTTTAATCTGATTATATCCGGAAAGTCCGTCCATAAACGAGAAAACATTGAATTTAGCTGTATTATCTACCAACATATCAATATGTGGTAGAGGGAAATCATCTTTCGGACTAGCTTTATTCAAGTCTCTATAATCCACACACATTCGGACTTTTCCATCCTTCTTAGGCACAGGAACAATATTGGCCACCCATTGAGGATATGTAGAAGTCACCAGAAACCCCGCATCAATTTGCTTTTGAACTTCCTCTTTGATCTTCACTGCCATATCGGGATGAGTTCTTCTGAGCTTCTGCTTCACAGGCGTGCACTCAAGCTTCAAAGGCAGGAAATGTTGTACGATATTTGTATCTAGACCAAGCATGTCTTCATAAGACCAGGCAAAGACGTCGACGTATTCTCGTAGAAACTCAATCAACCCCTTCTTAACAGATTCTTCCAGGAGTGCCCCAATCTTCACTTCTCTCACACAATCTTCAGACCCCAAGTTGATTGTTTCCAAATTCTCAAGATGCGGCTGAATGACCTTTTCGTCATGCTCAAGTAGATGGGTAATCTCGTCAGGAATCTCTTCAACATCATCTTCTTCTGCCTCAAATACAGGGAATTCAAAGTTGGGAGATGGTGTTGGATCATTATGTTCAATGGGTTTGATCAACCTGCATAATGATTTTGGGTATAAAAGATTTTAGAATTCAAACAAGGAAAATCATTATGCAGATGAAAAGATTGATTTTATTCTCATTTTTAGGGTTTTATGTGATCACCAATTTCATGCAAAAGTGAAAAAGGAAAATAATTGGAAAAACAAACATTTAACATGGATTTATTAGATGAAAATATCATTGTATTTATGCGCCAACAATGTCATCACTTCTCCTTTTGGCATGGGAGAAGGGTTTTCAAACACAATGAACATTACTTTGACTTATGGATAACTGTTGGAATATCAACAGCGACCCAATTATTGCAGACCCCTCCAGGGATGATGAAGTTGCCAGAATCCTCTTCATCTTCTTCCAGAATGGCAGCAGCCTATTCATCTTGACCGGTGTGGATAAATCCACCACTCTTGAACATCCCTTGCTTGTTGAAGACACCAGAAGAATAGCCTATGCCAGCCCAGGATTTGTTGTCTTCCAACTTAATCATTTGCCCTAATCCAGCAGTTGCACCATGCTCAATGGCCAACTTTGCATCTTTATAGGAAGCAAATGAAGAAGTTCCCTTCTTAATAGGTTCAGCAATAGATAAAGCTTGGAACGGCATTCCAACTTCATCCTCAGCATCTATATAAGAGAAGGAAGACAAATGGCTAACCAGGAGAGCCTTTTCTCCCCCTACCACCACCAGCTTCTTATTTTTCACAAACTTCAGTTTCTGGTGTAGGGTGGATGTCACGGCGCCTGCCTCGTGAATCCATGGTCTGCCTAAGAGACAACTATACGATGGGTGAATGTCCATAACTTGGAAGTTAATCTGGAAATCACTTAGTCCGATTTTGACTGGGAGATCAACCTCTCCAATCACAGTTTTACGCGACCCATCGAAAGCTTTCACAACTACTCCACTCTGCCTCATAGGAAGCCACTGATATGATAACTTTGCAAGAGTGGATTTTGGAAATACATTCAATGATCACCCAGTGTCCACCAGCACATTGGACATGACATCGTCTTTGCAGCTCATAGATATGTGTAATGCCAGGTTGTGGTCTCTTTCCTCCTCGGGGAGATCAGCATCACAAAAACTTAAATTGTTACAAGCGGTAATGTTTGCAACAATACTGTCAAATTGTTCAATCGTGACATCGTGATCCACATACGCCACATCCAACATCTTCTGCAGAGCTTCTCGGTGTGGTTCTGAATTCATCAGCAAGGATAGTACAAAGATTTTGGATGGCGTTTATAGAAGCTGATCTACAACGTTGTACTCACTTCTCTTGATGAGCCTCAGCATCTCATCACAGTCTTCTTTCGTATTTCCACTCGGGCCAACAGAGACAGATGTTTTCAACGTAGAGGTAGGTTTAGCAACAAGTGCCAGATTCGGAGCGTTCACAGCATTCCCAATCGGGCGTTCAACATAATCAGCAGTATCATTCCTTTGAGCATCAGCTTGCGGCTTTGGCGGAGCCGAGAAAACACGGTCGCTGTGGGTCAGGCCGCTGACGTCGACAATATTAACAACAAATGAAGAGGGCAGGGGTACCTCTTTCCCATTCTCCAATGTTACAGCATTGTAGCGATAGGGGACCGCCTTCTCAGAAGAATATGGTACAGGGCCGGCTGGCTTAATGATCAAAGCAGGAGAAACCTTCTGCTTGCTACCATCATACTTGATGATAACAGGCTCGGGGATCCAGAATACTGGAGAAATTACGTTGACTTCATCAGCATCTTCGTCAACATTTCTGTTTTGAAGGATCTCAATGACTCCCTCATCCAGCATTTCTTGAACATCTTTACGCACCTGGTGACAACCTCTTTGATTAACACAACAGACTCGGCATCTATCGTGGTCGTGCTCGTAATGACTATAATCACACAGAAAACGATGCATCTCGACCAGAGATTGTCGAATATGGCTGACGTATTTGACCTTGTACTTGCCAGGGCAACCCTGGACCATGTTGACAGATTTCCCATGCTCGGGCAATGGGTTCTTCTTCACATTAGGACCTATGTCCTCGAAACACAGAATACCACATCTTACAAGGTCTTGAACCTTGGTCTTCAAAGGGTAGCAATTTTCCACGTCGTGGCCGGGAGCACCAGAATGATAACACACAATGTAATTCGGGCTTATACCACCACTGGGGGTTAGTAGGTATAGCCGGTGGGTCTCGTGGCGTAATCAACTTCCTCTCTATCAAGGAGGGATATAACTCTGCATACGTCATCAGAATAGGATCAAAGGTGACCCTTTTCCTCTCGTAACTTGTGCTGGTTTGATTACTGTTTCGAGGCTGGTAGGTCTGCTGTTGCGGACGGTGCTGTTGTTGTTGATATTGCGGATGTTGTTGTTGCTGATTATTGTTGTGATACTGATACTGTTGATTATCTCTGAAGACAGGTGCTATATGAGCTACCTGGTGCTGGTTACCGGCAGGACGCACGGTCTTCCTCCTCATAGAGGGTCTTCTTGGTTTCATATGGGAGGTTACAGCATGTGCCTCACCATCTTTCTTCTTTGCAAACGCCCCATAACATTTGGCAGAAGAGACTTCTTCTCTGGTCAGGCGCCCTTCCCTAACCCCTTCTTCCAGTCGCATTCCCATGTTCACCATCTCGATGAAGTCAGAAGGAGCATTGGGAATCATCCGGTCATAATAAAAAGAACTCAAGGTCTTCAAAAAGATCTTGGTCATCTCTTTCTCTTCTAGCGGGGGCACGATCTGTGCTTCTACCTCTCGCCACCTCTGGGCGTACTCTTTGAATGTTTCCTTGTCATTCTAGGACATGGCCCTCAATTGATCCCTACCGGGAGTCATATCCACATTGTATTTGTATTGCTTGACGAAGGCCTCGCCAAGGTCGTTGAAGGATCGGATGTTCGCACTGTCCAAGCCCATGTACCAACGCAGGGCAGCACCAGACAAACTGTCCTGAAAGTAGTGGATGAGCAGTTGGTCGTTGTCGGTTTGAGTCGACATTTTCCTGGCATACATGACCAGGTGGCTGAGAAGGCAAGTATTTCCCTTGTATTTTTCAAAGTCAGGGACCTTGAATTTCACAGGGATCTTCACATTAGGAACCAAGCAGAGTTCGGCAGCAGACTTGCCAAAAAGATCCTTTCCTCGAAGGGTTTTCAATTCCTTGCGGAGCTCAAGAAATTGATCGTTCATAGCGTCCATATTTCCATAGACATCTGGGCCCTCAGACGGCTCAGAATGATAGATGGTGTTGTCTACTCTGGGCATAGTATGCACGATAGGAGGAGGAACAGTAAGGACCGGGCTAGATGCCGACAGAGAAGCAAAAGTGGGTGCAGGACCCTCGGGCATGAAATTAGGAGGCATCCCCCACGGGAAACCGGCTGGCATGGTCGTTGGAGCAAAGTGTGTGCTGGCCGCAGGCACAGTTGAAGAGATAATCTCAGAAATGACTGTCCTCTAGGGAAGAGTTGAAAGTGTAGGAGAAGACTGGCTCTGGGCAGCCATGAATGACTCCATCAGGGCAGTCAATCTGGCCACTTCCTCCTTCAGCTCGCGGTTCTCTTATTCCAAATGATCCATCAGTCTTGAAATGTTGGCTCATGTGTAGTACCGATGAGTCTGCTTGTCTTCAAAATAAATGAAGAACACATAGTTAGACCATAGAACAAGAAGCCTGGGGAAAAACCTGCTTATGCACATGATGCAAATATTGGAAATATTAAACATTTATCACATATGAAAATATCTCATCAATAATATCTGGAAATATTTTTACACCAAAGAAGTACATTCTTGGTAACCGAATACAATACAAGAGAGAAGGAAAATGAACATCCTATGGATCCCTAGAAACAGTCATCTAAAGCTCTGGACACAGGAAGATAAGATGCACGAAGCCTCTTCACCTCCCTCTCTTAGGCTGCCTCCATATCTGCCTTCTCTTTGGCAAGTCGATCGTACTTCCTTTTCCAAAACTTGGAAGACTGAGGAAGTAGAGAAGTCCATGCATCATCAGGATCATCAATAACTTGATGCTCAAGGAACTCTATCAAAGCATCCTTCTCCTTGATCTGCTGAAGCAACTCCTCTCGTCCACGGATCCAAGCACGTGAACGGTCTTCGTCTCTCAACTCCTCTACTCCTTGGTCAGGGAGGGTTGAAGGCCCAGCCACAACCAAAGGTGTAGGTCTTGGATACTCGTAAGGCATGAGGTACTTAGAAGCTCTCCTCCTAACCTAAGAAGTATAAGGCTCCAAAGCGATACAGTTCTTCGGACCTAGCTCCTTCCTTCCTTTCCTATGGATCTTGCGCCAAGCGCGGACCATCCTGCCCTTCAAGCCTTGGGGATCTTTACCCTTCTGAAAGAACACACCCTCTAACAGAATGTTATTGGGTTTATCCTTTAGGGGGAACCCAAGCTGTCGACGTGCCAAAATAGGGTTGTAGTTAATCCCACCACATGTACCAAGAAGAGGCACACTAGAGAATTCACCACAAGAGTCGATAATCTGCGCACCATCATATACACGGTTGTACCAAAAGATATCATCATTAGTGAGAGACATAAGTCTCGTGGACCACTGTAGACATCCTTTGTTCTCCTTGAAGGCGACCGTCTGTGGCAAGTGCGAAATAAAGCACTTGTACAACAGAGGCAAACAGCACACAATGGTACCACCACCCTTTGCATTCCTCAAATGCAAAGAAAAGTAAGTGTCACCCAACAGAGTCGGAACGGGATTAAGAGTAGAGAAAATCCTAATAGCGTTCACATCCACGAACTTGTCGATGTTGGGGAACAACACTAGCCCATAGATGAGAAGTACGAATATGGCCTCAAAGGCGTCCTCACTCATGGCCTTCCCATACATAGTAGCTTGAGCAATGAGGAACTCAGAAGGGAGACCTTGAATTCCACCTTTGGTAGTCATATGCGTACCAACCAAAGATTCATCCATATGCAAAATAGCAGCTATCTTTTGAGAAGTAGGAATACTCTCTAAGACACTGAATGGCAACTGGTCTAGAATAGGTATACCCACAAGGTAGGCATACTCCTCAAGCGTGGGCAAAAGCTGGAAATCCGGAAATATGAAACAACGGTACAAGGGATCATAAAACTGCACCAATACACTCATCAATCCTTCGTCCACTTGAGTAGTCAGAATAGACAAAAGCTTCCCAAAACGAGCCTTGAAACCCAAGGGATCTAATACATAGGATGTCAAATTCCTTAGCTCTTTCGGATCGGGTTGTTTGAAACTGTACTTCTTTGTATTCCTTCTTTGTCTTTCCATGTCTGAAAAATTTGCAAATGGACCTCCTAAGTTCCTTGAAAATTTTCTTATTATTGATGATATGGATGCAAATGGGTGCATGAATGCATGAATGCAACAATCACACTCAAGGATCAAGCAAAGAACACCAAACAAAGGTCATGGGATAGATCATGTCATCCTTAATATCAATCATCCATTTTGGTGGATTATGGTTTACACCTTATCAACACCCAAGTTCCATTGATATTAAGGACACATGAACGAATCAACCATGAATCAAGGGTTTGTTGCAAGTCACGAGCATGGAGTCTCGGTTAAGAACCACCAAAAGGGAGTGTACTAGGGTTTAAACCTGCCAAACATGTTCTACAAGAGGTTCCCATAGTCATCATCCCATCTTTCGGATATTATCGGATAAACAACTACTCGTATCCCAAAAATATTCTTAAGAGAGACTCTTATGAGTGTAGTATCGTGTAACAATCGTATCAAATCTTACACTTGAACGACTTTCGCACTGCATCCTAACAATAGGCCAAGATGGGCTTGGTAAACTAAGGTCATTGGCTTCTAAGGTCTATATTGGAAAGAGTAATGTCTAACCATAACTACTTGTGTGACATTATTGATCCCAACATGACCTCCACAAAGTGAATGGACTTGCAAGTCAACTTGCTAAGGAATAACTCCACACAAGTCAACAAGACTATACCATTCTCCTATCCTAAGTGCACTCGAGTTCGGGTATAGAACTCATCTCACAAAGATCACCAAGCATACAAGGATTTAATATTCAAGCAATTCAATCATTACATGCAATACAGTAATCCCAAATTGCACAAAAATATGTCACAAAACAATATACAATACAATACAACAAATATGAAAAGTAGGCAAATCCCACTAGGCTAATTTCCCCAACAGAGTCGCCACTTTTCTGTAGCGGGGTATTCGTTACCATTAGAGATATTGACTAAATCTAAGGTAAACCATACAAGTCGAGTCGCCACCGCACCTCTATTTATCCAAAGGAATGATTAGAAAGAGAACAAAAACCTAAGAGTTTTATCTAATCAAAAACTAGTAAAAATGTTAGAGATCGGGGTAAGGGGGTTGGTAATGCAATGGGAAGGTTTTAAGCACCCAAAACATCCTAGGTACTCCTAGGGAGCCCTTTTCACATTTGTTGTAAGGTTGGTATTTTGTGAAAATTTGTTTGTGCAAACATGATTGAAGAGGTGAGAAGAGAATATACAAGTTATTTACATTTTGTGTTTGGATGGATAAACCCATTGCCTACGTACCATCTTAAAAAAGATTAGGATCAAAACCTCGTAGTTCGGGGTAAAAATCTCAAAATGAGTTGGTGAATTGATTGGTCCAAAAGCCTTAAGGTCTTTTGTTATCCAAGGGAAAAAACTCAACCTAAAACCACAAATCCACCATGTGAGGATAGCTTCAACATGCTAGTGAGGGGTTAACCCTATAATAAGCATGGAAGACTCATTGTCCATCACTAAGGATATAGGTGAGTATTACATCTACCTCAAGGATAACTCAAACCTAATATCTAAGGGTTATGAAAAAATTGATTTGAAAGTGGCCATTGAAACCACAAAATTATTAGAATGAGTTATATTTACCAATGAAAAGTATGTACAAAATATGGTCAAAGTTGGTTTGAAGATTCAATTCAAAATAAGTGTTATGAAAAGAAAGTTTCAAAATCAAAAGCATAAGGCTTAGGTTTCTAATGTTTGAAAAGAAGTGTTAAATGTTTGCACAAAAGTTTTGGCTTGGGTTAGAGTGAAGGGAAGAAGAAGAATGGCTAAAGTCCTAATCATGCAAGAGATAAGGGATAAGAAACAAGACCACAAATGGAGTTCCTCTCTTGAGATCATATTGATGATCAAAGTAGCTCCCATCCTTTGGAATATGCAAGCAAAATAATAGTAATCTCAAGCAATCAACACAATCAAAACAAGCTCCTTAGGAGATCCTCAAAGTATCTTGTATCTTTCACTTTGGATGAACATGGAAATGGTTCTTCAATTTGAGCTCTCAAAGAATTCCCTAGCAGAAAAGCACACACATCAAAAGTTCCATGAAGTAAATCAAGAATGGACAAGAGTGAGTTTAGAGATTTTGCCCTTCTAATCCATCTTCAACATTAAAGTCCTTTTACTCTAATTTGCATAGGGAAAGTCCTAGAAACTAAGTCCATTTGTCCATTTCTTTGCATTTGGCCCACAACAATCAAAACAAAACACAAGCACAATAATATATACACAATTATGTTTCCAAGTGAGCAAACGGCGAATTGCATTAGCATAAACATGTGCTCAAATGAGCAAAGGGGGAAAAGCAAATGAATAATATGTACAAGAATAGTAAATTGCATAAAAGTAAAGAGCAAGAAGTAAATGTTAATGATTAATGGTTAGTGTTAGTAGTTAGTGTGCCATAAGGCAAATTTAGCGTTATGTTAAGCAATCGTAATTGGACTTACGTAGAAGTCACAACTATCTGAGGCCGGTCAATAATAATGTAGGCAACAACACAAGTTAGAGGTCTTGATTAGTGAATCGAACTCCAACAACTTGCCATGCCAAAAAGAAGATGAGAAATGATCTTGTATTGGTTTAAGTCCTTTGCATGATTTAGAAAGCAATCTATCCTTAATGCAAAGCCATTCACTTGATCATTTGATTAAGATGAATTAGATTTGAATCAAGGAAGATTAAACCTCCCTAATTGTTAGTACCTTAGGATTGGCATTAATTTTGTAAAACAAATAATGTAATCACCTCTGTTGTTTTAATATGTTGGGTTGAAGAAGTTCAACATCTGGACCAACATGTCATGTAAGATGTCACGACATCGGGACTGTGACATCTCACATGTGTATCAAACTGAATCAGTTAATTTTGGTTTGGTTTGTGATCAATTAGGAGATCTGGTGAATATCCTATCTCCTATGTGAAGATCTTGAAGATTCAATCAGAAATTTTGGTGAATATTTGGTGAATATGCAATTTCCAAATATGGAGATCTTTTAGGAAATAAAAGATTGAAGACCTTGATTGTAGCAGAAGATTTCTGCCAGCTCTGTAACAGCAAAGGAAAGATTTGCTGCGATTTCTGAAGGCCCAAATCCAGTTGGGTGGTTAGGTTATAAATAGGAGATTGTAACCTAGGTTTTGAAAGCCTCAAACAATGTAAAAATTAGAGGTGTGTGTATGAGGTAAACCTCCCAACCTGTGGGAAGGTTACCAAGTGTTTCTCAGTGCTTGAAAAACATGAGATTATTTGTAACTCAAAGCCTGTAGGCAAGAGTGGTTATGTTCTTGAACGAAGCTGTGAAGCAAGTTCAAGTTGTTTAAACATTACATGGTACTTGTAATGATAGGAATGGAAACTGGAGGTTTCTATCTAGGAGTGCCTAGGTATAGATTGCATTGGGTAGGGATTAAGTGAGGAGTTGTAAATGGGGGAGTTTAACTCTGAATTAATACTGCTAATAGTGGATCTTCTTCCTGGCTTGGTATGCCCCCAGAATAGGTAACGTTGTACCGAACTGGGTTAACAATTACTGGTGTTTTTACCTTCTGCACACTATATTTTGTTTGTTATACCTCAGTCTGTTTCTAGTCTGTTTATGAAGAGAAAAACAAACTTGACACATAGCCTGCAGTCTGATTGCAAAACAGAATGTTATGACATTCATTATTGACTGCTGTTACTGATAGACTGATTGGTCTGTTACAGTTCATCCTTCTGTAATGTTGGAAAAGATGATGTTCAAATCAATGTTGAGACATCATACAGATAACTGGGCGGGATTAATAAACATAAGTGCCACGTTTGATCTCTGCTGTGTCATTGTTCTAGATGGACAAAACTGGATGTTCTTCTGTCCATGGTGGTAGAGTAGCAGATGTAGTGACATCTAGGATTGTGTGCATATGAGTACTGGGCTTTAATTTTTCTAACTGTCTTGCTGTATAAGTAACAATGTTGGATCAAATGTCATGACTTCGTGTAGAACATCTGAACTCTGACTATACCAGAATTTCATTTGGTATCAGAGCAGGCATCCTGTTCTGTTTCTGGATGAGATCCATGGGTGATACTTTCTGGTATCTTGCAAGGAGTTATGTCAGTACTGATGTTGGAACCCTTGGAAGGTTATGTGATCCCCCTGAATGGTCCCTTGAAGCAGGTGGATGGACTATTCATGACAGGAACTGTGTGTATCTGTCTCTGGAGGTTGGCAATTGGCCTTTGCATGGGACAGTTTTGCTAGTATTGAATCATATTCAAACTTGGTATGATCTTGGAGGCTGATCTAGTGAAGTGTGTGCTCATAGGTTAAGTTGTATTATGATTTCTGCTGCATAATACCTGACAAAACTCTAACTCTGATGAAGGTTCCCCTCATGTGGATGAAAGGCTGTTGTATTCAAGATTTCATCATAATCTACTGAAGATGTCAAAGATACTTGAGTCTCCTCAAGTCCACTCATCATGACGTTCTCACTTCAGGATGGTAAGAATCACCTGATCACTGATTCTTTTACTCTCTTGGGTAGTGTATATGAAGACCTTGAAGATTTTCAAGGAGGTTTGTTCCAAGGAGGTGGAACTAATGTTCTATGCGATGTTAGAACATGTTGTTCAACAAGTATGCAGCTACTGGTTGAAGAGCAGATGTGTTTAGGTGTCAAACAAAGGGATACTTTGTTTGGAACCTACTCCTGACTTGGAAGAGGAGACATCTGTGGGTGCTAAGTTGACAAGGGTAGGGTCAACTGTTTGTGTGCTCAAGAAGGTCACTTTTAGACGTCTGATCTCTAGAAGTGGAGTTGGTTGAGATGTGACACGGTGCAATTTCCTACTGTCTGTCTTATTCCTATAGATTGATCAGGACTGGATAGTTGTTCCCTGAAGTACTATGTTGTGTTGGAAGACAAGTTCCCTGGATGTTAGAAGTCAGTAATGGGGTAACCTGATTGTTATTTCATTTAAGAGGATTGGGACCATGAATCTTATTATTCAAACACCACGCTCAGAAGTGGCAGTTCTTTCAAGGAGTGAGAATATGAAGATTCAGAGGTTGGTTGAGGTAGTATGCTCTGGCAATGCATATCTACTATGGACTGGTGCTGTTTTCTTTCACTAGTACTGATGGTCAGATTGAGTCTGATTGGTGTGATTGGAGTATGTATAGGTATAACTCATAGAGTTAGTTGCCACTGGTAGGGATGGTGTATGTCATGTTGAGACATGTCTGTACAATGCATGGATATTGGTGTGGAGTTTCCATGATTGTTAATTTGAGGGGGAGCTTTAGTTAACCTCCTTACGTTCGGTCAGCCTAGAGTCTGGTTGGCTGTTGACCTGTGTCACATGGGTTCTGGTGGTTGTGTGACACATTTTCAAGGAAGAATTCATCTCTCTCATTCCTAAGGGTGAATTTAATCTGGGAAGATTTTCAAAACTGTTGAGGTGCTTGCAAGCAGAAGATGTTGACACTAGAAGAGTATTTTCAAAAGGAGTCTTGTGGTGGAAGTATATGAAAGGAATATTGGGAAAGGATTTAAGATCAATGTCTACTTGTGCCAAGTACAAGTATTTAATTGATTATCCTTGAAGCTCAAGATAAATGATGTTTTGAAAGATGTCGGAACATCTCATCTTCAAGATCCTGTGCAGAATCACAGGAAGGATAGTACATTGGTTTATGATCTATCACTTTGGTGGCAGCAAAAGCATATGATCTCTGAAAAGGTTTCCTAGCAAGAAACATGTTCAACCTTGGTGTGTACAAGAAGAAGAAAACATCATAGTCCTGATGGTGGTTACTTGGATCAGTTTACTTCTGATCTAGGTAAGGAAGTGCATTAGCTAATGCACACTATGGAGTCAAGAACAAGTGGCAGCAGTCTTGACATCATGGAAACAACTTTGCTTTAGGAAGTGGAATCCTTGGTATAGCTGAAGGGATAGTTTCTAACTGGTCCTTCTGAAGACTCATGCATCAGAGTGTCTGACGTCTTTGGAGAAGAAGCAGGGATTCATCAAGGTGTGAGCTTGGATGACTTAATTGCAAACCTGCAGGATGGAGGATGTTTACTCAAACTTGGTTCCACAATCAAGTCTATGAGAACATTGAACTCTTGTTCTGTGAAGGGAGGAAGTTCTTTCAAGTGGCAGAAGAAGGAGCTGAATTCAACAGCTAAATGTCAAAACACAATGTTATGACATTTGGTTCAACTTCAGAATCTTAGTTGGTGAAGTGGCACATCAACTTGAGATAGAAAGGCTTACAGGGTTGTAGAATGGATACTTCAAAAAGCTTGAAGTTCAAGTCTCACTTGGAAGGTCAAAATATCTTTGGGAGAAGTCTGATAAACGTGGAGAGGTCAAAATAATGGCATTTGACTTTTTCATATGAGGATTCATGAAGGAGGTAATCAACCAGTGTCATTTGGTCTATCTCAGAAGTAAGTTCGAAGAATCAAGATAATCTACATATGGCAACTGATTATTCTTGAGGATAGTCTGAGACAAGTTACTTTTGAGCAGAAAAGTAGTAAGTTAAAGACAAAAGGAGGTGTTTTCTAGTCATCTCTTGGAGCTTGTTGCTGGAGTTGAAGAACATGTGCAAGTAGGATTGTTTCAGAATGCCACTTACAATGCTAAGGCTTCTGATATTGGATGTACCTGCTGGAGCTAAATTGGAAGACATATGCTGCAGGATTGTTTCAGTTGACATACTCATTGTCATGGTAACTGATATAGCTGTACCTGCTATAAAAGAAAACGGGATTATGCGGGATTTTTCCAGATGTCAGACCCGATGTCATGACATCCTGTACACAGAACATTCAATGTGAATGTCTGGTGTTTTGTGATTGCACAATTGGTGGCAATCATCGGTTGATTGAAGATATGGCTAGATGGCGCATTCTATCAGGGATTTCAACCAGATTTGTTTATTTTCCAGGATGATCTTTACAGCTGTTATAAAGATTTAATTGGAAAATATATTGAGGGTTTTCAAGATGTCCAATGCCTCCATAAAAAGGGACTTAGAAAACCTGTTTGAAAGCATAACCAAGACTGAGCGAAATTTAGAGAGAGAGCTAGGGTTGTGTCTGGTTTCTTGTGGATCAAGCTTGTGATTCAGTGATATCTGAAGAATATCAGATGGTGTTATGTTGTTTTCTGTTCTGGTTAGAAGAGAGAGTGTCACAGAGTGTGGATGTGTTCATCCAAGAAGGTTGAACAGAGGGCGTGCTCTTGAAGACATGAAGATGCGTCTTATGTTTTCCGTTCATCAAGTGGTATGGGTTCTCCTTGTATCATGAAGTTTGTAAAGGTCCAACCTTGGGGTGTTGGATATGTTCATCTCCAAGTTTCAAGAGGAGAGTTGGTTGTTCATGACAGGGGAGTTATGTCTGTGCACTGCAAGTAATCATCAAGCTCGTGGTCTATGTGTTCTCAGATAACAAGGTATGGCACCTTGTTAGTTAGTGGGATGATGTGGTGTGTGTCAAGGCTGAGTGAGCAGAAGAATGTCTAACCGGATGTCATGACATTGCCTTGGACAAAACTGTTATTTCCTTCTGAAACTTACAGTCATAAGGAAATATGGAAGCAGATGTCAGTATGACAGTCTGGCTAGTACAGGTGGTGGAGTTTTCAGTAGTTGTTTTTTATGAATGCACAGATTTAGGGGGAGAAGAAGTACCCTGGTGCATTGTGCATTTGTGTGTCTTACTAGTTGCATCCATAACTAGTTATTCTGATTGTTGCACAAATTTAGGGGGAGGAAAAGTACCCTTGTGCATGTGTGTATTACTAGTAGCCATAGCTAGTAATTGTTTTCTGCTTCTGCTGCTGGTTAAACTACTGGTGTGTGGTTTAAGTGCTGATAGTTTTCCTTGTGAACAAAAAGGACAGAGTATTCACAAGATGTCATATGTGATGTCTTAACATAAGATATCCTATGTTCCTGCTGGAAGTTGTATAAGGATATGTGGAAGTGTGATGCCAGATGGCAAGCTACCACTGGAGGTGAGAAAGTGGTCTTAGAGATTGGTGACAGGGAGAATATATGGAGAATGCAGACAAAAGCAGTATCAAATGTTAAGACATAGCTTGTAACGTGTCTGACAGCATTTATGGAATAGGCTTGGAACTGCTGTTTCTGGAAACAGTTAAGAGCTGTAAAAGGTATTCAAAGATTGTCTGGGATATTGGTGGTGATTCTCTTACTGATTCTCAGCAAATATTTATGAATCTTGACCAAGCATTTACTCCTACCGTTAATTCCTAAGCATGGTCTGGCCTATTTAAAGGATGTTTCAGCACTCCTCTTCTCACAAGAGCGACATTCCATTCCCTCTAAACCATGGGGTTTGTTAAAATCTGGGCATATTGCTCCTGGGTCTGGTTTTGTGAAGGTGTCATATACAAATTGAAATTCTAGTTATCAGACTTTAGATGTCACACGGGTTGTTATGACATCCAATTCTGCACAGACAAGAATTATGCAGAACTTAAACGTAAGTGCAGTAAATAACACAAGTAATTGTTTACCCAGTTCAGTCCAACATGACCTACATCTGGGGGCTACCAAGCCAGGGAGGAAATCCACTATCAGTAGTATTAATTCAAAGCTAAACTCACCCGTTTACAACTTGTCACTTAATCCCTACCCAATGCAATTTCAATCTTACTCTAAGATCAGAGTTCCTACTCACTCCCCCTCAATCACCTCAGTGATTACTACCTTTAATCCAAATTAAAGACAACTTTGAAGTCACACTTCAAACAACTCTTGATTTTGCTTTACAGCTTTAATCAAGATACACAGCACTCACGCTTAAAAGCTTTGAGCGACACAACACTTACAACTCAATGAACACCCTATGCCAAAGCAATCATCAACGTGATAAAGGCTTGGCTTACAAGATACGTCTAATACAAGACTCACATAAATACAGCAGTGAAGTATGATGGACACACTAAATCTTCACGCCACAAAAATCCCCGAAACTGAATGAAGGAACGACTTCCTTTTATATTGCAGTACCTGGGCTTTGCACTTGTATTCTCCTGAATTTAAGGTCACGCGAGTTCCCATAAATTCAACATCTAGGTTACTAACAAATAGGCTATTTGTTAGGTTCATTAAATGTAGCTTGGTTGTTGATTTCCTGGATTTTCTCTAAGCTGCTGAATCCCTGAAGAATAGCCTGAGAAAAAGCTGAAACAGAAAACTGAACAACCTACAATATAGCATATGCTGTCAGGAAGGAATGTCACGACATTCAGCTTGACATCAAGGATCATATGCTGAGTCTGTTTTTCCAGAAAACAGACTGTACAATTTTGCTGACCTGTACATGACCAAAATGACCATACTACAGTAACAGCTTACAATAATAAATGTCAAAGTATCCAATTTGACATTTACACATTTGGCCTTAAGTCAGTTCTGTTATCCTCTTGAAGAACAGACTAAGAAACATACTGAAGTGTAGCAGAACACCACTCTGTCTATTATTCAGTATATATTGTCCATGATGAATGTCACAACATCCAGTTTGACATTCATACAGTAGGCCTTATGCCAGGTCTGGTTTTTCCTTGATAACCAGACTGCAAATGAATACTGAGCTCTAACAGAACACCAACTGTTCTATTCCTCAGTATCTGCTGACAGGGATGAATGTCACAGTATCCAGTTTGACATTCAATAAATCCTGTATTAGCTAATCCTGCAGTAACTACTCAAGTGTGTCATGACATCAGTCAAGACATCAGAGTACAGTTAGATATTCTAACCTACAATACAGTCACACATACACACCTTGTCATGACATCAGTCAAGACATTAGAATCCAGCTAGTGTTTTACCATATAATGCAGCCAATTAAACCCCTACAAACTCCCCCTTTGGCAAAATTTTGGCTAAAACACTTTGATCCCCATAACAGAGTTCATAGCAGCGGAATCACACATCTAGCAGGAGATAAACCTAGCTAATACACTCAGAGTGGCAGCACACTCACATATATGGAAGTTAAGTAAAACTTCACATTACAGCACACATACAGAAGTTAAATAAAAACTTCTAATTGTAGCACACATACAGAGGTACAGAAGTTAAATAAAAACTTCAACACACATCAGCTGCTGCAGGGGGGGAATCTTCGAATCTTTCATGAACGTCTGTTTTCACAGACCAATCTGTTGTCTGGGGTATCACCTGTTACTCCCCCTTTTTGTCAAAAATGTTGCCAAAGCCAACAACATAAACAAAAAAAATGACAGACTTACAGACTTGGTTTTACTTCACAGTTTCAACAAAGTTAGTACCCACTTGATCTTGCTTCACAGCTTTGATCAAGTAATCATGCACTTTTGCTTTACTGTAGGTACAGCCATATCAGATGCCATGACTTTGTTTCTGACATCCAGAACCACTCCTGCATGAACAGCGTCCTTGAATTCCTGCAGGTGCATAGGCCTTCTCACGTTAGGGTGTCTCCTTACCCTCTTGTTTCCACACTTGTTGCAAGTGGTATAGCTATGATCTGTTGACCAATCAGAACATAGTTCCAATAAATACATTCCAAACAACATTGGTTGCTATAAGGTCTCAGAGAGACATATTCCCAGTTTGCCCCTTAAATTTTCAAACTGAGTAGCATCCAGAGCCTTTGTAAATATGTCAGCCAGTTGTAGTTCAGTGGCTACATGTTCCAAAGTAATCACCTTGTCTTCCACCAGATCTCTGATGAAGTGATGTCTAATGTCAATATGCTTGGTCCTGCTGTGTTGAATGGGATTCTTGGAAATATTGATGGCACTGAGATTATCACAGAATAATGTCATGACATTTTGAGTGACATTGTACTCAGTGAGCATCGGTTTCATCCACACCAGTTGGGAACAACTGCTTCCAGCAGCTACGTATTCAGCCTCTGCAGTGGACAGGGATACACAGTTCTGCTTCTTGCTGAACCAAGATATGAGATTGTCTCCCAAGAAGAAACATCCTCCTTATGTGCTTTTTCTTTCATCAGCACTTCCAGCCCAGTCAGCATCACAGTACCCAGATAGGACAGGCTCAGACCCATGTGAGTACAGCATCCCATAGTCACACGTCCCATTGATGTACTTGAGGATCCTTTTGACTTGATTCAAGTGGCTCACCTTAGGCTCTGCTTGGTATCTCGCACACACTCCAACTGCATAAGAAATGTCAGGTCTACTTGCAGTTAGATATAGTAAACTACCTATCATGCTTCTATACAAGCATTGATCAACACTAGGCCCTCCATCATCTTTGGTTAACTTCAGATGAGTAGGAGCAGGGGTCCTTTTGTGCCTAGCATTATCCATACCAAACTTCTTAACGATGTTTTTGGCATACTTGCTTTGGGAGAGAAACATAGAGTCCTCCATTTGGTTGACTTGCATTCCAAGAAAGTAGGTTAGTTCCCCAACCAGACTCATTTCAAACTCAGATTGCATCTGTTGAACAAAATGTGTTACCATTTGTTCTGACATACCACCAAAGACTATATCATCCACATAGATTTGAGCAATCATGATTTTGCCGTCTTCATCCTTCACAAACAAGGTTTTATCTATTCCACCTTTTCTGTATCCATTTGAGGTCAGAAATTCGGTCAACCTTTCATACCATGCTCTAGGTGCTTGTTTCAACCCATACAAGGCTTTCCTCAACTTGTATACATGCTTAGGTTGGTTAGGATCACAGAACCCTTTGGGTTGTTCCACATAGACTTCTTCATTCAAGTAGCCATTCAAGAATGCGCTCTTCACATCCATTTGGAACAGTTTAAACTTCAGAATGCATGCTACACCTAACAGCAATCTGATGGACTCAAGTCTAGCCACAGGAGCAAACGTTTCATCAAAGTCAACCCCTTCCACTTGAGTGTAACCTTGAGCTACTAGTCTTGCTTTATTCCTAGTAATTACTCCTTTCTCATCAGACTTGTTCTTGTAGATCCACTTGGTACCAATGATGTTCGTCCCTTCAGGTCTAGGAACTAGCTCTCAAACTTCATTCCGTTTGAACTGTTCAAGCTCCTCTTGCATGGCATTGATCCAGTATTCGTCAGTCAGGGCTTCTTTCACATTCTATGGTTCAACCTTGGATACAAAACAGGAATTTGAGCTTATTCCCCTTGACCTGGTAGTCACACCACTATTAGGATCCCCTATGATAAGATCCTTTGGGTGGTCTTTCTGAATTCTGATAGATGGCATTTTGGAGGTTGCATCTACTTCACATTCAGGAGGAGGTTCCTGTACTTCTTCAGACTTGACTGGAATGTCTGTTGAATTGTCAAGGAATGTTTCAACATCCTCAATGACATCGATTCCTTCCTCTTTATCATCCATAATAACATTTATGGATTCCATCAGGACATTGGTCCTATAGTTGAACACTTTGTAGGCTCTGCTGTTAGTGGAGTATCCCAGAAATATATCCTCATCACTTTTGGGATCCAGCTTCCTTCTCTGTTCACGATCTGTGAGAATGTAGCATTTACTTCCAAAGATATGAAAGTACTTCACAGTGGGTTTTCTGCCTTTCCATATTTCATGCAGAGTGGAGGAGGTTCCTTTTCTCAAGGTGACTCTGTTGTGAACATAGCATGCGGTATTCATCGCTTCAGCCCAAAAGTACATGGGGAGCTTCTTTGCATAAATCATAGCTCTGGCAGATTCTTGAATAGTTCTATTTTTCCTTTCAACTATCCCATTCTGCTGGGGGGTTATAGGGGAGGAGAACTCATGGCTTATTCCTTCAGATGAGCAAAACTCATCAAACTTGGAGTTCTTGAACTCCGTACCATGGTCACTCCTAATCCGGACAACACAACTGTCCTTTTCCCTTTGAAGTCTGATGCACAGGTCTTTGAATACATCAAATGTATCTGACTTCTCTCTGATAAAGCTTATCCACGTGTATCTGGAATGGTCATCAACCACCACATAAGCATATCTCTTCCCTCCCAAACTTTCAACCTGCATAGGTCCCATTAAGTCCATGTGCAGCAGTTCCAGAACACTGGAAGTAGTAGGATGTCCCAGCTTCGGATGTGACATCTTGGTTTGTTTACCCACCTGGCATTCTCCACAGACTCTTCCTTCATCAATAAGTAGCTTTGGAATTCCTCTGACTGCTTCCTTGGATATGATCTTCTTCATTCCCCGTAAGTGGAGGTGTCCAAGGCGTCTATGCCACAGCTTCACCTCCTGTTCTTCCTTGACTGAAGAGCATATTATGGAGAGGTTTGAGACTTTAGGTTCCCACAGGTAGCAGTTATCTTTGGACCTAGATCCTCTCATAACTTCCTGATTGTCCCCATTCGTCACAATACATAGCTCCTTAGTAAACTGAACATAGAACCCTTGATCACACAGCTGGCTTATGCTGATGAGGTTTGCAGTTAGTCCTCTTACTAACAACACATTATTCAGTTTTGGAACTCCAGAGCAGTCCAACTTACCCACACCTTTTATTTTTCCTTTAGCACCATAACCAAAGGTCACATAGCTGGTATTGTGAGGTTGGATATCTGCCAATATATTCTCCATACCAGTCATATGTCTTGAGCATCCACTGTCAAAGTACCAGTCTTCTTTGGTAGAAGCTCTTAGAGCTGTGTGGGCTAGCCTAGCATACCATTGTCGCTTCTTACTGGCGACATTTTGCCTAAATATCTTATGCTTAGGTCTGACATGCGAGGCTTGGGTAGGGAAACCATGAAGCCAGTAGCAGAAGGCTTTTATATGTCCAAGCCTACCACAGTGGTGACACCTCCACTCCTGGTATTTCCTCTTCTAATGATTATTCATCCTAGTTCCCCGATGTTGAGACATTGGCTTTGACTTCCGCTTGAACTTCTGAACTTTAGCCTTTGGGCGTTTGTGTTCAGTTGAGGATCTTTTCCCAAATCCTAGGCCAGATTTGGTTCCAGACTTCTGTCCCACTTTTAGAATCTCTTCCAAGGTGTCAGTTCCCTTGTTCATCATTCTGATGGATTTAGTCATCTGATTCAGCTTGGAGGTCAGCAAGGTTATCTCACCATTTAGACTCTCATCTTCCAGTTCCTTGATGAGTTTCTTCTGCTTTTCTCCTTGTGCACAGACTTCTGCACTGGTGGTACACAGCTTCTTATAGGCTGCAGCAAGTTCATCAAAGGTCAGTTCATCTGCACTTGAGTCATCATCAGAGGCACAAACACTGGTTAGTGCAGTGACATGTTTGGCAGATTCTCCTTCAGATTCACTTTCAGAATCTCCTTCAGACCATGTGATAGTTAGCCCCTTCTTTTGCATCTTGAGATAAGTAGGACATTCAGCTCTGACGTGTCCATACCCTTCACAACCATGACACTGGATTCCCTTGCCTTGGTTGAACTTTTCTTCAGAAGTTGATCTTTTCCTGATGTCAGACGGGATGTTCTTGACATTAGATCTCCCTCTTTGATCAATCTTCTTCACGAACTTGTTGAACTGTCTCCCAAGCATGGCTAAGGCTTCTGATATACTTTCATCACCTTCAGTACATCCTACTTCTGACTCCTCTTCAGCATTAGATACAAAAGCTATGCTTTTGTTCTTCTTTTCAGCATTCTTACACAGGCCCATTTCAAAGGTTTGGAGAGAACCAATGAGCTCATCCACCTTCATGTTGCAGATGTCCTGTGCCTCCTCTATGGTTGTGACCTTCATAGCAAATCTCTTAGGCAAGGACCTGAGAATCTTTCTTAAGTGTTTCTCTTCAGCCATTTTCTCACCTAGTCCACCAGAGGTGTTTGCAATTTCAAGAATATTCATGTGAAAGTCATGAATAGTCTCATCCTCTTTCATCCTCAGACTTTCAAACTTGGTGGTCAGCATCTGAAGTTTGGACATCTTCACCTTGGAAGTACCTTCATGAGTTACCTTGAGGGTATCCCAAACTTCCTTAGCTAGTTCACAGTGGTGCACCAGCCTGAAGATGTTTTTACTGATTCCATTGAACAATGCATTCAAGGCCTTGGAATTTCCAAGAGCTAATACCTCTTGCTCCTTGTCCCACTCTTCTTCAGGAATCTGCACACTGACTCCATCTTCACCTGTCTTCGTTGGATGTTCCCATCCTTTGTTGACAGCTCTCCAGACTTTGCTATCTAGAGACCTTAAGAAGGCTATCATACGAGGCTTCCAGTCATCATAATTAGAGCCATCCAACATGGGTGGTCTATTTGAGTGTCCTATATCCTTGTCCATGGTACTAGAAAGTAACTTCCCTAGATCTCACCCAGAAATTCACAGGCAGGGTGCCTGCTCTGATGCCAATTGAAATTCTAGTTATCAGAGATTAGATGTCACACGGGTTGTTATGACATCCAATTCTGCACAGACAAGAATTATGCAGAACTTAAACGTAAGTGCAGTAAATAACACAGGTAATTGTTTACCCAGTTCAGTCCAACATGACCTACATCTGGGGGCTACCAAGCCAGGGAGGAAATCCACTATCAGTAGTATTAATTCAAAGCTAAACTCACCCGTTTACAACTTGTCACTTAATCCCTACCCAATGCAATTTCAATCTTACTCTAAGATCAGAGTTCCTACTCACTCCCCCTCAATCACCTCAGTGATTACTACCTTTAATCCAAATTAAAGACAACTTTGAAGTCACACTTCAAACAACTCTTGATTGTGCTTTACAGCTTTAATCAAGATACACAGCACTCACGCTTAAAAGCTTTGAGCGACACAACACTTACAACTCAATGAACACCCTATGCCAAAGCAATCATCAACGTGATAAAGGCTTGGCTTACAAGATACGTCTAATACAAGACTCACACAAATACAGCAGTGAAGTATGATGGACACACTAAATCTTCACGCCTCAAAAATCCCCGAAACTGAATGAAGGAACGACTTCCTTTTATATTGCAGTACCTGGGCTTTTGCACTTGTATTCTCCTGAATTTAAGGTCACGCGAGTTCCCATAAATTCAACATCTAGGTTACTAACAAATAGGCTATTTGTTAGGTTCATTAAATGTAGCTTGGTTGTTGATTTCCTGGATTTTCTCTAAGCTGTTGAATCCCTGAAGAATAGCCTGAGAAAAAGCTGAAATAGAAAACTGAACAACCTACAATATAGCATATGCTGTCAGGAATGAATGTCACGACATTCAGCTTGACATTAAGGATCTTATGCTGAGTCTGTTTTTCCAGAAAACAGACTGTACAATTTTGCTGACCTGTACATGACCAAAATGACCATACTACAGTAACAGCTTACAATAATAAATGTCAAAGTATCCAATTTGACATTTACACATTTGGCCTTAAGTCAGTTCTGTTATCCTCTTGAAGAACAGACTAAGAAACATACTGAAGTGTAGCAGAACTCCACTCTGTCTATTATTCAGTATATACTGTCCATGATGAATGTCACAACATCCAGTTTGACATTCATACAGTAGGCCTTATGCCAGGTCTGGTTTTTCCTTGATAACCAGACTGCAAATGAATACTGAGCTCTAACAGAACACCAACTGTTCTATTCCTCAGTATCTGCTGACAGGGATGAATGTCATAGTATCCAGTTTGACATTCAATAAATCCTGTATTAGCTAATCCTGCAGTAACTACTCAAGTGTGTCATGACATCAGTCAAGACATCAGAGTACAGTTAGATATTTTAACCTACAATGCAGTCACACATACACACCTTGTCATGACATCAGTCAAGACATTAGAATCCAGCTAGTGTTTTACCATATAATGCAGCCAATTAAACACCTACACAAATGTTCAGCTAAAAAGGGGGAGAGAAACATGGTCCTGAGGATGCACCAGAAGCAAGCAACATCTGGTAGCAAGGAGGAGATGGATTCAGACACATAAGTCACTAACTGGGCATATCAGTTGTGTCTTGTGATCTGAGTTAAGAAGACAGTTGTGTCTTGTGATCTGAGTTACATTATCTATGTACTCAGTATTATGTATTCTTCAGGAAGCCCTCCTGTTGAGGGGAAGGGTTGTGATGCAGATGTGTCTTGTACAGCTTCTCCCTCATGTACACCAACAGTGGTGGTGGCATTGGGGTTGTCAAAGACAAAGAGGGAGTGCAGACCCATATTGGGTTATTTGTTTTAGCTAAAATTTGCCAAAGGGGGAGATTGTTAGTACCTTAGGATTGGCATTAATTTTGTAAAACAAATAATGTAATCACCTTTGTTGTTTTAATATGTTGGGTTGAAGAAGTTCAACATCTGGACCAACATGTCATGTAAGATGTCACGACATCGGGACTGTGACATCTCACATGTGTATCAAACTGAATCAGTTAATTCTGGTTTGGTTTGTGATCAATTAGGAGATCTGGTGAATATCCTATCTTCTATGTGAAGATCTTGAAGATTCAATCAGAAGATTTGGTGAATATTTGGTGAATATGCAGTTTCCAAATATGGAGATCTTTTAGGAAATAAAAGATTGAAGACCTTGATTGTAGCAGAAGATTTTTGCCAGCTCTGTAACAGCAAAGGAAAGATTTGCTGCGATTTCTGAAGGCCCAAATCCAGTTGGGTGGTTAGGTTATAAATAGGAGATTGTAACCTAGGTTTTGTAAGCCTCAAACAATGTAAAAATTAGAGGTGTGTGTAAGAGGTAAACCTCCTAACCTGTGGGAAGGTTACCAAGTGTTTCTCAGTGCTTGAAAAGCATGAGATTATTTGTAACTCAAAGCCTGTAGGCAAGAGTGGTTATGTTCTTGAACGAAGCTGTGAAGCAAGTTCAAGTTGTTTAAACATTACATGGTACTTGTAATGATAGGAATGGAAACTGGAGGTTTCTATCTAGGAGTGCCTAGGTATAGATTGCATTGGGTAGGGATTAAGTGAGGAGTTGTAAACGGGGGAGTTTAACTCTGAATTAATACTGCTAATAGTGGATCATCTTCCTAACTTGGTATGCCCCCAGAGTAGGTAACGTTGTACCGAACTGGGTTAACAATTACTGGTGTTTTTACCTTCTGCACACTATATTTTGTTTGTTATACCTCAGTCTGTTTCTAGTCTGTTTATGAAGAGAATAACAGACTTGACACATAGCCTGCAGTCTGATTGCAAAACAGAATGTTATGACATTCATTATTGACTGTTGTTACTGATAGACTGATTGGTCTATTATAGTTCATCCTTCTGTAATGTTGGAACAGATGATGTTCAAATCAATGTTGAGACATCATGCTGATAACTGGGCAGGATTAATAAACATAAGTGTCATGTTTGCTCTCTACTGTGTCGTTGTTCTAGATGGATAAAACTGGATGTTCTTTTATCCATGGTGGTAGAGTAGCAGATGTAGTGACATCTGGGACTGTGTGCATATGAGTATTGGGCTTTAATTTTTCTAATTGTCTTACTGTATAAGTAACAATGTTGGATCAGATGTCATGACTTCGTGTAGAACATTTGAACTCTGACTATACCAGAATTTCACTAATCATTGCTAACCATCAACCTTTAACTCATTGATCAAAAAAGAAAAGAAAAGAAGAAGAAGAAGAATTAGAAATGAAGAATTAAAGTGCGTTAAATGAAATGGAATGTACCAATCAACAAATGTTGACCAAAGATATGGAAGATCAAGGTCAAACAATAGAAAACAGAAGCAAGATGAAGATTGGAGGTCAAGAAATAAACAAAATATTTTTGGCATTTTTAATATTTAAAAATAAACTTGAAATTAAAATATTAAAGAAAGGTCAAATTCAAATTCACTTGAAATCAACTTTGAAAAGTCCAAGTGAATTATCCCAAGTTCAACAAGGTCAAACAAAGTTTGACAAAAAAATTCAGCATTTTTAAAAGTCAGAAACTATTTTAAATCAATGAAAAATGAGTAAAAATAACCTAATTGAACTAAAATCTCAAATAAATCTCAAATCAATTAATAAATTGATGAGAATATTTTTCATAGATCTATCATCATTCAAAGAGGTTGAGAAAATATTTTTGTATTTTTTGAATATCAAAAACTATTTAAAATGAATTAAAAATAACCAGATAAGAGAAAATTATTAAAAAATAGCAAATGATAAAAATAAAAAATATTAAAAATCATTTTTAGAAACTAGGAATTAAAAGAGAAATAATGCAATTGGTCCCATAACTTTTGGACCAATAATGAAAGAGATGTGGATTTTAGAAAGAGAAATGGAATTAAAAAATAAAATAGAAATTAAAATCAGAATTTTAAAAAAAGGAAAAGCGTGAGCCCTTGGATCTGAGCTTATTAATTGAGCTGGCAGATCCAAGCATCCACAAGCGTGCGCCCAACGTGTTCCAAGGTCAATGCAACCACACGCTGTATTAAAAAAAAGTCATAAGTTTGGACAGATGAGATTAAATCTGGGAATAGAAATGGATGGTCCTGATCTGATCTGGAGATCAGACGGTGGCCAGCGCCACCGTCTTCTTCGGCTAGCACCGGCGAAGGCCAAAAATTACAGAGATTCAAATGTGCACCAAAACGCACGATCCAGGTACCGTTCGAAAGGTGGAGTGATGTACATCACTCCTATGCCACTCAATTCCACTCTAGATCCCTATTAAGAGAGAAATCAGAGATGGAACTTTGGTGGTGTTCAACTGAACTTGCTTGATTTCAACAATTAAGAACACAATAATGATGCCTCTATGTAGAGGACTTCAGACAACACAAAATCAAGGCAAATGGAGCAATGTTTGAGGAGATTCGAAGCAAAATGCAGTTGAGAAAAATCTTTGGATTGTGAAGAATTGAGTCACGATCTTTGATTCCTTTTGCAAACAGAAGCTTCAATGGATCAAAGTGAAGAGGTCTAGGAACTATGGATCTTAAAAAATCAATCAATGTAATTGAATTTCAGATCTGAAATTTTTAGAGAAAAATGAGATTTGTTCCTTTGGTATGGGTGGGGATTCAATTCAGCATGGATTTAGGCGCCATTAGGTTGAAGAATTGTGAAGCTATGGCATGGTATTTATAGATGGAGAGAGCTGTAAGCAATGCTGAATGTGTGACTTCAAATTTTCATGAATGGAAAGGGCCTCCATGCATGGGCCTGTACAAGCGCATGAAGGGCCCAATTCCACATGGCTTGGCAAGCTGAGATCATAATTGAATGAATTGGACGTGCAAAATAGATGTAATCAGCTCATGCATGGCAATTGAATCAAGTTTTCAAAAATGCACCTAATTCTTCATCTCTTTGAAAATAAAGCTTCCAAACTCCAAATGCAACCTTATGAGTAATGGTTAGAAAGCTTGCTGCATAAGGAACAAATGCTATGTTGATCAAAACTCCAATTGGGCCTTGGAAATTAATGAAATTTGAGCTTGAAGTGTAGGGTGCAAAACAACCATATGTGAAGTTTCCAAATTTGGCCAATGTTCAAGCCCCTCTGGTTTAATGATGCAAGCTCCAAATGATAAAATCTTCAACATGAAAGTTGTAGATCTTTTCAAAACAATAAATTTGGACTTATAATTTGCATCATTTGGATTTTTGATGAAGAAGTTATGAGCACTTGAATTTGGACTTTTTCACATTTCAATGCATTTGGTCCAAAGTGACCTATAATGTTTTGCATTATCACATGTATTTCTTTTGAGATTTTGAAATTTTTCTCAACATAACATTTTAAGTAGACACAATAAGATTTCCAATTCATTAAGTCTCACCTCAAAATCATGAAAATGAATGAGTTATGTGCTTGGGAAGTTGACCCAAAATTAGGGTTTCAGTCAAAATGACCTATAATGTCTTGGAATGGATGTTGACCTTCCAAGCTTCAATCCAAATTTTTATGAACATGAAATTTGTTCATATTGTCCTTAAGAACATTGTTTATCTTGGGGTCATCTCCATTTTACCAACACATAAAACGTTAGGTCTCAATGTATTTCAAAATAGTCAGATGAATTGACTGATCAACTTCTCAAGTCCATAACTCATATCTTGATGAATTGATGATTGAGGACACTCAAATAAGTTCAAATGTGCATGGAATTAATAATTAAATAACTTCCCTTGATTGTATTTGACCATGGGTTGAGGTTGCTTCATGAGCAAGACACAGTTGATGAACAGATGAATTGGGGTTTCCTTGGGAAACAAACCTCAAACCCCTTTGATTTGCTTTGATAAAAATGATGAATTGAGATACTTGGGAGGCATATTTGATGGATAAGAGCTTTGGGAACCATTTTCATGCTTGCTTTCATCTTCTCTTGACCATATCATTGCACATAGGATCTCCTAGAAGCTTTTGACCTTGTGACTGCTTAAGCTACAAACAAGAAATGTTAATGACATATTTTTGTGATTTTGGTTAGTAAACAAAAATGAGAAAAGCAATAATATACAATTCAAGCATGCTTGGTTATCTCAAACCACTCACAAGGGATCCCACCCAAAGGCAAAGGGAACCAAGATGCTTATGATCCTTGAGGCTATGCAAATGCAATGTGTGATGCCATGAGGGATCTTAGGGTCAAAATTAGGGTCTTACAAATGGATTTTCCGGATATAATCATATTAAGATGGCACCCGAAGATATGGAAAAGACCACATTCATTACACCTTGGGGAACATTCTGATATAGAGTGATGCCTTTCGGTTTAAATAATGCTGGTGCAACTTACCAGAGAGCAATGATTACTCTTTTTCATGATATGATGCATAAAGAGATTGAAGTATATGTCGATAACATGATTGCTAAATCAATTGATGAAGAGGAACATGTTGAGAATTTGTTGAAGCTATTCCAGTGTTTGAGGAAGTATAAACTTCGCTTGAATCCCAATAAGTGTACTTTTGGTGTTCGTTCTGGTAAGTTGTCGGGATTTATTGTAAGCGAGAAGGGTATTGAAGTTGATCCTGCTAAGGTCAAAGCAATACAAGAGATTCATGCGCCAGAAATTGAGAAGCAAGTCAGAGGTTTTCTCGATCGCTTGAATTATATTTCCAGATTCATTTCCCACATGACTGCGACATGTGCGCCTATGTTCAAGCTTCTTCGGAAAGATCAGTCTTGTGATTGGACCGAAGATTGCCATAAAGCATTTGATAGTATCAAGGCATATCTACTTGAACCTCCGATTTTGTCTCCACCTGTTGAAGGAAGACCGTTGATCATGTATTTGACTGATCTAGAAGATAGTATGGATTGTGTTCTTGGTCAGCAAGATGAGACTGGAAAGAAAGAATTCGTAATTTACTACCTCAGTAAGAAGTTCACCGACTGTGAGACTCAGTATTCAATGCTTGAGAAAACTTGTTGCGCATTGGCTTGGGCTGCTAAGCGTCTGCGTCAGTATATGTTAAATCATGCCACTTGGTTGATATCCAAAATGGATCCAATCAAGTATATATTTGAGAAGCCTTCTTTAACTGGGAGAATTTCCCGTTGGCAGATGTTGTTGTCAGAGTATGATATAGAATACCGATCTCAGAAAGCGATCAAAGGTAGTATCTTGGCTGACCATTTGGCTCACCAACCAATTGAAGATTATCAGCCAGTGCAATATGATTTTCCTGATGAATAGATTTTGTACTTGAAAATGAAAGATTATGATGAACCATTGCTTGAAGAAGGGCAAGAACCTGGTTCCCGCTGGGGTATGGTATTTGATGGAGTTGTTAATCAGTATGGTAATGGAATTGAGGCAGTGATTATTACTCCTCAAGGCACGTATCTACCATTTACAGCTAGATTGATTTTCAAGTGTACAAACAACATGGCAGAATATGAAGCTTGTATTATGGGACTTGAAGAGGCCATGAATCTCAGAATCAAGTATTTGGATAACTTCGTTGATTCGTCTTTGGTTGTGAACCAAATCAAAGGAGAATGGGGGACGAATCAAACCGGTTTGACACCGTATAGAGATTATGCAAGGAGGATTTCAACTTTCTTTACAAAGGTTAAGTTTCATCATATTCCTCGAGATGAAAACCGGATGGCAGACGCTCTTGCAACGTTGGTGTCAATGATTGTAATGAAGTATTGGAATGAAGTTCCCAATTTATCTTTGATGCGTCTTGATAGGCCAGCTCATGTGTTTGTTGTTGAAGAGATCAAAGACGAGAAGCCGTGGTATTACGACATCAAATGTTTCCTCCAAAGTCAGATTTACCCGCATGTGGCATCTTTGAAAGATAAGAAGACTTTGAGAAGATTAACCGGTAATTTCTACTTGAATGGTGATATACTGTACAAGAGAAACTTCGACATGGTTTTGCTCAGATGCGTGGATAGACACGAAGCAGACTTGTTGATGATCGAAGTGCATGAAGGTTCCTTTGGTACTCATTCCAATGGACATGCAATGGCGAAGAAGATGTTGCGAGCAGGTTACTATTGGCTGACAAATGAATCTGACTGTTGCAAGTTTGTGAAGAAATGCCACAAGTGTCAAATCTATGCGAATGTAACCAAGCAAGTTGTTGTAAGGTTTATCAAAAATCAGATCATATGCCGTTATGGTGTGCCGAGTAAGATCATTACTGATAATGGATCGAACTTGAATAACAATATGGTGGAAGCTCTTTGCAAAGACTTCAAGATTGCACATCATAACTCTTCTCCCTATAGACCCAAGATGAATGGGGTTGTTGAAGTTGCGAATAAGAACATTAAGAAGACTATCTAGAAGATGGTTGTCACGTATAAGGATTGGCGTGAGATGCTCTCATTTGCTTTACATGGGTATCGTACATCCGTCCGCACTTCAACAGGGGCACCCCCTTTCTCTCTTGTATATGGTATGGAAGCAGTGCTCCCCGTAGAGGTTGAGATTCCTTCATTGCGTGTGCTCATGGAAGCCAAGTTGACTAAAGCTGAATGGTGCCAGATCAGGTTTGATCAGCTAAATTTGATAGAAGAGAAGGGATTAACTGCCATGTGTCATGGTCAGCTATATCAGCAGAGAATGAAGAAAGATTTTGATAAGAATGTCAAACCTCGTGTGTTAAGAGAAGGTGACCTTGTGCTCAAGAAGATTTTTTCGTTCAAGCCAGATTCCAGAGGAAAATGGACTCCTAATTATGAAGGCCCGTATGTTGTCAAGAGAGCCTTTTCAAGAGGTGCATTGATTCTTACAACTATGGATGGTGAAGAGTTCACTCGTCCTGTGAAGGTAGATGCAGTCAATAAATACTTCGCCTAAAAAGAAAACAACAACTCGCTAAGTTGAAAACCCGAAAGGGAGGCTTAGGCAAAAAAGAGCGTCTTAGTGGATTGAAAACCTGAAAGGGCGATCCAGGCAAAAATTAGAGACATAAAAACAGAAAATGATTTCCCGATAAGTTAAGTACCCCACCTTGGGGCAACTTATGCAAAAATTAGGGATTATGGCAAGTAACTGCATTTTGCTGATCTTCTGTGATTTTTGAAGACTTGTTTAAGCACAAGGGTTAACGTTGGTTCATCTTCAGCAGCGGTCGAGAGCACAGTGGATATCAAGATTTGGTAGAAGGATTAAGGATAATTTATATTCAATGTAACCCTTTTCCAGGTAAATTACCATTTTCAACTTTGTAAAATCTATGGAGTCTTGTCATTTACAGTCTACCATCCTACTAAATAAAGTTGAGCCTTTATCCAATTATTTCTATTCTTATTTACTTCAGCCAATAGTTTTAAATGTATTTATGATCATTTTAAAATTAAATTTTTTAATCCAAACCAAGTTTTCTTTAACATATAAAAGCAAGGACTTTTCCAAAGCAAGTAAAAAGAATATCAACAGCATTTCAGTAAGAAGCAAGTTCTTAAATGTGAAGCATCTGAGGTTTCCCAAGTAGTAACTCTTCGGGTATCTCTAGACATCAGTGTTGATTCATCTCCTCAGCATAATGCTTTTATCCCCAGCTAATAGATTAAGTTCCCCGGTGGAGGTATTTGATCCCTCAGTAGAGTTTCTTCTTGTTTCCCCAGCTGAGTTGGTTGGTTTATACTCTGTGGCATTTTGTTTTTCTCCAGTGAAGTCGCTAGAATGTTTGTACATCCCCGACGGAGTTTGTACATCCCCAGTGGAGTTTATTTCTCCATTCCCAACAGAGTTTCAGCCCTCCCCGGCAGAGTTCGTATTTCCTCAGTAGATAGATCATCATCAGAAGATGTTTGATCTCTCCCTATTAGATCGCTTTGGTGTCCCCACCAATCATCGTATCTTTGCTACCAGTCAGAGTTTCCTCCTAGTTTCTGAGCAGCTTTTTGATTTGTTCCCCAATAGGGTTGTCTCCCATTCTTATGGTGTTGACCTAAGATTCCCTACAGTTTGGATGTTTTCCCTCAGCATATCTCTTTCCCCAGCAAGGTTAAGCCTTTGGGATGGTGATCTCTTTTCTCTAGCAGTTTGTCTCCATGATTTTTGTGGATTGACTGAGGATTGTACCGGTGGTTCAAATTCTTTGCGACACTTCTGTATCCTCTGTGATCGTTTTGTCAGCATAATCACCATATATACATATACATAAACATTCATATGAATTCATGATTCGCATATCCTGCATCTTCATATTTGATTTGTTTGAGATCTTTATTCTCCATTATGGAGGTACTTTATCCCCATACCAAATCTGGTGTCTGTCCTCCTTCAAATATAGAGTGTCAGCTCCTAAGCAGAAAAGACTTTAACCTTTCTCTATTTCCCCCACTGAGTTTGTTTCCTCGTGGATGATTGTTAATTCAACTTCCTCTCCAGCAAATTCTCTGGATGGAATTACTCCCCTTGAGTTATGTCCTCATTGGGTTGAGTCTTCATTGACTGTTTTCTTTCTAGTTCTTACCCAGACAGATACTTTGGTCCCTCTAAGAGTCTATTACCCAGTAACTGGTAATATTCTTCTTAGTTGGCAGTTTGTTACTTCTTGCCCAATACCCGGAAAAAGTACCCTTTTTCTCCCCAGTAGAGTCCCCTGAAAGTATATCCTTGATATGTTCATCCTAACCGGTGGCAGATATCTTTCTTTCCCCCGCAGGAGTATATCCTTGATATGTTCACTTTAACCAATGACGGATATTCTCTTCTTTGGTGTTCTACGCAGTAAAAAGGTAGTTGTAATCCCTATTTTGTTACTTAGAGGGTTAATCCTTGATATGTTCATCTTAACCGGTGACGAGTTTTCTTCTCCTTGTGGTCTTCTACCCAGTAATCGGTAGTTGTAAATCCTATTGTTCCCTTTGAGCAGAGTTTATCCTTGATATGTTCACTTTAACTAGTGACGGATTTTCTCTTCTTTGGTATTCTATCTAGTAACTGATAGATGTAATTCCTATTTTATCTCCTCACCAAAGTCTATCCTTGATATGTTCACCTTAACCGGTGACGGATTTTCTCTTTGGTTGGTATTCTATCCAGTAGCTGATAGATGTAATCCCTACTTTTTGGTCCCCTTTCAGAGTCTATCCTTGATATGTTCACTTTAACCAGTGACGGATTTTCTCTTTGGTTGGTCTTCTACCCAATAACCGGTAGTTGTAAATCCTGCTTTGTCCCCTCGCCGAATAAATCCTTGATATGTTCATCCTAACCGATGATGGATTCTCTCTCCGACGGTTTTCTATCCAGTTTTTGATAGATGTAATTCCTTTCTGTTCAGTTGGTAAATCCTTGATATGTTCATCCTAACCGATAACGGGTATCCTCCTTGACATCCCTAGGCAAGTCTATCCTTGATATGTTCATCTTAATCGATGATGGATCTTCTTCCCTGTTGAGTTTATCCTTGATATGTTCGTCCTAACCGATGACGGATACTCTCACCCTTGGTCTTCTACCCAGTAACTGGTAGTTGTAAATCCTATCTCTATAGCTTTCCCCAGCAAGGCTATTCTTACCCAGTAACCAGTAATGAATATTCCTCCTGGTTTTTCCTCAGCGAGTCATCCTTGATATGTTCATCTTAACCGATGAGGGATGTTCTCTCTGTCAGATCTTTATTATCTCCTCACCCAGTAACAGGTAGTAGGTAATAGATTTTTGCTCCTCCTATGATGAAGTTTATTTCTTCCCCAGTTGAGTTGAGTGTGTTTTCCTTAGTGAATTCGTTTTGTCTCCAGCGTGAGTCGATTATTTCAATCTTACTCGTATCCCCTGCAGATGTTTTTGTTTCGCCTCTGCATGAGTTGAATATTTCAGTTTTATCCTGACTTATTTGTATCCCCTGCAGATGTTGTTTCCCCGGCTGAGTCCTTCCACTTTGTGTGGAATCCCTCGAGTCTCCTAGTAGTTTTAAGTCGGAGCCTGGCCTACGCATAACTCCTTTTTAACCCCTCAGAGTCTTTGTCTCCCCGGTGAGTTTTCCTTATGGAATGCATTGTACTCCTGCGGACTTTCAGTCTCTTTGATTTCTTTTCCTTTGTGGCAATATTTCCGCACAAAGCACTTAAATTTGCATTCATATCATATGCATCATAAGGTCTCTTAGGGGCCAAAATTCATTTCTCTATGTTGTTATTTAAGCCCATTCTACTGAGTCGAGCCGAAGATTTTAACCTTCACCTCCTCAGTTAGAATGTCCTTAAATAGGGGAAGTTGTAAGACCCCAATTTTGACCCTAAGATTCCTCATGCATTTCATCACAAGCATTAGTATTGGGATCATATCTTGGCATCCTCCTTACCCCTTTTCATTTGGGTTTATTTTGGGAGAGATCATCAAGCATTTGTGATTATATCATACTTGTATATTATCATTTTACTAACCAAAATACCAAAAATATGTCTTTGTCTTTATCTAGTTCTTTTGTAGGAAGGGACATGATCTCATTAATTCATTGATCACATCTAGGGTTCAAGACCCTCATGAACAAAGAGAACAACCAAGAATTGATTCAATAATGGTTATAAGCATCACATATGAGTCCCATTTTCTTTTACATGTTATATTGATCAAGTTTGCTTCAAGATTTTGAGGGTGATTTGCCTTAGAAACCCTAGTTTGACTAGGTATCTTAAATAACTTCTCCAACAAGCTATCTCACAAATTGATCAAATTTCTCAAGGGACACTTAAAATATCATCATCTTATGTATATATGATCTACCATGAGCCAAGAAAGTCAAGATAATTGGAAATTAGCAAGTTGGTTGATGGTGGTTGGCCAGATGAATTCATCTCATCAAAACTGTGTCCTCCTAGACCCTATCTCCTACAATTTTCACCATATGAAAATTATTCCAAGATAAAAATTACTCTAAATGATATTATAAACAACTTTCATGTTGAGACCTAGATCTAGTTTTGCTTGGAAAATCACTTTCTATGTTGAAACATTATAGGTCATTTTGTCTAAACCCAAATTTGAAAGTCAACTTCCCAAGGCAATAACTTGCTCAATTATTATGATATGAAAGATTTCCAAGTTGAAAAATAAAATTCAATGTGTCTACTTCAACTTTTATGTTTGGAGTGGGAGCTAATTCAACATATTTGCACATGTGGTATGAGGCTACATTATAGGTCACTTTTGACCTATACCATTGGTCAAGTGATTTTTCCAAACTTCAAAAATTCATAACTCTATCATTTCAAATCCAAATGACATGTAATTTGTGACCATTTTGAGGTTCTTTGAGATAGTGGCAAATTTGATGAAGACACGTTTCTCATTTGAAGCTCCTATAAAAAGTTATACAAGGTGGAATATTGAGACATATGGCTTGACACTTAGAAAATTTTTGATATGTCAAATTTTTCCAAACTTCCACCTCAAATATCTCCAAGTTCCAAGATCCAAATGAGAAAGTGTTCAACATAAAACTTGTTCCTCTTGATCTCACCTTTCCAAAGAGCTAAGATTTATGTATTTTGGATGAGAAATGCATAGGTTGCGCATGGCTTAAACAGACTGGTATTAAGTAGCATGGATCAAACTTCAAATGACAATGCTCAATTGACTTGCAATCCAATCCACCTCCATTGCATCTGAACTTGATTTTGGATTTTTGGACAATCATTTCATGGGCCTATGCGCGCCGATGCAGCTTGCTTACAGCAGTTTGCCAAAATTGGAAACTTGAATGAGCGTGCAAATATCATTGGAATTCTCTATAAGTTGAAGCTCTTGTGATCAGAATTAACAGACACTTTGCGCCAGCTTTGAATCCCCACAGAAAACCCTTTGCATTGAGAGGATAAACCTGAAAAATTCTGTTGAATTTAAGCATGAATCTCAACTCTTTTGGAATTCAATTCTCCAGGAGTCCTTTGATTCTAAGTCATTTCATTCTTCTTCTGCAAGCAATTGGAGTGAAGCAAAGCACGATTCAGATCAGGATCTAGCAAGCTCAGACCTCCATTGAAGGTATTTTGTAGAAAATTTGATCTCTTCAATTCTCCTTGTTCCTTGCTCATTTCTCTTGATTGTTGTGTTGGTTGAAGTCCTACCAATGTAGGTAAGGTGTTTGAGTTGTTTTGATGCTGAATCGGAGCAACTCAGATCATGAACCTCATTTTTCAATTCCACATATCTCTTAATATAGTTAGAATTGGAAGAAATGGAGGTGATATTCGTGCTCAGTGATGTTTTCTCTTTAAAATCATGTCCCTGTTTGAAATTTTGGTGATGGTTGATGATGACCAGTCCGGCGAAGCTCGCTGGAGAAGACAACCGGAGCTCTGGCTCCGGTAATGATGTGTTTGAGGTCTAGACCGTGTGATCCAACTCCTGTGTTCTAATCTTAGGCGTGCATTGTGATTACCAAGTTTACAGCATAGTGGACTCGTGCATCGGTGGAATGCACGCTGTGGATCATCAGATTTGCCACCTCAATTAATGAAGGAGATCTGATGGTCCATGTATTTTTGCAATTTCTGATTTTTCTTTTTATTTCATTTTCTTCAATAATTCATATTAAATTCAATATTGATCCAAAAAAATATGGGACTTTCACCAAAAAAAATTCAAATATTTTTCTCTTTCATATTCGTAATTAAAATTATTTTTTGGATCATTATTAATATTTTTCATGAATCATTTGATTTTTCATTTGTTTTTAATTGTTTAAAAATATTTTTAAGTGTCCAAAAATTAGGAAATTTTTTATCCAAGGTCCTTTGACCTTGTTTGACCTATGATAAATCACATAGCCATTTATTTGGTGTTTTGATGTGATTTTAGGATTTGGACAAAACATATTTGAATTTAATGCATTATTTTGATATTTTTAATTGAATAAATGCCATTTAAATTGTGTTGACCATTTGGATTGACTTATTTGAGTTTCTCATTTGTTGTTGGGCCTTGGTCAAGGTTTATTTGACTTTGTCAAGTTAATATTATTGGATTTAGGGGATGGATGGAATGTACATTCCATCTCTCAAAATGAATGAATAATATTAATTTGGTAAAAGTCCCCCTTTGACCAATTTGTGATCTTATTCATCCCTTTCCCTCTTTATCTAATTCCCCTTCTTCATCTATTAATTTTCATTGGCCAATGATATCTCAAAGTCCTAGTGCTAGTTGATTGAAAGATTAACACGAGTATGGATGAGATTAGGCCACACCTTTTGCATATTTTTGTGTGTGGTATGTTTAATGAGCATAGTTCTTAATACTATGTCTCCAACATGCATTAACACCAAAAGTTTATTGCCCGGCCTCAAATAGTTGTGACTTCTACATAAGTCCAATTACGATTGCTTAACATAGCGCTAAATTTGTGACATAAAAGGCATAAGCATTCTAGTTAGTGAGATTGTAAGTCTCCCCTCTTCCATGGTATTGTGTGGAAACTTGACCTTCTTTCCTTCCTTTGGAAGATGTTTTGGTTCAAGGATCCATGCTTGTGACAATTGGGTTGAGTGTTCTCCAAAGAATGTCTTGAAATGAAAAGGCAAAACAAAACTAACTACTAACTTACTAACCATTAACTTTTACTTTCAAGCTTTTACTTTTAATGCAATTTACTTTTATTGTTCTATTATCATTTGTCATTGTACATATCATTATAATTGTTTATGTTTATGTAATCTTCACTTTGTCCACTTGGACCATATTGTGTGATATTATTTTGTTTGCTTGTTTGTTTGGTCTTTGACCATTAATGCACATAATAATAACAAAAACCCTAAAAGACATTTGAGTGGACTGTTGGTTTGATCTTGCCCAATTGGACTTAGACCTTAGGCAACATTCCTTTGCTAATGGACTTGGCCAATGCCAATTTGTTGAAGAACCAAGAACTTGCAAGTTTGAATCCATCTGATACATCAATCTAGATCTCTCCAAATTCATCTGCAACATTGATCATTATTAAGATGTTATGTTGAACCTGTGACTTATGGAATTCATCTGCTACATAGGCTACTCTGAAGAAGATCGGGAAGTGGATAAGCTTGGATGAGGCTGTCTTTATTTGATGCCTTTGCTCTTCAAGATTGATATAATTGTGCATTTGTGTGTTGCTTGAATCTAAAAAGTCCAAGGGAATTCTGGTTTTCTATTGACATACTTGTCTATTGGATTGCTACCCATTTGGTCAGATCTTTTCAACTTTAAAATTTTAAATTTCTTGTATCTAGGGTGGTCTCTTCATCTTCTCCCCATTTCTTAAATTTCAAAATCTCTCCCTCCATGTTCAAAACCTTCTTTGTGTGAACTACTTTTGTTCTAAACTTTGACCACTTTGCAAAAAAGGTAGAAACTTTGGCCTTATGCCATTGCATTTTCATACTCATTTTCTTAAATCAAACTTGTAAATAAACTTAATCATACTTGACTTAAACTTTCAAAAATTCCAAAAAGAACTAACCCATTCAAATCATTTTAGGCCTTTGTGCCTTTCAAACTTAAATTTTGTTAAAACCAACATACTCATTTTGAAATTTATAGCACAAACTACGAGGTTTTGATCCTTCATTTTTATGTTGGTACGTAGGCACAAGACCGAAGGTCTTGTCAAACATAAAAATATAATTAATGAATTCTTTTCTCATCCCCCCATTCTATTTATTTGTAAATATCACTTTGTACAAAATACATTTGCACACAAAAAGGGGTCCCTAGGAGTACCTAGGACACTTTGGGTACTAACACCTTCCCTCAGTGTAACCAACCCCCTTACCTGTGATCTCTGATTTTTATTAGTTTTTATTTGAAAACTTCTTACTATTTGGAGGGAAAGGAGGGAAAGGAAACAGAAGAGTCGCCACCGTTCGTTATTTATCCCAAAGGAGGGAAAGGAAACGATCGAAGAAAACCTAAAGAAAGGGAAAAGACAAGGTCTCGTAACCAAATCTAGGGCTCGGGAGTCGATTATGCGAAGGGAAGGTATTAGGACCCCTACATATCTGTAGTACTCTACGGGATCCACACTATCTGCTAAAAGAAGGTTAAAAGAAAACGAAAATGACTCGTAAGGATGTCGCATCCACTGCCTACGTATCTCATCTGAATATGAGAATCAAAGTCTTCGTAGCTCGGCTACCTATGGGTTAAAGAGAAGTGTGCTCGCTAAGACATCACGTCTTATGCCTACGTATCTCATCTGGAATGAGAATCATAGCAAAACGTAGTTCAGCTAACTACGAGAACAAGGGTCTCGATTGCAATTAGGGCAAGAGAAAGGGAAGGTCTCGATCGCAACGAGGGAGAGAGAAAAGGAAGGTCTCGATCGCAACGAGGGCGAGAGAAAAGAATCGCAACAAGGGCGAAAGCAAGCAAGGATTAGTTGTTAGTCATCAGTCAAAAACTCGGCAAGACATCGCGTCTCGTGCCTACGTATCTCATCTGAACATGAGAATTAGAGTTGTCGTAGTTCGCCTAACTAGGGGTTAAGGATTGCCATCTGAACATGGACTTACCAAAGAGGACACTAGCTGTGTCAAAGGAAAATGGGCAATGGGTTCAACGTCCTAGCAGTAGGTGTCGCAGCTCGCAGAATCGAGTCTTAGGCAGTTACCTCTTTGCAATAGAAAGGACTGACATGCCACAAGATCGGAGACGCACGGAAGGTCTAAAAGTGGGGAAGCTCTGCCCTAGAGTTGTCATGCAATGTGGACCTATGTGTTAGGATTTACAAAGGGAACATCTACCTAATGTTAGCATGCAAAGAATAAGGGAATTCTACCTATGTTATCATACAAAGGGTTCTACCTAATGGGTGCTACCTAAACGGAACAAGAGTCGACGGATAGAGCAAGGAGAGGAGCCACGGATAAGGGTAGACGGCGATGCCTGAGGCAATCGACTTACAGGTAGATGGTGATGCCTGAAGCAATCGACTTACAAGAGAAATGGGGACGCGTGAAGCAATCGACTTACAAAAGGATGGATGAATACGTGTTGGTTCTGTTAAGTTTTGAAAATGATTACTCGACGTTGGATCGAGCTTTTGATCTTGTTTTGAAATGGTTATCGGATGTTCGTTTTAATTCTTGTATTAACAGATGAATAAAGAATGAAAGAATAAATATTATACACTTTATGGGAGATGGGTACATTTGTTATGAATGGGGATGGTTCATGGAAACCAAACAATAAGAATATATGCCTCATACATCATACAAGTAGGCAACAGTTATTAATCAAATCAGATAATAAGAATATAAGTAAACAGGTATATATTCACATCAAAGAATCAAAGAATGAAATAATGGAACATTAAACAATGTATGGGAGGTATGAACATGTTAACAATCCAACAATATTAAGAATGAATGGAAGAAACAAATGCAACAGACAATAGATGAATCAGACAGGTGAAAAGAAATGCACAAAAGGGTTCACTGAATAATTTAATCGGGAAATAAGGTAAGGATCAAATAAAATCAAGATGAAAGGCCTATAATACATGACATATGAGATAAACAAGGGAAGATCAAAAGATCTCGTCAATTGCCATAAGCAATCCCTAAGTCAAACATCAATCACAACAAAGTCAACTGAAAATTCAAGTCATCTTAAAAAATATGAAATAAATAGTAAGTTAATTAAGAAAATTATTAAAAATTAAACTAAATAAGGCGGGGTCAGGACATCATCATCCCCCAAAAAGATTTTAAAAATAATGAAAATTGGTACATAAATTAATTAAAATAAAACAGAAGTCAAATTAAAAGTCAACCAACCAAACTAGGTCAAAAATAAATCCAAAATAAATTGAAAATGTGAAATAAAATTCCAAGAAAAGGTCAGGTTGACCATGAGACAGTGGTTAACCTTCATCCCAAAAATCAAAAGCTAAAAATAATTTTAAGTCATGAAAATAAAATCAATAGTAAAATGTATGCTAAAATGGACCACTTGGAATAAATAATTAAAATAAAATACTAGCATTAAATAAATACGAAAATAAAAATTTAATAAAATTAAATAAGGCATTAAGCAAAGTGAAAAATATTTTTGGGTAATTTTATGGACAAAGAAAATATTTTAAATAATTAAAATCAAAACATAAAAATTGATGTGAATTAAAAAAGAAAATAAAAGTGGACATGTGTTAGTGTTAATGGGCCTGAAAATGGAGGGTGTGAAGAGCAAAACGCAGGGCCCAAGATCCAAAACAAATAATTCAGCATGTGACACCACTAAATAACATTTTATTTTAAAAAACATGTCAACATTGTATCTGTAAGACCCCAATTTTGTCCCTAAGATCCCTCATGGCATCATAACAATGCATTTGCAAAACCTCAAGGATCATAAGCATCTTGGTTCCCTTTGCCTTTGGGTGGGACCTCTTGTGAGTGGTTTGAGATCACCAAGCATGCTTGAATTGTATATTATTTCTTCTTTTATTTTGTTTGCTAACCAAAAGCACAAAAATATGTCGCTAACATCTTTTGTTTGTAGCTTGAGCAATCACAAGGTCAAAAGCTTCAAGAAGATCATTGGTACAAAGATATGGTCAAAAGAAGAGGAAAGCAAGCATGGTAATGGTTCCCAAAGCTCTCATCCATCAAATATGCCTCCCTAGCATTTCAACTCATCATATTGATCAAATCAAGTCAAAGGGTTTGAGGTTTGTTCCCCAAAGAAACCCTAATTCATTTGTGCACCACAATGCCTTGCTCTTGAAGCAACCTCAGCCCATGATCAAATACAATCAAGTGAAGTTCTTTAATTCATCATTTCATGCATATTTCAACTTATTTGAGTGTCCTCAATCATCAATTCATCAAGATATGAGTCATGAACTTGAGAAGTTGATCAGTCAATTCATCTGACTATTTTGAAATTCACTGAGACCTAACTTTTCATGTGTTTGTCAAATGGAGATGATACCAAAAGCAAAAATGTTCTTAAAGCCAATATGAACAACTTTCATGTTCATCAAAAATTGATTTGAAGCTTGGAAGGTCATCTCCCATTCCAAGACATTATAGGTCATTTTGACTGAAACCCTAATTTTGGGTCAAATTCCCAAGGACATAACTCATTACTTTTTTATGATTTTGAGGTGGGATTAAATGCATTGTAAAGATTAAGATGTCTACTTCAAATGTTATGTTGAACAAAATTTCAAAATCTCAAAGGAAATACATGTGATAATGCAAGACATTATAGGTCTTTTTGGACCAAATGCATTAAAAGGCAAAAAAAGTCCAACTTCAAGTGCCCATAACTCTTTCACCAAAAATCCAAATGATGCAATCTTTGAGTCCATTTTTATTGTATTGAAGAGATATACAACTTTGATGTTGGAGGTTTTTTCATTTGAGGCTTTCATCATCAAAACAGAAGGGCTTGAACGTTGGCCAAATTTAGAAACTTTGCCTTTACATGTGTTGCACCTTGCACTTTAAACTCAAATTTCACCAATTTCCACACTTCAAATGGACTTTTGCCCAACATAACAATTGCTCCTTACATCAAAACCTTTCCAACCATTACTTACATGCTCATGTTTGGATTTGGCAAATAGCATTTTCGAAGAGGGGAAGTTTTTGGTTCAATTATGCATAACACATCAAAACTCCATGCACAAGCCAATTCACTCCAAGTTGCGCGTCCAAATCATCTCACATCCATTTCAGATTGCATTTGGCATTGAATTTGGGCCTTTTGCATGATCATGCAAGCCCATGCAATGGATATCCAATTCCATGCACACGGATTGAATCACACTTACCTTGCCATTCCATTTATAAATAAGAGCTCTATTCCATTCAAATTGGATCCGGGAATCAACCTGAATTGCTGCAGAAATCAAAACCGAGCCACACCTAAAGGAACTATTCCAATTTTCTTCAAATTCTCATATCTGAAATTCAACTAAATCAGGTTGAATTTCTAGATCTAAAGTTCCTAGACCTCTCCCTCATACTCCATTGATCTTCTGTTTGGCCAAAGGAAGCAAGGAAGCAAGCTCAAATCTCCAGAACTCAAGGTTGTTCTTCAACTGGTTTTTTCTTCGAATCTCACCAATTATCGATCTATTTGCTTGGATTTTGTGTTGGCTGAAGTCCTCTTCATAGAGGCAATTGTTTTGTATGCTCAATTATTGAAATCCATGAAGTTCACTTGAACATCACAGAATTTCCATCTCTGATTTCTCTCAATATAGAAATCTAGAGTGGAATCGAGTGATACAGGGATGATGTACATCATCCCAGCTTTCCAATGATGTATAGATCGTGTATTTTGATTAAGTTTTGGCCGTCTGTAATTTTGGCCGGAAAACACAAGCTCACCGGAGAAGACGGTGGCGCTGGCCACCGTCTCATTTCCAGTTTGAATCTGGATCGTTGGATTGAGTTTCCCAGATCTAATCCTGGCCTTCGCTTATTATGACTTTACTTTATTCCTTGTGTTACGCGTGGAGTTGGACCTATGGTGGAAGCGCGCTTCTGGAGCGTATGATCTGCCAGCTCAATTAATGAGCTCAGATCTAACGCTCCTGGTTTTTTTGAATTTCTTATTTTCTGATTTTATTTCTTTTATTTCCATTATTTTCAAAAATCCATATCTTCTTCGTTTTAAATCCAAAAATCATGGGACCAATTGCATTCTTCTCCAAATAAATTCTAGTTTCTAATTTTGATTTTTAATTTTATTTTATTTTGTCATTTGATATTTTCTTATGAATTTTCCCTTTTCTGGTTACTTTTAATTCATTTTAAATAGTTTTTGATATTCAAAAAATACAAAAATATTTTCCCAACCTATTTGAATGATGATGGATCTATGAAAAATATTCTCATCAATTTTTTAATTGATTTGAGATTTATTTGAGATTTTAGTTCAATTAGGTTATTTTTATTCATTTTTAATTGATTAAAAATAGTTTCTGACTTTTAAAAATTTTGAAATTTTTTGTCAAACCTTGTTTGACCTTATTGAACTTAGGATAAATCACTTGGACCTTTCAAGGTTGATTTGAAGTGGTTTTGAAGTTTAACCTTTATTTTATTTTTAATTCAAGTTAATTTTAATATTAAAAATGCCAAAAATATTTTGCTTATTGTTTGACCTCCAATCTTCATCTCATTTCTGATTTCTCATTGTTTGACTTTGACTTTCAATGTCATTTGGTCAATACACATGGATTGGTACATTTTATTTCACCTTATGCACTTTATTCTTTCCATTTCCTTTTCCATTATTCATCTCTTTCTTCTCCTTCTTCTTTTTTATTTTTGATCAATGAGTTGAAGGTTGATAAGTTAGCATTGATTAGGGAGACTTAATCTTCCTTGATTCAAATCTAATTCATCTTGATCAATTGAGCAAGTGGATGGCTTTGCATTAAGGATAGGTTATTTCCTAAATTATGCAAAAGACTTAAATCAATACAAGATCAATTCTCTTCTTCTTTTTGGCATGGCAAGTTGTTGGAACTTGGTTCACTAATCAAGACTTCTAACTTGTGTTGTTGCCTACATTATTATTGACCGGCCTCAGATAGTTGTGACTTCTACATAAGTCCAATTACGATTGCTTAACATAGCGCTAAATTTTCCTTATGGCACACTAACTACCAACACTAACCATTAACAATTAACATTTACTTTATGCTCTTTACTTTTAATGCAATTTACTATTCTTATACATATTATTCATTTGCTTTTTTCCTTTGCTCACTTGAGCACATGTTTATGTTAATGCCATTTGCCTTTTGCTCACTTGAGCACATAATTGTGTATATACTATTGTGCTTGTGTTTTGTTTTGATTGTTGTGAACCAAATGCAAAGAATTGGACAAAATGGACTTAGACTTTAGGATCTTCCCTATGCAAATTTGGAGTCAAAGAGAAACTAGGCATTAGGCCTTTAGAATGCTATAAAAAGTGAAAGAGCAACTAGGCATTGAGCCTTTAGAATGCTTAAGCTTGAAGATGAACATTGAAAGACCATATTCTAAACTCTCTCTTGCCCATTCTTTGATTGTGTTATAGAACCTTTTGATGTGTGTTTTCTTTGTGCTAGGAGTTCCCACTTGAGCTTAATTGAGGAACCATTACCATGAGCTCCTAAGAGAGAGAGATTCAAAATACATTGAGGAACCTTCCAAGAGTTCATTTGATTGTTGATTGCTTGAGTTTATGCTTATGTGATTGCTTATTCCAAAGGATGGGAGCTACTTGGATCATCAATATGATCTCAAGAGAGGAACTCCTTTTGTGGTTTTGTTTCTTATCCCTCACCTTTTTGATTTACTTAGGACTTTAGCCTTTCTTCTTCTTCTCTCCACTCTAAGCCAAGTCAAAAACTTTGTGCAAACATCTAACACTTATTTTCAACATTAGAAACCTAAGCCTTATGCTTTTGATTTTTCAAACTTTCTTTTCATAACACTTATTTTGAATTGAATCTTTAAGTCCACTTTGACCATTTTGTATATACTTCTAATTGGTAAATATAACCCATTCAAATGTCTTTTTACGAGGTTTTGATCCTAATCTTTTTAAGACGGTACGTAGGCAATGGGTTTATCCATCCAAACACAAAATGTAAATAATTTGTATATTCTCTTCTCATCCCTTCAATCATGTTTGCACAAACAAATTTTACACAAAATAACAACCTTACCACAAGTATGAAAAGGGCTCCCTAGGAGTACCTAGGATGTTTTGGGTGCCTAAGACCTTCCCATTGCATAACCAACCACCTTACCCAGATCTCTGATTTCTCTTTTACTAGTTTTTGTTAAAACTTTTAGGTTTTTGTTCGCTTTCTAACCATTCCTTTGGATAAATAGAAGTGCGGTGGCGACTCGACTTGTATCATTTACCTTGGATTTAGTCAATATCTCTAATGGTAACGAATACCCCGCTACAGAAAAGTGGCGACTCTGCTGGGGACCGGTTTGCCCTAGTGGGTTTTGCCTACTTTTCATACTTGTTGTATTATATCGTATTGTTTTGTGACATATTTTTGTGCAATTTGGGATTACTGTATTGTATGTAATGATTGATTTTCTTGATATTAATTCCTTGTATGCTTGGTGATCTTTGTGAGATGAGTTCTATACCTGAACTCGAGTGCACTTAGGATAGGAGAATGGCGTAGTCTTGTTGACTTGTGTGGAGTTATTCCTTAGCAAGTTGACTTGCAAGTCCATTCACTTGGTGGAGGTCATGTTGGGATCAATAATGTCACACAAGTAGTTGTGGTTAGACATTACTCTTTCCAATATAGACCTTAGAAGCCAAGGACCTTAGTCTACCAAGCCCATCTTGGCCTATTCTTAGGATGTAGTGCGAAAGTCGTTCAAATGTAAGATTTGATACGATTGTTACGCGATACTACACTCATAAGAGTCTCTCTTGAGAATATTTTTGGAATACGAGTAGTCGTTTCTCCGATAATATCCGAAAGATGGGATGATGACTATGGGAACCTCTTGTAGAACTTGTTTGGCAGGTTTAAACCCTAGTACACTCCCTTTGGGTGGTTCTTAACCGAGACTCCATGCTTGTGGCTTGCAACAAACCCTTGATTCGTGGTTGATTCGTTCATGTATCCTTAATATCAATGGAACTTAGGTGTTGATAAGGTGTAAACCATAATCCACCAAAATGGATGATTGATATTAAGGATGATATGATCCATCCCATGACCTTTGTTTGGTGTGCTTTGCTTGATCCTTGAGTGTGATTGTTGCATCCATGCATTCATGCATCCATTTGCATCCATATCATCAAGAATGAAGAAAATTTTCAAGGAACTTAAGGGGTTTATTTGCAAATTTTCAGACATGGAAAGACAAAGAAGGAATACAAAGAAGTACAGTTTCAGACAACCCGACTTGACAGAGTTAAGGAATTTGACATCCTATGTATTAGATCCTTTGGGTTTCAAGGCTCGTTTTGGGAAGCTTCTTCCTCTTCTGACTACTCAGGTGGATGAAGGATTGGTGAGTGCATTGGTGCAGTTCTATGATCCTTTGTACCATTGCTTCACATTTTCGGACTTCCATCTTTTGCCTACACTTGAGGAGTATGCCTACCTTGTGGGTATACCAATTCTAGACCAGTTGCCGTTCAGTGGCTTGGAGAGTGTTCCTACTTCTCAAGAGATAGCTGACATGTTGCATATAGATGAATCTCTGGTTAGTGCTCATATGACTACCAAAGGTGGAATTCAAGGTCTCCCTTCTGAGTTCCTTATTGCTCAAGCTACTGTGTATGGGAAGGCCATGAGTGAGGACGCCTTTGAGGCCATATTTGTACTTCTCATCTACGAGTTAGTGTTGTTCCCCAACATCGATAAGTTTGTGGATGTGAACGCTATTAGGATTTTCTCTACTCTTAATCCCGTTCCGACTCTGTTGGGTGACACTTATTTCTCTTTGCATCTGAGGAATGCAAAGGGTGGTGGTGTCATTGTGTGTTCTTTGCCTCTGTTGTATAAGTGGTTTATTTCTCACTTACCATAGGCGGTCACCTTCAAGGAGAACAAAGGATGTCTATGGTGGTCCACGAGACTCATGTCTCTCACTAATTGAAATTCTAGTTATCAGACTTTAGATGTCACACGGGTTGTTATGACATCCAATTCTGCACAGACAGGAATTATGCAGAACTTAAACGTAAGTGCAGTAAATAACACAAGCAATTGTTAACCCAGTTCAGTCCATATTTCATACAGAGTGGAGGAGGTTCCTTTTCTCAAGGTGACTCTGTTGTGAACATAGCACGCGGTATTCATTGCTTCAGCCCAAAAGTGCATGGGGAGCTTCTTTGCATGAATCATTGCCCTGGCAGATTCTTGAATAGTTCTATTTTTTCTTTCAACTATTCCATTCTGCTGAGGGGTTGTAGGGGAGGAGAACTCATGACTTATTCCTTCAGAAGAGCAAAACTTATCAAACTTGGAATTCTTGAACTCCGTACCATAATCACTTCTAATCCGGACCACACAACTGTCCTTTTCCCTTTGAAGTCTTATGCACAGGTCTTTGAAGACATCAAATGTATCTGACTTCTCTCTGATGAAGCTTATCCACGTGTATCTGGAATGGTCATCAACCACCACGTAAGTATATTTCTTCCCACCAAGGCTGTCAACCTGCATGGGTCCCATTAAATCCATGTGCAGCAGTTCCAGAACTCTGGAGGTTGTGGGATGTCCCAGCTTCGGATGTGACATCTTGGTTTGTTTGCCCACCTGGCATTCTCCACAGATTCTTCCTTCATCAATAAGAAGTTTTGGAATTCCTCTGACTGCTTCCTTGGATATAATCTTCTTCATTCCTCGTAAGTGGAGGTGTCCAAGACGTCTATGCCACAGCTTCACCTCCTGTTCTTCCCTGGTTGAGGAGCATATTGTTGAAAAGTTAGAGACTTTAGGTTCCCACAGATAACAGTTATCTTTGGACCTGGTTCCTCTCATAACTTCCTGATTGTCACCATTAGTCACAATGCATAGCTCCTTAGTAAACTGAACATGAAACCCTTGATCACACAGCTGACTTATGCTGATGAGGTTTGCAGTTAATCCTCTTACTAACAGCACATTATTCAGTTTTGGAACTCCAGAGCAGTCCAGCTTACCCACACCTTTTATTTTTCCTTTGGCACCATCACCAAAGGTCACATAGCTGGTAGTGTGAGGTTGAATATCCACCAGTAGATTTTCCATACCAGTCATATGTCTTGAGCATCCACTGTCAAAGTACCAGTCTTCTCTGGTAGAAGCCCTTAGAGCAGTGTGTGCTATCCTAGCATACCATTGTTGCTTCTTGATGGGAACATAGCGCTTATATGGTTTATGCTTAGGCCTGACATGCGAGGCTTGGTTAGGGAAACCATGAATCCAGTAGCAGAAGGCTTTTATATGGCCAAGCCTACCACAGTGGTGACACCTCCACTCCTGGTATTTCCTCTTCTGATGATCATTCATCCTGGTTCCTCGATGTTGAGACATTGGCTTTGACTTCCGCTTGAACTTCTGAACTTTAGCCTTTGGGCGTTTGTGTTCAGCTGAGGATCTTTTCCCAAATCCTAGGCCAGATTTGGTTCCAGACTGCTGTCCCACCTTTAGAATCTCTTCCAAGGTGTCAGTTCCCTTATTCATCATTCTGATGGATTTAGTCATCTGATTCAGCTTGGAGGTCAGCAGGGCTATCTCACCATTTAGACCCTCTATGACAGACAGTTGCTTCAGTCTCTCATCTTCCAGTTCCTTGATGAGTTTCTTCTGCTTTTCTCCTTGTGCACGCACTTCTGCACTGGTGGTACACAGCTTCTTATAGGCTGCAGCAAGTTCATCAAAGGTCAGTTCATCTGCACTTGAGTCATCATCAGAGGCACAAACACTGGTTAGTGCAGTGACATGTTTGGCAGATTCTCCTTCAGATTCACTTTCAGAATCTCCTTCAGACTATGTGATAGTTAGCCCCTTCTTTTGCATCTTGAGATAAGTAGGACATTCAGCTCTGACGTGTCCATACCCTTCACACCCATGACACTGAATTCCCTTGCCTTGGTTGAACTTTTCATCAGAAGTTGATCTTTTCCTGATGTCAGACGGGATGTTCTTGACATTAGGTCTCCCTCTTTGATCAATCTTCTTCAGGAACTTGTTGAACTGCCTCCCAAGCATGGCTAAGGCTTTTGATATACTGTCATCACCTTCAGTATATCCTGCTTCTGACTCTTCTTCAGCATTAGATACAAAAGCTACGCTTTTGTTCTTCTTTTCAGTATTCTCACACAAGCCCATTTCAAAGGTTTGGAGAGAACCAATGAGCTCATCTACCTTCATATTGCAGATGTCCTGTGCCTCCTCTATGGCTGTGATCTTCATAGCAAACCTTTTAGGCAAGGACCTGAGAATCTTTCTTACAAGTTTCTCTTCAGCCATTTTCTCACCTAGTCCACCAGAGGTGTTTGCAATTTCAAGAATATTCATGTGAAAGTCATGAATAGTCTCATCCTCTTTCATCCTCAGGTTTTCAAACTTGGTGGTCAACATCTGAAGTTTGGACATCTTCACCTTGGAAGTACCTTCATGAGTTACCTTGAGGGTATCCCAAACTTCCTTAGCTAGTTCACAGTGGTGCACCAGCCTGAAGATGTTCTTACTGATTCCATTGAACAATGCATTCAAGGCCTTGGAATTTCCAAGAGCTAGTGCCTCTTGCTCCTTGTCCCACTCTTCTTCAGGAATCTGCACACTGACTCCATCCTCACCTGTCTTTGTTGGATGTTCCCATCCTTTGTTGACAGCTCTCCAGACTTTGCTGTCTAGAGACCTTAAGAAGGCTATCATACGAGGCTTCCAGTCATCATAATTAGAGCCATCCAACATGGGTGGTCTATTTGAGTGTCCTATATCCTTGTCTATGGTACTAGAAAGTAACTTCCCTAGATCTCACCCAGAAATTCACAGGCAGGGTGCCTGCTCTGATACCAATTGAAATTCTAGTTATCAGACTTTAGATGTCACACGGGTTGTTATGACATCCAATTCTGCACAGACAGGAATTATGCAGAACTTAAACGTAAGTGCAGTAAATAACACAAGCAATTGTTAACCCAGTTCAGTCCAACATGACCTACATCTGGGGGCTACTAAGCCAGGGAGGAAATCCACTATTAGTAGTATTAATTCAAAGCTAAACTCACCCGTTTACAACTTATCACTTAATCCCTACCCAATGTAATTTCAATCTTACACTAAGATCAGAGTTCCTACTCACTCCCCCTCAATCACCTCAGTGATTACTACCTTTAATCAATATTAAAGACAGTTTGAAGTCACACTTCAAACAACTCTTGATTGTGCTTCACAGCTTTAATCAAGATACACAGCACTCACGCTTAAAAGCTTTGAGCGACACAACACTTACAACTCAATGAACACCCTATGCCACAGCAATCATCTACTTGATAATGGCTTGGCTTACAATATACGTATAATACAAGACTCACAAAAATACAGCAGTGAAGTATGATGGACACACAAAATCTTCACGCCTCAAAATCCCCGAAACTGAATGAAGGAACGCCTTCCTTTTATATTGCAGTACCTGGGCTTTTGAAACTGTATTCTCCTGAATTTAAGGTCACGCGAGTTCCCATAAATTCAACATTTAGGTTACTAACAAATAGGCTATTTGTTAGGTTCATTAAATGTAGCTTGGTTGTTGATTTCCTGGATTTTCTCTCAGCTGTTGAATCCCTGAAGAATAGCCTGAGAAAAAGCTGAAACAAAAAACTGAACAACCTACAATATAGCATATGCTGTCAGGGATGAATGTTACGACATTCAGCTTGACATCAAGGTCCATATGCTGAGTCTGTTTTTCCAGAAAACAGACTGTACAATTTTGCTGACCTGTACATGATCAAAATGACCATACTACAGTAACAACTTACATTAATAAATTTCAAAGTGTCCAATTTAACATTTACACATTTGGCCTTAAGTTAGTTATGTTATTCTCTTGAAGAACAGACTAAGTAACATGCTGAAGTATAGCAGAACACCACTCTGTCTAATGTTCAGTAGCTGCTGTCAATGATGAATGTCATAACATCCAGTTTGACATTCAGTCAGTAGGCCTTATGCCAGGTCTGGTCTTTCCTTGATAACCAGACTGGAAATAAATACTAAGTTCTAACAGAACACCAGTTGTTCTATTCCTTAGTATCTGCTGACAGGTATGAATGTCACAGCATCCAGTTTGACATTCAATAAATCCTGTGTTAGCTAATCCTGCAGTAACTACTCAAGTGTGTCATGACATCAGTCAAGACATCAGAGTACAATTAGATATTCTAACCTACAATGTAGTCACACATACATACCATGTCATGACATCAGTCAAGACATTAGTAACCAGCTAGTGTTTTACCATATAATGCAGCCAATTAAGCACCTACAAACTCCCCCTTTGGCAAAGTTTTGGCTAAAACACTTTGATCCCCATAACAGAGTTCATAGCAGCGGAATCACACACCTAGCAGGAAATAAGCCTAGCTAATACACTCAGAGTGGCAGCACACTCACACACATGGAAGTTAAATAAAAACTTCACAAAGCAGCACACATACAGAAGTTAAATCTAAAATCTAAACTTCAACACACAGCAGCTGCAGGGGAGGGAATCTGTCACGAGAGTCTGTTGTAGAGACCCACTCTGTTTGTCAGGGGTGGTGGTTATTACTCCCCCTTTTTGTCAAAAATGTTGCCAAAGCCAACAACAAAACTAGAGAACAATGACAGAGTTACAGACTTGGTTTTACGCCACAGTTTCAACCAAGTTAGCATCCACTTGATCTTGCTTCACAGCTTTGATCAAGTAATCACCCACTTTTGCTTTACAGTAGGTACCATCATATCAGATGCCATGATTTTGTTTCTGACATCCAGAACCACTCCTGCATGAACAGCATCCTTGAACTCCTACAGGTACATTGGCCTTCTCACGGTAGGGTGTCTCCTTACCCTCTTGTAGCCACACTTGTTGCAAGTAGCATAGCTATGATCTGTTGACCAATCAGAGCATAGTACCATTTGTTTAATAGGCAGAGATATTAAACAATACATCCCAAACATCAGTGGTTGCTATAAGGTCTCAGAGAGACATATTCCCAGTCTGCTCCTTAAGTTTTCAAACTGAATAGCATCCAGAGCCTTTGTAAATATGTCAGCCAGTTGAAGGTCCGTGGCTACATGTTCCAAAGTGATCACCTTGTCTTCCACCAGATCTCTGATGAATTGGTGCCTAATGTCAATATGTTTGGTCCTGCTGTGTTGGATGGGATTCTTGGAGATATTGATGGCACTGAGATTATCACAGAACAATGTCATGACATTTTAAGTGACATTGTACTCAGTGAGCATCTGTTTCATCCAAACCAGTTGGGAACAACTGCTTCCAGCAGCTATGTATTCAGCCTCTGCAGTGGACAGAGAAACACAATTCTGCTTCTTGCTGAACCAAGATATGAGATTGTCTCCTAAGAAGAAACATCCACCTGATGTGCTTTTTCTGTCATCAGCACTCCCAGCCCAGTCAGCATCACAGTACCCAGATAGGACAGGCTCAAACCCATGTGAATACAGCATCCCATAGTCACAAGTCCCATTGATGTACTTGAGAATCCTTTTGACTTGATTCAAGTGGCTCACCTTAGGCTCTGCTTGGTATCTAGCACAAACTCCAACTACATAAGAAATGTCAGGTCTACTTGCAGTTAGGTAAAGTAGGCTTCCTATCATGCTTCTATACAAGCATTGATCAACACCAGGCCCTCCTTCATCTTTGGTTAACTTCAGATGAGTAGGCGCAGGAGTCCTCTTGTGCCTAGCATTATCCATACCAAACTTCTTAACTATGTTCTTGGCATACTTGCTTTGGGAGAGAAACATAGAGTCCTCCATTTGGTTTACTTGCATTCCAAGGAAATAGGTCAGTTCTCCAACTAGACTCATTTCAAACTCGGATTGCATCTGGTGAACAAATTGTTGAACCATTTGTTCTGACATTCCACCAAAGACTATATCATCCACATAGATTTGAGCAATCATGATTTTGCCGTCTTCATCCTTCACAAATAGGGTTTTATCTATTCCACCTTTTCTGTATCCATTTGAGGTCAGAAATTCGGTCAACCTTTCATACCATGCTCTAGGTGCTTGTTTCAACCCATACAAGGCTTTCCTCAACTTGTATACATGCTTAGGTTGGTTAGGATCACAGAACCCTTTAGGTTGTTCCAAAAAGACTTCTTCATTCAAGTAGCCATTCAAGAATGCACTCTTCACATCCATTTGGAATAGTTTAAACTTCAGGATGCATGCTACCCCTAACAGCAATCTGATGGACTCAAGCCTAGCCACAGGAGTGTCGCATCACGCGAAAAACCGGCGGGAAAAGAAAGAAACAACAGAGCCGCCACCGTGCGTTATTTATCCCAAAAGAGGGAAAGGAAACGCTCGAAGTAAACCTAGGAAAGAACATGGTCTCGCGACCAAAGAGGATGGGTTCGGGAGTCGGTTATGCGAAGGGAAGGTGTTAGGCACCCTACGCATCCGTAGTACTCTACGGGATCCACGCACAGAAGGAAGGGAAATTGGTTGCTAAACACTGCTCAAACTCACACACACTGGCTGAATGAGACAAAAGAAACTGACTGAAACTGACTCGGCAGGACATCGTATCCTGGGCCTACTTAGTCTATCAAACATAGACATCAGAGTCGAAGTAGTTCGGACTGGGGAAACGACACATGCTCGCTAGGATATCGCATCCTATGCATACGTATCTTCTCGGACGAGAGAAGAATCAGAGCATTCGTAGCTCGGCTGACACGCACACAAACAAACACAGGCAAACGTGGAGCCTGAATGCCAATCGCTGGACTTACATCAGCATCCGAACCTAAACACACACAGGAAACCAACTGCCAATCGCTGGACTTATGTCGGACTCCAACCAGAACACACACAAGGGTGGTTAAGACACAAAGGGTTGGAAAAGAAAAAAAGGGCGCCCGGAGAGATCAGCTCAATCTCCTGCCTACATACTTCATCTGGTGTGAAGATCAGGGCGATGTAGTTCCCCTACGCAGGGACAAAGGATCTAACCTAACCAGATAACAGAGGGAGACACGACTCTAGGGAGACTACGACTCGAGCCTAGATGTTGTCATGCAAAGTCAACCCTAAGTTAAGGTTTCTAGCTAAATGGCACACGGGCCAACCTATCCTAGACATGACTTGCACAGGAAGCAAGCCACACCTAACCTAACTTGCACAGGAAGCAAGGGTCTCGATTGCAACTAGGGCAAGAGAAAGGGGAGGTCTCAATCACAACAGGGGTGAGAGAAAAGAATTAGATGTTAGTGGTTAGTCAAACTCGGCAAGACATCGCGTCTCGTGCCTACGTATCTCATCTGAACATGAGAATCAGAGTTGCCGTAGTTCGGCTGAACAACTCTAAGCATGGCTCACACAGGAAGCAAGCCACACAGACTTGACTTGCACAGGAAGCAAGTCAAGCACAACCTACCTTGCACAAGGGCAAGTCTAAGCTACACCTAAAGAGGCAAAGCAAACAGGCAATCACAATCACAAGAAGCACACTCTATATGCATACAAGAGGCTCACACAAGGGTTAGGTTTTAGTTGAGGGGTCATATCAACCTCAACAAACAAACCTCTGGAATGGGGTGAAGTGTGCTCTTAACCTTGCCATTGAGGGGCTAAGGTGAAGCAGATGAAAGGAGATGAGGGGTGTGCCTCATTGCTTCTATCCCTGATCAGGGAGAGCATATCAGAAAGTGTGGGAGCTCAGAAAGATGGAGCTCTTTCCACATTATTGACTCGACTGTGCAATTGCACAAGATCTTGGGTTTTTATCTGAAATGCATCAACACAGTGGTGTGAGCAAAACAGAAGACACACTGAATAGCAGGGGATAGGTTGCTTATCCCTTGGGTTCTGCCAATTGCCTCTTCACTTAGGAGGTCTTTGACTCTGTACAAGGACAAATTAAACATACACAAGCATTGCCTCTTAAGGAGGACTTCAGACAGTTTGCCCGGCCAAATAACAAGCCGGGTCTCCAGACTACATGAAGAAGAAGTAATTATACCTCAAGCAAGTTGCTAAAAAGCAAAGCAAAGCAAGTTCGAAGAACTTAAGCAACTAAAGTACCTGAAAAAGTCAAAACAATCAGCAAACAGTTCAAAAGTTTAAATCAAAAGAATTGGTAAACAGTCAACACAGATGGTCAACTGTGCAAGGCACAAGACTCAAACACATGAGTCAAACCTACAAAACAAAGGTTAGCATATGATAAACAATCAAGTTCAAACAAGTTTGAATGATCTTTGAGGCATTGGTGCTTAACCTGAAACAGGAACTCAATTGTAAGCTCAAAAGACCACTAGGACTAGCCTAGGGTCAAAGATGAAAGAAAAAGTCAAAACAGCAAAGAAAAGTCAACCAAAGTCAAGGTCAAACATTCAAGAAGCTATTTCAATTGGACTCACAATCACATCATGCATCATCATCAACTCATAAGCAAAAGAAGGCAAGGCATGGCAAATGAAAGCTCAAAGAAGTCAACAGAATGACTTGCATCAAAAGTCAACCCAAACATTTTCAAAAATCATCAAATAAATCACACTCAATCCTAACATCTAGCATGGTAAGCATGTCAAATTTCATGGCATTTGGATGAGAGGAAGGCAGTCAATTAAAATCAAGAAATCAAACCAAATTTAAGCATGCACAATGAAGGTCAACAAACATGGGTCAACTTCAGAAAATCATATCAAATTGAAAACAGATGAGAAATGAATGAGATTAACACCAATGCAAAGCTTGAGATGTCTAGTTATCACATATGAAATTTCATGATCATACAATATGGTACGAGAATTTCCCAAATGAAATGGCAATGTGTAGCATAAAAAGTCAACAATTGACTAGGCATGGAAGAAAATTCATAATCAAAATGGAAAATTGCACAATTAAATCCAGGAAAAATCACACATGAACTAGACATGTAAGGGAGGGATCATGCAAAATTTGGATCATTTGGAGGTCAGGAAGCATGTGAACAAAAATCAAGAAAATGCACATCATTGGTGTGACACAAATTGTCACACCCTAGTTCAAAAATTCATATCCAGCAAACCACAAATGATAAATGCACAAACTCTACATCAAGATGAAGATGAATGAGTCTAGTTTCACCACAAAAATTTCAGGGGCATTGGATACAACATCATTATCTCACAAAAGTTTTGGCACAAGGTATCAATTGGGCATACATGTTAAGAAAACTCATACCATTTAAAATCCAGCCAACCAAAAATTAATTAAAAATCATAATAAAATACTAGACATTCTTGTGAACATTATGCAAAAATATTCAGGATTTTTGGATTTAATTTGAGTGAGAAATGGATTTTTGAAGACGAGTGAATAATTGTAACAACATGAGCAACATAACATGGCAAATAAGTCAAAGATAGTCAGCGCATGGCATTTTGGTAAATAAGTGTACCACTTATCAAAACTCTGCGTTTTGGAGCACGCAGAGGAAATGTTCTCATTGGCTGATGGCCAATGGAACAGTACCGTGGCCAATGAAGCTTCAGTGTTCTGGGTTCAAAAACCCTAGGGTTTTAGCAGCAATGTTCATGGTATCTTCATGCGAGTTCATCATCATAAAACAAATTCCAAGCAGCAAAACACAACATCATGGCATTAACACTCACGCAGCATCATAACACCAACAAACAGGACATGATTCATGTGGATTTATGGGCAGGTTTAAGGTTGCAAAACAGCAGGGCATTCATCATCATCATGCAAAATCGAACATGAACAAAATCCCCAGAAGCTAAAATCAAGCATGGCTATCTAATCTACCAACAATAAGCATCACATACCAGCAAGCAAAATCATTAAACAAACTCATACAAGAGAAATCGATGGAAACAAGTTTGCACATAGAATTTCAAAGCCAGATTTCTCCTAACTCAGTCAATCATTTTCAATGGTTTAAGGTTCATTGGAATGAGCATTCAAAGACCTTCATTAAACATGGCATAGCTTAGCAAAAAGTGCAAATCGAAAAACTGACCAAAATGATGAGCAGTGAAGATTCAGCAACCTTTTGCTTGTATGAGCTTGAACAGATGTGTATTATGCTTCTATAAGATGGATGCTTGAAAACTTTGAGCTCAGTGATGCTTGCTCATGCTTAAATCTCATTCTGCCATGGAAAGGTGCTTGGAGAAAACAGAATATGAAATGAGATTACAGCTGAACTTTGACACTCCAAATCTCTTCAAAGTGATGGCCTGGTGATGGTTCAAGAAAGGGAGGCTCGAGTCTTTAGAGTTTTTGAGCAGAAATGCAAAATCGTGCAAGTTGGATCAATGAGAGAGTGAGAGTTTTCTGGTTGTTTTGGCTGCAGCTAGGGCTTGGAATTGGCAGAAAAATGCCTTAAATATGTCTGTTTAAGGTCCCTTAATGAAGTGCTAAACTGGTTTTGTTTTAATGAAATGATTTGCATTTTTGCTAAGTTTTGCACAAGTGAATATGGAGGTGTAACTCTTGCACGAATTGGGCTTGAAAAGGCTGCAAATGACCAATACTCTTGCTGTTTTGTATTTGCTCATGAAGTGCCAAGTTTGTTTTACTCTAATGAAACCATATTGCTAAATTTGCACCTTTTGCTAATTTTGCATAATGACCATGGAGGTGTGAAACCTGGCCGAGTTGGGCCTTGAAACATGTCCCAAATGTTATACCAAACAAGTTCCAAATGGTAAAAATGAGTAGAAACCTTTAATTCACAAAGTCAACTTTTGGTCAAACTTGATTTTTAAATGGAGGAAGTCCAAAAATGCCATTTTGATTGGTAAGGTTTTGGTGAATGAAATTTATATTTTTGGAAAGAGGAGAAGAAATGTGGTTTGTAGGAAAAACCCCCACCAAATTTGGCCTTATGGTTCATGAGATATGGCTCTTTGAAGTTCATGAAAATGTGAAAATGAAATGATCATATCTTGCAAACCATTCATGGGATTTGAGAGTTCTTGGACTCTTTGAAAATGGGAGAACAAGACCTTCAACTTTCATGTTAGGCAAAAATTCATTTGAAGCTTGTATCATGATGCAAGTTGAGGATCAAGAAGTTTCCATTTTTGGCAGTTAAAATTACAGGTCCACTTTCTATTTTGGGAAATTTTCTGATTGGCTTCAAATTCTTCAATGATGTTGATTGCTATGACACATGAGGCCTATTAGGACATGAATAAGCTCTCTCAAACCAAATCCATCCATCAAATCCACAAAATCAACCACAGTTGACCAACTTTGACTTTTCTAGGGTTTTGGATGACTGAAGCACTTCTGATGAATTCCAAACCCTAATTCCTTGAGACCTTGACTTCAAATGATGTCCCAAGTTGTATGGACTCTTGATTATTGATCATGGTGCCCAAATTCCACAAGAATGGCCACTATCCACTGCTTTGACTGTCTTTGACTTTCTAGGGTTTTTGATTGTCTGTGCATGAACTGATGACCTCTGAGCCTTCAACCCTTGACTTAAACACTTCAAATGGGCCTCCAAGTCATGTGAACTTGTTGGAAAAACCTTAGGTCCTTTGCTCCTTGAGAAATACCTTCGCTTGACTGATCTCCTGATCAGTTTGACCTAATTTCTGCTTGGCTTGCACTTGAGGCAACTGGGGACAATGCAATGCTATGCGATGTATCATGATATGCTATGACCTAATATGAGATGGTATGTACAATGATAGGTGCAAATTTGAGGTGCTACAGCTGCCCCTATTCAATCAGCTGGGAACCCGAATGGATGATAGCAATGGCTGTCAGACTTTCAGGGTAAACAGGGATTGAATACAAAAGAACCGTAGAATTTGCACAACAGGGATCCACCAATGGAAACGTCCACTGGGATCTGATTCTTATTACTGGGTATATATTTTTTGTTTTTGTTTTCAAAGGGTACAGCCACATCCAGACATCGCAATGACGATGAATGGGAAAAGAAATCACAACTAGCTGCCGACGGACAACTAGGAGAGGTAAATCCACAAGGGGACAGGTACAACTAGACGTCATAGGACGAATAGGAAGACTCACGTTTATCGACACCAACGGAGAGGAGGAAAACTCAGCCAGACGTCATAGGACGAAAGGGAGACTCACGTTTATCGACACCAACGGAGAGGAGGAAAACTTCAACCAGACGTCATAGGACGAAAGGGAGACTCACGTTTATCGACACCAACGGAGAGGAGGAAAACTCAGCCAGACGTCATAGGACGAAAGGGAGACTCACGTTTATCGACACCAACGGAGAGGAGGAAAACTCAACCAGACGTCATAGGACGAAAGGTAGACTCACGTTTATCGACACCAACGGAGAGGAGGAAAACTTCAACCAGACGTCATAGGACGAAAGGGAGACTCACGTTTATCGACACCAACGGAGAGGAGGAAAACTCAGCCAGACGTCATAGGACGAAAGGGAGACTCACGTTTATCGACACCAACGGAGAGGAGGAAAACTCAACCAGACATCATAGGACGAAAGGTAGACTCACGTTTATCGACACCAACGGAGAGGAGGAAAACTCAGCCAGACGTCATAGGACGAAAGGGAGACTCACGTTTATCGACACCAACGGAGAGGAGGAAAACTCAACCAGACGTCATAGGACGAAAGGTAGACTCACGTTTATCGACACCAACGGAGAGGAGGAAAACTCAACCAGACGTCATAGGACGAAAGGTAGACTCACGTTTATCGACACCAACGGAGAGGAGGAAAACTCAACCAGACGTCATAGGACGAAAGGGAGACTCACGTTTATCGACACCAACGGAGAGGAGGAAAACTTCAACCAGACGTCATAGGACGAAAGGGAGACTCACGTTTATCGACACCAACGGAGAGGAGGAATACTTCACTAGGGAAAGGAGGGCGACGTTATGAACATCGAAAGAGGATGTTTACCGACATCAAAAGAAGACCAGACACTTACGCATGACTGAAAATCACCGAAGGATGGTGTTTACCGACACCAAAGAAGACCAGACACTTACGCATGACTGGAAATCACCGAAAGATGGTGTTTACCGACACCAAAGAAGACCAGACACTTACGCATGACTGGAAATCACCGACGGATGGTGTTTACCGACACCAAAGAAGACCAGACACTTACGCATGACTGGAAATCACCGACGGATGGTGTTTACCGACACAAAGAAACAACACACGGGTGCTGACGGGATACTGACATCCACAAGATGACAGGGCAAGGCTGAACACTTGCAGGGGGTCTCACTGGGGAACAAGGTCACGACAGCGAGCAAACAGGAAGGAACACCAAGGATACCGGGTTGTAGGTATGAAACGGGTGACCGACCAAAGCGTGAATTGGTTTGTTTTCCAAAACACTCAACATCCTGAAGAGGGCTAGAAAAGCAGTCTTGTTTAGAGGATGAACATTCGATTCCACAAGGAATACGAATCTTACTCTGCTGGAGATAACAATCGAAAGATTGACCAAAGAGTGCATGAGATATATTATCTATAGCCGCCAAAACGTAGATAATACACTCGCATGGAAAATTATCCATAACCGGGTTGTAGGTTGTTAAATGAATAATCGACCGAAAAGAAAGGCATCAGGGTACCAGGACTAGGTATGCAAAAGATGACCAATCAAAAGAGGACAAAGTTGCTAACTCGGAGCAAATATCCAAAAAGAAGGGGAAGACCCAATGGGGACAATACTGCTTGATCAAGGCAAGTATCCAAGGGGAAAAGACCATTAAAACCACAAAGGGGGGATTACATCTACCGGTTTGTAGGCAGAAAACCACGGAAAAGTAACCAGTCATCATCGGGATGAGCACAAAGGGTTAACTCCGACGAGGGGATGAAAGTGGGATTTTACAACTACCAGCTAGTGGGTAGAAAACCACAAAGATAGGACTTACAACTACCGGTTTGTAGGTAGAGGCCAAAAGGAAAAGTAACCAGTCATCATCGGGATGAGCACAAAGGGTTAACTCCACCAAGGGGAGAACGTGGGATTTTACAACTACCAGCTAGTGGGTAGAAAACCACAAAGATAGGACTTACAACTACCGGTTTGTAGGTAGAGGCCAACAAACAATATCCGCCAGGGGATGAAAGTGGGATTTTACAACTACCGGCTAGTGGGTAGAAAACCACAAAGATAGGACTTACAACTACCGGTTTGTAGGTAGAGGCCAATGGAAAAGTAACCAGTCATCATCGGGATGAGCACAAAGGGTTAACTCCACCAAGGGGAGAACGTGGGATTTTACAACTACCAGCTTGTGGGTAGAAAACCACGACGATAGGACTTACAACTACCGGTTTGTAGGTAGAGGCCAATGGAAAAGTAACCAGTCATCATCGGGATGAGCACAAAGGGTTAACTCCACCAAGGGGAGAACGTGGGATTTTACAACTACCAGCTTGTGGGTAGAAAACCACGACGATAGGACTTACAACTACCGGTTTGTAGGTAGAGGCCAACAAATTCCGCTGAGGATAAGATGAATGAGTGCCGGTTAGTGAGCGACTATTCATTCATGCCCCAGGGAAGCACAAGAGACAGTCAACGGGTAGCCAATTTAGGATCGATCCAAAAAGGCAGACTGAAACAAGACTCATCCTAATGAGGAAAGAACTCAATAGGGAAAAACCCATCCCGTGTAGGGAGGGAACGGAAGCAACCGTCATCCACGAGGATGTATCTCAGTGGGGAAATGGCAGGAAAGGATAGACACTTTCTGCTTAAGGGGCTGGCTCTACATGGAGAGATCAGACACACCCAACTCTGCTAGGAAAATCTACTGGAGAGATCTGTATCAACAAGTAGCAGGAGACAACCATCAACAGATACACGGCAACAGCTGCAACATGAGTATCTGAATGCTATGATTATGCATGTATGCATTATATCTAAAAATGTATGATGAATGCTGACGAACAGACATGCTCAAACCACAGGTCCGGGAATCAACCGTCCGGAGAGAAAACCAAAGCCAACAGAGAGCAAAGAAAATCCACTGGGGACTGGGATATCAGGGACCACTTATCCTGCAGGGGAGGAAGAGCCATAAGAGGCTTCCGGAGGGATCGTCAGTCACAACCGGAGAACAGAGTTCAACATACAGGCGGATGCGCCACAACAACTTGTGCTGGAAATCAGGGATACCAAGAAGCAACCAGATCTCTGATGAGGATACATAGGCATTGATAAAGCTCCTTATGCGAACAACTCCACTGAGGGATCTATCTGAGGGAATGCCGGATTACGGGGATGTCGATCCTCCAAATACTGAATCTTCCAAGAAAAGCACCCATGCTGGGGGGAAGATGAAGACTGCTCTGCTGGAGAGGCGAAAGTTGAAGTCTTCAGTAAACACTCTGCTAGGGGAGCTGCCCCACAAAAGTATTTCAACAGCAACCTTGCTGGGAATGCCCCACGGTAGGGCTCAAGCAGCACTCTACTGGGGATGCCCCACAATAGAGCTAACAGGGATTTGGAGGAAGAATCTGTACTGCCGAGAATATGAAGATGAACAACTTCAAACAACACTGCATCGGGCAACCTCACTGAGGAGAGACCATACGAGGTTTTGCAGGACAAAGATACAGCCATGCTCGAGATACGAACAATTGTCTTACCTGTTGGTAATCATACCACCCTCGGGAGAGCACTGCGGGTCTCCTAAGTATCCTTCCATCATCGTGAATGTTCACTTTGTTTAAGAACAATTTTTTTTGAAAAATTTGTTTATTTTGAAAACAATGATACTTTATCATTTAACAAACATGCAAAACATTTGTTGAGTTAAAACAAATAAGAGTGCAAATAATGAGATAAAAGCTCAAATCGATGTAATGGAATGGTAGTCTGCAAAGGGCGAGACTCCATAGATCTGTACAAGTTTGAAATCGGTGATATATATTGGAGAGGGCTACATTGAACATAATGACCTTTCCTCTACCATTCTGAATTTTCGATGTATTCAAAGCTTCAGTCGACGACGGATCGAGAATCCCTGACGGATGACAGATGTACAGCACAGTCTTGTCAAGATGCAGTTACTTGCCAAATCCCTAATTTTTGCCTAGATTGCCCCAGTGTGAGGTGTTCAATCTAGCGGGATGCAAATTCTTTTCTTTTTTTTCAATGTCTCTAACTTTTGCCTGGATCGCCCTTTCGGGTTTTCAATCCACCGAGACGCTCTTCTTTTTTTGCCTAAGTCGCCCTTTGGGGTGTTCGACTTAGCGAGCTTTTGTTTTTCTGTTTTTGTTTTAGGCGAAGTATTTCTTGACTGCATCTGGAATTCACAGGACGAGTGAACTTCTCCATCCATTGTTGTAAGTGTCAAAACATTGCCTGAAAAGGCTCTCTTGACAACAAATGGACGTTCATAGCTTGGAGTCCACTTGCCCCTGGACTCGGGCACGAAAGACAAGACTTTCTTGAGCATAAGGTCCCTCGGAACACACGAGGCTTGACCTTCTCGTTGAATGCTTTTTTCACTCTCTGCTGATATGACTGTCCATGACACATGGCAGTTGATCTCTTCTTTTCGATCGAATTCAGCATCAGTCAACTTGGGACTTTGAGGGTGCTATCTTTCTTTTGTTTTTGTTTTGTTGTTTTTTTTCTTTCTTTTGATTTCTTTTGATTTCTTTTGATTTTGATTGATTTCTTTTTTTTGATTTTGCACCCTCCTCTTTCTCTTTTTTTTTTTTTGATAAATGCCCCAGTTGGCTGTTCTGCTGATTCTCGAGATGCAGCTGAGTGTGATCTTCTTTTCTTGCTCAAGAAGTCGGGAAATCTCGTCAGGAGTCCCTTCAACATCATCTTCGTCCGCTTTGAATACAGGGAATTCAAAATTGGGAGATGACGTCCGATCATTATGTTCAATGGGTTTGAGAAACAACCTGCATAAGGATTTTGATATGAAAAGCTCTTTGAAAAGCAAACAAGACAATCGTTATGCAGATGAAAAGATTGCTTTTATTCTTGTTTTTAAGGTTTTTTGTGATCACCAATTTCATGCAAAAAGTGAAAAGGGAAAACAAATGGAAAAACAAATGTTTTAACATGAATTTATTTGAATGAAAATATCATTGCACAAAATGTTGCCAACAATGCCATCACTTCTCCTTTTGGCGTGGGAGAAGGGTTTTTAAGCAAAGTAATTATTGCAAAGACTTATGAACAACTGTAGGAACGCCCACAGTGACCCAATTGTGATAGATCCCATCGGGGACGACAACTGTCAGTATTTCTTGCATCAGCAGCAAACAACCTTCTTTGTTGAAGATCTCAGAAGACAAGTCGATGCCGGCCCGGGACTTGTTATCTTCAAGCTTGATTATCACGGGGACCCAAGTCCTCAAAGCTCAGAATACCTGATCTGACAAGGTCCTGCACCTTACTTTTCAGCTGGAAACAACTATCCACGTCATGACCAGGAGCACCCGAGTGATACACACAATGCTGTTCAGGCCTATACCAACACCGAGGGTTGACAGGTATGGGCGGCGGGTCTCTGGGCGTAATCAAGTTCCGCTCTAACAGAGAGGGATACAGTTCGGCGTAGGACGTGGGGATTGGATCAAAAATGATCTCCTTTCTCTCATTACTTGTACCAGCTTGATTACCATTGTGAGGTTGAGAAGCCTGCTGCTGAGGACGATGTTGCTGACGCTGATGCTGCTGAGCTGGTCTCCTCTGTTGCTGTTGAGTTTGAGTTGTTGGGATAGTCACAGCAGCAGCCTGACGATACTGTCCTCTGTTTGCACTCCTTCGACGGTGCACAGCATTTGTTTCATCCTCTCCCCTTTTGGGTGCCCCAGAGGATGGCTTCTTAGAACCGGAAGAATTTGAAGAGCCAGGATGGCGAAACGGAGCGAGGGTTGCTCTGACATTAACAGTCTCTGCAGCAAGAGGCTGTTCACTGATTCTGATCCCCTTCAATTCATCACCCACGGCATAATCATCGACGAGAATAGTGACAGCAGCATTCTCATGAACGGGTACATCCACTGGTGGAGCACAGTGGACTGGTGGAATCACGGCTTCCAGTCTCTGGGCTAAGGCACGCAGCTCCTCTTGCCCCTGAACGACCCCTTGCATCATGTTCATGAACTGGGCCATGTTCGCCCTCATCTCAGCTAGCTCAGCTTGAACCTGGTCCATAATCTTCTGATGATTGAGTCTGGTTGAGTGGCGATGCGGTCAGCGGTCAGCAATCCTGTCTCAGTCAAGAACCGAAGTGAGAAGTCTTGTCCCCAAGCATGTCTGCAATGCAAGGATGATATGTGCATGATATGCATGATGCGGATGCTATTTTATCATGAATGATCCTGAAAAGGATATGCATATGCGAGTTAACTTTTTCTTTTTTTTCATGCATTATTATTTTTTGAAAATAAACATGCTATGATGCAAATGATGCAACATGACTGGTCAAGCTGTGCGTCTCAAGGCACAGGGTCAATGCTTCGGCTTGAACTCTGATCACAAACATCTGAAACCCAAAGTCAATCTGATCAACTGGCATCTGAACCCAAATCTGGAGAACCGAGTCACCATAAATCCGACTTGTGGAGTTCCGAAATAAACGGAACTGGAGATTACATTACTATCATCACAGGATCATCCACTGAACGGATGACAGCCAGCTCCTCTGAACAGGTACTCTCAAATTCAACCCGGGGATCCGAAATAAACGGAACCCGCTGATAAACCACGGACAGAACTCCGGCGTCCCAGAAATAAATGTCCATAATTCACAGTCACCGTCAGTACCGAGAGTCACCAACTGTACCTGTAATAATCAACCCTTCCCCACTCACGGGTGTAGTCTAGGCCAGGGTAAGGTCAAGAGAAACGCAGGATAAACAACCCTTTCAAGAATATCATCCTGTGCACACCCGATGTATGCACCGATAATACCCCATCAGAGTCTGAATTGCTCGTGATATCAATGTTCCGCTAAGTGGCGTACACCACCCGCTTCCCATGAATCACTCTATTCCTAGGTTTCCTAGATTTCGCTCATGGTCTGGGTATTGGACCTTTTACCTCAACTGACTCCCACCCCACAAAGAAAAACAGACAACCAGCCAGGCAGAAAGAATAATGAATATGAATGCAAACATTAATGCACACAATAAATGCAAACAATAAATGAAATGAACAAATAATGAATGCAATAAATAAACACAGCACAAAGCAACCAAAACCCTAACCTAGAGAGCGCTAGGAGAGACTCGCTCAGGGAAGATGGACCAGCACAGGTCAACTTCTCTATATCCCCAGCAGAGTCGCCAGCTGTCGCATCACGCGAAAAACCGGCGGGAAAAGAAAGAAACAACAGAGCCGCCACCGTGCGTTATTTATCCCAAAAGAGGGAAAGGAAACGCTCGAAGTAAACCTAGGAAAGAACATGGTCTCGCGACCAAAGAGGATGGGTTCGGGAGTCGGTTATGCGAAGGGAAGGTGTTAGGCACCCTACGCATCCGTAGTACTCTACGGGATCCACGCACAGAAGGAAGGGAAATTGGTTGCTAAACACTGCTCAAACTCACACACACTAGCTGAATGAGACAAAAGAAACTGACTGAAACTGACTCGGCAGGACATCGTATCCTGGGCCTACTTAGTCTATCAAACATAGACATCAGAGTCGAAGTAGTTCGGACTGGGGAAACGACACATGCTCGCTAGGATATCGCATCCTATGCATACGTATCTTCTCGGACGAGAGAAGAATCAGAGCATTCGTAGCTCGGCTGACACGCACACAAACAAACACAGGCAAACGTGGAGCCTGAATGCCAATCGCTGGAATTACATCAGCATCCGAACCTAAACACACACAGGAAACCAACTGCCAATCGCTGGACTTATGTCGGACTCCAACCAGAACACACACAAGGGTGGTTAAGACACAAAGGGTTGGAAAAGAAAAAAAGGGCGCCCGGAGAGATCAGCTCAATCTCCTGCCTACATACTTCATCTGGTGTGAAGATCAGGGCGATGTAGTTCCCCTACGCAGGGACAAAGGATCTAGCCTAACCAGATAACAGAGGGAGACACAACTCTAGGGAGACTACGACTCGAGCCTAGATGTTGTCATGCAAAGTCAACCCTAAGTTAAGGTTTCTAGCTAAATGGCACACGGGCCAACCTATCCTAGACATGACTTGCACAGGAAGCAAGCCACACCTAACCTAACTTGCACAGGAAGCAAGGGTCTCGATTGCAACTAGGGCAAGAGAAAGGGGAGGTCTCAATCACAACAGGGGTGAGAGAAAAGAATTAGATGTTAGTGGTTAGTCAAACTCGGCAAGACATCGCGTCTCGTGCCTACGTATCTCATCTGAACATGAGAATCAGAGTTGCCGTAGTTCGGCTGAACAACTCTAAGCATGGCTCACACAGGAAGCAAGCCACACAGACTTGACTTGCACAGGAAGCAAGTCAAGCACAACCTACCTTGCACAAGGGCAAGTCTAAGCTACACCTAAAGAGGCAAAGCAAACAGGCAATCACAATCACAAGAAGCACACTCTATATGCATACAAGAGGCTCACACAAGGGTTAGGTTTTAGTTGAGGGGTCATATCAACCTCAACAAACAAACCTCTGGAATGGGGTGAAGTGTGCTCTTAACCTTGCCATTGAGGGGCTAAGGTGAAGCAGATGAAAGGAGATGAGGGGTGTGCCTCATTGCTTCTATCCCTGATCAGGGAGAGCATATCAGAAAGTGTGGGAGCTCAGAAAGATGGAGCTCTTTCCACATTATTGACTCGACTGTGCAATTGCACAAGATCTTGGGTTTTTATCTGAAATGCATCAACACAGTGGTGTGAGCAAAACAGAAGACACACTGAATAGCAGGGGATAGGTTGCTTATCCCTTGGGTTCTGCCAATTGCCTCTTCACTTAGGAGGTCTTTGACTCTGTACAAGGACAAATTAAACATACACAAGCATTGCCTCTTAAGGAGGACTTCAGACAGTTTGCCCGGCCAAATAACAAGCCGGGTCTCCAGACTACATGAAGAAGAAGTAATTATACCTCAAGCAAGTTGCTAAAAAGCAAAGCAAAGCAAGTTCGAAGAACTTAAGCAACTAAAGTACCTGAAAAAGTCAAAACAATCAGCAAACAGTTCAAAAGTTTAAATCAAAAGGAATTGGTAAACAGTCAACACAGATGGTCAACTGTGCAAGGCACAAGACTCAAACACATGAGTCAAACCTACAAAACAAAGGTTAGCATATGATAAACAATCAAGTTCAAACAAGTTTGAATGATCTTTGAGGCATTGGTGCTTAACCTGAAACAGGAACTCAATTGTAAGCTCAAAAGACCACTAGGACTAGCCTAGGGTCAAAGATGAAAGAAAAAGTCAAAACAGCAAAGAAAAGTCAACCAAAGTCAAGGTCAAACATTCAAGAAGCTATTTCAATTGGAGTCACAATCACATCATGCATCATCATCAACTCATAAGCAAAAGAAGGCAAGGCATGGCAAATGAAAGCTCAAAGAAGTCAACAGAATGACTTGCATCAAAAGTCAACCCAAACATTTTCAAAAATCATCAAATAAATCACACTCAATCCTAACATCTAGCATGGTAAGCATGTCAAATTTCATGGCATTTGGATGAGAGGAAGGCAGTCAATTAAAATCAAGAAATCAAACCAAATTTAAGCATGCACAATGAAGGTCAACAAACATGGGTCAACTTCAGAAAATCATATCAAATTGAAAACAGATGAGAAATGAATGAGATTAACACCAATGCAAAGCTTGAGATGTCTAGTTATCACATATGAAATTTCATGATCATACAATATGGTACGAGAATTTCCCAAATGAAATGGCAATGTGTAGCATAAAAAGTCAACAATTGACTAGGCATGGAAGAAAATTCATAATCAAAATGGAAAATTGCACAATTAAATCCAGGAAAAATCACACATGAACTAGACATGTAAGGGAGGGATCATGCAAAATTTTGGATCATTTGGAGGTCAGGAAGCATGTGAACAAAAATCAAGAAAATGCACATCATTGGTGTGACACAAATTGTCACACCCTAGTTCAAAAATTCATATCCAGCAAACCACAAATGATAAATGCACAAACTCTACATCAAGATGAAGATGAATGAGTCTAGTTTCACCACAAAAAATTTCAGGGGCATTGGATACAACATCATTATCTCACAAAAGTTTTGGCACAAGGTATCAATTGGGCATACATGTTAAGAAAACTCATACCATTTAAAATCCAGCCAACCAAAAATTAATTAAAAATCATAATAAAATACTAGACATTCTTGTGAACATTATGCAAAAATTTTCAGGATTTTTGGATTTAATTTGAGTGAGAAATGGATTTTTGAAGACGAGTGAATAATTGTAACAACATGAGCAACATAACATGGCAAATAAGTCAAAGATAGTCAGCGCATGGCATTTTGGTAAATAAGTGTACCACTTATCAAAACTCTGCGTTTTGGAGCACGCAGAGGAAATGTTCTCATTGGCTGATGGCCAATGGAACAGTACCGTGGCCAATGAAGCTTCAGTGTTCTGGGTTCAAAAACCCTAGGGTTTTAGCAGCAATGTTCATGGTATCTTCATGCGAGTTCATCATCATAAAACAAATTCCAAGCAGCAAAACACAACATCATGGCATTAACACTCACGCAGCATCATAACACCAACAAACAGGACATGATTCATGTGGATTTATGGGCAGGTTTAAGGTTGCAAAACAGCAGGGCATTCATCATCATCATGCAAAATCGAACATGAACAAAATCCCCAGAAGCTAAAATCAAGCATGGCTATCTAATCTACCAACAATAAGCATCACATACCAGCAAGCAAAATCATTAAAACAAACTCATACAAGAGAAATCGATGGAAACAAGTTTGCACATAGAATTTCAAAGCCAGATTTCTCCTAACTCAGTCAATCATTTTCAATGGTTTAAGGTTCATTGGAATGAGCATTCAAAGACCTTCATTAAACATGGCATAGCTTAGCAAAAAGAGCAAATCGAAAAACTGACCAAAATGATGAGCAGTGAAGATTCAGCAACCTTTTGCTTGTATGAGCTTGAACAGATGTGTATTATGCTTCTATAAGATGGATGCTTGAAAACTTTGAGCTCAGTGATGCTTGCTCATGCTTAAATCTCATTCTGCCATGGAAAGGTGCTTGGAGAAAACAGAATATGAAATGAGATTACAGCTGAACTTTGACACTCCAAATCTCTTCAAAGTGATGGCCTGGTGATGGTTCAAGAAAGGGAGGCTCGAGTCTTTAGAGTTTTTGAGCAGAAATGCAAAATCGTGCAAGTTGGATCAATGAGAGAGTGAGAGTTTTCTGGTTGTTTTGGCTGCAGCTAGGGCTTGGAATTGGCAGAAAAATGCCTTAAATATGTCTGTTTAAGGTCCCTTAATGAAGTGCTAAACTGGTTTTGTTTTAATGAAATGATTTGCATTTTTGCTAAGTTTTGCACAAGTGAATATGGAGGTGTAACTCTTGCACGAATTGGGCTTGAAAAGGCTGCAAATGACCAATACTCTTGCTGTTTTGTATTTGCTCATGAAGTGCCAAGTTTGTTTTACTCTAATGAAACCATATTGCTAAATTTGCACCTTTTGCTAATTTTGCATAATGACCATGGAGGTGTGAAACCTGGCCGAGTTGGGCCTTGAAACATGTCCCAAATGTTATACCAAACAAGTTCCAAATGGTAAAAATGAGTAGAAACCTTTAATTCACAAAGTCAACTTTTGGTCAAACTTGATTTTTAAATGGAGGAAGTCCAAAAATGCCATTTTGATTGGTAAGGTTTTGGTGAATGAAATTTATATTTTTGGAAAGAGGAGAAGAAATGTGGTTTGTAGGAAAAACCCCCACCAAATTTGGCCTTATGGTTCATGAGATATGGCTCTTTGAAGTTCATGAAAATGTGAAAATGAAATGATCATATCTTGCAAACCATTCATGGGATTTGAGAGTTCTTGGACTTTTTGAAAATGGGAGAACAAGACCTTCAACTTTCATGTTGGGCAAAAATTCATTTGAAGCTTGTATCATGATGCAAGTTGAGGATCAAGAAGTTTCCATTTTTGGCAGTTAAAATTACAGGTCCACTTTCTATTTTGGGAAATTTTCTGATTGGCTTCAAATTCTTCAATGATGTTGATTGCTATGACACATGAGGCCTATTAGGACATGAATAAGCTCTCTCAAACCAAATCCATCCATCAAATCCACAAAATCAACCACAGTTGACCAACTTTGACTTTTCTAGGGTTTTGGATGACTGAAGCACTTCTGATGAATTCCAAACCCTAATTCCTTGAGACCTTGACTTCAAATGATGTCCCAAGTTGTATGGACTCTTGATTATTGATCATGGTGCCCAAATTCCACAAGAATGGCCACCATCCACTCCTTTGACTGTCTTTGACTTTCTAGGGTTTTTGATTGTCTGTGCATGAACTGATGACCTCTGAGCCTTCAACCCTTGACTTAAACACTTCAAATGGGCCTCCAAGTCATGTGAACTTGTAGGACAAACCTTAGGTCCTTTGCTCCTTGAGAAATACCTTCGCTTGATTGGTTGACTGATCTCCTGATCAGTTTGACCTAATTTCTGCTTGGCTTGCACTTGAGGCAACTGGGGACAATGCAATGCTATGCGATGTATCATGATATGCTATGACCTAATATGAGATGGTATGTACAATGATAGGTGCAAATTTGAGGTGCTACAAGGAGCAAATGTCTCATCAAAATCTACCCCTTCAACTTGAGTGTATCCTTGAGCTACTAGTCTTGCTTTATTCCTAGTAATTACTCCTTTCTCATCAGATTTGTTTTTGTAGATCCACTTGGTACCAATGATGTTGGTCCCTTTAGGTCTTGGAACTAGCTCCCATACTTCATTCCTTTTGAACTGCTCAAGTTCCTCTTGCATGGCAATGATCCAGTATTCGTCAGTCAGGGCTTCTTTCACATTCTTTGGTTCAACCTTGGATACAAAGCAGGAATTTGAGCTTATTCCCCGTGACCTGGTAGTCACACCACTATTGGGATCCCCTATGATAAGATCCTTAGGGTGGTCTTTCTGAATTCTGATAGATGGAACTTTGGTGGTTGCATCTGCTTCACATTCAGGAGGAGGTTCCTCTACTTCTTCAGACTTGACTGGAATGTCAGTTGAACTGTCAAGGAATGTTTCAACATCCTCCATGACATCGGTTCCTTCCTCTTTATCGTCCACAATAACATTTATGGATTCCATCAGGACATTGGTCCTGTAGTTGAACACTCTGTAGGCTCTGCTGTTAGTGGAGTATCCCAAAAATATACCCTCATCACTTTTGGGATCTAGCTTCCTTCTCTGTTCACGATCTGTGAGAATGTAGCATTTACTTCCAAAGATATGAAAGTACTTCACAGTGGGTTTTCTGCCTTTCCATATTTCATACAGAGTGGAGGAGGTTCCTTTTCTCAAGGTGACTCTGTTGTGAACATAGCACACGGTATTCATTGCTTCAGCCCAAAAGTGCATGGGGAGCTTCTTTGCATGAATCATTGCCCTGGCAGATTCTTGAATAGTTCTATTTTTTCTTTCAACTATTCCATTCTACTGAGGGGTTGTAGGGGAGGAGAACTCATGACTTATTCCTTCAGAAGAGCAAAACTCATCAAACTTGGAATTCTTGAACTCCGTACCATGATCACTTCTAATCCGGACCACACAACTGTCCTTTTCCCTTTGAAGTCTTATGCACAGGTCTTTGAAGACATCAAATGTATCTGACTTCTCTCTGATGAAGCTTATCCACGTGTATCTGGAATGGTCATCAACCACCACGTAAGTATATTTCTTCCCACCAAGGCTGTCAACCTGCATGGGTCCCATTAAATCCATGTGCAGCAGTTCCAGAACTCTGGAGGTTGTGGGATGTCCCAGCTTCGGATGTGACATCTTGGTTTTCTTGCCCACCTGGCATTCTCCACAGACTCTTCCTTTATCAATAAGAAGTTTTGGAATTCCTCTGACTGCTTCCTTGGATATAATCTTCTTCATTCCTCGTAAGTGGAGGTGTCCAAGACGTCTATGCCACAGCTTCACCTCCTGTTCTTCCCTGGTTGAGGAGCATATTGTTGAAAAGTTAGAGACTTTAGGTTCCCACAGATAACAGTTATCTTTGGACCTGGTTCCTCTCATAACTTCCTGATTGTCACCTATAGTCATAATGCATAGCTCCTTAGTAAATTGAACATGAAACCCTTGATCACACAGCTGACTTATGCTGATAAGGTTTGCAGTTAGTCCTCTTACTAACAGCACATTATTCAGTTTTGGAACTCCAGAGTAGTCCAGCTTACCCACACCTTTTATTTTTCCTTTGGCACCATCACCAAAGGTCACATAGCTGGTAGTGTGAGGTTGAATATCCACCAGTAGATTTTCCATACCAGTCATATGTCTTGAGCATCCACTGTCAAAGTACCAGTCTTCTCTGGTAGAAGCCCTTAGAGCAGTGTGTGCTATCCTAGCATACCATTGTTGCTTCTTGATGAGAACATAGCGCTTATATGGTTTATGCTTAGGCCTGACATGCGAGGCTTGGTTAGGGAAACCATGAATCCAGTAGCAGAAGGCTTTTATATGACCAAGCCTACCACAGTGGTGACACCTCCACTCCTGGTATTTCCTCTTCTGATGATCATTCATCCTGGTTCCTCGATGTTGAGACATTGGCTTTGACTTCCGCTTGAACTTCTGAACTTTAGCCTTTGGGCGTTTGTGTTCAGCTGAGGATCTTTTCCCAAATCCTAGGCCAGATTTGGTTCCAGACTGCTGTCCCACCTTTAGAATCTCTTCCAAGGTGTCAGTTCCCTTATTCATCATTCTGATGGATTTAGTCATCTGATTCAGCTTTGAGGTCAGCAGGGCTATCTCACCATTTAGACCCTCTATGACAGACAGTTGCTTCAGTCTCTCATCTTCCAGTTCCTTGATGAGTTTCTTCTGCTTTTCTCCTTGTGCACGCACTTCTGCACTGGTGGTACACAGCTTCTTATAGGCTGCAACAAGTTCATCAAAGGTCAGTTCATCTGCACTTGAGTCATCATCAGAGGCACAAACACTGGTTAGTGCAGTGACATGTTTGGCAGATTCTCCTTCAGATTCACTTTCAGAATCTCCTTCAGACTATGTGATAGTTAGCCCCTTCTTTTGCATCTTGAGATAAGTAGGACATTCAGCTCTGACGTGTCCATACCCTTCACACACATGACACTGAATTCCCTTGCCTTGGTTGAACTTTTCATCAGAAGTTGATCTTTTCCTGATGTCAGACGGGATGTTCTTGACATTAGGTCTCCCTCTTTGATCAATCTTCTTCAGGAACTTGTTGAACTGCCTCCCAAGCATGGCTAAGGCTTTTGATATACTGTCATCACCTTCAGTATATCCTGCTTCTGACTCTTCTTCAGCATTAGATACAAAAGCTACGCTTTTGTTCTTCTTTTCAGTATTCTCACACAAGCCCATTTCAAAGGTTTGGAGAGAACCAATGAGCTCATCTACCTTCATATTGCAGATGTCCTGTGCCTCCTCTATGGCTGTGATCTTCATAGCAAACCTTTTAGGCAAGGACCTGAGAATCTTTCTTACAAGTTTCTCTTCAGCCATTTTCTCACCTAGTCCACCAGAGGTGTTTGCAATTTCAAGAATATTCATGTGAAAGTCATGAATAGTCTCATCCTCTTTCATCCTCAGGTTTTCAAACTTGGTGGTCAACATCTGAAGTTTGGACATCTTCACCTTGGAAGTACCTTCATGAGTTACCTTGAGGGTATCCCAAACTTCCTTAGCTAGTTCACAGTGGTGCACCAGCCTGAAGATGTTCTTACTGATTCCATTGAACAATGCATTCAAGGCCTTGGAATTTCCAAGAGCTAGTGCCTCTTGCTCCTTGTCCCACTCTTCTTCAGGAATCTGCACACTGACTCCATCCTCACCTGTCTTTGTTGGATGTTCCCATCCTTTGTTGACAGCTCTCCAGACTTTGCTGTCTAGAGACCTTAAGAAGGCTATCATACGAGGCTTCCAGTCATCATAATTAGAGCCATCCAACATGGGTGGTCTATTTGAGTGTCCTATATCCTTGTCTATGGTACTAGAAAGTAACTTCCCTAGATCTCACCCAGAAATTCACAGGCAGGGTGCCTGCTCTGATACCAATTGAAATTCTAGTTATCATACTTTAGATGTCACACGGGTTGTTATGACATCCAATTCTGCACAGACAGGAATTATGCAGAACTTAAACGTAAGTGCAGTAAATAACACAAGCAATTGTTAACCCAGTTCAGTCCAACATGACCTACATCTGGGGGCTACCAAGCCAGGGAGGAAATCCACTATTAGTAGTATTAATTCAAAGCTAAACTCACCCGTTTACAACTTATCACTTAATCCCTACCCAATGTAATTTCAATCTTACACTAAGATCAGAGTTCCTACTCACTCCCCCTCAATCACCTCAGTGATTACTACCTTTAATCAATATTAAAGACAGTTTGAAGTCACACTTCAAACAACTCTTGATTGTGCTTCACAGCTTTAATCAAGATACACAACACTCACGCTTAAAAGCTTTGAGCGACACAACACTTACAACTCAATGAACACCCTATGCCACAGCAATCATCTACTTGATAATGGCTTGGCTTACAATATACGTATAATACAAGACTCACAAAAATACAGCAGTGAAGTATGATGGACACACAAAATCTTCACGCCTCAAAATCCCCGAAACTGAATGAAGGAACGCCTTCCTTTTATATTGCAGTACCTGGGCTTTTGCACCTGTATTCTCCTGAATTTAAGGTCACGCGAGTTCCCATAAATTCAACATTTAGGTTACTAACAAATAGGCTATTTGTTAGGTTCATTAAATGTAGCTTGGTTGTTGATTTCCTGGATTTTCTCTCAGCTGTTGAATCCCTGAAGAATAGCCTGAGAAAAAGCTGAAATAAAAAACTGAACAACCTACAATATAGCATATGCTGTCAGGGATGAATGTTACGACATTCAGCTTGACATCAAGGTCCATATGCTGAGTCTGTTTTTCCAGAAAACAGACTGTACAATTTTGTTGACCTGTACATGATCAAAATGACCATACTACAGTAACAACTTACATTAATAAATTTCAAAGTGTCCAATTTAACATTTACACATTTGGCCTTAAGTTAGTTCTGTTATTCTCTTGAAGAACAGACTAAGTAACATGCTGAAGTATAGCAGAACACCACTCTGTCTAATGTTCAGTAGCTGCTGTCAATGATGAATGTCATAACATCCAGTTTGACATTCAGTCAGTAGGCCTTATGCCAGGTCTGGTCTTTCCTTGATAACCAGACTGGAAATAAATACTAAGTTCTAACAGAACACCAGCTGTTCTATTCCTTAGTATCTGCTGACAGGTATGAATGTCACAGCATCCAGTTTGACATTCAATAAATCCTGTGTTAGCTAATCCTGCAGTAACTACTCAAGTGTGTCATGACATCAGTCAAGACATCAGAGTACAGTTAGATATTCTAACCTACAATGTAGTCACACATACATACCATGTCATGACATCAGTCAAGACATTAGTAACCAGCTAGTGTTTTACCATATAATGCAGCCAATTAAGCACCTACACTAATGATGATATCTCTTGGTACAACCGTGTGTATGATGGTGTGCAGATTATCGACTCTTGTGGTGAATTCTCCAATGTGCCTCTTCTTGGTACATGTGGTGGGATTAACTACAACCCTATCTTGGCACGTCGTCAGCTTGGGTTCCCCCTAAAGGATAAACCTAATAACATTCCGTTAGAGGGTGTGTTCTTTCAAGAGGGTAAAGATCTCCAAAACTTGAAGGGCAGAATGGTCCGCGCTTGGCGCAAGATTCATAGGAAAGGAAGGAAAGAGTTGGGTCCTAAGAATTATGTTGCTATGAAGCCTTACACTGCTTGGGTTAGGAAGAGAGCGTCTGAGTATATCATGCCTTACGAGTATCCAAGACCTACACCTTTGATTATGGCTGGGCCTTCAACCCTCCCTGACCAAGGAGTAGAGGAGTTGAGAGACGAAGACCGATCACGTGCTTGGATCCGTGAAAGAGAGGAGTTGCTTCAGCAGATCAAGGAGAAGGATGCTTTGATAGAGTTCCTCGAACATCAGGTCATTGATGATCCTAATGATGCATGGACTTCTCTACTTCCTCGGTCTTCCATGTTTTGGAAGAGGAAGTACGACCGACTCGCCAAGGAGAAGGCAGATATGGAGGCAGCCTACGAGAGGGAGGTGAAGAGACTTCGTGCATCCTATCTTCCCGTGTCCCGGGCTTTAGATGATTGTTTCTAGGGATCCATAGGATGATTATTTTCCTTTTCTCTTGTATATGGTTACCAATGTTGTACTTCTTTGGTGTAAAATATTTCCCAGATATTATGTTTCCGTATAAAAGTGTTTAATATTTCCATATTTGCAAATAGAACCCTAAAATTCCTTTGAAATAAAAAAACAAATCATGTGCACAAGCATTGCATGCATCATGTGCATAAGCAGGTTTTGTTCCTGGCCTCTTGTCCTGTGGACTAACTCTGTGTTCTTCATTTATTTTGAAGACAAGCTGACTCACCGGTACTACACCAGAGCCAACATTCCAAGACTGATGGATCATTTGGAACAAGAGAATCGCGAGCTGAAAGAGGAAGTGGCCAGATTAAGTGCCTTGATGGAGTCATTCATGGCTGCCCAGAGCCAGTCTTCTCCGACACCTTCAACTCCTCCCCAGAGGACAGTCATCTCTGAGATTGTCTCCTCGACTGTGCCCGCAGCCAATGTGCACTTTGCTCTGACGGCCATGCCAGCCGGATTCCCGTGGGGGATGCCTCCCAATTTCATGCCCGAGGGTCATGCTCCCACCTTTGCTTCTATGCCGGCATCTAGCCCGGTCCTTGCTGTTCCTCCTCCTGTTGTGCATACTCTGCCCAGAGTAGACGACACCATCTATCATTCTGAGCCGTCTGAGGGCCCAGATGTCTATGAGAAGATGGACGCTATGAACGATCAATTTCTTGAGTTTCGCAAGGAATTGAAAACTCTCAGAGGAAAGGATCTTTTCGGCAAGTCTGCTGCCGAACTCTGCTTGGTTCCTAATGTGAAGATCCCCGTGAAATTCAAGGTCCCTGACTTTTAAAAATACAAGGGAAATACTTGCCCTCTCAGCCACCTGGTCATGTATGCCAGGAAAATGTCGACTCAGGCCGACAATGACCAACTGCTCATCCACTACTTTCAGGACAGTTTGTCTGGTGCTGCTCTACGTTGGTACATGGGTTTAGACAGTGCGAACATCTGATCCTTCAACGATCTTGGTGAGGACTTCGTCAAGCAATACAAGTACAATGTGGATATGGCTCCCGATAGGGATCAATTGAGGGCCATGTCCCAGAAGGACAAAGAAACATTCAAAGAATACGCCCAGAGGTGGCGAGAGGTAGCAGCACAGATCGTGCCCCCGCTGGAAGAGAAAGAGATGACTAAGATCTTTTTGAAGACCTTGAGTTCTTTTTATTATGAGCGGATGATTGCTAGCGCTCCTTCTGACTTCACCGAGATGGTGAATATGGGGATGCGTCTAGAAGAAGGGGTTAGAGAAGGGCGTATGGCAAGAGAAGAAGGCTCTTCTGCCAAATGTTATGGAGCATTTGAGAAAAAGAAAGATGGAGAGGCACATGCTGTGACCTCCCATGTGAAACCAAGAAGACCCTCTGTGAGGAGGAAGACCGTGCGTCCCGCCGGTAACCAGCACCAGGTGGCTCATATAGCACCTGTGTTCAGAGATAATCAGCAGTACCAGTAACATAACAACAATCAGCAACCACATCCGCAATATCAACAACAGCACCGTCCGCAACAGCAGGCCTACCAGCCTCGAAACAGTAATCAAACCAGCACAAGTTACGAGAGGAAAAAGGTCACCTTCGATCCTATTCCGATGAAGTATGCATAGATATATCCCTCTTTGATAGAGAGGAAGTTGATTACTCCGCGAGACCCACCGACTATACCTACTAACCCCTAGTGGTGGTATAAGCCCGAATTACACTGTGTTTACCATTCCGGTGCTCCCGGCCACGACATGGAGAATTGCTACCCTTTGAAGACCAAAGTTCAAGACCTGGTGAGGTGTGGCATTCTGTGTTTCGAGGATGTAGGTCCTAACGTGAAGAAGAACCCATTGCCCGAGCATGGGAAATCTGTCAACATGGTCCAGGGCTGCCCTCACAAGTACAAAGTCAAATATGTCAGTCATATTCGACAATCTCTGGTCGAGATGCATCGTTTGTGTAGCGGTGTATTCAAAGGAATGGCTAAAAAGCGAACAAAAGCCTAAGAAGTTTTACACATAGAAAACTAATGAAAAGATCAGAGATCTGGGTAAGGGGTTAATTACGCAATGGGAAGGTGTTAGGCACCCAAAACGTCCTAGGTACTGTAGCACCTCAAATTTGCACCTACCTTTTGTACATACATTTTCACATTAGGTCATTAACATAACATAGTCCACTGCATAGCATTGCATTGTCCTTTGCCCAAGTGCAAGTCATCAGACAAGATTAGGTCAAATTGATCAGGAGAATCAGTCAATCAAGCAAGCATGTGCAATTTCCATTGAGACAAAGCCCTAGGGTTAGTTTATCAAGTTCATATTACCTAAGGATCCTTTTGAAGTGGATTGACCAAAGATTGGATGCTCAGAAGTCATCAGTCAAGCTGAATTTCAGCTGAAACCCTAGAAAGTCAACTATGGTTAACTGTGGTCAACTGTGCCTGATTTTATGGATTTGAAGGTGGGAGATGGTTTGAAAGGATTCATTCATGTCCATACAAGTCTCATTTGACATTTCAAAGATCAATATTGAAGAATTTGAGGTCAGATGAAAAGTTTCCAAAAGTAGCAGGTGACCTGTAATTGGAAACTGCCAAAAATGGAAAGTTCTTCTCCTCAAATTTACATCATCATAAAAGCTTCAAATGGAATTTTGTCCAACATGAAAGTTGAAGATCTTGATCTCACCTTTCCAAAAAGCCCAAGAACACTCATTTCTCATGTGTGGTTGGCAAGTTATGATCAAATCATTTTCAGAAAAAGTTGAAATTCAAAGTGGCATAACTTTTGAATGGAAAGGCCAAATTGGGTGATTCTTTTTTGAGCAAACCACATTTGACATGAACTTTCATGATGCATCATCACATTTCATCAAAAATCAACACATCAAAATGGCATTTTTCAAGTGAACTAATTTGTATTTTGGTGGGAAAAAAAGTGATTTTGAAAAATACAAGACATTTGCATACCAAACCACTTCTAACACATCATAAACATCAATTTGGACTTGTTTGAATGGTATTTGCACTGTTACATTGGCTGCATTGTGAAAAGGTCATTTTTGCCAATTACATGAAAATTGCATTTTGGCTAATTCACTTCATTTGCTTAATCTTGATTAACAAATTGGATTAGTACATCATATAAAGCCTTAAGCATAACAGAAACACATAATCACAATCACTTTTCAGATCCAAACTCAGAAATCACCAAATTCTCTCAATTTTCTTCAAAACTTTTTCACACTTTTTTCACCATTTCCATTGAAATTCATCATCCATCGTGCTTGTTCTTGTGTGATCCATCTTCTGCAGGTACTTGTGAACATCTGTTGAGCAAAATTGTGGCAAGAACATTGGAGAATCGCAGTTGTCATCATCTTGAGCATCCATGGCAAATTGATCATTCTTGAAGCTGGAGCATAATTGAGCTACAAGATCTACTCCATTCACTTCCTAGAGCATTAACCTACTTCTGTTTCATCAATTGGAGCTGCGAATTCACCAAATCGAGCAACTGCCACTTCAAGAGGTTAGATCTCGAATTCTTTAATTGATGGAATTGTGATATGGCTTGTGTAGATCTTAGATCAAAGAGCATACTGCAACTTGTAGTTTTGAATTTCATTAGGTTTTGAGTGAGAAATCTGGAATTGAAGGTTTGATGTCAAATTTTCTTTTGATCGATTCGTGCTGGATACTTAGAATTAGGTTGAATCATATGGATATTGTTGATGTGCTTGATTAGACGCGTTCATTGATATATAGTTTGCCAATTTTCGTGATGATTTGGTCTTGATGATTTCTGGAATGATGAACTTGTATGAATGCTCGAGAACGCGTTCCAAATGCTTGTTTGATCCATATTTCCTGGCTTGGCTTTCAAAATCATGTTTCCCGCGGTCTCCAACCAATCACGCGCTGCCAGCCCCTTAAGTGAAACGCAGCATTTCACTTAAGTGGTTATGTAATCACAAAATTGCCATTTTCAGTCATTAATTCACTTAATTCATTTTTTGATTCCTTTTTTTTATTTCATTTTGTATGCCAATCTTAGAAAAATCATAACTCCTTCAATTTTGATCCAAATTTGATGCAATTTCTTGTGCCATTCTCCTTGTGATGTGCTCTATTTTTTTGTTATTTTTATAAAATTGTGCACGTGTGGAAAAATATTTGGCTAGGGTTTGCTTGAACATGTCCTTTTGTGCACCATGCTCACTCTTTCATTCATAAAATGATGATACTTCATTAGAAATTCTTGAAATTTTTTGTGCATATTCTAGACATGTTCCTGGTCATTTTGGTATGTGGTTCATAATCTTTGAGTTCCTGGATTGAGAATCATGACATGATCTTTGGAGTGTTACATTTTGTGCCATGCCATGCTTTATGCATCTTCCTGGTTTTATTTTTTATGCTTGTTGAACTTGAATTGAGCTGGATTTTTGCATGAGGATACTTGTGAGTGTTGAGAATGCATGTGAATTTTTCTGGAATTTTTGAATGCATTTCCTATTTGATTGGGATTTTACTTGCTGTTTAGTCAATTATTGACCATTTGTGATACATGTTTGTATTTGATTTAGGAAATTCTGGTTATTAATTGGATGGATGTGAAATTTAACATGTGTATGGTAGACACTTTGAAGTGCATCATGGTTTTAGTCCCATTCATTTATCATGTTTTGTCTCTGATTTATGATTGATTGAAGTTGATGCTTGTTTTGATGCCATGTATGAGCTTGCTTGAACTTGTCTGAACTTTTTGAATTTCATTGACTTGCTTCCCTTGATCCAAATGAGCTGAAATTTGGTATGATTGACATGTTATGAATGCTGTTTGATCATGAATTTTCTGGGAATTTATCGAGCTATTTTGGTATTGATTTGATTGTGATCATTCTGTTTGGTTCTTTGAGGTTCTAAATTGCATGTTTTGTGCTTTTTCTTTCATGAAATGATAATGATGAATGATATGAATGTGGAACCACTTGGGTTGGGTTCCTAATTGTTTAATCTTGGTTTTGATCAATTTTCACTTGCTGTTTTGAATTTTTCACCTCCTTTTGACCCTAGGCTTGTCCTAGTGGTCTTGTTTCTCACGTTTGAGTTTGCTTTTCAGGTTAGGAAGCAAATGCTTTAAGGAGATTAATGCAAGTTGATTGAGTTTGGTTGATTGTTATGAACTAACCTGTTCTATTTTGTAGGATGCTTACCTCACTTGCTTTGGGCTTGTGCTTTGCACATGTGATTGATAGTGTTGACTTTGTGATTGCTTGTTTTGACTTTGTGATTGGTATACTGACTGTATTTGATTGATTTCAGGTGCATTAGTTGCTAATAGTTCTTTGAGAACTTGCTTTGCTTTGCTTAAGCATTGAGGTAGAATCTCTTGTCTCCATGTAGTCTGGAAGACCTGGCCTGTTACTTGGCCAGGCACCTGTCTGAAGTCCTCTTTAAGAGACAATGTTTGTGATTGTTTACTTTGTCCCCAAGCAGGAAAAGACCTCATATGAGGCAATTTGTAGACAAAAGAGATATGTAGCCTATCTCCTACTATTCTGTGAGTCACTCCCCTTGCTCACACCACATGTGTTGATGCATAGTGAGTAAAAACCCAAGATCAGTTGAGTCAGTGTCATAAGTGTAGAAGGGTTCCCACTTTTTGGACCCACACTTCATTGTCTGAAGCTCTCCCAGACCAGGGATAAGAGCTGTGAAGTCTCATCTTCACTCACCTTTCATCAGCTTCACCTTGACTCTCAATGTCAAGGTTAAGAGCTAACCTCACCTTGATACAGAGGCTTGTTTGTCGAGGTTGACATGACCCCTCGACTAAAGCCTAGCCTTGATGTTTGAGCCCCTTGTTGGTGTGTTTACTTCATGCTGTATGTGTTGGTGTGATGTGATTGTATCCCCTAGGTTTGCTAGACTCCGTGTAGTCTCGTTTGCATGCCAATTAAGGTAGCACAGTTCCTTCGTATAGGACTTCCTTTCTTGCTTGAGCTTTCCTAAAACACAAACAAACATTATCCCCTCTTAAGGATACGTCAACTCCTTCTACTAGCATCCGGTAGATTGCGTAGTGACGTTATCCACTTAAAAAACACAAACCAACAGGAATAGTTTAGGGGAACTACGTTGCCCTGATCCTCATACCAGATGAGGTACGTAGGCAGGAGATGAGCAGATCTCTCCGGGCGCCCTTTTTGTTTTGTCTTTGTGTGTGTTAGGAGATGGATGTAAGCCCAGCGATTGGCATTCCGTATCCTCTTGTTGTGTGCTTGGAGTCCGGTATAAGTCCATCAAGTGGCATCTGGTTTCTAGTGTGGGTGTGTTTGGTTCGGAAGCTGATGTAAGTCCAGCGATTGGCATTCGGGTTCCATGTTTGCCCTTGCCTGTGTGGTTTTGTGTGCGTGTTAGCCGAGCTACGAATGCTCTGATTCTTCTTCGTCCAAGAAGATACGTATGCATAGGATGCGACATCCTAGCGAGCATGTGTTGTTTCCCCAGTTCGAACTACTTTGACTCTGATGTCTATGCCTGATAGACTAAGTAGGCCCAGGATGCGATATCCTGCCGAGTCAGTCTTGTTTGTTTTCTTGTGTCTCTTTCAGCCAGTATGTTTGATTGTGAGCAGTGTTTTAGCAACCATTTTCCTTCCTTTTGTGCGTGGATCCCGTCGAGTACGACGGATGCGTAGGGGTGCTAATACCTTCCCTTCGCATAACCGACTCCCGATCCCATCTCTCTTTGGTCGCGAGACCATGCTTTTTCCAGGTTTACTCTGAGCGTTTCCTTTCCCTCTTTTGGGATAAATAACGCACGGTGGCGGCTCTGTTGTTCTTGTTTCCCCGCCGGTTTTTCGCGTAATGCGACAGCTGGCGACTCTGCTGGGGACATAGAGAAGTTGACCTGTGCTGGTCCATCTTCCCCGAGCGAGTCTCTCCTAGCGCTCTCTAGGTTAGGGTTTTGGTTGCTATTTGCTGTTATTCATTGCATTCATTTCATTTATTGTTTGCATTTAATGTGTGCATTGATGTTTGCATTCATTCATATTCATCTGTTGTGCTGGCTGTGTTTCTCTGTTTGGGGATGGGAGTTACTCGAGGTAAAAGGCCCAATACCCAGGCTATGAGTGAAATCTAGGAAACCTAGGAATAGAGTGATTCATGGGATGCGGGTGGTAGCTGTCGCATTACGCGAAAAACCGGCGGGAAAACAAGAACAACAGAGCCGCCACCGTGCGTTATTTATCCCAAAAGAGGGAAAGGAAACGCTCAGAGTAAACCTGGAGAGAACATGGTCTCGCGACCAAAGAGAATAGGTTCGGGAGTCGGTTATGCGAAGGGAAGGTATTAGCACCCCTACGCATCCGTCGTACTCGACGGGATCCACGCACAATAGGAAGGAAAATGGTTGCTAAAACACTGCTCAAACACACACACACACTGGCTGAAAGAGACACAAGAAAACAGACTGAAACTGACACTGACTCAGCAGGATACCGCATCCTGGGCCTACTTAGTCTATCAGGCATAAACATCAGAGTCGAAGTAGTTCGGACCGGGGAAACGACACATGCTCGCTAGGATATCGCATCCTATGCATACGTATCTCCTTGGACGAAGGAAAATCAGAGCATTCGTAGCTCGGCTGACACGCACACAAACAAACAAACATAGGCAAACATGGAGCCTGAATGCCAATCACTGGACTTACATCAGCATCCGAACCAAAACACACACTGGAACCCAAATGCCACTCGATGGACTTACATCAGCTTCCAAGCACACAACAACACAACAAGTTAATAGGGAGTCGGGGACTCGAGCCTATAACTGTCAAGCACACACCCAAACAAACAGACAACAAATTGCTAAGGAGTCAGGCACTCGAGCCTAGCAACTGTCAAACAACACACACAAAAAAAAAAAAAAAGGCGCCCGGAGAGATCAGCTCATCTCCTGCCTACGTACCTCATCTGGTATGAGGATCAGGGCGACGTAGTTCCCCTACGCAGGGAAAAAGGACTAGCCTAACCAGATAACAGAGGGAGACACAACTCTAGGGAGACTACGACTCGAGCCTAGATGTTGTCATGCAAAATCGTCCCTAAGTTAAGGTTTCTAGCTAACTGGCACAAGGGCCAACCTATCCTAGTCATGACTTGCACAGGAAGCAAGCCACACACACACCAAACTTGCACAGGAAGCAAGGGTCTCGATTGCAACTAGGGCAAGAGAAAGGGGAGGTCTCAATCGCAACGAGGGCGAGAGAAAAAAAAGGTCTCAATCGCAACGAGGGCGAGAGAAGAGAATTAGCGTTAGTTGTTAGTCAAACTCGACAAGACATCGCATCTCGTGCCTACGTATCTCATCTTAAGGATAGCGTTAGTTGCCGTAGTTCGGCTAAACTATTACTGTTGGTTTGTGTTTTTTAAGTGGACAACGTCACTGCACAATCTACCTGATGCTCGACCTTGGGAGACTTACTCACCTGTAGTAGAAGGAGTTAACGTATCCTTAAGAGGGGATGATGTTTGTTTGTGTTTTAGGAAAGCGCAAGCAAGAAAGGAAGTCCTAGACGAAGGAACCGTGCTACCTTAATTGACATGCAAACGAGACTACGCGGAGTCTAACAAACCGAGGGGATACAATCAAACCACACAAACATGTACAGCATAAAATAAACACACCAACAAGGGGGCTCAAACATGGGTTAGGTTTTAGTCGAGGGGTCACATCAACCTCAACAAACAAACCTCTGGAATGGGATGAATGTTGCTCTTAACCTTGCCATTGAGGGGCTAAGGTGAAGCAGATGAAAGGAGATGAGGGGTGTGCCTCATTGCTCTTATCCCTGGCCAGGGAGAGCATTTGACAAGAATGTGTGGGTTCAGAAAGTGGGAACTCTTCTACACATTTGAAACTGACTCAACTGTACAATTGTACAAGATCTTGGGTTTGTATCTGCAATGCATCAACACAGTAGTGTGAGCAAAGCAGATGACACACAGAATAGCAGGGGATAGGTTGCTTATCCCTTGGGTTCTGCCAATTGCCTCTTCACTTAGGAGGTCTTTGACTATGTACAAGGACAAATTAAACATACACATACATTGCCTCTTAAGGAGGACTTCAGACAGTTGCCTGGCCAAGTAACAGGCCAGGTCTTCCAGACTACATGAAGATTAAGGGATATACCTCAATGCAAATTGCTTATACAAGCAAAGCAAAGCAAAAAGTTCAAAGAACTAAGCAACTAATGGTACCTGAAATAGTCAAACAGATCAGTACACAATTCACAAGTTAAAGCAAAGGAAATAGGACATTAACAGTTAATCAGAAGAATCAAAGCAAAAGGAAACAGACATTAACAGTTAATCAGAAGCAAATGAGTGTGCAAGGCACAAGGCTTAAGGCTTGAGAGCCAAGCCACCTACAAAACAACAAGTTAGTCAATGATATTTAAGCAAGCTCAATCAAAAAGAATTGGTCTCATTGGTCATTTGTTGGTCAACCTGAAAACATAAGCTCAAAGGTAAGTAACAGGACCACTAGGGCAAGCCTAGGGTCAAAAGAGAATGAAAAAGTCAAAACAGCAGAGGGCAAGCATTCAAAATCATGTTCAAACAATTAAGAATCAATACCAATTGGTTTCATGTTCATATCATGCATCATCATCATTTCATGAGCAAAAGAAGTCAAAGCATGGCAAATGAGAGCTCATAGAAGTCAACAGCAAGACTTGCATCAAAAGTCAACTCAAACATTTTCAAAAATCACCAAATAAATCATGATCAATCCTAACACATAGCATGGTAAGCATGTCAAATTTCATCACATTTGGACAAGTGGAAGGCAGTCAATGAAAATCAGAAAGTCAAAGCAATTTTGGACATGCTCAAAGAAGTCAACCAAACATACATCAACTTCAAAAAATCATAACTCAATGACAACAGATGAGAAATGAATGGGATCAACACCATGGCAAAGCTTAAGGTGTCTAGTATGCACATGTAAAATTTCATGATCATCCAATAAAGTATGAGAATTTCCCAAATGAAATGGCAACATGTATCACAATAAGTCCACATTTGACTAGACAGGGGAGCAAAATCTCAAACAAATAGGAAATGGCACAATTAATTCCAAGAAAAAATCAGGTGCAAACTAGACACATAAGAGAAGGTTCATGCAAAAATTGAGGTCAATAGGCATGGATACAAAAATCAGAAAGTTGCACAATCATGGTGTGACACAAGTTGTCACACCCTACTTCAGAAAATCACAACTCTCAAACCACATAAGATAAAATCAAGATCCTTACATCAAAATAAACATGAATGAGTGTATATTAAGCACAAAAAATTTCAGATCAAATGGACAATGCATCACAATTTCACAAAAGATTTGGCAAGATGTACAATATTTGGTCACATTCTACAAACCCTAATGCCATTTAAAATTCACTGATCAAAAAAATCTGGAAAAATAATGATAAAAAACTAGGGATCATGATGAAGATGATGCAAAAATTCCCATGAGATTTGGAATTAAAATGAATGAAATATGATTTTTCAAAGTTGAGTAACCAAAGTGAAATAATTATTGAAATGAAAATGAATTAAATTGGAATATTTAAACCGAGAATGGCATTTCAGTAATATTGGGACTCACTTAACCAAACGGTACCGTTTAGGGCCATGAAATAAAATGTTTCTATTGGCTGGCACGGGGAACAGTAGCATGCATACGTTCAAAACACAAAATCTGGGCAATGCATTCATGAGATTAGGGTTTTCAAGAACAGTAATGCATCTTCATCACCTTCAATCGAGTTCCACAAAAAATTTCCAGAAATCCAAATTGAATACACACAAATGATCAGCAAGCTTCCAATAACATGAATCCAGCAATGATTTTCAATAAAACACAGTACATATCATGAATCGAGCAAGAATCAAAAACAACATCAAACTTCATTTCAGTGTAACTTCATGAATATCCAACCATTTTTGAAAATAAAAGCATCACGAAGCTCAGCATGAAGGGATCTACACTAAGCATAGCATGGATTTGAGAAATAGAGAGGTCGATTTCTTACTTGTTTTTGAAGAAAGTGATGGAACAGTTGTTGTTTGGTCAGTATGAGCTCGAACAGATGAAGATTTGTGCTCCCAATGATGAATGGTGAAGTTACTTTAGCTCAGCAAGGCTTGAAAATGCTCCAATCACGATTTGCCATGGAAGAGTTCTTTGAAAAACAGAACACGATGATGCTATTGCAGTTGATGTTTAGTGCTTCAAAACAACTCTTAATGATGTTCAGATGATGAAACAATGAAAGCTAACTCGTGGCCTTTGGAGTTTTTGGAAGAATTTGGAAAATGGCAAGGAAATGGATCTTGAGAGAATCAGTGTATTTCTGAGTTTGGAGGCAGCTAGGGTTGCTCAAATGCTCAGAAAAAGAGTATATATCATCTGTTTAGGCTTTGCTAAGTGAATGTTAATCATGTTTTTGTTTAATGGAGCAATTTGCTAATTTGCCAATTTTGACCAAATGGTGGTGTATGGTAGTATGCTGCACGATTTTGGGCCTTGGGCAAGTCACAAATGCTGTCCTAAATCAATCCCAATTGGCCACTATGACAGAAATTGCTTAATTAAAAACTTCAAATTTTCACTTCACTTGAAATTAAGCATGCTAGGTTCAAAAGTGCCATTTTGATTGGCAATGTTTTGGCACATGAAGTTTACATTTTTGGAAAGAGGAGGTTAAATGTGGTTTGTAGGAAAAAACCTCACCAATTTTGGCCAAATGGTTTGAGAGATATGGCCTTTTGAAGTTCAAGATTTTGTGAAAATGAATTGATCATATCTTGACAACCATACATGGGAATTGAGAGTTCTTGGACTTTTTGGAAATGGGAGAACAAGATATTCAACTTTCATGTTGGGCAAAAATTCATTTGAAGCTTGTATCATGATGTAAGTTTGGGATCAAGAAGTTTCCATTTTTGGCAATTAAAATTACAGGTCCAGTTTCTATTTTTGGAAATTTTCTGATTGGCTTCAAATTCTTCAATGATATTGTTTGTCATGATATATGAGGCCTATTGGGACATGAATAAGCTCTCTCAAACCAAATCCATCCACCAAAACCATAAAATCAACCACAGTTGACCAAGTTTGACTTTTCTAGGGTTTCTGACTGATTGTGCCTTGACTGATGACTTCTGAACATCCAACCCTTGACTTAAACACTTCAACTGGACCTCCAAGTCATGTAAACATGTTGGACCAACCCTAGGGCCTTGGCTCCTTGAGAAACACACTTGCTTGCTTGGTTGAATGATCTCCTGATCAGTTTGACCTAATTCTTCTGACTGGCTTGCACTTGAGGCAAATGGGGACAATGCAATGCTATGCAGTGAACCATGTTATGCTATGACCTAATATGAGAATGTATGTACAATGATAGGTGCAAATTTGAGGTGCTACAGCTGCCCCTATTCAATCAGCTGGGAACCCGAACGGATGATAGCAGCGGCTGTGAGACTTTCAGGGTAAACAGGGATTGAATACCAAGAACCGTAGAATTTGCACAATACAGGGATCCAACACTGGAAACGTCCACTGGGATTTGATACTTATTACTGGGTATTTTTTTTTTTTTTTTTTCAAAGGGTACGGCCACATCCAGACATCACAACGATGATGAATGGGAAAAGAAATCACAACTAGATGCCGACGGACAACTAGGAAAAACTCAACGTTTACCAGGACCAACGGAGAGGTAACCAGACATTGATGAATGACTGGAAAAGATACAACCATACGTCAACGGACGAAATGGGAAAAACTCAACGTTTACCAAGACCAACGGAGAGGTAACCAACTGGGGACGACCAGGAAAAACTCGACGTTTACCAAGACCAACGGAGAGGTAAGCAACTGGGGACGACCAGGAAAAACTCGACCAGACGTCAACGGACGAAAGGGAGAAGCTCGACGTTTATCGACACCAACGGAGAAGGAGAATCAACTGGGGACGACCAGGAAAACTCGACCAGACGTCAACGGACGAAAGGGAGAAGCTCGACGTTTATCGACACCAACGGAGAAGGAGAATCAACTGGGGACGACCAGGAAAACTCGACCAGACGTCAACGGACGAAAGGGAGACTCGACCAGACATTAATGAATGACTGGGAAGGGGTATACAATCAGACGTCAATGGACGAATGAGAAAAACTCGACGTTTATCGAAACCAACGGAGAGGTAAATCCACTTGGGGAAGGGTACAACTAGACGTCATGGGACGAATAGGAAAAACTCGACGTTTATCGACACCAACGGAGAGGAGGGATGGAGATAATGAACACAACCAAATCATCAACGGATGATCGGGAAAAACTCGACGTTTATCGACACCAACGGAGAGGAGTAATCTTTACTAGGGAAGGGATAGCGACGTTATGAACATCGAAAGAGGATGTTTACCGATATCCAAAGAAGACCAGACACTTACGCATGACTGGAAATCACCGAAAGATGGTGTTTACCGACACCAAAGAAAACCAGACACTTACGCATGACTGGAAATCACCGAAGGATGGTGTTTACCGACACCAAAGAAAATAACACACGCGGGTGCTAACGGGATACTGACATCCACAAGATGACAGGGCAAGGCTGAACACTTGCAGGGGGTCTCACTGGGGAGAAACAGGCTTTCCTTTCACCAACGGATGAGGAAATAAACCTCTGTGGGGATTATCAACACCAAATGTTGACTGGAGCAACTGTAGCAAATGTGTTGTACAGGTTGAACAAAAATTCATCGCTGCAGGGGATACAGTCTGATGGGGTTCCGAACACATGAATGCATATGTTTGAATTTTTCTATGGCGTAATGCTTCATATGGAATGGAAATGCTACGCAGTTTTGAGGATGCAATGATTACTACATGCAAAATGCAGAATGATGAGAACTCCGCCGGGGAATACACAGGACGACTGTGCTGAGAAATCTTCAATACAATTCCGCTGGGGGAAAACAAGGCAACTGCCAGGGAACCATCAATACAACTCTGCTAGGGGGAGACAAGGCAACTCGCTGGGGAATAAGCAAACAACTTGCTACAGACAAAAGTAAATTGCTGGGGATATCCCAATCAATCCACAAGTAGGATAAAACTCCGCTTGGGGAAATAACTGCTCCGCTGGGGAAGATAAACCAAGCAACTCTTTGGGGATAAGGCTCATACAAACCTCAGATACGATAAACTCTGCTTTGGGAAATATCTGTTACTCCGCCAGGGACGACCCACGTAATCCACAGGTAGGATAGACTCAAGCTGGGGATGCACACACGGATCTGATACTGAAACCTGTCCAATCCACTGGTAGGATGAACTATGCTGGAGAAATATTTCGTGAAACCCGCTCCACTCGGGGAAGACTTAAACAATCCATAGCTAGGAGAATAAATCTGTCTGGGAAAAGAACTGCTGGAGAAACGCTCACAGGTGACGACCTGCACAACGAAATAACAGATGCCCCAGGGGATATGGACAAGATACGCTCAAGTGTCCTCAACATTTAGAATGATTTTCAAATGTTTTAATCTTTCTGCACGCCATTGTTTAGCCTTCATGTTTTTAGATGCAATGTTTATCAAAAATTCGGACGTTTTTGCAAACAAAACAGTAAAAGTAAAAACAAAAGAGCAATTTATCTGAATAACGACTTTTATTGATTGAAAATGTGCCTGAAAAGGCAAATACATTGGGAAGCAATTCCTAGAAAGAGGTAATTGCGCACAAAAGGAAAATAAACTATCCTAATGGCAATGTGAACACGGCATCCACTGTTTCCCAACTCTGTTATAACTCATAGATCATCAATTTTCCTCCCAACTCCTTGCTTTCTGAGAAGACTGACTGGACTGATCACATCTTTCGAGATGGTAGCTGACGAAGCGCGATGAAGTACAGATAACTCAGACTGTAGTCTTCGCTTTAATCCCTCTTTTGGCTGGATCGCCCTTTCGGGTTTTCAATCCACCGGGATACCCATTTTTGCCTAAGCCGCCCTTGCGGGTTTTCGACTTACCGGGTGTACAATTTTTCATTTTTATCCCTAATTTTTGCCCGAACCTTTTTCTTTCTGTTTTTTGGTTCGCCGGGATGCCCATTTTTGCCTGGACTCTTTTATTCTTTTTGTCCAGCGGGTCAATTTACGCGAAGTATTTTTTGACTACATCTGAGTTAACAGGGGAAGGAAAATCTTCACCGTCCATAGTTGTAAGCATCAAGGCTCCACCGGAGAAGACCTTTTTCACAACATACGGACCATCGTAATTAGGAGTCCACTTGCCCCTGTTATCTGTACCGGGAGGAAGGATCCTCTTCAAAACTAGATCACCAGTTTGAAATGTCCGAGGACGCACTTTCTGATCAAAGGCCCGCTTCATCCTTCTCTGGTATAACTGCCCATGGCACACAGCTGCTAACCGTCTCTCTTTGATAAGGCTTAACTCATTAAACCTTGTACGAATCCACTCGGCTTCGTCCAGCTTGACATCCAATAATACCCTTAGAGAAGGGATCTCCACTTCAACAGGCAGGACTGCCTCCATGCCATATACAAGGGAGTAGGGGGTTGCCCCGGTCGACGTACGTACTGAGGTACGGTATCCATGTAAAGCGAAAGGCAGCATCTCATGCCAATCCTTGTACGTAACGACCATCTTCTGCACAATCTTCTTGATGTTCTTGTTAGCTGCCTCTACAGCACCATTCATCTTCGGTCTGTAAGGAGAAGAATTGTGATGTTCGATCTTGAAATCTCTGCACAAGTCTTTCATCATCTTGTTGTTGAGATTCGAACCATTATCAGTGATGATTCTCTCAGGGACTCCATAACGACAGATGATTTCTTTCTTGATGAACCGGGCAACCACTTGTTTGGTGACGTTAGCATAAGAAGTTGCTTCTACCCATTTGGTGAAGTAATCAATCGCGACCAAGATGAAGCGATGTCCATTTGAAGCAGTGGGCTCAATCTTCCCAATCATGTCAATGCCCCACATGGCGAACGGCCAAGGCGAGTTCTTGACATTCAACGGGCTTGGTGGTACATGCACCTTATCAGCATAGATTTGACACTTATGGCACTTCCGAGCATATTTGAAGCAATCGGACTCCATAGTCATCCAATAATAACCGGCTCTCAGCAATTTCTTCGACATTGCATGACCACCAGCATGGGTACCAAACGAACCCTCGTGCACTTCTTGCATCAACATGTCTGCTTCGTGTCTATCCACGCATCTGAGCAAGACCATGTCAAAGTTTCTCTTATACAGCACGTCATCCTGATTCACATAAAAACTTCCAGCTAGCCTTCTCAGGGTCTTCTTATCATTCTTCGACGCACCCTCAGGATACTCTTGAGTCTTGAGGAAGTTCTTGATGTCATAGTACCACGGTTTCTCGTCAATAGCAACAACTAACTCGGCTGCAAACACATATGCAGGCCTCTCGAGTCGATTCACCGCAACATGTGGCACATGATTCCACCAATGAACTTTTATCATGGAAGATAAAGTAGCCAATGCATCAGCCATCTGATTCTCATCCCGAGGGACATGATACAACTTCACCTTCTTGAAGAACGTCAGTATTCTTCTGGTGTAATCTCTATACGGAATCAAATGTGGCTGGTTTGTATTCCAATCTCCATTGACCTGATTGATCACTAGAGCTGAATCTCCAAATATGTCAAGTGTTTTGATCCTCAGATCAATGGCTTCTTCTATCCCCATGATACAAGCCTCATACTCAGCTTCATTGTTGGTGACGTCAAAAGTCAATCTGGCAGAGAAAGGTATATGAGCACCTTTGGGATTGATCAACACTTCCCCAATACCATTACCATTCATATTCACAGCCCCATCAAACATCAGTGTCCACTTGTCATCAGGATCCGGTCCTTCCTCGACAAGCGGCTCTTCACAGTCTTTCATCTTCAGATACATGATGTCTTCATCAGGGAATTCAAACATCATAGGCTGATAGTCGTCGATCGGTTGCTCAGCAAGGTAGTCTGACAGAATACTACCTTTGATGGCCTTCTGTGACGTGTACTGAATGTCATATTCTGTTAAGATCATCTGCCAGCGGGCAACACGCCCGGTGAGAGCTGGCTTCTCAAAGATGTACTTTACTGGATCCATCTTAGAAATCAACAGAGTAGTATGGTTCAACATATACTGCCTTAGTCGGCGAGCAGCCCAGGCCAAAGCACAGCAAGTTTTCTCGAGCAGTGAATATCTTGTTTCACAGTCGGTAAACTTTTTGCTTAGGTAGTATATGGCATGCTCTTTTCGACCAGACTCGTCATGCTGACCCAATACACACCCCATTGAAGTCTCGGTAACTGATAGGTACATTATCAGTGGCCTCCCTGGAACTGGAGGAATCAAGATTGGAGGGTCCTGTAAATGTTCTTTGATCTTGTCAAAAGCTTTCTGACAGTCATCATTCCATTTGATCGCCTGATTCTTTCTGAGTAGTTTGAAAATTGGTTCACATGTAGCAGTTAGATGAGATATGAACCTTGCAATGTAGTTCAACCTCCCTAAAAACCCACGGACTTGCTTTTCCGTCTTTGGTTCAGGCATCTCTTGAATAGCTTTGACTTTAGCTGGATCAACCTCAATCCCTTTCTCACTGACAATGAAGCCTAAAAGCTTCCCTGATCTCACCCCAAACGTACACTTGTTCGGATTCAGCCTCAGTTTGAATTTGACCAGTCTGTCAAACAACTTCTGCAAATTAACCAAGTGCTCCTCTTCTGTCTGCGACTTCGCAATCATATCATCCACGTACACTTCAATTTCCTTGTGCATCATGTCATGAAAGAGAGTCGTCATTGCCCTCTGATAGGTAGCACCGGCATTCTTCAACCCAAATGGCATCACTTTGTAGCAGAACGTGCCCCAAGGTGTAATGAATGTCGTCTTTTCCATGTCCTCAGGCGCCATCTTGATCTGATTATAGCCCGAGAAACCGTCCATGAAAGAGAATACCGAGGATTGAGCCGTATTATCAACCAATACATCGATGTGAGGTAATGGGAAATCATCTTTCGGACTCGCTCTATTCAAATCCCGGTAATCGACACACATTCTGACTTTGCCATCCTTCTTCGGCACAGGAACAATGTTAGCAACCCACGGTGGATACCTGGTAACAGCCAGAAAACCTGCATCCCACTGCTTCTGAACCTCTTCCTTGATCTTGACAGCCATATCAGGACTTGTTCTGCGAAGCTTCTGTTTGACTGACGGACACTCTTCTCTGAGAGGTAACCGATGCACCACAATGTCTGTATCCAACCCAGGCATGTCTTGATATGTCCAGGCGAATATTTCCACATATTCTCTCAGCATCTCTATTAGCCTCCTCTTGACAGAGTCTTCTAAAGCAGCCCCAATCTTGATCTCTCTTCTGGCATCCTCAGTACCCAGATTAACAATTTCCAACTCCTCCTGATGAGGTTGGATAACCCTTTCCTCCTGCTTCAGCAATCTGACCAATTCTGCGGGGAGTTCACAGTCTTCCTCACTCTCCTCTTCAGCTTGGTAGATGGGATTATCAAAATCATATGGAGCCATAACAGAGTCGCTCACAGTGGATGCCAAAATATCACTTCTGCATGTTTAATGTTTTGTTTTTAGAAAAGATTTCAATAAAGTCACAAAAACAAAAACATTGCCATTTTTAAGAGTGAAAACAGAAAATAGAAAGACAAAGATCTCAAAATTTGATTGCAAAACGTCCTTTATTTATTTATGATAATCATTTTAAACATGATGTGGCCCTACAATGAACCACTACGCCTTGGGCAGAACGTAGGGTTTTCATGCAAAATGAAAAAACAAAAGAAAATTACTCTGTCAGTAGAGTAACTTGGACCACTTCTTCAGCCGTCCAGTTGTTGATAGATTCGCCTGGTGCACAAGGGCGGACCCAGACGTTCAAATCACAATCACTGCCTTCACCCTCAGTAGCAAAGACATCTCCATGGTTCATCAGCCCAGCGCTAGTAAAGGTGCTTGGACCTGCTTGTACGCTCTGCTCTGCTTGGAGAGGCTCGTACCTGATACCGAACTTGTGTTCCTTGATAGGCAAGTCAACCATCTTGCCCCAGCCCTCAGCTCTACCGGAGTCAACCACCTCCTTGGCTTGCTTGTAGGACGCAATCGAAGCACCAGGCTTCCTCTGCTCAGCACAAGCTACTCCCTCTAAAGCCACGGTCTCAAATGCCTGGCACAGGGTTTCATGGATCTCACCATCTACCTCAACATACTTGAATGAGGAGAGATGACTCACCAGAATTTCTTCTTCACCACACACGGTCACAATCTGACCGTTCCAGACATATTTGAGTTTTTGGTGGAGAGTCGACGAGACTGCTCCAGCGGCATGTATCCACGGACGTCCCAACAGACAGCTATAAGCAGGCTGAATGTCCATAACATAGAACACGATGTCGAAAACTTCCGGACCTATCTTTACCGGTAAAGTGACTTCACCAAACACAGACCGTTTGGATCCGTCAAAGGCACGCACAATAAGGTCACTGGGAGTGAGCACGACTCCCTCGACATCGATCTTCTTCAATATCTGCTTGGGTAGGACATTCAGGGACGACCCGGTGTCTACCAATACGTGAGATAAAACAGCACCTTTGCACTCCATAGTGATGTGCAAGGCTTTGTTATGATTACGTCCCTCAGGCGTTAGGTCTAGGTCAGTGAAACCTACACCATGCCTGGTGCTCACGTTGGCTAGTACACCCTCCAATTGGTTGACGGATATCTCTTGCGGGACGTAGGCCATGTTCAGCATCTTCAACAAAGCGTCCCGGTGTGCCTCAGAGCACAATAGCAAAGAGAGTATTGAAATCTTGGACGGAGTTTGGTTGAGCTGATCTACAATCTTGTAGTCACTCTTCTTAATGATCTTCATAAATTCTTCCACGTCCTTTTCAAAAGAACCCTCAGCCTCCTTCTGAGCCGGTTCCTCGTCAACCACAGCTTGTTTACCCTTAGCCCTTGCGGATGCTTCAGCATTAGCATCTCTCAATGGCTGAGGAGCAAACAGTCGTCCACTCCTGGTAAAACCTCCTGGTCCTCCGACATTGTCCACCACAGGACTTGCAACTACAGGAGTTCTTACTGGAGCACTGATTGTTACTGGCGCTTGCACTGCTGGCCTCGTCTGGTTAACAGCCCTCCGATCACTGCGATAGGCGTTGTCATACCTCCACGGAACAGCCCTACTATTTTCAACTCGTCCTCTGCCAGACGCTACAATAGTGGTTGGTGCACTGATGGTTACCGGAGCAGGAATGGTAACTGGAGTACTGCTTGTTGTCGGTGCACTGACAGCCCCTCGTCCTCGTCCTTCAGACGGCTTGAAATAAATGGTGACAGTAGACACTGACCCATTATCTTTAACAGCCCGGCTGAACTGGAGACAGCCTTCATCAATTAGTCTCTGAATCCCAGCTTTCAACTGGTTACACCCATTAACAGTTTCTGAACAACCCAAACAATCTTCATTACAACCTGGGTCAACACCCCCCTTCAGCAGACGGCCCTTGACTACTAGCAAAGAAGTCTGAACATCTTCAACATTGTCAATCAAATCTTCAGCTTCTCCCTCTTCAACACTGTTCACCCTATGCCCGCCATGCTGAGGCATAGGATTGTTCACTACGTTTGGCACTGGAGCAAAGTTGATCGCTTTAGCATCGATCAAGTCTTGAACTTTATGTTGCAGAGCTCGGCATCTCTCAGTATGATGGCCTGGTGCCCCAGAATGAAAGTCACAGCGAACGTTCGCATCATACCCAAGCGGCAATACTGTTGGAGTAGCCATTGTACGCAACTCCACGAAACCCAATCTGAGCAACTCAGGCAAAAGCTCAGCATACGTCATGGGTAACGGGTCAAATCTTCTATTAGACTGCAGACCCTGTCTCGGCTGATAGGGACGTTGCTGTTGTTGTTGTGGTTGTTGTTGTGGTTGTTGTGGTTGTTGTGGTTGTTGAACCCTTTGTTGTTGTTGACGAGGCTGAGGTGCAGGAATAGTCACTGCAGCCACCGGACGATATTGATCTCTGTTTGCACTTGCTCTGTACACACCCCCTCTATGTTGTACAGCATTGGTCTCTCCTTCTCTACGGCGAGGTGCCCCAGAGAAGGGTTTCTTCGAGGATGACGAAGAACCCGCATCATGAATCCTCCCAGCTTTGATTAAACTTTCAGTTCTCTCGCCACAGATGACGACGTCAGAAAAACTTCCGAATGGGCAACTTCCCATCCGGTCCATATACACGCCTTGCAGAGTGCTGATAAACATGTCAGTCAACTCCCTTTCCAGCATAGGGGGTTGAACTCTCGCAGCCAACTCGCGCCACCTCTGGGCGTACTCCTTAAAGCTTTCATTATTTTTCTGACATAGACTCTGCAACTGAGTCCGGGTCGGAGCCATATCCATATTGTGCTTGTACTGTCTGAGGAAAGCTTCACCCAGATCTCTCCGGCATCTAATCGAATCCCACTTTAACTCCATATACCAGTCCAAAGACGCCCCAGATAGGCTGTCTTGGAAAAAATACATCCACATCTTCTCATCATCAGTGTATGCGGAGATTTTTCTGTAGTATGCCTGCACATGAGTGCGAGGGCAGGAAGTACCGTTGTATTTGTCGAATGACGGTGCTTTGAACTTGTGCGGGATTCTCAGACCTTCAACTAATCCCATGTTTGTAACATCAAAACCGAGGGAGTTTTGACATTTCATTGCCCGGATCTTCTCAGCAAGGGCCTCAACTTTACGATCTCTCGCATCATTTCTGCCCAAAATGTCCTCGTCTTCACTAAGTAAGGTAAACATATCCTCTTGTCTGTCGACAATCGGAATTCTGTTACGGGCCGGAGCATGGATGACTCTGGCATTAGCAGCATCTGGGGCAATTGGTTGACCGTTAACTCGAATACCCCTCAACTCTTCACCTTCAGCATAGTTGTTGACGGGAATAGCAGCAGCAGGAATATCAGGAACTGGGTTTCCTTCTGGCAAAGCCTGGTTGGGCGGTGGAATTGCAGCTTCTTGCCTCTGAACCAGTGCTCGGAGTTCTTCTTGTCCTTGTGCAACCCCTTGCATCATGTGAATAAATTGGGCCATGTTAGCCCTCATCTCAGCTAACTCGGCTTGTACTTGATCCATATTGCGTTGATGGTTGAGTCGCGTTGAGTAGCGGTGCGGCCTTTGATCAGCTATCCTGCCTGGACACAGGAATCAAAGTGAGAAGACGACACAAGAACACCTGTTATGCAAATGAGATGAGTATGATGTTTAATGATGCGTATGATGCACATGATATGCTTATTTCTCAGGCATTCAAAGAGCCTGACCCATCCTCAGAAAATGGCAACCTGCAGCAACAAGAGAACAATACAGATACAGGGAAAAAATGAGAACAACAGGGAAATACTGACAACCTTATCTATAAATAAGGGTAAAAAGGTCATACAACCAAGAGTCAGCAAAAATCCGAAACAGAGTACAAACAAATGAATCCCATCCAACAAGCCTGGAGGTGATTCTCAAAAACAAAGATCCAAAAGACGGAGTACAAACAAACGAATCCCATCCAACAAGCCTGGAGGTGATTCTCAACAAAAACAAACAAAGATACAATCTAAGACAGACGGTCTTCTGGAATGAGGGTCTTCAGGTAATGGCACTGGTCTATCAACAGTGTGCATTCTGAACATTCTGGTAGAGGGGTGATCTTCTCCTTCAGTTGTCTTCTAAGCTCTAAGACTTCTCCTCCAAGATAGTCCTCTGATGCCTGTCTCAACTCCATCTCTTTCTTCAACTAGACGTCTTTGTCTTTGAGTTGCTTCTCTAGGTCTCTGATTTTCTTCTGGTAGTTGGCTTCTGCTCTCTGCAGCCTTAAACATTCCCTATGTTCTGCATCCCACATGGACTCCATCTCCTCGTAAGATCTCTTCTTGCTCCTTGCTCTGCTAGCATCCTCTCCTTGCGCTTCCCTGAGTTGATGGGCCAGGTGCAACTTATCAGCTTTAGCTTTGTACAAATCCATCTGGGTGTCCTGCTCCTTCTCCCTCAAACGGCGACTTTCCATCAAGGCTTGCTTATAGTGCTCAGCAGGCACACTATCAGCAACAATCAAGGGTGGTTGCTCTTGCAACGGCTCCATCCTATCGTAGGGTAGCAACAAAGTTTCCACTCTCTTCTTTACCCAATCAGTGTAATCAGGCATGGCTATGGCAAACTTCTTCCCTAAGACGGATCCATCTCTGACACCAATGGACTTCCAAGCTTTTCCAATCTGCTCCAACCTAACAGGGTCATCCTTCTTCTCAAAATACACACTCTCAGCTATCTCAGCTTCAAGTGGTCTTCTACTCATAACAAAACCTAACTGGCGAAGAGAAAGAACTGGATTATAATTTATACAACCCTTGGTCCCCACGAGTGGCACATTCTGGAATTCACCACAGCTCATAATAACATTCTTCACATTCATCCGGTAAGATTGCCATCTGATGTCATAAGAGGTGAGCGACATGACCCTCTGAGTCCACTTGAGAGTGCTCTGAGTGTCCACAAAGGGTCCACTACCAGGCATGAGTGACATGAACCATCTGAACAGGAGAGGTAGACAGCACCTGATGGCTCCCCCCTTACCATGCCTACTGTGGATGGCATAGTAAGTATCAGCTAACAAGGTGGGGACTGGATTTCCTCTGATGAAAATGCTGATGGCAGCATGGTCAACAAAATTCGGCATACTGGGAAATAGGATGATTCCATAGATCATAACAGCAAGCTGGGTGTAAAAAGCTTCCCAATTCCCCTTCTCCGCTTCATTTCTAGCAACTCTCAAAAGAAACTTCAACGGCAGACCCACAACTCCCCCACTGGGCTTCCAATTATCACAAACTTCCTTAACACTCAACCGGAGAGCTCTGGCAACAACTTTAAAGTCAACCTCCTTTGGTACGTCCAAGAAAGGAACCTGATGCTGAATCGGGATGCTCAACAGGATAGAATACTCCTCGAGAGTAGGCGCCAACTGATAGTCTTGGAAAGTGAAACATCTAAGCTCCGGGTCATAGAACTGAAGAAGAGTCTGCAACGGCACTGGGTCAACTACCATCCTTAACAGAGTCAACAGATCCCCATACTGGTCAATGAACCTCCTCTGATGATCACCGGTCACAAAACTGCTCAACTCAATCAGAGACGTCAAAGGCTCACGGTGAAAAACGTAGAAACAAGTCTTCCGCTTCGGCTCTGGGACTGCTGCCATCTCTATCGGCGAATCAAACTCTGGAATGTACCTGAGAAATGATATGCATGCAGGGATTAGTTTTTTCTTCTCTTTTTTTTTTCTTTATTTTTTTTTATTGCGTATCTTTTGAAAATAAATATGCTATGATGCACATGATGCAGACACAACTGGCTGGCGGTGCATCTCTGATCACAAAGTCGAAGCTTCGGTCTAAACTCAGAACCCAAATCCAACTTGAAAACCCAAGGTCAACTGAATATACTGTTGTCTGAACCCAAAGTCACCAACAGAACCATAAGTCACCAACAGTACCTGTAATGATGAACCCTTCCCCACTCACGGGTGTAGTCTAGGCCAGGGTAAGGTCAAGAGAAACGCAGGATAAACAACCCTTTCAAGAATATCATCCTGTGCACACCCGATGTATGCACCGATAATACCCCATCAGAGTCTGAACTGCTCGTGATATCAATGTTCCGCTAAGTGGCGTACACCACCCGCTTCCCATGAATCACTCTATTCCTAGATTTCCTAGATTTCACTCATGGTCTGGGTATTGGACCTTTTACCTCAACTGACTCCCACCCCCCAAAGAAAAACAGACAACCAGCCAGGAAGAATGAATAATGAATATGAATGCAAACATTAATGCACACAATCAATGCAATCAATAAATGAAATGAACAAATAATGAATGCAATAAATAAACAGAGCACAAAGCAACCAAAACCCTAACCTAGAGAGCGCTAGGAGAGACTCGCTCAGGGTAGATGGACCAGCACAGGTCAACTTCTGAATATCCCCAGCAGAGTCGCCAGCTGTCGCATTACGCGAAAAACCGGCGTGAAAACAAGAACAACAGAGCCGCCACCGTGCGTTATTTATCCCAAAAGAGGGAAAGGAAACGCTCAGAGTAAACCTGGAGAGAACATGGTCTCGCGACCAAAGAGAATAGGTTCGGGAGTCGGTTATGCGAAGGGAAGGTATTAGCACCCCTACGCATCCGTCGTACTCGACGGGATCCACGCACAATAGGAAGGAAAATGGTTGCTAAAACACTGCTCAAACACACACACACACTGGCTGAAAGAGACACAAGAAAACAGACTGAAACTGACACTGACTCAGCAGGATACCGCATCCTGGGCCTACTTAGTCTATCAGGCATAAACATCAGAGTCGAAGTAGTTCGGACCGGGGAAACGACACATGCTCGCTAGGATATCGCATCCTATGCATACGTATCTCCTTGGACGAAGGAAAATCAGAGCATTCGTAGCTCGGCTGACACGCACACAAACAAACAAACATAGGCAAACATGGAGCCTGAATGCCAATCACTGGACTTACATCAGCATCCGAACCAAAACACACACTGGAACCCAAATGCCACTCGATGGACTTACATCAGCTTCCAAGCACACAACAACACAACAAGTTAATAGGGAGTCGGGGACTCGAGCCTATAACTGTCAAGCACACACCCAAACAAACAGACAACAAATTGCTAAGGAGTCAGGCACTCGAGCCTAGCAACTGTCAAACAACACACACAAAAAGAAAAAAAAAGGCGCCCGGAGAGATCAGCTCATCTCCTGCCTACGTACCTCATCTGGTATGAGGATCAGGGCGACGTAGTTCCCCTACGCAGGGAAAAAGGACTAGCCTAACCAGATAACAGAGGGAGACACAACTCTAGGGAGACTACGACTCGAGCCTAGATGTTGTCATGCAAAATCGTCCCTAAGTTAAGGTTTCTAGCTAACTGGCACAAGGGCCAACCTATCCTAGTCATGACTTGCACAGGAAGCAAGCCACACACACACCAAACTTGCACAGGAAGCAAGGGTCTCGATTGCAACTAGGGCAAGAGAAAGGGGAGGTCTCAATCGCAACGAGGGCGAGAGAAAAAAAAGGTCTCAATCGCAACGAGGGCGAGAGAAGAGAATTAGCGTTAGTTGTTAGTCAAACTCGACAAGACATCGCATCTCGTGCCTACGTATCTCATCTTAAGGATAGCGTTAGTTGCCGTAGTTCGGCTAAACTATTACTGTTGGTTTGTGTTTTTTAAGTGGACAACGTCACTGCACAATCTACCTGATGCTCGACCTTGGGAGACTTACTCACCTGTAGTAGAAGGAGTTAACGTATCCTTAAGAGGGGATGATGTTTGTTTGTGTTTTAGGAAAGCGCAAGCAAGAAAGGAAGTCCTAGACGAAGGAACCGTGCTACCTTAATTGACATGCAAACGAGACTACGCGGAGTCTAACAAACCGAGGGGATACAATCAAACCACACAAACATGTACAGCATAAAATAAACACACCAACAAGGGGGCTCAAACATGGGTTAGGTTTTAGTCGAGGGGTCACATCAACCTCAACAAACAAACCTCTGGAATGGGATGAATGTTGCTCTTAACCTTGCCATTGAGGGGCTAAGGTGAAGCAGATGAAAGGAGATGAGGGGTGTGCCTCATTGCTCTTATCCCTGGCCAGGGAGAGCATTTGACAAGAATGTGTGGGTTCAGAAAGTGGGAACTCTTCTACACATTTGAAACTGACTCAACTGTACAATTGTACAAGATCTTGGGTTTGTATCTGCAATGCATCAACACAGTAGTGTGAGCAAAGCAGATGACACACAGAATAGCAGGGGATAGGTTGCTTATCCCTTGGGTTCTGCCAATTGCCTCTTCACTTAGGAGGTCTTTGACTATGTACAAGGACAAATTAAACATACACATACATTGCCTCTTAAGGAGGACTTCAGACAGTTGCCTGGCCAAGTAACAGGCCAGGTCTTCCAGACTACATGAAGATTAAGGGATATACCTCAATGCAAATTGCTTATACAAGCAAAGCAAAGCAAAAAGTTCAAAGAACTAAGCAACTAATGGTACCTGAAATAGTCAAACAGATCAGTACACAATTCACAAGTTAAAGCAAAGGAAATAGGACATTAACAGTTAATCAGAAGAATCAAAGCAAAAGGAAACAGACATTAACAGTTAATCAGAAGCAAATGAGTGTGCAAGGCACAAGGCTTAAGGCTTGAGAGCCAAGCCACCTACAAAACAACAAGTTAGTCAATGATATTTAAGCAAGCTCAATCAAAAAGAATTGGTCTCATTGGTCATTTGTTGGTCAACCTGAAAACATAAGCTCAAAGGTAAGTAACAGGACCACTAGGGCAAGCCTAGGGTCAAAAGAGAATGAAAAAGTCAAAACAGCAGAGGGCAAGCATTCAAAATCATGTTCAAACAATTAAGAATCAATACCAATTGGTTTCATGTTCATATCATGCATCATCATCATTTCATGAGCAAAAGAAGTCAAAGCATGGCAAATGAGAGCTCATAGAAGTCAACAGCAAGACTTGCATCAAAAGTCAACTCAAACATTTTCAAAAATCACCAAATAAATCATGATCAATCCTAACACATAGCATGGTAAGCATGTCAAATTTCATCACATTTGGACAAGTGGAAGGCAGTCAATGAAAATCAGAAAGTCAAAGCAATTTTGGACATGCTCAAAGAAGTCAACCAAACATACATCAACTTCAAAAAATCATAACTCAATGACAACAGATGAGAAATGAATGGGATCAACACCATGGCAAAGCTTAAGGTGTCTAGTATGCACATGTAAAATTTCATGATCATCCAATAAAGTATGAGAATTTCCCAAATGAAATGGCAACATGTATCACAATAAGTCCACATTTGACTAGACAGGGGAGCAAAATCTCAAACAAATAGGAAATGGCACAATTAATTCCAAGAAAAAATCAGGTGCAAACTAGACACATAAGAGAAGGTTCATGCAAAAATTGAGGTCAATAGGCATGGATACAAAAATCAGAAAGTTGCACAATCATGGTGTGACACAAGTTGTCACACCCTACTTCAGAAAATCACAACTCTCAAACCACATAAGATAAAATCAAGATCCTTACATCAAAATAAACATGAATGAGTGTATATTAAGCACAAAAATTTCAGATCAAATGGACAATGCATCACAATTTCACAAAAGATTTGGCAAGATGTACAATATTTGGTCACATTCTACAAACCCTAATGCCATTTAAAATTCACTGATCAAAAAAATCTGGAAAAATAATGATAAAAAACTAGGGATCATGATGAAGATGATGCAAAAATTCCCATGAGATTTGGAATTAAAATGAATGAAATATGATTTTTCAAAGTTGAGTAACCAAAGTGAAATAATTATTGAAATGAAAATGAATTAAATTGGAATATTTAAACCGAGAATGGCATTTCAGTAATATTGGGACTCACTTAACCAAACGGTACCGTTTAGGGCCATGAAATAAAATGTTTCTATTGGCTGGCACGGGGAACAGTAGCATGCATACGTTCAAAACACAAAATCTGGGCAATGCATTCATGAGATTAGGGTTTTCAAGAACAGTAATGCATCTTCATCACCTTCAATCGAGTTCCACAAAAAATTTCCAGAAATCCAAATTGAATACACACAAATGATCAGCAAGCTTCCAATAACATGAATCCAGCAATGATTTTCAATAAAACACAGTACATATCATGAATCGAGCAAGAATCAAAAACAACATCAAACTTCATTTCAGTGTAACTTCATGAATATCCAACCATTTTTGAAAATAAAATCATCACGAAGCTCAGCATGAAGGGATCTACACTAAGCATAGCATGGATTTGAGAAATAGAGAGGTCGATTTCTTACTTGTTTTTGAAGAAAGTGATGGAACAGTTGTTGTTTGGTCAGTATGAGCTCGAACAGATGAAGATTTGTGCTCCCAATGATGAATGGTGAAGTTACTTTAGCTCAGCAAGGCTTGAAAATGCTCCAATCACGATTTGCCATGGAAGAGTTCTTTGAAAAACAGAACACGATGATGCTATTGCAGTTGATGTTTAGTGCTTCAAAACAACTCTTAATGATGTTCAGATGATGAAACAATGAAAGCTAACTCGTGGCCTTTGGAGTTTTTGGAAGAATTTGGAAAATGGCAAGGAAATGGATCTTGAGAGAATCAGTGTATTTCTGAGTTTGGAGGCAGCTAGGGTTGCTCAAATGCTCAGAAAAAGAGTATATATCATCTGTTTAGGCTTTGCTAAGTGAATGTTAATCATGTTTTTGTTTAATGGAGCAATTTGCTAATTTGCCAATTTTGACCAAATGGTGGTGTATGGTAGTATGCTGCACGATTTTGGGCCTTGGGCAAGTCACAAATGCTGTCCTAAATCAATCCCAATTGGCCACTATGACAGAAATTGCTTAATTAAAAACTTCAAATTTTCACTTCACTTGAAATTAAGCATGCTAGGTTCAAAAGTGCCATTTTGATTGGCAATGTTTTGGCACATGAAGTTTACATTTTTGGAAAGAGGAGGTTAAATGTGGTTTGTAGGAAAAAACCTCACCAATTTTGGCCAAATGGTTTGAGAGATATGGCCTTTTGAAGTTCAAGATTTTGTGAAAATGAATTGATCATATCTTGACAACCATACATGGGAATTGAGAGTTCTTGGACTTTTTGGAAATGGGAGAACAAGATATTCAACTTTCATGTTGGGCAAAAATTCATTTGAAGCTTGTATCATGATGTAAGTTTGGGATCAAGAAGTTTCCATTTTTGGCAGTTAAAATTACAGGTCCAGTTTCTATTTTTGGAAATTTTCTGATTGGCTTCAAATTCTTCAATGATATTGTTTGTCATGATATATGAGGCCTATTGGGACATGAATAAGCTCTCTCAAACCAAATCCATCCACCAAAACCATAAAATCAACCACAGTTGACCAAGTTTGACTTTTCTAGGGTTTCTGACTGATTGTGCCTTGACTGATGACTTCTGAACATCCAACCCTTGACTTAAACACTTCAACTGGACCTCCAAGTCATGTGAACATGTTGGACCAACCCTAGGGCCTTGGCTCCTTGAGAAACACACTTGCTTGCTTGGTTGACTGATCTCCTGATCAGTTTGACCTAATTCTTCTGACTGGCTTGCACTTGAGGCAAATGGGGACAATGCAATGCTATGCAGTGAACCATGTTATGCTATGACCTAATATGAGAATGTATGTACAATGATAGGTGCAAATTTGAGGTGCTACAGTATGCGCCACTTAGCGGAACATTGATATCACGAGCAGTTCAGACTCTGATGGGGTATTATCGGTGCATACATCGGGTGTGCACAGGATGATATTCTTGAAAGGGTTGTTTATCCTGCGTTTCTCTTGACCTTACCCTGGCCTAGATGACACCCGTGAGTAGGGAGGGATGATAATTATTACAGGTACAGTTGGTGACTTGTCGGTGACTTGTTGGTGACTCGTGGTACTGATGGTGACTGTGAATTATGGACATTTATTTCTGGGACGCCGGAGTTCTGTCCGTGGTTTATCAGCATGTTCCGTTTATTTCGGATTCCCGGGTTGAATTTGAGAGTACCTGTTCAGAGGATCTGGCTGTCATCCGTTCAGTGGATGTTCCTGTGATGATAGTGATGTAATCTCCGGTTCCGTTTATTTCGGAACTTCCCAAGTCGGATTTAGGGTGACTTGGTCCCTCAGTTGACTGTGACTGGTTCAGAGAATGGGTCTTCAGATGACTTGGTGGCCCAGTGACCTGCATTCGTGCATTTGCATCATCCCATTTTGCATTCATCTGTATTCAACTCATGTCTACCCGTACTCAGGGTCCATTTTTTATTAAGATTCTGGTTGAGAGACATCCAGATGTCCAAATGTTATTGATGAAAAATTATTTGTCTCAGTGAAGCCAGAATCGGAGGAAGGAATATTCCTGGTACGGATAGACATTGCATGTGTGAGTCATACTAACCCATTTGCTATTTTGTAGGTGTCAACCGGTGCGCATAGCTCGTTTGCCTAGATATCCTGCTAGAAGCAACAAATCCAAACTGATGGATCCTCCCAACGCCGACATCCTCGAACTGAAAGAGATGGTGAGGAATTTGTTCAGTGTTGTGCAAGGGCTTGCCTTGGGGCAGAAAGCCATGGCTGAGAGATTGGAAAAGATTGAGAAGTGGCTGATAGTGGAGAAAGTTCAGGGGAAGGCTCCGTCCTCCGAAGTAAACAAACCCTCTGGCACTGTAGCCAGGAAACCCTCTGGCGATGGTCCGCTCAAGAAGGAGGTTGAGTTAGTTAGTATGCCGGTAAAAAGGGAACGCAGTCAGGATCGTTATCACCCTTATGCTGCCGCTGTAATGACTCCTGTTGATAACCCAACTGTACCACAGCAACAACCACCATCTCAACAAAAAGTATTGAAAGCTAAGAGCCAAGTGAAGAAGAAGAAGGAGGAACGTCAGTTTGATGAGCCGCCTGTGACTTATACTCTTCTGTTCAAGAGATTGAGGGATCTGGGGTTAATCCGGCCAAGGATATTGATTCCCATAGAACGGCAGCGGAGGCCTGCACACTATGATGAGAATGCCAGGTGCGAGTTCCATTCTGAGGCACCCGGACACAGTATTGAGGGTTGTAGGGCTTTCAAGCATGTCGTCCAAGACATGGTGGACTCCAAGACCATCAGCTTGGCACAGGTAATGGACTGCGAGGTCAACCCCATACCAAGGCAGGGTCCTGTCAAAGTGAAGATGGTGAAAAAGGACAAGAGAGGAATGGGGGTGACTGAGGAGGATCAGTTAAAAGTTCCAATGTTTGTGGTCCCAGAACCTCTGATGAAGGATGGAGCTTTCCCTGTTATTGGTAATTGTTGTGCGACCGTCACCACAAAGGGGTGTGTATTGATGAGAGACACGACCCAGAAGATGATAGAAGTAGAAATGGACAGTGGAAAATTTGAAACACCCAGTCAAGCGATCGAAACCGTCAAGGTGGAGAATGCTGTTGTTGTTGAGAAGGAGAAGAAGATGTCCATTTCTTCTTATAAACAAGCTCTAGAGGTGGTAGAGAACCAAGAGGCCCAAGGCTGGGGCAGGATCATTGACATAGTGGTAAAGGCAGACATGTTCAGGATTGGCTACCAACCGGATCAAAAGTCGTCTAGGCCAAACAGAGGACGTCGTCCATTGTACACCTTTTTTAGTGCAGGAATGCTGGATCCTGATCATGCTTGTTCAGTGAGTGAAGAGATCGACTGTGACCGCGAGCTCGAGTTGTGGATAAAGTCGTGCGTACTAGGCAACTGGAAAGCCTCCAAAAGCATCACTGTGGCTCATCCGGAAGTGTAGTATTTCTGTGTTTTGATTTTGTTTGCATGAAAGCCATACGTTTTGCCCGAAACGTAATGGTCCATTGTAAGGGCCATCTCATGTGTTTCATTGTGCAACATTTTGCATCAGTAATGAATGGATGTTTTTGTGATTAAAGCGGTGTTCCCTGTTTTTCACTTTTTTGCAGTTTTAAAAAGTAAAAATAAAAATGGCAATGTTTTTATTCTCTTTCCTTTTGATTCATTTGGTTCCGACCTCAAAGGTTACCATCCTCCTGATCTCATCGATAACGTTTGGTTACACCTCTGTATGACTTCGACAATTCGCTCTATCATACCAAAGAAGAAGGCGAAAAAGATTGTGATCTGATGGGATTAGCCAGGTTGTTGAAACAAGAGGAGAAGGTGATTCAACCGCACGAGGAGCGATTCAAGATTGATGATCCATGCACCGCCGAGGTCGGAAAGGAAGTGAAAGTTGGTTCCGTATGGAGGCGAGTGTCAAGAGCGAAGGCGATGCCAATCGGTCTCAGGAACACCGATGCCACGTATCAGAGTGACTTTGTTTCATGATATGATTCATCGTGGAATCAAATGCTATGTTGATGACATGATAGCAAAGTCCAAGCAGAAAAAGGGCATCTGGTGAATCCGGGGCAAGTCGTTTGACCGGGTTGAGACAACTCAGACTGAGGTTGAGTCCGAATCAGTGCACTTGTGGAGTGCTGTCCGGTAAGTTGCCGAGGCTTATTATGAACGAAAGAGGAATCGAGGTCGATCCTGCAAAAAAAAAAAAAAGGAAAGAAAAGAAAAGAAAAGAAAAGGAAAGAAAAAGAAAAAATGATGCAAGAAATGCCTGAACCGAAAACAAAAGAGATCAAACGGTCAGGTAGGATAATGATTGCCAAGGGGCATTGGAAAAAGAATAAGTTGCAGGAACCTCTGATTCTTGTTAATCTGGTATTTGACAGCCCTCAAGGGGTCTATGAGGTTTGTATTGTGTCAGCACGACTAGTCTTGTCGAAAAGAGCATGCAATTTACCTAACCAAAAAGTTTATCGACTGTGAAACAATACATTCACTACTCGAGAAAACTTGATGTACTTTGGCATAGGCTGCTCGCCGACTGAGACAGTATGCTGGTTCATACCACTTTGTGGATGTCCAAGATGGATCTGATCGAGTATGTGCTTGAGAAGTTAGCATGGACCGGACAGGTTGCGAGAGGGCAAATGATTTTGACTGAATACAATATTCGGTACACCTCTCAGAAAGTAAAGGGGAGCGTGATGTCTGATTATCTCGCCCAGCAACCTATTGAGGATTGTCAACCAAGGAAGTTTGAGGTCCCTGATGAGGACATCTCGAGGTACTCAAATCGAAAGATTGAGAGTGACCGATCCCGGAGGAGGGGCCTGACCCTGAATCCGAACGGATTCTGATGTCTGATGGGGAGAGTTTAAAGTGAATAAGTTAGTGCTCCCCCGATAACATTTGAATGCACCAACGATGGTGGCTGAGTACAAAGTTTGTATCCCGGGTGCCGAACCTCGATGCGTACGTCTACTGGGGCAACGCCTTTCTCACTCAGATATGGCTGGTACTACCATTTGAGACTCAGGTTTCGTCATGGGGTCCCGTTGGACGTAAACTTGAAAAAGGATGAGTGGATAAGGACCCAGTATGACACGTTGAGCCTGACCGAGAAGAAAAGGGCTGACAGTTACTTGTCATGGGGCAGTTGTACCCAGTAAATGAAGCGTGTTGTTAACTAAGAAGTGCGACCTCGTGCGTGCCACGTGAGAGAGTTGGTTTTGAAAAGGATCCTTCTTCCTCAACGATCGTGGGGTAAATGGATAAGCAGTTATGAATGTCCATTCGTGGTCAAGAAGGTTTTCTCTGACAGAGCCTTGTTGCTGACGACCACGGATGATGAGGATTTTCCATCCCCTGGGAACGCGGACGCAGTTAAAAGATACTTCGTGAAAAATTGACCCGCTGGACAAAAAAGAAAAAAGTTCAGGCAAAAAGGGGCATCCCGGCGAACCGAAAAAAAAAGAGAAGAGGTTCGGGCAAAAGTTAGGGATAATAAAAGAAAAGAACTGTACACCCGGCAAGTCGAAAACCCCACAAGGGCGGCTTGGGCAAAAAAGGGTATCCCGGTGGACTGAAACCCGAAAGGGCGGTCCAGGCAAAAGAGGGATTGAAACGAACAACTGCGTCTGGCATGATCGTTTGAGCTTTAGATGACTCGGCTAATCTCCGACAGAGATCGATCGGAAGCGTCTTGTTCAGAAGGCCGAAAGTGCGGAAAGTCTTGAGGACATATGGGGTGTAACCGAGTTGGGACCCGATGAGATCATGGTTTCACATTGCCATTAGGGTAGATTTTTTCACTTTTGTGCGCAATCACCTCTTTCCAGGGTTTGCTTCCTGTATGTTGCTCGGTTCTGAGCCACCCTTTTTCAGTCAATAAATGCGTGTTCAGTCAAATAGTTTTGTTTTTTTTTTCATTATCGCTTTGATTACGAAAACATCCGTTTATTTTGATAAAGAATAGTTGCATTTTTGAAACATAGAGGTCCCTTCCGATGCATGCTTATAAGATTGAAATCTAGAAATCTTATTCGGAAGTTTGAGCGACTAAGATGTAGAAATGTTGGACGCCTGGGGCACGCTTTTATCTAACGACCTCTTGTGCGGGTGCTGTTAGATATCTTCATTCACTGATTGGTGGTGATATGAAGCCTTTTGAAAAAAGGAAATCCCCACAGAGTTCAACCAGGGGCAAAGGATAGACGAACAATGAAAGGACGGCGAAGGATTACGACGACGATCCTGGAAAGTTAATCAAGAAGACTCTTCGAAGTCCGAGGGCTGGAAAGTTTGTATGGATCCCAGGAATTCGATCTTCGTGGGATGAATCAGAAGAGTCTAGGCAAGGCTGGGAGTTCTCAAAAGTGGAAAGTCAACACTGTGGTGGGATGGTGAACACCAGTGTTCGACGAGTCGACGGGCGGTCCGTGTCCGATAGGCCGTATTTCCCCAATGGGTTTGAGAGTGTCATCTCCCTAGCAGATTCGAGATCGGTGCCTCCTCAGCAAGCCTGAAGGTTACCATATCCCCAGCGGAGTTGTGTTTGTTTTCCAAGTCTGAAGCTGTCTTCCCAGCAAGGGTTATCTTTCCCCAGCAGGGTGGAAATGGACGTGGAATCGAAATCCTCGACAGAGTTCCTGGAGCTCCCCGGTGTTGTCTCTGGAGGAGACGTGTGTTTTATGCATTCATCATTTAGATAAGCATAGCATATTGCATCATTAGTGCGTAGCATTTCCATGATCATGGGGCCTTGCGCTAAAAAAAAACTCATGCATTAGCATTGCAAACATATCCATTAGCCTAAGCTGTGGTGATCATCCGAGAATGGGTCGTTGGAAAGAGTTTAGCATCGCTTGGATCGATTTCAGAATTGGGTTCCCCAACAGGGTGGAGAGAGGTGTTTCCCAAACAAGTGACCCCGCAAGCGAGTGGGTATCCCCAGCATTGTTACTCCCCGATTGGTAGCATCTTGCCAGCTTGGATCTTTTTCCCTAGCAGATGTGGGTGTGTCTGATCTCTTCATGTAGAGTTGACCCCTTAAGTAGAAAGTGTCTGTCATTTCCTTCTGCGCTCCCCACGAGTTGTATCCTCGTGGATGACGGTTGTTTCCGTTCCCTCCCCTTGGGATGGGTTTTCCCTAGTGAGTTCTTTCCTCATTAGGATGTCTTGGTTCAGTCTGCCTTTTTGGATCGATCCTAAACTGGCTTCCTTGTGGCTGTCTCTTGTGCTTCCCTGTGGTATAAATGAATAGTTGCTCACTAACCGGCACTCATTCATCTTATCCTCAGTAGAATTTTGTTGGCCTCTGCCTACAAACCAGCAGTTGTAAGTCCTATCTTTGTGGTCTTCTACCTACTAACCGGTGGATGTGAATCCTCTTTTCTCCCCGTTGTGGAGTCAACCCTTGTGCTCATCCCATGTGATGACAGTTACCTTTCCGTGGTTTTCTACCTATTAACCGGTAGATGTAATCCCCTCTTTGTGGTTATCATTATCCAGTTTCGGTCTTGATATGCCTTTCACCTTTCGGATATTTGCTTTGATTAAGCAACTTTATCCCCAGCGGGCCTTTCCCTGTCCTTTTGATTGGTCGTCTTTGCATACCCAGTCCTGGTACCCCGATGCCTTTCTTGTCGGTCGATCTATCCATTTAACAACCAACCCGGTTATGGATAATCTTCCATGCGAGTGTATTATCTACGTTTCGACGGCTATAGATAATATATCTCATGCGCTCTTGGGTCGAAGTCGTCCTCCCCAGTTGAGTAAGATTTGTATTCCTTTGTTCGGAATCGAATGTCCATCCTTTAACAAGTTTGCTTTCGCTCTCTTCAGGATGATGTCGGTCGATCTATCCATCTAACAACCTCCAATCCGGTTATGGATAATCGTCCATGCGAGTGTATTATCTACGTTTTGACGGCTATAGATGATATATCTCATGCACTCTTTGGTCAATCTTTTGATTGTTTTCTCCAGCAGAGTAAGATTCGTATTCCCTGTGGAATCGGATGTCCATCCTTTAACAAGATCGCTTTTCTAGCCCTCTTCAGGATGATGAGTGTTTTGGAACACAAACCAATTCACGCCTTGGTCGGTCACCGGTTTTCATGCCTACAACCCGGTATTCTTGGTGATCCTTCCTGTGTGCTCGCTGTTGTGACCTTGATCCCCAGTGAGACCCCTGCAAGTGTGTAGCCTTGCCTTGACATGTGTAGATGTCGTCTTGTGATACAGGTCAGTGTCACGTCAGCACCCGCGTGTGTTCTTCTTTGGTGTCGGTAAACACCATCTTTCGGTGCTTTCCCAGTCACGCGTAGTGTCTGGTCTTCATTGGTGTCGGTAAGCACCATCATTCGGTGCTTTCCCAGTCATGCGTAGTGTCTGGTCTTCTTTTGATGTCCGTAAACATCATCTTTCGATGTTCGTAACGTCGTCCTCCTTCCCTAGTGAAGTTTCCTCCTCTCCGTTGGTGTCGATAAACGTCGAGTTTTTCCCAATCGTCCGTTGACGTTTGGTTGAGTCTTGTTCTCTCTCCCCAGAAGAGTTTCCTCCTCTCCGTTGGTGTCGATAAACGTCGAGTTTTTCCCGATCATCCGTTGATGATTTGGTTGTGTTCATTATCCCCAGAAGAATCCTCCTCTCCGTTGGTGTCGATAAACGTTGAGTTTTTCCTATGCGTCCGATGACGTATAGTTGCTTATTCCCCGCAGATCATTTGGCATTGCCTGATGATTCCCCTCAGAATCCTCCTCTCCGTTGGTGTCGATAAACGTCGAGTTTTTCCTAGTCGTCCTATGACGTCTAGTTGTACCCCTTCCCCATGCGGATTTACCTCTCCGTTGGTTTCGATAAACGTTGAGTTTTTCTCATTCGTCCGTTGACGTCTGATTGTATACCCTATTCCCAGTCATTCATTAATGTCTGGTTGATTCCCAGCCAGATTCCCCCAGTAGAGTCGTCGGTGACGTCCTATTCGGTTTTCGGTTGTTATATCCCTTCCTTAGTGAAGAGCCTCCTCCTCTCCATTCGTGTCGATAAACGTCGAGTTTTTCCTAGTTGTCCGTTGACATCTAGATGTATTGCTTTCTTCCCAGTTCATCCGTCGTCCGTTGATGTCTGGTCTCCTTCTCCGTTGGTATCGATAAACGTCGAGCTTCTCCCTTTCGTCCGTTGACGTCTGGTCGAGTCTTCCCAGTTCATCCGTCGTCCGTTGATGTCTGGTCTCCTTCTCCGTTGGTGTCGATAAACGTCGAGCTTCTCCCTTTCGTCCGTTGACGTCTGGTCGAGTCTTCCCAGTTCATCCGTCGTCCGTTGATGTCTGGTCTCCTTCTCCGTTGGTGTCGATAAACGTCGAGCTTCTCCCTTCCATCCGATGACGTCTGGTCGAGTCTTCCCAGTTCATCCGTCGTCCGTTGATGTCTGGTCGAGTTTTCTCCTTCTTCGTTGGTGTCGATAAACGTCGAGCTTCTCCCTTTCGTCCGTTGACGTCTGGTCGAGTCTTCCCAGTTCATCCTTCGTCCGTTGATGTCTGGTTACCTCTCCGTTGGTCTTGGTAAACGTCGAGTTTTTCCTGGTCGTCCCCAGTTGATTTACCTCTCCGTTGGTTTCGGTAAACGATGAGTTTTTCCCATGTCGTCCGCTGACGTATGGTTGTATCCCTTCCTGGTCGTCCCCAGTAGATTTACCTCTCTGTTGGTCTTGGTAAACGTTGAGTATTTCCTAGTTGTCCGTTGGCATCTAGTTGTGATTTCTGTTCCCATTCATCGTGTTGAGATGTCTGGATGTGGATTTACCCTTTGAAAGAAGAAAAAAAAAACCAAAATCCTCAGTAATAAATATCAGACCCCATTGGGAGCATCCGTTGGTGCATTTTCCTTTCTTGGATCCTCTCATTGTGCAAATTTCTACGGTTCTTGGTATTCAATCCCTGTTTACCCTAAAGGTCTGACAGCCGTTGCTCTCATCCATTCGGGTTCCCAGTTGATTGAATAGGGGCAGCTGTAGCACCTCAAATTTGCACCTACCTTTTGTACATACATTTTCACATTAGGTCATTAACATAACATAGTCCACTGCATAGCATTGCATTGTCCTTTGCCCAAGTGCAAGTCATCAGACAAGATTAGGTCAAATTGATCAGGAGAATCAGTCAATCAAGCAAGCATGTGCAATTTCCATTGAGACAAAGCCCTAGGGTTAGTTTATCAAGTTCATATGACCTAAGGATCCTTTTGAAGTGGATTGACCAAAGATTGGATGCTCAGAAGTCATCAGTCAAGCTGAATTTCAGCTGAAACCCTAGAAAGTCAACTGTGGTTAACTGTGGTCAACTGTGCCTGATTTTATGGATTTGAAGGTGGGAGATGGTTTGAAAGGCTTCATTCATGTCCATACAAGTCTCATTTGACATTTCAAAGATCAAGATTGAAGAATTTGAGGTCAGATGAAAAGTTTCCAAAAGTAGCAGGTGACCTGTAATTGGAAACTGCCAAAAATGGAAAGTTCTTCTCCTCAAATTTACATCATCATACAAGCTTAAAATGGAATTTTGTCCAACATGAAAGTTGAAGATCTTGATCTCACCTTTCCAAAAAGCCCAAGAACACTCATTTCTCATGTGTGGTTGGCAAGTTATGATCAAATCATTTTCAGAAAAAGTTGAAATTCAAAGTGGCATAACTTTTGAATGGAAAGGCCAAATTGGGTGATTCTTTTTTGAGCAAACCACATTTGACATGAACTTTCATGATGCATCATCACATTTCATCAAAAATCAACACATCAAAATGGCATTTTTCAAGTGAACTAATTTGTATTTTGGTGGGAAAAAAAGTGATTTTGAAAAATACATGTCATTTGCATACCAAACCACTTCTAACACATCATAAACATCAATTTGGACTTGTTTGAATGGTATTTGCACTGTTACATTGGTTGCATTGTGAAAAGGTCATTTTTGCCAATTACATGAAAATTGCATTTTGGCTAATTCACTTCATTTGCTTAATCTTGATTAACAAATTGGATTAGTACATCATATAAAGCCTTAAGCATAACAGAAACACATAATCACAATCACTTTTCAGATCCAAACTCAGAAATCACCAAATTCTCTCAATTTTCTTCAAAACTTTTTCACACTTTTTTCACCATTTCCATTGAAATTCATCATCCATCGTGCTTGTTCTTGTGTGATCCATCTTCTGCAGGTACTTGTGAACATCTGTTGAGCAAAATTGTGGCAAGAACATTGGAGAATCGCAGTTGTCATCATCTTGAGCATCCATGGCAAATTGATCATTCTTGAAGCTGGAGCATAATTGAGCTACAAGATCTAGTCCATTCACTTCCTAGAGCATTAACCTACTTCTGTTTCATCAATTGGAGCTGCGAATTCACCAAATCGAGCAACTACCACTTCAAGAGGTTAGATCTCGAATTCTGTAATTGATGGAATTGTGATATGGCTTGTGTAGATCTTAGATCAAAGAGCATGCTGCAACTTGTAGTTTTGAATTTCATTAGGTTTTGAGTGAGAAATCTGGAATTGAAGGTTTGATGTCAAATTTTCTTTTGATCGATTCGTGCTGGATACTTAGAATTAGGTTGAATCATATGGATATTGTTGATGTGCTTGATTAGACGCGTTCATTGATATATAGTTTGCCAATTTTCGTGATGATTTGGTCTTGATGATTTCTGGAATGATGAACTTGTATGAATGCTCGAGAACGCGTTCCAAATGCTTGTTTGATCCATATTTCCTGGCTTGGCTTTCAAATTCATGTTTCCCGCGGTCTCCAACCAATCACGCGCTGCCAGCCCCTTAAGTGAAACGCAGCGTTTCACTTAAGTGGTTATGTAATTACGAAATTGCCATTTTCAGTCATTAATTCACTTAATTCATTTTTTGATTCCTTTTTTTTATTTCATTTTGTATGCCAATCTTAGAAAAATCATAACTCCTTCAATTTTGATCCAAATTTGATGCAATTTCTTGTGCCATTCTCCTTGTGATGTGCTCTATTTTTTTGTTATTTTTAATAAAATTGTGCACGTGTGGAAAAATATTTGGCTAGGGTTTGCTTGAACATGTCCTTTTGTGCACCATGCTCACTCTTTCATTCATACAATGATGATACTTCATTAGAAATTATTGAAATTTTTTGTGCATATTCTAGACATGTTCCTGGTCATTTTGGTATGTGGTTCATAATTTTTGAGTTCCTGGATTGAGAATCATGACATGATCTTTGGAGTGTTATATTTTGTGCCATGCCATGCTTTGTGCATCTTCCTGATTTTATTTTTTATTCTTGTTTAACTTGAATTGAGCTGGATTTTTGCATGAGGATACTAGTGAGTGTTGAGAATGCATGTGAATTTTTCTGGAATTTTTTAATGCATTTCCTATTTGATTGGGATTTTACTTGCTGTTTAGTCAATTGTTGATCATTTGTGATACATGTTTGTATTTGATTTACGAAATTCTGGTTATTAATTGGATGGATGTGAAATTTAACATGTGTATGGTAGACACTTTGAAGTGCATCATGGTTTTAGTCCCATTCATTTATCATGTTTTGTCTATGATTTATGATTGATTGAAGTTGATGCTTGTTTTGATGCCATGTATGAGCTTGCTTGAACTTGTCTGAACTTTTTGAATTTCATTGACTTGCTTCCCTTGATCCAAATGAGCTGAAATTTGGTATGATTGACATGTTATGGATGCTGTTTGATCATGAATTTTATGGGAATTTATCGAGCTATTTTGGTATTGATTTGATTGTGATCATTCTGTTTGGTCCTTTGAGGTTCTAAATTGCATGTTTTGTTCTTTTTCTTTCATGAAATGATAATGATGAATGATATGAATGTGGAACCACTTGGGTTGGGTTCCTAAGTGTTTAATCTTGGTTTTGATCAATTTTCACTTGCTGTTTTGAATTTTTCACCTCCTTTTGACCCTAGGCTTGTCCTAGTGGTCTTGTTTCTCACGTTTGAGTTTGCTTTTCAGGTTAGGAAGCAAATGCTTTAAGGAGATTAATGCAAGTTGATTGAGTTTGGTTGATTGTTATGAACTAACCTGTTCTATTTTGTAGGATGCTTAGCTCACTTGCTTTGGGCTTGTGCTTTGCACATGTGATTGATAGTGTTGACTGTTGATTCTTATTTGCTTGTTTTGACTTTGTGATTTGTATACTGACTGTATTTGATTGATTTCAGGTACATTAGTTGCTAATAGTTCTTTGAGAACTTGCTTTGCTTTGCTTAAGCATTGAGGTAGAATCTCTTGTCTCCATGTAGTCTGGAAGACCTGGCCTGTTACTTGGCCAGGCACCTGTCTGAAGTCCTCCTTAAGAGGCAATGTTTGTGATTGTTTACTTTGTCCCCAAGCAGGAAAAGACCTCATATGAGGCAATTTGTAGACAAAAGAGATATGTAGCCTATCTCCTACTATTCTGTGAGTCACTCCCCTTGCTCATACCACATGTGTTGATGCATAGTGAGTAAAAACCCAAGATCAGTTGAGTCAGTGTCATAAGTGTAGAAGGGTTCCCACTTTCTGGACCCACACTTCATTGTCTGAAGCTCTCCCAGGCCAGGGATAAGAGCTGTGAAGTCTCATCTTCACTCACCTTTCATCAGCTTCACCTTGACTCTTAATGTCAAGGTTAAGAGCTAACCTCACCTTGATACAGAGGCTTGTTTGTCGAGGTTGACATGACCCCTCGACTAAAGCCTAGCCTTGATGTTTGAGCCCCTTGTTGATGTGTTTACTTCATGCTGTATGTGTTGGTGTGATGTGATTGTATCCCCTAGGTTTGCTAGACTCCGTGTAGTCTCGTTTGCATGCCAATTAAGGTAGCACGGTTCCTTCGTATAGGACTTCCTTTCTTTCTTGAGCTTTCCTAAAACACAAACAAACATTATCCCCTCTTAAGGATATGTCAACTCCTTCTACTACAGGTGAGTAAGTCTCCAAAGGTCGAGCATCCGGTAGATTGCGTAGTGACGTTATCCACTTAAAAAACACAAACCAACAGGAATAGTTTAGGGTAACTACGTCGCCCTGATCCTCATACCAGATGAGGTACGTAGGCAGGAGATGAGCAGATCTCTCCGGGCGCCCTTTTTGTTTTGTCTTTGTGTGTGTTAGGAGATGGATGTAAGCCCAGCGATTGGCATTCCGTATCCTCTTGTTGTGTGCTTGGAGTCCGGTATAAGTCCATCAAGTGGCATCTGGTTTCCAGTGTGGGTGTGTTTGGTTCGGAAGCTGATGTAAGTCCAGCGATTGGCATTTGGGTTCCATGTTTGCCCTTGCCTGTGTGGTTTTGTGTGCGTGTTAGCCGAGCTACGAATGCTCTGATTCTTCTTCGTCCAAGAAGATACGTATGCATAGGATGCGACATCCTAGCGAGCATGTGTTGTTTCCCCAGTTCGAACTACTTTGACTCTGATGTCTATGCCTGATAGACTAAGTAGGCCCAGGATGCGATATCCTGCCGAGTCAGTCTTGTTTGTTTTCTTGTGTCTCTTTCAGCCAGTATGTTTGATTGTGAGCAGTGTTTTAGCAACCATTTTCCTTCCTTTTGTGCGTGGATCCCGTCGAGTACGACGGATGCGTAGGGGTGCTAATACCTTCCCTTCGCATAACCGACTCCCGATCCCATCTCTCTTTGGTCGCGAGACCATGCTTTTTCCAGGTTTACTCTGAGCGTTTCCTTTCCCTCTTTTGGGATAAATAACGCACGGTGGCGGCACTGTTGTTCTTGTTTCCCCGTCGGTTTTTCGCGTAATGCGACAGGTACTCCTAGGGAGCCCTTTTCACAACTTGTTGTATGAAATGTTATTTGTTTATGAAATATTTATTGTGCAAACATGGATTGAAGGGATGAGAAAAGAATGTACAAGTTATTATTTTTGTGTTTGAACGGATGAACCCGTTGCCTACGTACCTTTCCATGGAAGGTAAGGATCAAAACGCCGTAGTTCGGCTAAAAGATTTCCAAAATATGAGTGAATTGATTTTAAAATAAAAGCCCTAAGGTCTTTCGTTATCCATGGGAGAAAACGCCACCTTATACAAACAACAAGTCCACCATGTGAGAAAAGCTTCAACTTGCTAGTGAGGGGTTAACCCTATAATAAGCAAGGAAGTCTTACAAATCAATCACTAAGGACAAAAGGTGAGATTAATATCAACCAACTAGGATAAATCAAACCTAAGGCTAATGTATGAAAACTTATCAAGAATGGACAAAGCCACAAAACAATTGAATGAGTGAAATTAACCAATTAGGATTTATTCACAAAAAGATGGTCAAAGTATGATTAGAATTCAATTCAAAAGAAGTATTATGAAAATGAAGTTTGAAAAATCAGAGGCTTGAGGCCTAAGTTTCTAATTTGAAAAGAAGTGAGAATGTTTGCACAATAGTTATTCCAAGTTTTGGGTTAACATGCAAATGGAGGTTTAAAGAAACAAAAAGGTGGGAGGGTGAGGAAGTAAAACTTCTTAGATGTTCACCTCTTGAGATCATATGTAGATGATTCAAGTGATTCCTTTGGAATAGGCAACAATGCAAATAACAGACGAACAAAGTAAATGGATATCGGATGCCAATCAATGGACTTATTCCAATCTCACAAAACAAAATGAAACATGGATACCAGATGCCAATCAATGGACTTATACCAATCTCCTAAAGCAAACAGAAACATGGATACCAGATGCCAATCAATGGACTTACACCAATCTCCTAAAACAAAAAGAAACATGGATACCAGATGCCAATCAATGGACTTACACCAATCTCCTAAAACAGAAACATGGATACCAGATGCCAATCAATGGACTTATACTAGTCTCACAGGAATGATCATAGGAAACAACTGCCAATAAATGGACTTACAATTGACTCCTCACCAGAAACAAACAACAAATGCAATAAGCAAGAGGAAACAAGTTGCCAATAAATGGTCTTACACTCGACTCCAAGGAAAGGAATGCCAATGAATAGTCTTAGTTCCAAATCCCTCCAGATCATAGGAAACAACTGCCAATAAATGGACTTACAATTGACTCCTCAATGGACAAACAAAGTGTCACAAAGAAATGAACTATGATTATGAAATGATATACAAGGAATGATGATAAATGCACAAAGGCACACTCAAGCAAATATGCACAGATGAATCAGATAAGCAGACAAACAAGTCAATTAGCACACACTATACACAATCAATTAGACTCGAGCAAGGTTAGGCTTTACAGCCAACTGGAATGGGGTATTTTGAGCTCTTAACCCTAACATTGAGAGTTAGGGTGAAGCAGATGAAATGGAGATGAGGGGTGTGCCTCATAGCTCTTATCCGTGGTCAGGGAGAGCTTTAAACAATAGAAAGTGTGGGAGTTCAGAAAGTTGGAACTCTTCTCCACAAATGATTGACTCTATAAGATCTTGGGTTTTTATTCACAATGCATCAACACATGGTGTGAGCAAGGTGAATGACACACTGAGTAGCAGGAGATGGATTACACATCTCTTTTATCTGCCAATTGCCTCATAAGAGGACTTTTCCTGCTTGGCACAAAGTTAAACAAACAAAAACATGGCCTCTTAAGGAGGGCTTCAGACAGGTGCCTGCCCACATAACAGGACAGGTCTTCCAGACTACATGAAGATTAGAGATTATACCTAAGTGGTTAAGCAACCAAGCAAAGCAAAGTTCACAATGAACTTAAAGCAACTTAAGTACCTGTGGAAACACTAAACAAATCAGTACAATACCCAGGCAAACAGACAACAGTCAATAAGCAACAGACAATCCCAATGTACAAAATGTGTAAGCCAAAAGGCAAACTCAAATGAGTTAGCATCAACCTACAAAACACACAAATGTTAGTAATCAAAAGCAAACATCAATACTCAAATGATGGAGCATCATCAACTATGGAACTTGGATGTTCAACCTGAAATCAAAGCTCAAATGTAAGCCACAAACCACTAGGTCAAAGCCTAGGGTCAAAGATGGAGAAAAAATTCAAAACAGGAGCTGAAATTTAACATGAATCCACTTCAATCATATCTTGACACATTCCAAAAGGTCTCATATCAAAATCATTTACCAAAAGCATTTCATGATCAAATGAAGTTCAAGGCAATTTTGAAGCTCATATGTGATCAACATGAATGAGAAATTCAAATCAAAACAGAAATGATTCAAATAAATCTGGAAAAATTCATGTACATTCAAGACATCTAAAACATCCATCACACAAAAAATCAGAAGCATTGGACATCATTTGGTATGGCAATCACATGGCACAAGTTGGACATCAAAAGGTGTGACACAAATTGTCACACCAAGTTAGCACAATCATAAAACAGCAATGGAGCATAGGAAAAATACCAAACCAAAACCAAAATGTCAAGCAATGTGTCTAGTTTCATCATGCAAAATTTCAAAGTCATTGGATCATTTTTGAGCATTTCATGAAGGAATAAGCAAGGCAAGGTCAAAATAAGACATATGATTAATCATTCTAGCACAAAATAATATCCAGCCAAGCACAACTTGTAAAATCATGATCATCAGAAAATAGACATCTCAAGGATCACTACGCAAAAAAAACCAGGTATTTTTTGGATCAATTTTCAAATAGTTATGAATTTTACAAGATGAGAAAAAAAAATAAAAAAACATGAGAAGCACATAGCATGATTATGGAGGGAAATCGAATGAAATGAATTAGCATTTGAATATTTTGCATTGGCCAGGAATCGAATTCAGTCAACATTTGAACTGAAGCGCGCCAAGGTGCAAAATGCACCGTTTAACTAATTGAGGTGGCACGGTCAATGCTTGTGTGGCTCGGTCAGCGCAACGTGAGCCAATGGAAGTGCTGTGTGGACGCACACGTGGACCAGTACATGCCAAGCCCTAAACTAACACATGCAAATGCAGGCAAAGCGTGGCCAAAGGATCAAAACCGTGGCCTGAAGGAAGAACTTCATCTTCTTCCTCGAGCAGCAAATGAACAGTAACACGTGTTCATACAAATTTCCAGAAATCACAATCAAACACACTAACATGTAGTACATTCAATGGAGATCATGAATCAATGCATAGCTAAGCCTAAATCCGCATATTGAGAGAGAATCGAACAAGATAATTTTCATCCATGAAACTTTAATCTAACCTAACTCAGTCATTATTGCACCAAATTCACGATTCAAAGCTCAGAATTACCAGCACATCAAGATCTACAACAATATCATAATAGATTTTAAAATTAAGAGAACCGATTTATGACCTCTTGGAGTGCAGATTCGGATTTGGCTTGATTCAAGGCTTGTGATAGCTCCAATGTTCCTCTATGATGCTTGTATAGGTGATTGAAGGAGAAATTGAAGCTTAATTGCACACGAATCCAACAGATTTTGAAAATTCCATGGATGCTTCAAGCTTTGTGTATGCTTCAATATGGCGCCAATTGCTCCAATTCCACGTCCAATTCTTCTCAAGAACACTTCAGGATCATGAATCAAGCAATAGAAGAGCTTTTTGTGTGAAGATTTGCAAGAAAAATTTGAGAGAAAAGTTTGAAGAATTTTGGATCTAGATCTGAAAAAATGAATGTTAATCCCTGAATGCAGTTATGATTACTCTTATATATGCCATGCTAATGATTCTGTAATCAAGTTTAACCCAAATGCTAATGAGATTAACCAAAATTTAGGGTGTATGCACAAATTGGTTTTTCACCTCTATGCATGGAATGCATGTATGAACAGTACACGAATTTCATCCATTTTCACTTAAAATCAAATTTTGGAACCAATGGCAATGGCAAAAAGTTCAAACCATGCACCAATTTTGAATTTTGTGATTTCCCTCCAAAAAGCCAATGGATTAACAAGTGATCATGTGATGACAATTCATGTAATGTGATGCATGATTTGGAAATTAGAGGTCGAGAGGAGAATATTGCAAAAAGAACCACTCAGTTTGGAGCTTTGGTTGAAAAGTTATGCCCATTTGAAGTTCCATGCATAGTTTGCCATGATTTGATCATATCTCCTTAACCACACATGAGAAATTCATGATCTTGGACTTTTTGGAAATGGGAGAGAAATATCTACAACTTTCATGTTCAACAAAATTTCATTTGAAGCTTTCTTGATGATGTAATCTTGAGTTGAAGTTGGTCCAAAATCTTTCCATTTTTGGAAAGTTCAAATTATAGGTCACTTTCTATTTTTGGAAATTCTTGACCTGACTCCAAATTATTCAATGTGAGTGTTTGAAATGTCAAATGATACTTGTTTGAACATGAATGAAGTATTTCTAATCACTTCCCACCTCCAAATCCACAGTTGACTTTGCAGTTGACTTTCTAGGTCTTCAGATGACTTGGGAATGTTCTGATGAAATTCAAGCCTCTACCACTTGGGATTTTGCTTCAAAATGACATCATAGCTTATATGAACTCTTGTGAATGATTGTGGGGTCCAAATCTCAAGAATGACCACCATCTATTGCTCAATGAATGCTTGAATTGCCTTGACCTGTTAATGCTTCATCTACAAGACAAAGGTTAGATGACATATTTTTGTACTTTTGGTTAGTGATTAAAAGGAAAGCAATGATATATAAATGCAATGAATGCTTGGTGATCAAGAACCACTCTCAAAAAGATGACCCACCCACAGGGAAGGAAGCAAGGTGTCCAATGATCCTTGAGGCAATGTAATGTTATGATATGATGCCATGAGGGATCTTAGGGACAAAATTGGGGTCTTACAGTTTGCTATGTGATTATAGTCATTATGAGCATGACCATGATAGATGCTGAGTCTGTTCTGTTAATCAAAGAGGTTGTCGCCAGGAGCGCAAAGATGTTCAAGAAATGTTGGATGAAGGAGTTATTGAGATCCTTCAAAACAGAAATGTTGACGAAGACGCTGATGAGGTCAACGTAATTTCTCCAGTATTCTGGATCCCCGAGCCTGTTATTATTAAGTATGATGGTAGCAAGCAGAAGGTTTCTCCCGCATTAACCATCAAGTCAGCCGGACCGGTATCGTACTCTTCTGAGAAGGCGGTCCCCTATCGCTACAATGTTGTCGCGGTAGAAAATGGGAAAGAGGTGTCCTTGCCATCCTCATCTATTGTTAATATTGTCGATGTTAGTGGTTTGACCCGCAGCGGTCGTGTATTTTTAGCACCTTCGAAGCCTCAAGCTAATAATGATTCTGTTAAACGCCCGATTGGGAATGCTGTGAGCACTCCGAATCCGGCACTTGTTGTTACGCCCTCCTCTACATTGAGAACTCCTTCTTCTGTTGGCCCGAGCGGCAATATGAAAGAAGACTGTGATGAGATGTTGAAGCTCATCAAAAGGAGCAAGTACAATGTTGTAGACCAGCTTCTACAAACGCCATCCAAAATATTTGTGTTATCGCTGCTTTTGAATTCAGAACCACACCGAGAGGCTCTGCAGAAGGTGTTGGATGTGGCATATGTGGATCACGATGTCACGATTGAACAATTCGATAGCATTGTTGCAAACATTACTGCTTGTAACAACTTAAGCTTTTGTGACTCTGATCTCCCTGAGGAGGGAAGAGATCACAACTTGGCATTACATATATCTATGGGTTGCAAAGAGGACGCCATGTCCAATGTGCTGGTGGACACTGGGTCATCATTAAATGTATTGCCAAAATCCACTCTCTCGAAGTTGTCATATCAAGGGCCTCCAATGAGGCAGAGTGGAGTAGTTGTGAAGGCTTTCGATGGGTCTCGCAAAACTGTGATTGGGGAAGTTGATCTCCAAATCAAGATCGGACCAAGTGATTTCCAGATTACCTTCCAGGTTATGGATATTCACCCATCGTATAGTTGTCTCCTAGGCAGACCATGGATTCACGAGGCAGGCGCCGTGACATCCACCCTACACCAGAAACTGAAATTTGTAAAGAATAAGAAGTTGGTGGTGGTAGGGGGAGAAAAGGCTCTCCTAGTTAGCCATTTGTCTTCTTTCTCATATATAGATGCTGAGGATGAAGTTGGAACTCCTTTCCAAGCTTTATCTATTGCTGAACCTATTGAGAAGAGAACTCCTTCATTTGCTTCCTACAAAGATGCAAAGTTGGCCATTGAGCATGATGCAACTGCTGGATTAGGGAAAATGATTGAGCTAGAAGACAACAAATCCCGGGCTGGCATAGGTTATTCATCTGGGGTTTCCAATACGCAAGGGTTGTTCAAGAGTGGAGGTTTCATCCACACTGATCAAGACGAGGAGGCTGCTACCGTCCTGGAAGAGGACGAAGAGGATTCTGGCATCTTCGTCATCCCTGGGGGAATCTGCAATAATTGGGTCACTGTGGATATTCCAACAGTTATCCATAAGTCAAAGTAATGTTCATTGTGTTTAAAAACCCTCCTCCCATGCCAAAAGGAGGAGTGATGACATTGTTGGCGCATAAATACAATGATATTTTCATTCAATAGATTCATGTTAAATGTTTGTTTTTCCAATTATTTTCCCTTTTCGCTTTTTGCATGAAATTGGTGATCACATGAAACCTAAAAATAGAATAAAATCAATCTTTTCATCTACATAATGATCTGCCTTGTTTGAATTCTAAAGCTTTTCATATCCAAAATCATTATGCAGGTGGATTAAACCCATTGAACATAATGACCCAACACCATCTCCCAACTTTGAATTCCCTGTATTTGAGGCGGAAGAAGATGATGGTGAAGAGATTCCTGACGAGATTACCCGTCTACTTGAGCATGAAGAGAAGATCATTCAGCCGCATCTTGAGAATCTGGAAACAGTCAACTTGGGGTCTGAGGATTGTGTGTGAGAAGTGAAGATTGGGGCACTCCTGGAAGAGTCTGTTAAAAAGGGGTTGATTGAATTGCTACGAGAATACGTCGATGTCTTTGCCTGGTCATATAAAGACATGCCTGGTCTAGATACAGATATTGTGCAACATTTCCTACCTTTGAAACCTAAGTGCGTTCCTGTGAAGCAGAAGCTCAGAAGAACTCATCCTGATATGGCAGTGAAGATCAAAGAGGAAGTTCATAAGCAAATTGATGCGGGGTTTCTGGTGACTTCTACATATCCTCAATGGGTGGCCAATATCGTGCTTGTGCCTAAGAAAGACGGAAAAGTTCGGATGTGTGTGGACTATAGAGACTTGAATAAAGCTAGTCCAAAAGATGTTTTTCCTCTACCACATATTGATATGTTGGTAGACAATACAGCTAAATTCAATGTTTTCTCATTTATGGACGGATTTTCCGGATATAATCAGATTAAGATGGCACCCGAGGATATGGAGAAGACAACATTCATCACACCTTGGGGAACATTCTGTTATCGAGTGATGCCCTTCGGTTTGAAGAACGCCGGAGCCACGTATCAACGAGCTAGGACCACCTTGTTTCATGATATGATGCACAAGGAGATCGAGGTATATGTTGACGATATGATTGCAAAGTCAAGAACGGAAGTTGAACATGTAGAACACTTGTTGAAGCTTTTTCAACGTTTGAGGAAGTATAAGCTCCGTCTGAATCCCAACAAGTGTACATTTGGAGTCCGTTCCGGCAAGTTATTGGGCTTTATTGTTAGTGAAAGAGGTATTGAGGTTGATCATGCAAAGGTCAAAGCAATACAAGAAATGTTTGCGCCCAAAACTGAGAAGCAAGTTCGAGGTTTTCTTGGCCGATTGAATTATATTTCCAGATTCATATCCCACATGACTGCCACATGTGCGCTGATATTCAAGCTCCTCCAGAAAGATCAGTCCCATGATTGGACTGAGGATTGCCAGAAAGCTTTCGACAGTATTAAAGAGTATATGTCTGAGCCTCCGATCTTGTCTCCGCCCGTGGAAGGAAGACCGTTGATTATGTATCTGACTGTTCTTGAAGACTCAGTGGGTTGTGTCCTCGGTCAGCAAGATGAATCAGGAAAGAAAGAATATGCTATTTACTATTTGAGCAAGAAGTTCACTGATTGTGAGTCTCGATACTCAATGCTTGAGAAGACATGTTGTGCTTTGGCTTGGCTGCTAAGCGCTTGCGCCAGTATATGTTAAATCATACGACATGGTTGATATCCAGAATGGATCCGATCAAGTATATCTTCGAGAAGCCTGCTTTAACAGGGAGGATTGCCCGTTGGCAGATGTTGTTATCTGAGTACGATATTGAATATCGAGCTCAGAAGGCTATTAAAGGTAGTATCTTGGCTGACCACTTGGCACATCAACCGATTGAGGATTATCAGTCAGTTCAGTACGATTTCCCAGATGAGGAGATTTTATATTTGAAAATGAAAGATTGCGATGAGCCTACACTCGATGAAGGGCCAGAACCTGGTTCCAGATGGAGTATGGTATTTGATGGCGCTATAAATCAATATGGAAATGGTATTGGGGCAGTAATTATCACTCCTCAGGGCACACATATTCCTTTTACAACAAGGCTAACTTTCAAATGCACGAATAATATGGCTGAGTATGAGGCCTGTATTATGGGATTGGAAGAATGTATTGATCTTAGGATCAAACATCTTGATGTTTATGGTGATTCGGCCCTTGTTGTTAATCAGATTAAGGGTGAATGGGAGACGAATCAGTCTGGCCTCATTCCATATAGGGATTATACAAGAAGGATTTCAACGTTCTTTACTGAGGTTGACTTCCATCATATTCCTCGAGATGAGAATCGGATGGCAGATGCTCTTGCTACACTTGCTTCGATGATTATGGTTAAACTTTGTAATGAAGTTCCTAATCTCACCGTGATGCGCTTGGACAGACCAGCTCATGTATTTGCAGTAGAAGAAGTAAAAGATGATAAGCCATGGTATTATGATATCAAGTGTTTCCTTCAGAACCAGGCTTACCCGCCTGGGGCATCTGTGAAAGATAGGAAGACTCTGAGGAGATTATCAGGAAGTTTCTACCTCAATGGTGATGTGCTTTATAAGAGAAATTTTGATATGGTTCTGCTCAGATGCATGGATAGACACGAAGCAGACCTGTTGATGACTGAGATCCACGAAGGTTCATTTGGTACTCATTCCAATGGACATGCCATGGCTAGAAAGATGTTGAGAGCAGGCTACTATTGGCTGACGATGGAGTTTGACTGCTGCAAATATGTGAAGAAATACCATAAGTGTCAGATTTATGCAGATAAGATTCATATTCCCCCGACACTTCTGAACGTGATTTCATCACCATGGCCTTTCTCCATGTGGGGAATTCACATGACTGGCATGATAGAGCCAAAGGCGTCCAATGGACATAGATTTAATCTCGTAGCAATTGATTACTTCACCAAGTGGGTTAAAGCGGCATCATATGCAAATGTGACCAGGCAGGTGGTCGTGAAGTTTATCAAGAATCAACTCATATGCCGGTATGGTGTGCCAGATAAGATCATTACTGATAATGGATCTAACTTGAACAACAAGATGATGAAAGAGCTGTGTAGTGAGTTCAAGATTGCGCATCACAACTCTTCTCCCTATAGACCCAAGATGAATGGGGTTGTTGAAGCTGCTAATAAGAATATCAAGAAAATTATCCAAAAGATGGTTGTCACGTACAAAGATTGACATGAGATGTTGGAATTTGCTTTCCATGGATATCGTACATCTGTCCGCACTTCAACAGGGGCAACCCTTTTCTCTCTTGTTTATGGCATGGAGGTTATACTCCCAGTAGAGGTAGAGATCCCATCAATGAGAGTCTTGATGGAAGCCAAGTTGACTGATGTTGAATGGGTTCAGAGTCGTTATGACCAGCTGAATTTGATAGAAGAAAAGAGACTGACTGCCATGTGCCATGGTCAATTATATCAGCAAAGGATGAAGAAAGCTTTTGATAAGAAGGTCAAGCCTCGTGTGTTCCGAGAAGGTGACCTTGTGCTCAAAAAAGTCTTGTCTTTCGCACCCGATTCCAGGGGCAAGTGGACTCCAAACTATGAAGGTCCATATGTTGTTAAGAGAGCCTTTTCAGGCGGTGCTTTGATACTTACAACTATGGATGGGGAGGATTTCACTCGTCCTGTGAATTCAGATGCAGTCAAGAAATACTTCGCCTAAATAATAATAAAAAATAAAAAAACAAAATAGCTCGCTAAGTTGAAAACCCGAAAGGGCGGCTTAGGCAAAAATGAGCGTCTCGGTGGATTGAAAACCCGAAAGGGCGATCCAGGAAAAAGTTAGAGACATAAAAAATAAATATATATATCCTGCTAGGTTGAGTACCTCATCCTGGGGCAATCTAGGCAAAAAAAGAATTAGGGATTTGGCAAGTAATTGCATCCTGACAAGGCTTTGTTCTACAACTGTCATCTGTCAGAGATTCTTGCTCATTCGTCATCAACCAAAGCTACAAATACATCGGATTCAGAATTGGTGGAGAAATGGTCATTATGTTCAATGTAGCCATTTTCCAATATATATCACCAATTTCAAATTTGTAAAGATCTATGGAGTCTTGCCATTTGCAGACTACCATTCCATCAAATAAATTTGAGCCTTTTATCCAATTATTTGCATTCTTATTTGTTTCTATTCAACAAAGGTTTTGCATGTTTCCATTGAAAAAGTATCATTGTTTTAAATAATCGAATTTTTCATAAATTTGTTTCTTTAAACAAAATGAACATGCACGATGACCTAAGGATACTTAAGAGATCTTCAGTGCTCTCCAAGGATGGTATGATCCCCAACAGGGTAAGACATTTGTCCATATCCTTGGCATGTTTGTATCCTCTTCCTGCCAGAGCCTTTTGTGGTTTTTTCTACTAAGCGGAGTGTTTGATAAGATATTCACCACTTTTCCCTTCAGCAGAGTAGAGACCTTTCCTTCTCAGCGAGTGTGATCTTTGGTAGTACGGTATTTGGCGGTTGTTCTCCACAGATCCCCCCACCTTCTCGGATAGATTCCCCAGTAGAGTTACTCATGCGGCGGATTTTATCTGTGCAATAAATCCTGCCCCCGACTGGAATGACTGATGTTTGTTCCCCTGCAGAGATCTTTGCTTCCTGGTATCTCTTTCCCTCATCAGATTTGATACTCTCCGGTAAACCTGGCTTTCTCTCTTGAGATGTAGTACCGGATGTTTGTGTACTTAGCCTTTGGAACTGTTTGTGTTAGAAATGTTTGTTTGTCAGCATTCATCATACATAAACCATGCATGTGTGCACATAGTCTTCAAACATTCAGATATTCATGATTGCATTCTTTGCCATATATCTTTGTTTGTAATCCCCTGCTAGTGGATAATATGCTTCCCAAGCAGATGACGGTGTCTGATCCCTCAATATAGAGTTAGCCCTTTAAGCAGAAAGTGTTTATCTTTCCCTCCATATTCCCCACCGAGTTATATCCTCGTGGATGATGGTTGTTTCTGTTTCTTCCCAACACATATATTGGGACGGGTTTCCCTATTGAGCTATATCCTCACTAGGACGAGTCTTGATTCAACTCGCCTCTTTAGTTTGATCCTAGATTGGCTTCTTGTGACTGTTTCCTGCGCTTCACTGTGGTAAATGAATAATTTCTCAGTAATTAGTAATCATTCATCTTATCCCAAGCGGAATCTGTGGTTTTCTACCCTTATACCGGTAGTCGTAAACCTTATTTCATCCCCTTGCAGAGTTAACCTTTTACGGTTACTCTTCCGTGATTTTCTACCCAGTATCCAGTAGATGTAATCCCCTCCTTGACGGTTATCATTATCCAATAGTCGGTGTTGATATTCCCTCATTCTTTTGGATAATTGCTCTGATTAAGCAGTTTATCCCTAGCTAGTCATTTTTCATATACCGTTTGCCGATAATGTTTGTTGCTCCCCTTGAATGGTCATCATTATATACCTAGTTTCGGTATCCCAATGCCTTTTTTTCTCTCGGTCGATTTATCCTTTATTAACTCAGTAACCGGTTGCGGATAATCTTCCATGCGAGTATATTATCTATGTTCTGACGGTAACAGATAATATATATCATGCACTCTTTGGTCGAAGCCTTTTGTTCTTCCCGAGTTGAGTAAGATTCGTATCCCTTTGTGGAATCGAATGTCCATCCCATAATCGAGTTTGCTTTTAGCCCTTTTTTGGATGATGAGTGTTTTGGGAATATTCCCCAATTCATGTTTTGGTTGATCACCTATTATATGCCCAGTAACCGGCATCCCTGGTGTTCCCTCCTTTTGCTCCCTATTATGACTTTTTGTCCCCTGTGGAGTCAGATTTTCCTGAGTTGAAATATACCTTTTAGGTCTTCCTCAGATGATTTGGTTGATTGATATCTCTCACCCTTATACCGGTCTTAGATATTCATTCTCCCGGAGCATGTTTTTCCCTCACCCTTATACCGGTGGGATCACATGATCTCTTTTTGAGCTTATTACCCAGTAACCGGTAATACCTCCTCTATTTTTCCTCAGCTGAGCCCTTAGTGGACATTGATGCGGTGTTTCGCAAGTATATGAACGCGTCAGAGTAATATAAAAGATTGTCGAATCCACAGAGACCAAGTGTCAATCTATCGTTATCTATTGTTATGGTGTTTATCAAAGGCAATCAAAATAGGTGTTTTTTGGGGTGTGCAATGAAAAGTAAAGTATTGAAATAAATTTAATTAATAAAGACAGGGTCGAATGTAATTCACATAATCAATTGATAATCCAAGTACTTGCTAATAGAGCTACTTATGGGCAGTGTTTCCTACTTTGAAAAGAACTAATTTAACAGGAACTGTCGCTTTCGCGTATTCAGAATCGAGTTGTACTCCCTAATCAAACCCTCTTATTGTCACTTATAAAAAGTCGCGCATTGCGTTAGAGTAGTAAACCTATTTTTAAGAAATATAGTATCTTGACTAAGTTGAAAAGTATTATAACCTGGATTTCTTAACCAAAAGAGGTTCTCACGAACCAGACTCTAAACTTATAAACGCATCCGAAAATAGTTTTAAAATTTCTTTTCTTTCTAATGTTAAAATCTCCTAATGAACTAAACAAAGCGCTTTCGCTATTTTCGAAATAGTTAAAAACAATTAAGTTTAAATAGACGTTGGACGGCTTTCGATCTTACCCAACGGAAATGAAGTGCGGGAAAACTTAAGTTGAAAGTTAAAATAGCCCTTAAGTGTTTCTACAAACAATTGTACGGATTACTGGTTCAATTATGATCCTTACATTCTAACCTTATAAATTTAGCTAGACATGGTAAAGTAAAAGTGCATTAAAATAAATAAAAGTAGTGCGAGTGCGAGAAATAAATAAAAGTAGTGCGAGTGCGGAAAATAAATAATTTAAAGCGAGTGCGAGGAAATAAATAAAAGTAAAGCGAGTGCGAGAAATAAATAAAAGTAAAGCGAGTGCGAGAAATAAATAAAAGTAAAGCGAGTGCGAGAAATAAATAAAGTAAAGCGAGTGCGAGGAAATAAATAAAGTAAAGCGAGTGCGGGAAATAAATAAAGTAAAGCGAGTGCAGGAAAATAAATAAGATAAAGACAAGTAATAAAAACCTGCTCCAATCAGAGGGTTGAATAAATTACAAAGCGGAAATGAAAATGGCGGCAGGATTAACTTCCTTCCAAAGTGCTCCAAACTCGATTACAGACTCTATCACAGACTCTATTACACAATTGTGGTAACACTCCAATGCGAAGCGATTACCACTTTATAAAACTGAATATATGCCTAAGTGAAACAAAGTTGCTCTGAGTTTGCCTCTGCTCTAAGTTTGGATGATTGTAAAAGTGAATTCGAGTTTCTATTTATAAGCAAGTAAAAAGATGGAAATGACTTGGATGCCATTCAACTTGAAAATGGGAGGGAAACTATTTTCCTCTTGTGGCGCCCGCCACAAGGCCATGGCGCCCGCCAAAAGGCCAAAGTGAGGCGCCTTAGTGGAGGTAGTGGGGAACGTGGGAGTTGAGGGAAGTTGAGCTTGGACACGTCATGGTAGGGTCTGTGGCGCCCGCCATGGGGTAGGCCATAAGTATAAAATGCTGATTTTTAGGGTTTTTGGCTCTTTTTCGCTCCTTTTCTCGATCAGGGCTCCATTGAATTCCCGCCGTTAATCCGACGTATTTTCATCACTCTGGTAAGATTTATGTTTGTTTTTAGTTGCATTTGAGTCAAGTATCAAGTTTTGTTGGTTTGGTATTACATTACATTCGATTACGAGTTTAAGTCAAAAAGACCTTGTTTATGCTTCGTTTGGGTAGTGTCATTGTTCCAGGTTCAAAAGCAAGAATGGTGAAGTTCGGGACACTCTGAAGGACGAAAATATGACAGAACAGCAGGTCAACACGGCCACCCGTGTGCCATCACACGGCCGTGTTGCTGGCCAAACAGAGAAAAAGATGAAGCAGACAGCAGAAATCAACACGGCCACCCGTGTGCCACCACACGGCCGTGTTGATTAAAACAGTGCATTCACACGGGTGCCCGTGTACAGGAACACGGCCCGTGTTGTTGCTACTGTAACTGATGCGAAAATAAATAAATCATGAGGATCCACACGGCCGCCCGTGTTCCACCACACGGCCGTGTTTTTTGCACGCAGTTGGAAAACCTAATTTTTGCTATTTGAATGGGTTCTGCTCAGCAAGGGTAGTTTGGACTTTTAGCTTTGGAAAAGGTCATCTGAAGCTATAAGAAGACTTGGAAGAGAAAGAGAAAGGCACCTTTTGACAGACGAACGAAAGCATTACAGTGGAGAAGATAGCGAATACAACGGATTCGAAGACGGCGAGATTCAACGGTAGCCACCATTGAAGATCAAATTCTCCTAATTCTTTGTAATGTCTCATCTTTACTTTATGAATTCTTTAAGTACTATGAGAGGCTAAACCCCCTGATGCTAGGGGGTGGTCCTGATGTTATCGTATGTTATGAATGTGAACCAATGATTCCTTGATTACTATGTTATGTCTTTCAATTTAATTGTGTGATGTTATTATGCTTTTGTATCGGACAAATACAAATTAATCTATGACTTCCAATTACAGGACTGTGATTGGTAGGGTTTTCACACAATTGGGTTTATGAATGCATCATCTAGGACTAGTAACTTTCATAAATTACCGTAAACCTTGATATATTGTATGATTAAAACCAATGATTAATTGAATGGACATTTGAGTAAGAATTGGTAGTTTAATAGTTTCTCACTTAAGGACTTAAGTAAGAACATTCTGAGGTTAGGTGATTGAATGTATCATAGGCATTAAGGAAATCGGGATAAATTCATAACGGGCTAACTCAACCACTTACCCTAGCATCTTTTATCTTAATCAGTTATTTTTACTATCTTCGTGTCACTATTCGCAATTCCAAAACAAACCAACCATTATCTTTTTGTTTGAATAGAATCGAATTGAAATAAGTAATTCCTACGCAATCCTCGAGATCGATACTGGGAAATAAACTCCCTATTACTACATCGGTGAAAATAGTACACTTGCTATTTTTCCGATCAAGTTTTTGGCGCCGTTGCCGGGGATTGCCAAACTACATATTTTAATTTTTATTCTATCGAAATTTTGTTGCTCGCCAACCAAAATTTTATCTGTGACAATTTTGTTATTCAATTTTAATCTTTGTCTAACTTGTTTATGCGAGGTAAGTCCTCAGCTGATTTTCATTTTGACGCAGAACCAGAGAGAACATTGCGGGCAAAGCTCAGAGAAGCTAGAAGAAAGAAACTGGCAAACTCTGACAGCGAAGAACCGGCCACACCGAGAACACCAGCTTCCGTTCACTCCGAAAAATCTGAGTCAAACACAGATTCCCATCCAGACACTGTAAACATGGCTGCAGACCCACCTCCACCGGAGAGACTTTTAGGTGACTATGGCAGACAGAATAATCCAGCAGTGCGGTTGACCATTGTGAATCAACCTGTTAATGTTGCTCACTTCCAGTTACACCCGTCTACTATCCGCCAGTTAGAAAGCAAACCTTTTGCAGGAAAGATCAATGAGGATGCAAACAAGCATCTGCAGAGGTTTCTGACTATGACTACATCACTGAAAATTGATGGGCATTCTGAAGAGGCAAAGAGATTGGTCATGTTTCCCTTCACGTTATCTGAGGACGCCGAGGAATGGTTCTATGCCCTACCTGCAGGAAGCATTACTACATGGCAACAAATGGAAACAGCATTCTTGAATGAGTATTTTCCTGCTTCTGTGTATATCCGTAAGAGGTATGACATTGTGAATTTTAAACAGAAAGAAGGAGAGACACTTGGAGATGCCTACAAAAGATTCAAAAGATGTTTAGTTGCATGTCCTACACATAATCTGGATGAAACTGAACAAATGCAGAATTTTGTAAATGGGCTGAAGATGAAAACTAAACAACTCATTGATACAGCTGCTGGTGGCTCGTCTAATTTTTCTACAGCAACCGGTATCAAAAAAATCATCGAAGCTATTGCAGCAAATGAGCATTTGGAATTGTATGACCGTACTGTAAATCAGCCGGAGGGAAAAATTGACTTGAAATTAGCAAATCAGGTAGTGAAAATGGAAGACCAGATTGCTGCTGAGGTTGAAAGGAGATTGAAAGCTATGAATTTAGGTACCCAGACTGTTGCTCAAGTTCAGCCGGTTCCGACCATGATTTGTGAAATTTGTAGTGGACCACACAATACTGTTCATTGTTTTGCAACACCGCAACAGATTGAAGAAATAAAATTTTTAAAGCAGAACAATCCCTACTCCAACACATACAATCCGGGGTGGAAAAATCATCCCAACTTTGCATGGAAAGATCAAAGAGGGAACGTGCAACAGCAGGCACAAGGTCAATATCAAAATCAATATCAGCAGCAGCAACAACAGGTACCTCAGAAGGCAGATTGGGAGATTGCAATTGAAAAGATGGCAGCTCAAAATATGCAATTTGAAGAAGAGACTAGAAACAATCAGAAAAACACCACCGCCTCCCTAAGGAATCTCGAAGTTCAGCTGGGGCAGATAGCACAACAACTGTCAAGTTCTAGAACACCAGGTTCCCTACCAAGTGAAACAGTGCAAAATCCAAGAGGTCAGGAGAATGTTAACATTGTCACGACGACAGAGAAAGAGGTTGCTAAGAAGAAAAAAATTATATCACCGAGCGAGCCGACTAAAGAAGAAACTACAAAAGGAACTAAACCGGTGATTAAGTTGCCCTACCCTCAGAGAGTGACAAAGAAGGAACCTAGTGAGTCAGACTTCGAGAAATTCATAAAAATGTTTAAAAGGATTGAGGGTCATATGACTTTGTTTGAAGCACTTGAAAGGATGCCCATGTACAAGAAATTCGTGGAAGAGGTAATGGCTGAAAAGAAACCAACCACTGAAGAACAGGTATCTGGTAAGGAACAATATAATGCAAACTCCCTGGAGCAGAACATTCCTAACAAACAAAAGGATCCAGGAACCGTCACAGTACCGTGCACAATCAAAGAAAGAACCTTCAAAAAGGTACTAATAGATTCGGGAGCTAGTGTGAATCTGATGCCATTATCGGTCTATCACAGGCTGGGTATTAAAAATATCAGTGATATAAAGACAAATCTGAAGTTTGCGGATCACTCAAGGAAAGATGCATATGGTATAGCTGCAGATGTGCTGGTAACAATAGCGGACTTGACTTTCCCAGTTGATTTTGTAATCCTAGACATACCTGAAGACAATGAGGCAACCATTATTCTGGGTCGACCTTTCATGAAGACGAGTCGATGCAAGCTCGACATGGATGAGTGCACGCTAACCTTGAAAGTTCACAACAAGGAAATAACATTGAATGCTATTGAAAATCAGGAGATGGAAGAAAATACAAAATCTCAGTATCAAGTAGGCTTAATCAAGACATTGAATACTATCAAAGGCTCACCACTGCCAGTAGCCACCCGAAATGGAAAGATACCTAACACTGAAAGGATAGTTAAAAAGGAATCGTGGTACAAAGGAGTCCACACTGATAAAAGAGACAATTTCCGTGTTGTAGACAAGAGGTGCAACAAGGTTTTGAACCTGAAATACCCCCCATGATAAGGGAAATGAACCGTCGAGCCATGCGACGTTAAACGAAGCGCTTCGTGGGAGGCAACCCACGCGTTTGATTTCTAATTTATTTCGTTTTTATTTTTTGGTGTGTGCTAAAATTTTGTGTAGGGGAGGAGGAGAATTAAAAGGGCAAAGTCACAAACACCTCCAAGTGGAAGGAAATTACACAAGTGCATTAAACCAACAGTAGTCGCTGTGAGTCCCCTTAGTATCTGGATTTAAACATTGAGGTCAATGTTTAGTTCAGGTGTGGGGGGGTTTTCCTTTCATGTTTTATTTCCATCGCTTTTGTTTTTGTTTGTTTTCGTTGTTTACTTGTGTGTACAGAGTGATGAGAAATGGTTGGACGAATCCGGGATCAATGGTAGTGGATGAATGACACCCCTCATACTTATTCTGATATGGCACCCCGGAAGTTGATGCAACCATGAGAAGGTAAAGTCGGACACAATTTGGTGACACTAGACCAAGAAAGCGGTAGGGAAAGACCAAGTCAGGAAAGAACCACATAACACGAAGAGACTTCAGAGCTTGCAAGCTAACCAACATGGTGAGGTCACAAAAAGCCAAACACGAAACATCAACATGAGAGGTCAGCCAGGTATAACTTTATCACTCTGATTTTGCGTATGTTCTGTTGACACGTCACAGCATGATAACACACACTGAGGCAAGTTGTTTGTGTAGCCAGGGCCTTTCTAGCCATCCCTATATGCATGTTTCCCTTCGTAAAACCCCGTTGAGCCTTAGCCATTTGTTCATTGTAAACCCCATGCTAACGTCAAGCATTATTCCTCATAAATCCATGTTAACTTTTTATTATCCATTCCCTTTTGTGTCATAACTCGGTATGATTGTGTGAATTGCAAGATGTGCAATGAAAATAAGTTTGGGGTGAAAATTTTGAAAGGGAAGGCAAGTGCATAAGATGAGATCATACAAAAAGAAAAACAGTATGTATGTCCTTTATAAGAAAAAAAAAAGAAAATAAGAAAAGAAAAAAAAAATGCACTTGCCGAGACCTTAGAGATATGAAAGGCTCGGAAAGAAGAAAAAAAAGAAGAAAATAAGAAAAGAAAAAAAATTGCACTTGCTGAGACCTTAGAGTCCAACAGATATGAAATGCTCGGAAAGTTGAGTAGAAAAAGAGTCAAAAGAGTTTTTACCCCAAAAATATATGTGATGCACAGGAAAAGAAGAAAAAGTACACAATATGATTACCGAGTTCAAAACCCTTTGTTACCCAATTTTTTGTTTATCCCACCGTACCCAAGCCCCGTTACAACCTAAAAAGACCTCAAAAAGTGTGTGAAATCTGCTGTGGTAATGACATTAGAATGTGTTCAAAGTTAAGAGTCTGATACTGTATACTGTGCTGTGAGTGTACACACCTAACCCCGAGAGATATTGTGAGTGAGTGAAAAGCTTGCAGGTGAAGAGGTTTCTGATGTGGAAATATGGTAAACTGCCTGAATTGGAGAGACCTGAAACTCGATTGGAAAGGAAGAACACAAATGGTGAAAGACTAGGTTGCATTGTGGAAAACGAATTCGGAGGTGACCTTTGTTTGGACTCAATACATCACTTGAGGACAAGCAATGAGACAAGTTTGGGGTTGTGATCGGTCACCATTTCCATTGAATTCCCGCCGTTAATCCGACGTATTTTCATCACTCTGGTAAGATTTATGTTTGTTTTTAGTTGCATTTGAGTCAAGTATCAAGTTTTGTTGGTTTGGTATTACATTACATTCGATTACGAGTTTAAGTCAAAAAGACCTTGTTTATGCTTCGTTTGGGTAGTGTCATTGTTCCAGGTTCAAAAGCAAGAATGGTGAAGTTCGGGACACTCTGAAGGACGAAAATATGACAGAACAGCAGGTCAACACGGCCACCCGTGTGCCATCACACGGCCGTGTTGCTGGCCAAACAGAGAAAAAGATGAAGCAGACAGCAGAAATCAACACGGCCACCCGTGTGCCACCACACGGCCGTGTTGATTAAAACAGTGCATTCACACGGGTGCCCGTGTGCAGGAACACGGCCCGTGTTGTTGCTACTGTAACTGATGCGAAAATAAATAAATCATGAGGATCCACACGGCCGCCCGTGTTCCACCACACGGCCGTGTTTTTTGCACGCAGTTGGAAAACCTAATTTTTGCTATTTGAATGGGTTCTGCTCAGCAAGGGTAGTTTGGACTTTTAGCTTTGGAAAAGGTCATCTGAAGCTATAAGAAGACTTGGAAGAGAAAGAGAAAGGCACCTTTTGACAGACGAACGAAAGCATTACAGTGGAGAAGATAGCGAATACAACGGATTCGAAGACGGCGAGATTCAACGGTAGCCACCATTGAAGATCAAATTCTCCTAATTCTTTGTAATGTCTAATCTTTACTTTATGAATTCTTTAAGTACTATGAGAGGCTAAACCCCCTGATGCTAGGGGGTGGTCCTGATGTTATCGTATGTTATGAATGTGAACCAATGATTCCTTGATTACTATGTTATGTCTTTCAATTTAATTGTGTGATGTTATTATGCTTTTGTATCGGACAAATACAAATTAATCTATGACTTCCAATTACAGGACTGTGATTGGTAGGGTTTTCACACAATTGGGTTTATGAATGCATCATCTAGGACTAGTAACTTTCATAAATTACCGTAAACCTTGATATATTGTATGATTAAAACCAATGATTAATTGAATGGACATTTGAGTAAGAATTGGTAGTTTAATAGTTTCTCACTTAAGGACTTAAGTAAGAACATTCTGAGGTTAGGTGATTGAATGTATCATAGGCATTAAGGAAATCGGGATAAATTCATAACGGGCTAACTCAACCACTTACCCTAGCATCTTTTATCTTAATCAGTTATTTTTACTATCTTCGTGTCACTATTCGCAATTCCAAAACAAACCAACCATTATCTTTTTGTTTGAATAGAATCGAATTGAAATAAGTAATTCCTACGCAATCCTCGAGATCGATACTGGGAAATAAACTCCCTATTACTACATCGATGAAAATAGTACACTTGCTATTTTTCCGATCAGTAGGGTCTGTGGCGCCCGCCATGGGGTAGGCCATAAGTATAAAATGCTGATTTTTAGGGTTTTTGGCTCTTTTTCGCTCCTTTTCTCGATCAGGGCTCCGATTAAAGTAAAAACCTGAAAACAAAGGAAAACATAGCAATAACACAACAAAATGATAATAAAACAACTAGAATGCATGTGAAATCGGAGTCGAAAATACGGTAAATTTCAGTGTTATCAAACTCTCCCACACTTAAACCTTTGCTTGTCCTCAAGCAAAACATTAAAAAGCTCATAAAAGAAAATTTGTGTAAACGAGTGCTTCAGGTAAAAAATTCCAAGTTCAAGTCGGGATGTAGTGATAGGTACTAACTGAGTGAACTAAGGGTATCATGATGACACTAATCCGCAAATACGGACATAAACTTCATTCCTATATTAACCAACCCATATTATCCCACAATACCTAGGCCTGCCTCTTTATCTCTTTTTGTGTCCTTTTCATTCAGGCGCAATCACATTAAGCCCGTTATCCGTACATGTTTCATAGTAGAGTGGCTTGTTAGTGATTATGATCTGAGCATGGGATTTCTGGCACATAATTATGTGTAAACCCTTTTATTGGACCCAACTGTAGTTGTGGGGGATCGGATCGTAATCCGCCATATCGGGTTCAGTGCCAGATACCTCTGAACCAACTAGCAATGGGTAAGTTTTTCTTTTTCTTTTTCTTTTTCTTTTTGTAGCAATTTTTTACAATTCTTTGGTTTAAATGACTTTGTGAGGGTCACCTATACCGGAGTTGCCTTTTTGCTTTCTTTTATTTTTTTTGTTTTTCTGGATCATTCACTTATTTGCATCGGTCCCCTACGTAGAGGATGCGTAGGCCGGAGCTGACTGCTGAGATAAACTACTAAGGACTTATACGGAAATGATGATTAAGGCCATGGTATATGGGGTTTCGGGAATGATTCCTATATTTACGAAGCTTATGGTGCTAAAACAGATAATGATGTTTCCCAAAGTTCTCCCAAGTCACCGCATCCTTACTCAAAACATGTCTTTAAAACCTGAAAACTTTCGAAATAACAATATTTTCTTTTGCAAAAAAAAAAATCGGTGGGGCTAAAGGTATGGGGAGGTAGGATTGTACTAAAGATCTACTATATTTGGTGACTCGTCAAACTCATGCATTATACTAAAAAGCAAAATAAACAACTAAAAGGAAATAACAATAAATAAACTATCTAAAAACAGTAAAGAAAAAGCGATAAAGGAAAAACGAGAAAAGACAATAAAGAAAAGACGATAGAGTCTCCTCCCACACTTAAATCGAACATTGTCCCCAATGTTTCGAAATAAGATAAGGGAAGAGTTACCTGAAAACTTATTGCTGACCACTAGTGCCCTCGCCATCCTAAGATGGACGACGGGATCGGGTATGACGACGGTCTCTCTGGTCCATCCTCGCCTGCAGGGCATCCTGAGCGGTCCTCACCTCTCGAAGGTGACCTAAAATGGTACCCTGAGTGTTTTCTATGAGAGCAATATGCCGACGGTGGTGGTGTTGCTGACGGGCTTGTGTATATGTGATCGTTTGCAGGGACTGTAGAACAGTGTCGTAGGACCTGTCTGTCCTCCGATGTGACTCTTGCATGAAGTGCATGTTATCCGCCATTTGTTGTTGGATGGTAGAGAGTAGGTTGTCACGCCTTTGCTCTCTAGCCATGTGGTCACGCCACATCTCCTCTGTAATATAGAAGCCAGGAGTGGTACCTGCAGAAGAAGAAGATGGTGCGGTGTGTGGTGGTGAAGGATGATGGGGGGACACATGGGCTACGGGAGATCTCTTTCTCCGATCATATTCATCATCAGTGTCATGTCCCTCCTCATCAGGAATGTTAGGAGGAAGAGGACCCAAAACAGATGGGGCATCTAAAGCATAGATCCAATTCCTTTCATCTCGTACATCTGTACATCTAGTGCACGGTAAAACAACGGAAGGGATGGCTACACCATGAACCATAAGCACGGTAAAACAACAGAAGGCAAAATCTGGCTGGGCCAGATTTTGGTCCTTTGGTTTGGGCTTCTCTTGTCTTTTGGCTTTGAGGGGTCTAAATAGCATTTGTCTTGTGATTTTCCTAGTATCTTTGACTTGCATAATTTTATAAAGGTAAAAACAAAAATAAAAATGAAACTGAAACAAAAATTAAATATTAGACTAATAAATAAATAAATAACTGAAAAAAAATAAAATGCGAATAAAACAAACATAAAACATATATAGATAAAAATAGGAATACTAATGTATAGATGTAGTTTATATAATATTCCAAATGCGATAATATAAGATGAGTTATGTAAATACGAGAAATATAAAAAAGGGATAAAATAAGATGAAATGGTGAGATCATATAGTGGGGATGTCATCTTCCTGAGAGGAACCATGGAGCATGGCTACTTCTTGCTTGAGCTCTGCGATCTCCTGATATAGACAGTCGGCTTCAGTAGCATGGGTGAGATCAAACACTCCCATCTATAAAGTGAGGTCTGCCACCTCCTGTCTAAGCGCTGCGATCTCTCTTCGACACTCAACAATTTGAGTGCAGATGTCGGGTGTCTGCAATGAAAGATTATTAGAGAAAACAGTGATTCTGGGAGATGGTGGTGTAGGCGTGTATTTAGCAATGGGTGGTGATCTCGGTTCCTCGACGGTCTCTCCCTGGCCCTCTAGAGCATAACTCCAATTCGCTTGTTAATGTACACTAGTCATCATGGGATCTTGCAATGTGAAATAATGGATAGCCTCACTGTCGACTAGCAATCGGAACTGACATGGGTGGAAAGAGGCTCTCCTCATCAATCCTCTGGTCAAACAGAAGTCGATGTCCATGGTAGTGTACCCACAGTAGGTCCGAAGATGTAACAGCTTGCGAGACAGACCTAAAGCGACAGCAATCTGCGTGATGATTCCGCCAACATGGATGACTCCTTCAGTAGATCTGGAGATACCGCTGAGACTGTATAACAAGAAGTTCCCACATGCAACTGGGCGAGACTGGGATGCACAAAATAACAGGAAGATCTCCTCTTCACTCAGTAGTGTCTCTGCATCTGGCCTTCCCAGGAAGGAATGTGCTAATATCATCTGAAAGTATCTGAATGCGGGGTTATGTATGACATGAGACAGCTGCATAGATGGATCCTGGCTTCCACCACCCGATATATCACTCCAAAACTTCTCAACCTCCTTACCCAGGAAATATCCCATAGGTGTCTCCGGGATAGCATCGGGAGTAGTCTGGAAGCCCAATAAGTCGCTGAAGTCTTTCTGGCTGAAGGAGTACTCAACTCCGAAAAGCCTGAAAGCAGCATACCCATCTGGTCCAGAATATGGGTCATAGTCGAATGAACTCAGGAATTCCAAAGTCAGATTCCTATATGTGTTACTCAAGTCATCAGCAAACTCATCCCAGTGAAGTTGGTGGCTAAGGAATCGGATACTCGGCTCGATACCCAGTGCCTCCATACAGTGCTGATCGGGATAACGTGTGGGTGCCATAGCACGCTGATACAAAGCAATGTAGCGCTCCCTCTGAGCATTATCTCTATAGGCCACGTGCATGTCATCGAAATCCTGCATCCTATAAAAGTTAAGAAAGTGATCCTGAAAATACAAACCATTCAAATCTTAGTCTCAATGCAAAATATGATAAAATAAAATAAAAATAAATAAATGCGAAAAAGTAAAATGAAAGAAAAACCATGGGTTGCCTCTCACGCGGCGCTTGTTTAACGTCATTAGCTTGACGATTAGAATTTATACACCTGTAGTAGTAGGAATCGGTGGATCAATCAGGGTGTGGCTTGAGTAGTATGATGGAATGTCTCCTCCTTCGTAGAGTTTCAGTCTTTGTCCATTTACAATGAATGGACTACAGGTTTCGTTCTTGATTTCTACGGCTCCGGATCTCAGAATCTTGGATACTTCGAAAGGACCAGTCCATCTTGAACATAACTTTCCAGGGAAGAGTCGTAACCTAGAGTTGAAAAGGAGAACAGGATCGCCTATATTAAAGTTCTTTTTTACTATTCTTTTGTCGTGATAGGCTTTTGTCCTCTCTTTATATATTTTTGCATTCTCGTAGGCAGATTGCCTAAGTTCTTCTAATTTATGAATGTCTAGGGTATTCTTTTCTCCAGCGGCTAGGTAGTCTAAATTCAAAGTTTTAATGGCCCAATAGGCCTTATTCTCTAATTCGAACGGTAAGTGACAGGATTTTCCATAAACTAGTTGATAAGGAGTAGTTCCTATAGGGGTTTTGAAAGCGGTTCTATAGGCCCATAATGCTTCTTGAAGCTTCTAAGACCAGTCTCTCCTAGAAATAGAAACAGTTTTCTCTAGGATTTTTTTTATCTCATTATTAGATACTTCTACTTGGCCACTAGTTTGTGGGTGGTATGGTGTTGCTACTCTATGCCTAACTCCATATTTTCTTAAAAGTTTGTCAAATATTCTCGATATCAAGTGTGATCCTCCATCGCTTATGACTAAACGTGGTGTTCCAAATCTAGGGAATATATAGTTTTTAAATAATTTGATTACTACCCTAGCATCGTTTGTGGGTGCATCTATAGCTTCAATCCACTTAGACACATAGTCTACAGCTAGTAAGATATACCTGTTTCCTAAGGATGGTGGAAAATGTCCCATGAAATCTATACCCCATACGTCAAAGAGTTCTACTTCCTGAATGTTTCTTAGCGGCATTTCATCACGCCTTGAAATGTTTCCAGTGCGTTGGCATCTATCACATTTGACAATGCAAGCATAGACATCACGCCACATGGTAGGCCAGAATATGCTAGCTTGAAGAATCTTGGCGTATGTCTTAGATGTGCTCGCATGTCCACCATAAGGTGCAGAATGACAATGCTCGATAATACTATTTACCTCTTCTTCTGGAACGCAACGGCGAAAAATGCCATTTTTACCCCTTTTGAAAAGGAGCGGTTCGTCCCAATAGAAGTTTCTCACATCGTGGAAGAATTTCTTCTTGCGGTGGTAATCAAGATCAGGGCGTACTATATCAGCAGCTAGGTAATTAACGAAGTCTGCATACCAGGGTGTAACACCTCAAATTTGCACCTATCATTGTACATACATTCTCATATTAGGTCATAGTATTAACATAGTCCACTGCATAGCATTGCATTGTCCATTTGCCCAAGTGCAAGTTCAACTGACAGAATTAGGTCAAATTGGTCAGGAGATCAGTCCATCAAGCAAGCAAGTGCAATTTTCATTGAGCCAAGGCCCTAGGGTTGGTCCAACATGTTCACATGACCTAGAGGTCCTTTTGAAGTGTTTTGGTCAAGGATTGGATGCTCAGAAGTCATCAGTCAATGTGCAGTCTACCAGAAACCCTAGAAAGTCAACTGTTGGTCAACTGTGCATTTAATCAGTGATTGGATGGTGGGAATTGGTTTGAGAGGCCTCAATCATGTCCATACAAGTCTCATATAACATGTCAAACATCATCATGGAAGAATTTGAAGTCAAACAAGAAATTTCCAAAAATAGAAAGTTGACCTGTAATTGGAATTTGCCAAAAATGGAAAGTCTTGATCCTCAAAATTACATCATGATACAAGCTTCAAATGAATTTTTTCCCAACATGAAAGTTGAAGATCTTGTTCTCCCATTTTCAAAAAGTCCAAGAACACTCAATTCCCATTTATGGTTGGCAAGTTATGATCAAATCATTCTCAAACATTTTTGAACTTCAAAAGGCCATATCTTCCAAACCATTTGGCCAAATTGGGTGGGGTTTTTTGCTACAAGTCACATTTGATGCCCTCTTTCCAAATATGTCATCATAGTTCACCAAAAGTTCACCAAGAAAAATGGCATTTTTGAACTAGCATGAATTAATTCAAGTGAGGTTGAAAAATGAGTTTCCAAGTTAAGCCATTCCAACACATTCTACCACTTGGGAATATTCAGAAATCACATTTTGGACATGTTTAAGGCCCAAGTTCGCAGCTGTACACATCCACCTTGCAACATGAGTGAAAATTGGTCAATTAGCAAAAACACCTCTCTCACCAAATTCTGTTTACCACTTTGATTAATCATATTTAACCAACCTTAATCAGACTATATATGCTCCATTTTCTGCAAAACAACCCTAGCAACCACAACATTCAAAAACAGAAAACTCTTTTCTCTCAAAGATCATTTTTCTTCATTTTAAAAACTTTGCTAAAAATCTCAAAGAGCACGATTCTTGCTTGGTTGCTTCATCATTCACCACCACTTTGGAAGCATTTGTAAGCATCTTTTCTCAACTGGAAGCAAAGAAAAGCTACTGTTGCAACAAGAGCTCATTCATGGCAGATCTCGATTTGAGCAAAACCAAAGGTTGCTGAGCCAAATTCCCTCCTCCATTCATCATTTGAAAGTTTGTAGAGCATCTGTTTCGAGCATTTGCAGCCAAACAACACCTGAATCGACACTGCACTTCAAATTTGGTAAGGTTTCGATTTTCATTATTCTTAAAACCATGCTATGCTTTAGATAGATCTTGTTATGCTGGTTCCAATGAGCTTTGAATCACTGAAAATGGTTAAGTTATTTGAAAGTTATGTTGTCTTAAAGTTTGGCATGTGAATATGTTTTTGCACATTTCTTGTTGTTTAGCTCGATTCATTGAAAATGGTTGTTGGATTCATGATGTGTGTTGTGTAACACCCTTCTAAAATACCCCAAATATTTAATTAAAATAACAACAACAAATATCAGAGTAATTATGCACCAAGGGTGTCACACAACAATTAACAACATAATAACCGTCATGCTCATTATTTAATCAAAATAACATTTTTTGCACAATTCGCAGCGGATATAAATCAACTCAACCATTCCAAAAACATATAACGTATTACATGAAAAATGGTTCAACAACCGACAACAAAACAATTAAAACATCCCGTCCCGATGTTACATCTATCAGAGCATGACCCACTAAAGCGACTACACTAGACTCCAAGCATTAGCTTCTACTCAACTCATTGCTCGTTACCTGAAAAATAACTGTAAGGGTGAGTTTCTCAATCAATATAATAAGCATTATAATTCATCATGTAATGCTAAGTAATTTAACACGTTTCATCACCCAAATCAGATTACACATACAGCAACGGCAGTTATCAACTCAATATCATACTCAATAACAACATAAAATGCAACTCAAATGAGACTCGACTCGTCATGCATGTGGTACCATTCGGAGTAAAACTCCCAACTTAAAATCATTGCCATTTTAGTGGGCATCAAGGCATAAGCCTTCAACTTTCAACTTAAAATTTGCCAATCCAGGCCAACGTGGTGTGAGCAACGCTCCGACTTAATGCATATGAATGTACATGGCATACACGACTCTAAACTGTCGACAACATAATAATAATATCAACACAGCAACTTTTTCAACAAAAATCAACTTATAATCAACTTTGGCTCATCCAGCCTACAACTCAGTATTTTCAACAACTTTAATACAACTTATCAACATATTTGGATCAACATTTTATAACCTCAATTCAACAAAATTACTCATCACAAGTAATTATAATAAGCCAATCACCAATTAGGTTCACAACATGAAAATATCAATTTTTTCTAATTTCCAACAGTGTTAACCGGTTAACGCCCTGGGTTAACCGGTTAACGCAGGCCAAACAGCACATTTCCACAAAACATAACAGTGTTAACCGGTTAACGCCCTGGGTTAACCGGTTAACGCAGACAAAACAGCAGTTCCTGCGCTAACACAAGGCAGAATGCAGAGTTTCCGCATTTTCCGCCGTTGGAGGACTTCCGGACCTCCGATTCAATTTCCGTAAAAAGCTATACGTTCGGGAAAACACTACTCGTCCAATTACCGATTTAATTTCAGGTTTAACACAACTTATTCATCACAATTTTCAGCACCAACAATCCCAATTAGGGTCAATTTAACGGCTTATCACTACCCATGACATGTTAATCTATAATACCCATTAAACGATGATAAACCCCCCTTACCTGAGATAATCCGGCAGTCTCTAAGCTCCAAGCTTTACCGATCTTCAACCTTTGCTCTTTCTCCACTTTTCACCTTTCAGCCGCTTTCTCTGTTTCACGTGAAAACTCTTTACCAACAATGAACCCTTTTTTTTCCATATTCCAACTTATATATTTTCCACTAATTATTATTCCAAATAATAATAATAAATAAATAATCCAATAATCTCAATTACTTAAATTAAATTAATAATTAAAATATTAACTTAAATTAAATAATTATCTTATTTATTTATCGGGGTGTTACAACTCTCCCCTACTAAAAGAGTTTTCGTCCTCGAAAACATACCTCAAGCAAATAACTCCGGATAAGACTCCCTCATCCGACTCTCAAGTTCCCATGTCATGCTTTCGCCCGCAGCTCCCAACCAAACGACTTTAACCAACACAATCTCTTTTCCTCGAAGAGTCTTTGTTTCACTATCTTCAACTCGTACAGGCTTTGTCTCTACTGTTAAATTATCTCGCACTTGCACATCATCCATACCAACCACATGAGACGGATCTGAGATATACTTCCGAAGCTGCGACACATGGAATACATCATGCAAATTCGAAAGATTAGGTGGTAATGCCATCCGATAAGCAACTTTTCCAACTCGTTCTAAAATTTGATACGGACCAATGAAGCGAGGAGTGAGCTTCTTAGACTTCAAAGCCCTCCCAACTCCGGTCACAGGCGTGACTCTCAAAAACACATGGTCACCAGCTTGAAATTCTAAATCCTTCTTCCGCTTGTCATGGTAACTCTTCTGCCTACTCTGAGAAGCTTTCATCTTCTCCCGGATAAACTTCACTTTCTCGGTAGTTTCTCGAACTAACTCTGGTCCAAGTACTACACTCTCACCAGATTCGTGCCAACACAACGGAGTTCTACATCTACGACCATATAATGCTTCAAAAGGCGCCATTCCGATGCTAGAATGGTAACTATTATTGTATGTGAACTCGATCAATGGAAGATAAGTGTCCCATGAACCTCCTTGTTCAAGAACACAAGCTCTCAGTAAATCTTCCAATGACTGAATAGTCCTCTCAGTTTGGCCATCAGTTTGAGGATGATATGCCGAACTCAACCTCAACTTAGATCCCAACGAATCTTGCAAACTTTTCCAAAATCCCGATGTAAACCTCGGATCTCTGTCCGACACAATACACAGAGGAACACCATGCAACTTTACAACTACTCGGATGTAAATCTCTGCCAACTTCGCAATTGGGTAAGTGATGTTAATAGGTATGAAGTGAGCCGACTTCGTGAGCCTATCAACGATCACCCAAATCGAATCATGCCCTCGTAAGGTAGCAGGCAGCCCCGTTACAAAGTCCATAGAAATGCTATCCCATTTCCATTCTGGAACTTCCAACGGTTGCATCAACCCAGCAGGCTTCTGATGCTCAATCTTCGACTTCTGACAAGTTAAGCACGCATACACGAAACGAGCCACATCTTCTTTCATTCCGGGCCACCAAAATAATTTCTTTAAATCCTGATACATTTTAGTAGCTCCTGGATGAATACTCAAACTGCTTCTATGACCCTCCTCTAGAATACTTCTCTTCAAAATCGCGTCGTCAGGAATGCAAATTCTTTCCCCTAATTTCAACACACCTCTCGCATCAACCTTAAAGTCACTTTTCCCTGATTGACCACAACGATTAAGGATATCTACTAATTTCACATCCAACTTCTGTGCCTCTCGGATACTATCCATAAAATCATTATTAATCTTTAGCATTCCTAGCATCACACTCTGCGGTGTTACTTCGCAAACCAAACTCATATCCCGAAATTGCTCAATTAATTCCAACTCCTTAATCATCATTGCTGACACATGCAAGGTCTTTCTACTTAAAGCATCGGCCACAACATTTGCTTTTCCTGGATGATAATTCAAACCGAAATCATAATCCTTAAGCAATTCGAACCACCTACGTTGTCTCATGTTCAGCTCTTTCTGGTCAAATAGATACTTTAAACTTTTGTGATCGCTGAAAACTTCGAATCTGGAACCATAAAGGTAATGCCTCCAAAGTTTTAGCGCAAACACTACAGCAGCAAGTTCAAGATCATGCGTAGGATAGTTCTTTTCATGAATTCTCAACTGTCGCGACGCATAAGCAATTACTTTATTATTCTGCATGAGCACACCTCCCAAACCCATCAATGAAGCATCACAGTAAATTATAAACGGTTCCTCCGGATTTGGCAAAGTCAAAACCGGCGCCGACGTCAATCTCCTCTTTAATTCATTAAAACTCTCTTCGCACTGAACATCCCACACGAAAGCTTTACCTTTGCAAGTTAATTTAGTCAACGGAAGTGCTAACTTAGAAAATCCTTCAATAAATCTTCTATAATATCCAGCTAATCCCAAAAAGCTTCTAATCTCGGTAACCGACTTAGGAGTTTCCCATTGCAATACAGCTTCTACCTTGGAAGGATCTACAGCAATACCTTTTCCTGAAATTACATGGCCGAGAAAACTGACTTCTCTTAACCAAAACTCACACTTGGACAACTTCGCATACAATTTCTTATCTTTCAAAACCTCCAATACTAATCTCAAATGTTCCTGGTGCTCTCCTTCGGACTTAGAGTAAATCAAAATATCATCAATAAATACTACCACAAAATGATCCAGATAAGTATGGAAAATACGATTCATGTATTCCATAAATACTCCCGGCGCATTAGTCACACCGAAAGGCATCACAGAATACTCATAATGTCCATACCGAGTTCTGAACGCTGTCTTCTGGATGTCTTCATCTTTCACTCTGATCTGATGATAGCCCGATCTCAAATCAATTTTACTGAACACACAAGCACCCACTAATTGGTCCATCAAATCATCTATCCTCGGCAGTGGATACTTATTCTTGATCGTTACTTTATTCAATTGTCTATAATCAATACAAAGCCTCATGCTACCCTCTTTCTTCTTTACTAGCAACACTGGAGCTCCCCACGGCGACACACTTGGTCTTATAAACTTCTTCTCAAGTAAGTCTTCCAATTGTTTCTTTAGTTCATACAATTCAGATGCCGACATTCTATACGGTGCCATCGAAACAGGCCTAGTACCAGGTACCAGATCAATAGTAAATTCAACTTCCCTCTCTGGCGGCACACTAGGAATTTCATCAGGAAAAACTTCAGGGAATTCTTTCACCACTAACAGTTCCTCTATCTTAGCTTTACTTTCAACCGACAACGTCGCCACCAAGGAAAACATCTGAGCTCCTTCTTTCATCAATTTTCGCAATTCTCTGAAAGGTAATAAGTCAACTCCTTCCTCTTCAGGAGTGGAAAACCTCACCGACTTATGATGACAATTTATATGAACATAATTATACTCTAACCAGTTCATACCAAGAATTACATCCATCCCATCCAACTGCAAACATACTAAATCAACATAGAAATCTCTATCGAAGATCGACAAAGGACATTTTAAACACACCGAAGAAGTAGTTACTGATCCCTTAGCTGGGGTCTCAACAATCAATTCACCATCCAAAGCGGACAATTTTAAACCCAGTCTTCGAGCACAGTTAGCAGAAATAAAACAGTGGGTAGCACCGGTATCAATAATAGTAATTAAAGGAGTACCATATATGAAACATGTACCTCGGATAAGTCTGTCCTCACAGGAGGTTTGAGTACCGGTCAATGCGAACACCTTCCCAGTCTGAGATTTCTTTGGCTTCTGACACTGACTTCCAATATGCCCTTCTTCGCCATAATTAAAACAAATCATTTCCTTGTGCTTGCAATCAGCCATTGCATGACCAGTCTTACCACAACGAAAACATCTCTTTACTTCAGCAGTGCATACATTACTCTTATGACCAGCCTGACCACATTTGAAGCAAACTATACCAGCAGGAGCACCTCCCCTACTAGTCCTCTGAACCGGAGCAGCTCCTTGTTTCCCTTTTCCCACTGGAGCATCATACGGCTTGCCACGGTTTTGATGCTGCTTTCCCTTGCGGTCACTGACAATCTTGTAATGAGCATTATTGTCCTCTTCAAATATCCTGCAGCTATCAACCAGTTCAGTAAAAATGCGTATCTTCTGATACCCAACAGCCTTCTTAATCTCAGAGCGCAATCCGTTCTCAAACTTGATGCACTTTGAAAATTCAGCACCAGCACCAGTGTAATGAGGATAAAATTTGGACAACTCCACAAATTTTGCAGCATAATCAGTGACAGACATGTTTCCTTGCTTCAGCTCAAGGAACTCGATTTCCTTCTTACCACGGACATCTTCCGGATAATACTTCCCCAGGAATTCCCTACGGAATACATCCCAAGTAATGTCTTCACCTGCCACGGTCAACTTCTCGTGAGTCTCTAGCCACCAGTCATCAGCTTCGACTGCTAGCATGTGAGTACCATACCGAACCTTCTGAGCTGGAGTGCAATCCATAACACGGAAGATTCTCTCAATTTCTTTCAACCATCCCAAGGCTGCATCTGGATCATGCTTCCCTTTAAACACCGGCGGATTCTCTCTTTGAAAAGTCGCCAAGCTACGTGATCCAGCATCTCCACCAGCATTTGGCAAGTTCTGCACAGCTTGTGCCATCGCTTGCATTGCAGCAGCCATTGCAGCGTCATTCCTTCCAGCCATTTCAACTTATCAATACAACACAACTTAAAGTTAGATTGGTAACAATACCTAATTGTTAGACAGTAACGACACGACAACTGGCCGGACAGACCGACCTGCTCTGATACCACTAATGTAACACCCTTCTAAAATACCCCAAATATTTAATTAAAATAACAACAACAAATATCAGAGTAATTATGCACCAAGGGTGTCACACAACAATTAACAACATAATAACCGTCATGCTCATTATTTAATCAAAATAACATTTTTTGCACAATTCGCAGCGGATATAAATCAACTCAACCATTCCAAAAACATATAACGTATTACATGAAAAATGGTTCAACAACCGACAACAAAACAATTAAAACATCCCGTCCCGATGTTACATCTATCAGAGCATGACCCACTAAAGCGACTACACTAGACTCCAAGCATTAGCTTCTACTCAACTCATTGCTCGTTACCTGAAAAATAACTGTAAGGGTGAGTTTCTCAATCAATATAATAAGCATTATAATTCATCATGTAATGCTAAGTAATTTAACACGTTTCATCACCCAAATCAGATTACACATACAGCAACGGCAGTTATCAACTCAATATCATACTCAATAACAACATAAAATGCAACTCAAATGAGACTCGACTCGTCATGCATGTGGTACCATTCGGAGTAAAACTCCCAACTTAAAATCATTGCCATTTTAGTGGGCATCAAGGCATAAGCCTTCAACTTTCAACTTAAAATTTGCCAATCCAGGCCAACGTGGTGTGAGCAACGCTCCGACTTAATGCATATGAATGTACATGGCATACACGACTCTAAACTGTCGACAACATAATAATAATATCAACACAGCAACGTTTTCAACAAAAATCAACTTATAATCAACTTTGGCTCATCCAGCCTACAACTCAGTATTTTCAACAACTTTAATACAACTTATCAACATATTTGGATCAACATTTTATAACCTCAATTCAACAAAATTACTCATCACAAGTAATTATAATAAGCCAATCACCAATTAGGTTCACAACATGAAAATATCAATTTTTTCTAATTTCCAACAGTGTTAACCGGTTAACGCCCTGGGTTAACCGGTTAACGCAGGCCAAACAGCACATTTCCACAAAACATAACAGTGTTAACCGGTTAACGCCCTGGGTTAACCGGTTAACGCAGACAAAACAGCAGTTCCTGCGCTAACACAAGGCAGAATGCAGAGTTTCCGCATTTTCCGCCGTTGGAGGACTTCCGGACCTCCGATTCAATTTCCGTAAAAAGCTATACGTTCGGGAAAACACTACTCGTCCAATTACCGATTTAATTTCAGGTTTAACACAACTTATTCATCACAATTTTCAGCACCAACAATCCCAATTAGGGTCAATTTAACGGCTTATCACTACCCATGACATGTTAATCTATAATACCCATTAAACGATGATAAACCCCCCTTACCTGAGATAATCCGACAGTCTCTAAGCTCCAAGCTTTACCGATCTTCAACCTTTGCTCTTTCTCCACTTTTCACCTTTCAGCCGCTTTCTCTGTTTCACGTGAAAACTCTTTACCAACAATGAACCCTTTTTTTTCCATATTCCAACTTATATATTTTCCACTAATTATTATTCCAAATAATAATAATAAATAAATAATCCAATAATCTCAATTACTTAAATTAAATTAATAATTAAAATATTAACTTAAATTAAATAATTATCTTATTTATTTATCGGGGTGTTACATGTTGCTTGCTGAGTCTAATGGTATGCTTGTTGTCCATTTCTGGAAAAATAATTTTTCACGATTTCATGGAGATGATGAAGGTCCACTGTAGATTCAAAACCCTAGTTAAAATTCCCAGAATTTGTTTTGAACACGTTTTGCATGCTGTTGCCTACTGTACCATTGCCATGCACCATTCACCATGTGACACACAGGTTAAGTTGTACGCAGCGTTTCATTAAAATGTCCAAGTAATTACCACAATGCCACTGCCGGATTAAATGTTTATTTAAATCATTTTATTTTGCTATTTTATTTCATTTTGATCTCCAAACTTCCAAAAATCATAGAGCCTTCATTTTTGATCCAAAATTTATGGGATTTTTTGCCAAATGTTCATCATAATCTCTAGTTTTTTATCATATATTTTCCAGATTTTTGGCATGGATGGTTTTTTAATTGTGCTAGAGTTTTGTTCATGTGTCCATTTTCTGTACACTTTGCCAAATCAATTGTGAAATGATGATGCTTTATCCAATGGCTTCCAAATTTTTTGTGCTCAAACTAGACACATTCATGGTGATTTTTGTGTAGAGTTTGTGAATTTATCATTGCTGGTTTGTGAGTTATGATTTTTTGAATTAGGGTGTGACAATTGGTGTCACACCATTGATGTCCAATTTCATGATTTTATTTACCTTGCCTAATGAACTCAATTTGATCTGATTTTTTGCATGAACATACTTGTGGATGTCTAATTTACATGTGATATTTTATGGAATTATTGATGGCATTTCCTAATTGTTTGGGATTTTCTCCCCTGTTTGACCAAAATGTTGACTTTTGTGACACTTGATGCCATTTGTTTTGTGAAATTCTCATACATTATTAGATGGACATGAAATTTGACATGTGATTAATAGACACCTTAAGGTTCATCATGGTTTTAGTCCCATTCATTTCTCATATGTTGTCACTGATTTATGATTTTTTGAAGTTGGTGCATATTTGATTGACTTCTTTGAGCATGTTTGAACTTGCTCTGCCTTTCTGATTTTCATTTCCCTACTTCCCATGATCCAAATGAGCTGAAATTTGGTGTTCTTATCATGTTATGGATGATGTTTGATCATGAATTATTTTAGTATTTTTGGAATTGTTTATGATTGGTTTTAAGTTGAGTCTTGCTGTTGACTTCTATGAGCTTCCATATGCCATGCTTTGACCTAATTTGCTTATGAAATGATGATGATGATTGATATGAACATGGAACCACTTGAGTTTGCTTCTTGATTGTTTGAATGTGATTTTGATTGGATTCCACTTGCTGTTTAGACTTTCTCATCCCCTTTTGACCCTAGGCTTGTCCTAGTGGTCTTGTTGCTCATGTTTGAGTTCATTTTTTCAGGTTAAGAAGCAATTGCCCAAAGAAACTTATACAAGTTGAATGAGTTTGATTTCATTATCATGACTAACTTGTTTGTTTTGTAGCTTGCTTGGCTCACATGCTTTGAGCCTTGTGCATTTCACATTTAACTGACTGTGTTGACTGTTGATTTCTATCTCATTTTGATTTAACTTTGAATTGAATACTGATGTTGTCTGACTGGTTTCAGGTACCTTTAGTTGCTTATAGTTCTTTAAGAACTTTGCTTTGCTTTGCTTAATAGCAATTTGCATTGAGGTATAATTTCTCATCTTCATGTAGTCTGGAAGACCTGGCCTGTTACTTGGCCAGGCAACTGTCTGAAGTCCTCCTTAAGAGGCAATGTTTGTGACTGTTTACATTTGTCCTTGTATAGAGTCAAAGACCTCCTAAGTGAAGAGGCAATTGGCAGAACCCCAGGGATATGCAATCTATCCCCTGCTATTCTGTGTGTCATCTGCTTTGCTCACATCACTGTGTTGATGCATTGCAGATACAAACCCAAGATCTTGTACAGTTGTACAGTTGAGTTAGTTTCAAATGTGTAGAAGGGTTCCCACTTTCTGAACCCACACATTCTTGTCTTAAGCTCTCCCAGGCCAGGGATAAGAGCTGTGAAGTCTCATCTTCACTCACCTTTCATCAGCTTCACCTTAGCCCCTCAATGGCAAGGTTAAGAGCTAACACTACCCAGTTCCAGTGGTTTGTTTGTTGAGGTTGATATGACCCCTCGACTAAAACCTAACCTTGTTTGAGCCCATTGCTTGCATATAGTGTGTGCTACTTGTGCTTGTGTGTTTGCTTTAGCTTGCTTCCTGTGCAAGTTAGGTTTAGTTTGGCTTGCTTCCTGTGCAAGTTAGGTTAGGTGTGGCTTGCTTCCTGTGCAAGTCATGTTTAGGATAGGCTTGCTTCCTGTGCAAGTTAGCTAGAAACCTTAACTTAGGGATGATTTTGCATGATAACATCTAGGCTCGAGTCGTAGTCTCCCTAGTTGTGTCTCCCTCTGTTATCTGGTTAGGCTAGTCCTTTTTCCCTGCGTAGGGGAACTACGTCGCCCTGATCCTCATACCAGATGAGGTACGTAGGCAGGAGATGAGCAGATCTCTCCGGGCGCCCTTTTTGTTTTGTTTGTGTGAGTTGTTTCTCCTTTTCTGGTTGGAGTCCGACGTAAGTCCAGCGATTGGCAGTTGGTTTCCTGTGTGTGTTTGTTGGTTCGGATGCTGATGTAAGTCCAGTGATCGGCGTTCGGGCTCCACGTTTGCCTTTGCCTGTGTTTGTTTGTGTGCGTGTCAGCCGAGCTACGAATGCTCTGATTCTCCTTCGTCCAAAGGAGATACGTATGCATAGGATGCGACATCCTAGCGAGCATGTGTCATTTCCCCAGTCCGAACTACTTCGACTCTGATGTCTATGCCTGATAGACTAAGTAGGCCCAGGACGCGATATCCTGCCGAGTCAGTCTTGTTTGTTTTCTTGTGTCTCTTTCAGCCTGTGTAGATGATTGTTTGAGCAGCGTTTTAGTAACCATTTCCCTTCCTTTTGTGCATGGATCCCGTCGAGTACGACGGATGCGTAGGGGTGCTAATACCTTCCCTTCGCATAACCGACTCCCGATCCCATTGTCTTTGGTCGCGAGACCATGTCTTTTCCAGGTTTACTCTGAGCGTTTCCTTTCCCTCTTTTGGGATAAATAACGCACGGTGGCGGCTCTGTTGTTCTTGTTTTCCCGCCGGTTTTTCGCGTAATGCGACAGCTGGCGACTCTGCTGGGGACGAGAGAAGTTGACCTGTGCTGGTCCATCTTCCCTAAGCGAGTCTCTCCTAGCGCTCTCTAGGTTAGGGTTTTGGTTGCTTTGTGCTGCTTTATTTATTGCATTCATTTGTATATATTTGCATTTACTGTTTGCATTTATTGTTTGCATTAATGTTTGCATTCATTCATATTCATTTACTGGTTGTGCTGTGTTTCTCTGTTTGGGGTGGGAGTTACTCGAGGTAAAAGGCCCAATACCCAGGCTATGAGTGAAATCTAGGAAACCTAGGAATAGAGTGATTCATGGGAAGCGGGTGGTGTACGCCACTTAGCGGAACATTGATATCACGAGCAGCTCAGACCCTGGTGGGATATTATCGGTGCATACATCGGGTGTGCACAGGATGATATTCTGCGAAAGGTTATTTATGCTGCGTTTCTCTCGACCTTACCCTGGCCTAGATGACACCCGTGAGTGGGGGGGATTGATCATTGTAACAAGTACAGTTGGTGACTCCCGGTACTGATGGTGACTGTGAATTCTGGACATTTGTTTCTGGGCGCCGGAGGTTCGACCCTGGTATTGATCAGAGGGTTCCGTTTATTTCGGATCCCTGGGCTGAATTTGAGGGTACTCGCTCAGATAGTGTTTTGGCTCCTCATAATGGGTTCAGATGCCAGTTGATCAGATTGACCTTGGGTTTCAGATGAATTGCGACTCCGAGTTCAAGCCGAAGCTTCGATCCGGTGTTCTGAGATGCACAACCTGCCAGTCTTGGCTCCATCATTTGCATCATAGCATGTTTATTTTCCAAAAAAAAATAATAATAGTGCATGAAAAAGAAAATAAGTTAACTCGCATATGCATATCCTTTTCAGGATCATTCATGATAAAATAGCATTCGCATCATGCGCATATCATGCACATATGATCCTTGCATTACAGACATGTTTTAGGGACAAGACTTCTCACTTCGGTTCTCGACTGAGACAGGATTGCTGACCGCCGACCGCATCGTTACTCAACCAGACTCAATCATCAGAAGATTATGGATCAGGTTCAAGCAGAGTTGGCTGAGATGAGGGCAAACATGGCCCAGTTCATGACAATGATGCAAGGAGTTGCTCAGGGGCAAGAGGAGCTGCGTGCCTTAGCCCAGAGACTGGAAGCCGTGATTCCACCAGTCCACCGTGCTTCACCAGTGGGTGTACCCGTTCATGAGAATGCTGTTGTCACTATTCTCGTCAATGATTATGCTGTGAATGATGAATTGAGGGGGAGCAGAATCAGTGAACAACCTCTTGCTGCAGAGACTATTAATGTCAGAGCAACCCGCACTCCGGTTCGCCATCCTGGCTCTTCAAGTTCTTCCGATTCTAATAAGCCATCCTCTGGGGCACCCAAAAGGGGAGAAAGTGAAACAAATGATGTGCACCGTCGAAGGAGTGTGAGTAGAGGACAATATCGGCAAGTTGCTGCTGTGACTATTCCAGCCACTCAAACTCAACAACAGCAGAGAAGACCAACTCAGCAATATCAGCATCAACAACATCGTCCTCAGCAGCAGGCTTACCAGCCTCCCAATGATAATCAAGCCAGTACGAGTAATGAGAGGAAGAAGATCATTTTTGATCCAATCCCTATGTCCTAGGCAGAGCTGTATCCCTCTTTGATAAAGCGGAACTTGATTACTCCCAGAGACCCGCCGGCCATACCCGTCAACCCTCGGTTGTGGTATAGGCCTGAACAGCATTATGTGTATCACTCGGGTGCTCCTGGTCATGATGTGGACAGTTGTTTTCAGTTGAAGATGAAAGTTCAAGACCTTGCGAGGTCAGGTATTCTGAGCTTTGAGGACTTGGGTCCCCGTGTTAATCAAGTTTGAAGACGGCAAGTCCCGGGCTGGCGGTGGTTGTTCTTCTGAGGTCTTCAACGAAGAGGTTTGTTCAAAAGCAGAAGTTGCTGATGCAAAGGATACTGAAAGTTGTCATCCCTGGTGGGATCTATCACAATTGGGTCACTGTGGGCGTTCCTACAGTTGTTCAGAAGTCAGAGTATTAATCACTTTGTTTAAAAACCCTTCTCCCATGCCAAAAGGAGAAGTGATGACATTGTTGGCAACATTTTGTGCAATGATATTTTCATTCAAATAAATGCATGTTAAACATTTGTTTTTCCAATTGTTTTCCCTTTTCGTTTTTTGCATGAAATTGGTGATCACAAAAAACAAAAAAGAATAAAAGCAATCTTTTCATCTGCATAACGATTGTCTTGTTTGTTTTCCAAAAAGCTTTTCATATCAAAATCATTATGCAGGTTGTTTCTTAAACCCATTGAACATAATGATCTGACGTCATCTCCCAATTTTGAATTCCCTGTATTCGAAGCGGAAGAAGATGAGGTTGAAGGGATTCCTGACGAGATTTCCCGACTTCTTGAGCAGGAAAAGAAGATCACTCAGCTGTATCTCGAGAATCAGCAGAACAACCAACTGGGGCATTAAAAAAATGTGAAAAAAATGGAAAAAAGAAAGAGGAGGGTGCAAAATCAAAAGAAATCAAAAGAAATCAAAAGAAATTAAAAAGAAAGAAAGAGAAAGAAAGAAACAAAAGAAAAATAGCACCCTCAAAGTCCCAAGTTGACTGATGCTGAATTCGATCGAAAAGAAGAGATTAACTGCCATGTGTCATGGTCGGTTATATCAGCAGAGAGTGACAAAAGCACGCTATAAGAAGGTCAGGTCTCGAGTTCTGATAAAATGACCCTGTGCTCAAGAAAGTCTTGTCTTTCGTGCCCGATTCCAGGGGCAAGTGGACTCCAAGCTAGGAACGTCCATATGTTTTCAAGAAAGCCTTTTCAGGCGGTGCTTTGACACTTACAGCAATGGATGAAGAAGTTCACTCGTCCTGTGAATTCCGATGCAGTCAAGAAATACTTCGCCTACAAACAAAAAAAAAGAACAAAAACTCGCTAAGTCGAACACCCCAAAGGGCGACTTAGGCAAAAAGGAGCATCTCGGTGGATTGAAAACCCGAAAGGCGATCCAGGCAAAATTTAGAGACATTGAAAAAAGAGTCTGCATCCCGCTAGATTGAGCACCTCACACTGGGGCAATCTAGGCAAAAATTAGGGATTTGGCAAGTAACTGCATCTTGACAAGACTGTGCTCTATATCTGTCATCCGTCAGGGATTCTCGATTCGTCGTCGACTGAAGCTCTGAATACATCGAAAATTCGGAATGGTAGAGGAAAGGTCATTATGTTCAATGTAGCCCTCTCCAATATATATCACCGATTTCAAACTTGTACAGATCTATGGAGTCTTGTCCTTTGCAGACTACCATTCCATCACATCAATTTGAGCTTTTATCCAATTATTTGCACTCTTATTTGTTTCGACTCAACAAATGTTTTGCATGTTTTTAATTGATAAAGTATCATTGTTTTCAAAATAAACAAATTTTTCAAAAAATTGTTCTTAAACAAAGTGAACGTTCACAATGATGGAAGGATACTTAGGAGATCCGCAGTGCTCTCCCGAGGGTGGTATGATTACCAACAGGTAAGACATTTGTTCGTATCTCGAGCATAACTTTATCTTTCTCCTGTCGAACCTCTTTTGGTTTCTCCTCAGCAAGGTTGCTCAGTGCAGTGTTGGTTGAAGTTGTTTATCTTCATGTTCCCGGCAGTACAACTTTCTTCCTCCAAGCCCCTGTTAGCCCTACTGTGGGGCATCTCCAGTATAGGTTGTTTGAGCCCTACCGAGGGGCATTCCCAGCAAGGTTGCTTTTGAAATGTTTTGTGGGGCAGTTCCCCAAGCAGAGTGTTTACTGAAGATGTTAGCGTTCGTCTCTCCAGCAGAGCAGTCTTCTCATCTTCCCGCAGGATGGTGTTGTTCCCTGATATCCCAGTCTCCAGTGGATTTTCTTGGCTCTCTGGTGATTTTGGTTTTCCCTCCGAAAGAGTAGTACCGGGTGGTTGATTCCTGGACCTGTGTGTTTACATGTCTGTTTGTCAGCATTCATCATACATTCATCATGCATAATGCATACATGCATAATCATAGCATTCGGATACTCATGATGCAGCTGTTGCCGTGTATCTGTTGATGGTTGTCTCCTGCTATTTGTTGATACAGATCTCTCCAGTAGATCCTCCCTAGCAGATATGGGTGTGTCTGATCTCTCCATGTAGAGCCAACCCCTTAAGCAGAAAGTGTCTATCCTTTCCTGCCATTTCCCCACTGAGATACATCCTCGTGGATGACGGTTGTTTCCGTTCCCTCCCCACACATAACGGGATGGGTGTTCCCTATTGAGTTCTTTCCACATTAGGATGAGTCTTGATTCAGTTTGCCTTGTTGGATCAATCCTAAACTGGCTTCCTTGTAACTGTCTCTCGTGCTTCCCTGGGGCATAAATGAATAGTGACTCACTAACCGGCACTCATTCATCTTATCCTCAGCGGAATTTGTTGGCTTCTACCTACAAACCGGTAGTTGTAAGTCTTATCTTTGTGGTTTTCTACCTACTAACTGGTAGTTGTAAAATCCCACTTTCATCCACTAGCAGAGTTAACCCTTTGTGCTCATCCTATCGATGACTGGTTACCTTTCTGTGGTTTTCTGCCTACAAACCGGTAGATGTAATCCCCTCTTTGCAGTTATCAGTATCCGGCTTGCGGTATTGATACTCTTTTCCCCTTTGGATACTTGCCTTGATCAAGCAGTATTGTCCCCATTGGGTCTTCCCCCTCTTTTTGGATACTTGCTCCGAGTAAGCAACTTTATCCTCTTTTGATTGGTCATCTTTGCATACCTAGTCCTGGTACCGATACTTTTCTTTTCGGTCGATTTATCCATTTAACAACCAACCCGGTTATAGATAATCTTCCATGCGAGTATGTTATCTACGTTTTAACGGCTATAGATAATATATCTCATGCGCTCTTGGGTCGAAGTCGTCCTCCCCAGTTGAGTAAGATTCGTATTCCTTTGTTCGGAATCGAATGTCCATCCTTTAACAAGTTTGCTTTCGCTCTCTTTAGGATGATGTCGGTCGATTATTCATTTAACAACCTGCAACCCGGTTATGGATAATCTTCCATGCGAGTGTATTATCTACGTTTTGACGGCTATAGATAATATATCTCATGCACTCTTTGGTCAATCTTTCGATTGTTATCCCCAGCATAGGTCTTTGGCATGCGTGCCGGATCACTTATCACTGTGATGTTATCTTCACCGACGCTGATAGGCATGAAGAATTTTCCGGTATTCAGACCGAAGTGGCATTCAGGCCAATTTCCGATTTTCAGATCGAAGAAGTTTCCGACGATCAGGTCGATGTACTTATGGCATTCAGGCCAATTTTCCGGTATTCAGACCGAAGTGGCGTTCAGGCCAATTTCCGATTTTCAGATCGAAGAAGTTTCCGACGATCAGGTCGATGTACTTATGGCATTCAGGCCAATTTTTCGGTATTCAGACCGAAGTGGCGTTCAGGCCAATTTTCCGATTTTCAGATCGAAGAAGTTTCCGACGATCAGGTCGATGTACTTATGGCGTTCAGGCCAATTTTCCGGTATTCAGACCGAAGAAGTTTCCGACGATCAGGTCGATGTACTTATGGCGTTCAGGCCAATTTTCCGGTATTCAGACCGAAGAAGTTTCCGACGATCAGGTCGATGTACTTATGGCGTTCAGGCCAATTTCCGATTTTCAGATCGAAGAAGTTTCCGACGATCAGGTCGATGTACTTATGGCATTCAGGCCAATTTTCCGGTGTTCAGACCGAGGCGGTATCCAGACCAAATGTGGCGTCCAGGCCAATTTCCGATGTTTCAGATCGACATCAAATCTCTCATATACCGATGCTCAGTATTTAGATTGACGAGCGGCGCTCAGGCCATGGTTATCCCTGTGTTACCATTTATTTTGGTATCCAGGTCGACGTTTCTGTTTCGGTATTCAGGCCGATTTCTTTTTTCGTTCCAGACGGATTTTTCTTTCAAGACTGTTTCTTTGCCGATCCTGACAGGCGTTGTTAATTATTTTCCCAGCAGAGTGCAAATTTCTACGGTTCTTAGTATTCAATCCCTGTTTACCCTGAAAGTCTGACAGCCGTTGCTCTCATCCATTCGGGTTCACAGCTGATTGAATAGGGGCAGCTGTAGCACCTCAAATTTGCACCTATCGTTGTACATACATTCTCATATTAGGTCATAGTATTAACATAGTCCACTGCATAGCATTGCATTGTCCATTTGCCCAAGTGCAAGTTCAACTGACAGAATTAGGTCAAATTGGTCAGGAGATCAGTCCATCAAGCAAGCAAGTGCAATTTTCATTGAGCCAAGGCCCTAGGGTTGGTCCAACATGTTCACATGACCTAGAGGTCCTTTTGAAGTGTTTTGGTCAAGGATTGGATGCTCAGAAGTCATCAGTCAATGTGCAGTCTACCAGAAACCCTAGAAAGTCAACTGTTGGTCAACTGTGCATTTAATCAGTGATTGGATGGTGGGAATTGGTTTGAGAGGCCTCAATCATGTCCATACAAGTCTCATATAACATGTCAAACATCATCATGGAAGAATTTGAAGTCAAACAAGAAATTTCCAAAAATAGAAAGTTGACCTGTAATTGGAATTTGCCAAAAATGGAAAGTCTTGATCCTCAAAATTACATCATGATACAAGCTTCAAATGAATTTTTTCCCAACAGGAAATTTGAAGATCTTGTTCTCCCATTTTCAAAAAGTCCAAGAACACTCAATTCCCATTTATGGTTGGCAAGTTATGATCAAATCATTCTCAACAATTTTTGAACTTCAAAAGGCCATATCTTCCAAACCATTTGGCCAAATTGGGTGGGGTTTTTTGCTACAAGTCACATTTGATGCCCTCTTTCCAAATATGTCATCATAATTCACCAAAAGTTCACCAAGCAAAATGGCATTTTTGAACTAGCATGAATTAATTCAAGTGAGGTTGAAAAATGAGTTTCCAAGTTAAGCCATTCCAACACATTCTACCACTTGGGAATATTCAGAAATCACATTTTGGACATGTTTAAGGCCCAAGTTCGCAGCTGTACACATCCACCTTGCAACATGAGTGAAAATTGGTCAATTAGCAAAAACACCTCTCTCACCAAATTCTGTTTACCACTTTGATTAATCATATTTAACCAACCTTAATCAGACTATATATGCTCCATTTTCTGCAAAACAACCCTAGCAGCCACAACATTCAAAAACAGAAAACTCTTTTCTCTCAAAGATCATTTTTCTTCATTTTAAAAACTTTGCTAAAAATCTCAAAGAGCACGATTCTTGCTTGGTTGCTTCATCATTCACCACCACTTTGGAAGCATTTGTAAGCATCTTTTCTCAACTGGAAGCAAAGAAAAGCTACTGTTGCAACAAGAGCTCATTCATGGCAGATCTCGATTTGAGCAAAACCAAAGGTTGCTGAGCCAAATTCCCTCCTCCATTCATCATTTGAAAGTTTGTAGAGCATCTGTTTCGAGCATTTGCAGCCAAACAACACCTGAATCGACACTGCACTTCAAATTTGGTAAGGTTTCGATTTTCATTATTCTTAAAACCATGCTATGCTTTAGATAGATCTTGTTATGCTGGTTCCAATGAGCTTTGAATCACTGAAAATGGTTAAGTTATTTGAAAGTTATGTTGTCTTAAAGTTTGGCATGTGAATATGTTTTTGCACATTTCTTGTTGTTTAGCTCGATTCATTGAAAATGGTTGTTGGATTCATGATGTGTGTTGCTTGCTGAGTCTAATGGTATGCTTGTTGTCCATTTCTGGAAAAATAATTTTTCACGATTTCATGGAGATGATGAAGGTCCACTGTAGATTCAAAACCCTAGTTAAAATTCCCAGAATTTGTTTTGAACACGTTTTGCATGCTGTTGCCTACTGTACCATTGCCATGTACCATTCACCATGTGACACGCAGGTTAAGCTGTACGCAGCGTTTCATTAAAATGTCCAAGTAATTACCACAATGCCACTGCCGGATTAAATGTTTATTTAAATCATTTTATTTTGCTATTTTATTTCATTTTGATCTCCAAACTTCCAAAAATCATAGAGCCTTCATTTTTGATCCAAAATTTATGGGATTTTTTGCCAAATGTTCATCATAATCTCTAGTTTTTTATCATATATTTTCCAGATTTTTGGCATGGATGGTTTTTTAATTGTGCTAGAGTTTTGTTCATGTGTCCATCTTTTGTACACTTTGCCAAATCAATTGTGAAATGATGATGCTTTATCCAATGGCTTCCAAGTTTTTTGTGCTCAAACTAGACACATTCATGGTGATTTTGGTGTAGAGTTTGTGAATTTATCATTGCTGGTTTGTGAGTTATGATTTTTTGAATTAGGGTGTGACAATTGGTGTCACACCATTGATGTCCAATTTCATGATTTTATTTACCTTGCCTAATGAACTCAATTTGATCTGATTTTTTGCATGAACATACTTGTGGATGTATAATTTACATGTGATTTTTTATGGAATTATTGATGGCATTTCCTAATTGTTTGGGATTTTCTCCCCTGTTTGACCAAAATGTTGACTTTTGTGACACTTGATGCCATTTGTTTTGTGAAATTCTCATACATTATTGGATGGACATGAAATTTGACATGTGATTAATAGACACCTTAAGGTTCTTCATGGTTTTAGTCCCATTCATTTCTCATATGTTGTCACCGATTTATGATTTTTTGAAGTTGGTGCATATTTGATTGACTTCTTTGAGCATGTTTGAACTTGCTCTGCCTTTCTGATTTTCATTTCCCTACTTCCCATGATCCAATTGAGCTGAAATTTGGTTTTCTTATCATGTTATGGATGATGTTTGATCATGAATTATTTTAGAATTTTTTGAATTGTTTATGATTGGTTTTAAGTTGAGTCTTGCTGTTGACTTCTATGAGCTTCCATATGCCATGCTTTGACCTAATTTGCTTATGAAATGATGATGATGATTGATATGAACATGGAACCACTTGAGTTTGCTTCTTGATTGTTTGAATGTGATTTTGATTGGATTCCACTTGCTGTTTAGACTTTCTCATCCCCTTTTGACCCTAGGCTTGTCCTAGTGGTCTTGTTGCTCATGTTTGAGTTCATTTTTTCAGGTTAAGAAGCAATTGCCCAAAGAAACTTATACAAGTTGAATGAGTTTGATTTCATTATCATGACTAACTTGTTTGTTTTGTAGCTTGCTTGGCTCACATGCTTTGAGCCTTGTGCATTTCACATTTAACTGACTGTGTTGACTGTTGATTTCTATCTCATTTTGATTTAACTTTGAATTGAATACTGATGTTGTCTGACTGGTTTCAGGTACCTTTAGTTGCTTATAGTTCTTTAAGAACTTTGCTTTGCTTTGCTTAATAGAAATTTGCATTGAGGTATAATTTCTCATCTTCATGTAGTCTGGAAGACCTGGCCTGTTACTTGGCCAGGCAACTGTCTGAAGTCCTCCTTAAGAGGCAATGTTTGTGACTGTTTACATTTGTCCTTGTATAGAGTCAAAGACCTCCTAAGTGAAGAGGCAATTGGCAGAACCCCAGGGATATGCAATCTATCCCCTGCTATTCTGTGTGTCATCTGCTTTGCTCACATCACTGTGTTGATGCATTGCAGATACAAACCCAAGATCTTGTACAGTTGTACAGTTGAGTTAGTTTCAAATGTGTAGAAGGGTTCCCACTTTCTGAACCCACACATTCTTGTCTTAAGCTCTCCCAGGCCAGGGATAAGAGCTGTGAAGTCTCATCTTCACTCACCTTTCATCAGCTTCACCTTAGCCCCTCAATGGCAAGGTTAAGAGCTAACACTACCCAGTTCCAGTGGTTTGTTTGTTGAGGTTGATATGACCCCTCGACTAAAACCTAACCTTGTTTGAGCCCATTGCTTGCATATAGTGTGTGCTACTTGTGCTTGTGTGTTTGCTTTAGCTTGCTTCCTGTGCAAGTTAGGTTTAGTTTGGCTTGCTTCCTGTGCAAGTTAGGTTAGGTGTGGCTTGCTTCCTGTGCAAGTCATGTTTAGGATAGGCTTGCTTCCTGTGTAAGTTAGCTAGAAACCTTAACTTAGGGATGATTTTGCAGGATAACATCTAGGCTCGAGTCGTAGTCTCCCTAATTGTGTCTCCCTCTGTTATCTGGTTAGGCTAGTCCTTTTTCCCTGCGTAGGGGAACTACGTCGCCCTGATCCTCATACCAGATGAGGTACGTAGGCAGGAGATGAGCAGATCTCTCCGGGCGCCCTTTTTGTTTTGTTTGTGTGAGGTGTTTCTCCTTTTCTGGTTGGAGTCCGACGTAAGTCCAGCGATTGGCAGTTGGTTTCCTGTGTGTGTTTGTTGGTTCGGATGCTGATGTAATTTCAGTGATCGGCATTTGGGCTCCACGTTTGCCTTTGCCTGTGTTTGTTTGTGTGCGTGTCAGCCGAGCTACGAATGCTCTGATTCTCCTTCGTCCAAAGGAGATACGTATGCATAGGATGCGACATCCTAGCGAGTATGTGTCGTTTCCCCAGTCCGAACTACTTCGACTCTGATGTCTATGCCTGATAGACTAAGTAGGCCCAGGACGCGATATCCTGCCGAGTCAGTCTTGTTTGTTTTCTTGTGTCTCTTTCAGCCTGTGTAGATGATTGTTTGAGCAGCGTTTTAGCAACCATTTCCCTTCCTTTTGTGCGTGGATCCCGTCGAGTACGACGGATGCGTAGGGGTGCTAATACCTTCCCTTCGCATAACCGACTCCCGATCCCATTCTCTTTGGTCGCGAGACCATGTCTTTTCCAGGTTTACTCTGAGCGTTTCCTTTTCCTCTTTTGGGATAAATAACGCACGGTGGCGGCTCTGTTGTTCTTGTTTTCCCGCCGGTTTTTCGCGTAATGCGACACAGGGTACGTTACTTATTGCTAAGGAATTTTGAGGGTGCTTATAAGGATCTAGGTTATTATCTTCAATACTTTCTACTCTAGTGATCAGTCTATCATAGGTGAAATCATCATTTATGGGTACTAGTTCAGGTTTTAGATGTTCTAGCCTAAAAAGGTGATCGGCTACTACATTTTCAGTGCCTTTTTTATCTCTTATGTCTAAATCAAACTCTTGTAGTAATAGAATCCATCGGAGTAATCTGGGCTTGGCATCTTTTTTACTTAATAGATAACGAATGGCAGCATGATCGGTGTAAACTATAATTTTTTCTCCTACTAGATAAGATCTAAATTTCTCTATAGCGAAAACTACAGCGAGGAATTCTTTTTCAGTTGTTGCGTAGTTAAGTTGGGCAGCATCTAGGGTTCTACTGGCATAATAAATGGCATGTAATTTTTTATCTTTCCTTTGTCCTAGAACGGCTCCAACTGCATAATCACTAGCATCGCACATTATCTCGAAAGGTTCCGACCAATCAGGTGGTTTCATAATGGGTGCTGTAAGACCCCAATTTTGACCCTAAGATCCCTCATGGCATCATAACATTGCATTTGCATTGCCTCAAGGATCTTTAGCATCTTGGTTCACTTTGCCTTTGGGTGGGACTCCTTGTGATTGGTTTGAGATTACCAAGCATGCTTGAATTATACATCATTGTTTCTCTTACTTTTGTTTACTAACCAAAAGCACAAAAATGTGTCACTAACATCTTTTGTTTGAAGCTTGAGTATCATCCAAGACACTTTGTGGGTTCTATTTAGATGATCAGTCAACACAAGGGAATGGCTTGAGATACTTCCAACAGGTTCAAATGGGGTCTATTCGTCAGTCAAAATGTTAATCTTGAAGGAGCAAAAGTTTGTTCATGAGCTGACATGCTCGCTAGGCGAGCAAAATGGGTCGCCTAGCGAGTCCCAAGAAAAGCCACCAGAATCACCTACGCTCAGAGGAATTTCTTGAACTGTCATGCTCGCTAGGCGAAGCCCACGTGTTTAAAAAAAAAAAAAAAAAAAAAAAAAAAAAAAAGAACGAAAAGAAAAACGAAAAACGAAAAATAAATAAATAAAATATAACAGAAAAATTTTGGACTTGGGCCTCTCTCATTTGAGCCCACAGGTCCACAAAAATCAGGTTATAAATTCAGAGTTTCAGTGAAACAAAAGGCAATTCTATTCTTATTACCCTAGTAGGGAAAAAGATAGTGAGAGAAGAGCTAACAGAGTTCAGAGCAACCTCCAGAGACTGAAGGGAAATCATCTGCAAAGAACCAATTCCCTCTCATATAAACCCTAAGAGTGCTTTGCAAACCCAATCGGGGAATTCAATTTCATTCGATCTCTCCAGTCAGGTTTGCCTTATTCCCATTACTTTATGCTTTTAATTTGAATGCTCTGAATGTATGAGGTATTATGGGTGAATTTGATACCCTTTTGATGCATGTGTTTGACAAGAGGTTTAGGACTCCTACCCTTGGTTGCTTTTTGTGAGCTTTTTGTGAATTTTAATGGCATGATTCATGTGGTTACATTTTGATTTGGGGGCAACTCTTGATCACCCTATCTTGTTTCTCTAACCTGTTTGTTGAGTTTTTTTTTGTGAGGGCTCATATGACTCTGGCAGAGATGGCTTGCCTGGTGTTCCACTTTATTTATGGGGTACCACCTGGAGGTCTATTCCGATTACCTGTACTGACTCGCTTTCTTTGATGGTGTTTAGCTTGGAAGAGTCTTTGGATTTCTTATTTATCTAATTGATGTTACTTCGGATCTTTATCCGTACGGTAGATCTCTCGATCCCTTTACTTTTCCCGCATGTTACCGATTTCTTAGGTTTCGTATAGCCTCTCGTGGCATGTCGTTTAAGGTAGCGCGGTTCCTTCATCTAGGACTTCCTTTTTGCATGAGCATCCCTAAACACCCCAAACTCATTGATTTTTCTTCTCCTAAGAACACGTTATCTCCTTCTACTACAGACGAGTAAGTCTCCAAAGGTCGAGCATCCGGTAGATTGCGTAGTAACGTCGTTCACCCCAAAACACAATCCTTACCCCATAGGTGGTCGAACTATGTTTTGCTCTGATTTTCATCCCATATGAGATACGTAGGCATAAGACGCGATGTCTTAGCGAGCACACTCCTCTTTAACCCCTAGGTAGCCGAGCTACGAAGACTCTAATTCTCAGATTCAGATGAGATACGTATGCAGTGGATGCGACGTCCGTGCGAGTCATTTTCTTTTGACCCTTCTTTTAGTAAGTAGTACATTAGATAAACATACACGCTTTTCTCATCCCTTCAATCATGTTTGCACAAATAAATTTTCAAAAAAAAAAAACAACAACCTTTGCAACAAATGTGAAAAGGGCTCCCTAGGAGTACCTAGGATGCTTTGGGTGCCTAATACCTTCCCATTGCATAACCAACCCCCTTACCCAGATCTCTGACATTTTTTACTAGTTTTTGATTCGATAAAACTTTTAGGTTTTTGTTCGCTTTCTAACCATTCCTTTGGATAAATAAAAGTGCGGTGGCGACTCGACTTGTATGATTTACCTTGGATTTAGTCAATATCTCTAATGGTAACGAATACCCCGCTATAGAAAAGTGGCGACTCTGCTGGGGAGATGAAATCCTAGTGGGTTTTGCCTACTTTTCATATTTGTTGTATTGTATTGTATATTTTTTTTAGTGACATTTTTTTGTGCAATTTGGGATTACTGTATTGTATGTAATGATTGAATTGCTTGATATTAATTCCTTGTATGCTTGGTGATCTTTGTGAGATGAATTCTATACCCGGACTCGAGTGCACTTAGGATAGGAGAATGGCATAGTCTTGTCGACTTGTATGGAGTTATTCCTTAGCAAGTTGACTTGCAAGCCCATTCACTTGGTGGAGGTTATGTTGGGATCAATAATGTCACACAAGTAAGTTGTGGTTAGACATTACTCTTTCCAATATATACCTTAGAAGCCAAGGACCTTAGTTTACCAAACCCATCTTGGCCTATTCGTAGGATGTAGTGCAAAATTCGTTCAAGTGTAAGATTTGATACGATTGTTACGCGATACTACACTCATAAGAGTCTCTCTTGAGAATATTTTTGGAATACGAGTAGTCGTTTCTCCGATAATATCCAAAAGATGGGATGATGACTATGGGAACCTTTTGTAGAACAAGCTTGGTAGGTTTAAACCTTAGTACACTCCCTTTGGGTGGTTCTCAACCTAAACTCCATGCTCGTTACTTGCAACAAACCTTTGATTCATGGTTGATCCGTTCATGTATCCTTAATATCAATGGAACTTGGGTGTTGACAAGGTGTAAACCATAATCCACCAAAATGGATGATTGATATTAAGGATAACATGATCCACCCCATGACCTTTGTTTGGTGTGCTTTGCTTGATCCTTGAGTGTGATTGTTGCATTCATGCACCCATTTGCATTCATATCATCAAAATAATAAGAAAATTTTCAAGGAACTTAAGAGGTCTATTTGCAAAATTTTCAGACATGGAAAGAAAAAGAAGGAATACAAAGAAGTACAGTTTCAGACAACCAGACTTGAAAGAGTTAAGGAATTTGACATCTTATGTATTAGATCCCTTGGGTTTCAAAGCTCGTTTTGGGAAGCTTCTTCCTCTTCTGACTACTCAGGTGGATGAAGGATTGGTGAGTGTATTGGTGCAGTTTTATGATCCCTTGTACCGTTGCTTCACGTTTCCGAATTTCCAACTTTTGCCTACCCTTGAGGAGTATGCTTACCTTGTGGGTATACCTATTCTAGACCAGTTGCCGTTCAGTGGCTTGGAGAGTATTCCTACTTCTCAAGAGATAGCTGACATGTTACACATAGATGAATCTCTGGTTGGTGCTTATATGACTACCAAAGGTGGAATTCAAGGTCTCCCTTCTGAGTTCCTCATTGCTCAAGCTACTATGTATGGGAAGGCCATGAGTGAGGACACCTTTGAGGCCATATTTGTACTTCTCATCTATGGGCTAGTGTTATTCCCTAACATCGACAAGTTTGTGGATGTGAACGCTATTAGGATTTTCTCTACTCTTAATCCCGTTCCGACTCTGTTGGGCGATACCTACTTCTCTTCGCATATGAGGAATGCAAAGGGTGGTGGCGCCATTGTGTGTTGTTTGCCTCTGTTGTATAAGTGGTTTATTTATCACTTACCTCAGACGGTCGCTTTCAAGGAGAACAAGGAATGTCTACGGTGGTCCACGAGACTTATGTCTCTCACTAATGATGTTATCTCTTGGTATAACCATGTGTATGATGGTGTGCGGATTATTGACTCTTGTGGCGAATTCTCCAATGTACCTCTTCTTGGTACATGTGGTGGGATTAACTACAATCCTGTTTTGGCACGTCGGCAGCTTGGGTTCCCCTTAAAGGATAAACCCAATAACATTCTGTTAGAGGGTGTATTCTTTCAGGATGGTAAAGATCCCCAAGGATTGAAATCTAGGATGGTCCGCGCTTGGCGCAAGATTCATAGGAAAGTAAGGAAATAGTTGGGTCCTAAGAAATGCATCGCTTTGGAGCCTTACACTGTTTGGGTTAGGAAGAAGGCGTCTGAGTATCTCATGCCTTACGAGTATCTGAGACCTACACCTATGATTATGGTTGGGCCTTCAACCCTCCCTAATCTAGGAGTAGAGGAGTTGAGAGATGAAGTCCGTTCACGTGCCTGGATCCGTGAACGTGAAGAGTTGCTTCAGCAGATTAAGGAGAAGGATGTGTTGATTGAGTTTCTTGAGCATCGGGTTATTGATGACCCTGATGATGTATGGACTTCTCTACTTCCTCAGTCTTCTAAGTTCTGGAAGAGGAAGTATGATCGACTCGCCAAAGAGAAGGCCGATATGGAGGCAGCCTACGAGAGGGAGGTGAAGAGGCTTCGCGCATCTTATCTTCCTGTGTCCCGAGCTTTGGATGATTGTTTCTAGGGATCCATAGGATGGTTATTTTCCTTTTCTCTTGTACATGATTGACGATGCTGCACTTCTTTTCCCTGACATTATTTGATGAGATATTTCCATATGTGATAAAATGCTTAATATTTCCAGAATTTGCAAATAAAACTCTAAAGTTCCTTTGAAATAAAAAACAAATCATATGCACAAGCATTGCATGCATCATATGCATAAGCAGGTTTTGTTTCCAGTCCCTTGCCCTGTGGTCTAACTCTGTGTCCTTCATTTATTTTGAAGACAAGCTGACTCACTGGTACTACACTAGAGCCAACATTTCAAGACTGATGGATCACTTAGAGCAAGAGAACCGTGAGCTGAAAGAGGAAGTGGCTAGATTGACTGCCCTAATGGAGTCATTCATGGCTGCCCAGAGCCAGTCTTCTCCGACACCTTCAACTCCTCCCCAGAGGACAGTTATCTCCGAGATTGTCTCCTCTACTGCGCCCGCTGCCAGTGCACACTTTGTTCCAACAGCCATGCCAACCGGGTTCCCGTGGGGGATGCCTCCCAATTTCATGCCTGAGGGTCCTGTTCCTACCTTTGCTTCTCTACCGGCATCTAGCCCGGTCCTTGTCGTTCCTCCTCCTATCGTGCATACTTTGCCCAGGGTAGACGACACCATCTATCATTCTGAGCCGTCTGGGGGTCCAGATGTTTATGAGAAGATGGATGCTATGAACGATCAATTTCTTGAGCTTTGCAAGGAATTGAAAACTCTCAGAGGGAAGGATCTTCTCGGCAAGTCTGTTGCCGATCTCTGCTTGGTTCCCAACGTAAAGATTCCAGTGAAGTTCAAAGTCCCCGACTTTGAAAAATACAAAGGAAACACTTGTCCTCTCAGCCACCTGTTCATGTATGCCAGGAAGATGTCGACTCAAACCGATAATGACCAACTACTCATCCACTACTTTCAGGATAGTCTGTCTGGTGCCGCTTTGCGTTGGTACATGGGTTTAGATAGCGCGAACATCCGATCCTTCAATGATCTCGGCGAAGCCTTCGTCAAGAAGTACAAGTACAACGTGGATATGGCTCCCGATAGAGATCAATTGAGAGCCATGTCCCAGAATGATAAAGAAACATTTAAGGAGTACGCCCAGAGGTGGCGAGAGGTGGAAGTACAGATCGTGCCTCCGCTAGAAGAGAAAGAGATGACTAAGATCTTTTTGAAGACTTTAAGTTCTTTTTATTATGAGCGGATGATTGCTAGCGCTCCTTCTGACTTCACCGAGATGGTGAATATGGGGATGCGTCTAGAAGAAGGGGTCCGTGAACGACGGTTAACCAGAGAAGAAGGCTCTTCTGCCAAACGTTATGGGGAGTTTGCAAAGAAGAAAGATGGAGAGGCACATGCTGTGATCTCCCATGAGAAACCAAGAAGACCCTCTGTGAGGAGGAAGACTGTGCGTCCCGCCAGTAACCAGCACCAGGTGGCTCATATAGCACCTGTCTTCAGAGATAATCAATAGTACCAGCATCACAACAACAATCAGCAACCACCTTAGCAATATCAGCCACAACAGCTCCGTCCACAACAGCAGGCCTACCAGCCTCGAAATAGTAATCAAACCAGCACAAGTTATGAGAGGAAGAGGGTCACCTTCGATCCTATTCCTATGACGTACGCAGAGTTATATCCCTCTTTGATAGAAAGGAAGCTGATTACTCTGAGAGACCCACCGGCTATACCTGTTAACCCCCAATGGTGGTATAAGCCTGAGTTACATTGTGTTTACCATTCTGGTGCTCCCGGCCATGACGTGGAGAATTGTTACCCTTTGAAGAACAAGGTTCAAGACCTTGTGAGGTGTGGTATTCTATGTTTTGAGGACGTAGGCCCTAATGTGAAGAAGAACCCATTGCCCGAGCATGGGAAATCTGTCAACATGGTCCAAGGTTGCCCTGGAAAATACAAGGTCAAATATGTCAGTCATATTCAACAGTCTCTGGTCCAGATGCATCGTTTGTTGTGTGACTACAGTCATTATGAGCATGACCATGATAGATGCCGAGTTTGCTCTATTAACCGATTGGGTTGTTGCCAGGTGCGCAAGGATGTTCAGGAAATGCTGGACGAAGGAGTCATTGAGATCCTTCAAAACAGGAATGTTGATGAAAATGAGCCTGAGGTCAATGTGATCTCCCCAGTGTTCCGGATACCCGAGCCTGTTATCATCAAGTACAATGGTAGCAAGCAGAAGGCTTATCCCGCTCTGATCATTAAGCCTGCTGGTCCTATGCCTTACTCCTCTGAAAAGGCAGTTCCCTATCGCTACAACGCCGTAGCAGTAGAGAATGGGAAAGAGGTATCCTTGCCCTCTTCTTCTGTTGTGAATATTGCTGATGTTAGCGGTTTGATCCGTAGTGGCCGTGTATTTTCAGCACCACCGAAGCCTCAAATTAATGTTGATTTTGTTGAACGCCCGATCGGGAACGCTGTGAATTCTCCGAATCCGGCACCTGTTGTTAAACCCTCCTCTACATTGATAACTCCTACTTCTGTTGGCCCAAGCGGCAATGTGAAAGAAGACTGTGATGAGATGTTGAGACTCATCAAGAAGAGCGAGTACAATGTTGTAGACCAACTTCTACAAACGCCATCCAAAATATCCGTGTTATCCTTACTCTTAAATTCAGAACCACACCGAGAGGCTCTGCAGAAGGTGTTGGATGTGGCATATGTAGATCACGATGTCACTTTGGAGCAATTCGATAGCATTGTTACAAACATTACTGCTTGCAACAACCTGAGCTTTTGTGACTCTGATCTCCCTGAGGAGGGAAGAGACCACAACTTGGCTTTACACATCTATGAATTGCAAAGACGACGCCATGTCCAATGTGTGGTGGACACCGGTCATCATTGAATGTATTTCCAAAGTCCACTCTCTCAAAGCTATCATATCAAGGGCCTCCCATGAGGCAGAGTGGAGTAGTTGTGAAGGCTTTCGATGGGTCTCACAAAACTGTGATTGGGGAAGTTGATCTCCCAATCAAGATCGGACCAAGTGATTTCCAGATTACCTTCCAGGTTATGGACATTCACCCATCATATAGTTGTCTCTAAGGAAGACCATGGATTCACGAGGCAGGCGCCGTGACGTCCACCCTACACCAGAAATGAAATTCGTGAAAAACAAGAAGCTGGTGGTGGTAGGGAGAAAGGGCTCTCCTGGTTAGCCATTTGTCTTCCTTCTCTTATATAGATGCTGAGGTTGAAATTGGAACTCCTTTCCAAGCTTTATCTATAGCTGAGCCTATATGAGAAGAGAACTCCTTCATTTGCTTCCTACAAAGATGCAAAGCTGGCCATTGAGCGTGGTGCAACCACTGGTTTAGGAAAAATGATTGAGTTAGAAGACAACGAGTCCCGGGCTGGCATAGGTTTTTCTTCTGGTACTTTCAACAAGCAAGGGTTATTCAAGACTGGAGGTTTCATCCACACTGGTCTAGATGAGGACGCTGCTGTCGTTTTAGAAGAAGATACAAAGGATTCTGGCAATTTCATCATCCCTGGAGGGGTCTGCAACAATTGGGTCGCTGTGGATATTCGAACAGTTGTCCATAAGTCAACGTAATGATCACTTTGTTTAAAAACCCTTCTCCCATTCCAAAAGGAGGAGTGATGACATTGATGGCGCATAAGTACAATGATATTTTCATTCAATAAATTCATGTTAAATGTTTGTTTTTCCCATTTATTTTCCCTTTTTGTTTTTGCATGAAATTGGTGATCACATAAAACCCTAAAAAAATAAGATTAAAATCAATCTTTTCATCTGCATAATGATTTGCCTTGTTTGATTTCTAAAAGCTTTTCATATCCAAAATCATTATGCAGGTTGATTTCTAAACCCATTGAACATAATGACCCAACACCATCTCCCAATATTGAATTCCCTGTATTTGAGGCAGAGGAAGATGATGTTGAAGAGATTCCTGAAGAGATCACCCGGCTACTTGAGCATGAAGAGAAGATCATTCAGGCGCATCTTGAGAATCTGGAAACGGTCAACTTGGGGTCTGAAGATTGTGTGCGGGAGGTAAAGATTGGGGCACTTCTGGAAGAATCTGTTAAGAAGGGGTTGATTAAGTTGCTACAAGAATATGTTGACGTATTTGCCTGGTCATATGAAGACATGCCTAGTCTAGATACAAATATTGTGCATCATTTCCTACCTCTAAAGCCTGAGTGCATGTCTATAAAGCAGAAGCTCAGAAGAACTCATCCTGATATGGCAGTGAAGATCAAAGAGGAAGTTCAGAAGCAAATTGATGCGGGGTTCCTGGTGACTTCTATATATCCTCAATGGGTGGCCAATATTGTGCTCGTGCCTATGAAAGATGGAAAAGTCCGGATGTGTGTGGACTATAGAGACTTGAATAAAGCTAGTCCGAAAGATGATTTCCCTCTACCACATATTGATATGTTGGTAGATAATACAGCTAAATTCAAAGTCTTCTCGTTTATGGATGGATTCTCCGGATATAATCAGATTAAACTGCCACCCGAGGATATGGAGAAGACAACATTCATCACACCTTGGGGAACATTCTGTTATCGAGTGATGCCCTTCGGTTTGAAGAACGCCGGAGCCACGTATCAATGAGCTATGACCACCTTGTTTCATGATATGATGCACAAGGAGATTGAGGTATATGTTGACGATATGATTGCTAAGTCAAGAACGGAAGTTGAACATGTAGAGCATTTGTTGAAGCTTTTCCAGCGTTTGAGGAAATATAAGCTTCGTCTGAATCCCAACAAGTGTACATTTGGAGTCCGTTCTGGCAAGTTATTGGGCTTTATTGTCAGTGAAAGAGGTATTGAGGTTGATCCTGCAAAGGTCAAAGCAATTCGAGAGATGCCTACGCCTAAAACTGAGAAGCAAGTCCGAGGTTTTCTTCGCCGCTTGAATTACATTTCCAGATTCATATCCGACATGACTGCCACATGTGCGCCAATATTCAAGCTCCTCCGAAAAGATCAGTCTCATGATTGGACCGAGGATTGCCAGAAAGCTTTCGATAGTATTAAAGAATATCTGTCTGAGCCTCCGATTCTGTCTCCGCCTGTAGAGGGAAGACCTTTGATCATGTATCCGATTGTTCTTGAAGACTCGATGGGTTGTGTCCTTGGTCAGCAAGACGAATCAGGGAAGAAGGAGTATGTTATTTACTACCTGAGTAAGAAGTTCACCGATTGTGAGTCTCGATACTCAATGCTTGAAAAGACATGATGTGCTTTGGCTTGGGCTGCTAAGCGCTTACGCCAGTATATGATAAATCATACGACTTGGTTGATATCCAGAATGGATCCAATCAAGTACATCTTCGAGAAGCCTTCTTTAACAAGGAGAATTGCCCGTTGGCAGATGTTGTTATCTGAGTATGATATTGCGTATCGAGTTCAGAAGGCTATTAAAGGTAGTATCTTGGCTGACCATTTGGCACATCAGCCTATTGAAGATTATCAGTCAGTTTAGTATGACTTCCCGGATGAGGAAATTCTGTATTTGAAAGTGAAAGATTGCGATGAGCCTACACTTGATGAAGGGCCAGAGCCTGGTTCCAGATGGAGTATGGTGTTTGATGGCGCTGTAAATCAATATGGAAATGGTATTGGGGCCGTGATTATTACTCCTCAGGGCGCGCATATTCCTTTTACAGCAAGGCTAACTTTCAAATGCACGAATAATATGGCTGAGTATGAGGCTTGTATTATGGGATTGGAGGAATGTATTGATCTAAGGATCAAGCATCTTGATGTATATGGTGATTCGGCCCTTGTTGTTAATCAGATTAAGGGTGAATGGGAAACGAATCAGCCTGGCCTCATTCCATACAGAGATTATGCGAGGAGGATTTCAACGTTCTTTACTGTGGTTGACTTCCATCATATTTCTCGAGATGAGAATCGGATGGCAGATGCTCTTGTTACGCTTGCTTCAATGATTGTGGTTAAATTGTGGAATGAAGTCCCCAATATCACCGTGATGCGCTTGGACAGACCAGCTCATGTATTTGCAGTAGAAGAAGTAAAAGATGATAAGCCGTGGTATTATGATATCAAGTGTTTCCTTCAGAGCCAGATTTACACGCCTGGGGCATCTGTAAAAGATAGGAAGACTTTGAGGAGATTGTCAGGCAGTTTCTACCTCAATGGAAAAGTGCTTTACAAAAGAAATTTTGACATGGTTCTGCTCAGATGCGTGGATAGACACGAAGCAGACCTGTTGATGACTGAGGTCCATGAGGGTTCATTTGGTACTCATTCCAAAGGACATGCCATGGCTAGAAAGATGTTGAGAGCAGGCTACTATTGGCTGACAATAGAGTCTGACTGCTACAAATTTGTGAAGAAATGCCACAAGTGTCAGATTTATGCTGATAAGATTCATATTCCCACGACACTTTTGAATGTGATCTCATCACCATGGCCTTTCTCCATGTGGGGAATTGACATGATTGGCATGATAGAGCCGACAGCGTCCAATGGACACAGATTTATTCTTGTAGCAATTGATTACCTCACCAAGTGGGTTAAAGCGGCGTCGTATGCAAATGTGACCAGGCAGGTGGTCGTGAAGTTTATCAAGAATCAACTCATATGCCGATATGGTGTGCCAGATAAGATCATTACTGATAATGGATCTAACTTGAATAACAAGATGATGAAAGAGTAGTGTAGTGAATTCAAGATTGCACATCATAATTCTTCTCCGTACAGACCCAAGATGAATGGGGTTGTTGAAGCTGCTAACAAGAATAATAAGAAAATTATCCAGAAGATGGTTGTTACGTACAAAGATTGGCTTGAGATGCTGCCATTTGCTTTACATGGATATCGTACATCTGTCCGCACTTCAACAGGGGCAGCCCCTTTCTCTCTTGTTTATGGCATGGAGGTTGTACTCCCAGTAGAGGTGGAGATCCCGTCAATGAGGGTCTTGATGGAAGCCAAGTTGACTGATGTTGAATGGGTTCAGAGTCGTTATGATCAGCTGAACTTGATTGAAGAGAAGAGATTGACTGCCATGTGCCATGGTCAGTTATATTAGTAGAGAATGAAGAAAGCTTTTGATAAGAAGGTCAAGCCTCGTGTGTTCCGAGAAGGTGACCTTGTGCTCAAGAAAGTCTTGTCTTTCGCGCCCGATTCCAGGGGCAAGTGGACTCCAAACTATGAAGGTCCATATGTTGTTAAGAGAGCCTTTTCAGGCGGTGCTTTGATACTTACAACTATGGATGGGGAGGATTTCACTCGTCCTGTGAATTCAGATGCAGTCAAGAAATACTTCGCCTAAAAAAATAAAAACTGAATAGCTCGCTAAGTTGAAAACCCGAAAGGGCGGCTTAGGCAAAAATGAGCGTCTCGGTGGATTGATAACCCGAAAGGGAGATCCAGGCAAAAGTTAGAGACACAAAAAATATATAATAATGATATAGGTATCTCGCTAGATTGAGTACCTCATCCTGGGGCAATCTAGGCAAAAATTAGGGATTTGGAAAGTAACTGCATCCTGACGAGACCTTGTTCTACAACTATTGTCCGTCAGAGATCCTTGCTCATTATCAGCCAAAGCTTCAAATACATCGGATTCAGAATTGGTGGAGAAATGGTCATTATGTTCAATGTAGCCCTTTACCAATATATATCACCAATTTCAAATTTGTAAAGATCTATGGAGTCTTGCCATTCGCAGACTACCATTCTATCAAATAAATTTGAGCCTTTTATCCAATTATTGGCACTCTTATCTGTTTCTATTCAACAAATGTTTTGCATGTTTTGATTAAGAAAATATCATTGTTTTAAACGATCAAATTTTTTATAATTTGTTTTTAAACAAAGTGAACATTCACAATGACGAAAGGATACTTAGGAGATCCTCAGTGCTCTTCCAAGGGTGGTACGATCCCCAACAGGGTAAGATTTTTGTCCATATTCCTGGCATGACTGTATCTCCTCCCTCCGGAACCTTTTGTGGTTTATCCTACCAAGTGGATTGCTTGTTGAGACTCACCTCTCTTCCCTTCAGCAGAGTAACAATCTTTCTTCCTCAGCAGCTTGGATCTTTTTGGGCAAGAGCGGTATTTGGTGGTTGATCCCGATAAATCCTTTATCTCCTCGGATAGATTCCCCAGTAGAGTTGTTGGTGTGGTGGACCTTGTCTGTGATAACTCTCGTCCCCAACTGGAATGATTGATGATTCATCCCTTGCAGACTTCTTTGCTTCCTGGTATCTCTGATCCCCAGCAGATTGGATACTCCCCGATGAACTTGGCTTTCTCTCTTGAGATGTAGTACCGGGTGGTTGATTCCTGGACCTGGTTGTGTTAGATATGTCTGTCTGTCAGCATACATCATACATAAACCACGCATATTCATGCATAATTATAACATTCAGATATTCATGGTGCATTCTTCGCCATATATCGTTGTTTGTTGTCTCCTGCTATTTGGTGATATACTTCCCCGAGCAGATGTGTGTGTCTGATCTCTCCATATAGAGTCAGCTCCATAAGCAGAAAACGTCTATCCTTTCTTCCATATTCCCCACCGGGTTATATCCTCGTGGATGTTGATTGTTTTTGTTCCTTCCCAACACATATACTGGGATGGTTTTCCCCATTGAGTTATATCCTCATCTGGACAAGTCTTGATTTGGTGTGCCTATCTAGTTTGATCCTAGATCAGTCTCTTGAGACTCTTTTCCTGTTTCCCCGTGGTAAATGAATAATTGCTCAATAATTAGTAATTATTATCCCCGGCGGAGTCTGTGTTTCTCTACCCTCATACTGGTATTTGTAAACCCTGTTTCTTCCCTTTTTGCAGAGTAACTATTTTTGCTCATCTTTAATTGGTGACAGTTATCTTCATCCAATATTCGGTGACGATATCCCCTCATCTGCTTGGATAATTGCCCTGATTACGCAATTTATCCCCAGCGGGTCATCTCTCGTCTACCTTGTTGTTATTGGTAACGATTGTTTCTCCCCTGAATTGGTCATCATTATATACCTAGTTTCGGTATCCCAATGCCTTTTCTTTTCGGTCGATTTATCCTTTATTAACCCAGTAACCGGTTGTGGATAATCATCCATGCGAGTATATTATCTACGTTCTGACGGTAATAGATAGTATATCTCATGCACTCTCGGGTCTGAAGCCTTTTGTTCTTCCCCAGTTGAGTAAGATTCGTATCCCCTTTGTGGAGTCGAATATCCATCCTGTAATCGAGTTTGCTTTTAGCCCTCTTTTGGATGATGAGTGTTTTGGGAATATTCCCCAATTCACGCCTTGGTTGGTCACCTATTATATGCCCAGTAACCGGTATCCCTGGTGTTCCTTCCTCTCTGCTCCCGATTATGACTTTTTGTCCCCTGTGGAGTCAGAATCCCTGAGTTGAAGTATACCTTTTAGGTTTTCCTCAGACGTTTTGAAGTTTTGATATCTCTCACCCTTATGCCGGTCTTAGATATTCATCTCTTCCTGAGCATGTTGTATCTCTCACCCTCATACCTGGCGTTCAGATCACATGTCTCCTTGAGCTTATTACCCAGTAACCGGTAATACCTCGTCCCGCTGCTTCCCCAGGAGTGTCCTTGTGGACATCCCCAGCGAAGTCCCTTAGTGGATTGTTTTCATCCGGATTATATCCGAAGTATCCGCTGTGGATAGTTTTTTGTTGTATTGGCATATTCCCCAATATATGCATCTTCGAGTCAGCTCGAGTCTTTCCATTGGATCTTTTCCCTTTGGAATTATGTTCCCCGCGCTTTGAGTCGTGACCTGCTCGCGCATTTTTATCCCTTTTCTATCCCCAGGAGAGTCCCCAGGGTCTTGGTCCCATGGAGTGAATTGCTCATATGGATTATCAGTGGCTTCTGATTTCTTTGCTTTTATGGACACATATCTCCACAGAGTGCTACCATTTTTCATACCTACATTTGCATCATGAGGTCTCTTAGGGACCAAAATTCGTCTCTTTGTTATTATTTAAGCCCATTCTACCCCGTCAAGATGAAGATTTTAACCTTCACTTCTCCGGCTAGAATGACCTTAAATATGGGCATCTGTAAGACCCCAATTTTGACCCTAAGATCCCTCATGGCATCATAACATTGCATTTGCATTGCCTCAAGGATCTTTATCATCTTGGTTCCCTTTGCCTTTGGGTGGGACTCCTTGTGATTGGTTTAAGATCACCAAGCATGCTTTAATTATACATCATTGTTTCTCTTACTTTTGTTTACTAACCAAAAGCACAAAAATGTGTCACTAACATCTTTTGTTTGAAGCTTGAGTATCATCCAAGACACTTTGTGGGTTCTATTTAGATGATCAGTCAACACAAGGGAATGGCTTGAGATACTTCCAACAGGTTCAAATAGGGTCTATTCGTCAGTCAAAACATTAATCTTGAAGGAGCAAAAGTTTGTTCATGAGCTGTCATGCTCGCTAGGCGAGCAGAATGGGTCGCCTAGCGAGTCCCAAGAAAAGCCACCAGAATCACCTACGCTCAGAGGAATTTCTTGAATTGTCATGCTCGCTAGGCGAAGCCCACGTGTTTAAAAAAAAAAGAACGAAAAACGAAGAAAAAAAAACGAAAAAAAAAACGAAAAACGAAAAAAAAAATAATAAATAAATAAAATATAACAGAAAAATTTTGGACTTGGGCCTCTCTCATTTGAGCCCACAGGTCCACAAAAATCAGGTTATAAATTCAGAGTTTCAGTTAAACAAAAGACAATTATATTCCTATTACCCTGGCAGGGAAAAAGATAGTGAGAGAAAAGCTAACAGAGTTCAGAGCAACCTCCAGAGACTGAAGGGAACTCATCTGCAAAGAACCAATTTCCTCTCATATAAACCCTAAGAGTGCTTTGCAAACCCAACCGGGCAATTCAATTTCATTTGATCTCTTCAATCAAGTTTGCCTTATTCCCATTACTTTATGCTTTTAATTTGAATGCTTTGAATGTATGAGGTATTAGGGGTGAATTTGATACCCTTTTAATGCATGTGTTTGACAAGAGGTTTAGGCCTCCTACCCTTGGTTGCTTTTTGTGAGCTTTTTGTGAATTTTAATGGCATGATTCATGTGGTTGCATTTTGATTTGGGGGAAACTCTTGATCACCCTATCTTGTTTCTCTAACCTGTTTGTTGAGTTTTGTTTTGTGAGGGCTCATATGACTCTTGCAGAGATGGCTTGCCTGGTGTTCCACTTTATTTGTGGGGTACCACCTGGAGGTCTATTCCGATTACATGTACTGAATCGCTTTCTTTGATGGTGTTTAGCTTGGAAGAGTCTTTGGGTTTCTTATTTATCTAATTGTTGTTACTTCGGATCTTTATCCATACGGTAGATCTCTCGATCCCTTTACTTTTCCCGCATGTTACCGATTTCTTAGGTTTCGTATAGCCTCTCGTGGCATGTCGTTTAAGGTAGCGCGGTTCCTTCATCTAGGACTGCCTTTTTGCATGAGCATCCCTAAACACCCCAAACTCATTGATTTTTCTTCTCCTAAGAACACGTTATCTCCTTCTACTACAGGCGAGTAAGTCTCCAAAGGTCAAGCATCCGGTAGATTGCGTAGTAACGTCGTTCACCCCAAAACACAACCCTTACCCCATAGGTGGTCGAACTACGTTTTGCTCTGATTTTCATCCCAGATGAGATACGTAGGCATAAGACGCGATGGCTTAGCGAGCACACTCCTCTTTAACCCCTAGGTAGCCGAGCTACGAAGACTCTGATTCTCAGATTCAGATGAGATACGTATGCAGTGGATGCGACGTCCGTGCGAGTCATTTTCTTTTGACCCTTCTTTTAGTAAGTAGTACATTAGATAAACATACACGCTTTTCTCATCCCTTCAATCATGTTTGCACAAATAAATTTTCAAAAAAAAAAAACAACAACCTTTGCAACAAATATGAAAAGGGCTCCTTAGGAGTACCTAGGATGCTTTGGGTGCCTAATACCTTCCCATTGCATAACCAACCCCCTTACCCAGATCTCTGACATTTTTACTAGTTTTTGATTCGATAAAACTTTTAGGTTTTTGTTCGCTTTCTAACCATTCCTTTAGATAAATAGAAGTGCGGTGGCGACTCGACTTGTATGATTTACCTTGGATTTAGTCAATATCTCTAATGGTAACGAATCCCCGCTACAGGTGCAGACACTAATGCTTGCTTTAAAAGATTAAATGTGTCATTACATTTTTCATCAAAAATGAATTCAGCATCTTTCATTAAAAGTCCGGTTAAAGGTTTAGTTATTTTGGAGAAGTCTTTAATGAAACGCCGGTAGAATCCAGCGTGTCCAAGAAAGCTTCAGACTTCTCTGATGGTTTTTGGGGGTTTTAGGTTTTCTATAACTTCTATTTTAGCTTTATCTACCTCTATACCTTTTTTGGAAACTATATGTCCTAAAACTATTCCTTCGGTTACCATGAAATGACATTTTTCCCAATTTAGCACGAGGTTCACCTCCACGCATCTCTCCAGGATTTTCTCAAGGTTAGCAAGACAATTGTGGAAATCAAATCCGCAAACCGAGAAATCATCCATAAACACTTCCATGATACCATCTAGGTAATCTGCAAAGATTGACATCATGCAGCGTTGGAAAGTAGCTGGGGCATTACAGAGGCCGAATGGCATTCTTCTGTAGGCAAAAGTTCCATAAGGGCATGTAAAGGTAGTTTTTTCTTGATCTTCGGGGTGGATAGGTATTTGGAAGAATCCAAAGTATCCATCTAGATAGCAGAAGTAAGAGTGTCTGGCTAGACGCTCTAACATCTGGTCTATAAATGGTAAAGGAAAATGATCCTTCCTAGTTGCTTTATTTAATTTTCTATAATCTATACACATCCACCATCCTCCTTCTAAATGTTTTGCTACATGTTCGCCTTTATCGTTTTGCACGACTGTGATGCCTCCCTTTTTAGGTACTACATGCACAGGGCTCACCCACTTACTATCCGAGATCTGGTAGATTATACCTGCCTCAAGTAACTTAAGAACTTCCTTTTTAACAACATCACTCATTATAGGGTTTATTCTTCTCTGATGTTCCCTAGAGGGTTTTGAATCTTCTTCGAGCGAAATCCGATGCATGCATACGGATGGGCTTATACCTTTCAGGTCAGAGATATTATATCCTAAGGCTGAGGGATATCTTCGTAAAACATCTAAAAGTTGGTTCGTTTCCTTTTGGCTCAAGGTGGCACTAACTATAACTGGACGGTTCATCTTTTCATCGAGGAACTCATATCTCGGGTTCTTAGGCAGTTCCTTAAGTTCTAAGGTTGGTTTCTTAGGGCATGGCATAGGATCTGGGGTAAGGGATAAACATTCGTAAAGGTTATCATCGATGTAGGGTTTCTTAAAGTCATCATCTTCCCTTATGAGAGTTGATGGTAACTTAATTATTTTTATAATTTCTTTTTGTTCTAATTCTCTAACACATTCATCAATGATATCTAAGGCATAACATGAATCTCCCATCACAGGTGCCATAAGAAATTTCGAAAGTATAAATTCTATTTTCTCGTAACCTACTTCAAATGTCAACTTTCCTTTCTTGACATCTATTATGGCTCCTGCAGTCGATAAGAATGGTCTACCTAGAAGGATTGGTATATCATTGTCCTCTTTGATGTCCATGACAACAAAATCAGTAGGGATAAATAATTGACCTATCCTAACAGGAACATCTTCTAAAATGCCTATCAGATATTTAACAGATCTATCGGCTAACTGAAGTGACATCTTAGTGGGTTTTAATTCTCCTAAGTTTAACCTCTCACAAACTGCTAAAGGCATTAGGCTCACACTAGCTCCTAAGTCTAGAAAAGCTTTTTCGATGACATGATTACCCAAAAGGCAAGGAATGGAGAAATTTCCAGGATCTTTATCTTTCTTTGCTAATTTGTCCTCGGAAATAGCATTACATTCCAAAGGCTTCGGATCGTCAAGTCTACGTTTGTTGGTAAGGATGTCTTTGAGAAACTTTGCATAAGAAGGTATTTGGGTGATGGCTTCTGTGAAAGGGATTTCTACATGAAGTTTTTCTATAACTTTAATAAATTTTTGATACTGTTTATTGATCTGGGTTTGTTTGAGTCTTCGCGGATATGGTATAGGTGGTTTATATGGCGGGGGTGGTATGTAAGTTTTATCTTTAGTTTCTTCTCCTTTATCTCGACCTTCCTGGTTTTCAGGTTCCTCTGGTTCCTTTACTTCGTCCGGGGGCTTGGTACATTCCTTAGAAGTTTCGGGTTCACTCAATCTAGGGTTTGGTGGCTCATCATAAGCGTTCCCACTTCGTAGGGTAATGGCATTGGCTTGTCCTCTCGGATTTTGTTGAGGTTGTCCAAGGAACTGTCCTCCAGGTGTAGTCTGAGGGGCTTGGTTTAAAGCTACCTGAGAGATCTGGGTTTCAAGCATCTTGGTATGAGTAACTATTTGGTCAACCTTGGTTCCTAACTGAGTAATCAATTTGTTAACATGAATGTTTTGGTTCATGAACTCCTTATTTTGTTGGGTTTGAGCGGTGATAAAATTTTCCATAATTTTCTCAAGGCTCGGCTTTGGTGGCACAGGTTGCATAGGTTGATTTGATCTAGGGACTTGATAACTAGGTCTCGGAGGTGCGTTATTTTGAATAGGGTTATTGTTTTTATAGGAGAAGTTCGGGTGATTCCTCCATCCAGGGTTATAGGTATTCGAATATGGGTTCCCTTGGGTGTAGTTCACTTGCTCATAGTGGGTTTCGTTTAATAGACTGCATTCTGCAGATTGGTGTCCTTTGGTTCCACATATCTCACAATCCGACGAAATTGCGGCTATAGTATTCGGGTTTATGCACATATGCTCGACTTTAAGGGCTAATGCGTCCATTTTAGCTTACATCATGTCTATAGAGCTTAGTTCATGCACTCCTCCTTGGGCTTCCTTCTTCTCAATTGTCGCTCGTTCGACTCCCCGTGATTGATGGTTTTGAGCCATATCTTCGATGAGGGCACTAGCTTCAGGATAAGGTTTGTTCATCAGAGCACCGCCTGCGGCAGCGTCGATGGTCATCTTTGTGTTGTAATGAAGTCCATTATAGAAGGTTTGAATGATTAACCAATTTTCTAAACCATGATGTGGGCATGCTCGTAAAAACTCTTTATATCTCTCCCAAGCTTCGAACAGCGATTCACCTTGGATTTGGGTAAATCTAGTTATATGGTTTCGAAGAACGGCGGTCTTACTCGGGGGGAAATATCTAGCAAGAAAAACTCTTCTAAGGTTATCCCAAGTCGTAATGGAATTGGGTGGAAGGGAATCTAACCATGATAGGGTTTTATCTCTGAGGGAAAAAGGAAATAATCTTAAACGTATTGCCTCAGGACAAGCTCCATTGGTTTTAAAAGTGTCTGCTAATTGAAGAAATATTTTTAAATGTTGGTTTGGGTTCTCAGTAGCGAGACCCGCAAATTGTCTCTGTTGCACTAGTTGCAACAGGGATGGTTTAAGTTCAAAATTATTAGCTGGGATGGTTGGGTTTACTATACTAGAACTAGGTTCTTCGTTAGATGGTTGAGAGAAATCTTTAAGAGGTCTTTGGTTTTGATCTTCGGCCATAGCTCTCTTAATTCTATGAAAGAATAAACATGCGCGAACGTAACGTTCAGGTTCCGCCAGAGGGTATACTAAGCTTAAACTTCCAAAGGGTATACTAAGCAAGTATACGAACGCGTCAGAGTAATATAAAAGATTGTCGAATCCACAGAGACCAAGTGTCAATCTATCGTTATCCATTGTTATGGTGTTTATCAAAGGCAATCAAAATAGGTGTTTTTTGGGGTGTGCAATGAAAAGTAAAGTATTGAAATAAATTTAATTAATAAAGACAGGGTCGAATGTAATTCACATAATCAATTGATAATCCAAGTACTTGCTAATAGAGCTACTTATGGGCAGTGTTTCCTACTTTGAAAAGAACTAATTTAACAGGAACTGTCGCTTTCGCGTATTCAGAACCGAGTTGTACTCCCTAATCAAACCCTCTTATTGTCACTTATAAAAAGTCGCGCATTGCGTTAGAGTAGTAAACCTATTTTTAAGAAATATAGTATCTTGACTAAGTTGAAAAGTATTATAACCTGGATTTCTTAACCAAAAGAGGTTCTCACAAACCAGACTCTAAACTTATAAACGCGTCCGAAAATAGTTTTAAAATCTCTTTTCTTCTTAATGTTAAAATCTCCTAATGAACTAAACAAAGCGCTTTCGCTGTTTTTGAAATAGTTAAAATCAATTAAGTTTAAATAGACGTTGGACGGCTTTCGATCTTACCCAACGGAAATGAAGTGCGGGAAAACTTAATTTGAAAGTTAAAATAGCCCTTAAGTGTCTACAAACAATTCTACGGATTACTGGTTCAATTATGATCCTTACATTCTAACCTTATAAATTTAGCTAGACATGGTAAAGTAAAAGTGCATTAAAATAAATAAAAGTAGTGCGAGTGCGAGAAATAAATAAAAGTAGTGCGAGTGCGGAAAATAAATAATTTAAAGCGAGTGCGAGGAAATAAATAAAAGTAAAGCGAGTGCGAGAAATAAATAAAAGTAAAGCGAGTGCGAGAAATAAATAAAAGTAAAGCGAGTGCGAGAAATAGATAAAGTAAAGCGAGTGCGAGGAAATAAATAAAGTAAAGCGAGTGCGGGAAATAAATAAAGTAAAGCGAGTGCAGGAAAATAAATAAGATAAAGACAAGTAATAAAAACCTGCGCCAATCAGAGGGTTGAATAAATTACAAAGCGGAATGAAAATGGCGGCAGGATTAACTTCCTTCCAAAGTGCTCCAAACTCGATTACAGACTCTATCACAGACTCGATTACACAATTGTGGTAACACTCCAATGCGAAGCGATTACCACTTTATAAAACTGAATATATGCCTAAGTGAAACAAAGTTGCTCTGAGTTTGCCTTTGCTCTAAGTTTGGATGATTGTAAAAGTGAATTCGAGTTTCTATTTATAAGCAAGTAAAAAGATGGAAATGACTTGGATGCCCTTCAACTTGAAAATGGGAGGGAAACTATTTTCCTCTTGTGGCGCCCGCCACAAGGCCATGGCGCCCGCCACAAGCCCAAAGTGAGGCGCCTTAGTGGAGGTAGTGGAGAACGTGGGAGTTGAGGGAAGTTGAGCTTGGACACGTCATGGCAGGGTCTGTGGCGCCCGCCATGGGGTAGGCCATAAGTACAAAATGCTGATTTTTAGGGTTTTGGCTCTTTTTCGCTCCTTTTCTCGTTCGGGGCTCCGATTAAAGTAAAAACCTGAAAACAAAGGAAAACATACCAATAACACAACAAAATGATAATAAAACAACTAGAATGCATGTGAAATCGGAGTCGAAAATACGGTAAATTTCAGTGTTATCAGACATCTCCACCTGAGTCCGGATATTTTATCCGAAGTATCCGTTGCGGATAATTTTTTCTATATTAGAATATTCCCCAATACATGCATCTTTGAGTCAGCTCGAGTCCTTCCATGGATTCATTTCATGGATTCTCTCCGTGTCTCTCAGCAAGTTTTAAGTCGTGACCTGCTCATGCGTTTTCATCCTTTTACTCCCCGGTAGAGTCTCTGCCCCATAAAATGAATTATTCATATGGATTGTCGATTTCCTCCTGATCTTTGCCTTTGTGGACGCATATCCCCACAGAATTTTCCCATTTTTGCATGCATACATCTGCATCGTGAGGTCTCTTAGGGACCAAAATTCATCTCTTTGTTATTATTTAAGCCCATTCTACCCCGTCGAGACGAAGATTTTAACCTTCACTTCTCCGGCTAGAATGATCTTAAATAGAGGCATCTGTAAGACCCCAATTTTGTCCCTAAGATCCCTCATGGCATCATAACAATGCATTTGCAAAACCTCAAGGATCATAAGCATCTTGGTTCCCTTTGCCTTTGGGTGGGACCTCTTTTGAGTGGTTTGAGATCACCAAGCATGCTTGAATTGTATATTATTGCTTCTTTTATTTTGTTTGCTAACCAAAAGCACAAAAATAGGTCACTAACATCTTTTGTTTGTAGCTTGAGCAATCACAAGGTCAAAAGCTTCAAGAAGATCATTGGTACAAAGATATGGTCAAAAGAAGAGGAAAGCAAGCATGGTAATGGTTCCCAAAGCTCTCATCCATCAAATATGCCTCCCTAGAATTTCAACTCATCATTTTGATCAAATCAAGTCAAAGGGTTTGAGGTTTGTTCCCCAAAGAAACCCTAATTCATTTGTGCACCACAATGCCTTGCTCTTGAAGCAACCTCAGCCCATGATCAAATACAATCAAGGGAAGTTCTTTAATTCATCATTTCATTCATATTTGAACTTATTTTAGTGCCCTCAATCATCAATTCATCAAGATATGAGTCATGAACTTGAGAAGTTGATCAGTCAATTCATCTGACTATTTTGAAATACACTGAGACCTAACTTTTCATGTGTTGGTCAAATGGAGATGATCCAAAAACCAAAAATGTTATTAAAGCCAATATGAACAACTTTAATGTTCATAAAAAATTTATTTGAAGCTTGGAAGGTCATCTCCCATTCCAAGACATTATAGGTCATTTTGACTGAAACCCTAATTTTGGGTCAACTTCCCAAGGACATAACTCATTCATTTTTTATGATTTTGAGGTGGGATCAAATGCATTGGAAATATTAAGATGTCTACTTCAAATTTCATGTTGAACAAAATTTCAAAATCTCAAAGGAAATACATTTGATAATGCAAGACATTATAGGTCTTTTTGGACCAAATGCATTAAAAGGCAAAAAATTCCAACTTCAAGTGCCCATAACTCTTTCACCAAAAATCCAAATGATGCAAAATTTGAGTCCATTTTGATTGTATTGAAGATATCTACAACTTTTATGTTGGAGGTTGTTTCATTTTAGGCTTGAATCATCAAAACATAAGGGCTTGAACATAGGCCAAATTTAGAAATTTTGCCTTTACATGTGTTGCACCTTGCACTTTAAACTCAAATTTCACCAATTTCCACACTTCAAATGGATTTTTGCCCAACATAACAATTTCTCCTTACATAAAAACCTTTCCAACTATTACTCACATGCTCATGTTTGGATTTGGAAAATAGCATTTTCGAAGAGGGGAAGTTTTTGGTTCAATTATGCATAACACATCAAAACTCCATGCACAAGCCAATTCACTCCAAGCTGCGCGTCCAAATCATCTCACATCCATTTTAGATTGCATTTGGCATTGAATTTGGGCCTTTTGCATGATCATGCAAGCCCATGCAATGGATATCCAATTCCATGCACACGGATTGAATCACACTTACCTTGCCATTCCATCTATAAATAAGAGCTCTATTCCATTCAAATTGGATCCGGGAATCAACCTGAATTGCTGCAGAAATCAAAATCGAGCCACACCTAAAGGAACTATTCCAATTTTCTTCAAATTCTCAGATTTGAAAATCAACTAAATCAGGTTGAATTTCTAGATCTAAAGTTCCTAGACCTCTCCCTCATACTCCATTGATCTTCTATTTGGCCAAAGGAAGCAAGGAAGCAAGCTCAAATCTCCAGAACTCAAGGTTGTTCTTCAACTGGTTTTTTCTTCGAATCTCACCAATTATTGATCTATTTGCTTGGATTTTGTGTTGGCTGAAGTCCTCTTCATAGAGGCAATTGTTTTGTATGCTCAATTATTGAAATCCATGAAGTTCACTTGAACATCACAGAATTTCCATCTCTGATTTCTCTCAATATAGAAATCTAGAGTGGAATCGAGTGATACAGGGATGATGTACATCATTCCAGCTTTCCAATGATGTATAGATCGTGTATTTTGATTAAGTTTTGGTCGTCTGCAATTTTGGCCGGAAAACACAAGCTCACCGGAGAAGACGGTGGCGCTGGCCACTGTCTCCTTTCTAGTTTGAATCTGGATCGTTGGATTGAGTTTCCCAGATCTAATCCTGGCCTTCGCTTATTATGACTTTATTTTAATCCTTGTGTTACGCGTGGACTTGGACCTATGGTGGAAGCGCGCTTCTGGAGCGTATGATCTGCCAGCTCAATTAATGAGCTCAGATCTAACGCTCCTGGTTTTTTTGAATTTCTTATTTTCTGATTTTATTTCTTTTATTTCCATTATTTTCAAAAATCCATATCTTCTTCATTTTAAATCCAAAAATCATGGGACCAATTGCATTCTTCTCCAAATAAATTCTAGTTTCTAATTTTGATTTTTAATTTTTTTTTATTTTGTCATTTGATATTTTTTATGAATTTTCCCTTTTCTGGTTACTTTTAATTCATTTTAAATAGTTTTTGATATTCAAAAAATACAAAAATATTTTCCCAACCTATTTGAATGATGATGGATCTATGAAAAATATTCTCATCAATTTTTTAATTGATTTGAGATTTTAGTTCAATTAGGTTATTTTTATTCATTTTTAATTGATTAAAAATAGTTTCTGACTTTTAAAAATGCTGAAATTTTTTGTCAAACCTTGTTTGACCTTATTGAACTTAGGATAAATCACTTGGACCTTTCAAGGTTGATTTGAAGTGCTTTTGAAGTTTGACCTTTCTTTTATTTTTAATTCAAGTTAATTTTAATATTTAAAATGCCAAAAATATTTTGCTTATTGTTTGACCTCCAATCTTCATCTCATTTCTGATTTTTCATTGTTTGACTTTGACTTTCAATGTCATTTGGTAAATACACATGGATTGGTACATTTTATTTCACCTTATGCACTTTATTCTTTCCATTTCCTTTTCCATTATTCATCTCTTTCTTCTCCTTCTTCTTTTTTCTTTTTGATCAATGAGTTGAAGGTTGATAAGTTAGCATTGATTAGGGAGACTTAATCTTCCTTGATTCAAATCTAATTCATCTTGATCAATTGAGCAAGTGAATGGCTTTGCATTAAGGATAGGTTGTTTCCTAAATTATGCAAAAGACTTAAACCAATACAAGATCAATTCTCTTCTTCTTTTTGGCATGGCAAGTTGTTGGAACTTGGTTCACTAATCAAGACTTCTAACTTGTGTTGTTGCCTACATTATTATTGACCGGCCTCAGATAGTTGTGACTTCTACATAAGTCCAATTACGATTGCTTAACATAGCGCTAAATTTGCCTTATGGCACACTAACTACCAACACTAACCATTAACAATTAACATTTACTTTATGCTCTTTACTTTTAATGCAATTTACTATTCTTGTACATATTATTCATTTGCTTTTTTCCTTTGCTCACTTGAGCACATGTTTATGTTAATGCCATTTTCCTTTTGCTCACTTGAGCACATAATTGTGTATATATTATTGTGTTTGTGTTTTGTTTTGATTGTTGTGAACCAAATGCAAAGAATTGGACAAAATGGACTTAGACTTTAGGATCTTCCCTATGCAAATTTGGAGTCAAAGAGCAACTAGGCATTGGGCCTTTAGAAGGCTATAAAAAGTCAAAGAGCAACTAGGCATTGAGCCTTTAGAATGCTTAAGCTTGAAGATGAACATTGAAAGAACCATATTCTAAACTCTCTCTTGTCCATTCTTTGATTGTGTTATAGAACCTTTTGATGTGTGTTTTATTTGTGCTAGGAGTTCCCACTTGAGCTTAATTGAGGAACCATTACCATGAGCTCCTAAGAGAGAGAAATTCAAAATACATTGAGGAACCTTCCAAGAGTTCATTTGATTGTTGATTGCTTGAGTTTATGCTTATGTGATTGCTTATTCCAAAGGATGGGAGCTACTTGGATCATCAATATGATCTCAAGAGAGGAACTCCTTTTGTGGTTTTGTTTCTTATCCCTCACCTTTTTGCTTTACTTAGGACTTTAGCCTTTCTTCTTCTTCTCTCCACTCTAACCCAAGCCAAAAACTTTGAGCAAACATCTAACACTTATTTTCAACATTAGAAACCTAAGCCTTATGCTTTTGATTTTTCAAACTTTCTTTTCATAACACTTATTTTGAATTGAATCTTTAAGTCCACTTTGACCATTTTGTATATACTTCTAATTGGTAAATATAACACATTCAAATGTCTTTTTCTGGTTTCAATGGCCACTCTCTTAATCAAATTTTTCATAACCTCTAGCCATTAGATTTGAGTTATCCTTGAGGAAGATGTAATACTCACCTATATCCTTAGTGATGGACAATGAGTCTTCCATGCTTATTATAGGGTTAACCCCTCACTAGCATGTTGAAGCTATCCTCACATGGTGGATTTGTGGTTTTGGGTTGAGTTTTCTCCCTTGGATAAGAAAAGACCTTAAGGATTTTGGAACAATCAATTCACCAACTTGTTTTCAGATTTTTACCCCGAACTACGAGGTTTTGATCCTAATCTTTTTAAGATGGTACGTAGGCAATGGGTTTATCCATCCAAACACAAAATGTAAATAACTTGTATATTCTCTTCTCATCCCTTCAATCATGTTTGCACAAACAAATTTTATACAAAACAACAACCTTACCACAAGTATGAAAAGGGCTCCCTAGGAGTACCTAGGATGTTTTGGGTGCCTAACACCTTCCCATTGCATAACCAATCCCCTTACCCATATCTTTGATTTCTCTTTTACTAGTTTTTGTTAAAACTTTTAAGTTTTTGTTCACTTTCTAACCATTCCTTTGGATAAATAGAAGTGCGGTGGCGACTCGACTTGTATGATTTACCTTGGATTTAGTCAATATCTCTAATGGTAATGAATACCCCGCTACAGTATCAATAGGTCAAGGTCACTTAAGTGACTACAAGACAAAAAAACTTGGACAAACCAGATTAAAACAAAAATGAATGATCCAAGGGTCCATGCAGCGCCACGTCATCGTCTTCTTCATGAAGACAAAACCCTAATGCCATGCAACACGAAAATACAGCACATGCAGTGGATTTTTCAAAACTTCCACTCAAGATTGCAAGCACTATAGTGCACCAAATGTCACGAAATAAAAACCAAAATTCATGTATGAAATGTGTAGATCATCATGGTGACCCCTTTTAGTAAAAATAATGGCTTAATCATGGAGAAAAGTTGACCACAAGAGGTCAACATGGCCACGGGAAAAGGTAAAAATTCAGCGACACAAATCAATAGCATTAACACAAGCATATGATTGGCATGGTAAGAAAGCATAGAAAACATGATGATGATAAGCATAGTAATTGATTCATGGCCATGGAAGAGATTATTACCTAGTGGAAAATAGAAGTGGAATGGAATATGATATGTGATGAAGCTTTGCCTCATTGCCACGAAATTCCAATGCCTCCTCTTAGATTTAGGGTTTCATGCTTTTAAATAGGTAGGTCACATGCTTCATGGGCTTTTAAATAATTGATTTATCCATGAGAATAAAAGTGTGAAGTGAGGTGTATTAGGGCATGTGAAATATTGTTATTTTGGGCCAAACTTAAATGAGTAAAATATCCAATGCATGGCCAAACGAAGTAGCAAAAACGTGGGCTGATTTGCGCATGGCTTGGCAAGCAAGAAATTTATTCCAAAGTGGTGACTTTGAGGCCATGTAACTTGATGAGCAAGCTATCAAATGATGAAATAATGCAAATAGTAGAAAGATCTCATTGAGTATGTCATCTTTCATGTTGAACACAAGTTGAAATGATGAATGGAAGAAGTTAAAAAATGGGCCTCAAGTTCAGGTTTCATCATGCAAAACTGGCTGGGCCAGTTTGGCCTAAAATCTGCCTAGAAAATCAAGTCATGATGCCCACTTTAGATGAATGTATCTCTCAAACCATGAATCCAAATGAGATGATTCCAAACGGATGTGAAAGAGGACATGGCAAGGTACAATTGTTGTGAAGAAAGTATTTTCAAATGATGCCTTGAAGTGCAAGAAAACTGGCCAAAAATTCTTGACAAACTTTGCAGATTTTTGGACTTAGAAATTTTTCTAAGTGTCCTAAAAATATGTCTCACTTTGACTAGGCATAACTTTCTCAATCCTGATCTAAATGGAGCAAACTTTATATCTCTAGAAAGCTTGGAACAAGACGAACAACTTTGATGTTGGAGAAATTTTCAAATGGATCTTTTATCCTGATGGAAAATGGGCTTCAAGTGAGTGCAACAATCATGAAAACTTGCCCTAAATGGAAAGTCAATCATTTCCAAATTACGTAACTTCTCCAATTCCTGATTAAATGATGAATCCATGATCCAACCTTGATCAAATTTCACATGTAGGATCCCCTATGCATGAATTTTGAGATCCCACTCTCAAAATGTCAGGATTTGACTTTTCTGGCCCCACAGTTGAATTTTCCCAAACGGTCTGATTCCCGATTCCATTGATCAATTGAAGTACTTCTGGATTGAATAAAGAGCTGATTTTTTGTATGTAGACTCTTATGGACATATGGAGGGCCATGGAAAAGAGTTTCACCCAAAGAATCAGAAATAAACTGATTTTATACCAAACTCTAGTTTTAGGGCAAAATGATCAAGAACTGATTGCACTGCTTGCCAATGGATCTTTCTGAGATAATTGTGAATCTTCCTAGGCCAAGATGCCTCTCTAATCATGACATGGATAAGCTCCTCTACTTTCAACCAAACATTTCCTGTTGCAAGTAGCCATGAAACCCTAATTTCCTGATTAAATCCAGATGAACACTCTGATAGCTCTGAATCCTTCACTGATGAACAGAGGAACAAAATAAGATACCTAGAGCCCCCTGAGACCCTTGAGACTTGTATACCTAGAGAATAAAGTCCAATTATCAATCTTGCTTTGTGTGGGCTCCTTCTGTTAAGGAGTGATCAATCAAGACCTGATTTCCATGTCACTAATGCAGTATGCAATGAGTATGACTTAGTATGATGCTAATGAAGTGTGAAACATAATCCCATGCTTCCAAGAAAAATGAAGGGTAAATTTTGGGGTATTACTGTTGCCCTTATTCAATCAACTGGAGACCCGAAAGGAAGATAGCAACGGCTTTCGCACTTTCGAGGTATCAAGGGATTGAATACGATAAAAGCCCGAAAATTTACACTGAAGTAGGAAAGTGAAAAATAAAGAATAACGTAATGATGCCTGTCAGAATCAGCAGAGATGTGGTCTTGAACAAAGAATCCGTTTGGTACGGTGAGAGTCGGTCTGAACACCGAAAAAGGAATGTTAGCCTGAATACCAAAATAAATGGTAACAAAGAAATAACCATGGCCTGAATGTCGCTCATAGTCTGAATACTAGAAATGACTTCGATCTGAGCATCGGAAGATATGAGATTATCAAACATCGGTCTGAACACCGGGAAACTGGCATGAGCGCCACTTCGGTCTGAATACCGGAAAACTGGCCTGAATGCCACAAGTTGCATCGACCTGAATGTCGGAAACTTCTTCGATCTGAACATCGGAAAATTGGCCTGAACGCCACTTCGGTCTGAATACCGGAAACTGGCCTGAATGCCACTTCGATCTGAATACCAGAAACCTGGCCTGAATGCCACAAGTTGCATCGACCTAAACGTCGGAAACTTCTTCGATCTGAACATCGGAAAACTGGCCTGAACGCCACTTCGGTCTGAATACCGGAAACTGGCCTGAGTGCCACAAGTTGCATCAACCTGAACGTCGGAAACTTCTTCGATCTGAACATCTGAAAACTAGCCTGAATGCCACAAGTTGCGTCGACCTGAACGTCGGAAACTTCTTCGATCTGAACATCGGAAAACTGGCCTGAATGCCACAAGTTGCGTCGACCTGAACGTCGGAAACTTCTTCGATCGGAACATCGGAAAACTGGCTTGAACGCCACTTCGGTCTGAATACCGGAAAAACTGGCCTGAATGCCACTTCGGTTTGAATACCGGAAACTTGTATGCCTGTCAGTATCGACAGAAATAGGGAAAATGATAATTGAGGCGGCACGTGGGCCAACGACCCCTGCTGGGAATAATAGAGGATAAGTCATGAACAACCTTCAGTTTGAGTACTGGAAACAACTTCTGGCTTAACACTTGGGATACCGAGAATGTCTTATGCTTTACATGCGTATGTTTGAATTTTTCAATGGCGTAATGCTCCATGAAAATGGAAATGCTACGCAATTTGGGAGGATGCAATACAATATGATTCTACATGCAGGGATGTGAAATGTTAGGTTAGAGAAGAACACCAAGTCGAGGCAAGGAATTCTGCTGGGGGAATGATCGCAATCTTCTGGACCCTGGCAATGTTGTTGGAGAAACACATCCCAATGGACTCTGTGGGGAAATGACCGGCCACGCGGTGTTCTGGAAATAACAAAATACCGAGACTCTGACTAGGGAGAGAATGGCACTGAAAGCCTGCTGCTGAGGAAAGTGACGGTGGTTCTGGCAACCATAATCTGCGACAGAAACGACTCAGCAGGGGGAGCAAACACTGATACGGTACCAAGATTCTACTTCAAGGAAAGAGACCATGGATCTAGCATCGAGATCATCGATCTGGCATCGAACTCTGAGGAGTAGCCGCTTCTGCTAGGAAGATACAGTCTGGCACTGTCAACTCCGCTGGGGATATACAGTCTGACACTGTCAACTCTACTGGGGAGTGTATAGTCTGAAACAAATGCTTAGGGAAGTACAGTAGTGAGAACCTGCTGGGGATTGAAGAATCCAACGCTTGGACCAGCTTTGCAGGGATAAGATACCAAATACCAACTGTTGAAGAAAAACATCCGCGAACATCTGCTGGGGACCTTAAGGAAATGCCCCGAGTGTACCTGTTCTGAATAGACGATCCAAAGCACTTAAAATTTACAGCAATTTTAAATGTTTATTGAGCGTGTACCTGTGAAGCTCTTATGTTTCATGATGCAATGTTTATCAAAAATTTGGACGTCATTTTTGCAAACAAAACGGTAAAACGAAAATGAACACAGAGATATACTGAATAACATGATTTTATTAATTAAAAGGCCTCTGAATAGGCATTTACATCAGGAAGCAATCCCTGGAAAGAGGTAATTGCACAAAAGATAAAAACAGCAATTAATCTAATGGAAATGTGAAATGGATTTCTATCGGGTTCCAATTCTGCTATGACTCGCTCGTCTTCAAGATCCTCCAGATGATCAGCTTTCTGAAAAAGGTGATTGGACTGTTTCCTATCCTTCGAAATTTTCCAGTTATCGACACGAGATGAGATTCAGAACCACTCAGAACGCAGTCATTAGCTTAATCCCTAACTTTTGCTTGGATTGCCCTTTCAGGTTTTCAATCCACCGAGATACCCATTTTTGCCTAAGTTGCCTTTTCAGGTTTTCAACTTACCGGGTGTACAATCTTTTCATTTTTAATCCCTAACTTTTTCCCGAACCTTTTTTCATTTTCTTGGTTCGCCGGGATGCCCATTTTTTGCATGGACTATTCTTTATATTGTCCAGCGAGTCTATTTTATGCGAAGTATTTTTTAACTGCGTCTGAGTTCACAGGGGAAGTGAAGTCTTCACCATCCATAGTTGCAAGCATTAAGGCCCCACCATAAAAAATCTTAGTGACAATATATGGTCCATCATAGTTAGGAGTCCACTTGCCCCTGTGATCTTTCTGAGGAGGAAGGATCATTTTCAACACCAAATCTCCGACTTGGAAGCATCGAGGACGCATTTTCTGATCAAAGGCTCTCTTCATCCGACTTTGATACAACTGTCTATGACAAATGGCTGCCATTCGTTTCTCTTCGATAAGACTCAACTCATTGAACCTTGTCCGAATCCACTCAGTTTCATCTAACTCGACATCCAGCAGGACTCTTAGAGAAGGAATCTCCACTTCAACAGGTAGGACTGCTTCCATACCATACATAAGGGAGTAAGGGGTTGCCCCAGTCGATGTACGTACTAAAGTACGGTACCTATGCAAGGCGAAGGGTAGCATCTCATGCCAATCTATGTACGTAACGACCATCTTCTGCACAATTTTCTTTATGTTCTTATTTGCTGCCTCAACAACACCGTTCATCTTAGGGCGATAAGGGGAAGAATTGTGATGTTGAATGTTGAAGTTCTTGCACAACTCCTTCATCATTTTGTTATTGAGATTAGAACCATTATCAGTAATGATTCTTTCGGGAATCCCATAACGACAAATGATTTCTTTCTTAATGAATCGGGCAACCACATGTCTGGCGACCTTCGCAAATGACGCTGCTTCGACCCACTTGGTGAAATATTCGATGGCAAAAAGAATGAAGCGATGCCCATTGGAAGCAGTCGGCTCAATATTTCCAATCATACCAATGCCCCACATAGCAAACGGCCACGGCGAAGACATCACATTCAGAGGATTTGGCGGCACATGCACCTTATCAGCATAAATCTGGCATTTATGACACTTCCGAGCATATTTTAAACAATCAGATTCCATGGTCATCCAGTAATAACCCGCTCTCAACAATTTCTTAGCCATTGCATGTCCGCCGGCATGAGTACCGAAGGAGCCTTCATGAACTTCCTGCATTAGCATGTCCGCTTCGTGTCTATCCACGCATCTGAGCAAAACCATGTTGAAGTTCCTCTTATACAGCACATCGTCTTTGTTCAAGAAGAAACTGCCTGCCAATCTTCTCAAAGTCTTTCTATCATTGTTGGATGCCCCTACAAGGGTACTCTTGATTCTTCAGAAAGCACTTGATGTCGTGATACTAGGGCTTGTCATCAACTACCAGCTCAGCAGCAAACACATACGCGGCCCTATCAAGGCGCATAACATCGATCCTAGGAACATAGTTCCAACGAATCACCTTAATCATGGAGGATAGAGTAGCAAGAGCATCTGCCATCTGGTTCTCATCACGAGGTATATGATGCAGCTTTACTGTTGTGAAGAAAGTCAACAGTCTTCTCGTGTAATCTCTGTAGGGGACCAAATTAGGCTGGAGAGTATTCCAATCACCATTCACTTGATTGATCACTAAAGATGAATCTCCAAAGATGTTTAGGGTCTTGATTCTCAAATCAATGGCTTGCTCAATACCCAAGATACACGCTTCATACTCAGCTTCATTATTGGTGCACTCGAAAGTCAGACGAGCGGTGAAAGGCATGTGAGCACCTTTCGGAGTGGTAATGACAGCACCAATTCCACTTCCTTTGGCATTGACGGCCCCATCAAACATTAAAGTCCACTTTTCATCTGGATCAGGTCCCTCCTCAACAACTGGCTCTTCACAGTCTTTCATCTTGAGGAACATGATGTCTTCATCTGGAAAATCAAACTTCATCGGCTCATAATCATCAATCGGCTGCTGAGCAAGATAGTCTGATAGAATACTCCCTTTGATGGCTTTTTGGGATGTATACTGGATGTCGTACTATGTCAGTACCATTTTCCAACGAGCAACCCTTCCGGTGAGAGCTGACTTCTCAAATATATACTTGACTGGATCCATTTTGGAGATCAGTAAGGTTGTGTGAGTCAGCATGTATTGTCTTAATCGCTTAGCAGCTCATGCAAGTGCACAATATGTCTTTTCAAGCATTGAGTATCTCGACTCACAATCTGTGAATTTTTTACTCAGGTAGTAGATGGCATGCTCTTTCCTACCTGTCTCGTCGTGTTGACCGAGAACACAACCCATGGAGTTATCAAGTAATGTCAAATACATAATCAGCGGTCTCCCTGGGACCTGAGGCATAAGGATTGGAGGATTCTGCAAATACTCTTTTATTTTTTCGAAAGCCCTTTGGCAATCATCATTCCACCTGATAGCCTGATCTTTTCTTAGCAATTTGAATATTGGCTCACACGTGGCTGTTAGGTGAGAGATGAACCTTGCAATGTAATTCAACCTCCCTAAGAAACCACGGACTTGTTTTTCTGTTCTTGGCTCAGGCACTTCTTGTATTGCTTTCACTTTGGCCGGATCCATCTTAATCCCTTTTTCACTAACAATAAAACCCAGCAGTTTTCCAGATCTCACCCCGAAAGTACACTTGTTCGGATTAAGCCTCAGCTTGAATTTCCTCAAGCGCTTAAACAGCTTCTGCAGATTCACCAAATGTTCTTCTTCCGTCTGAGATTTGGCAATCATATCATCAACAAAAACCTCGATTTCACGATGAATCATATCATGGAACAGAGTTACCATAGCTCGTTGATATGTTGCCCCAGCATTTTTCAGACCGAACGGCATCACCTTGTAGCAGAAGGTGCCCTATGGGGTTATGAAAATTGTCTTCTCCATGTCTTCTGGTGCCATCTTAATTTGATTATAGCCAGAAAAAACATCCATGAAGGAGAATACCGAGAACTGAGTCGTGTTATCCACCAAAACGTCGATGTGAGGTAATGGGAAATCATCTTTAGGACTAGCTCTGTTCAGATCCCGGTAGTCAACACACATCCGTACTTTTCCATCCTTCTTAGGTACCGGAACGATGTTTGCAACCCATGGCGGATAATTTGTAACCGCTAGAAACCCTGCATCTAATTGCTTTTGCACTTCTTCCTTTATCTTGACAGCCATCTTTGTTCTTGTTCTTCTGAGCTTTTGCTTGATCGGAGGACAATCCTCTTTGAGAGGCAAACGGTGTACCATAATGTCTGTGTCAAGCCCTGGCATGTCCTGATAAGACCAAGCGAAGATGTCAACATACTCTTGCAATAATTCAATCAACCCCTTCTTCACATTATCTTCCAAAGCAGCCCCTATCTTGATTTCTCTCTTGACGTTCTCGGTGCCGAGATTAATCACTTCAATAGACTTTTGATGCGGTTGAATGACCCTTTCCTCCTGTTTTAATAACCTGGCAAGTTCTTCAGGGAGTTCACAGTCTTCATCACCCTCTTCTTCATCTTGAAAGATTGGATTTTCAAAGTCGAAGCGAGCCATAGCAGAACTGTTATCAATAGGATCCGGTGATGTGCATCTACATGAGTGATGGTATGTGCTTATGAGTGTGAACAAGGAGTGAAAACTAAACAAAACATTTCCAAATATATTCTTTTGATTTTTGAAAACTGCAAAAATAGAAAGACAGTGAACAAAATATTTGAATGCAAAAAGACGTCCTTTATTTATGATAAAAAAATGCAGGTATTCGTATAGATCAGCTCTACAATGAGTCATTACGCCCTGGGCGGAACGTAAGACTTGGATATGCATGAATAAACAAAGAAAATTACTCTTCAAGAAGAGTGGCTTGGATAATCTCTTCAGAAGACCAATTGCGGAGAACTTCACCCGGGACCCTTGGACACACCCAGTTGTCAATGTCGCAATAACTATCCTCATCTTCTTCGTTGATTGCAGAGACCTGGCCGTACTGAATGATGCCAGCACTGGAGAAAGTAATCGGCCCCTGACGAGTCTGAGGCGTTGGAGTTGTGGAAGTCAATGCTGGCTGATACTCAATCCCATACTTGTCTTCCTTCATAGGTAAATCCAATAGACGTCCCCAACCGGGAGCAACACCTGAATTTACCAAGGCCTGTGCCTGCTTGAAGGACGACAAAGAGGCACCTGCTTCAACCTCTTCCACTGGAGCTGCATCCTTGACTTGAACTGCCTCAAAGGCCTGACACAGGGTCTCATGAATCTCACCTTCTACCTCTACATACTTGAATGCAGACAGGTGACTGACTAGAATATCCTCCTCACCACAGACAGTGATAATTCTTCCATTGACCGGGAACTTGATCTTCTGATGCAAGGTTGAGGAAACTGCCCCGGCATTATGGATCCAAGGGAGACCCAACAAGCAGCTATACGAAGGACTGATATCCATCACATAGAAGACGGTGTTGAAGGTTTGTGATCCAATCTGAATTGGCAATTCTACCTCTCCAAACACCGACCTCTTAGAACCATCGAAGGTTCTCACCACAAGATCGTAAGGCTTCAAGATCAAACCTTCTACACCTAACCTTGACAGGGCTCTCTTGGGTAGCACGTTAAGAGAGGAACCTGTATCCACCAGAACATGGGATAGCACAGTATCTTTACACTCCATCGAAATGTGCAAAGCCTTGTTATGATCGCGTCCAGCTGGCGTCAAGTCAGAATCAGTAAAACTCAACCTGTTGCTTGCATGAACATTTGCAACGACCCCTTCTAGTTGGTTCACTGAGATCTCCTGAGGCACATATGCAGCATTAAGGACCTTCAGGAGTGCCTCTCTGTGTGCCTCCGAACATAGTAGGAGTGAGAGAATAGATATCTTAGACAGTGTCTAAATCAACTGATCGACTACCTTGTAGTCGCTTTTCTTTATGATCCTCAAGAGCTCGTCCACAGCCTTCGCAAAAGCAGGCTCAGAGCCAGCCTGTGGTGCAGGGGTACCCTCATTCGCAACTTGCTTGCCTTTGGCCTTTACCGCGGCGTCAGCACTATCAGATTGGGTAACCGGTGGTGAGAACAGTCTACCACTTCTGGTGAATCGCCCGATTCCACCAACATTGTCCACTGCGGGATCTTTTACCTCAACTCCAGGTCCAGACTTCTGATCCTGCACCTCTTCTACTTTCAGTGGCTGCTCCACTCTATGATCATGCGTGTACACACTCCCCCCGTAATGCCAAGGAATGGCCCTTTCGCTGGTGAAAGGTAAAGGACCAGGGGTCGTGATGGTCATAGTGGATTGAGGCGGTCGCACTGGTGGTACCGGTTGAGCTACTGGCACACTGATCTGAGTAGTTGGGTAGAAAATTGTGATAGTGGCAACATCACAGTCATACTCAGAAATCTCATTCATTGAAAAACAAGCATCTGAAACATCGTAACCAAGTTCAACAAGTACATCAGAATCAAGCACAATGTTTGGAATATCAGCAACAGCATCAGAAAAATTAATTACATCATTGGGAATTACAAAATCAGCAGGAACAACATTTGTAAATTCTTCAGCATCTTCAGGAAAAAGGGGATCAAGGTCACTTAAGTGACTACAAGACAAAAAAACTTGGACAACCCAGATTAAAACAAAAATGAATGATCCAAGGGTCCATGCAGCGCCACGTCATCGTCTTATTCATGAAGACAAAACCCTAATGCCATGCAACACGAAAATGCAGCACATGCAGTGGATTTTTCAAAACTTCCACTCAAGATTGCAAGCGCTATAGTGCACCAAATGCCACGAAATAAAAACCAAAATTCAAGTATGAAATGTGTAGATCATCATGGTGACTTGTTTTAGTAAAAATAATGGCTTAATCATGGAGAAAAGTTAATCACAAGAGGTCAACATGGCCACGGGCAAAGGTAAAAATTCAGCGACACAAATTAATAGCATTAACACAAGCATATGATTGGCATGGTAAGCAAGCATAGAAAACATGATGATGATAAGCATAGTAATTAATTCATGGCCATGGAAGAGATGATTACCTAGTGGAAAATAGAAGTGGAATGGAATCTGATATGTGATGAAGCTTTACCTCCTTGCCACGAAATTCCAATGCCTCCTCTTAGATTTAGGGTTTCATGCTTTTAAATAGGTAGGTCACATGCTTCATGGGCTTTTAAATAATTGATTTATCCATGAGAATAAAAGTGTGAAGTGAGGTGTATTAGGGCACGTGAAATATTGTTATTTTGGGCCAAACTTAAGTGAGTAAAATATCCAATGCATGGCCAAAAGAAGTAGCAAAAACATGGGTTGGTTTGTGCATGGCTTGGCAAGCAAGAAATTCATTCCAAAGTGGTGACTTTGAGGCCATGTAACTTGATGAGCAAGCTACCAAATGATGAAATAATGCAAACAGTAGAAAGATCATGGAGTATGTCATCTTTCATGTTGAACACAAGTTGAAATGATGAATGGAAGAAGGTGAAAAATGGGCCTCAAGTTCAGGTTTCATCATGCAAAACTGGTTGGGCCAGTTTGGCCTAAAATCTGCCTAGAAAATCAAGTCATGATGCCCACTTTAGATGAATGTATCTCTCAAACCATGAATCCAAATGAGATGATTCCAAAAGGATGTGAAAGAGGACATGGCAAGGTACAATTGTTGTGAAGAAAGTATTTTCAAATGATGCCTTGAAGTGCAAGAAAACTGGCCAAAAAGTCTTGACAAACTTTGCAGATTTTTGGACTTAGAAATTTTTCTAAGTGTCCTAAAAATATGTCTCACTTTGACTAGGCATAACTTTCTCAATCCTTATCCAAATGGAGCAAACTTTATATCTCTAGAAATCTTGGAACAAGAGGAACAACTTTCATGTTGGAGAAAGTTTCAAATGGATCTTTTATCCTGATGGAAAATGGGCTTAAAGTGAGTGCAATCATGAAAACTTGCCCTAAATGGAAAGTCAACCATTTCCAAATTAGGTAACTTCTCCAATTCCTAATTAAATGATGAATCCATGATCCAACCTTGATCAAATTTCACATGTAGGATCCCCTAGGCATGAATTTTGAGATCCCACTCTCAAAATGTCAGGAGTTGACTTTTCTGGCCCCATAGTTGACTTTTCCCAAACTGTCTGATTCCCGATTCCATTGATCAATTAAAGTACTTCTGGCTCGAATAAAGAGCTGATTTTTTGTAGGTAGACCCTTGTGGACATATGGAGGGCCATGGAAAAGAGTTTCACCCAAAGAATCAGAAATAAACTGATTTTATACCAAACCCTAGTTTTAGGGCAAAATGATCAGGAACTGATTGCACTGCTTGCCAATGGATCTTTCTGAGATAATTGTGACTCTTCCTAGGCCAAGATGCCTCTCTAATCATGACATGGATAAGCTCCTCTACTTCCAACCAAACATTTCCTTTTGCAAGTAGCCATGAAACCCTAATTTCCTGATTAAATCTAGATGAACACTCTGATAGCTCTGAATCCTTCACTGATGAACTGAGGAACAAAATAAGATACCTAGAGCCCCCTGAGACCCTCGAGACTTGTATACCTAGAGAATGAAGTCCAATTCTCAATCTTGCTTTGTGTGGGCTCCTTTTGTTAAGGAGTGATCAATCAAAACCTGATTTCCATGTCACTAATGCAGTATGCAATGAGTATGACCTAGTATGATGCTAATGAAGTGTGAAACATAATCCCATGCTTCCAAGAAAAATGAAGGGTAAATTTTGGGGTATTACAAAATGCACAATTATATCAATCTTGAAGAGCAAGGCATCAAATAAAGATGGTCTCATCCAAGCTTATCCACTCCATGATCTTCTTCAAAAATAGCCCATGCAACAGATGAGTTCCACAAGTCACAGGTTCAAAATAACAGCTTAGCAATGATCAAGTTGTAGATGAATCTTAGAGAGATATTCAAAGTTGTATTAGATGAATTCAAATTGCAAGTACTTGGGTCTTCAACAAATTGGCATTGGCCTTACAATACCACTACCATGGTTCCACACAATACCATGGAAGAGGGGAGACTTACAATCTCACTAACTAGAATGTGTATGCCTTTGTGTCAAAAATTTAGCGCTATGTTAAGCAATCGTAATTGGACTTATGTAGAAGTCACAACTATTTGAGGTCGGGCAATAGGCTTTTGGTGTTAATGCATGTTGGAGACATAGTATTATGAACTATGCTCATGAAACATACCACACACAAAAAATATGCAAAAAGGTGTGGCCTAATCTCATCCATACTCATGTTAATCTTTCAATCAACTAGCATGAGGATCTTGAGATGTCATTGGCCAAATGGAAATGAATGAAGAAGGGGAATAGATGAAGAGGGAAAGGGATGAATAAGATCACAAATTGGTCAAGGGAGGACTTTTACCAAATTAATATCATTCATTCATTTTGGGAGATGGAATGTACATTCCATCAATCCCCTAAATCCAATGATATTAATTTGACCAAGTCAAATCAACCTTGACCAAGGCCCAACAACAAACAATCAAACTCAATTAAGTCAAAACAAATGGTCAACATAATTAAAATGGCATTTATTCAATTAAAAGTATTAAAATAATGCATTAAATTCAAATATGTTTTGTCCAAATCCTAAAATCTCATCAAAACACCAAAGAAATGGTCATGAGATTTATCATAGGTCAAACAAGGTCAAAGGACCTTGGAGAAAAAATTTCATAATTTTTGGACATTTAAAAATATTTTTAAACGATTAAAAACAAATGCAAAATCAATTAATTCATGAAAAATATTAATAATGATCCAAAAAATAATTTTAATTCAGAATATAAAAGAGAAAAATATTTGGAAATTTTTGGTGAAAGTCCCATATTTTTTGGATCAATGTTGAATTTAATCTGAATTATTGAAGAAAATGCAATTAAAATAAAATTCAAAAAATGCTAAATTACGTGGACCATCAGATCTCCCTCATTAATTGAGGTGGCAGATCTGATGATCCAAAACGCGCGCTCCACCAACACCTGAGTCAACCACGTGGCAAAATGAGTAATCACAAGGAACGATCCAGATTAGAACATGAGACTTGGATCAAGTGGTTCTGATACAAGACACGTCATCACCGGAGCCAGGGCTTCGGTTATCTTCTCCGGTGAGCATCACCGGACTGGTCATCATGAACCATCACCAAAAAAGGAAACAGGGACATGATATTAAAGAAAAAGCATCACTGAGCTCGAATATGACCTCCAATTCCTCTAATTCCAAATATATTAAGAGATATGTGGAATTGAAAAATGAGGTACATGATCTGAGTTGCTTCGATTTAGCCTCAAAGCAACTCAATCTTCTTGCCTACATTGGTAGGACTTCAGACAACCAAAGAATCAATGAAATTGAGCAACAATTTAAGAGAATCGAAGAGTTTAAAATTTCTGCAAATTACCTTCAATGGAGGTCTGAACACGATGGATCCTGATCTGAATTGTGCTTGGCTTCACATCAATTGCTTGCAGGAGAGGAATGGAAAGGTTTAGAAGCAATGGACTCCTGGAGAATTGAATTCCAAAACAGTGGAGATTCAAGCTCAAATTCAAATGAATTTATCAGGGTTATCCTATAAGAGTGAAGGGTTTTCAATGGAGATTCAAAGCTGGCGCAATGTGTGTGTGATTTCTGAGCAAATGCAGTTGTATTTATAGTCAAATCCATGTGAAATTTGCACACTTTTTCCACTTTCCAAATTTGGTAAAATGATGATGGAATGGTGCATGGGCACGCATAGGCCCATGGAATGATGGTTTGAAAGTCCAAATTAAAGATCATATGTTTTGGAGATTGATTGGATTACAAGGCAAATGTGGATTGTTGTTTGAAGTTGGATCCATGCCAAATAATATCATCCTGTTTAAGCCATGCGCAGCCTATGCATTTCTCATCCAAAATGATTGAATTTGAGCTCTTTGGAAAGGTGAGATCAAGCAGAACAAGCCTGATGTTGAACACTTTTTAATTTGGAGCTTGGAACTTGGAGAATTTTTAGGTGGAAGTTTGGAAAAATTTGACATATCAAAAATTTTCTAAGTGTCAAGCCATATGTCTCAACATTTCACCTTGCTTAACTTTTTATAGGAGCTTCAAATGAGAAAAGTGTCTTCATCAAAGTTGTAACTATCTCAAAGACCTTAAAAATGGTCACACATTTCATGTCATTTGGATTTGAAATGATAGAGTTATTCATTTTTGAAGTTTGGAAAAATCACTTGATCAATGGTATAGGTCAAAAGTGACCTATAATGTAGCCTCATATCACATGCTCAAAAAAGTTGAATTAGCTCCCACTCCAAACATCAAAGTTGAAGTAGATACATTGAATTTGATTTTGCAACTTAGAAATATTTCATCTCATAAAAATTGAGCAAGTTATGGCATTGGGAAGTTGACTTTCAAATTAGGGTTTAGACAAAATGACCTATAATGTTTCAACATAGAAAATGATTTTCCAAGCAAAACTAGCTCTAGGTCTCTCCATGAAAGTTTTTTATAATGTCATTTAGAGTAAGTTTTATATTGTAATAATTTTCATATGGGTAAAATTTTAGGAGATAGGGTCTAGGGAGACCCAGTTTTGATCAGATGAATTCATCTAGCCAACCACCATCAACCAACTTGCTAATTTCTAATTCTCTTGACTTTCTGGGCTCATGGTAGATCATGTATGCATAAGATGATGAAATTTTAAGTGTCCCTTGAGAATTTTGATCAATTGGTGAGATAGCTTGTCAGATAAGTTACTCAAGATACCCAATCAAACTAGGGTTTCCAAGGCAAATCACCCTAAAACTCTTGAAGCAAACTTGATCAATATAACATGTAGAAATAATTGGGAATCATATATGATGCTTATAACCATTCTTGAATCAATTATTTGTTGTTCTCTTTGTTCATGAGGGTCTCAAACCCTAGATGTGATCAATGAATCAATGAGATCATGCCTACCTACAAAAGAGTTAGATAGATGCAAAAAAAAATATTTTTGGAATTTTATTTAGTAAAATGATAATATACAAGTATGATATAATCACAAAGTGCTTGGTGATCTCTCCCAAAACAAACCCAATGAAGGAGGGGTAAGGAGGATGCCAAGATATGATCCCAATGCTTATGCTTATGATGAAATTGCATGAGGGATCTTAGGGTCAAAATTGGGGTCTCATAGTCATGTATGTTCCTTCTCCAGTTGTTCACACGCTGCCTCGTGTTAAAGACACCATTTACCATTCCGAGCCGTCTGAGGTTCCGGATGTTTATGAGAAAATGAATGAGATGAAAGACCAATTGCTTGAGCTGCGAAAGGAGTTGAAGACCTTGAGGAGAAAAGATTTGTTCGGTAAGAGTGATGTTAAACTCTGCTTGGTTCCCAATGTCAATATCCCGATGAAGTTCAAAGTCCCTGACTTTGAAAAGTATAAGGGCAGTACATGTCCACTCATCCATCTTATCATGTATGCTAGAAAGATGTCGACGTAAATTGATAATGATCAGCTCTTGATTCATTACTTTTAAGATAGTCTGACCGGTGTCGCTATGAGGTGGTACATGGGTTTGTATAGTGCGAGTGTCCGCACATTCAATGATTTGGATGAGGTTTTTATGAAACAGTACAAGTACAATGTGGATATGGCGCCAGATAGGGACCAGCTTCGGTCGATGTCTCAGAAGGATAAGGAGACGTTTAAGGAATACGCCCAGAGATGGAGAGAGCTAGTCGCTCATATTACCCCTCCTTTGGAAGAAAATGAGATGAGAAAGATTTTCCTCAAGACCCTGAGCTTGTTTTACTATGAGCGAATGATTGCTAGTTCCCCCAATGATTTTACCGAAATGGTAAATATGGGGATGAGATTAGAAGAAGGTGTCCGTGAGGGACAGTTATCTAAGGAAGAGGTATCTTCAAGCAAGAGGTATGGTAGCAGTTTCTCTAATAAGAAGGAAGCTGAGACCAATGTAGTATCAGCTGGGAGGCAGAGGAGGCCTCATGTCAGAAGAAGTCTGCAACCACGTCAACATCATCATCAAGTATCATCTGTTATTCCAGTATTTTCCAACAATCAATCAGTGCCAATTCAACAACAACGTCAACAACAGCCATAACAAAGAACAAATAACTAGAACAACAACAACACCAACAATAATCAACAACAACAGAACTTTGAGAGGAAGAAGGTCTCTTTCGACCCGACTCCTATGTCTTATGGTGAATTACCCATCTTTGGTTCTCAAGAACCTTCTCCAACCAAGAAATCCGCTACAGATACCAAAACCACTTCCATGGTGGTATAAGCGGGTTCTTCATTGTGCCTCTCATTAAAGAGCTCCTGGACATGATATTGAGAATTGCTACCCGCTGAAGTATGAGGTCCAGAAGCTCGTGAAGAGTGAGATGGTGTCCTTTGAGGGTCGTGCGCCTAATGTTAAAGCAAACCCATTTCCTGCTCATGGTAATTCCTCTGTCAACATGGTAGATGGTTGTCCAGAAAGTTTCTGGGTGTTTAATGTGCAACGTATTCGTCGATCTTTGGCTGAGATGCATAAAACCCTGTGTACTATTAGTGATTGTGAGCATGATCACGACAGTTATGAAGTCTGCAGTGTGAAATCCCGAGGGTGTTCGGTTGTCAAGAGAGATATCTAGTGGTTGATGGACGAGAATGTGATCCAGACATGCTTGGTTTGGATTCTAAGATTGTGGAGCATAGATTGTTGTTGAAGCCAGAATGCCCGCTAGTCAAGCAGAAGTTCAGGAGGACTCATCCTGATATGGCAATGAAGATCAAAGAATAAGTGCAAAAGCATATCGATGACGGTTTCCTTGTTACTGCTGAGTATCCGTAATGGATGGCCAATATTGTGCATGTTCCGAAGAAATATGGAAAGTTCCGCATGTGTGTTGATTATAGATATTTGAACAAAGCTAGTCTGAAAGATGATTTCCCTCTGCCACACATTGATATGTTGGACGACAATACATCTAAATTCAAAGTCTTTTCATTTATGGACGGATTTTCCGGTTATAATCAGATCAAGATGGCACCCGTAGATATGGAGAAGACCATATTCATTACACCATGTGGAACATTCTGTTATAGAGTGATGCCTTTCAGTTTAAATAATGTTGGTGCAACTTATCAGAGAGCAATGACCACTCTTTTTCATGATATTATGCATAAAGAGATCGAAGTCTATGTTGATGATATGATTTCTAAGTCCAGTAATGGAGAAGAACATGTGAAGCATTTATTGAAGTTATTCCAGCATTTGAGGAAATATAAACTCTGCTTGAATCCCAATAAGTGTACATTTGGTGTTCGTTCTGGTAAGTTGTTGGGCTTCATTGTCAGCGAGAAGGGTATTGAAGTTGATCCTGCCAAGGTCAAAGCAATACAAGAGATGCCTGCACCCAAAACTGAGAAGCAAGTCAGAGGTTTTCTCGGCCGCTTGAATTATATCTCGAGATTCATTTCGCACATGACTGCCACATGCGCACCTATATTAAAGCTTCTTCAGAAAGATCGGTCTTGTGATTGGACCGAAGACTGCCAGAAAGCTTTTGACAGTATCAAAGAATATCTACTTGAGCCCCCGATTTTGTCTCCGCCCGTTGAAGGAAGACCATTGATCATGTATTTGACTATGCTTGAAAAGAGTATGGGTTGTGTTCTTGGTCAGCAAGATGAAACTGGAAAGAAAGAATATGAAATTTACTACCTCAGTAAGAAGTTCACCGATTGTGAGACTCGATATTCTATGCTTGAGAAAACTTGTTGCGCATTGGCTTGGGCTGCCAAGGGTCTGCGTCAGTATATGTTGAATCATACCACTTGGTTGATATCCAAAATGGATCCAATCAAGTATATTTTCGAAAAGCCTGCTTTAACTGGGAGGATTTCCCATTGGCAGATGTTGTTATCAGAGTATGATATTGAATACTGATCTCAAAAAGCTATCAAAGGTAGTGTCTTGGCTGACCATTTGGCTCGCCAACCAATTGAAGATTACCAGTTAGTGCAGTATGATTTTCCTGATGAAGAGATTTTGTACTTGAAGATGAAGGATTGTGATGAACCATTACTTGAAGAAGGGCCAGAACCTGGTTCCCGTTGGGGCATGGTATTTGATGGAGTTGTTAATCAATATGGTAATGGCATTGGGAAATGGTTATTACTCCTCAAGGCACTCATTTTCCGTTTATAACTAAATTGACTTTCAAGTTTACAAATAATATGGTTGAATATGAAGCTTGCATTATGGGGCTTGAAGAGGCCATGGATCTCAGAATCAACTATTTGGATGTCTATGGGGATTCAGCTTTGTTGTGAATCAGATCAAAGGAGAATGGGAGATGGATCAACCCGATTTGATACCATATAGAGATTATGTGAGAAGGATTTCAACTTTCTTTACAAAGGTTAAATTTCATCATATCCCCCGAGATGAAAACTGGATGGCAGATGCTCTTGCAACGTTGGCTTCAATGATTATGGTGAAGTATTGGAATGAAGTTCCCAATTTAACTATGATGTGTCTTAATAGGCCAGTTTATGTGTTTGTTATTGAAGAGATCAAAGATGAGAATCCGTGGTATTTTGATATAAAATGTTTCCTCCAAAGTCAGATTTACCCACCTGGGGCATCTTTGAAAGATAAGAAGACTTTTAGGATATTAGATGGAAATTTCTACCTTAATGGTGACGTGCTTTACAAGAGAAACTTCGATATGGTTTTGCTCAGATACGTGGATAGACACAAAGCAGACATGTTGATGGCTGAAGTCCATGAGGGTTCTTTTGGTACTCATTCCAATGGACATGCTATGGCTAAGAAGATGTTGAGAGCAGGTTACTATTGGATGAAATGGAATCTGACTGTTGCAAGTTTGTGAAGAAATGCCACAAGTTTCAAATATATGCAGATAAGATTCATATCCTCCAATACTGTTAAATGTCATTTCCTCTCCATGGCCCTTCTCCATATGGGGAATCGATATGAGTGGCATGATTGAGCCCAAAGCTTCGAACAAACATCATTTAATTCTGGTCGAAATTGACTACTTCATAACGTGGGTTGAAGCGGTGTCGTATGCGAATGTAACCAAGCAAGTTGTTGTGAGGTTTATCAAGAATCAGATTATATATCGTTATGGTGTGTCAAGTAAGATCATTACTGATAATGGTTCGAACTTGAATAACAATATGATGGAATCTCTTTGCAAAGACTTCAAGATTGCACATCATAATTCTTCTCCCTACAGACCTAAGATGAATGGGGTTGTTGAAGCTGCGAACAAGAACATCAAGAAAATCATCCAGAAGATGGTGGTGACGTATAAAGATTGGCACGAGATGCTCTCATTTTCTTTGCATGGGTATCGTACATTCATCCGCACTTCAACATGGGAAACCCATTTCTCACTTGTTTATGGCATAGAAGTTATGCTCCCAGTAGAAGTTGAGATCCCATCCTTGTGTGTGCTGATGGAAGCCAAGTTGACTGAACCTGATTGGTGCCAGACTAGATATGATCAGTTGAATTTGATTAAAGAGAACAGGTTGATTGCCATGTGTCATGGTTAGTTATATCAGCAGAGAATGAAGAAAGCTTTTGACAAGAAGGTCAGACCTTGTGTGTTTAGAGAAGGTGACCTTGTGCTCAAGAAGATTCTATCTTTCAAACCAGATTCTAGGGGCAAATGGCCTCCTAATTATGAAGGTCCATATGTTGTTAAGAGAGCCTTTTCAGGCGGTGCTTTGATTCATACAACTATGGATGGTGAAGAGTTCCCTCGTCCTGTGAATGCTGATGGAGTCAAGAAATACTTCCCTTAAAAAAGAAAAAAACAAGTCACTAAGTTGAAAACCCGAAAGGGCGGCTTAGGCAAAAATGAGCGTCTCGGTGGACTGAAAACCTTCAAGGGAGATTTTGGAAAAAGTTAGAGACATAAAATATAAATTTATCCCGATAAATTGAGCACCCCACCTTGGGGAAATTTATGCAAAATTAGGGATCATGGCAAGTAACTGCATCCTGTTGATCTTGAGTCTTGAAGAATTTCTTGAGCACAATGATTGGTTCTTATTCATCTTCAACCAAAGCCAAGAGCACAGTGGATATTGAAGGCAGTAGAAGGAATAGTGATCATTATATTCAATGTAGCCATTTTCCATGTAAATTACCATTTTTCAACTATTGTAAAGATCTATGGAGTCTTGTCATTGACAGACTACCATTCTATTAAATAAAGTGAGCTTTCTATCCAATTGTTTCTACTCTTATTTAGTCAGATAAATAGAATTAAATTTTATTGTGATCATTTTGAAGTTAAAGTTTTAAAATAAAAAAGCATGTTTTCTTAAATAAAAAAAGCAGTTACTTTTAAAAAGAAATTAAAGGAATACAAACAGCAGTTTGAAAACGGTAAGCCCTAAATGTGAAGCATTGTGGGTTTTTTCCCAAGCAGTTGGCGTGACCTCTGTTTATTCTCCAGCAGCATTTCAGCATCTCCATCTGGGTTTTGTTGGTAACCCAGCTGAGTTTGCAATTGCCTCCCTCGAGTTATAGGCGCGTTATTTGCAGCAGTTTGCACGACTCGACAGATTTTGCTTCCCCTCAAGTTGCCAGCAGCGTTGTCCATGACCCCTGTTAACCCGATTCTCGAGCGGTATTTCCGATCCTCTACAAGGTTGTCTTCCATTTGATATGGTGTTGACCTAAAATTCCCCGCATAATTGATAATGCAGTTTCCTCAGCAGATCCTCTCCTCTTTTCCCCAGCCAAGGTTGAACCTTTGAGGTGGCCGATTCTCTCCAGCATTTGTTTCCCTCCTTTGAGGATTGGCCGAGAATTGTATCGATGATTCAGTCCAGTGACATTTGTATCCTTTATGATCGTTTTTGTCAGCATGATTATCATATGTACATATACATATACATATACACTCATAGATTTCATGATCGCATTTGCAATACACTTTATGATTCATTATTTCTCAGATCCTCTGCTACGGTGGTATACTTTTCCCCCACGCAGATTTGGTTTGTCTGTCCTCTTTCAATTGTAGAGTGTCAGCCCCTTAAGCAGAAAGAACTTAACCTTTCTCATTCCCCACTGAGCTATTTCCTCGTGGATGATTATTGTTTCAGTTTCCTTCTCAATTGATTATCTGGATGGAACCACTCCCCTTGAGTTATATCCTCATTGGGTTGAGTCTTTGATTGACCGTTTCTTTCTAGATCTTACCTAGATAGATGTTTTTGGTCCCCTGAGAGTCTATTACCCAGTAATTGGTAATATTCTTCTCAATTTGTGAATATTTTACTTTTTTCCCAATACCTGGCAAAAGTAACCCTTTTCTCTCCAGCGGATTCGTTTTCAAGTCTCCCAGGAAGTTTATCCTTGATATGTTCATCTTAACCGATGACGGATACACTTTCCCTGCTTTGAGTTTATCCTTGATATGTTCATCTTAACTGGTGACAGATATTCTCTGTTTTTGGTATTCTACCCAGTAAAAAGGTAGTTGTAATCCCTATTTTATTCCCCAGATAGTTAATCCTTGATATGTTCATCCTAACTAGTGACAGGTTTCCTTCTCTTTGCGGTCTTCTGTCCAGTAACCAATAGTTGTAAATCCAGCTTCCCCTTGGATTTTATCCTTGATATATTCATCTTAACCGGTGATGGATATTCTCTTATCGGTATTTTATCCAGTAACTGATAGATGCAATCCTTATTCTTCCCCATGGAGTTTATCCTTGATATGTTCATCCTAACCGGTGACGGATATTCTCTTTTCTGGTATTCTATCCAGTATCCGATAGATGTAATTCCTACTTTTTCAAGCAGTTTATCCTTGATATGTTCATCTTAATCGGTGACGGATATCCTTCCTAACGTCCCCAGGTGAGTATATCCTTGATATGTTCACTTTAATTAGTGACGGATATTCTCTTCCTTTGCGGTCTTCTGCCCAATAATCGGTTGTTGTAAATCCTATTTGGCTTTTCTCCAGCAGGTTATTCTTACCTAGTGACTGGTAATGAATACACCTTCTGTTTCCCCCAGCGAGTCATCCTTGATATGTTTACCCTAACCGGTAACGAATGTCTTCTCTGGCAGATTATGTTATCCCTTTACCCAATAACCGATAGTGGATAATATACTTATGTTACTCCAGTGTTGAAGATCACTTCTTCCCCCAATTTAGTTCAAGTGCGTATTTCCTCAGTGAGATCGCCATTTCCTGTTTGGTTCGAGTATTTTAGCTTTGATCTGATCTACCTGTTTCCCCTGCAGATGTTCGTTTTATTCCCCGGTTGAGTCTTTCCATTGATTTATTTTCATGGAATCCCTCGAGTCTCCCAGCAATTTTAAAGTCGTAGTTTGGCATACACACGACCTTTTATCCCCAAGAATCTTTGTCTCCCCAGTGAGTTTTCCTTACGGAATACATTATACTCCTGCGGACTTTCGGTCCCTCCGGATTCTTTTCCTTTGAGGCAACATTTCCCCCACAAATATTATTTTTACATTCACATCATATGCATCATGAGGTCTCTTAGGGACCAAAATTTGTTTCTATATGTTGTTATTTAAGTCCATTCTACTGAGTCGGTGCGAAGATTTTAACCTTCATCTCCTCAGCTAGAACGTCCTTAAATAGGGGCATCTGTAAGACCCCAATTTTGACTCTAAGATTCCTCATGCTATTCTCATCATATGCATTAACATTGGGATCACACCTTGTCATCCTCCTTACCCCTCATTCATTGGGTTTGCATTGGGAGAGATCACCGAGCACATTTGATTGTATCATACTTCATTTTTCTTTATTTACTAACCAAAATACCAAAAATATGTCATTATATAGTTTAACTACTTTTGTAGGTAGTGTGTATGCTCACCATTGATCTATCAAGCTCATATCTAGGGTTCAAGACCCTAAATGCAAGGAGCTCAATCAATAAATGGCTTACTATAGCACTAAGTATCATATATGGATCCCCATGATCTTCACATGTTATTTTGATCAAGAAATCATCAAGAGTTTGAAGTTTTTTTGCCTTGGAAACCCTAATTCATCTAGGTATCTTATGTGACTTCTTCAACACGTTTCTTCACAAATTGATCAAATATTTCAAGGGATACTTCATATTTCATCATCTTATTCATATATGATCCTCTATGAGTCCCAAAAGTCAAGAGAATTTCAAGCTACCAAGTTGGTTCATGGTGGTTGACCAGAGGAATTCAACTGGTCAAAACTGGGGTTCCCTAGACCCTATCTCCAACAATTGTTATCATATGAAAATCATTCCAAGATAAACATTACTCTAAATTACATTCCAAACAACTTTCATGTTGAGGTCAAGATCTAGTTTTGCTTGTAAAGTCATTTTTTATGGTGAAAGATTATAGGTCATTTTGTCTAAACCCTAATTTGGAGGTCAACTTCCCAAGATCATAACTTGCTCATTTTGTATGGTCTGAAGGCCATTCAAATTTCATGATCAAATTCAATATGTCTACTTCAACTTTTATGTTTGCAGTAAGTGCAAATTCAACATTTTAATGCATATGATATGAGGAAATATTATAGGTCATTTTGGGCCAATACCATTGAACAAATGATTTTCCTCAACTTCTAAAATGTATAACTCCTTTATCCTAAATCCAAATGGGTTAAAATTTGTTTCCAAATTGAAGGTTATGAAGGAACATTTCTCATTTGAAGTACACAGAAAAAGTTACTCAATATGGAAGAAGTGAACATATGGCTTGGTACTTAGAAATGTTTTTGATATGTTTGATTTTCCAAAATTCCACCTCAAAATTCATCATGATACAAGCTTCAAATTAAAACGTGTTCAACGTGAAAGTTGTTCCTCTTGATCTAACCTTTCCAGAAAGTCCTAAATCATCTCATTTGGACAAAAGATGAATGACTTACGCATAGGTTAAAGTTGAAGGACCATTTGGATAATTTCAAGTTCCACTTTTCATAGACGAATGCATGGCTTGACAACATGATTTCAGAATGGCTTACACTTAATTTTAGACCTTAGTGCATCACTTGATGGGCCTATCGCACGCCCATGCAAGCATGCAAGAGAGATTTTCAAGTTTTGCCAAAAATGGAAGTGTGCAATTATCAATCCCATTGGCCTATAAATAGAAGCACTCTTGCTCAAAAATAGGGACCTCATGCGCAAGCTTTGATTCAACAAACCTAAACCCTCACCATTAAAGGATAAGCTTGAAGATTTCTTTGAAAATCGAGTTTGAATCTCCCACTGTTTTTGAGATTGAAACTCTAAGAGTTCATCCCTTTCCTTGATCCATTTTTATTCCATCAAGCATCTGAAGCAAGGCCAAGCATAATTGAGAGCAAGATCATGCCAATCTGAAGCTCCATTGAAGATGATTTTCTAGATTTTTCCACTCTTCGATTCTCTCTTATTTCTCCACTATTCTTATTGATTTTTGGTTGTCTGAAGTACTATCAATGTAGGCAACAAGATTGAGTTGCTTAGAGGTCAAATCAAAGCAACTCAGATCATGATCCTCAAAATTCAACTCCCTGTATCTTCCTATATACTTGGAGTTAGACAAAATTGAGGCCAGATTCGAGCTCCTGAGCCTTTTTTTTCTTTAAATCCATGTCTTGTTTTTTCAGTTTGGTGATGGTTGAAGATGGACCAGTCTGATGATGTCCACCGGAGAAGAAGACCGGAGCTCTGGCTCCGACGATGTGTTGGCAAGTCTCTGAACCACATGATCCATTCAAAATGTTTTAATCTTGAGCAATGGTTGTGATTACCATGTGTGTTACGCAGTTGACTAATGACCACATGGAATGCGGGCTTGAGACCATCTAATCTGCCACCTCAATTAATGAGGGAGATCAGATGGTCCATGTATTTTTTGATTTTCTGAATTTTCATTTTAATTGCTTTAGTTTCATTAATTCATATTAATTTTAATATTGTTCCAAAAAATATGGGACTTTCACCAAAAAAATTCAAATATTTTTCTCTTCCATTTTCTAAATTAAAATTATTTTTTGGATCAATATTAATATTTTTCATGATTTAATTGTTTTTGTGCATATTTTTAATTGTTTAAAAATACTTCTGAATTTTCAAAAATAACGAAATTTTTTCTCCAGGATCCTTTGACCTTGTTTGACCTATGATAAATCTTTTGGCCATTTATTTGGTGTTTTGAAGAGGTTTTAGGTTTTTAATCAAACATAATTTAATTTAATGCATTTATAATTGATTTTTAATTGGTTAATTGTGAATAAATTGTGTTGAGCTATTTTTATTGACTTGTGAATTTTGACTATTGTGTTTGGGCCTTGGTCAAGGTTGATTTGACTTTGTTGGATTAAAATCATTGGATTTAGGGGATTGATGAAATATACATTTCATCTCCCAAAATGAATGAATGATTTTAATTTGATAAAATTCCTCCCATGACCAATTTGTGTCTGTCTCATTCCCCCTCCCTCTTTATCTTCAATTCCATTCTATCCCATCCATTTCATTGATCAATGATATCTCTATATCCTAAGGCTAATTGGTTCATAAACCAATACAAGTATGGATGAGATTAGGTCCATCCTTTTGCCATTTTCTTTTTAAGTGTGGTATGTTTTAGTAGTATGGTTCATTATACCATATCTCTAACATGTATTAACACTAAAATTTCTATTGTCCGACTTCATATAGTTGTACCTTCTACGTAAGTCCAATTACGATTGCTTAACATAACGCTAAATTTTGACCCAAAAGCATAGCATTCTAGTAAGGGAGATTGTAAGTCTCCCCCCTTTCATGGTATTATGTGGAAACTTGGTCTTTTTTTCTTCCTTTGGAAGATGTCTTGGTTCAAGGATCCATGCTTGTGAATAGAGGGTCGAGTGTTCTACAAAGAATGACTTAAACAATTGAAAAGCAAAAAAACAATACTAACATCTAATCAACTAACATTTGACTAACTTTTAATTTCAATTCATTTACCTTATGCACTTTAAATTCAAGTCCTTTTATCATTTGTCATTATTCATATCATTTGACTTGTTTATTTTAATGTCATTTTTACTTTGCTCACTTGACTCATGTATTGTGAATATATTATGATTGTATATACTTGTTTGTGTATTTTGTTTGTGTTTGTAGTCTTATGACCTTAATATACATAATAACAACAAAAACTCTTAAAAAATGTTTGTGTGGACTGTTGGATTTGATCTGAGACTTGGACTTAGAATTAGGCAACATTCCCTATGCAAAAGGACTTGGCCGATGCCAACTTTTCTGAAGCCAAGTCATTGTGAATTGAACTTTCATCTGATGTAAGATGGATCGTCTGGTGTTTGGGCAACTAGTTAAATCTGCATCAGTGTAATAATAATAATGAAATTCTAATATTTGATTTAGTGAGGTGAAAATTTTGTCAGAAAATGTATTATTTGTCGTAGTTAACACATTACATTACTTCATAACATGTGTTGCAGCTAATGAAATCACAACTAACAATACAACACATGACAAATCCAAAAAAAACAAAAATTTATTCTTTCCCATAAATTAATATTTAATTATTTTTTATATTTTTTAATATTAATAATTATTAATAATAGTTAATATAATTATTTATTATAACTGTGACATTAACACATCATCAAATAAACAGCCATATCAATAAAATTTAATTTTAGATTGATAACGGGAATTAAAATTTCAAAAATGATGAAATTGGGTAATGGAATTTTAAATTAAGTGATCAAAACTTTAAAAAAAACAAAGAAACAAAATACATTTATCTCAAAATTAAAACAAAAATAATACACTGGATTATAATGTATCCTCTGGTCATTATTATAAACAATAAAAAAATATTAATTTTATTGAATAATTGATATATTTGATATATAATAATCATCAAATACATCATTTATTTAATAAATTTATTATAAAAAAATATTATAATAAGTGGAGGGTGTAATAAATAATGGTTCATTAAATAGAAGCATGGAGTTACTCGTGGTACTTGCTATAGAGATCAAGCTAGCTAGCTAAGTACACTGTTATATTTGCTCGTGGGTTTGAGTTAATGCACATTGCACACCAACTTGGGTAAACTAGAGTTGCAAAGAGGTTGAAAAGCTTCACGTGGCTTGTCGAACCTAGACTTAACTCATCTATGCATAGTATAAATTCCTAGACTCAATGATTCATCTACTTACACAACACTTGCATGTACAAAAACAATTAATATATTTTGTTTGACATACACATATAAAACTTAGTAGAAAAAAATACAATGAGTTATGAGTACATTAGTAAACAGACATGTCCATAAATACATGCAAGACATCAATTACTAGGTACTTGTTATACAAAGAAAGCTCGGTGGTACAAAATGTTTGACAGTGAAGTGAATGTCTTAAATGGTGAAGCTTTTTAAAGATGAGAGATGGAGTGTGGGTGGATTTGGCAGCGTGTTAACCGGAAGTATGGCCTATATAGCTCATGGTGTGTGTGTGTGTGGTCCATTTCATGCACGTTCAGTCAGTTTTTTTAAGAGGGTTTTCAAGTGTTTTGCGGATTTGTAGGTCTTGTCTCCCTCGTGGCAATCAAATTATTAAGCTCTATGGGATGATGAAATGTTTTTTTGAGATTTCACCACATATGAGAAAAGTGGAAAAGGGAGGGGGAATATGATATGATATGATTGTGTTAAAATGTATTATTATTATTATTATTATTATTATGCACGTTCATGGATGGATGGATACTTGTTATCCTATATAGTATGGTTATCAATTAGCTAGCTAGATAGGTGCATCCATCTCTCTATATGTTCTCGTTCGATTAAAATCAAATAGTTTAGATATTATATTTATATTTAGAATTTTAAAACAAATCATAAAAATTTGAATTTTTATTTATAATCGAAAGACTAGAATTATGATTGTATGCACGACGAATCAAATTTTATAGATAAGTTAAATCAATCAGCTGTATTTTACAATAGATCTAGGACACACTACATGTGCCATGTGGTTGCTAATGCTATTGATAATGACTATTCATGAGGTAGCAATTTTGTTAAACTCTCAATTGGTATCTAATTTTTGAACTGATTAGATATGGAGAAATTTTCAATCTATCTCATTCATTTTTATTTAGAAATTTCATAAATGTTCATTTCGATCATGTTCGAAGAGATCATTTCAGACACCTTACTTTCAAAAATAAAGAAGAAACTATAGTAAAATGATTATAGAAGAAGAAAAGAAAGTTAGGATTTTTAAGAAGAAGAAAATTATATTGAGTAAACGTAAAATGATTATAGAATGAAGTTGTTATTTTAAAATTACGAATATATATATATATATATATATATATATATATATATATATATATATATATATATATATATATATATATATATATATATATATATATATATATATATATATATATATATATATATATATATATATATATATATATATATGTATTCGACTCTGTCGAATAAGGGTGACTCCTACTTCTTCGATTAGTTTCTTCGACACAGTCGAATACTAGTTTTTATTCAAAATATGAATTAAAACTTCTAGCAACCACCTAATTCATGTTTCCGAGACTTCATATTCCGATGTTTCTCTTCAATTCATCAAACCTGACTTTCTTCAGGGGTTTGATGAGTATGTCAGTTAGTTGATATTATGTCTTGCAATGCTCAAGTTTAAGCTTTTCTTTGTTAACTTGATCCCTCAGAAAATGATACTTCCTCTCTATGTGTTTACTTCGACCACGACACATATATAGGATGATTCGTCTGATTGATAGTTGACTTGTTGTCGATAAACAACTTCATTTTCTTAGGGGTTCCATTATCTTGAGCTCTCCGAACAACATCTTTATCCATGATGCTTGACATGTTGCATATGATGCATCCATGTACTCGGCTTCACAAGATGACAAATTCACAATTCTTTGCTTTCTTGAACTCTATGAGATTGGCGCACCTCCAATCATGAATATGTAGCTTATAGTAATCTTCTTCTCGTCTTGATCTCCACTGAATCAGAATCAGTTTAGCCATATACCTCTACATTTGTGTTGGTCTTCTTTTTCCTCGACATCAACACACCATGATCAAGCGTACCTTTGATGTATCTTAACACTTTCTTTACTATTGTTAGATGACATTCTTAATGCTTCTCCATGAACTTTCTCAATAATCCGACACTTTGACAAATGTATGGCCTGGTATTGCAAAGATATCTCAAGGATCCAATGATTTGTTTGTATGGTGTTGCACTTGCAAAATCGTCATTTGTTTCCTTTCTCAACTTTGTTCCAGTCTCTAATGGTGTAACAATTGCATTACAGTTACTCATATTTAACCTCTTTAATATGTCATGGGCATACACTTCGTCTGGTGCAGAAACATTCCTTCACTTGTGTCTTTAAATTCCATCCCTAAGAAATATGACAAATTTCCTTGGTCAGATATTTCAAACTCCTGCATCAACTTCAACTTGACTCTTTTGATTTCTTCCTCTCTGCTTTTGTAATAAGCAAATCATCCACATACAAGCATATGATAACTCGACTAAGCTTGTTGCATTGTTGACATATATTCCATGTTCTTAGACACATTTCAAGAAACCTGTGTTGATCAGGAATCTATCTATTCTTTTGTTCCAAGCTCTTGGGGCTTGCTTCAAACCATAGAGAGTCTTCCTCAATATGTATACCTTCGACTTCTTCCCTTTAATTTCGAGTACTGGTGGTTTACTGACATAGACTTCTTCTTCCAAAGGTGCATTCAGAAATGCTGACTTTACATCTAGTTGATGTATCTTCCGTCATTTGTATGTTGCAGTCGGCACAACAATTTTGATGGTTTCCAGCCTTACCACAGGTGCATAAACTTCGTCAAAATCAATACCATATTTTTGCAGAAAATTATTTGCCACCAATCTTGCTTTGTGCTTGGAAATCTCACCATTTGGTCTTAACTTCAACTTGTAGACCCATTTCACATCAATTGACTTCTTGATTGCTTTTTCAAAAAGTTTTTAGGTCTTGTTCTTCTCGATTGCGTTGAGTTCTTCTTGCATGGCTACTAACCAATTTGAATCACTCATGGCTTGATCCAAATCGATTAGTTCTGATTCAGCCATCATCATTACTTCTTCTATTAAGTCATTGTCTGCATCAATTGCTTGATATGGGAATCTATCATATCCAACTAGTCTTGTCGACTCAGTTCTTGCTCTAGTCGATCTCCTAAAATTTTGCTCAGGTGATTCTTCATTTTGATTGGTTGTGACTTCAGTTTGTTGGTCTTCATCAAGCACAATTGTGACTGTTTCTTTCTCCTGTTGAACTGACCCTTGACTTTAATCATACCCTTTGCTTTCATCTACAAGAACATCTCGACTGATCACAAGTTTATCATCATTTGGTGAATACATTTTGTATGCATCAGTCGAATGATAACCTATGAGCACCATAGTTGGACTCCGATCATCTAGTTTCTTCCTCAATTATTCAGGTACATGCCTGAAGCACGTTGATTCAAATACTCTAAGATGACTAAAATTTGACTTATGTCATGTCCAAGCCTCATAAGGTGTCTTATCAACTATCTTCTCTGTTGGACATCTGTTTAAAATGCATATTGTTGTCGAAGTTGCTTCACCCAAAATCTCTTTGGCACTTCTTTAGCTTTCAAAATGCTTCTAGTCATGTTCAATATACTTCTATTTCTTCTCTCATCTATACCATTATGTTGAGGTGTATAGGGTGTAATGACCTCATACTTTATACCTTCATCAGTGCAAAATCTTGCAAAATTTCTAGAGGTGTATTCACCACCACCATCTGTCCTTTGTTTCATTAACTTGCATCCACTTTGTTTCTTGACATGCAATTTAAATCTCTTGAACTGTGTGAATACCTGACTCTTACTTTCAATAAGATAAATCCATATATATTTAGTGAATTCATTTATGAAAGTTAAGAAATAGAAGTTACCTCCATTATACCTTACTTCAAAAGGTTCACACATGTGAGAGTGAACAAGCTCCAGTTTTTCTCTCAACTTCATAGACAAGTCATGTTTGAATGCCTTCCTAGCCTGCTTTTCTTTTCAGCATTCCTCACATACTTGACTTGGCTCTTTCACTTGAGGTAAGCCATACACCATCTTCTTTTGGTTGAGCATACCTAGACCTCTTAATTTTAGGTGTTCATACATGTGATGCCATAGCCAGTTCTTGTCTTCGACAGTAGTCGAAGCAAGACACTTGTGATCAGCCGTGTTGATCTCAATCTTGAAGGTTATGCTATCTGCCAATGGTGCCTTCAGGATCTTCCTTCCTTCACCATTATACACCTTCCTTCACCAACTTCATGTTATACCCTTTGGCAAGTAATTGACTTATGTTTATCAAGTTACTTGTCATTGAAGGTACATACAATATGTCAGTAATGTTGGATCTTCGACCATTCTTTCTAACCACAATGATGTTTCCTCTTCCTTGTGATGTAGCATGCCTTCCATCTACAAACTTGATAACTTTCTTGACTGATTCATCTAATTTGGTAAACCAATTTTTATTTCCAGTCATGTGGTTGATGCATCCTAAATCCATATAACACATGTTGGTTTGCTCATTGTTCGATTGAGTATTTTCCATAAGTGACATATCGTCAGAGCCGCTTTCTCCACCATGTGCATATTGAAGTTAAATTAACCTTAACTTTTATCTATGTAATATTTATTTTGAAGTTAAATTATGTTGTTTTTACATTATGTTGCCTTTGTTCTTGGTTGTTTCTGGTTAGAACTAACCGACCATATTCTGGAGTTACATCTCCAAAAATCCAACGAATATTGAACTAAGGTATGTTACGAAGATGCATCTCCAAATTAATCTTTTACGCGTACGGAGATGCATCTCCAAATCTACTTTTAATAAAATATGAGTTTTTCTATAATTTCAACTAAAATGTATGTGAAAAATGTGCGTTCAAAGATGCATCTTTGGACGCTAAGGCATTTCTGACTTTTTACAATGGTGTGAGAGCACCCATAAAAGTAAAAAGAACATTTTTCCTAAATTCAAATAATAAAAATACCTTATGAGTCATGTAGCTAAAAGAGAAATTAAAACCTTTGTGCACACAACATACACTATTTTTGTTAAGGATTTCTAATACAGTCGGATAAAATTAAAATATCATTATGCAAAAGTGTTTTGCACTTTAGTTGTCAATGTTTGGGGGTGCTGTTGATGTATTGCACTTTAGTGGCAAAAGTTAGAGATCTATAATCCAAAATTTTCAAACCAATTTGAACTTCACCCCCATCATATTTGTGCATACTTTTAACTTATCGATCAACTACTCATTGTAGGACTTGTTATTTCAATTAAAAAAAAGAAAACCATAGCAACCAAGACCAATTTTTTACAAGATTCAATACAATAGTGATAAACTGAAATTTACAGTTGTGAAAAATTACATAAGACCAAACAAGTGACTGTCATTGGCAGTGATTGAGAAGCAGGGAGCTGATAGTGTATAATGCTGTTAGTATAGCCTAGCATTGATTCTTAGCTGGACCTTGTGGTGGGAACTGAAAGCACATGCTTGCACATGTTTCTTGTTCTCAGGTTTCAAGTTTTTAGTACCATAGTTTCCCTTCTCGTTTAGGCCTGCCATTAAAATACAGTACACTCCAATGAGTCAAGTTCAACTTGGATTCCAATTACAGAAGAATATTATTATAATTATAATAATGCCCTATATCTAAAGTAAATTGAATTTTCCACCTCTTACATTTGATTTAAAGCCATGTTGCTTTGCCATTATTTGAGCCTTATGTGCCCAACAAATACTTGTGCCTTGGCCAGCCTTTCATCCCTTTTCTAGTATAACTACACATAGTAAACATTGTTATAATTAATAGTAGCTACAAATTGTTAAACAAGTGAAAATTTTTAGCCAAAATCAAGGTAGCACACAATGATTCTATTAAATTCATTGTCAATCCAACACTAAGTAGCATGTATTATGGAAAGTGTTGGTGATCTGTTGATAATGGTAACAAAATCCAACAGAAGTCAGAACAAAATGCAGATAGAATGTAAAGCATTGAAATAATATTAATAAAGCAAGATTCATATAAATATTTATGTCTGATTTGCTTGAAAATGGGTATATGAGCAATGGAAAAACCTATTGGTATATCAAAAACTTCATAACACTCGACTTGATCATCCTAATCATTAATTATTTAGTCATCCAATCAGAAGAAGATTTTTGGCTTATAAATAACCATTCGGCATAGAAGTAACTCTCCTATCGTTTTTTTTTTCTAAAGAACATATCATTTTTTCCCGACTCCAATAGGAAACTCAACACAAAGTAAAGGTCCAACGACTAAGTTTAATCTATGAATCCTTCACACCGACTTCACCTAAAACTTATATATGAAAATTATATTTCTTTGCATGATTTGAGAGCAATGGACATATTATTTAACCCCTCTACAAATATCACTCCACCCATTCAAAACTACCATTCAAAACTATCATACAGATCTTGGGGTAAGGACGTTGTAAGTAACGCCTCATTACTCATGTTAAATGATGCCAAATATGGCCAATCATATGTATCTCCCCACCCATGGCAAACTCCATTCATGTACACCTCAACACTTGTATCACAAGGAGACATAACGACGCTGAGATTTCTCCATTAGTCACTTTTTAAACTTATATCTCCCATATATGCTTAGGTCTCATTGGAACAACCATCGAATCACCTTCAAAGTCCATGTTTTGAAGAAGCTTTGTCTGCCGAATCACCTTGTAATCATAAGCAAATCCATGAAGAGTAACCAAAGCGGTGACATATGGTATGGAGTCAATGGGACTAGGAGGAATGACCTTAAATTTCCCAATAGTTGGGTTCCATAGCACTATTGTTGCATGGTCTTGATAGAGACAAAGAGTGAGATTAATACCTGATCCCAAAATACTAATCCTAATGTCATCAGCTTGAAATGGAGGCGGCCAATTTAACTTGACCTTATTCTCAAACATTTTACTAGAAAGCGAATACAATAAGCAATGATAGTTATCATTGTAAAGAGATGATGTTTAGATATGAAATTGTTATAGAACATCGTTGTCAAATTAAGGTTTTCAAACAAATGTTCATGATTTAAGTGCACAAGTAAATCGCTTAAGAGACTTTCGAGAAAGTTTTGACAAAATGGAGAAAGCAACATCATCATTTATATGATTACCAACCTTATCATCTAAAGAAGCCATAGATTTCTCTTACTCCTCAATGGTGATTAGATGAGAATACTCTAGTTGCTGTAAGTGAGCATATACAAACTACAAAGGATTTTTTTAAACAAATAGATAAACAGATGAATAAATCCGATGTACATTATTAACTAGCAGAAAGACGGACATTGCTTTTTTCTATTCTATTTTAATTTATATATATTTAATTATGCTTTATTTAGTAATATCTATTTTAATATAATTCGTTCATTTCACTTTTTTAATATCTATGTTATCAATTCTTCCAATATTCGTATTCTATGTTTTAAACTTGAATTTGAAAAAGGATTATGTTGTTAAGAGTAAATTTGTAAGGGGAAAATCTCTAAATTTGTCCAGAAAAACTGTCTGACCAAAATAAATAGTAGTTAGAAATAGCTAACTTTGGAGCTGCCTTTATATAATGGTATGGATTAACTAGTTGTTTGCTTTCCTACTAAAGCTATCAAGAATATGCATGAAGGGGTCTCAATTAGTGTGAGAATAAAGGGTGGAGCTACATAATATTTTCCGATAATAATAAGATTTTACCAATGATCAACTCTAAACTTTATCTTTTTTACTTTAGTTTTAGATGTATTTAAATAATACATCCAAGAGTCAGCACCGAGATTCATGCTTTTGTGCATATGATATAGTCCTATTTTGCGAGTCGGAAAATTAAATGGGAGGTTAGAGACTGGGATACAAGTCTTAGAAGTGTCTAACGAAGGAGAAATAATACAAGTTACATGGTTTAAATATCTTGGATCCTTAGTACAAGATGACGGAAAAATAGAAAGAGATGTAATCCGCATAATTCAAATTGGATGGTAGAAATGGAAGAGGATCTCAAGTGTTTTATGTGACACAAAGGTACCTCTCAAAGTGAAGGGGGGATTTTATCGTACATCCGTAGGACCGGCGATGTTGTATGGGATGCAATGTTGGGAGGTAAAGAACCAATATGAGAATAAAAATAAACGCAGTAGAGATGAGAATGTTGTGTTAGATGTGTAGTGAGACTAGACAAGATAGGATTAAGAATGATACGACTTGAGAGAGATGGGGTAGCACCTATAGTAAAAAAGATTGTGGAAATTCGGCTGAGGTGGTTTGGACATATAGATGTAGATTTTATAGTAAGAAGAATAGATGAGAATGATGATAGTCAAATCACTAGAGATAGAGAAAAATCTAGAAAAACTATTAGGAAAGGTATAGAGATTAATGAGTTGGATGGAGATGTGATATATGATAGAACATTATAGTGCCGTTTGATCTAGTGAGATAAGACTTTATTATATAGGTACCGAGAGAATCAATATATAATATCAATATTAGTTGTATAATATTAATAACTCCGATATCATGTCTATCCTAATTACTTAATATTCCTATAAGTAGAATATATCAACTCTCCCACTCAAGTTAAGTTGTAGCATATAAATCATTCACACCAAGTGTGACATATATAACTAATTCAAAGACCTCTCAAGTAACTAGTGAAAACTTCCAGCAATAAATCATTGGAACTTACGAAGCTAGTAGTGATCTTGCCTGATTCTGTCTTAATTAAAAGTTCAGAAAAGAGGGGACAATAAATAGAACAACTTTATAAAAAGAACACTGAATTATACAACAAAAGAATGAAAATTATCCTTTATATTTTACTCAATTGGCTGCCATATGTTTTGCATAGTTTTTTCGTGAGCTTCCCCCCATCCTTTTGTATAATAACGCTAAAAATTCTTAAGATTCAAATGTTGAATAATATCAGTGTTGGGAAAATGTCATACCAAGTTCAAGTGATGAGACTGTGTCAGAAGAACCTTTCACTCAGTAAGGAATTCTTTTGATGATTGTGTATTCATCTTCTTATCTGCAGCTTTCTGCAAAAAGAAATAGAGAAGGGAAAAATTCAAGAGCTGGTAACATATGAATTTCTACTTCTTGCATTGTACCTGTTTAGATTGTAATAAACAAACTTCGCCGGAATTGGAACCTATACAAGAGATAAGTTTTTTTTAAGCTTGAAGCAAATATGTTTTGCAGGTCACTGACTGGTATATGCAACTAGCAGCGAACTAAAGCCCCAATATTTGGCATAAATTTGTTCTTGTCTTCAAATAGTATCAGTTGACTTATGCCATAGTAATGATCAGATGTGTGCATATTCTGCTTGCATTAAAAAGTAAAACTAAAGGATATGAACAGAAGCATTTAGGAATAATTTCTTTCTAATTGGAAATTATTACTCTCGTTTGGTGATACTGCACATTTACTACTTCTCACCATTTCAAAGTAATATTATAAACATCATGGCATACCTCATTTCGAACCTGCTGGCAGGAACTCCTTCAGTCCTATATGGCAATCGCAGGTATTCAATATGCAAATAAAAGGGTAAACTTTATAACAAGAATAATCTTTTCTTTGAAAATGAAGCACAGGATAATTTCTCCCTTATGAAATAAATGTCGGCATCTTGTGAAGAGACATGGTGCACACCAGTTTTAAATTATGGCTGCAGTCATGGTTGCATTACATCGCAGAAAAAAGCAAACAAACATCGTCACAATTGCATCATGACATAGTCACAGAGAGCAAAAGACCTTTGCCTTGCAATATAAATTGTTGTAGAGTGCATTTTAAAAATATGGCACCATCTTCAAAATCTTCCAATCAAACAATAAAAAATACACTTTAATCATAAGAAATTTGATCATCATAATTCATAACCATCTAGTAAATCCAAACACTGCAGTAATATCCCCTTTAATAACGTATGACCTACAAATTATCAAACAACTTAGTCCCATCCTTCAATTGTAGTAGCAGTTTGTATATCTCCTCGCTCTGAGGGTGAGAGTGATCTTCAGCATTGAAAGCATGCACTTCATTTTTCACTTCTATCCAACTCCAACCAGGAACCTTTTTCACGAGTCTTTCTCGCATCAGCCTTTTTACACTAGCTTTTTCATTCCACATCTTCAGACGCCCATAAAGGTCCGAGAGCAGAACATAAGTGCTGTGATCCTCAGGCTCCAACTCTAGCAATGTTTTTGCCACATGACTTGCTAATTCAATATCACCACAACTTCTACAGGCACCTAATAAAGTCCTCAACACCATTACATCGGGTTCAAAAGGCATTGTTTCAACCAAAGCTTTTGCCTCTTCTAGATGCCCAGACCGACCATAGAGATCAACTGCACAAGCATAGTGCTCCATTCGCAGCGGAATACCAAAATCAGACTCCATAGATTGTATAATTTTCCGGCCTTCTTCTACGAGCCCAGTATGACTACATGCAGTGAGAACTGCGACAAACGTTATATGATCAGGTTTCATCTTCCTCTCTCTCATTAAGTTAAAGAGTTCAAGTGCAGTGTTTCCTTGTCCGTGTTGTGCATACCCAAAGATGATCGAGTTCCAAACAATTGCATTGTCATTGAAAGTTGTTTCAAAAGATTTTCTAGCATCTTCTATGACACCACATTTAGAATACATGAAGATCAATGAACTCCCGACATATTTATTTGTATCAAAGCCTACTTTAAGTGACAAAACATGAACCTGTTGACCTAGCTGCAGTGTTGCTAAATCTGAACAACATCTGATGACAGCGGAAAAAGTATAGTCATCAATTTCTACAAAAAGATATCTCATCTGCACAAACAACCTCAAGGCTTCCTCACTCCAACCAACCTGCACGTACCCTGCCAAAACAGAATTCCAAGTACAACAATCTTTAACATCCATGGAAAAGAAAATTTTCGATGCATCTTCCACGCCCCTATTATCAAATCCAAGATACATGGCAATCAAAGCATTAGAAACAGGCACAGAAACCTGAAGCCCTCTTTTAATCACCAACCCATGTAAAGATTCTCCACGGCTTGTGTGCTGTTTGACAAAACAATGACTGATTACCCCAGTATAACTATAATCATCAGGCTCAAACCCAAAACTCTGCATGTCAATGAAAACTTCAAACGCGAGATCTTCTTTCTTGTGAAGCAAGTAAGCCGCAAGCATGGAATTCCATGTAACTATATCACGACACATGGCAGCAGCGTCGAACATTCTCTCCGCATCTTGTAGACAATAGCACTCTGAGTACGCCATGATAAGGGCATTTGCGACAATGTTAAAATCGTCCAGCCCATGTTTCATAATTTTACAATGCAGCTGCATTACCAAACTGCAACACTCAACACTATCAAGCAACGTCAAAAGCGGAGCCACCGTGCCATCGTCAATCCCAACACCCTCCAACTCCTGACATCTCAGCAACCAAAACGCCATGTCAACATCACCAACTCGCGAATAACCAGCGATCAACGTGTTCCACGACACAAAATTGCACTCTGGCATATACCGAAACACAACCAATGCATCATCAACTCTGCCACACTTGGCATACATATCAAGAAGTGCACTCCCTGAAAACACATTCTCATTAAACCTCATCTTAATCATAACCGAATGTATCTGCTTCCCAAGATCAAGGCTACAAGCTCGAGCAACGCCTTTGAGAATGCTCCCAAATGTGTGGCTGTCAATTATGTGACCGGAGATTCTCATATTGTTGAGGAGCTTCCATGTATAATCCAGGTCCCCGGTGTTTGCGTAACCTGAAATGATTGCATTCCATGATACAGTATCTCTGTGAGGCATTTCGTCGAACAGTTGATGAGCAAGGGGAAGTTCTGAACATTTTGAATATGTTGTTATGAGGTTGTTGGCTGCGTAGAGGTCTACTATGGAACCTGACTTGATTGCTAGACAATGGGTTGCTTTCAGAGAAGGCAGTGTAATGGGTGAATTTCGAATAAGGGATTGCAGTCTCTGCATTCATTCGTGAGCATGTGTTTTCCAATGCAAATGATTTTATTCGGCTAAATGAAAATTGATTCAAACAACAGAGTTGATAGTGGTGCTTACTAACTGACTAGGAAGTGGGAATGGAGAGAAAGAAAATTGTGTTTTTCAGTCAAAGGAGAGAATGACGTTTACGATCAACAAAAATGTTGGGGAAAAAATCTAATAAACTAAAGAAAATGGTCTTCGACTGCTCTATTAATATTTCAATGTTGTTCTTCCTTGTTTATGTAAACTTTTTTTAATTTGGTCCCTAAGCATGTGTAATTTAACGGTCTAAACTAGATCTCGATTCCTAACTTTTAAGGCCTGAATTCCAAAATTTTAAAAATAAGAGATTTATTAATGCTATTCATGTTTTTTAAATATCATTCAAAAATACTTAAATGTTTTTAAATTTTGGAGATGATCTCCGGACGTATCAATTTTTGATTGATTATAAAAACATTTTGGAGATGCATATACAAAATAATATCGGAGATGCATCTCCGGAACATATCAGAATAACATGTTATGAGCATTATGTAACATCTTATGTGACGAGATTTAAATCATACAATCGATATACAAACAATGATGTACATAAATTTAGATAATTCAAAAATATCATATATATAAATGAAAGACCAATAAATGGCACAAAAAAGTCGAGAACAAAGATAAAGTAGCATGATGTCAAAATAGAATATAATCCATAATATTACAACTATATATTAATGCATTATTGTGTATGCCGGACTACATCGCATCTACCTCCTATTTCTCCTCTGCCTTCTCGACCATCAATCTCTCTCCATCCTCTGGTGTTGTCTCCAGTACATCAATGCCCTTTGTGCCTTCGTCATGATGGCATCTAGGACATGTCTCACATTAGACCCATCAGGAAAGATACTTTTGTCAATGCCTACATGCACAATCCCCATAATGCGACGGTATCTAGGCAATACATCCTTAGCATGATCTAATTGTGTTTGCTCCTCCTCTAGTATCTCCTGATGAGCTGGCCTAGGTGGGTCTCCTAGAGAAGCCTGCACCATATATGGATGTGACACCCTGAAGAACTCTTTGATGTACCCGTCCACGTGGCTCCAGTCGCTAGGGGCTATGATACTTTGTGCCTCCTTCGGTGCCAGGTGACTCTCATAATCATCAAACATGTCATCCATTTGTGTATGTGTCAAAGCAGGAGGAGTAGAGACAACAGGGTGTATGGGAATGGTCTTAGTGCAATCGAACTGCCGCATGACGCGCTCTGGCAGATGAGGAGCAGTGAGACGTGATCCGCAAGCCAACCATCCAGAGTATAACATTATCTCGTCAAATGGTCATGTCTCACGGTGATTGACATAGTTGTTAAAGTGCATGTCCTCGGCAACCAAGCAGTCAAGATACACTTTGAACGGCTCAGTCACCCCATTCCCTCTGAGCAAGGCAAATGCAATAGCGCGTCACATATCCTTAGAGTAAGTTGGTACACTCACCCAACGAGAGATGCACGGAAAGTGCTGGAGGATCCAAGCCTGAAAAATTTGGAACACACGAATCATAAGTAATGGCGTTGTAAAAATGAAATGAAAACAATACAAAAATATTAAAAGACCAATAAATATTACCATCAATAGTATGATGTTGCATGTGACATGCTTCGTCTTCCACCTACAGCCCTTTGGTAACTTCGAGTACAAGTAGATCAAACAAGTGGTCCCCTAGTTGTACTCATGGATCCGCTCGAAATCCTGGAAGTACCGTAGGTAAACGACATTTGTATAAGGGACACTCTTGTCCATAAAAGTCGTAGTGTCAACCAAATATAGCAAGTAAGATCTCATAGCATGCGCTCTATGGAGCCCCGCCTGCTCGTTATCACCTGTAGCCTAATGTGCTCTTTACAGATTCTTTGTATATACCTTTTTCAGGTATTCAAATCTAGCATGTTCCCCCTGGTCCTATCCAACTCTGCCTTCGCCTCCCCTGGGTCAGTCCCTAGATAGTCTACCATCATCTCGAGTGCCTTGTCTTTGGTAATCCTCCCACTATTTACGAGTCTCCCCCTAATCGGAAGATGTAGCAAACATGAGACATCGTCAAATGTGATAGACATCTAACCAAGCGGGAGATGAAATCACGATGTCTCTGAGTGTCATCTCTGTTGGTGTAAGCCCTAAAGGCCAATACTTTTGGTACTTGCATCTGTGAGCAAATTCTTTACTTTGAATAAGTTTTGAATGATAGCAAATTGTGTGATCATTGTCCAATTGTTTTGTGCATTATTTCACATGTTTCAATTGTGTTTTTAGCCTATACTATTGTTTCATGTCTATACATAAAGATCCACATTGATACAACTCTTCAAAGAACTCATAAAAACTGTTTTGTGTCGGTATGTATCGATACATGTTCATATGCATCGATCCATAAATGTGTTTTAAATCACAAAACGTTTTTGCTTCAGTATGTATCGATCCATACGAGTCTTGTATCGATACATGCTTAGTTAAAATGCTCTATGTATCGATACATACGAGTTTCGTATCGATACATGCTTAGTTAAAATGCTCTATGTATCGATACATACGAGCTTTGTATCGATACATGCTTACATTAATTCTCTAAAATTAATCAAAGCTACAGTATGTATCGATGCATAACCTCTTGTATCAATACATAATTCTGTTTTGTCTACTAACAGCTTCTGTCTTTCACATATAAGAAGTATTTTGACAGCAAAGCAAAAGGAACGAATTCAGAAGAGAAAAACAGTTGAACACAAATCAAAGGAGTGTGTAGCAGCAATTGTTTGAGCAGTTAGAAACCTGAAAGAGACTTCATCTTCTTCATCTTCTCAATCTCTTTTCTTCAAGAACATCAACACATAATAATTCTTGTTCTTTGGATTAAAGGATCAACGAGATAACATTCAGTGGAACGATCAAGGATCTAGTTGAGGTGTTCAGTGGAACGATCGAGGATCTAGCTGAGTTGAAGGTTGAAGGGGGTTTCGAGGAAAAACCAACTGGTTTGTCCTTCAAGAACTGGAGTGTTCTTGCGGGTTTGTTAGTCACGTTTGCATAACAGATTCAGCCATAGCGTAAGGTTTGGAAATTGGGTAATTTCGCAAACAGGTCGTGGAACCGGTGAATTGTTTGCAATTTCTTGCAGGAAATTCTTGATTGAGCTCAGATCAAGTGGAGGTTTTATACAAGAAGAAGATCTTGGGATTTAGATTTCTGTCTGTGTATTGTAACCTTGTATCAACGAATTCGGCATTATTGATAATTACAGTTCTCAATTTCATTTGAAATTGAGAGGGAGACGTACCCACACGCGAGGACGACAGTGGGGAACTTCCTTACCAAATCTCTGCGTATCGTATTCTTTCCTTATCTCTCTTTACGTTTTCAACAGCTTTGTGATTTCAGTTGGTGTGTTGTGGCTGTACATTTAGTGATACAATAGTGGCAAGAAAACTTCTTTATCTAAACTCCATCATTGTTCATCATTGATCACATACACACCAAATGTTTGACAAAACTGTTTGCTGAGTTTTATTCATTGGAAATAGAATTTAGTGATAAGTGCATTTAATTTGATTAGATTCTGGTGTTAATAATCTCTATCGTTCTAATTCAAATCCAGCAATAAATTCGTGTGTCCGGTTTTCTAGTAGCGGTTCAGAATAGACGGAAGTCGATTCGGGACTGTAATTTTCCGCTAAGTTTCAATAACTCTGACAAGATTTTTAAATTCGTTTATTTTAAAGAGGTGATCTATTCACCCCCCCCCCCCTCTCGATCACTAGCCACACCGTCTAATAAGTGGTATCAGAGCACCGGTTCGCTGGTGTTCTGTGGCTGCCTGTAACGATATGGATTCTGAACCAAAGGGGGCGTATAATAGAGCGTCGATTTTCAACGTTGAAAATTACGGCTACTAGAAAGACTGCATGCGAGTTCATATAAATTCTGTTGATAGGCTAGTATGGGCTGCCATTGAAAATGATCCTTTTCAAATTACTATGACAAATGCGGCTGGCGCCATAGTTCCTAAACCAGAAGCTGATTGGAATGAGAAGGATGAGAAAAAGTGGTCGAGTGATTGGAGAGCTCGAAATATGCTAATTTCAGCACTTGGTGTTGATGAGTATTATCGGGTATCCCATTACACGACAACTAAAGAAATGTGGGATGCTTTAGAAGTTTCCCATGAGGGTACTACTGAAGTAAAACAGTTTCGCATTAACACACTCAATCAAGAGTTTGAGCTCTTTCGCATGAAACAAGGAGAATCTATCTCCAACATGCAAAAGAGATTTACTCATCTCACTAATCGGTTAAATGCACTTGGAAAACCTGTTTCCAATGAAATAGCTACTAATAAAATTCTAAGATGTCTTAGCAGGGAATGGCAACCTAAAGTAACAGCTATTAAGGAAGCCAACGATCTAACGACACTTACGATTATAACTCTGTTTGGAAAGCTGGAAGAACATCAGCAAGCATTAGAAAGTCTTGAAAAGTTTGAGAACAAAAGTAAGAAGGAAAAGGAAAATAAGAGAGACAAAGAGGGAGAGAAGAAGCCAATAGCTCTTGTGGCCTCTAGCTCTAAGTCCTCACGAAAAGAGCAAAGTGACAATGATTCTAGTAGTGACAAAGATTCAGATGATGAGGAAATGAGACTTTTTGTAAGGAGATATAATAGATTCATTCGAAAGAACGGAGTCAAGCATTCCGACAAAAACCTCATGAAGTTTCGAAGACAATCTACAAATTCAAAACAGGAAGAGAATAAGAAGAGTAGAGGAAGAGGATCTTGCTTTAATTGTGGTAAATCTGGACATTATAAAACAGACTGTCCTATGAAGTATAAGGATCAAGGAAAAGCTCCAACAAAAGGGTACAGCAAACAAAGAAGAGCTTACATTGCATGGGAAAGTGATAGTGATTCATCAAGCACACAAAGTTCAAGTGATAGTGATGAAACCGCAAATCTGTGCCTTATGGCTCACACCAAAAATCTATCCTACCACAAGAAGAAAATCAATGATAAAAAGGTAAAACAAGCCTACTATAATAATTTCTCTTCTATGACTTTTTCTGAACTGAAAATAGCTTTTGAAAAACTGCATAACGAAGTTGTAGATGCTTTTAAAAGATTATCTTTCGATAAACAAATTTTTTCATTTTTGGAAGGTAAAGTATACAAAGCTGAAAAAGATTTAGAATGGTTAAAAGCTAGTATTGCAGAAAATTCAAAAAATATTGACATTGATGGATGTAGTAAAGTTAGGTATTGTGAAGCTTGTCATATTTGGCAAAAAGAGGTAAACACTCTCAAGGTCAAATTGGAAAAAGCTTTACAACCTAAGGTTACTTATGCCGTTGACTCTAGGTTGTTTAAGAAGTCATTAAATCCACCATATGCAAGATACTCTTTTATTCCAATGGATTTAATGAACAAGAATAAACAAACACATCATCATGGTTTATGTCATTATTGTTGTCGTGCTGGCCATACCATTGAGAAATGCAAGTTTAGGAGATTTCTTGTTCCTAAAGGTATTTATCAATGGAAGCCAAAAGGCAACCATGTTAGCACTTACCCACTTGGACCCAATGAAAATTGGGTACTGTTTGTTGTAAATTTACGTGTCGGGTTTTTGTTATCGTATCCACAGGGATTGTAAGATATCACCGCCGTTCGATGGTTGTATTAATTCTAGCTCAATGTAACAATAAGGTTTTGGTTGGTTGTCACGTTATCTCGCATAAAAAGGTAATAAATTGCGGTAAAAGTTATGATTTGAATAAATGAGAAATATTGCCAAAGTTAGGGTTCGATGATCACTTTGCATGTATTTGTTCTGTCAACAATCTTATAAACTCCTTTAGATGATAAATTATTTCACAAGGTCCTCCCAATGTGTTTCTGTCGAACACCCATTGTGAGTTTTGCCATTTTGATCCATTGTTTCTCTCGAACATAATCTATCAAAATGACAACTTTTTAGTTCAACCTTATGGTGATTAAAATCATTCATTACTATCTCTAGCTAACAAACAAGATTGGATGAAAACCTAGGTCAAGAGTTGGTAAACATCTCTCGATCATAAACCAACACAAAGAGTTTTAAATAGAAACAAAGTTTTCATCTTATATTCACCATTAAAGAGTTTACACATGAAGATCCTTACATTTACACACAAAGCTAGTAATCACCTACATCTAACCTTGACAAATGGAGGACTTAGCTACTCATTTTCATGGTAGCTTGGTCGGCAAGTTTCGGAATAAGGTTGATCAACATCCAAGTCGGATAATCGATATTGGATGGGAATCCACCTTCTTTTTGTAGAAGATGGTTACAAGATGAAGAGAAATGAAAACTAGGGCATAAAAGCTCCCAAGAACAATGCTGTAAAAATATCTAACAAAAGTACAAAAGTGGAAAAATGAGGTAAAAACTAGGTATGGTGCTCAAAAGTGGCACCTGCTACTTATAGAGTAGTACTGGGCTGTCATGCTCGCTAGGCGAGCAGAAAGGCTCGCCTAGCGAGGGTCTAATTGTGGCACACAAGGCACCTGTGCCCAGAGAAACAGGGTCTGTTGAACTGTCATGTTCGCCTAGCGAACAAACCTTCGCCTAGCGAAGGACACGCTCCAACCTTCGCCCCAGCGAGGTTGAGAGGTTTTGCTACTAGAATGCTCGCTGGGGACTCGCTAGAGCTTCGCCTAGTGAGTGAGTGCTGGCTGCGCTTTCCACCAAAACTGAACGAACACGCTACCACCTTCGCTATCAGCTCGCCTGGCGAATTTATTGACATTTTACTGGAGCTTTTCGCTGGGCGCTCGCCTAGCGAGCAGGCTTCGCCACAGCATTCGCCTAGCGAGCATGATGATGAATGCTTGTTTTTCTTTGGTTCCTTTGCCAACTTTCTTGTGTCTTAAATTTCAATTATTTCATGCCTTCTTCCTGCACAATAACACACAAATCAAAGGCACCAAGCTTGTTTATCAATGTAATGCATTTCATCTAAAACAAAGGTGATTTAGACAATTTAGCAAGGAAATAGAGTGAAAGATGCCCACATATGATAGCTCAAATAAGCACTTTTGGGCATCTAACAACTCTCCCCAACTAGATTCTTGCTTGTCCTCAAGCAAAGTATGCCTCTTGAAGGACAAGAGGATTTGCTTTAAGAAAAAGGTTTCTCCGAAGTTGGATAAACGGCTCAAACACAAGCGAAATCCGCATATACAAGTTTCCAACGGTTCGAATAAAATAATACACAAGAACTAAAACTTAAATAGCAATGAAAAATATTTATCTATCTACAACAATACTATTCTGAATGAATCATCCTATCTCTCCTCTTCGAATAAGGAATGAAGATTTTACGCGTTTGCAACCGCGGGAATAATCTCACTCTCTAACAAACAATGAAGAAATCAAATAGATTCATACAATGTCTAACAATTATAAATGGTACTGTGGAAGCATAAAGATCACTAAGGGCTTTTCGGTTGAAGCTTGGTTAGGTTAACAAACAAGGGTCATTTCTAAGGCCATTGAAACGAAAGTGCCGATGCAAAAGAGACATTCACAGTATTATTCACACATCTCGACTTTGTTTCATTTGTTTCTTATTTGAAACCTTCACAACACATATTCCACAACTCAATTTTTATTTTTCACTATTTTTCTTCCAAGCAAGCATTCATTTTCATTCTTTCTATTTTTGTTCTTTTCTTTCACATCAAATATACAAAACAGATGTTTCTTTTCTATATTTTCTATACATATATTTTTTTATGCTTGCTCGGTTTTTCATTTTTATTTTCAAGAGTTGTGGTACTTACCAATTCTCCCCAACTTATTTCTTACTCACCCTAAGTGAATGCTCTTAACTTTTTACGGCAAAAGAACAATAATCAAGATTTTCCGGGTTGTAAAAAAAAGATTTTTGAGATCTCGCTTTATTTCAAGCCGAGATTCAACTGTTTAAGCTCAAAGGGGTTAACAAATACTCTCTCTGCTCATAGGTAAGTTGTTTTTGGATGTAGTTGTGCTCAAAAGAAAACAAGTGCCTTGATCATTTCTAATTACTTCCACAATTTCACAATAATAAAAGACAAAGCATGAATCACATGAATCAACAAAACTTATTAGAATCCAGCATTTAAGTGTACAATGGAGGTTTCCTCACAATTTGTGGTTTTAAGTTCTAGATGAAACATTCATTCTATTATGTTGCAAAAAGACAATATTCAATTTACCAAAAAGAGTAAAGTTCCTAATGCATTCTAAAATTAGCCGGAGGTAACTATGTACCTTAGCTTCATTCACTTGTTTATTCTTATCATTGCCATCCAAGCTCGGATGCACCTTCATTGGGTACTTCTTGAGGAGCAACCAATCTAGAAGGTTTGCCACTTAATCACCCAAAAATTTATTAAACAAACAAAATTAAAAACAGAAATAAATAACATTAACTGAAAATATAAATTTGTTCATGGGGGACAAAACACCCCAATAGTACAACACCAAAGTTAAGATACAAAATCCGAAAATACAAATAAAAATAACATAAAAACTGAAAAGTACAAAAACTTAACCCTCTAAGGGCTCAGGACTCCTCCTCGCTACCGGCATCAGAACCGGTAGCCTCATCATCAACATCATCATCATCATCAGCATCAGCATCAGCGCCCACCCCCTCACCATAGACAGGCCTGTCCACAGGCCAGTTTGCGTTAAGCAGAAACTGCTCACGCGCCAACAATGCCTGAGCACCGGTGGGGTCATTTCCTTGCAGTTCTAACCTCTGCATACAGTTGTGCATATCTGTCATGGCTCTCTGGGATGCCGCCATCCATTCAAAACTGTAATCGCACACAGCTCGGAGGTAGGGATCAAGTCCAGGAGTAGAAGTACTAGGACCATCAGAAGCCCTGGTACTCCCTGTAGCAGCACTGCCTCTAGCATTCTTCGCTCTACAATATTTGGCCACATACCGGTCATCGATAGGTGACGGGATCCTTACCTGACCCCGAGACGGAAGTCTCACCCTTGCCTGAATGCATAAACTCATGATCAAGCACGGGAAAGCTAGGGGACAATTAACACGAGCCCCCGACTTTAGCCCGCTCTCGATCACGGACTTCAGCTCATTTGCATCCCGATCAAATGCAATTTGACGCCCGGCCACTTTAGATACCCAAGTAAAGGGCTCGTCGTCGTCGGGCAGTGCGTTAGCATAAAATTCCCGCACTGTAGCTATGTCGTAATGTTCCAAAGGATTAATCAACCGATCCCATTTCTTCGCGTCAATCAACCCGGCAAAATTTTTGTTAGTGCCCTGTGGGTTGATCAGGAATCGCTTCTCTGGAAGAATTTTCCGCTTCTCCAGAGAAATGTATCTGGCGGCCTGCTTCGGGCCGACAAACTTATCTTGGTCAAACTGGATAGGCACGGTCCGGGAAGTAGTCGCTCCCTTTCTTTTCTTAGGCGCTCCAGACCTTGACTCCATCTGCAAAATATGAGAGGAAACAACACACACCAAACAAACAGATTAGACATCAAAGCAATATCCAAAAGACTGACATGCTCGTTGCTGCTTTGCCTAGCGAAGTGGCAGCGAACGCTCGCCCCAGGTTCGCCTAGCGAGTGCTAGCGAACCTTACGGGTTTTGGGGTTTTTCAGCATGTTCAAAGATTCTCCCCCAAAACCCATACTCAAATGGTTCCAACATCAGAACCTAATGTTTTAACAAGTAAATAATCGTTCTATACTATTGGGGATTACATATTTGCATTCAAAACCTAAAATCCCCAATTCTAAAACCTAAAATCCGAATTTGCAAAACCTAAATTACCACATGCAAACCTAATGTTTCCCATACTCCACTCATCCTAATTGCAATTGAAATTGGAAATTTAGAGTTCAAACAAAAAGAAAAATGTAGTAGGGCAAACCTTAGTTACACGGATTTGGAAATGTGAAGTGAGTAGGATTTGCAATCGACCGAAAAGAGAGAGTGTTGGTGAGAGAGATGCAAATGAGAGAGTGTGGAGAGCTCTGTAAAAATGTTCTCAGCAGGGTTGCAAGACAGCAAAGTTGTGTTAGGGCAAAAATGAGTGCCCTGCTGAGTTTTTAAACAAGTGCTGTCATGCAGCGCTCGCTGCTGCTTCGCCTAGCGAGCAGCTAGCGAATCAGCTCGCTACTGCCTCGCCTAGCGAACAGCAAGCGAGCATGACAGCAATTGCCTTTTCAAAGGCAGCAGTTCATGTTCATACAGCATGGTCTAAGCACAAAGAAACCCAACACAACACAACACAAAAAACAGTAAATACTTACAATGTTGGGGTGCCTCCCAACTAGCGCTTGTTTAACGTCGGCTAAGCTCGACGGTGCGATACTCACAGAGGAGCATCAAGCAGCAAAGCACAGCTCTCGCGATCCACATGACCGCCGAGATAAACTTTCAATCGTTGGCCATTCACGGTCCAACTATTTTTCTTGTCTATGTCTTCAATAACAATAGCCCCGTACTCCTTCACATCTTTCACCCGAAATGGCCCGGACCATTTTGATTTCAACTTCCCGGGAAACAATTTCAACCGGGAGTTAAACAATAAGACCAATTGTCCGGGCACAAATTCTTTGTTACGGAGCTTCTTGTCGTGATACTTTTTTGCCTTTTCCTTGTACAACCAACTTGAGTGGTATGCGGCATTGCGCATCTCTTCCAACTCAAGTAGTTGTACCTTCCTTTTGTCACCGGCCAACTCATTCTCAAAATTTAAAAATTTTAGGGCCCACAAGGCCTTGTGCTCCAATTCAACCGGCAAGTGGCAAGTTTTACCAAATACCAATTGAAAGGGAGTTAGGCCAATTGGAGCTTTAAAGGCCGTACGGTAGGCCCATAATGCTTCGTCCAATTTTTGGGACCACTCCTTTTTTGAATTAGACACGGTTTTTTCGAGGATTCTCTTAATCTCACGATTAGAGACCTCAGCCTGCCCATTAGCTTGTGGGTGATACGGAGTCGTCACCCTATGCGATACACCGTAATGTTTTAAAATAGTTTCCAAAGGTGCATTACAAAAGTGTGACCCTCCGTCACTTATCAACACTCGGGGGGTTCCGAAACGGGAAAATATGTTTTTCTTTAAAAAATTTATCACCGTTTTCGCATCCGCCCGAGGTGAGGCAATCGCCTCAACCCACTTAGAGACATAATCGACAGCAACAAGCATGTACTCGTTCCCATAAGAGGGTGGGAAAGGTCCTACGAAATCTATGCCCCAACAATCAAATACTTCCACTTCTTGGATATTTTGGAGAGGCATTTCATCTCTCTTACCTATCCCACCGCTTCTTTGGCAACTGTCACAACTTTGCGCATGGGTATGTGCGTCTTTAAAAATAGTGGGCCAATAAAATCCCGATTGAAGAATTTTAGTGGCCGTTCTAACCCCATTATAATGTCCGCCGTAAGGCGAGTTGTGACAATGCCAAAGGATGCTCTGGGCTTCATCTCCAGTTACGCATCTCCTTAATAGGTTATCACTACCCAACTTAAACAAGTATGGGTCATCCCAAACATAATACTTCGCATCCGAAAGGAACTTCCTTTTTTGGTTCGAAGTTAGGTCGGAAGGCACAAAACCACTAGCCTTGTGGTTTGCAAAGTCTGCAAACCACGGCCTAACTTGAACTTTAAACAGTTTTTCATCAGGAAATTCTTCCCGGATTTCTTTTTCAGACGCGGTAACCTCCACATTCACTAAGCGGGATAAATGATCCGCTACCAAGTTTTCCGACCCTTTCTTGTCTTTTATTTCCACATCAAATTCTTGTAACAAGAGGATCCAACGGATGAGCCTTTGCTTCGAATCCGGTTTGGTTAGCAGATATTTAATCGCCGCGTGGTCGGTGTACACAACGACTTTAGACCCTATAAGATAAGACCTAAACTTTTCTAGCGCATACACTATTGCAAGTAGTTCTTTTTCCGTTGTGGCATAATTTATTTGAGCCTCGTTAAGAACCTTACTCGCATAATGTATCGCATGAAAAGTTTTGTCTTTTCTTTGGCCAAGTACCGCTCCAACAGCATAGTCACTCGCATCACACATTAGTTCAAAATTTTCATTCCAATCGGGAGCGACTATTATTGGAGCGGTAACCAATTTTTCTTTTAAAGCCTCAAAAGCTTGCAAACAATCTTCGGTGAAGAGAAATACCTGGTCCTTGGCGAGCAAATTGCTCAAAGGCTTAGCCACCTTTGAGAAGTCCTTGATAAAGCGCCGGTAGAACCCCGCGTGCCCCAAAAAGCTTCGGATGCCCTTCACATTCACTGGAGGGGGTAATTTTTCAATCACTTCAACCTTAGCTCTATCCACTTCAAGCCCCCTTCTAGAGACTTTGTGGCCTAGCACGATCCCCTCGGTCACCATGAAGTGACACTTCTCCCAATTAAGCACCAAATTGGTCTTCACACATCTTTCCAACACCGTTTTCAAATTTGCCAAGCATAGACTAAACGTCCCACCAAATACCGAGAAGTCATCCATGAAGACTTCCATTGTTTTCTCTATTAGATCGGCAAAAATGGCTTGCACACATCGTTGGAAGGTCGCCGGTGCATTGCACAGCCCAAAGGGCATTTTTCGGTATGCGAACACTCCAAACGGACACGTGAAGGCCGTCTTCTCATGATCGGCCGGGTCAACCGCAATTTGATTGTACCCGGAGTAGCCGTCCAAAAAACAATAGTATTGTTGGCCCGATAGTCTTTCGAGCATTTGATCCATAAATGGGAGTGGAAAATGGTCCTTTCGAGTCGCGGTACTCAACCGCCTATAATCAATACACATTCTCCACCCCGTTGCAACTTTAGTGGGGATCAATTCATCCTTGTCATTCCGGATCACGGTAACCCCCCCCCCCCCCCCCTTCTTCGGAACAACGTGCACGGGACTAACCCATGGACTATCCGAGATCGGGTAAATCATTCCCGTATCCAATAGCTTTACAACCTCCTTTCGAACAACCTCCTTCATGGTAGGATTTAAGCGGCGTTGTGGTTGAGCTACCGGCTTGAAATCCTCTTCCATCAAAATCTTGTGCATACAATAGGATGGACTAATTCCTTTTAGATCGGAAAGAGTCCAACCCATTGCTTCTTGATTTGTTTTTAGCACAATGATTAGACGGGCTTCTTCTTCTTTCGTCAAAAGGTTGCTTATGATGACCGGCTTTGCCTCGGTCTCATCAAGGAATACATATTTCAAAGTAGAGGGTAGCACTTTCAATTCAATTGGCGCTTTTTCGTCAATAACCTCCTTTTTCAAGTTTTCCTCCTCTACTTCCCATGGTTGTAGGTCGTCTAAACTATCAAGTTCCTTTAAGCATTCCTCAAGAGCTAGCTCTTCTTCAACAGTGAAAACCTCCAATGAGTCATCAAGAGCTAACTCCATAGGAGATATCTCATGAATATGCTTTGAAACCTCCATAATAGCGTCCTCGATCACATCGATGCGGAAGCTATCATTTCTATCTTTTGAATGCTTCATTGCCTCGAATAGATCGAATGTCACTTCCTCATTTTGAACTCTCACCTTCATTAAACCGTCATCAACATCTATCATCATTCGCGCGGTCTTCATGAACGGTCGGCCCAAGATGAGCGGAGCATCATCATCTTCCTCCATATCAATAACTCTAAAATCGACCGGGAAAAAGAATTTGTCGACCTTCACCAAAACATCTTGGGCTACGCCATGAGGATGGGTCGTCGACTTCCGCCAATTGCAACGTCATTCGGATGGACTTAATCTCAATGTTGCCAAGTCTCTTGATAATTGACAAAGGTATAAGATTAATGCTTGACCCCAAGTCAATAAGTCCTTTCCCGACATAAACGTCACCAATTTTAACCGGCAATGTAACTCTTCCCGGATCAACCTCTTTCTTAGGAAGCGTCCTTTGAATAATGGCACTACAGCTTGCGTCAAGGACGATGGTCTCCGGTTCCGTATACCTCCGCTTTTTTGTTAGTATGTCCTTCATGAATTTGGCATACTTGGGCATTTGCTCCAAGGCTTCGGCAAACGGAATGTTGATTTGCAACTGTTTAAAAATATCCATGAACCGGGCGTAATGTCGTTCATTCTCCCTTTTGGACGGGGCATGAGGATAAGGAAGGTTTTGGATTGGAGTAGCGCTCACTACCTCCTTTCCCTTTGCAACTCTAGCACTCTTCCATCTAGGCTTTTTTACTACCTCCCCTATTACCTCATCACTTGTATTTTTCTCAATCTCCACACCTTTTTTCTTTTCAACTTCACCATTATTTTTATTCTTTTCAACTTCTTCACCCTCACTCCACTCTCCTACTTCACCATCAACATTTTCCTCCAATATTTCCTCCTCAATTTCTTTCTCTTTCTCTCTTTGTTCACTCTCAACTCCTTTTTTATTCTCACTACCCAACTCCCTCCCACTTCTCGTCATGATCGCCTTACAATGTGCATTAGGATTTGTTTGCGTGTTTTCCGAAAAGGAAGGACCGGTTTGTTGTTCCGCAAGTTGCTTGGCAAGTTGCCCAACTTGAGTCTCGAGATTTTTTATGGCCGCGTCATTGCTCTTTTGGTTAGCCATTGACATTTGCATGAATTGCGTCAATGTCTCTTCCAATTTAGAAGTTACGACCGGCGGTTGTTGAGGTTGAGGTTGATAAGGATTTTGGGGAGGGTTTTGACGGCTAGAAGAACCACCTCCATAACCTTGGTTATGATAATAGTTGCTTCTAGGTTGGAACCCTTGGTTCCCTTGGTAATGTTGTTGTTGATTTTGAGGGTGCGGTTGATAAGGTTGTTGTTGTTGTTGTGGTCTCGGTTGATAGTCCCGTTGATTGGCCATGTAGTTTACTTCGTCAAAACCGGGAGGTGGACAAAATCCGGTGTCATGTTCACCTTTACAAAGTTCACAACAAGCTATTTGTTTAGCTTTTGACGGTTCTCTTAACTCTTTGATTTGTTGCGTTAAGAGTTCCACTTGTTGTGAGATGAGCTTGTTTTGGGCAAGGATGGCATCGTTCGTCCCTAGCTCAAGCACTCCCGCCTTCTTCAAAGAATTTCCTCGACTTTGACTCTGTAGATCATTTAGAGCCATTCGATTGATAATGTTTGTAGCTTCTTCGACACTTTTTGACAATAAAGAGCCACCCGAGGTAGCATCCAACAACGTTTTGCAGTTTGGTTGAAGTCCATTTCTGAAGATATGGATTTGAGTCATTTCATCAAATACATGCCCTTTACATTTCCGAAGCATGGACTTGAATCTTTCCCACGCTTCATTCAAAGATTCACTGGTTCCTTGTGAAAACACCGAGATGGCCGTCTTGGATTCCATGAATCGGTTATGGGAGAAAAATCTTTCGATGAATTTCTCTTCTAACACGTTCCAGTCTGTCATTACGGCTGGTGTTTGATCTAGGTACCAATCCTTTGCTTTACCGAGCAAAGCGTGGGGGAATAATCGTCTGAACAACGGAAGCTCCTGAGCCTGATCCACTCCGGCAGCCAATGCTATCTCATAAAATTTTGTGAGAAAAGCAAATGGGTCTTCATGGTCCATTCCGGTGAATGGACTTCCATATAATAGATTTAGAGTTCCCGTTTTCATCTCAGCTTGCCTTCCGGTGTGGTTGGCAAACTGAGCGGTGTTCCTTGGACTATTGATGCATGGAGTAGAAATAGGTGGTGGTGGTTGTGGCTCCATGTTTGGTATGAATGGTGGTGGATTTGTGGTTGAAGAACTTTCTCCTTGCTCTTGGCGTTGTCTAGCCTGTTGCCTCCTACGTCTCGTTTTGCTATTGAGCCTCCTTGCGGTTCTCTCGATCTCAGGATCAAAAAGAAGTTCGTCCACAGGGATTTTCCCTCGCATAAAACGTAAGCTGCACACTAAACCAACCAGATTACAAGCACAAGTCAAAAATTCACAAGCTAAAACTTAAACAACCATTGCGATGCTCGCAATATCAATTTACAATCCCCGGCAACGGCGCCATTTTGTTTGTTGTAAATTTACGTGTCGGATTTTTGTTATCGTATCCACAGGGATTGTAAGATATCACCGCCGTTCGATGGTTGTATTAATTCTAGCTCAATGTAACAATAAGGTTTTGGTTGGTTGTCACGTTATCTCGCATAAAAAGGTAATAAATTGCGGTAAAAGTTATGGTTTGAATAAATGAGAAATATTGCCAAAGTTAGGGTTCGATGATCACTTTGCATGTATTTGTTCGGTCAACAATCTTATAAACTTCTTTAGATGATAAATTATTTCACAAGGTCCTCCCAATGTGTTTCTGTCGAACACCCATTGTGAGTTTTGCCATTTTGATCCATTGTTTCTCTCGAACACAATCTATCAAAATGACAACTTTTTAGTTCAACCTTATGGTGAACAAAATCATTCATTACTATCTCTAGCTAACAAACAAGATTGGATGAAAACCTAGGTCAAGAGTTGGTAAACATCTCTCGATCATAAACCAACACAAAGAGTTTTAAATAGAAACAAAGTTTTCATCTTATATTCACCATTAAAGAGTTTACACATGAAGATCCTTACATTTACACACAAAGCTAGTAATCACCTACATCTAACCTTGACAAATGGAGGACTTAGCTACTCATTTTCATGGTAGCTTGGTCGGCAAGTTTCGGAATAAGGTTGATCAACATCCAAGTCGGATAATCGATATTGGATGGGAATCCACCTTCGTTTTGTAGAAGATGGTTACAAGATGAAGAGAAATGAAAACTAGGGCATAAAAGCTCCCAAGAACAATGCTGTAAAAATATCTAACAAAAGTACAAAAGTGGAAAAATGAGGTAAAAACTAGGTATGGTGCTCAAAAGTGGCACCTGCTACTTATAGAGTAGTACTGGGCTGTCATGCTCGCTAGGCGAGCAGAAAGGCTCGCCTAGCGAGGGTCTAATTGTGGCACACAAGGCACCTGTGCCCAGAGAAACAGGGTCTGTTGAACTGTCATGTTCGCCTAGCGAACAAACCTTCGCCTAGCGAAGGACACGCTCCAACCTTCGCCCCAGCGAGGTTGAGAGGTTTTGCTACTGGAATGCTCGCTGGGGACTCGCTAGAGCTTCGCCTAGCGAGTGAGTGCTGGCTGCGCTTTCCACCAAAACTGAACGAACACGCTACCACCTTCGCTATCAGCTCGCCTGGCGAATTTATTGACATTTTACTGGAGCTTTTCGCTGGGCGCTCGCCTAGCGAGCAGGCTTCGCCACAACATTTGCCTAGCGAGCATGATGATGAATGCTTGTTTTTCTTTGGTTCCTTTGCCAACTTTCTTGTGTCTTAAATTTCAATTATTTCATGCCTTCTTCCTGCACAATAACACACAAATCAAAGGCACCAAGCTTGTTTATCAATGTAATGCCTTTCATCTAAAACAAAGGTGATTTAGACAATTTAGCAAGGAAATAGAGTGAAAGATGCCCACATATGATAGCTCAAATAAGCACTTTTGGGCATCTAACAGGTACCAACTTCTCTCTTTTGATATTGTAGGATGAGTGCCTTGCTTCCGTAGATAGGAGATGGTTTCTTGACAGCGGTTGCTCAAGGCACATGACCGGTGACATATCGCTTTTTATAGACTTCAAAGCAAAGAAGAAGGGATATGTTACTTATGGAGACAATAACAAAGGAGCTATACTTGGCAAAGGTAGTGTAGGTAATCCCTCTACCACTACTATTTCTGACGTCCATTTAGTAGAGGGGCTTAAACATAATTTGTTAAGCATAAGTCAATTGTGTGACAAGGGTTATAAAGTTTCTTTCACAAAAACTTGCTGCATAATTGAACATGCTGAACAGAACGTTGTGTTTAAGGGTGTAAGAGTAAACAATATCTATATGCTTGACCTTTTTGATGTATCTTTAACAAGTACTAAATGTCTAGTTACCTTGAATGATGATTCTTGGCTTTGGCATAGACGTTTAGCGCATGTTAATTTCGATTTGCTTAATAAGGTTGTATCTAAGGATCTAGTAGTCGGTCTTCCAAAACTAAAATTTTCAAAAGACCACCTATGTGACGCGTGCCAAATGGGAAAATAAACGAGGGTCTCTTTTAAATCTAAAAATGTAATTTTAACTTCATGACCCCTTGAGCTTCTCCATATGGATCTCTTTGGACCTTCTAGGACAAAGAGCTTAGGTGGAAATTATTATGGTTTTGTAATCGTCGACGACTATTCTAGATTTACTTGGACTATATTCCTTCATAACAAAGATGAAACTTTTTCTGCTTTTAAGAATTTTGCAAATCTGTCCCAAAACAAAATGAATTCCAAAATAGTTACAATTCGTAGCGATCATGGTGGTGAATTTCAAAACTATCACTTTGATAAGTACTGTGATAAGTATGGTATTGAGCATAACTTTTCAGCTCCTCGAACTCCACAACAAAATGGCGTTGTGGAGCGTAAAAATCGTGTTTTAGAGGAGTTGGCAAGAACAATGCTAAATGAGGGAGGATTACCAAAATATTTTTGGGCTGATGCAGTTAGCACATCTTGTTATGTTTTAAACAGGATCTTAATTCGTCCTATTTTAAATAAAACTCCTTATGAGCTTTTAAAAGGAAGAAAGCCAAACTTGTCACATCTTCACGTATTCGGTTGTAAGTGTTTTGTTTTGAATAATGGTAAGGAAAATATTGGGAAGTTTGATGCAAAAGCGGATGAAGGTATCTTTCTTGGATACTCACAATCAAGTAAAGCATATAGAGTATATAATAAGCGTTTACTTACTGTTGAAGAATCTGTCCATGTTTCTTTTGATGAGTCTTATCTGAAAAGTGTCGGAAAAGGTATTTCTTTTGATGATGCAGGTGTATCTACAGAAGACATACTCAAGGAAACTGTTACGGAAACTGATCAGTCCAGAACAGTTGCCCATGAGAAGGAGGAAGATACTAGTCATGAAGAAGATAAGGAAGAAAGGACAGCTGAAGTGAATGACCTTCCACCAGCTTGGAAATCTTCAAAAGACCATCCTATTGACAACATCTTGGGAGATATTTCAAAGGGAGTAATGACTCGTTCTAAGATAAGTAATTTTTGTTTTCACTTCGCTTTTGTTTCACAAGTAGAACCTAAAAATGCCAAAGAGGCCTTGATTGATGAAAGTTGGCTAATGGCCATGCAAGAAGAGCTTAATCAATTTAAAAGAAATGACGTTTGGGAACTTGTCCCTCGTCCGCGAGATCATCATATCATAGGTACTAAATGGGTTTTTAGAAATAAGCTTGATGAAAACGGAGTGATAACTAGGAACAAGGCACATTTAGTAGCACAAGGGTATAACCAAGAGGAGGGCATAGACTATGAGGAAACTTATGCTCCAGTTGCTCGCCTTGAAGCTATACGTCTCTTGCTTGCCTATGCGTGTTCTAATAATTTTAAGCTTTACCAAATGGACGTAAATAGTGCGTTTCTAAATGGTGTCATAAATGAAGAAGTATATGTCTCACAACCTCCTGGTTTTGAGAATGCTGAAAATCCAGATTATGTTTACAAATTAAAACGAGCTTTGTATGGTCTTAAGCAAGCCCCTCGGGTTTGGTATGAAAGGCTTAGCAAATTTCTAATTGATCATGGATATTCAATAGGTAAAGTGGATAATACTCTCTTTATTAAACACAAGGGAAAGCACATTCTTTTAGTTCAAGTTTATGTAGACGATATAATTTTTGGTTCAACTAACATACACTTGGTCGAAGAATTTTCTAAGGTTATGCAGGGTGAATTTGAGATGAGTCTTATGGGGGAGCTGAATTACTTCCTAGGTCTTCAGATAAAGCAACTTGATGAGGGTACAACAGTATGTCAAACAAAGTACTGCAGAGAACTACTCAAGCGCTTTGGAATGAACGACTCAAAATCAATTGACACCCCTATGCGTACCAACGGAAATCTAGGTAAAGATGAGCATGGTAAGAGTGTAGATGTCAAAAAGTTTAGAGGTATGATCGGGTCTCTTCTGTATCTTTCTGCTTCTAGACCTGACATCATGTTTAGTGTTTGTATGTGTGCACGATATCAATCAAATCCTAAGGAATCACACCTGAAAGCTGTTAAGCGTATATTTAGATATCTTCATGGAACATCTAAATATGGGCTTTGGTATTCCAAAGGAAGTGATTGTAGCTTAGTAGGTTACTCCGATTCTGATTTTGCTGGCTGCAAATCAGATAGGAAAAGCACGAGTGGTACATGTCACTTGTTTTCAAACTCCTTGGTAAGTTGGCATAGCAAAAAGCAGATATCTGTGGCTTTGTCAACTGCAGAGGCTGAGTACGTTGCAGCCGGTAGTTGTTGCACTCAGATTTTGTGGCTAAAGCAACAACTACAAGACTTTAACATTCAACTCAAACGTATTCCAATAAAATGTGACAACACTAGTGCCATAAACCTTACTAAAAATCCTGTTTTACACTCACGCACTAAACACATAGAGATTAGACATCACTTTCTTCGCGATCATGTTGAAAAAGAAGACGTTGTATTTGAGCATGTTGATTCCAAAAATTAGCTTGCTGATATTTTCACTAAACCTTTGGCAACGGAACCGTTCTTCAACATTCTTCGTGAATTAGGGATCTTAGATCTCTCTCCATTGTTGTCTTAAGCATGTTTGTTCTTATTTATATTATGCCTCACCTTGGTTGATGAGATTTGTTTTAGATTTCATTTATACCTCACAAGGTTACATCAACAGAGGTAATATCACTCCTTTCTATATCTTTTTTAGAACTATGTGATTGTGTATGTTAGAACAAAATTTCTTATTTTCGTTTATGTGAATTTCTTTGCATATATTGTTTGAACATTAATATCTGATTTGTGAATTATACCTGGGCATCATTATCATGACATACTTCATAATGCATAACCATACTGCATAAAAAGTTAATTAAAATTTGGTTTGACATCAGTATGTATCGATTCAAAGATGTATGTATCGATTCATGTCTTCTTCATTTCACATTTGTCAAAATTGGTTCAGTATGTATCGATCCATCCGTCGTTTGTATCGATACATAGACCCTTTAAAAACAAAAATGCGTGACATGGATCGATCCATGCCCATATGCATCGACACATACTAATTGTTATTTGGATTAAATGCATTTTTTTCTCACTCATGGATCGACACATCAGCAACTCTTATCACATCCTTTCACAAACTTGGTATCAGCAATTCCCATACCTCCCAAAACTTGCGGCTAACCCTAATTTGCTTCATCATCACTCTCTCCAAAATCCTAAATTCATCCCACTTTTCTTCAACCTTTCATCACCATGCCTCCAAGAACCATTCCAGCTAGAGCAAAGGGAAAAGGAAAAGGAAAGGAACCGGTTGGCACTTCTCAGCAGTTACCAGAAATTCCTCCAAATGCCTTAGATTTGCTTCATCCTGCAATTGCTACTGAGTTTGAGGATTCTTTCAAGACAAGGTTAGTTATGAAACCCCATGTCTTCGATAAACTTGATGCTATTCATCTACATCTCAATGATGTGGTTGAACTCCTTCATGCACAAAAACTTGGTTCATTTTTGTCTACAAAGGATGATTACCATGAGGATTTTATCCGTGCATTTTATGCTGGCTTACAATCTGGCAAAGGATATATGTTTAAGTGTTCTATTGGTGTCAGAACCTATACCTTTGAGGCTGGTGATTGGGAAACAGTATTTCAAATTCCGCTTCCGTCGCATAATTTCAAGACTTGGCATGACTTGAAGTTTGATACTGACTTTAACCTGAAGGAGTTTGCTCTGTCTATCTTGAAATTGGACAGACCGCTAGGTGAGGATGAACAGGTTACGTCTGGTATGATTAAGAAAATTCCACGTATACTTCATTGGATTATCTCGCACATTCTGCGTCCAGCAAACAGTGGACATTCTAGGTTAGACAGGGCAAGCATTCATCTCTTGTATATTCTTCAAAATAAGGTTCCATTGAATCGGGCAAATTACTTTGTGAAGCGCCTCTTTTTTGTGCGTAACAGTGCCAAGAATGTTGCTCTTGGTTATGCGTCTCAAATCATGAAAATTCTTAAGTTCTGGAATGTTGCAATCCCTCTAGTTCCTCTCATATCACCATCTGCTGCTCAAGAGTTTGACTCTTCCACTTTATCTCATATGGGATATCGGTGGGACAAGGATCATCAATGTTTCTATTTCTTTGAAAGGAAATCCAAAACAAGGATCTATAACTTTGATGTGTCTTCTGAACGGATTCATGTAGTTGAAGACCAACCTGGTGAAGAAATGCATGATGTGAATGAAGCAGATGTGCCTGCAGCTGATGATAATGCTGGTTGGGGTGATTGGGTGCCACAACGGTGGTCTCCAACCAACTATGTACCTGAACCAAAGGTTCTCCGTTCTCCGGCGGTGCTTCATCATCAACACCTACTGCGCACCTAACTCAAATGCTTCAACAAATGGAGCTTGCCAATCAAGAACGTCATGAAGAGGCACGGTCTTGGCATGTACAACAAAGTGAGTGGCATAAGGAGCATCGTGAGTGGCATGACGATCATACACGAATGTACCATAACCAACACTCTTGGCACACTGACTTGGTTAAGTGGCACCAAGTCTTCTACAATGAAATGTCTGGTTTTATGGACGACTGCCGTGCCAATCCTGGTATTATGGACAGATTCAGAAGTGTTGAAGTTCAGGACCGGTTCAGGCACTACACCTTCATGGGCCACAATCCAGATGCAATGCCTCCTCCTCCGCCTCCGCCAAGCTTCAGAGATCCTGATAGAGATGACGAGGAGTCCTGTGGTGGCTATAACCCACATTAAACCATCATCATTTCATTTCACTGCATTTCATTGCATGTTGCTTGAGTTTTTTTCAGATTAGTTGCACAATATATGTCTTGGCTTATGTAATTGTTAAACACTTTCTACTAGTTAAATGCTTATTTCCTGTTGCTCACTTCTGGTGTTATTGCCCTTATTTTTCATTCTTTGTGAGTGATTCTTTACTTTTTAAAGCTTCCTTCTTTGTGATTGTTAGCTTATTTATCATTTTGCTATGTCCTGCTACAACATGTTGCCTTGATAAAACTGTTTTTTTTTCTTCTTTTTGATGTTGACAAAGGGGGAGAAATGCAGACGTTGACAGATATGCACAAACTCAAGGGGAGTATCACACATCTTGCTAAAAATTTGTCATCATCAAAAAGGGGGAGTTTGTGAGCAAATTCTTTACTTTGAATAAGTTTTGAATGATAGCAAATTGTGTGATCATTGTCCAATTGTTGGTTGTGCATTATTTCACATGTTTCAATTGTGTTTTTAGCCTATACTATTGTTTCGTGTCTATACATAAAGATCCACATTGATACAACTCTTCAAAGAACTCATAAAAACTGTTTTGTGTTAGTATGTATCGATACATGTTCATATGCATCGATCCATAAATGTGTTTTAAATCACAAAACGTTTTTGCTTCAGTATGTATCGATCCATACGAGTCTTGTATCGATACATGCTTAGTTAAAATGCTCTATGTATCGATACATACGAGTTTCGTATCGATACATGCTTAGTTAAAATGCTCTATGTATCGATACATACGAGCTTTGTATCGATACATGCTTACATTAATTCTCTAAAATTAATCAAAGCTACAGTATGTATCGATGCATAACCTCTTGTATCAATACACAATTCTGTTTTGTCTACTAACAGCTTCTGTCTTTCACATATAAGAAGTATTTTGACAGCAAAGCAAAAGGAACGAATTCAGAAGAGAAAAACAGTTGAACACAAATCAAAGGAGTGTGTAGCAGCAATTGTTTGAGCAATTAGAAACCTGAAAGAGACTTCATCTTCTTCATCTTCTCAATCTCTTTTCTTCAAGAACATCAACACATAATAATTCTTGTTCTTTGGATTAAAGGATCAACGAGATAACATTCAGTGGAACGATCAAGGATCTAGCTGAGGTGTTAAGTGGAACGATCGAGGATCTAGCTGAGTTGAAGGTTGAAGGGGGTTTCGAGGAAAAACCATCTGGTTTGTCCTTCAAGAACTGGAGTGTTCTTGCGGGTTTGTTAGTCACGTTTGCATAACAGATTCAGCCGTAGCGTAAGGTTTGGAAATTGGGTAATTTCGCAAACAGGTCGTGGAACCGGTGAATTGTTTGCAATTTCTTGCAGGAAATTCTTGATTGAGCTCAGATCAAGTGGAGGTTTTATACAAGAAGAAGATCTTGGGATTTAGATTTCTGTCTGTGTATTGTAACCTTGTATCAACGAATTCGGCATTATTGATAATTACAGTTCTCAATTTCATTTGAAATTGAGAGGGAGACGTACCCACACGCGAGGACGACAGTGGGGAACTTCCTTACCAAATCTCTGTGTATCGTATTCTTTCCTTATCTCTCTTTACGTTTTCAACAGCTTTGTGATTTCAGTTGGTGTGTTGTGGCTGTACATTTAGTGATACAATAGTGGCAAGAAAACTTCTTTATCTAAACTCCACCATTGTTCATCATTGATCACATACACACCAAATGTTTGACAAAATTGTTTGCTCAGTTTTATTCATTGGAAATAGAATTTAGTGATAAGTGCATTTAATTTGATTAGATTCTGGTGTTAATAATCTCTATCGTTCTAATTCAAATCCAACAATAAATTCGCGTGTCCGGTTTTCTAGTAGCGGTTCAGAATAGACGAAAGTCGATTCGGGACTGTAATTTTCCGCTAAGTTTCAATAACTCTGACAAGATTTTTAAATCCGTTTATTTTAAAGAGGTGATCTATTCACCCCCCTCCCCCTCTCGATCACTAGCCACACCGTCTAATAGTATCAAATTATTTATTAATAATAAAAGGCTTTTTCTTTATTATGTTTGTTTAATAAAGTCCCTAGAATAGCTAGTCCTTTTAATGTATCAAATATGACTTAATCATGAGATCACATTAAACATAAGGAGACTATTCTTAAAGTATCCGTAGTCGTGCTTGATTGTGAAGTGGGATAACATTAAAGCATTAAGACTATTATGTATATAGACTGATGATCACATCTCATGGATCATGGATAAGGAGTTATCAAGTCTTGAACATAGGTATGAATATTAAGAGTAATATTTATACTGGATTGACCCGCTATGAGAATACTATATAGAATATTATGCAAAGTGTCATAAGTTATTCTCATGGTGATAATGGTGTATACCACCCTTCGACCTGAAACCACTATGGACCCTAGATGTAGAGTCGAGTGCCTTGTTGCTGATCAAACGTTGTCCGTAACTGGATGACCATAAAGATAGTTGATGGGTACTCCACGAAGCATGCTAAGGGACATGAGTGACCTAGATGGAATTTTCCCATCCTGCGTAATAGGATAAATGTCTATGGACCCAATATTGAACTGGACAAGGATGACTCGGTCTATGCCTTGTGTTCAATATAGACATAAGGGCAAAAGGGTAATTATACACATAAGTATTATCATAGAAGGATTTGTCAGATCACATGATATTTTTGTGTCTTGGGTAGCAATGATGTGTTGCTAGATACCGCTCACTATTTATTATGTTAAATGCGTGATTTAATATGATTGTCAATGCCGCGAAAACCTACAGGGTTACACACAAAGGACGGATTGATGAGAGATAGAGTAACTAAGGAACACCGTAAGGTACGGTGCACTTAAGTGAATTGTAGAACATCGTAAAGTACGATGTACTTAAGTAGAATACGAAATATGGTAAGGTACCACGCGCTTAAGTGATTTTGGCGTATTATAAGATATGTGCCACTTACACTTAAATGGGCTTTTTAGCTTGAAGCCCACACAAGTGGTTCTATAAATAGAACCCTTGTGTAGAAGCATTGAGTGCGGTTGCATTTTTGTTTTCTCTTTCTCCCTCTCTCACACTCAAAGCCTTCATTCGTAGCAGCTAGCACTTAGATTGAAGGAATCCGTTCGTGTGGACTGAGTAGAGGCGTTGTCGCCGTTCAACGTTCGTGATCGCTCCGTAGATCTGCATCAAAGGTTTCAAACGTCACAAGAGGTAACCTTTCTATCACTGATCATGCCCATTCGTAAGGATCACTAAAGGAGAAAATTTTTAATTTCCGCTGCATTTTGGATCGCCATTCTCCTTCAGTGGTATCAGAGCCACTTACGAAACCATGCATCGGATAGCTGTTTATTTTCTGTATTAATATGATTAAAAGACAGAATGAATCAAAGAATAAACGAGTAATTAAATTCGGCATCATGTGTGTATGATTTGGATGATTGATGTTGACTATGCTTCGGAATCGACATTAGTATGGTAAAGCAGCGATACATCGATCGTCCATAGGTTACGCAATTGAGATCGATCAAGTTATATATGATATAAGTAATCCTAATGCAAAATATGGTATGTATGATATATTGTTTCTGTTTCGTTCATTCAAACACTTAATGGTTGTTTTCCTTTGAGCGATCAATGGTCATTTGCTTCAGAATCCGACATTAGTATGGTGAAGCAATGACTTGTTGATCAATCATACTGAATCAACAATCGAGGTGTGTTTGACGGTCTGAAATTGGCGTATTAGGGTTAGTGACGGCACAAGGGTTGTGCCGTCAAAGAGTTGTGAATTGAGGGCTTGTTGGATCACGTCTGTTGACTGTTTCAAAAGCGCTGATTTTGGCCGCGTGACGTTTGTCATGGGCCTGTGATGATCTTAACAAGCTGCACGTGACGGTCATAACATGCTTGTGACGGTCGTCACATTCACAGATTCAGAATTCTAGGTGTTTCTGTTATTTTGGCCGCGTGACGTTCGTCATGGGCCAGTGACGGTCGTAACAAGCTGGACGTGACGGTCGTAACATGCTTGTGACGGTCGTCACATTCACAGAGTCAGAATTCTCGGGGTTTCTGTTTTGTGACTGCGCGAGAGTTGTGTTAATGCAAAACGACGTGGATTTCAAATGAATTGTTCATTAAAATTTCGGACAGGGGCGCTGCCCCATTGACCCCTGTCCGCTGATCGGTCAGCGGACCACCGTCCGCTGACCGGGAAGCGGAAACCCCATTCCCGCTGACCGGGCAGCGGACCCCCGGCTAACTCTGCGTAGTGTGATCAGTCGCCGAAATTTAATTTGGTTTTAATTAATTAAAGGAATTAAAATTATTAATAACAATGTGTTTATTATTATTGTCTTGTGGTGATCGGTTATGGCCTTAGTTTTCCTTTATTTTGTTTTGGGATTTTAAAATACGACCTGCGTGTCGTGCCTCTCTTTTAATCTCTTAATGTAACTTCTTTTCCCATCTCACTCCCTCGTATATAAAACGAGTTTCTTTTATGTAATGGAATGTTATGAAGAAAGAGAAGAATTCAATATCAAAGGAGGACAACCTTGAAGATCTTGCTTGGAGAAGCTTAGATCGTTATTAGGTTAGCTTAGGTTCTCTCATTGGCTTGGAAGAACAATTGCTCTAGGGGCCATAACTGTTTCATTATGTATGTTGATGCATGTGAATGTATGTTGATGTATGTGAATGTATGTTGATGCATGTGAGAGACGATTTATATGATAAATAAGCCGGTGAGATCAGAATAATTGCAATTCAAATTAAATATTAAGTTTATGCTTTCCATGTTTTAGCACTCATCAAGACTAGTATCGGATAATGTAGATTTCGCCTACGCGAGGTGCATGTTCTATATTAGTAAGGTGCGATGGGATAATTGTAATATCCAATTGCTAAAACAATTGGTCAAACTTAACTAAACAAATTATAATAAGATTATATATGTTTAGAAGCAAAAGTTGGAAATGATCCATGTGATGGATTGGAATAAGGAGTTATTCACCCAACTAAAATATTCGAGAGTTGTATTAGATACAATTGGAAGGAGTTCCTACCTAAATAACCTAGTTTTGTGTAATCCGCCTACGCGGACTTAGAACAAAGTGAAATGTGGATCTCGACCCACTAGAAAATCTTCCAACGGGATTTTCTGAATCAAATGATGAGGGTCATTTATTTTGAGTAAAATAGTTGGAGCATATTTAATTAAAGGTCTAATTAAATATGTCATTGATACTTATATTTTCACTAATTCATGTAGATTACCATGACAACAAACACCTCTAACAACATTTTACGATCAATCCTTGACAAGGAAAAATTGTCTGGGACAAATTTTCTGGATTGGCACCGAAACCTGAGGATTGTCCTCAAACATGATAGAAAGCTGTATGTCTTGGAGAAACCTATTCCTTAAGAGGAACCTCCCAGTTCTGCACCTAAGGCAGAAAGAGATGCTTATAAGAAGCATGTCGATGATGCCAATGAAACTGCTTGTCTCATGCTGGCTACCATGAACTCAGAGTTGCAAAAGCAACATGAGAACATGGCAGCGTTCGATATGATCGAACATCTGAAGATGCTCTATCAAGAGCAAGCAAGGCATGAAATGTTTGAAGTTTCAAAAGCCCTTTTTCAAGGAAAGTTAGCTGAGGGAGCCTCTGTAGGTCCCCATGTGCTCAAGATGATTGGGTATGTGGGAAACCTTGAAAGATTGGGTTTTCCCCTCGGAAAGAACTTGCGACTGATTTGATCTTGCAATCGTTGCCAGATAGATTCAGTCAATTTATCCTAAGTTTCAATATGAATGATATGGACAAATCGCTTCCTGAACTGCTAGCCATGTTAAGAACTGCTGAGCAGAATCTGAAGTCAAAAGGGAAGTCCATTCTGATGATCGGAAATGGAAAGAGACAGAACAAAAGGCCCACCAAGCAGGGTGATAAAGGGAAAGGGCAAGGAAGTTGCCAAACCCAGACCCACTGTTGCTGCTTTGAAGCCTAGTGGAGGCATAGCAAAGGCAGGCACCTGCTTCCATTGCGGTAAGACCGGACACTGGAAGAGAAACTACCCAAAGTACCTGGAAGATACGAAGAATGGAGTAGAGACTTCAACTTCAGGTATTTTTGTTATTGAAATAAATTTATCTACTTGTGCATCATGGGTATTAGATACTTGATGCGGTTCTCACATTTGTACAAATGTGCAGGGGCTAAAAAGAAGTAGAGATTTGGCAAAAGGTGAAGTTGACCTACGAGTTGGCAATGGAGCAAAGGTTGTTGCTTTAGCCGTAGGAACTTATGTATTGACTTTACCTAGTGGTTTAATAATTTAGTTAGAGAACTGTTATTATGTACCTACAATTAGCAGGAATATTATTTCCATTTCTTGTTTGGACAAGTTTGGTTTTTCATTTATAATAAAGAACAATTGTTGCTCAAGTTATTTGAATGATATATTCTATGCTACTACACAAATGAGCAATGGACTATATGTCCTTGATCTCGAAATGCCTATTTATCACATTAATACTAAAAGGATGAAACCTAACGAGTTAAATCCAACTTACCTTTGGCATTGTCGATTAGGCCACATAAATGAGAAACACATTTCCAAACTCCATAAAGATGGACTCTTGGACTCTTTTGATTATGAATCATATGAGACATGCAGATCCTGTTTAATTGGAAAAATGACAAAGTCTCCATTCACGGGAAAAGGTGAAAGAGCGAATGATCTTTTGGGCCTCATACATACTTGTAAGACCCTAATTTTGACCCTAAGATCCCTCATGGCATCATAACATTGCATTTGCATTGCCTCAAGGATCATAAGCATCTTGGCTCCTTACCTTTGGGTGGGATCTCTTGTGAGTTGGTTTGAGATCACCAAGCATGCTTGAATTGTATATTATTGCTTTTCTCATTTTATTTACTAACCAAAAGCACAAAAATATGTCACTAACATCTCTTGTTTGTAGCTTGAGCAGTCACAAGGTCTAAGGCTTCTAGGAGATCATATGTGCATTGATATGGTCAAGAGAAGATGAAAGCAATCATAGCAATGGTTCCCAAATCTCTCATCCATCAAATATGCCTCCCAAGTATATCAATTCATCATTTTGATCAAAGCAAATCAAGGGGCTTGAGGCTTGTTTCTCAAGGAAACCCTAATTCATCTATTAATCAACTATGCCTTGCTCATGAAGCAATCTCAACCCATGGTCAAATACAATCAAGGTAAGTTCTTTAACTCATCATCTCATGCATATTTGAACTTATTTGAGTGTCCTCAATCATCAATTCATCAAGATATGAGGTTTGGACTTGAGAAGTTGATCAGTCAATTCTCTTGACTATTTTGAAATGCACTGAGACCTAACTGTTGATGTATTTGTCAAATGGAGATGACCCCAAGATAAACAATGTTCTTAAGGACTATATGAACAACTTTCATGTTCATCAAAAATTTATTTGAAGCTTGGAAGGTCATCATCCATTCCAAGACATTATAGGTCATTTTGACTAAAACCCTAATTTTGGGTCAACTTTCCAAGAACATAACTCATTTATTTTTCATGATTTTGAGGTGGGATCAAATGCATTGGAAATATTAAGATGTCTACTTAAAATGTTATGTTGAGCAAAATTTCAAAATCTCAAAGGAAATATATGTGATAATGCAAAACATTATAGGTCACTTTGGACCAAATGCATTGAAATGTGAAAAAGTCCAACTTCAAGTACCCATAACTTCTTCATCAAAAATCCAAATGATGCAACTTTGATGTTGATAAAACTTCAAGTACCTATAACTTCTTCATCAAAAATCCAAATGATCCAAATGATTGCCTTGAAAAGATCTACAACTTTGATGTTGAAGGCTTTGTCATTTGGAGCTTGCATCATTGAGACAGAAGGGCTTGAACTTTGGCCAATTTTGAAAATCTCACATGTGCATGTTTTTCACCCTACACTTCATGTCCACTTTTCACCAATTTCCAAGGTCCAAATGGAGTTTTGATCAACATAACAAATGATCCTTATGAAATAAGCTTTCCATCCATTACTCATAAGGTGGTGTTTCTATTTTTGACATAGCATTTTCGAAGGCTTGAGCATAATAGTGCAATTTTGGAAAATCATTTAATTTGCATTGCATGAGCTATTACCACCCAATTTGTATGTCCAATTTGCTTTCATCATGCATCAGCTACCAAATCCAGTTGGAATTGGGCCCTCCATGTGCCTGTACAGGCCCATGCATCCCTTTCCATTCATGCAAGTTTTGTTCATGCACTTCAGCCATGCCATGCCTATAAATACAATGCATATGAGCTTCATTTCAGCAACCTGAAGGCGCCCTAAATGCTGCTAAACTGAAATCACAACCCTCACTAAAGGAACTATCTCACTTTTCTCTCAAATTTTCAGATCTGAACTTTGGTTTCTTCGATCAATTTTCAGATCTTAAAGTTCCTAAACCTTCTTCTCCTTGATCTATATTGTGAACTGTAAGCATTAGCATCAAAGAATTGTGACTCAAAGCCCTGCAAATTAGAGGTTCACCTCAAACTTTATTTTCTTCGAATCAGCTTGCATAGTGCTTGTTTCTTGTTGTTATTGTGTGATCTGAAGTCCTTTGCATAGAGGCAACATTATTGTGCTTTCAATTTTCAAAAATCATGAAGTTCATATGAACACCACATATCTTCCACCTCTGATTTCTTTCAATATAGAGATCTAGAGTGGATTTGGTTGGTACAGGGGTGATGTACATCACCCTAGCTCTCGATTGATGCCTTGATCGTGTCTTTTGGTTACCATTTGAATCTCTGCAAATTTGGACTTGGCCGGAGCTTGGCCGAAGAAGACGGTGGCGCTGGCCACCGTCTGGTCTCCAGATTTGATCTAGATAGTCCATTCCCTTTTCCAGATTCAATCTCACATGTCCATTGTTATGACTTTTTATTTGGCATGGTGTATCACAGTTGACTGGCGCATATGGTGAACGCGCGCTTCTTAGCCGTGTGATGATCCACGTCAATTAATGAAGCTTCATCAAGCGGTCCACGCATTTCCTTATTTTCTAATTTCTAATCTTAATTCTTTTATTTCTTTTACTTCCATTTCTTTTTAAAAATTCATAACTCCTTCATTATTGGTCCAAAAATTATGAGACCAATTGCATTTTTCTCCTTTTAACTTCTACTTTCTAAAAATGATTTTTAATTTTTTTTATTTTATCATTTGATATTTTTTAGTAGTTTTCTCTTTTCTGCTCATTTTTAATTCATTTTAAATAGTTTTTGATATCCAAAAAATACAAAAATATTTTTCCAACCTCTTTGAATGATGATAGATCTATGAAAAATATTCTCATCAATTTATTAATTGATTTGAGATTTTAGTTCAATAAGGTTATTTTTATGCATTTTTAATTGATTTAAAATAGTTTCTGACATCTAAAAATGCTGAAATTTTTTTTCAAACTTTGTTTGACCTTGTTGAACTTGGGATAATTCACTTGGACTTTTCAAAGTTGATTTAAAGTGAGTTTGAAGTTTGACCTTTCTTTATTTTTTTAATTCAAGTCTATTTTTAATATTGAAAAAATACCAAAAATATTTTATTTGTTTCCTGACTTCTAATCTTCATTTTGCTTCTATTTTCTATTGTTTGACCTTGATCTTCTCTATCTTTGGTCAATGCTTGTTTATTATCTCATTTCATTCCTATTAATGTACTTTATTTCTTCATCTTCTTCTTCTTCTTTTTTATCAATGAGTTAAAGATTGGTGGTTAGCATTGATACATGGAGGTTTAATCTTCCTTGATTCAAATCTAATTCATTTTGATCATGAATCAAGTGAATGGCTTTGCATTAAGGATAGGTTGCTTCCTAAATCATGCAAAGAACCTAAATCAATACAAGATCATTTCTCATCTTCTTTTTGACATGGCAAGTTGTTGGAGTTTGATTCACTAATCAAAATCTCTAACTTGTGTTGTTGCCTACATTATTATTGACTGGCCTCAGATAGTTATGACTTCTACATAAGTCCAATTACGATTGCTTAACATAGCGCTAAATTTCCTTATGGCACACTAACTCTAACACTAACTATTAACCATTAACATTTAATTCTTGCTCTTTACATTTATGCAATTTACTATTCTTGTACATATTATTCATTTGCTTTTTCCTTTGCTCATTTGAGCACATGTTTATGTTAATGCAATTTGCCTTTTGCTCACTTGAGCACATAATTGTATATATATTATTGTGCTTGTGTTTTGTTTTGATTGTTGTGGACCAAATGCAAAAAATGGACAAATGGACTTAGTTTCTAGGACATTCCCTATGGAAATTGGAGCAAAAATGCCTAATGTTGAAGATGGATTAGAAGGACCAAATCTCTAAACTCAATCTTGTCCATCCTTGATTTGTTTCAAAGAATTCTTTGATGTGTGTGCTTTTGTGCTAGGGAATCCTATTTGAGCCAAATTGAAGAACCATTCCCATGTTCATCCAAAGTGAAAGATACAAGAGCCATTGAAGATCTTCTAAGAGCTAGTTTGATTATGTTGATTGCTTGAGCTTACATTTATTTTTGCTTGCATATTCCAAAGGATGGGAGCTACTTGGATCTTCAATATGATCTCAAGAGAGGAACTCCAATAGTGGTCTTGTTTCTTTTCCTTCATATCTTGTATGATTATGACTTTAGCCATTCTTCTTCTTCCCTCCACTCTAACCCAAGCCAAAACTTTTTGTGCAAACATTAATACTTCTTTTAAACATTAGAAACCTAAGCATTATGCTTTTGATTTTCAAACTCTCTTTTCATAACACTTATTTGAATTGAATCTTTCAGTCAACTTTGACCATATTTTGTAAATACTTTTCATTGGTAAATATAATCCATTCAAATACTTTTGTGGTTTCAATTGCCACTTTCTTAATCAAAACTTTTTCATAACCTTTAGCTATTAGCTTTGAGTTATCCTTGAGGTAGATGTAATGCTCACCTATATCCTTAGTGATGGACAATGAGTCTTCCATGCTTATTATAGGGTTAACCCCTCACTAGCATGTTGAAGCTATCCTCACATGGTGGATTTGTGGTTTTAGGTTGAGTTTTCTCCCTTGAATAACAAAAGACCTTAAGGCTTTTTGACCAATCAATTCACCAACTTGTTTTGAGATTTTTACCCCCGAACTACGAGGTTTTGATCCTACCTTTTTAAGATGGTACGTAGGCAATGGGTTTATCCATTCAAACACAAAATTATAAATAAATTGTACGTTCTCTTCTCATCTCTTCAATCATGTTTGCACAAATAATTTTTCACAAAATACCAACCTTACAACAAGTGTGAAAAGGGCTCCCTAGGAGTACCTAGGATGTTTTGGGTGCTTAACACCTTCCCATTGCATAACCAACCCCCTTACCCCGATCTCTGACATTTTTACTAGTTTTTGATTCGATAAAACTTTTAGGTTTTTGTTCATTTTCTAACCATTCCTTTGGATAAATAGAAGTGCGGTGGCGACTCAACTTGTATGGTTTACCTTGGATTTAGTCAATATCTCCAATGGTAACGAATACCCCGCTATAGAAAAGTGGCAACTCTGCTGGGGAAGGAATTTGCCTAGTGGGTTTTGCCTACTTTTCACATTTGTGTTGTATTGTATTGTATATTATCTTGTGACATATTTTTTATGCAATTTGGGATTACTGTATTGTATGTAATGATTGAATTGCTTGAATATTAATTCCTTGTATGCTTGGCATAGTCTTGTCAATTTGTGTGGAGTTATTCCTTAGCAAGTTGACTTGTAAGCCCATTCACTTGGTGGAGATCATGTTGGGATCAATAATGTCACACAAGTAGTTGTGGTTAGACATTACTCTTTCCAATATAGACCTTAGAAGCCAAGGACCTTAGTTTACCAAGCCCATCTTGGCCTATTTTTTTAGGACGTGGTGCGAAGGTCGTTCAAGTGTAAGATTTGATACGATTGTTACGCGATACTACACTCATAAGAGTCTCTCTTGAGAATATTTTTGGAATACGAGTAATCGTTTATCCGATAATATCCGAAAGATGGGATGATGACTATGGGAACCTCTTGTAGAACATGTTTGGCAGGTATAAACCCTAGTACACTCCCTTTGGGTGGTTCTTAACCGATATTCCATGCTCGTGACTTGCAACAAACCCTTGATTCATGGTTGATCCGTTCTTGTATCCTTAATATCAATGGAACTTGGGTGTTGATAAGGTGTAAACCATAATCCACCAAAATGGATGATTGATATTAAGGATGACATGATCCATCCCATGACCTTTGTTTGGTGTGCTTTGCTTGATCCTTGAGTGTGATTGTTGCATCCATGCATTCATGCACCCACTTTGCATCCATATCATCAATAATGAGAAAATTTTCAAGGAACTTAAGAGGTTTATTTGCAAATTTTCAGATATGGAAAGACAAAGAAGGAATACAAAGAAGTACAATTTCAGACAACCCGACTTGAAAGAACTAAGGAATTTGACATCCTATGTATTAGATCCCTTGGGTTTCAAGGCTCGTTATGGGAAGCTTCTATTTATTCTGACTACTCAGGTGGACGAAGGATTGATGAGTGTATTGGTGCAGTTCTATGATCCCTTGTACCGTTGCTTCACATTTCCGGATTTCCAGCTTTTGCCCACGCTTGAGGAGTATACCTACCTTGTGGATATACCTATCCTAGACCAACTGTCGTTCAGTGGCTTAGAGAGTGTTCCTACTTCTCAAGAGATAGCTGATATGTTACATATAGATGAATCTCTGGTTGGTGCTCATATGACTACCAAAGGTGGAATTCAAGGTCTCCCTTCTGAGTTCCTCATTGCTCAAGCTACTATGTATGGGAAGGCCATGAGTGAGGACGCCTTTGAGGCCATATTTGTACTTCTCACCTATGGGCTAGTGTTATTCCCCAACATCGACAAGTTTGTGGATGTGAACGCTATTAGGATTTTCTCTAATCTTAATCCCATTCCGACTCTGTTGGGTGACACTTACTTTTCTTTGCATATGAGGAATGCAAAGGGTGGTGGTACCATTGTGTGCTGTTTGCCTCTATTGCACAAGTGGTTTATTTCGCACTTGCCACAGACGGTCGCCTTCAAGAAGAACAAAGGATGTCTACGGTGGTCCACGAGACTTATGTCTCTCACTAATGATGATACCTTTTGGTACAACCGTGTATATGATGGTGTGCAGATTATCGACTCTTATGGTGAATTCTCCAATGTGCCTCTTCTTGGTATATGTGGTGGGATTAACTACAACCCTATTTTGGCACGTCGTCAGCTTGGGTTCCCCCTAAAGGATAAACCTAATAACATTCTGTTAGAGAGTGTGTTCTTCCAGGAGGGTAAAGATCCCCAAGGCTTGAAGGGCAGGATGGTTCGCGCTTGGCGCAAGATCGATAGGAAGGGAAGAAAGGAGCTTGGTCCGAAGAACTGTATCGCTTTGGAACCCTATACCTCTTGGGCTAGGAGGAGAGCTTCTGAGTACCTCATGCCTTACGATTATCCAAGACCTACACCTTTGGTTGTGGCTGGACCTTCAACCCTCCCTGACCGAGGAGTAGAGGAGTTGAGAGACGAAGACCGTTCACGTGCCTGGATCCGTGAACGAGAGGAGTTGCTTCAGCATATCATAGAGAAGGATGCTTTGATAGAGTTCCTTGAGCACCAGGTTATTGACGATCCTGATGATGCATTGACTTCTCTTCTTCCTCGGTCTTCCAAGTTCTGGAAGAGGAAGTATGATCGACTCGCCAAAGAGAAGGCAGATTGGAGGCAACCTATGAGAGGGAAGTGAAGAGGCTTCGTGCAACTTATCTTCCAGTCTCCAGAGCTTTAGAATTGTTTCTAGGGTTCCATAGGATGTTCATTTTCTTTCTCTCTTATATTGTATTTGGTTACCAATACTGTACTTCTTTGGTGTAAAAATATTTCCAAATATTATTGATATGATATTTCCATATGTGGTAAATGTTTAATATTTCCAATATTTGCAAATAGGACTCTAAAGTTCCTCTGATATAAAAAATAAATCATATGCACAAGCATTGCATGCATCATGTGCATAAGCAGGTTTTTCTCCAGGCTTCTTGTTCATTGGTCTAACTCTGTGTTCTTCATTTATTTTGAAGATAAGGTGACTCACCGGTACTACACCCGAGCCAACGCATCAAGACTAATAGATCATTTGGAGCAAGAGAACCGTGAACTTAAGGAGGAAGTAGCCAGATTGACTTCCCTAATGGAGTCTTTCATGGCTGCCCAGAGCCAGTCTTCTCCGACACCTTTAACTCCTCCCCAGAGGACAGTCATCTCCGAGATTGCCTCTTCAACCGTGCCTACGGCCAGCGCCCACTTTGCACCAACAGCTATGCCAGCCGGGTTTCCTTGGGGGATGCCTCCCAACTTCATGCCTGAGGGTCCTGCACCCACCTTTGCTTCTCTGTCAGCATCTAGCCCGGTCCTTGTCGTTCCACCTCCTGTCGTGCATACTATGCCCAGAGTAGACGACACCATCTACCATTCTGAGCCATCTGAGGGCCCAGATGTCTATGAAAAGATGGATGCTATGAATGATCAGTTTCTTGAGCTCCGCAAGGGATTGAAAACTCTCCGAGGAAATGACCTCTTCGGCAAGTCTGCTGCTGAACTCTGCTTGGTCCCAAATGTCAAAATCCTTGTAAAGTTCAAGGTACCTGACTTTGAAAAGTACAAGGGAAATACTTGCCCTCTCAGCCACCTGGTCATGTATGCCAGGAAGATGTCGACTCAGACCGACAATGATCAGCTTCTTATTCACTACTTCTAGGACAGTTTGTCCGGTGTTGCCCTGAGATGGTATATGGGCTTAGACAACGCGAACATCCGATCCTTCAATGATCTTGGCGAGGCCTTCGTCAAGCAATACAAGTATAACATGGATATGGCTCTCGATAGGGATCAATTGAGAGCTATGTCCCAGAAGGACAAGGAAACTTTTAAAGAGTACGCCCAGATGTGGCGAGAGTTAGCAGCACAGATTGTGCCCCCGCTGGAGGAGAAAGAAATGATCAAGATCTTCTTAAAGACCTTGAGCTCATTTTACTATGAGCGGATGATTGCCAGTGCTCCTTCTGATTTCATCGAGATGGTGAACATGGGGATGCGTCTGGAGGAAAGAGTCAGGGAAGGGCGCCTTACCAGAGAAGAAGGCTCTTCTGCCAAACGATATGGGGCGTTTGGAAAGAAGAAAGATGGTGAGGCACATGCTGTGACCTCCCATGTTAAACCTAGAAGACCCTCAGTAAGGAGGAAGACTGTGCGTCCTGCCGGTAACCAGCATCAGGTGGCTCACATAGCACCTGTTTTCAGAGATAATCAACAATATCAGCATCCCAACAATAACCAGCAACAGCAACATCAACAATATCAACAACCGCATCACCGTCCTCAACAGCAGGCCTACCAGCCTCGAAACAACAATCAAGCCAGTACAAGCTATTAGAGGAAGAGGGTCACCTTCGATCCTAGTCCTATGACCTATGCCGAATTGTATCCCTCTTTGATAGAGAGGAAATTGATTACTCCACGAGACCCCCCGGCTATACCTACCAACCCTCGGTGGTGGTATAAGCCCGAGCTACACTGTGTTTATCATTCCGGTTCTCCCGGACATGACGTGGAAAACTGTTACCCACTGAAGACCAAGGTTCAAGACCTTGTGAGATGTGGTATCTTGTGTTCCGAGGATGTAGGTCCTAATATGAAGAAGAACCCATTGCCCGAGCATGGGAAATCCTCTGTCAACATGGTCCAGGGCTGTCTTGGTAAATATAAGGTCAAATATGTCAGCCATATTCGACAATCATTGGTCCAGATGCACAGATTGTTGTGTGAATACAGTCATTACGAGCACGACCATGACAGATGTCGAGTTTGCACTGTCAATCAGAGAGGATGTCGTCAAGTCCGCAAAGACATCCAAGAAATGCTGGATGAAGGAGTAATTGAGATACTTCAGAATCGAAATATTGATGATGATGATGAAGTCAATGTGATATCTCTGGTATTTCGGATCCCTGAGCCTGTTGTCATTCGATATGATAGCAGCAAGCAGAAGGCTTCTCCCTCTTTGATTATTAAACCAGTTGGCCCTGTGCCATACTCTTCTGATAAAGTTGTACCCTATCGCTACAATGATGTGGCATTGGAGGATGGGAAGGAGGTGCCCCTGCCCTCTACCTCTGTTGTTAATATCGCCGATGTTAGCAGCCTGACCCGTAGCGGTCGTGTTTTCTCGGCTCCACCGAAGCCCCAAACTGATGTCCAAAGGGCCGATGTTGCTGATTATGTTAAACGCCCGATTGGGAATGCTATTAGTTCTCCGAATTTGGCACTTGTTGCCAATAAACCTGCCTCTGTTGTGAGAGCTCCCGTCTCTGTTGGCCAGAATGGCAATATGAAAGAAGACTGTGATGAGATGCTGAGGCTCATCAAAAGGAGTGAGTACAACGTTGTAGATCAGCTTCTACAGACGCCATCAAAGATCTCTGTGCTATCTTTCTTGATGAATTCAGAACCACACCGAGAAGCTCTGAAAAAGGTGTTGGATGTGGCGTATGTAGATCATGACGTCACAATAGAACAATTTGACAGTATTGTTGCAAACATCACCGCTTGTAACAATTTGAGTTTTTGTGATGCTGATCTCCCCGAGGAGGGAAGAGACCACAATTTGGCACTACACATCTCTATGAGCTGTAAAGATGATTCCATGTCCAATGTATTGGTGGACACTGGATCATCACTGAATGTGTTGCCAAAATCCACTCTTGCTAGATTATCATACCAGGGGCCTCCCATGAGGCAGAGTGGAGTAGTGGTTAAAGCTTTTGATGGGTCCCGCAAAATTATGATTGGAGAGGTTGAACTCCCAGTCAAGATTGGACCAGATGACTTCCATATCACTTTCCAGGTTATGGATATCCACCCATCATATAGCTGTCTGTTGGGCAGACCATGGATTCACGAGGCAGGCGCTGTGACATCCACCCTACACCAGAAACTGAAGTTTGTCAAAAACAAGAAGCTGGTGGTGGTAGGGGGAGAGAAGGCTCTCCTGGTTAGCCATTTGTCTTCCTTTTCTTACATAGATGCTGAGGATGAAGTTGGAACTCCGTTCCAAGCTTTATCTATTGCCGAGCCTACTAAGAAAGGAACTTCTTCATTTGTGTCCTACAATGATGCTAAGTCGGCCATTGAGCATGGTACAACTGCCGGTCTGGGGCAAATGATCAAGCTGGAAGACAACAGATCCCGGGCTGGCATAGGGTATTCTTCTGGCGCTTTCAACAAGCATGAGCTGTTTAAGAGTGGTGGATTCATCCACACTGTTCAAAATGAGGAAGTTGCTGCTATTGTGGAGGATGTAGAGAAAGATTCTGGCAACTTTGTCATCCCTGGAGGGGTCTGCAATAATTGGGTCGTTGTTGATGTTCCAACAGTTATCCATAAGTCAAAGTAATGTTCATTGTGTTTAAAAACCCTCCCCCCATGCCAAAAGGAGGAGTGATGACATTGTTGGCTCATAAATACAATAATATTTTCATTCAATAAATTCATGTTAAATGTTTGTTTTTTCCAATTATTTTCACTTTTTGCTTTTTACATGAAATTGGTGATGACATAAAACCCTAAAAAATAGAATAAAATCAATCTTTTCATCTGCATTATGATTTGCCTTGTTTGAATGCTAAAATCTCTTTTATATCCAAAATCATTATGCAGGTTGATCAAACCCATTGAACATAATGATCCAACACCATCTCCAAACTTTGAGTTCCCTGTATTTGAGGCGGAAGAAGATGATGTTGAAGAGATTCCTAATGAGATCACCTGTCTACTTGAGCACGAAGAGAAGATCATTCAACCATATCTTGAGAATCTGGAAACAATCAACTTAAGGTCTGAAGATTGTGTGCGAGAAGTGAATATTGGGGCACTCCTGGAAGAATCTATTAAGAAGGGGTTGATTGAGTTACTACGAGAATATGTCGACGTCTTTGCCTGGTCATATGAAGACATGCCTGGTCATATGAAGACATGCCTAGTCTAGATACTGATATCGTGCAACATTTCCTGCCTTTGAAGCCTGAGTGCGTGCCTGTGAAGCAGAAACTCAGAAGAACTCATCCTGACATGGCAGTGAAGATCAAAGAGGAAGTTCAGAAGCAAATTGATGTAGCGTTTCTGGTGACTTCTACATATCCTCAATGGGTGGCCAATATTGTGCCCGTGCCTAAGAAAGATGGAAAAGCCCGAATGTATGTGGACTATAGAGACTTGAATAAAGCTAGTCCGAAAGGATGATTTTCCTTTACCACATATTGATATGTTAGTAGATAATACAGCTAAATTCAATGTCTTCTCGTTTATGGATGGATTTCCGGATATAACCAGATTAAAATGGCACCCGAGGATATGGAGAAGACAACATACATCACACCTTGGGGAACATTCTGTTATCGAGTGATGCCCTTCGATTTGAAGAACGCCGGAGCCACGTATCAACGAGCTATAACTACCTTGTTTCATGATATGATGCATAAAGAGATCGAGGTATATGTTGATGATATGATTGCAAAGTCAATAACGGAAGTTGAGCATGTAGAGCACTTGTTAAAGCTTTTTCAGCGTTTGAGGAAGTATAAGCTTCGTCTGAACCCTAACAAGTGCACATTTGGAGTCCGTTGCGGCAAGTTATTGGGCTTTATTGTCAGTGAGAGAGGTATTGAAGTTGATCCTGCCAAGGTTAAAGCAATACAAGAGATGCCTGCGCCCAAAACTGAGAAGCAAGTCCGAGGTTTTCTTGGCCGCTTGAATTATATTTCCAGATTATATCCCACATGACTGCCACATGTGCGCCGATATTCAAGCTCCTTCGGAAAGATCAGTCTCATGATTGGACCGAGGATTGCCAAAAAGATTTTGACAGTATTAAAGAGTATCTGTCCGAGCTGTCGATTCTGTCTCCACCTTTGGAAAGGAGACCGTTGATTATGTATCTGACTGTTCTTGAAGATTCAATGGGTTGTGTCCTTGGTCAGCAAGACGAGTCAGGGAAGAAAGAATATGATATTTACTACCTGAGTAAGAAGTTCACCGATTGTGAGTCTCGATACTCGATGCTTGAGAAAACATGTTGCGCTTTGGCTTGGACTGTTAAGCGTTTACGCCAGTATATGATAAATCATACGACTTGGTTGATATCCAAAATGGATCCAATCAAGTATATCTTTGAGAAGCCTGCTTTAACTGGGAGGATTGCCCGTTGGCAGATGTTGTTGTCTGAGTATGATATTGAGTATCGAGCTCAGAAGGCTATAAAAGGTAGTATCTTGGCTGACCACTTGGCACATCAACCAATTGAGGATTATCAGTCAATTCAGTATGACTTCCCAGATGAGGAGATTTTGTATTTGAAAATGAAGGATTGCGATGAGGCCATGCTCGATGAAGGGCCAGAGCCTGGTTCCCGTTGGAGCATGGTGTTTTATGGCGCTGTAAATCAATATGGAAATGGTATTGGGGCAGTGATTATTACTCCTCAGGGCACACATTTCCCTTTTACAGCAAGGCTAACTTTCAAATGCACGAATAATATGGCTGAGTATGAGGCCTGTATTATGGGATTGGAAGAGTGTATTGATCTTAGGATCAAGCATTTTGATGTTTATGGTGATTCGGCCCTTGTTGTTAATCAGATTAAAGGTGAATAGGAAACGAATCATCCTGGCCTCATCCCATATAGAGATTATGCGAGGAGGATTTCAACATTCTTTACCGAGGTTGACTTCCATCATAGTCCTCGAGATGAGAATCGGATGGCAGATGTGCTTGCTACACTTGCTTCAATGATTGTGGTTAGACTTTGGAATGAGGTTCCCAATATCACTATGATGCGCTTGGATAGACCAGCTCATGTATTTGCAGTAGAGGAGGTGCAAGATGATAAGCCATGGTATTATGATATCAAGTGTTTTCTTCAAAGCCAGATTTACCCGCCTGGAGCATCTGTGAAAGATAGAAAGACTTTGAGGAGATTATCAGGCAGTTTCTACCTTAATGGCGATGTGCTTTATAAGAGGAATTTTGACATGGTTCTGCTCAGATGCGTGGATAGACACGGAGCAGACCTGTTGATGACTGAGGTCCATGAGGGTTCATTTGGTACTCATTCCAATGGACATGCCATGGCTAGAAAGATGTTGAGAGCAGTCAACTATTGGCTGACAATGGAGTCTGACTGCTGCAAATATGTGAAGAAATGCCACAAGTGTCAGATCTATGCGGATAAGATTCATATTCCCCCGGCACTTCTGAATGTGATTTCATCACCATGGCCTTTCTCTATGTGGGGAATTGACATGATTGGCATGATAGAGCCGAAAGTGTCCAACGGTCACAGGTTTATTCTCGTAGCAATTGATTACTTCACCAAGTGGGTTGAAGCGGTGTCATATGCAAACATGACCAGGCAGGTAGTTGTGAAGTTTATCAAGAATCAACTCATATGCCGTTATGGTGTGCCAGATAAGATCATTACTGATAATGGATCTAACTTGAACAATAAGATGATGAAAGAGCTGTGTAGCGAGTTCAAGATTGCACATCACAATTCTTCTCCTTACAGACCCAAGATGAATGGGGTTGTTGAAGCCGCTAATAAGAATATCAAGAAGATTGTCCAGAAGATGGTTGTTACATACAAAGATTGGCATGAGATGCTGCCATTTGCTTTGCATGGTTATCGTACATCCGTCCGCACTTCAACAGGGGCGACTCCTTTCTCCCTTGTTTATGGCATGGAGGTTGTGCTCCCCGTGGAGGTTGAGATCCCATCAATGAGAGTCTTGATGGAAGCCAAGTTGACTGAGGCTGAATGGGTTCAGAGCCGTTATGACCAACTGAACTTGATTGAAGAGAAGAGATTAACTACCATGTGCCATGGCCAGTTGTATCAGCAAAGGATGAAGAAAGCCTTTGATAAGAAGGTCAAACCTCATGTGTTCCGAGAAGGTGACCTTGTGCTCAAGAAAGTTTTGTCTTTCGCACCCGATTCCAAGGGAAAGTGGACTCCAAACTATGAAGGTCCATATGTTGTTAAGAGAGGCTTTTCAGGCGGTGCTTTGATACTTACAACTATGGATGGGGAGGATTTCACTCGTCCTGTGAATTCAGATGCAGTCAAGAAATACTTCGCCTAAAATAAAAACAGAATAGCTCGCTAAGTTGAAAAACCGAAAGGGCGGCTTAGGTAAAAAATGAGCGTCTCGGTGGATTGAAAACCCGAAAGGGCGATCCAGGCAAAAGTTAGAGACATAAAAAAATAAATTTGTATCCCGCTAGATTGAGTAGCTCACCCTGGGGCAATCTAGGCAAAAATTAGGGATTTGGCAAGTAACTGCATCCTGACAAGACTTTTTTCCACAACTGTCATCTGTCAAAGATTCTCACTCAGTCATCGTCAACTGAAGCTTCGAATACATCGGATTCAGAGTTGGTGGAGAAATGGTCATTATGTTCAATGTAGCCCTTTCCCAATATATATCACCAATTTCAAACTTGTAAAGATCCATGGAGTCTTGCCATTTGCAGACTACCATTTTATCAAATAAATTTGAGCCTTTATCCAATACTTTGCACTCTTATTTGTTTCTATTCAAATAAATGTTTTGCATGTTTTAATTGAGAAATATCATTGTTTTAAATAAATAAAATTTTCATAAATTGTTTTTAAACAAAGTGAACATTCACAATGACAAAAAGGATACTTAAGGACGTCTTCAGTGCTCTCCCAAGAATGGTATGATTCCCAGAAGGGTAAGACATTTGTTCATATTCCCAGCATACTTGTATCCTCTTCACTTATCTTCCAAGTCGTCTCCTCCGCAGGCACGGAAGAAAATTGTACCTACCATTAAATCCCCAGAGAGTTTGGGAGTTTTGGGTGTGATCTCAATCTTCTAGATCCCCATTGAGTCTGGATTTAGCATTTTTGTATTATCAATTATATGGTTGTCATCCCTTATGTGGATTGACATAAAATCCCTTATAGATTGATAAATTGAATATGCTAATCTTCCCGAAGGAGTTGGTTTTCCCTCATTTCAAGTGAGAAATTCCCCTCAGAATGAGCAGGAAATCCCCGGCATAAGTGGAGTTTCCATCAAAATAGATTTGTGGCTTTTCCCCTGTGGACTTGTCTACTTTTTGATCTCCAGCAATTTTTCTCCTCGACCATCCTCAGCAGGGTTGATCCCACTCCTACTCCCCAGTATGGTCATCAGTAGGGTATCCCCAGTAGTTGCCTACGGGTAATCCTTGATTCAGTCGTCAGCAGTGTTTCCCTCATGGAGTTGTCTGACCAGAGCCCATTCGTGGTTTCCTCTCGAGCAGAGTGGTTGATGAAGATGTTTATCTTTCCTTCCTCAGCGGAGTAGTGTCCCTTCCTCCTCGGCAGATATGATTTCTTTAGCAATGCAGAGATGTGGTGATTTTGGAACCTTCTGATTGGTAGTTATTCCCCACAGAGTGTCATCTCCCTCTCCGATAGTTTCTCTAGTAGAGTTGATTCCTACGGCGGACCTTATCCGTGTGTTGATCATGTCCCTAGCTGGAGTGGCTGAGACTCATTTCCCTGCAGAGATCTTTATTTCCTGGTATCTTTTGCCCCCATCAGATTGGATGTTCTCCAGTGGGCCTGGCTTTCTCTCTTGAGATGTAGTACCGGATGTTTGTCCGTTGATTCTTGGACCTGTTTGTGTTAGACATGTCTATTTTGTCAGCATTCATCATACATGAACCACGCATATATGCATAATTTTAACATTCAAATATTCATGTTGCATTTTTTGCTATAAATACCTTTGTTTGTTGTCTCCTGCTATTTGGTGATACATATTTCCCCAAGCAGATGTTTGTGTCTGACCTCCCCATATAAAGTCAGTCTCATAGGCAGAAAGTGTTTATCCTTTCCTCCATATTCCCCACTGAGTTATGTCCTCATGGATGATTGTTGTTTCTGTTTCCTCCTAACACATATATTGGAATGGAATTCCCCCTTGAGCTATAGCCTCATCGGGTTGAGTCTTGTTTCATTGTGTCTTTCTAGTTTGTCTCTAGATTGACCACTCTCGTTATTTCCCTTTGTACTTCCCCGCAGTTTGGATGAATGATTGCTCAGTAACTAGTAATTGTCCATCTATTCCCCGACGGAGTCTGTGGCCTTCTACCCAGTATCCGGTAGTTATAAGCCCTATTTTTGTGGTTTTCTACCCTCATACTAGTAGTTGTAAACCCCATTTTATCCTCTCGCAGAGTTAACCTTATTTTGTTCATCCTAACCGATGGCGGTTACTCTTCCGTGGTTTTCTACCCAGTATCTGGTAGATGTAACCCCCTCTTTGTTGGTTATCTTTATCCAATATTCGGTATTGATATTCCTTCACTTTTTGAGTACATCTCCCGGATCATTGCCTTTGTCAATGTATCCCCAACGAGTTATCTTTCATCTACCCTTGGTTGGTAATGTTTGTTTCTCCCTCTGATTGGTTATCATTTTATACCTAGTATTCGGTATCTCGATGCCCTTTCCTTTCGGTCGATTTATCCTTTATTAACCCAGTAACCGGTTGTGGATAATCTTCCATGCGAGTATATTATCTATGTTCTGACGGTAATAGATAATATATCTCATGCGCTCTTTGGTCGAAGTCTTTTGGTTCTTCCCCAGTCGAGTAAGATTCGTATCCCTTTTGCGGAGTCGAATGCCCATCCTATAATTGAGTTTGCTTTTTAGCCCTCCTTTCGGATGATGAGTGTCTTAGAAATATTCCTCAATTCACACTTGGTTGGTCACCTATTATATGCCCAATAACCGGTATCCCTGGTGTTCCTTCCTTTCTGCTCCCTATTATGACTTTTTGTCCCCTGTGGAGTCAGATTTTCTGAGTTGAAATATACCTTTTAGGTCTTCCGCAGATGATTTTGGATGTTTGATATCTCTCACCCTCATACCGGTCTTAGATATTTATTCTCCCCGAGCGTGTTGTTCTCTCACCCTTATACCGGTGTTTTGATCACATGTCTCCTTGAGATTATTACCTAGTAACCGGTAATACTTCATCCTGTTGATTCCTAAGATGAGTCCTGTTTGGACATCTCCCCAGCGAAGTCCCTTAGTGGATTTTCTCCGTCTGAGTCCGGATTTTCATCCGAAGTATCCTTCGCGGATAGTTTTGCTGTATTAGCATATTCCCCAATACATGCATCTTTGAGTCAGCTCGAGTCCTTCCATTGATTTATTTTCATGGAATTCCTCTCGTGTCTCTCAGTAAGTCTCAAGTCGTGACCTGCTCACGCATTTTATTCCCTCTCCTATCCCCATAAGAATCTCAGAGTCTCTGTCCCATTGAATGTGTTACTCATTATGGGTTGTCGGTTTCTCCTAATTTCTTTTCTCTTTGTGGACACATATCTCCACAGAGTATTACCTTTTGCATACATACATTTGCATCATGAGGTCTCTTAGGGACCAAAATCCGTCTCTTTATTATTATTTAAGCCCATACTACGTCGTCGAGACGAAGATCTTAACCTTCACTTCTCCGGCTAGAATGACCTAAAATAGGGGCATCTGTAAGACCCCAATTTTGACCCTAAGATCCCTCATGGCATCATAACATTGCATTTGCATTGCCTAAAGGATCATAAGCATCTTGGCTCCTTACCTTTGGATGGGATCTCTTGTGAGTTGGTTTGAGATCACCAAGCATGCTTGAATTGTATATTATTTCTTTTCTCATTTTATTTACTAACCAAAAGCACAAAAATATGTCACTAACATCTCTTGTTTGTAGCTTGAGCAGTCACAAGGTCTAAGGCTTCTAGGAGATCCTATGTGCATTGATATGGTCAAGAGAAGATGAAAGCAAGCATGGCAATGGTTCCCAAAGCTCTAATCCATCAAATATGCCTCCCAAGTATATCAATTCATCATTTTTATCAAAGCAAATCAAGGGGCTTAAGGCTTGTTTCTCAAGGAAACCCTAATTCATCTATTAATCAACTGTGCCTTGCTCATGAAGCAATCTCAACCCATGGTCAAATGCAATCAAGGTAAGTTCTTTAACTCATCATCTCATGCATATTTTAACTTATTTGAGTTTCCTCAATCATCAATTCATCAAGATATGAGGTTTGGACTTGAGAAGTTGATCAGTCAATTCGTTTGACTATTTTGAAATGCACTGAGACCTAACTGTTGATGTGTTTGTCAAATGGAGATTACCCCAAGATAAAAAATGTTCTTAAGGACCATATTAACAACTTTCATGTTCATCAAAAATTTATTTGAAGCTTGTAAGGTCATCATCCATTACAAGACATTATAGGTCATTTTGACTGAAACCCTAATTTTGGGTAAACTTCCCAAGACATAACTCATTTATTTTTCATGATTTTGAGGTGGTATAAAATGAATTAGAAAGCTTAAGATGTCTAATTCAAATGTTATGTTGATAAAAATTTAAAAATCTCAAAGGAAATACATGTGATAATGCAAAACATTATAGGTCACTTTGGACCAAATGCATTGAAATGTGAAAAAGTCCAACTTCAAGTACCCATAACTTCTTCATAAAAAATCCAAATGATGCAAAATTTAAGTCCAAATTGATTTCCTTGAAACGATATACAACGTTTATGTTGAAGGCTTTGTCATTTGGAGCTTGCATTATTGAGACAAAAGGGCTTGAACTTTGGCCAATTTTGAAAATCTCACATGTGCATGTTTTGCACCCTACACTTCATGTCCACTTTTCACCAATTTCCAAGGCCCAAATGGAGTTTTGATCAACATAACAAATGATCCTTATGAAATAAGCTTTCCATCCATTACTCATAAGGTGGTGTTTCTATTTTTGACATAGCATTTTCGAAGACTTAGGCATAATAGTGCAATTTTGGAAAATCATTTAATTTGCATTGCATGAGCTATTACCACCCAATTTGAACGTCCAATTTACTTATATCACGCATCAGCTACCAAATCCAGTTGGAATTGGGCCCTCCATGCGCCTGTACAGGCCCATGCATGAAGGCCCTTTCCATTCATGCAAGTTTTGTTCATGCACTTCAGCCATGCCATGCCTATAAATACAATGCATATGAGCTTCATTTCAGCAACCTGAAGGCGCCCCAAATGCTGCTAAACTGAAATCACAACCCTCACTAAAGGAACTATCTCACTTTTCTCTCAAATTTTCAGATCTGAACTTTGGTTTCCTCGATTAATTTTCAGATCTTAAAGTTCCTAAACCTTCTTCTCCTTGATCTATAGTGTGAACTGTAAGCATTAGCATCAAAGAATTGTGACTCAAAGCCCTGCAAATCAGAGGTTTACCTCAAACTTTATTTTCTTCGAATCAGCTTGCATAGTGCTTGTTTCTTGTTATTATTGTGTGATATGAAGTCCTCAGCATAAATGCAACATTATTGTGCTTTCAATTTTCAAAAATCATGAAGTTCATATGAACACCACAGATCTTCCACCTCTGATTTCTTTCAATATAGAGATCTAGAGTGGATTTGGTTGGTACAAGGGTGATGTACATCACCCCAACTCTCGATTGATGCCTGGATCGTGTCTTTTGGTTACCATTTGAATCTCTGCAAATTTGGACTTGGCCGGAGAAGACGGTGGCGCTGGCCACCGTCTGGTCTCCAGATTTGATCTGGATCGTCCATTCCCTTTCCAGGTTCAATCTCACATGTCCATTGTTATGACTTTTTATTTGGCATGGTGTATCACAGTTGACGGGCGCATATGGTGAACGCGCGCTTCTTAGCCGTGTGATGATCCACGTTAATTAATGAAGCTTCATCAAGCGGTCCACGCATTTTCTTATTTTCTAATTTCTGATTTTAATTCTTTTATTTCTTTTAATTCCATTTCTTTTTAAAAATTCATAACTCCTTCATTATTGGTCCAAAAATTATGAGACTAATTGCATTTTTCTCCTTTTAATTTCTACTTTCTAAAAATGATTTTTTATTTTTTTTTATTTTATCATTTGATATTTTTTAGTAATTTTCTCTTTTCTGCTCATTTTTAATTCATTTTAAATAGTTTTTGATATCCAAAAAATACAAAAATATTTTTCCAACCTCTTTGAATGATGATAGATCTATGAAAAATATTCTCATCAATTTATTAATTGATTTGAGATTTATTTGAGATTTTAGTTCAATTAGGTTATTTTTATGCATTTTTAATTGATTTAAAATAGTTTCTCACTTCTAAAAATGCTGAATTTTTTTGTCAAACTTTGTTTGACCTTGTTGAACTTGGGATAATTCACTTAGACTTTTCAAAGTTGATTTGAAGTGAGTTTGAAGTTTGACCTTTCTTTATTTTTTTAATTTAAGTTTATTTTTAATATTGAAAAAATACCAAAAATATTTTATTTGTTTCCTGACTTCTAATCTTCATTTTGCTTCTGTTTTCTATTGTTTGACCTTGATCTTCTCTATCTTTGGTCAATGCTTGTTAATTATCTCATTCCATTCCTATTAATGTACTTTATTTCTTCATCTTGTTCTTTTTTTTCTTTTTTTTTATCAATGAGTTAAAGATTGGTGGTTAGCATTGATACATGGAGGTTTAATCTTCCTTGATTCAAATCTAATTCATCTTGATCATGGATCAAGTGAATGGCTTTGTATTAAGGATAGGTTGCTTCCTAAATCATGCAAAGAACCTAAATCAATACAAGATCATTTCTCATCTTCTTTTTGGCATGACAAGTTTTTGGAGTTTGATTCACTAATCAAAATCTCTAACTTGTGTTGTTGCCTACATTATTATTGACCGACCTCAGATAGTTGTGACTTCTACATAAGTCCAATTACGATTGCTTAACATAGCGCTAAATTGCCTTATGGCACACTAACTCTAACACTAACTATTAACCATTAACATTTAATTCTTGCTCTTTACATTTATGCAATTTACTATTCTTGTACATATTATTCATTTGCTTTTTCCTTTGCTCATTTGAGCACATGTTTATGTTAATGCAATTTGCCTTTTGCTCACTTAAACACATAATTGTATATATATTATTGTGCTTGTGTTTTGTTTTGATTGTTGTGGACCAAATGCAAAAAATGGACAAATGGACTTAGTTTCTAGGACATTCCCTATGCAAATTGGAGCAAAAATGCCTAATGTTGAAGATGGATTAGAAGGACCAAATCTCTAAACTCAATCTTGTCCATCCTTGATTTGTTTCATAGAATTCTTTGATGTGTGTGCTTTTATGCTAGGGAATCCTATTTGAGCCAAATTGAAGAACCATTGTCATGTTCATCCAAAGTTAAAGATACAAGAGCCATTGGAGATCTTCTAAGAGCTAGTTTGATTATGTTGATTGCTTGAGCTTACACTTATTTTTGCTTGCATATTCCAAAGGATGTGAGCTACTTGGATCATCAATATGATCTCAAGAGAGGAACTTCAATTGTGGTCTTGTTTCTTTTCCTTCATCTCATGTATGATTAGGACTTTAGCCATTCTTCTTCTTCCCTCCACTCTAACCCAAGCCAAAACTTTTTGTGCAAACATTAATACTTTTTTTAAACATTAGAAACCTAAGCATTATGCTTTTGATTTTCAAACTCTCTTTTCATAACACTTATTTGAATTGAATCTTTAAGTCAACTTTGACCATATTTTGTAAATACTTTTCATTGGTCAATATAACTCATTCAAATACTTTTGTGGTTTCAATTGCCACTTTCTTAATCAAAACTTTTTCATAACCTTTAGCTATTAGGTTTGAGTTATCCTTAAGGTAGATGTAATACTCACCTATATCCTTAGTGATGGACAATGAGTCTTCCATGCTTATTATAGGGTTAACCCCTCACTAGCATGTTGAAGTTATCCTCACATGGTGGATTTGTGGTTTTAGGTTGAGTTTTCTCCCTTGGATAACAAAAGACCTTAAGGCTTTTGGACCAATCAATTCACCAACTTGTTTTGAGATTTTTACCCTGAACTACGAGGTTTTGATCCTACCTTTTTAAGATGGTACGTAGGTAATGGGTTTATCCATTCAAACACAAAATTGTAAATAAATTGTACATTCTCTTCTCATCTCTTCAATCATGTTTGCACAAATAAATTTTCACAAAATACCAACCTTACAACAAGTGTGAAAAGGGCTCCCTAGGAGTACCTAGGATGTTTTGGGTGCTTAACACCTTCCCATTGCATAACCAACCCCCTTACCCCGATCTCTGACATTTTTACTAGTTTTTGATTCGATAAATTTTTTAGGTTTTTGTTCGCTTTCTAATCATTCCTTTGGATAAATAGAAGTGCGGTGGCGACTCGACTTGTATGGTTTACCTTGGATTTAGTCAATATCTCCAATGGTAACGAATACCCCGCTACAATACTGATGTATGTGGACCACTGAACATACCATCCAGAGGAGGTTTTCAGTACTTCATCACATTTACTGATGATTTTAGTAGATATGGTTATGTGTATTTAATGAAACACAAATCAGAGTCCTTTGAAAAGTTCAAGGAATTCAAGAATGAAATACAAAACCAACTAGGTAAGAATATTAAAACTCTTCGATCAGATCGAGGTGGTGAGTATTTAAGCCTAGAGTTTGATGACATCTGAAAGAGTGTGGGATCCTATCCCAACTTACTCCTCCTGGAACACCCCAATGGAATGGTGTATCTGAGAGAAGAAATCGAACCCTGTTAGACATGGTCTGATCCATGATGAGTCACGCCGATCTTCCAAACTCCTTTTGGGGACATGCACTATTGACAGCAGCTTACACACTTAACCCTGTTCCATCCAAAAAGGTTGAGAAGACACCATATGAGATATGGAGTGGTAAGAAACCACATATGTCTTACATGAAGATTTGGGGTTGCGAAGTTTATGTGAAACGACAAACTTCAACTAAGCTTGAGCCCAAATCTGACAAATGCTTATTTGTGGGATATCCTAAAGAAACAAGAGGGTATTACTTCTACAATCCTTCTGAAGGAAAAGTGTTTGTCGCTCGAACTGGAGTTTTCCTAGAAAAGTATTTTATTTCCAAAGGAATCGGTGGGAGGAAAGTAGAGCTTGAAGAAATTCAAGAATCACAAAGCATTAATACACCTATGGAGGAATTGGAGCAGGAAACACAAATAGTTGTGGAAGAGCAACCTGCTCAAGTAGAACAAGACCAACGTAGGTCAGGCAGGATACGTCACCTACCTGAGAGATATGGATATCTCATAACTGATCAAGGTGATGTATTACTCATGGATCAAGATGAGCCTGTGACCTACCAAGAGGCCATAACTGGTCCCGAGTCTGAGAAGTGGCTAGAAGCCATGAAATCTGAAATGGATTCCATGTCCACAAACCAGGTTTGGACCTTGGTAGAGCCTCTTGTAGGAGTTAACCCTATATGATGCAAGTGGGTCTTCAAGAAGAAGACTGACATGGATGGTAAGGTACATACGTATAAGGCAAGACTGGTGCAGAAGGATATAAACAAATTCATGGGGTTGACTATGATGAAACCTTTTCACCAGTTGCAATGCTTAAATCTGTTCGGATTTTACTTGCTATCGCTGCATATCATGATTATCAAATATGGCAGATGGATGTCAAAACTTCTTTCCTTAATGGGAATCTTCTTGAGGATGTGTACGTGACACAACCTGAAGGATTTGACATACCAGAAGAATCCCAAAAGATATGTAAGTTACAAAGATCAATCTATGGATTGAAGCAAGCTTTCAGAAGCTGGAATCTTCGTTTTGATGAAACGGTAAAACAATATGGATTCATCAAGAACGAAGATGAGCCTTGTGTCCACAAGAAGGTAAGTGGGAGCATGATCGTTTTCCTGGTATTATATGTAGATGACATATTACACATTGGAAATGATGTCCCTACCCTGCAACAAGTAAAGTCTTGGTTGGGGAAATGTTTTTCTATGAAGGACCTAGGTGAAGCAGCCTATATATTAGGAATCAGAATCTATAGAGATAGATTACAAAAACTGTTTGGCCTAAGTCAGAGTACGTACATAGACAAAGTGCTGAGACGCTTTAACATGCATGATTCCAAGAAAGGATTCATACCTATGCAACATGGCCTATGTCTATCAAAAACACAATCCCCTTCAACTAAGGAAGAAAGGGATCGCATGAATAAGATTCCATATGCATCTGCAATAGGATCTATCATGTATGCCATGTTATGTACTCGACCAGATGTCTCGTATGCTTTAAGTGCAACAAGTAGGTACCAATCTGATCCTGGTGATGCCCATTGGGTAGCTGTCAAGAATATCCTTAAGTACTTGAGAAGGACTAAGGACTCATTCTTGATATATAGAGGTCAGGAAGAGTTGGCTGTAATTGGTTACATCGATGCTAGCTTCCAGACAGATAAGGATGACTTTAGATCGCAATCCGGTTATGTGTTTTGCTTAAACGGTGGCGCTGTGAGCTGGAAAAGTTCAAAGCAAGATACAGTTGCTGATTCTACAACCGAGGCTGAGTATATTGCCGCCTCAAGTGTAGCAAATGAAGTTGTTTGGATCAGAAAGTTCATTAGTGAACTAGACATAGTTCCTAGCATTGTGGATCCCATTGGTCTCTATTGTGATAACAATGGTGCTATCGCACAAGCTAAGGAGCCCAGATCTCACCAACGATCCAAACACATACTTAGGCGTTATCATCTCATTCGAGAGATAATAGATAGAGGAGATGTGAAAATATGTAGAGTATCTACACTTGACAATACTGCTGACCCACTGACAAAGCCTCTTGCGCAGCAGAAGCATGATGGCCATACTAGATCAATGGGCATTAGGGGTATGCCTGATTGGCTCTAGTGCTAGTGGGAGATTGTTGGTGTAAGCCCTAATACTTTTGGTACTTGTATCGAATTATTTATTAATAATAAAAGGCTTTTTCTTTATTATGTTTGTTTAATAAAGTCCCTAGAATAGCTAGTCCGTTTAATGTATCAAGTGTGACTTAATCATGAGATCACATTAAACATAAGGACACTATTCTTAAAGTATCCGTAGTCGAGCTTTATTGTGAAGTGGGATAACATTAAAGCATTAAGACTATTATGTTTGTAGACTGATGATCACATCTCATGGATCATGGATAAAGAGTTATCAAGTCTTAAACATAGGTATGAATATTAAGAGTAATATTTATACCGGATTGACCCGTTATGAGAATACTATATAGAAATTTATGCAAAGTGTCATAAGTTATTCTCATGGTGATAATGGTGTATACCACTCTTCGACCTGAAACCACTATGGACCCTAGATGTAGAGTCGAGTGCTTTGTTGCTGATCCAACGTTGTCCGTAACTGGATAACCATAAAGACAGTTGATGGGTACTCCACGAAGCATGCTGAGGGACATGAGTGACCTAGAAGGAATTTGCCCATCCTGCGTAACAGGATAAATGTCTATGGGCCCAATATTGAACTGGACAAGGATGACACAGTCTATGCCTTGTGTTCAATATAGACATAAGGGCAAAAGGGTAATTATACACATAATCATTATCACAGAAGGACTTGTCAGATCACATGACATTTTCGTGTCTTGGGTAGCAGTGATGTGTTGCTAGATACCGCTCACTGTTTATTATGTTAAATACGTGATTTAATATAATTGGCAACGCCGCGAAAACCTATAGGGTCACACACAAAGGACGGATTGATGGGAGATAGAGTAACTAAGGAACATCGTAAGGTACGTTGTACTTAAGTAGAATACGAAATATGGTAAGGTACCAAATACTTAAGTGATTTTGGCATATTATGAGATATGGACCAAAATACACTTAAGTGGGCTTTTTAGCTTGAAGCCCACACAAGTGGTTCTATAAATAGAACACTTGGGTAGAAGCATTGTAACTCTCTAATTGGAATTTCGTTTCCCTCTCTCTCTCACTCAAAGCCTTCATTCGTAGCAGCTAGCACTGAGATTGAAGGAATCCGTTCGTGTGGACTGAGTAGAGACGTTGTCATCGTTCAACGTTCGTGATCGCCACAAGAGGTAACGATTCTATCACTGATAATGCCCATTCGTAAGGATCACTAAATGGAGAAATTTTAAAATTCCGTTGCGCCTTGGATGATAATTCTCCTACAGTGGTATCAAAGCCACTTACGAAACCATGAATCTGATAACTGTTTATTTTCTGTATTAATACGATTAAAGACGGAATGAATCAAAAATTAAATTGAGACCGATCAAGTTATATATATGATATATGTAATCCTGATGCAAAATACATTATATATGATATAGTGTTCTCGTTTCATTCATTCAAACACTCAATGGTTGTTTTCCTTTGAGCGATCAATGATCGTTTGCTTCTTGATCCGACATTAGTATGGTGAAGCAATGACGTGTTGATCAATCATACTGAATCAACAATCGAGATGTGTTTGACGGTCTGAAATTGGTGCATCAGGGTTAGTGACGGCACAAGGGTTGTGTTGTCAGAGAGTTATGCTATTGGGGTTATGACTGCACAAGAGTTGTGCTTTCTAAACATTTTTTGGAACAGTGTTAACCGGTTAACGCATATGGTTAACCGGTTAACGCAATACGAAATAAAATTTTTAAGTTTTTCAAACAGTGTTAACCGGTTAACGCATTTGGTTAACCGGTTAACGCAAGACGGTATACAGTTTTCCAAGAGATTTTCAAACAGTGTTAACCGGTTAACACATTTGGTTAACCGGTTAACGCAAGGCAGAAAACAAATTTTGAACAGATTTCAAACAGTGTTAACCGGTTAACGCATTTGGTTAATCAGTTAACGCAAGGCAAAATTCACTCGTTCGGCTAACTCTGCGTAATATGATCGGTCATCGAGATTTAATTTGGTTTTAATTGATTAAAAGAATTAAAATTGATAATAATAATAATGTGTTTATTATTGTCTTGTGGTGATCGGTTATGGCCTTAGTTTTCCTTTATTTTGTTTTGGGTTTTAAAATACGACCTGCGTGTCGTGCCTCTCTTTTAATCTCTCAATGTAACTTCTTTTCTCATCTCACTCTCTCGTATGTAAAACGAGTTTCTTTATGTAATGTAATGTTATGAAGAAAGCAAAGAAGTCAGTTCCAAAGGAGAGACAACCTTGGAGATCTTGCTTGAGGAAGCTTAGATCGTTATTAGGTTAGCTTAGGTTCTCTCATTGGCTTGGGAGAACAATTGCGCTAGGGGCCATAACTGTTTCATTATGTATGTATGTATGTTGATGCATGTGAATGTATGTTGATGCATGTGAGAGACGATTTATATGATAAATAAGCCGGTGAGATCAAATTGCAATTCCCTCAAATTAAATATTAAGTTTATGCTTTCCAAGTTTTAACACTCATCAAGACTAGTATCGGATAATGTAGGTTTCGCCTACGCGAGGTGCATGTTCTATATTAGTAAGGTGCGATGGGATAATTGTAATATCCAACTGTTAAAACAATGGGTCAAACTTAACTAAACAAATTATAATAATATTATATGTGTTTGCTTTCCAAGTTTTAGCACTCATCAAGACTAGTATCGGATAATGTAGGTTTCGCCTACGCGAGGTGCATGTTCTGTATTAGTAAGGTGCGATGGGATAATTGTAATATCCAACTGCTAAAACGATGGGTCAAACTAATTATAATAATATTATATAGGTCTAGAAGCAAGAGTTGGGAATGATCCATATGATGGATAAGAATAAGGAGTTATTCACCTAACTGAAATTTTCGAGAGTTGTATGAGATACAATTGGAAGGAGTTCCTACCTAAATAACCTAGTTTTTGTAACACCTCAAAATTTTCCCTCCTCTCTTGGGACTAGCTTAACATATTGCATTTCATTTTTAGGGCATTAGTCATTGCATCTTTGCATATCATGTGAAAATAAAACAAGTCATCCTCTAAAGTCTTTCTCAGAAGATAGAGAGGTTAAGAGATTCATGCCTGAGGGTCTCATAAATGGATCACCAGCCATCTGAGGGTTTGTGCTTCAATTAGGGTTTTATTGGTTCTTCAAGGAGGTTGAGAATTATCTTGATTGCAATGGTACATCATCATCATCATGGTTATGTCATCCTTAAAGGTTTCAGAATTCATGCTCAGATTCTTTGGGATTAGGGTTTTGACCTCTGGTCAACCCTAATCAGTGTTATTCTACTAGTCAGGGATTTTCAAGGAGATGAGGTCTTTCTTGAGAAAGAGATCATCATATGATTTTATTGAGCTTGTATAAGCCAGGGTTTCATTTTGGAGCCATTTCGTCAAGTGGTTAAGGCTCAAAGTCATCTGAGCATGTTCAAGTCATCTAGGGCCCCAGAAAGTCAACAGAAAGTCAACTGAGGGCTAGGAGGTGGAGAAATGAGTTTCAACATCTCATTCATGATCAAAAGAGGCTTATTAATCATGTCAAATTCATATCTTGAAGAATTTGAGGTCAGATCAAAAGTTTCCCAAAATGGAAAGTGACCTATAATTGAAAGTTTCCCAAAATGGAAAGTTTTTGATTCAAATTCACCATGATCTTGCATCATTAAAGAAGCTTCAAATGAAATTTTGTCCAACATGAAAGTTGAATATCTCTTTCTCCCATTTCCAAAAAGTCCAAGATCATGAATTTATGATGAATGGTTGAGGAGATATGATCAAATCATTGCCAAGGATGCATGGAACTTCAAAAGGGCATAAATTTTGATTCATAACTCCAAATTTGGTGGTTCTTTTTGCACTTTGCTTCTCATGACATGTAGTTTCCAAAACATCCATCACATTGCATGAAATTTGAATATATGATCACTTGCTTATTCATGAAGATTTTGGAGGGAAAATCATAAATTTAAAAATGGTGCATCATGGGAACTTTTTGCCATTGCCAATGTGTTTAAAAAATGATTTTGAGTGACTTTGATCAAGCACATGGCACTGTTCACGTCCATTTACTACATGCACCATGCAAATTTTCAATTTTTGCCATGCACCCTTATTTTGCTAATTCCTAATTAACTTTGCTTAATTTTAATTAAAATAGGATTAGCACATGGTATATACACATAATTATAACAGAATTTGGAGGGGTTAATCACAATTCACCATTTCTAGATCTAAGAATTTTTTCCCTCCAAATTTTCTTTCAATCTTAATTCAAATTTTTCTCACATAAACCTTGAATCTTCTTCCATATTCTGGTTCTCTAGTGTTGATTTAGCAGAGATCAAGCCTTGGATCATCAAGTTTGGACCAGAATTGTGCATGTGAAGCTCAAGAACATAACCATGGTATTTGAGATTTAATCAAGACCTACACGTTTCCAAGCCTCAATTTCATCATCAAACTTCATAACAAGTGATTTGGAGTGGATTTGCATGCTTGCTTGGCCTTGGATCTGCAGAATTCGCCAACTGTTCTTCAAGAGGTCACATTTGTTATCCTCTTAATTCTCTGTTTTATGTACATAATCTTGTAGATCTTGTTGTGGTGAGAATTCTGATATAAATTTTGTGGAATTTGGATGAAAATTGAGTGAGATATGATGATTTCAAGTTTAGATCTAGAAACTTCTTTGCTTCGATTCAGAAAATCCATGGAGATTTAGGCTTAGATAATATGATATTTGAATTCTACTTTGAAAGAGCTTTCCAACTATATATAATTTGTAAAATTCTGAGAAAATCTGGAAATTCTGGAAAAAGCTTGCATGAACATTCATGGTGTTCATCTTCATCTTCATGAAGAAGATGAAGATCTTCATCTCTGGTTCGCTAGGGTTCTAGCATGAAGAACACGCGCCCAAGCCTGTTTAATCCATGGTCCTCACTTCGATTCCTGCTTCAGGCGTTTTTTGGAATTTATTTTTCACTTTTGCCATGCTATGCCATTTTTATTTTCACATTTTTTCATCAACTTGTAAAAATCCTAACAAATTGCAAAATGCATCAAATCACTCCCAATTTTTTGCATAATGATCCTTAGAATGTCTAGCTTTTTATGATCATAAGTTTGAAAGTTGTGCATGGCTGGAGTTTTGCTGGTGTTATAATCTTTGACCATAGGTGCATTTGTGACTTTGCCTTACTCTTTCCTTTGTGAAATGCTTGATTTTAATCTAATGGACTTGAAATTTTACATGCTGATTCTAGACACATTGATGGATGTTTTAGGCTTGGTTTGGTATTTTTACCATTTACCATTTCTGTTTTATGCTTGTGTTAACATGGTGTGACAATTTGTGTCACACATTTGGTTGTTCAACTTGTACCATTTAATTTCCATGCCAAATGATCTTGGATGCTTCTGATTTTTTGTATGTTGATCATGTCGAATGTGTTGAATGTTCATGAATTTTTCTAGAATTATTTGAATCATTTCTGTTTTGATTTGAAATTTTCATTCATGATGTCCATATATGAGCCTTGAAATTGCCTTTGACTTCTTTTGATCATGAAATGCATTTGATGATTGATTTTGATGTGAGCCTTTTTAGGACATGTTAATATATGTTTGAAGTTACATTGTGTTGAATTTCAGCTCCTGTTTTGAATTTTTTCTTCACCTTTGACCCTAGGCTTTGACCTAGTGGTTTGTTGCTTACATGTGAGCTTTGAATTTCAGGTTTAAGCATCCAAGTTCCATGATTGATGATGCTTCATCATTTGGATGTTGATATTTGCTTTTGATTGCTAACACTTGCTGTTTTGTAGGTTGATGATAACTCATTTGAGTTTGCCTTATGGCTTATGTTTTGTACATTGGGATTGTATGTTGGTTATTAACTGTTGTCTGTTTGTCTGAATTGTGTACTGACTGGTTTAGCTGTTTCCACATGTACTTAAGTTGCTTTAAGTTCATTTGAACTTTGCTTTGCTTGCTTGTGGTTGACATACCACTGAGGTATAATTCCTTGATCTTCATGTAGTCTGGAAGACCTGTCATGTTACTTTGGCAGACACATGTCTGAAGCCCTCCTTAAGAGGCAATGCTTGTGTTTGTTTAATTTTGTGCCATGCAGGTAAAGACCTCTTAAGAGGAAATTGGCAGATAAAAGGGATGTGCAATCCATCCCCTGCTATTCAGTTGTGTCAGTCACTTTGCTCACACACCCTGTGTTGATGCATTGTGAATAAGAACCCAAGATCTTGTTGTGTCAGTCATGTGGAGAAGAGTTCCTTCATTCTGAACTCCCACACTTTCTATTTGATTCGAGCTCTCCCAGGCCAGGGATAAGAGCTATGAGGCATAACCCTCATCTCCATTTCATCTGCTTCACCCTAACTCTCAATGTTAGGGTTAAGAGCTAAAAACACCCCATTCCAGTTGGCTTGTTTCTACAGCCTAGCCTTGTATGAGCCAATTGTTTGCATATAGTGTGTGTGCTTGCTTTATTGTGCTTGTGTTTGCTTTTGTGCTGCTTAGGCTAGCTTGCTTCCTGTGCAAGTTAGGATAGAGACCTCAACATAGGGATCGTATGCATGACAACTTCTAGGCTCGAGTCGTAGTCTCCCTAGTAGCTTGTTATCTCCCTTGTCTCTGGTTAGGTTAGAAGTTCTTTCCTTGTTAAGGGGAACTACGTTGCCCTGATCCTCATACCAGATGAGGTACGTAGGCAGGAGATGAGCAGATCTCTCCGGGCGCCCTTTTTCTTTTTTTACCCTTTGTGTTGTGTTGGAGTCCGACATAAGTCCAGCGATTGGCAGTTGGTTTCCTGTGTTTGCTTCTTTGTTTGGAGTCTGACGTAAGCCCAGCGATTGGCAGTTGGTTTCCTGTGTGTGTTTTGTTGGTTCGGAGTCTGATGTAAGTCCAGCGATTGGCATTCGGTTTCCATGTTTGCCTGTTTGTGTGGAGTCTGACGTAAGTCCAGCGATTGGCAGTCGGTTTCCTGTTTGTGTTTTGTTTGGCGTGCGTTAGCCGAGCTACGAGTGCTCTGATTCTTCTCTGGTCAGAGAAGATACGTATGCATAGGATGCGATGTCCTAGCGAGCACACTTTCCTCTGTCCCCGAACTACGTCGACTCTGATGTCTGTGTCTGACAGACTACGTAGGCCCAGGACGCGATATCCTGCCGAGTCCCCTTCTTCCGTCTTTTCTGTGTCCCCTTCCAGTGTGTGTGCAGTTTGTGAGCAGTCTTTTAGCAACCTTTCTTCTTTTCTTTTTGAGCGTGGATCCCGTCGAGTACGACGGATGCGTAGGGGTGCTAATATCTTCCCTTCGCATAACCGACTCCCGATCCTTGCAATCTCTGGTCGTAAGACCATTTCCTTTCCAGGTTTACTTCGAGCGTTTCCTTTCCCTCCTTTGGGATAAATAACGCACGGTGGCGGCTCTGTTTGTTTGTTTTCCCGCCGGTTGTTTTTCGCGTTGCGACAGTTTTGTGTAATCCGCCTACGCGGATTTAGAACGAAGTGAAATAAGGATCTCGACCCACTAGAAAATCTTCCAACGGGATTTTCCGAATCAAAGGATGAGGGTCATTTGTTTTGAGTAAAATAATGGGAGCATATTTAATTAAAGGCCTAATTAAATATGTCAATGATACTTATATTTTCATTAATCCTTATGTAGATTACCATGACAACAAATGTAACACCCTTCTAAAATACCCCAATAATTAATTAAACAACAAAATATAAATCAGAGTAGATATGCAATTTAAGGGTGTCACACTTGACACTTCACACCATTCATCAAAATAACTGGTCATGCTCATTTATTAATCAAAACAAGGCATTGCATAATCCGCAGCGGATAGAAATCTAACAACATGCAAACCATGTAATCACATTACATGTAAAACTGTTCAACAACCACAAATGAAAACAAAGTAAAACATCCCGTCCCGATGTTACATCTACCAGAGCATGACCCACTAAGGAACTACACTAGACTCCAAGCACTAGCTTCTACTCAATCACTGCTCGTTACCTGAAACATAGTTGTAAGGGTGAGTTCCTCAATCAATATAATAAGCATTATAAAATATCATGTAATGCTAAGTAAATTAACACATTTCATCACCCTAATCAGATCACACATTCAGTAACGGCAACACCAACTCATAATCACAATCATATTCAACACAAATACAAAACACACGTATAATATTGGAATACATCCATTCATATTATACGCCATACATACATTATGCAATGAGACTCCATGCATGCGGTACCGACTATTCGTGAACATATAGTTCAACCTCACCGATCAAATCCAGATACGGCTACCAAGCTCACTAGTCCCACTCATTTGAGACCTAGTGACTCACTCACTAATTTCTCACCATGGGAATTAGCTACCACCCCAAGGGCTATGCTATACACGCTAAATCACCTAGCATGCAAACATCAACAACAATCCACAATAACTCACTCACTAATTCCTCACCATGGGAATTAGCTACCATCATAAAGGCCATACTATGCACGCTAAATCACCTAGCATGCAACCATCCACAACAATCCACAATGGACATATGCTCACACTCTAAGCCATAAACAGTCCATTCACAATTGCATACATAATAGATACATTCACAGTATTATGCATACCATCATATATTATCAGCATATTTATCACAGAATCATATTCATATCATGCCAAATAATAAATCACAGTATTAGCACACTCTACTAATACCTATACTGCTCAAAACAACGGGAAATGATCCCTACTATATCATACACCAATATAGGCCAATCATCAAATATGTCCACAATATTTAAATATCAATTTTTCACTTTTCAAACAGTGTTAACCGGTTAACGCCCTGGGTTAACCGGTTAACGCAACACAGAACACGCTTCCTGGCATATTTTAACAGTGTTAACCGGTTAACACCCTGGGTTAACCGGTTAACGCAAGACAGACAGCAATTTCTCATAATTCATAACAGTGTTAACCGGTTAACACCCTGGGTTAACCGGTTAACGCAAGACAAAAAGCTGTTCCTGCGCTAACACGAAGCAGAATGCAGAATTCTCCGCATTTTCCGCCGTTGGAGGACTTCCGGACCTCCGATTCCAATTCCGTAAAAAGCTACACGTTCGGAAAATCACAACTCACCCAAATATAGATTCAATTACAGCCTTAACATAACTTATTCATCACAATTTTTCAGCACTCATCATCCCAATTAGGGTCAATTCAACGGCTTATTACTACCCATTACATGTTAACCCATAATACCCATTAAACGACGATAAACCCCCCTTACCTGAGTTAATCCGGCAATTGATTCTTTGACCTTCAACAATCGTGAATTCTCCTCTTGAGCCCTAGCCTCTTCTTCTTCCTTTCTCAGTTTCTTCTCTTTTCTCCCAATGTTACGTGTTCTCTGCTTTCACGTAAAAACCCTTTTTACCAAATGGGACCTTATATATATTCCAACTTTATTATTCCAATAATAATAATCCAAATAATATTCCAATTATTTAATTAAATTAATAAATATACTATTAACTTAAATTAAATAATTATCATATTTTATCGGGGTGTTACAACTCTCCCCCACTAAAAGAGTTTTCGTCCTCGAAAACATACCTCAAGCGAATAACTCAGGATAAGACTCCTTCATCTGACTCTCAAGTTCCCAAGTCACATTGCCACCTGCTGGTCCTCCCCAAGCTACCTTTACCAAAGCAATCTCTTTACCCCGCAACTGCTTCAACTCTCGATCCTCGATCCTCATAGGTGATGTTTCAACAGTCAGGTTATCTCTCACCTGTACATCATCTACTTTGACCACATGCGACGGATCAGGAATGTACCTCCTCAACTGAGACACATGAAAAACCTCATGCAAATTCGCAAGTGACGGCGGTAAAGCGATACGATAGGCTACCTCCCCTATCCTCTCCAAAATCTGATAAGGACCAATAAATCGAGGTGTCAACTTCTTCGACTTCAAAGCTCGACCAACCCCAGTTATCGGAGTAACACGAAGAAACACATGATCTCCCTCTTGAAACTCAAGTGACTTCCTCCTCTTGTCGTGATAACTCTTCTGACGACTCTGAGCAATCCTCATCTTCTCCTGAATCATCTTAATTTTTTCCGTAGTTTGTTGAACAATCTCCGGTCCAACCACAACACTCTCACCGGACTCATACCAACATAAAGGTGTCCGACATCTCCTACCATACAAAGCTTCAAACGGTGCCATACCAATGCTCGAATGAAAACTATTATTGTAGGTAAACTCAATCAAAGGTAAATAACAATCCCAAGCACCTCCCTTTTCCAAAACACAAGCCCTCAAAAAATCCTCCAATGACTGAATCGTCCTCTCAGTCTGACCATCAGTCTGCGGATGATATGCAGAACTCAATCTCAGCTTAGTTCCCAAAGCCTTCTGCAAACCTTCCCAGAACTTCGATGTAAATCTAGGATCTCTGTCCGAAACAATACTCGACGGAATACCATGCAAACTTACAATTTTCTCAATATACAACTCAGCTAATCTCTCTAACGGATAATCCATTCTGATCGGAATGAAATGAGCCGATTTTGTCAATCTGTCAACAATCACCCAAATAGCTTCAAAATTCTTAATTGTCCTCGGTAAACCAGAAACAAAATCCATACTGATACTATCCCATTTCCACTCTGGAATAGCCAACGGTTGCATTAGCCCAGACGGCTCCTGATGCTCAATCTTTGACTTCTGACAAGTCAAACAAGAATAAACAAAACTCGCAACTTCTCTTTTCATTCCCGGCCACCAAAATAACTTTTTCAAATCATGATACATCTTCGTAGCCCCAGGGTGAATACTCAGGCCACTACGATGTCCTTCCTCAAGAATACTCTTCTTAAGTTCGGTAACATCCGGAATACACACCCGATTACCAAATTTCAAAACACCACTCTCATCAACTCTGAATTCACCACCTTGACCTTGATTCACTAGAGTCAACTTATCAACCAAAAGCACATCGGATTTCTGACCCTCTCTAATCTCATCCAGAATACCACTCGTTAACTTCAACATTCCCAATTTAACACTATTGTGAGTACTCTCACACACCAAACTCAAGTCTCTAAACTGCTCAATTAAATCAAATTCCTTAACCATTAACATAGACAGATGCAATGATTTCCGACTCAATGCATCAGCCACTACGTTTGCTTTACCCGGATGGTAATTCAAACCAAGTCATAATCCTTCAGAAACTCTAACCATCTCCTCTGTCTCATATTCAGCTCTTTCTGATCAAACAAATACTTTAAACTTTTATGGTCACTGAAAACCTCAAATCTTGACCCGTACAAGTAATGCCTCCATAACTTCAGAACAAATACCACAGCTGCCAACTCTAAATCGTGTGTCGGATAGTTCCTCTCATGAACCTTCAGTTGTCTCGAAGCATAAGCTACAACCTGCTTATTCTGCATCAAAACACCACCCAAACCCAACAACGAAGCATCACAGTAAACCTCAAATGGTTCCGATGGACTTGGTAATATCAGAATAGGAGCAGTAGTTAACCTTCTCTTTAACTCTTGGAAACCTTCTTCACATTTTGAGTCCCAAACAAACGCTTGCCCCTTTCTAGTCAACATCGTCAACGGTAACGCCAACTTAGAAAATCCCTCAATGAATTTCCTATAATAACCTGCAAGTCCAAGAAAACTCCTTATCTCAGAAACTGACTTCGGAGCTTCCCACTTAGATACCGCTTCTATCTTAGAAGGATCAACAGCAACACCACCTCTTGAAATCACATGACCAAGAAAACTAACCTCTTCCAACCAAAATTCACACTTGGACAGTTTAGCAAATAACTTCTTTTCTCGTAGAACTCCTAAAACCACTCTCAAATGTTCAGCATGCTCTTCTTCAGACTTCGAATACACCAAAATATCGTCAATAAACACCACAACAAACTTGTCTAGGTACGGATGGAAAATCCTATTCATATACTCCATAAATACCCCAGGCGCATTAGTCACACCAAAAGGCATTACGGAATACTCATAATGTCCATACCTTGTTCTGAAAGCAGTCTTCTGAATATCCTCAGTTTTCACACGTATCTGATGATACCCCGATCTCAAATCTATTTTGCTGAACACACTCGCACCAACCAACTGATCCATCAAATCATCAATCCTCGGTAAAGGATACCGATTCTTGATCGTCACTTTATTCAGTTGCCTGTAGTCCACACACAACCTCATAGTACCTTCTTTCTTCTTAACCAATAACACTGGTGCACCCCACGGTGACACACTCGGACGAATAAATTTCTTATCCAACAGATCTTCCAGCTAACTCTTCGATTCAGCTAACTCAACAGCAGACATACGGTACGGAGCCATCGACACCGGCCTAGTACCAGGTACCAAATCAATCGAGAACTCAACTTCACGCTCTGGCGGTAATTCATTCACTTCTTCAGGAAACACATCAGGAAAATCACACACCACGGCTAGATCGCAAATCACCAGTTTATCTTTAGCCTCCAAAGTCGCTAACAGCATAAACAACTCTGCCCCATCTGCTACTGCCTCATTCACCTGCCTTGCTGATAGAAACAAACTCTTTCCTTCCTCAATCTCAGGAAAGATCACAGTCTTATCAAAACAGTTGATATAAACTCGGTTAGACACCAACCAGTTCATACCCAGGATAACATCAATCTGCACTAGTGGAAGACACACAAGGTCCATCCCAAAGTCTCTACCAAAAATACTCAAAGGGCAATTTAAACAAACTGAAGTAGTAGTCACTGAACCCTTCGCAGGAGTATCAATCACCATACCCCCATGCAGCTCAGATATCTCTAATTTAAGTTTCACAGCACAATCCAACGATATAAAGGAATGAGTCGCACCTGTGTCAATAATAGCTACAAGAGGAAAGCCATTAATATAACACGTACCTCGGATCAAACGATCATCTGCAGAAGTCTCAGAACCCGATAAAGCAAAGACCTTGCCTCCCGACTGGTTCTCTTTCTTTGGCTTAGGACACTGTGGGCTGATATGACCCACCTCTCCACAGTTGAAACAAGTCATAGTCTTCAACCGGCACTCTGCAGCCAAGTGACCACCTTTTCCACACTTGAAACACTTCTTCTCAGTACTGGTACACTCATGGAAACGATGTCCAGCCTGACCACATCTGTAACACTTAGCAGGGGCACTGGAGTCTCCCCCACTAGGTCTCCTCATCCCACTCTGTCTCTGGAAACCTTTGGCAACTGCATACGGCTTCCCACGATCATTCTGATTCTTGCCTTTCCTATCAACCCTCTACTGATAGCTCTCTGCTCTGGCCTTGGTATCCTGTTCAAAAATCCTGCAACAGTCAACCAAGTCAGAAAACACTCTAATCCGCTGATACCCAATAGCCTGCTTGATCTCGGGACGTAACCCGTTCTCAAACTTCACACATTTCGAAAATTCCCCAATAGCCTCATCATAGGGAGTGTAATACTTCGACAGCTCCGTGAACTTAGCAGCATACTCAGTAACAGAACGATTGCCCTGCTTCAATTCTAAGAACTCTATCTCTTTCTTTCCTCTGACATCCTCTGGAAAGTACTTCCTTAGGAATCTCTCTCTGAACACCGCCCAAGTGATCTCAGCACCCCCAGCAGCTTCCAACTCAGTGCGGGCAGCAACCCACCAATCATCTGCTTCCTCTGACAGCATATGCGTACCGAACCTGACCTTCTGGTTATCGGCACACTCAGTCACTCGGAAGATCCTCTCGATCTCCTTCAACCACTTCTGAGCACCATCTGGATCGTATGCTCCCTTGAACATTGGAGGATTGTTCTTCTGGAACTCACTCAGTTGACGAGCAGCTCCCAGTCCCACAATATTCGGATTTCCTCCAAGTACTCCAGCTAGCATACCCAGAGCCTCAGCAATCGCAGCATCGTCTCTACCTCTTCCAGCCATCTCTATTCTGAAAGCCCAACAAGCTAAAACAATAAGTATTGATAGGGTTACACAACACCTATCACGTACAGGGAAACAGAATAATTACGACTCGACTCGACCGACTATGCTCTGATACCACTAATGTAACACCCTTCTAAAATACCCCAATAATTAATTAAACAACAAAATATAAATCAGAGTATATATGCAATTTAAGGGTGTCACACTTGACACTTCACACCATTCATCAAAATAACTGGTCATGCTCATTTATTAATCAAAACAAGGCATTGCATAATCCGCAGCGGATAGAAATCTAACAACATGCAAACCATGTAATCACATTACATGTAAAACTGTTCAACAACCACAAATGAAAACAAAGTAAAACATCCCGTCCCGATGTTACATCTACCAGAGCATGACCCACTAAGGAACTACACTAGACTCCAAGCACTAGCTTCTACTCAATCACTGCTCGTTACCTGAAACATAGTTGTAAGGGTGAGTTCCTCAATCAATATAATAAGCATTATAAAATATCATGTAATGCTAAGTAAATTAACACATTTCATCACCCTAATCAGATCACACATTCAGTAACGGCAACACCAACTCATAATCACAATCATATTCAACACAAACACAAAACACACGTATAATATTGGAATACATCCATTCATATTATACGCCATACATACATTATGCAATGAGACTCCATGCATGCGGTACCGACTATTCGTGAACATATAGTTCAACCTCACCGATCAAATCCAGATACGGCTACCAAGCTCACTAGTCCCACTCATTTGAGACCTAGTGACTCACTCACTAATTCCTCACCATGGGAATTAGCTACCACCCCAAGGGCTATGCTATGCACGCTAAATTACCTAGCATGCAAACATCAACAACAATCCACAATAACTCACTCACTAATTCCTCACCATGGGAATTAGCTACCATCATAAAGGCCATACTATGCACGCTAAATCACCTAGCATGCAACCATCCACAACAATCCACAATGGACATATGCTCACACTCTAAGCCATAAACAGTCCATTCACAATTGCATACATAACAGATACATTCACAGTATTATGCATACCATCATATATTATCAGCATATTTATCACAGAATCATATTCATATCATGCCAAATAATAAATCACAGTATTAGCACACTCTACTAATACCTATACTGCTCAAAACAACGGGAAATGATCCCTACTATATCATACACCAATATAGGCCAATCATCAAATATGTCCACAATATTTAAATATCAATTTTTCACTTTTCAAACAGTGTTAACCGGTTAACGCCCTGGGTTAACCGGTTAACGCAACACAGAACACGCTTCCTGGCACATTTTAACAGTGTTAACCGGTTAACACCCTGGGTTAACCGGTTAACGCAAGACAGACAGCAATTTCTCATAATTCATAACAGTGTTAACCGGTTAACACCCTGGGTTAACCGGTTAACGCAAGACAGAAAGTTGTTCCTGCGCTAACACGAAGTAGAATGCAGAATTCTCCGCATTTTCCGCCGTTGGAGGACTTCCGGACCTCCGATTCCAATTCCGTAAAAAGCTACACGTTCGGAAAATCACAACTCACCCAAATATAGATTCAATTACAGCCTTAACATAACTTATTCATCACAATTTTTCAGCACTCATCATCCCAATTAGGGTCAATTCAACGGCTTATTACTACCCATTACATGTTAACCCATAATACCCATTAAACGACGATAAACCCCCCTTACCTGAGTTAATCCGGCAATTGATTCTTTGACCTTCAACAATCGTGAATTCTCCTCTTGAGCCCTAGCCTCTTCTTCTTCCTTTCTCAGTTTCTTCTCTTTTCTCCCAATGTTACGTGTTCTCTGCTTTCACGTAAAAACCCTTTTTACCAAATGGGACCTTATATATATTCCAACTTTATTATTCCAATAATAATAATCCAAATAATATTCCAATTATTTAATTAAATTAATAAATATACTATTAACTTAAATTAAATAATTATCATATTTTATCGGGGTGTTACAACAAACACCTCTAACGACATCTTGCGATCAATCCTTGATAAGGAAAAATTGTTCGGGACAAATTTTCTGGATTGGTACCGAAACTTGAGGATTGTCCTCAAACATGATAAAGGGAAAGGCAAGGAAGTTGCCAAACCCAAACCCACTATTGCTGCTTTGAAGCCTAGTGGAGGCATAGCAAAAGAAGGCACCTGCTTCCAGTGCGGTAAGACCGGACACTGGAAGAGAAACTGCCCAAAGTACCTGGAAGATATGAAGAATGGAGTAGAGACTTCAACTTCAGGTATTTTTGTTATTGAAATTAATTTATCTACTTCTGCATCATGGGTATTAGATACTGGATGCGGTTCTCACATTTGTACAAATGTGCATGGACTAAAAAGGAGTAGAGATTTGGCAAAAGGTGAAGTCGACCTACGAGTTGGCAATGGAGCAAAGGTTGCTGCTTTAGCCGTAGGAACTTATGAATTGACTTTACCTAGTGGTTTAATAATTCAGTTAGAGAACTGTTATTATGTACCTGCAATTAGCAGGAATATTATTTTCGTTTCTTGTTTAGACAAGTTTGGTTTTTCATTTATAATAAAGAACAATTGTTGCTCAATTTATTTGAATGATATATTCTATGCTACTGCACAAATGAACAATGGATTATATGTCCTTGATCTTGAAATTCCAATTTATAACATCAATACTAAAAGGGTAAAACCTAATGAGTTAAATCCAACTTACCTTTGGCATTGTCGATTAGGCCACATAAATGAGAAACGCATTTCCAAACTCCATAAAGATGGACTCTTTGACTCTTTTGATTATGAATCATATGAGACATGCATATCTTGTTTAATTGGAAAGATGACAAAGTCTCCATTCACAGGAAAAGGTGAAAGAGCTAATGATCTTTTGGCCCTCATACATACTGATGTATGTGGACCACTGAACATACCAGCCAAAGGAGGTTTTCAGTACTTCATCACATTCACTGATGATTTCAGTAGATATGGTTATGTGTATTTAATGAAACACAAATCAGAGTCCTTTGAAAAGTTCAAGGAATTCAAGAATTAAGTACAAAACCAACTAGGTAAGAATATTAAAACTCTTCGATCAGATCGAGGTGGTGAGTATTTAAGCCTGGAGTTTGATGACCATCTGAAAGAGTGTGGGATCCTATCCCAACTTACTCCTCCTGGAACACCCTAATGGAATGGTGTATCTGAGAGGAGAAATCGAACCCTGGTCCGATCCATGATGAGTCACGCCGATCTTCCAAGCTCCTTTTGGGGACATGCACTATTGACAGCAGCTTACACACTTAACCGTGTTCCATCCAAAAGGTTGAGAAGACACCATATGGGATATGGAGTGGTAAGAAACCACATAAGTCTTACATGAAGATTTGGGGTTGCGAAGTTTATGTGAAACGACAAATTTCAACTAAGCTTGAGCCCAAATCTGACAAATGCTTATTTGTGGGGTATCCTAAAGAAACAAGAGGGTATTACTTCTACAATCCTTCTGAGGGCAAAGTGTTTGTCGCTCGAACTGGAGTTTTCCTAGAAAAAGATTTTATTTCCAAAGGAATCAGTGGGAGGAAAGTAGAGCTTGAAGAAATTCAAGAATCACAAAACATCGATACACCTATGGAGGAATTAGAGCAGGAAACACAAGTGGTTGTGGAAGAGCAACCTGCTCAAGTAGAACAAGACCAGCGTAGGTCAAGCAGGATACGTCACCTACCTGAGAGATATGGATATCTCATAACAGATCAAGGTGATGTATTACTCATGGATCAAGATGAGCCTGTGACCTACCAAGAGGTCATAATTGCTCCCGAGTCTGAGAAGTGGCTAGAAGCCATGAAATCTGAAATGGATTCCATGTACACAAACCAAGTTTGGACCTTGGTAGAGCCTCCTGTAGGAGTTAACCCTATAAGATGCAAGTGGGTCTTCAAAAAGAAGACTGACATGGATGGTAAGGTACATACCTATAAGGCAAGACTGATTGCAAAAGGATATAAACAAATTCATGGGGTTGACTATGATGAAACCTTTTCACCAGTTGCAATGCTTAAATCTGTTCGGATTTTACTTGCTATCGCTGCATATCATGATTATGAAATATGGCAGATGGATGTCAAAACTGCTTTCCTTAATGGGAATCTTCTTGAGGATGTGTACATGACACAGCCTGAAGGATTTGACATACCAGAAGAAGCCCAAAAGATATGTAAGCTACAAAGATCAATCTATGGATTGAAGCAAGCTTCCAGAAGCTGGAATCTTCGTTTTGATGAAACGGTAAAACAATATGGATTCATCAAGAACGAAGATGAGCCTTGTGTCTACAAGAAGGTTAGTGGGAGCATGATTGTTTTCCTTGTATTATATGTAGATGACATATTACACATTGGAAACGATGTCCCTACCCTGCAACAAGTAAAGTCTTGGTTGGGGAAGCAGCCTATATATTAGGAATCAGAATCTATAGAGATAGATCACAAAAACTGTTTGGCCTAAGTCAGAGTACGTACATAGACAAAGTGCTGAGACGCTTTAACATGCATGATTCCAAGAAAGGATTCATACCTATGCAACATGGCATGTGTCTATCAAAAACACAATCCCCTTCAACTAAGGAAGAAAGGGATCGCATGAATAAGATTCCATATGCATCTGCAATAGGATCTATCATGTATGCCATGTTATGTACTCGACCGGATGTCTCGTATGCTTTAAGTGCAACGAGTAGGTACCAATCTGATCCTGGTGATGCCCATTGGGTAGCTGTCAAGAATATCCTTAAGTACTTGAGAAGGACTAAGGACTCATTCTTGATATATAGAGGTCAGGAAGAGTTGGCTGTAATTGGTTACACCGATGCTAGCTTCCAGATAGATAAGGATGACTTTAGATCGCAATCCGGTTATGTGTTTTGCTTAAACGGTGGCGTTGTGAGCTGGAAAAGTTCAAAGCAAGATACAGTTACTGATTCTACAACCCAGGCCGAGTATATTGCCGCCTCAAGTGCACAAATGAAGCTGTTTGGATCAGAAAGTTCATTAGTAAACTAAACATAGTTCCTAGCATTGTAGATCCCATTGGTCTCTATTGTGATAACAATGGTGCTATCGCACAAGCTAAGGAGCCCAGATCTCACCAACGATCCAAACACATACTTAGGCGTTATCATCTCATTCGAGAGATAATAGATAGAGGAGATGTGAAAATATGTAGAGTACCTACACTCGACAATATTGCTGACCCATTGACAAAGCCTCTTGCACAGCAGAAGCATGATGGCCATACTAGATCAATGGGCATTAGGGGTATGCCTGATTGGCTCTAGTGCTAGTGGGAGATTGTTGGTGTAAGCCCTAGAGGCCAATACTTTTGGTACTTGTATCGAATTATTTATTAATAATAAAAGGCTTTTTCTTTATTATGTTTGTTTAATAAAGTCCCTAGAATATCTAGTCCGTTTAATGTATCAAGTGTGACTTAATCATGAGATCACATTAAACATAAGGACACTATTCTTAAAGTATCCGTAGTCGAGCTTTATTGTGAAGTGGGATAACATTAAAGTATTAAGACTATTATGTTTGTAGACTGATGATCACATCTCATGGATCATCGATAAAGAGTTATCAAGTCTTAAACATAGGTATGAATATTAAGAGTAATATTTATACCGGATTGACCCGCTATTAGAATACTATATAGAAAGTTATGCAAAGTGTCATAAGTTATTCTCATGGTGATAATGGTGTATGCCACTCTTCGACCTGAAACCACTATGGACCCTAGATGTAGAGTCGAGTGCTTTGTTGCTGATCCAATGTTGTCCGTAACTGGATAACCATAAAGACAGTTGATGGGTACTCCACGAAGCATGCTGAGGGACATGAGTGACCTAGATGAATTTGCCCATCCTGCGTAACAGGATAAATGTTTATGGGCCCGATATTGAACTGGACAAGGATGACACGGTCTATGCCTTGTGTTCAATATAGACATAAGGGCAAAAGGGTAATTATACACATAATCATTATCACAGAAGGACTTGTCAGATCACATAACATTTTCGTGTCTTGGGTAGCAGTGATGTGTTGCTAGTTACCGCTCACTGTTTATTATGTTAAATACGTGATTTAATATAATTGCCAACGCCGCGAAAACCTATAGGGTCACACACAAAGGACGGATTGATGAGAGATAGAGTAACTAAGGAACATCGTAAGGTACGGTGTACTTAAGTAGAATACAAAATATGGTAAGGTACCAAATACTTAAGTGATTTTGGTATATTATGAGATATGGACCAAAATACACTTAAGTGGGCTTTTTAGCTTGAAGCCCACACAAGTGGTTCTATAAATAGAACACTTGGGTAGAAGCATTGTAACTCTCTAATTAGAATTTCGTTTCCCTCTCTCTCTCACTCGAAGCCTTCATTCGTAGCAGCTAGCACTGAGATTGAAGGAATCCGTTCGTGTGGACTGAGTAGAGACGTTGTCATCGTTCAACATTGTGATCGCCACAAGAGGTAACGATTCTATCACTGATCATGCCCATTGGTAAGGATCACTAAATGGAGTTTTTTTACAATTCCGTTGCGCCTTGGATGACAATTCTCCTACAGTATTATCACAGAAGAATTTGTCAGATCACATGACATTTTCGTGTCTTGGGTAGCAGTGATGTGTTGCTAGATACCGCTCACTGTTTATTATGTTAAATGCGTGATTTAATATAATTGTCAATGCCGCGAAAACCTACAGGGTCACACGCAAAGGACAGATTGATGAGAGATAGAGTAACTAAGGAACACCGTAAGGTACGATGCACTTAAGTGAATTGTAGAACATCGTAAGGTACGATGTACTTAAGTAGAATACGAAATATGGTAAGGTACCACGCGCTTAAGTAATTTTGGCATATTATAAGATATGGGCCACTTACACTTAAGTGGGCTTTTTAGCTTGAAGCCCACACAAGTGGTTCTATAAATAGAACCCTTGTGCAGAAGCATTGAGTGCCGTTGCATTTTCGTTTTCTCTTTCTCTCTCTCTCTCTCTCTCTCTCTCTCTCACTCAAAGCCTTCATTCGTAGTAGCTAGCACTGAGATTGAAGGAATTCGTTCGTGTGGACTAAGTAGAGGCGTTTTCATCGTTCAATGTTCGTGATCACTCTGTAGATCTGCATCAAAGGTTTCAAACGTCACAAGAGGTAACCTTTCTATCACTGATCATGCCCATTCGTAAGGATCACTAAAGGAATAAATTTTGAATTTCCGCTGCGTTTTGGATCGCCATTCTCCTTCAACCTCTCCACGAATGCATTAAGCATCTTGTGGTTGACCGTAATATAATCGGTCATGCACAAGTCCTTCAGGCCAGATAAGGACAAAGCAGCCTGAAACCAATCCTTAGTCGGCTAAGGCAAGTCAGTAATCTTCCGCCCGTGGTTAATAAACTTCAACGGATCACACTCCTGAAAAAAAATCAATGTCACAAACTTGTCAATTAAAATAAATGTAAATTAAAAAGAATGAATCCAACTAATGCTACCTCTTTGTCCCATATATGTTTGGCAGTATGGTCTGGGTACAAAGGAAGTAGTGATAAATCTACATGACCTCCTCCAAATTCCACTGACTCAGCAACCGCAACAGCCTCACCCTTCGGAGGTGGTACTGACTCAGCAGCATCATCATTAGCAGGTGGCAGTGGTGCCTCCGGTACCACTGGCGACTCTGGTACCTCAGGCGCCTGAATAAGTGAAACCTAATACCTCCGGGAGAATGGAGGGATATATGTGTAATACCCCAAAATTTACCCTTCATTTTTCCTGGAAGCATGGGATTATGTTTTACCCCTCATTCATGCATTCATTTTTAGGTCATTTAACATTTCATATTGCATTTCATCATGTCAATCAGAATCAGCTCCAAGAAGCTTGAACATCATCCAAGACACTTTGTGGGTTCTATCTGGGTGATCAGTCAACACAAGGGAATGACTTGAGTTACTTCCAACATGTTCAAATGGGGTCTATTCACCATTCAAAACACTAATCTTAAAGGATCCAAAGTTGTTTCCTGAGCTGTCACGCTCGCTAGGCGAGCAGCGTGGTTCGCCTAGCGAATCTGAACTGTCATACTCGCTAGGCGAGCAAATTCTTTGCTAGGCAAAGCCCGCGCGTTTTAAAATATAACAGAAAAATCTTGGACTTGGACCTCTCTCATTTGAGCCCACGAAGCCACGAAAATCAAGTTATAAATTCTAAAAAAATTCAGTGGAAAAACCCTAGAGAAAAGAGTGAGAACTAATTCAGAGCAGCCTCCAGAGATTGAAGGGAACTCATCTGCAAAGAACCTATTCCATCTCATATAAACCCTAAGATTGTTCTGCAAACCCAACCGTGCAATTCAATTTCATTCGATCTCTCCAATCAGGTTTGTCTTATTCCCATTAATTTACGCTTTCAATCTGAAATTTCTGAAGCATGAGGTATTATGATTGAATCCGGGAGAGTGGGTATAGTTAGGTTTTGCATGTGGGTTTAGATGTGTATGAATGTGTAGAACAATGCCTTGAATGTTTAATCACTTCGTTGCTGAGATGGATACCATAGGGTTTGGGATTTCTGAAATCGTACTTTTATCAATGGAGAATCTAGAACCCGCAGGCATTCGCTAGCCCATCGCTAGGCGAGCCTGCAGCGAAGCTTTGCTAAGCGAAGTAGTAGCGATCGCGACAGTAGCTGTTTTTCTCTGTTTGCTCTCCAATCTGTTTCATGCTTTGTTATGACATGCTTTCTATTGCATCCGGGCACCTGTTTTAGTATGTATGTCATGTCTTGATGTGTGGATCCTTACCCCTTGACTTTGAGTTTTGATACCCTTTTGATGCATTTGTTTGACAAGAGGTTTAGGCCTCCTACCCTTGGTTGCTTTTGTGAGCTTTTTGTAGCATGGTTCATGTTGTTGCTATGATTCTTCTGTTTGGTGCAACTCTTGATTGCACCTCGTCTTATTATTCTAACTTGTTTGTTGAGTTTTTGTGAGGGCTCACATGACTCTTGAAGAGATAGCTTGCTTGGTATTCCACTTTATTTGTGGGATACCATTTGGGAGATTTATTCTGATTACCTTGCTGATCTATTTTCTTTGATGGTTCCAGCTTGAGAGATCACCGGGTTTCTTGCTTCTTTAGTTGTTATTACTTCAGATTCTTATCCGTGTGGTAGATCTCTTGATCCCTTTATCTTTCCCGCATTTTACCGCTTTCTTAGCTGGAAGACCTCGATAGGAGGCAATGTTTTTGTGTGTTTACTTTTGTGCCCAAAGACCTCCAAGAAGAGGCACCAGTGCTAAAGACCTCCATGAAGAGGCAATTGATGGATAAAAGGGATTAATAGTCAATCCCCCGTTATTCAGTGTGTCGCTCTTTATGCTCACACTACGTGTCGATGCTTCAGAACAAAAGCCTAAGATCTTTTGTCCGGTCAGTCAGTGGAGAGGGTTCCACCTTTCTGAATCCCCCCTTTTTTTCATGAGCTCACCTGGTCCAGGGTTAAGAGCTATGAGGTCTTATCCTCATTATCGTTTTGATCTGCTCACCCTGACGTTCAGTGTCAGTGGTTAAGAGCCCGTTTGATTACCCTTCTATGGCTTGTTTGTCGAGGTTGATATGACCCCTCTTGACTAAAGCCCTACCCATGTATGTTTGAGCCCCCTTGTTGGCATGGTTACTTTATGCATGTTTGTTTTGTATGGTGTGATTGTCTCCCCATAGGATTGCTAGGCTTCGTATAGTCTCTCGTTTGCATGTCAATTAAGGTAGCACGGTTCCTTCGTCTAGGACTTCCTTTTTGCATGAGCATTCCTAAAACACAAACAAACTCATTGTTTTTTCTTCTCCTAAGAACACGTTAACTCCTTCTACTACAGGCGAGTAAGTCTCCAAAGGTCGAGCATCCGGTAGATTGCGTAGTAACGTCGTTCACCTAAAAAACACAAAACAAACAAATAGGTAGCCGAACTACGATTTGCTCTGATTCTCATTCCAGATGAGATACGTAGGCATAAGACGCGATGTCTTAGCGAGAACACTCCTCTTTAACCCATAGGTAGCCGAGCTACGAAGACTCTGATTCTCATATTCAGATGAGATACGTATGCAGTGGATGCGACATCCGTGCGAGTCATTTTCTTTTGACCCCTCTTTTAGTAAATAGTATATTAGATAAACCCACACCCTTTAGACAAGAACAACAAGAGTGGATCCCGTAGTACTACGGATGCGTAGGGGTGCTAATACCTTCCCTTCGCATAATCGACTCCCGAACCCAAGATTTGGTTGCGAGACCTTGTCTTTTCCTTTCCTTTTTCCAAGTTTACTTCGAGCGTTTCCTTTCCCTCCTTTGGGATAAATAACGCACGGTGGCGACTCTTCTGTCATTTTCTTTCGTTTTTCGCCGGTTGTTTCGTTTCACATTTAGGTTGCGACAGCTGGCGACTCTGCTGGGGACCCGGTTTCCCGAAGAGAGTCCCTCCTAGATTTTGTAGGTTTCTTGTTGGTTGGGTGTTTATTTCTTTTGTACACTTATTTATTTATCTGCTTTATCTTATCGCATTGTGTACATATATTTGCTGTATCTGTGGGTTCTGTTGGGTTGTTTGTTTGTTTGGGTGGGATGTTCTATGAGATAAGCCCACTACCCAGGCTTGAGCGTACACACAGGTTTTAGAGTGGATGGTCATGAGGCTTGTGTGGCATGTTGCTACGTTAAGTCGTTCATGAAGACCCACATTCCAAACGAGGTTTCTGTTGGATATATTTTGTCCTATGGGTGTTCCATAACGACAGATGGTCCTCTAGAAATCGTCGACTCTGGTGACCATTTCCCAAGAACTCAGTCGAGGCCTCTCCTCCGAGACGCGTTTATGTTAGCTCTGGTGGGCGCATTCTCGCTGCTCAATCTGAGGACCCCGAGGCTGGGAACTTGCTTTAGGATATCCTGTTGAGGGGAGTCAGTGGAGGTCTTTTATCCCGTAATAATGCCAAACCTTCAGTGGTAAACGTATTATTCTCGACTAAAGGGCTGAAACTGACAAACTTCTGTTCTTAGAACCTACCAGTGAGGGGCGGGCTAAATTCAGGAAACCTTAACCTTCAACCAACCCGGTTTTCTGGAGCAGACTTGATCTTGTATTATATTCCGCAGTGGGTTTCTCTTCAGACAGTGCAACCTGACAGATGTTCAAGCAGATACAGCAGTCCTGATTCCCATGTCACTGCATTGCATCACATCATTTTGCATTCATATCATTTAACACATGTTTATCTATTTCTAGGGGTTTACATCTTCTTCTTGATTTCGGTCGGGGTTCTCTGGTTTTTCCGAGATGGATATTGGCCGAAGGAGACATGTCGCCTACAAGTTTCTTGTGGTTTGTTTGGATCCCATTCAACAATTGATGAAGTTAATGGATCATGATTCTCTAGAAGGATTCCGGAAGGAGTACGGTTTGATTCTAAGTTTCGTCACGGTTCTTTTCAAGGATCAACATGATGCTCTCTTTACATTGTTGCAGTTCTATGACCCTCCATTGAGGTGCTTCACATTCCCATACTATATCTTGGTCCCTACTTTGGAGGAGGTTGCCAGTTTTCTCAGAGTTCCTATCAAGCCGCAGTTGCTATTCTACAGTTCTGAGTTTCTGCCCGATCTCAACATGGTTGCTTCAGCCACGTATTTGGGGAAATCAGTCTTGAAGGCTAATATGTGTCAGAAGGGAGGAGTTAATGGTTTTCATATGAGTTTCTTACTGGGAGAAGCAAAGAAGAAGCTTGAAGATGGTGACCAGAGGGGTTTCAATGTTGTGTTGGCTCTTTGTGTGTATGGGATTGTCCTGTTCCCTAATGTGGCGAAATTTGTGGACGTAGACGCCATACGCCTCTTCGTGTTGGGAAATCCGGTGCCGACCTTGTTGGGAGATTTCTTTCAGTCGGTGCATCACAGGAATGAGAATAGAAGGGGAGGATTGGTGAATTGTTGCGCGCCTTTGTTTTATAAGTGGTTCAGTTCCCACCTACCCAAGTCAGGAGCGTTCGTTGATGTCAAGAACTCGTTGAGTTGGTCAAAGAGACTGATGGGGATAAGAGCTAAAGATATTTCTTGGTGGTCAGACCGGAGCTTGCTTCGAGCAGATATTATTCATAGTTGTGGGAACTTCCCAAATGTATCGTTGGTGGGAAGAAGAGGAGGCATCAACTATAATCCTTCTCTGGCAGTCAGACAGTTTGGATATGCTTGAAGAACTCCGCCTTTGGAAAAAGATGTGGAAGAATCTCTATTTTTTCATTCTTCATCTGATTTGACTGTCTCCCGTAAGACAGCTAAGGCCTGGCTCAAGGTGATCAAGAGAGGAAGAACTGTGCTTGGAAAAGGAGATTGTAGAACTTACCCTCAGTATGAAGAGTGGCTTCAAGGAAGAGTCGAAGAGTTTGGTCTGCCGTTTCCTATTGAAAAACCTGTGTATCCACCTACTCCTGAGCAGTCAACAATGGTGAGCCGAGAGGAGTATGACAAATTGAAGAATGCCATGGAGGGGCTTCAAACTGAAAACTCGAAGTTAAATCTGAAGCTGCAAGACTGTATGCATCATTTCCATGAGGCAGAATATCAGAAGGGGGAAACCGTAAGATTGCAAGGGGAAGCAGAGAGGAAATTAGTTGTGAAGGTGGACTTCTTCAGGGAGACAGACAAGGCCTTGGGATCATCCAGTTCTGAGTTGAGGCGAGTCAAACAATGGTTAACAGATGCTTTTGGTAAGCTAGCTGGTTGGCAAGAGCAATGAGATACATTTTCAGCTTCTAGGAAGGTAAAGGAGGAGGAGATGGTGGCCGAATTGACTGGTCAGACGGAGAAGTTGAAGATTTTGCTAAAGGAGAAGAATAATGAGCTTCTGTGCACCCGTTCAACGAATGGATATATCACATATCAACTCAACAAAGCTCAAGGACAGATTGAGGAACTCAAAGTGCTGGCAGGTTTGAAGAAATCCAGACTTGAAGAGGTATTCAGAGAGGATGATGGGAATTACTACAGAGAGCATATCAACGAGTTAGATGGAGTTATTCACAAGAGGAATCTGCTTATCTGGCGTTTGACAGAATCTCCAGATCATCCTGACACAGTGGCGCTACTGGCTGAAGTGAGGAGCAATCCTTATGGGTTGTATACAGAAGGCTGATTCCTGATTTTTGTTCCTCTCTTTACTTATTGTATTGTAGTGATGATCCACAGGCTTGTTGTGGAGATCCTTTTTTATGAACTGTTGGCTAAGGCCTTTTCCCTTCTTGAACTCATTTATATGATGGTTTTCCTTATTGCATCTTGATCTCAGAAGTTTATCCACAACTCAGTCTTCTTGCGCTTGCTGTCTGATGTGAGACTGGAATCAAGGGGGTAGAATACCCGTTGGAATTGATAAACATGTCATTGCATTTACATATTTTGCATAACAGGTGCCGCTGCGGTGTTCTTATATTGTTTGGTGTTCCATCAGCAGGATAGCTGACTCAGGCATTCATCGGTACGGTACCCGAAGAAACCAACAGAGAGTAATGGAAAGCCTACAAGCAGAGCTCGCCGAGATGAGGATTCGCATGACTCAATTCATGGATGTGGTTCAAGGGGTGGCTTAGGGACAACAAGAGCTCAGGCAGATGATGCAGAGGAATCCCGCCACTACTCAATCAGAGACGTTGACTGATCCTCCAGCTGGAGAGGTTAACGGACCCAGTGGACCGGGGCCTACCCCGATCCCACATGTCAACTCCGGTCAACAGCCCGTCCATGATGATCAGGACGATCAGTTCACCCAGATGCAGGAAGACTTTGGCATGGGCCATGGCATGGACCCCATGTTTAGAAGGTTAGACGAGAGGCTGAAGGTAGTGGAAGGACAGAATCCTCTGGGAGTAGACGTTGCTGATTTGGGGCTGGTCCCAGGTGTGAGGGTGCCACCAAAATTCAAGGTCCCGATATTTGACAAATACAGTGGCAACTCTTGCCCAAAGAACCATGTGCAAGCCTATTTCCGTAAAATGGTTGCATACTCTGACGATGAAAAGTTGCTTATGTACTTTTTCCAGGATAGCCTAGCTGGGGCATCCCTGGAATGGTATATGAGGCTGGACAGAGCCCACATCCGCTGCTGGAGAGATTTGGCTGAGGCCTTCGTGAAGCAGTATCAATACAACGCGGACATGGCGCCTGACAGAACTCAACTTCAGAATCTGTCTCTTAAAATCAATGAGTGCTTCAGGGAATACGCTCAACGCTGGAGGGAGACAGCTTCCCGTGTTCAACCTCCTATGTTGGAGAAGGAAATGGCTAACATGTTCATGAACACTCTGCCCGGACCTTACTTGGAGCGCCTGGTGGGTTGCAATGCCTCCAACTTTGCTGATGTAGTCTCTACAGGCGAGAGGGTGGATAACTATTTGAAGACATGCAAGATCCAGAGTGGAGGTGGATCTTTATTAGGGGTGAAGAAGCCGTTCATTCAGGGACAGAAGAGGAGAGAAGGGGATGCAAATGCTGTATCTTCTTATCAGAACAGGGGTAACCGGAGGAATAACTTTCAGAACTATCATCAACAACCGTATGTTGCGACTGTGACCATTCTAGCTGCAGCACCACTACAACAACAACCACAACGTCAGCAAACTCAGTACCAACAACAACAACCGGGTAATAGACCCGCCTATCAACAGAGGCAAAGGATGATGGACCGGAGTTTCGACACCCTTCCAATGTCGTACGCTCAGTTGCTTTCTAGTCTTCAACAACTACAACTTGTTCAGTTACGCACTCTGGCTCCTCCTGTTGGTAGGCTTCCGGTGGGTTACGACGCCAACGCTAGGTGTAGCTTCCACTCTGGGGCACCTGGCCACAATATTGAGAACTGCAAAGCTTTTAAGCATGTAGTTCAGGACCTCATAGATTCAAAGGCCATCGACCTTGCACCGGCTCCTAATGTCGTCAACAATCCCATACCACAACATGGTAGTGCGAATGTTAATATGATGGAAGGGGAAGCCAGATTCGTCAAAGATGTGTTGAAGCTGAAGACTCCATTGTTGGATATCAAGGGCTACTTGTTGAAGGCCGATGTTTTCCCTGGTTGTGGGAAGGGTTGTGTGGATTGTGCTACTCAGAGTGGAGGTTGTTTGAAGCTGCGGCAGGGTATCCAGGCCTTGCTCGACGAAGGTACCCTCCAGGTTGAAGATTTATCTGTCCAAGAGTCTGTGGAAGGGGTTGAGGAAGAGGTGTTTGAAGATGCTACTGATGAATTCGCAGATGTTGTTCCTACTGATTCTGTAATCAATGGTGATGTATTTAATTCTTCCAATGTTGTTGTTGTTATCCCAAACAATGTGTTTGATTCTGATGTAATTGAACTTGATTTCGATGTTTTGGATGTTTATGTTTCAATGAATGAGATTTCAGAGTATGACTATGATGTTGCTACTATCACCATTTTCTACCCAACTAATCAGATCAATGTACCAGAAGCACAACCGGTGCCACCAGCGCGATCGTCCACTATGACCATCACGACCCCTGGTCCTTTACCTTTCACCAGCGAAAGGGCCATTCCTTGGCATTACGGGGGGAGTGTGTACACGCACGATCATGGGGTAGAACGGCCATTGAAGGTAGAAGAGGGTCAGAAGTCTAAACTTGAAGTTGAAGGTCCCGCAGTGGACAATGTTGGTGGAATCAGGCGATTCACCAGGAGTGGTAGACTGTTCTCACCACCCGTTACCCAAACTGATAGTGCTGATGCTGCGGCAAAAGCCAAAGGCAAGCAAGTCGTGAATGAGGGTGCCTCTGCACCCCAGGCTGGTTCCGAGCCCACCTTTGTGAAGGATGTGGACGAGCTTTTAAGAATTATAAAGAAAAGTGACTACAAGGTAGTCGATCAGTTGATTCAGACGCCGTCTAAGATATCTATTCTTTCACTCCTGCTATGTTCGGAGGCACACAGGGAGGCACTTCTGAAAGTCCTAAATGTTGCATATGTGCCTCAGGAGATCTCAGTGAACCAACTGGAAGGAATCATTGCAAATGTTCATGCAAGCAACGAGTTAGGTTTTACTGATTCTGACTTAACACCAGTTGGACGCAACCATAACAAGGCTTTGCACATCTCGATGGAATGCAAAGACACCGTGTTATCTCATGTTCTGGTGGATACATGTTCCTCTCTCAATGTGCTACCCAAGAGAGCCCTGTCAAGGTTAGAAGTAGAGGGTTAGGTCCTGAAGCCTTCAGATCTTATTGTGAGAGCCTTTGATGGTTCTAAGAGGTCGGTGTTCAGAGAGGTAGAATTGCCAATTCAGATTGGATCATAAACCTTCAACGCCGTCTTCTATGTGATGGATATCAGTCCTTCCTATAGTTGCCTGCTGGGTCGTCCTTGGATCCACAATGCTGGGGCAGTCTCTTCAACTTTACATCAGAAGATTAAATTCCCAGTCAATGGAAGGATTATCACCGTCTGTGGTGAGGAGGACATTCTGGTCAGTAACCTGTCTACATTCAAGTATGTAGAGGTAGAAGGTGAATTTCATGATACCCTATGTCAGGCCTTTGAGGCAGTTCAGATCAAGGACACAGCTCCGGTGGAAGAAGTTAAAGCGGGTGCCTCTATCTCGTCCTTCAAGCAGGCACAGGCCTTGGTAGATTCGGGCATTGCCCCCGGCTGGGGACGTCTGTTGGAGTTACCAATGAAAGAAGACAAGTTTGGGATTGGGTATCATCCAGCTCTGACTTCTACAACTTCAACACTTCAGACTCGTCAGGGGCCGATTACTTTCTCCAGCGCTGGCTTCATCCAATATGGCCAGGTCTCTGCGGTCAACGATGAAGATGGGGATAGTGATTGCGACATCGATAACTGGGTGCATCCGAGGATCCCGAGTGAAGTCATCAACAATTGGTCTTCTGAGGAGATTGTCCAAGTCACTTTTCTGGAGTGTAGCACCTCAAATTTGCACCTGTCATTGTACATACATTTTCATATTAGGTCATAGCATATCATGGTCCATTGCATAGCATTGCATTGCCTCTTTTGCCTCAAGTGCAAGCCAATCAAGGAATTATGTCAAACTGATCAGGAGATCAGTCAGACAAGCAAAGCAAGCACAATTCTCAAGGAGTCAAGGTCCTAGGGGTTTGTCCAACAAGTTCACATGACTTGGAGGTCTATTTGAAGTGTTCATGTCAAGGGTTGAAGGCTCAGAGGTCATCAGTTCATACACAGACAGTCAAAAAACCCTAGAAAGTCAACAGTCAGTCAAAGTAGTGGATGGTGGCCATTCTTGTGGAATTTGGGCACCATGATCAATAATCAAGAGTTCATACAACTTGGGACATCATTTGAAGTCAAGTTCTCAAGGAATTAGGGTTTGGAGTTCATCAGTCAATGCACAGTCAGCCAGAAACCCTAAAAGTCAACTGTTGGTCAACTGTCCATTTAATCAGTGATTTGATGATGGAAATTGGTTTGTGAGAGCTCATTCATGGCCAAATAGCCTTCATATATCATGTCAAACACCATCATGGAAGAATTTGAAGCCAGATCAAAAATTTCCAAAAATGGAAACTGGACCTGTAACTGAAACTTACCAAAAATGGAAAGTCTTGATCCTCAAACTTACATCATGATACAAGCTTCAAATGAATTTTTGCCCAACATGAAAGTTGAAGATCTTGTTCTCCCATTTCCAAAAAGTCCAAGAACTCTTAATTCCCATGTGTGGTTGGCAAGTTATGATCGAATCGACTTCAGAAATTCTTGAACTTCAAAAGGCCATATCTCTCAAACCGTTTGGCCAATTTGGGTGGGGTTTTTTCCTACAAGTCACATTTGTTCCCCTCTTTCCAAAAATATAAATTTCATAAGCCAAAACTTCACCAATCAAAATGGCATTTTTTGACTTGTCTCATTTAAATTCAAGTTTGACCAAGAGTTGACTTTTTGATTTAATCATCTTTTAACCATTTGGCCATTGGAATATGTTCAGAAATGTTATTTAAAACTTGTTGGAAGCCCATTCCCATGAAGTACATACAGTCCATGCTAGTTTGCTTGATTTTTGGAAAGAAAGTACAAGTTTCACCAAACCACATCCCACAAATCCATGGACCATGCCTTGTACATCAAAAACAGAAGATTTTTACCTCATTTTCTGTCACAAAAAACAGCTGCAGCCACATTTGACAGCAAGAAGGATTGGCTCACTCATTCTCTCAAAAGATCACATTTTTCACACTTTTGCAAAAGCTATCCAAAAACTCTCAAAGGACCAAACTTGGCCTTGCCTAAAGCAACATCAAACAGCATATCAAAGATGATTTTCTGCCATTGTAAACACAAGTAGCAGCCAACATAACCAACTGAAAAAAACTTGTGCTCTCAAACTTCATTTTTGGGCATTTTTCCAAACTCTGTCAAAAAAAAAAAACTCAAAAGACCATGAGCAAGCTTTGTTGGTTCACAATATCAAAACAACATTTTGAACTCATTCCAACCACTTCCCTCCATCTGTAAACTCCTTTTCCACTGCTGCTACAAGAGACATCAGCCATGGCATCATGCGTGTCCTTCCATTTCAAGCATCAGTGAGCAAAGTACTTCAAGCATCCATCATTTCAAAGCTTAAGGTGCATCTGTTCCAGGCCAAAGCTACCAAATAACAACCGAACCACGACTGTTCATCCAACTTGGTAAAATTTCGAACTTCTTCATTTGCAAAACCATGACACACACTTTGTAGATCACCTTTCCCTGATCACACTGCACTTTGAATGATTGAAAATGGTCGTTTATTTTGAAAGTTATGTTGGATTGAAGTTTGATGTGTGAACTTGTTTTGGCTCGGTTCATCCTCGTTAGTTCGTGTTAGGGTAAATTGATTTTGGAATATTGATGAGCATTAAGAGATGAACGTTTTGATATATCTGTTTTTGAATTTGGAAAAAAAAAATTTCGACTTGGGTTTGTAATTGTTGAAACGCTGCTACTGTAAGTGTTTTTCTGCAATATATTTTTCTGCAATATGTTACTGTAATACATTTTCTGCAATATGTTACTGTAGCGTTTGTATGTGCCTTGCCTTGTTTCTAAATAAATGCCAAAAGGCTTGGGGCGAGGGGGATTCGAACCCCAGACCTTTGCTTCAAATACCAAGTGTTTTACCACTGGGGCGCAATGCCAATTCATTATTTAAACGCCTTCTATAAAAAATATATTAAAAAGGAGCGCTGCCATTGGTCCAAGTGAATTGCCATGCCGTCCTGCTATTGGCCATGTTGGCGCGTTGACCGGGGCGTTGACCCCCCCCATTGTTTCTTTATTTATTCCATTAATCCATTTAATTTTCAATTTTTATTTCATTTAATCACTCAAACTTCCAAAAATCATAACTTGTTCAATTTTAATCCAATTTGAATGGGATTTTTTGCATTGCCTTCCCCATGATCCCTAGTTTTTTTATCATTATTTTTCCAGAATTTTTGGATGGTTGGTTTTTAAATGGTGCTAGGGTTTGTGACATGTATGCACATTTTGTACACTTTGCCAAAACATTTGTGAAATGATGAGAATGTATCCAATGGCTCCCAAATTTTTTGTGCTTAAACTAGACACACTCATGGTGATTTTGGTGTAGAGTTTGTGAATTTATCTTGTGTGGTTTGTGAGTTATGAATTTTTGAATTAGGGTGTGACAATTTGTGTCACACCATTGATGTCCAACTTCATGATTTTCATTACCATGCTTCTTAACCTCAAAATGGATTGAATTTTTGCATGAACCTACTCTTGTATGTCTAGTTTACATGTGAATTTTCTTGGAATTATTTGTGGCATTTCCTAATTGTTTGAGATTTTCTCCCCTGCCTAGTCAATTGTTGACTTTGTGTGACACATGTTCCCATTTCATTTGTGAAATTCTCATACTTTATTAGATGGACATGAAATTTTACATGAGATAACTAGACATCCTCATCTTTGCCATGGTTTTAGTCCCATTCATTTATCATACACCATTCTTGACTTATGATTTTTCTAAGTTGATGCATGTTTGGTTGACTTCATTGAGCATGTTCAAAATGGCTTTGACTTTCTGATTTTCATTGACTGCCTTCCACTTGTCCAAATGAGATGAAATTTGACATGCTTACCATGCTATGTGTTAGGATTGGTCATGATTTATTTGGTGATTTTTGGAAATGTTTAAGATTGCTTTTGAGTTAAGTCTTGCTGTTGACTTCTATGAGCTTCTGTTTGCCATACTTTGACCTAAATGGTTCATGAAATGATGATAGTGATTGATAGGGATGTGAGCCCAATTGGTTTTGTTTCCTAATTGTTTGAACATGATTTTGGATACTTACCCCTTGCTGTTTGGACTTTCTCATTCATTTTTGACCCTAGGCTTGCCCTAGTGGTCCTGTTACTCACCTTTGAGCTTGTGTTTTCAGGTTGGCCAACAAATGACCAATGAGACCCATTCTTTTGATTGAGCTTGCTTAGATATCATTGTCTAACTTGTTTGTTTTGTAGGTGGCTTGGCTCACATGCCTTAAGCCCTGTGCCTTGCACATCCATGTGCCTCTAATTGACTGTTGGTGTCTGTTTCTGTTTGTTTTGTTTGAAGTTGCATACTAACATCTGCTTGACTGTTTCAGGTGCTTTTAGTTGCTTAGTTCCTTGTGAACTTTTTGCTTTGCTTTGCTTGTATAAGCAATTTGCATTGAGGTATGTCTCTTCTTCTTCATGTAGTCTGGAAGACCTGGCCTGTTACTTGGCCAGGCAACTGTCTGAAGTCCTCCTTAAGAGGCAATGTTTGTGATTGTTTACTTTTGTCCTTGCATAGAGTCAAAGTCCTCCTAAGTGAAGAGGCAATTGGTGGAAGGTAGGGATATGCAATCTATCCCCCACTATTCAGTGTGTCATCTGCTTTGCTCACACCACTGTGTTGATGCATTGCAGATACAAACCCAAGATCTTGTACAATTGTACAGTTGAGTCAGTTTCAAATGTGTAGAAGGATTCCCACTTTCTGAACCCACACATTCTTGTCTTAAGCTCTCCCAGGCCAGGGATAAGAGCTGTGAAGTCTTATCTTCACTCACCTTTCATCTGCTTCACCTTAGCCCCTCAATGGCAAGGTTAAGAGCACACTCACCCAGTTCCAGAGGTTTGTTTGTTGAGGTTGATATGACCCCTTGACTAAAACCCAACCCTTGTTTGAGCCACTTGTGTGTATATAGTGTGTGCTATCTGTGCTTGTAGGATTGTTTGACTTGCTTCCTGTGCAAGTTAGGATTGTTTGACTTGCTTCCTGTGCAAGTTAGGATTAGTTTAGACTTGCTTCCTGTGCAAGTTAGGTTTTGCTTGGCTTGCTTCCTGTGCAAGTTAAGTGTGTGTGTGGCTTGCTTCCTGTGCAAGTCATGTTTAGGATAGGCTGGCTCCCTGTGCCAGTTAGCTAGAAACCTTAACTTAGGGATGATTTGCATGATAACATCTAGGCTCGAGTCGTAGTCTCCCTAGTTGTGTCTCCCTCTGTTATCTGGTTAGGCTAGTCCTTTATCCCTCTGTAGGGGAACTACATCGCCCTGATCTTCATACCAGATGAAGTATGTAGGCAGGAGATTGAGCTGATCTCTCCGGGCGCCTTTTTTCTTTTTCCACCTTTGTGTCTTGACCACCCTTGTGTGTGTTTAGGTTCGGATGCTGATGTAAGCCCAGTGATTGGCATTCAGGCTCCATGTTTGCCCTGTGTGTGTTTAGGTTCGGATGCTGATGTAAGCCCAGTGATTGGCATTCAGGCTCCATGTTTGCCCTTGTGTGTGTTTAGGTTCGGATGCTGATGTAAGCCCAGTGATTGGCATTCAGGCTCCATGTTTGCCTTCTTGTGTGTGTTCTGGTTCGGATGCTGATGTAAGCCCAGCTATTGGCATTCAGGCTCCATGTTTGCCTTCTTGTGTGTGTTCTGGTTCGGATGCTGATGTAAGCCCAGCTATTGGCATTCAGGCTCCACGTTTGCCTCTTTGTGTGTGTCTTGTTTGTTTGTGTGCGTGTCAGCCGAGCTACGAATGCTCTGATTCTTCTTCGTCCAAGAAGATACGTATGCATAGGATGCGATATCCTAGCGAGCATGTGTCGTTTCCCCAGTCCGAACTACTTCGACTCTGATGTCTATGCCTGATAGACTAAGTAGGCCCAGGATGCGGTATCCTGCCGAGTCAGTTTCAGTCAGTTTCTTTTGTCTCTTTCAGCCAGTGTGTGTGTGTGTTTTGAGCAGTGTTTAGCAACCATTTATCCTTCCTTTTGTGCGTGGATCCCGTAGAGTACTACGGATGCGTAGGGGTGCTAATACCTTCCCTTCGCATAACCGACTCCCGAACCCATTCTCTTTGGTCGCGAGACCATGTTCTTTCCCAGGTTTACTCTGAGCGTTTCCTTTCCCTCTTTTGGGATAAATAACGCACGGTGGCGGCTCTGTTGTCCTTGTTTTCCCGCCGGTTTTTCGCACGATGCGACAGCTGGCGACTCTGCTGGGGACAGAGAGAAGTTGACCTATGCTGGTCCATCTTCCCTGAGCGAGTCTCTCCTAGCGCTCTCTAGGATTAGGGTTTTGGTTGCTTTCTGCTTGTTGTATTTTATTGCATTCATTGTATATATGTACATTTATTGTTTGCATTGATTGTGTGCATTGATGTTTGCATTCATATTCATTATTCATTACTGGCTGGCTGTCTGTTTTTCTCTGTGTGGGGGGGGAGTCAGTTGAGGTAAAAGGTCCAATACCCAGACCATGAGTGAAAATCTAGGATGATTAGGAATAGAGTGATTCATGGGAAGCGGGTGGTATGGCGCCACTTAGCGGAACATTGATATCACGAGCAGTTCAGACCCTGGTGGGATACTGTCGTTACATACTTCGGGTGTGTATATGATAGTATTTCTGCGAAAGGTTATTTATGCTGCGTTTCTCTCAGCTTTACCCTGGCCTAGACTACACCCGTGAGTGGGGAAGGGTTATTTCATTACAGGTACCGTTGGTGACTCGGTTCTGTTGGTGACTTGGTTCTGATGGTGACTTTGTGTTCAGACAGTGTTCAGTTAACCTTAAGTGGGATTTATGTTCCGATTTTGACTGAAGCTTCGACCTAGTATCAGAGTTTGCACAACCAGCCAGTCCAGTCTGCATCATGTGCATCATAGCATATTTATTTTTCAAAAGAAACGCATTGAAAAAAAAATCAAAAAAAAATCATCAAAAAAAAAAAAGAGAAAAAAGAAAAAACTAATCTCTGCATGCATATCATTTCTCAGGTACATTCCAGAGTCTGTCTACTGATAGAGATGACAACAGTTCCCGAGCCGAAGCGGAAAACCTGTTCCTACAGTTTCCACCGTGAGCCGTTGACTCCGCTAGTTGAGTTGGGTAGCCTCGTGATAGATGACCGACTGAAGAGTTTTGTTGGGCGGTACGGAGATATCTTGACAGTATTGAAGACAGTAGTTGACCCGGTGCCTCTGCAGACACTACTTCAGTTTTATGACCCAGAGCTCAGGTGCTTCACTTTCCAGGATTATCAGCTTGCACCCACTCTCGAAGAGTATTCTATCCTATTGAGTATCCCTATTCAGCATCAGACTCCCTTCTTGGACGTCCCAAAGGAGGTCGACTTCAGATTGATTGCCAGAGCTCTCCGGTTGAGTGTTGAGGAAGTTGGTGAGAATTGGAAGCCCTGTGGAGAGGTTGAAGGTTTGCCATTGAAGTTCCTGTTGAGAGTAGCCAGAGTTGAAGCAGAAAAGGGGAATTGGGAAGTTTTTCACGCACAGCTAGCTGCCATGATCTATGGGATCATCCTATTTCCCAGTATGCCAAATTTCATTGACTTCACTGCTATCAGCATTTTCATCAGAGGGAATCCAATCCCTACTCTTCTAGCAGATACTTACTATGCCATTCACAGCAGACATGGTAAGGGAGGAGCCATCAGGTGCTGCTTGCCTCTTCTGTTCAAATGGTTCATGTCTCTTCTGCCAGCCAGTGGACCATTTATGGATACCCAGAGCACTCTGAAGTGGACTCAGAGGGTCATGTCGCTCACTTCCTATGACATCAGGTGGCAGTCGTACCGGATGGATGTGAAGGATGTCATCATAAGTTGTGGTGAATTCCGGAGCGTGCCACTCATAGGGACCAAAGGTTGCATCAACTACAATCCAGTTCTTTCTCTTCGCCAGCTAGGGTTTGTTATGAGTGAAAGACCGCTCGAAGCTGAGATGGCCGAAAGTTTTTGTTTTGAGAAGAAGGATGACCCTGCTAAGTTGGAGCAGATAGGGAAAGCCTGGAGAGATGTGGGAGTGAAGGATGGATCCGTCTTAGGGAAGAAGTTTGCCATTGCAATGCCCGATTACACCGATTGGGTAAAGAAGAGAGTGGAAACTTTGCTGCTACCCTATGATAGGATGGAGCCGTTGCAAGAGCAACCACCTTTGGTCCTTGCTGATAGTGTGCCTGCAGAGCACTACAAGCAAGCCTTGATGGAGAATCGCCGTTTGAGAGAGAAGGAGCAAGATACCCAGATGGAGCTGTACAAAGCTAAAGCTGATAAGCTGCACTTGGCCCATCAACTCAGGGAAGTGCAAGGAGAGGATGCTAGCAGAGCAAGGAACAAGAAGAGATCCTACGAGGAGATGGAGAGCATGTTAGACGCAGAACATCGGGAGCGCTTGAGGCTGCAGAGGGTTGAGGCCAGCTATCAGAAGAAGATCAGAGACTTGGAGAAGCAACTCAGAGATAAAGACATCCAGTTGAAGAAGGAAGTAGACTTGAGACAGGCATCAGAGAACCACCTTGGAGGAGAAGTGGTAGAGCTTAGACGGCAGTTGAAGGAGAAGATTACCCCTCTACCAGAATGTTCAGAATGCACACTGTTGATAGACCAGCGCCATTACCTGAAGACCCTCATTCCAGAAGACCGTCTGCCGTAGACTGTATTTCTGTTTGTTTTTGTTGAATCACCTCCAGGCTTGGTGGATGGGATTCATTTGTTTGTAATCCGTCTTTGGATCTTCATTGTTGAGAATCACCTCCAGGCTTGTTGGATGGGGTTCATTTCTTTGTACTCTGTTTATGCGAATTTTCTGTTGACTCGGTGGTATTGACCTTTTTACCCTTATGTATGGATAAGGTTGTCGGTATTTCCCTGTTGTTCCCATTTTCCTTGTATCTGTTTGTTCTCTTGTTGCTGCAGGTTGCCATCTTTTCAGGATGGGTCAGGCTCTTTGAATGCCTGAGAAATGAGCATATCATGTGCATCATACGCATCATTAGCATCATACTCATATCATTTTGCATAACAGGTGTTCTTGGTCGTGGCTTCTCACTCTGGTTCCTGTTTTAGGCAGGATAGCTGATCAACGTCCGCACCGCTACTCAACAAGACTGAATCAACAGAGAAGTATGGATCAATTTCAAGCAGAGTTGGCTGAGATGAAGGCTAGCATGGCCCAGTTTATGAATATGATGCAAGGGGTTGCGCAAGGTCAAGAAGAACTCCGAGCCATGGTTCAGAGACAAGAGGCTGCAAATCCACCGGTCAACCATGCTCCGCCAGAGGGAGGCCCGGTTAATGATAACAATGCTACTGCTGCTGTACCCATCAACAACTATGCTGTAGGTGATGAGTTGGGGGGTATTCGAATCAACGGTCAACCTATTGTTCCAGATGCCGCTAATGCCAGAGTAGTCCGTGCTCCGGCCCGTAATCCTGTTCCGATTGTTGACAGACAAGAGGATATGTTCTCTCTGCTCAGTGAAGACGAAGACGTTCTGGGAAGGGTTAACGAGAGAGACCGTAAAGTTGAAGCTCTTGCTGAGAAGATCCGTGCTATGGAAAGTCAGAATTCTCTCGGTTTTGATGTTACTAATATGGGATTGGTTGAAGGTTTGAGAATCCCTCACAAGTTCAAAGCACCGTCATTCGACAAATACAACGGTACTTCTTGCCCTCGCACCCATGTGCAGGCTTATTATCGAAAGATCTCTGCGTATACCGATGATGAAAAGATGTGGATGTATTTTTTCCAAGATAGTCTATCTGGGGCTTCTTTGGACTGGTACATGGAATTGAAGAGAGATTCGATCCGATGCTGGAGAGATCTGGGTGAGGCCTTCTTGAGGCAGTACAAACACAACATGGACATGGCACCGAGCCGGACTCAGCTGCAGAGTCTATGTCAGAAATCCAATGAAAGCTTCAAGGAGTATGCCCAGAGGTGGCGTGAACTGGCTGCTAGAGTTCAACCCCCTATGCTGGAGAGGGAGTTGACAGATATGTTTATCGGTACTCTTCAAGGTGTGTTTATGGACCGGATGGGGAGCTGCCCATTCGGTAGTTTTTCTGATGTTGTCATTTGTGGAGAGAGGACTGAGAGTTTGATTAAAACTGGGAAGATCCAAGATGCTGGTTCCTCTTCTTCTAGGAAGCCGTTTGTTGGGGCACCTCGTCGAAGAGAGGGTGAAACTAATGCTGTTCAACACCGCAGAGATCAGAATAGAAGTGAATACCGTCAAGCTGCTGCAGTAACCATTCCGGCACCTCAACCTCGTCAGCAACAACAACAAAGAGTTCAACAACCACAACAACAACAACAGCAGCGTCCTTTCCAGCCTAGGCAGAAGTTACAGGCTGATAGAAGATTTGATCCTCTGCCTATGTCTTACGCAGAGCTACTACCCGAACTACTCCGGTTAGGGTTTGTAGAGTTGCGTACGATGGCCACTCCAACAGTGCTGCCTCCTGGCTATGATGCTAATGTTAGATGTGACTTTCACTCTGGGGCACCAGGGCATCATACTGAGAAGTGTCGGGCTCTCCAGCACAAGGTACAAGATTTGATCGATGCCAAGGCGATCAACTTCGCTCCAGTGCCTAACGTCGTAAACAACCCTATGCCTCAGCATGGTGGGCATAGAGTGAACAATATTGAGGGGAAAGAAGCTGAAGATCTGGTTGTTAATGTTGATGATGTTCAGACTTCTCTGCTAGTTGTGAAGGGCCGTCTGCTGAATGGGGGTGTCTACTCGGGCTGTGATGAGGATTGTTTGGGCTGTGCAGAATCTGAGAATGGTTGCGACCAGTTAAGGGCCGGTATCCAGGGTATGATGGATGAAGGTTGTTTGCAATTCAGTAGGGCTGTAAAAGATCGTGGAACAGTGTCAACTATCACCATTTACTTTAAACCGTCTGAAGAACGCGGACAAAGGGTTGTTAGCGCACCTGCAGCAAATGGTACCCCAGTTACCATCCCCGTGCCTGTAACCATCAGTGTTCCAACCACTATCGTTGCGTCTGGAAGAAGGGCTGTTGAGAATAGTAGAGCCGTGCCGTGGAAGTATGATAATGCTCACCGCAGTTACAGAAGGGCTGAGAGTCAGACAAGACCAGTGAATCAAACTCCAGTGACAATTGGTTTGCCGACTAGAGTTCCTGCAACTGTTGGTCCGGCTGTGGATAATGTAGGGGGTCCAGGAGGTTTTACCAGAAGCGGTCGTCTGTTCGCACCGCAGCCTTTGAGGGACAATAACGCTGAGGCTCTCGCCAGAGCAAAGGGTAAACAAGCTGTGGTTGAGGAAGAGCCTGTCCAGAAGGAAGCGCCTGAGGGGTCATTTGAGAAGGACGTGGAGGAGTTTATGAAGATAATCAAGAAGAGTGACTACAAGATTGTAGATCAGTTGAATCAAACTCCGTCCAAGATTTCTATACTTTCACTTTGTTGTGCTCTGAGGCACACCGTAATGCCTTGCTGAAGATGTTGAATCTGGCTTACGTACCTCAAGAGATTTCTGTCAATCAACTGGAGGGTGTGATGGCCAATGTGAGCACCAGACATGGTGTAGGATTCACTAACCTGGACTTACCGCCAGAAGGGCGAAACCATAACAAAGCCTTGCACATCACCATGGAGTGCAAGGGGGCAGTGTTGTCTCACGTATTGGTAGACACCGGGTCGTCGCTGAATGTGTTGCCTAAGCAGATTCTGAAGAAGATTGATGTGGAAGGGTTTGTGCTTACTCCCAGTGACCTGATCGTTCGTGCTTTCGACGGATCCAAACGTTCTGTGTGTGGAGAAGTTACCTTGCCTGTGAAGATAGGTCCTGAGGTATTCGATATCATCTTCTATGTTATGGACATCCAGCCCGCCTATAGTTGTTTATTGGGGCGTCCATGGATTCATGCAGCAGGGGCAGTCTCGTCGACTCTCCATCAAAAGCTCAAGTATGTCTGGAACGGTCAGATTGTGACTGTGTGCGGTGAAGAAGAGATTCTGGTGAGTCATCTATCCTCGTTCAAGTATGTTGAGGTGGATGGCGAGATCCACGAAACCTTATGCCAGGCGTTTGAGACTGTGGCTCTTGAGAAAGTGGCGTACGCTGAGCAGAGGAAGCCAGGTGCTTCAATTACTTCTTACAAGCAGGCTAAAGAGGTTGTTGATTCTGGCAAAGCTGAAGGCTGGGGCAAGATGGTGGATTTGCCTGTCAAAGAAGACAAATTTGGTGTTGGTTATGAGCCTCTCCGAGCAGAGCAGAATGGTCAAGCGGGTCCGAGTACTTTTACCAGCGCTGGGCTGATGAATCATGGCGACGTCTCTGCAACCGGTAGTGAAGACTGCGACAGTGATTGTGATTTGGACAACTGGGTTCGCCCGTGTGCACCAGGGGGGTCTATCAACAATTGGACGGCTGAAGAAGTGGTTCAAGTTACTCTTCTGACAGAGTAATTTTCTGTTGTTTTGTCATTTTTGCATGAAAATCCTACGATCTGCCCAAGGCGTAGTGATTCATTGTAGGGCCTCATCATGTTTCAATGATTATCATTAATGAAGGACATTTTTTGAAATCAAACTTTGTGATCCCTGTCTTTCAATTTTTTGTTTTCATCTTTTTCAAAAAAAAACAATAAAAATGGCAATGTTTTTGTTTTTTGTGACTTTTTGAACTCTTTTTCTAAAACAAAGCATTAAACATGCAGAAGCGATCTTATGGCATTCACTATGAACAGTTCTGTTATGGCTCAGTATGATTTCGACAATCCCATCTACCAAGCTGAAGAGGAGAGTGAGGAAGACTGTGAACTCCCTGCAGAATTGGTCAGATTACTGAAGCAGGAGGAAAGGGTCATCCAACCTCATCAGGAGGAGTTGGAGGTTGTTAATTTGGGTACTGAGGACGCCAAAAGAGAAATCAAGATTGGGGCTGCTTTAGAGGACTCTGTCAAGAGGAGGCTGATTGAGATGCTGAGAGAATATGTGGAGATATTCGCCTGGTCATATCAAGATATGCCTGGTTTGGATACAGACATTGTGGTGCACCGATTACCTCTTAGAGAAGGATGTCCTTCGGTCAAGCAGAAGCTTCGTAGAACGAGTCCTGACATGGCAACTAAGATCAAGGAAGAGGTCCAGAAGCAGTGGGATGCAGGTTTTTTAGCTGTTACAAGTTATCCCCCATGGGTGGCCAACATCGTCCCTGTGCCGAAGAAGGATGGCAAAGTCAGAATGTGTGTCGATTACCGGGATTTGAATAGAGCGAGTCCGAAAGATGATTTCCCATTACCTCACATTGATGTATTGGTTGATAATACGGCTCAATCCTCGGTATTCTCTTTCATGGATGGTTTCTCCGGGTATAATCAGATCAAGATGGCGCCAGAGGACATGGAAAAGACGACATTCATTACACCTTGGGGCACGTTCTGTTATAAGGTGATGCCATTTGGGCTAAAGAATGCTGGTGCTACCTATCAGAGGGCAATGACGACTCTTTTTCACGACATGATGCACAAAGAAATTGAAGTGTACGTAGATGATATGATTGCGAAGTCGCAGACAGAAGAGGAGCACCTGGTTAATTTGCAGAAGTTGTTTGACCGGTTGAGAAAGTTCAAGCTGAGGTTGAATCCGAACAAGTGTACGTTTGGGGTGAGATCAGGGAAGCTTCTAGGCTTCATTGTCAGTGAGAAAGGGATTGAGGTTGATCCAGCGAAAGTCAAAGCTATTCAAGAGATGCCTGAACCGAAAACGGAGAAGCAAGTCCGTGGGTTTTTAGGGAGGTTGAACTACATTGCAAGGTTCATATCTCATCTAACAGCCACATGTGAACCAATTTTCAAACTGCTTAGAAAGAATCAAGCGATCAAGTGGAATGATGATTGCCAGAAAGCTTTTGACAAGATTAAGGAGTATTTACAGAAACCTCCAATCCTTATACCTCCAGTTCCAGGGAGACCTCTGATAATGTACCTGTCAGTGACTGAGAATTCGATGGGGTGTGTATTGGGACAGCATGACGAGTCTGGTCGAAAAGAGCATGCCATATACTACCTCAGCAAAAAGTTTACCGACTGTGAAACACGATATTCACTGCTCGAGAAAACTTGCTGTGCTTTGGCCTGGGCTGCTCGCCGACTGAGACAGTATATGTTGAACCATACTACTCTGTTGATTTCTAAGATGGATCCAGTAAAGTACATCTTTGAGAAACCAGCTCTCACCGGACGTGTTGCCCGTTGGCAGATGATTCTAACAAAGTATGACATTCAGTACACGTCCCAGAAGGCCATCAAAGGTAGTATTCTGTCAGACTACCTCGCCGAGCAACCGATTGAAGATTATCAGCCTATGATGTTTGAATTCCCTGATGAAGACATCATGTATCTTAAGATGAAAGATTGTGAAGAGCCTCTCGTCGAGGAAGGACCGGATCCTGATGACAAATGGACACTGATGTTTGATGGGGCTGTGAATATGAACGGTAACGGTGTTGGGGCGGTATTGATCAATCCTAAAGGTGCTCATATACCTTTTTCTGCCAGATTGACGTTTGACGTCACCAACAACGAAGCTGAGTATGAGACTTGTATCATGGGGATAGAAGAAGCAATTGATCTGAGGATCAAAACTCTTGATATATTTGGAGATTCCGCTCTAGTGGTCAATCAAGTCAATGGAGATTGGAATACGAATCAGCCGCATTTGATTCCGTATAGAGATTACACCAGAAGAATACTGACGTTCTTCAAGAAGGTGAAGTTGTATCATGTTCCCCGGGATGAGAATCAAATGGCTGATGCCTTGGCTACTTTGTCGTCTATGATCAAAGTTCATTGGTGGAATCATGTGCCACATGTTGCGGTGAATCGACTTGAGAGGCCTGCGTATGTGTTTGCAGCCGAGTCTGTTGTGATTGATGAGAAGCCGTGGTATTATGACATCAAGAATTTCCTCAAGACTCAGGAGTATCCTGAAGGTGCGTCGAAGAATGACAAGAAAACCCTGAGGAGGCTAGCTGGAAGCTTCTACTTGAATCAGGATGATGTATTGTATAAGAGAAACTTTGACATGGTCTTGCTCAGATGCGTGGACAGACCCGAGGCAGACATGTTAATGCAGGAAGTTCATGAAGGTTCCTTCGGTACTCATGCCGGCGGACATGCAATGGCTAAGAAATTGTTGAGAGCGGGTTATTACTGGATGACTATGGAATCCAATTGTTTCAAGTATGCTCGGAAGTGCCATAAGTGTCAAATCTATGCTGATAAGGTGCATGTACCACCAAGCCCTCTGAATGTCATGAATTCGCCTTGGCCGTTTGCCATGTGGGGCATTGATATGATTGGGAAGATTGAGCCTACTGCTTCTAATGGACATCGCTTCATCTTGGTTGCGATCGATTACTTTACCAAGTGGGTGGAAGCGGCTTCCTATGCTAACGTTACCAAACAAGTGGTTACCCGGTTCATCAAGAAAGAAATCATTTGTCGTTATGGAGTTCCTGAGAGAATCATCACTGACAACGGTTCGAATCTCAACAACAAGATGATGAAAGAGCTTTGTAAAGATTTCAAGATTGAACATCACAATTCTTCTCCTTACAGACCGAAGATGAACGGTGCTGTAGAAGCAGCGAACAAGAATATCAAGAAGATTGTGCAGAAGATGGTCGTTACGTACAAGGATTGGCATGAGATGCTGCCTTTCGCTTTGCATGGGTACCGTACCTCAGTACGTACGTCGACCGGGGCAACCCCTTACTCCCTTGTGTATGGTATGGAAGCGGTCCTACCTGTTGAAGTGGAGATTCCTTCTCTGAGAGTTTTATTGGATGTCAAGCTGGACGAAGCCGAGTGGATTCGAACAAGGTTTAACGAGTTAAGCCTTATCGAGGAGAGACGGCTAGCAGCTGTATGCCATGGACAGTTGTATCAGCGAAGGATGAAGCGAGCCTTTGATCAGAAAGTGCGTCCTCGAAGCTATCAGATCGGTGATCTAGTTTTGAAAAGGATCCTCCCTCCCGGTGCAGATAACAGGGGCAAATGGACTCCTAATTATGAAGGTCCGTATGTTGTGAAGAAGGTCTTCTCCGGTGGAGCCTTGATGCTTACAACTATGGATGGTGAAGATTTTCCGTCTCCTGTCAACTCAGATGTAGTCAAAAAATACTTCGCATAAATTGACCCGCTGGACAAAAAGAATAAAAGAGTCCAGGCAAAAAAGGGGCATCCCGGCGAACCAAAAAAAAAACAGAAAGAAAAGGTTCGGGCAAAAGTTAGGGATAAAATGAAAAGAATTTGTACACCCGGTAAGTCGAAAACCCGCAAGGGCGACTTAGGCAAAAATGGGTATCCCGGTGGATTGAAAACCCGAAAGGGCGATCCAGGCAAAAGTTAGGGATTAAAGCGAAGACTACAGTCTGAGTTGTCTGTACTTCATCAAGCTTTGTCGTCTGCCATCTCGAAAGATGTGATCCGTCCATTCATTCTTCTCAGAGAGCAAGGAGTTGGGAGGAAAAATGATGATCTGTGAGTTATAACAGAATTGGGAAATAGTGGATGCCGTGTTCACATTGCCATCAGGATAGATTTTTCCTTTTGTGCATAATTACCTCTTTCTAGGAATTGCTTCCCAATGTACTTTGCCTCTTCAGGCACATTTTCAATCAATAAAAGTCGTTATTCAGATAAATAGCTTTTCTGTTTTTATTTTTACTGTTTTGTTTGCAAAAATGTCCGAATTTTTTATAAGCATTGCATATAAGAACATGGAGGCTACACAATAACGTGCAGAAAGATAAAACATTTGAAAATCATTTTGAATGTTGAGGACACTTGAGCGTATCTTGTCCATGTATCCCCTGGGGGCATTTATTTGCGATGTTTTTTAGATTGGCATCTGTGAGGATGTTTCCTCAGCAAATATTTTCCCCAAGCAAGTTTGGAAGCTACCAGAGCTATGTTCCCCCGCGAAGACGTCTGTGGATAGTGCTTTCTATTCCCCAACAGATCTGAGGATTGCCTATCCCCGGCAGGCCTGTATTTGCTGATTTCCTCCCCGAGCGAGGCAGGTTCATTGAAATTTATCTCCAGCATTTATCCTATCTGTGGACTGAAGGTTATCCCCAGCGAAGTTTACCTTTTCCCAGCAGCAGTGCTATTCTTCAACATGAGTGTGAAGTCGCTTTACCATTCCCCAAGCAGAGTTCCCCGCAGAGTATTTCCCCAAGAGGAATCTCCCCACAGAGTCAGAGTATCTGATCATTTCGGCTCACTAGCCAGGGTTCATTTGCATTTTGCATGTAGTAATCATTGCATTCTCAAAATTGCGTAGCATTTCCATTCATAAATGGAGCATTACGCCATGGAAAAAAATCAAACATATGCATTCATATGTTCGAAACCCCATCAGACCGTATTCCCTGCAGAGACGGATTTTTGTTCAACCTGTGCAACGCATTTGTTACAGTTGCTCCAGTCAACATTTGGTGTTGATAATCCCCATAGAGGTTTATTTCCTCATCCGTTGGTGAAAGGAAATCCTGCTTCTCCCCAGTGAGACCCCCCTGCAAGTGTTCAGCCTTGCCCGGTCATCTTGTGGATGTCAGTACCCTGTCAGCACCCGTGTGTGTTGTTTCCTTGGTGTCGGTAAACACCATCTTTCGGTGATTTCCAGTCATGCGTAAGTGTCTGGTCTTCTTTGGTGTCGGTAAACACCATCTTTCGGTGATTTCCCAGTCATGCGTAAGTGTCTGGTCTTCTTTGATGTCTGTAAACATCATCTCTCGATGTTCGTAACGTCGGCCTCCCTTCCCTAGTGAAAATTACTCCTCTCCGTTGGTGTCGATAAACGTCGAGTTTTTCCTAGTCATCCGGTGATGTCTAGTTGTACCCTCCCCATGTGGACTTACCTCTCCGTTGGTTTCGATAAACGACGAGTTTTTCCCATTCGTCCGTTGACGTCTGGTTGTGTTTCTCTTATTCCCATTCATCTGCAAATGTCTGGTCAATCTTTTTGGTGTCTGTAAACATCATCTTTCGATGTCTGTAAACGTCGAGTATTCCCATTCATCTGTAAATGTCTGGTCGATCTTTTTGGTGTCTGTAAACATCATCTTTCGATGTCTGTAAACGTCGAGTATTCCCATTCATCTGTAAATGTCTGGTCGATCTTTTTGGTGTCTGTAAACATCATCTTTCGATGTCTGTAAACGTCGAGTATTCCCATTCATCAGTAAATGTCTGGTCGATCTTTTTGGTGTCTGTAAACATCATCTTGCGATGTCTGTAAACGTCGAGTCTTCTCCCATTCATCCGTCGATGTCTGGTCGAGTCCTCCCTTCCAGTCATTCATTAATGTCTGGTTACCTCTCCGTTGGTTTCGATAAACGTCGAGTTTTTCCTGGTCGTCCCCAGTTGGTTACCTCTCCGTTGGTCTTGGTAAACGTTGAGTTTTTCCCATTTCGTCCGTTGACGTATGGTTGTATCCCTTCCAGTCACTCATTAATGTCTGGTTACCTCTCCGTTGGTTTCGATAAACGTCGAGTTTTTCCCATTTCGTCTGTTGACGTATGGTTGTGATTTCTTTTCCCATTCATCGTCGTCGCGATGTCTGGATGTGGCCGTACCCTTTGAAAACAAAACCAAAAAATCTATATACCCAGCAATAAAGATCAAATCCCAGTGGACGTTTCCATTGGTGGATCCTTGTATTGTGCAAATTCTACGGTTCTTGGTATTCAATCCCTGTTTACCCTGAAAGTCTGACAGTCGTTGCTCTCATCCATTCGAGTTCCCAGCTGATTGAATAGGGGCAGCTGTAGCACCTCAAATTTGCACCTGTCATTGTACATACATTTTCATATTAGGTCATAGCATATCATGGTCCATTGCATAGCATTGCATTGCCTCTTTTGCCTCAAGTGCAAGCCAATCAAGGAATTATGTCAAACTGATTAGGAGATCAGTCAGACAAGCAAAGCAAGCACAATTCTCAAGGAGTCAAGGTCCTAGGGGTTTGTCCAACAAGTTCACATGACTTGGAGGTCTATTTGAAGTGTTCATGTCAAGGGTTGAAGGCTCAGAGGTCATCAGTTCATACACAGACAGTCAAAAAACCCTAGAAAGTCAACAGTCAGTCAAAGCAGTGGATGGTGGCCATTCTTGTGGAATTTGGGCATCATGATCAATAATCAAGAGTTCATACAACTTGGGACATCATTTGAAGTCAAGTTCTCAAGGAATTAGGGTTTGGAGTTCATCAGTCAATGCACAGTCAGCCAGAAACCCTAAAAGTCAATTGTTGGTCAACTGTCCATTTAATCAGTGATTTGATGATGGAAATTGGTTTGTGAGAGCTCATTCATGGCCAAATAGCCTTCATATATCATGTCAAACACCATCATGGAAGAATTTGAAGCCAGATCAAAAATTTCCAAAAATGGAAACTGGACCTTTAACTGAAACTTACCAAAAATGGAAAGTCTTGATCCTCAAACTTACATCATGATACAAGCTTCAAATGAATTTTTGCCCAACATGAAAGTTGAAGATCTTGTTCTCCCATTTCCAAAAAGTCCAAGAACTCTTAATTCCCATGTGTGGTTGGCAAGTTATGATCGAATCGACTTCAGAAATTCTTGAACTTCAAAAGGCCATATCTCTCAAACCGTTTGGCCAATTTGGGTGGGGTTTTTTTCCTACAAGTCACATTTGTTCCCCTCTTTCCAAAAATATAAATTTCATAAGCCAAAACTTCACCAATCAAAATGGCATTTTTTGACTTGTCTCATTTAAATTCAAGTTTGACCAAGAGTTGACTTTTTGATTTAATCATCTTTTAACCATTTGGCCATTGGAATATGTTCAGAAATGTTATTTAAAACTTGTTGGAAGCCCATTCCCATGAAGTACATACAGCCCATGCTAGTTTGCTTGATTTTTGGAAAGAAAGTACAAGTTTCACCAAACCACATCCCACAAATCCATGGACCATGCCTTGTACATCAAAAACAGAAGATTTTTACCTCATTTTCTGTCACAAAAAAACAGCTGCAGCCACATTTGACAGCAAGAAGGATTGGCTCACTCATTCTCTCAAAAGATCACATTTTTCACACTTTTGCAAAAGCTATCCAAAAACTCTCAAAGGACCAAACTTGGCCTTGCCTAAAGCAACATCAAACAGCATATCAAAGATGATTTTCTGCCATTGTAAACACAAGTAGCAGCCAACATAACCAACTGAAAAAAACTTGTGCTCTCAAACTTCATTTTTGGGCATTTTTCCAAACTCTGTCAAAAAAAAAAAACTCAAAAGACCATGAGCAAGCTTTGTTGGTTCACAATATCAAAACAACATTTTGAACTCATTCCAACCACTTCCCTCCATCTGTAAACTCCTTTTCCACTGCTGCTACAAGAGACATCAGCCATGGCATCATGCGTGTCCTTCCATTTCAAGCATCAGTGAGCAAAGTACTTCAAGCATCCATCATTTCAAAGCTTAAGGTGCATCTGTTCCAGGCCAAAGCTACCAAATAACAACCGAACCACGACTGTTCATCCAACTTGGTAAAATTTCGAACTTCTTCATTTGCAAAACCATGACACACACTTTGTAGATCACCTTTCCCTGATCACACTGCACTTTGAATGATTGAAAATGGTCGTTTATTTTGAAAGTTATGTTGGATTGAAGTTTGATGTGTGAACTTGTTTTGGCTCGGTTCATCCTCGTTAGTTCGTGTTAGGGTAAATTGATTTTGGAATATTGATGAGCATTAAGAGATGAACGTTTTGATATATCTGTTTTTGAATTTGGAAAAAAAAAAATTTCGACTTGGGTTTGTAATTGTTGAAACGCTGCTACTGTAAGTGTTTTCTGCAATATGTTACTGTAATACATTTTCTGCAATAAATGTTTTTCTGCAACATGTTACTGTAGCGTTTGTATGTGCCTTGCCTTGTTTCTAAATAAATGCCAAAAGGCCTGGGGCGAGGGGGATTCGAACCCCAGACCTTTGCTTCAAATACCAAGTGTTTTACCACTGGGGCGCAATGCCAATTCATTATTTAAACGCCTTCTATAAAAAATATATTAAAAAGGAGCGCTGCCATTGGTCCAAGTGAATTGCCATGCCGTCCTGCTATTGGCCATGTTGGCGCGTTGACCGGGGCGTTGACCCCCCCCCCCCATTGTTTCTTTATTTATTCCATTAATCCATTTAATTTTCAATTTTTATTTCATTTAATCACTCAAACTTCCAAAAATCATAACTTGTTCAATTTTAATCCAATTTGAATGGGATTTTTTGCATTGCCTTCCCCATGATCCCTAGTTTTTTTATCATTATTTTTCCAGAATTTTTGGATGGTTGGTTTTTAAATGGTGCTAGGGTTTGTGACATGTATGCACATTTTGTACACTTTGCCAAAACATTTGTGAAATGATGAGAATGTATCCAATGGCTCCCAAATTTTTTGTGCTTAAACTAGACACACTCATGGTGATTTTGGTGTAGAGTTTGTGAATTTATCTTGTGTGGTTTGTGAGTTATGAATTTTTGAATTAGGGTGTGACAATTTGTGTCACACCATTGATGTCCAACTTCATGATTTTCATTACCATGCTTCTTAACCTCAAAATGGATTGAATTTTTGCATGAACCTACTCTTGTATGTCTAGTTTACATGTGAATTTTCTTGGAATTATTTGTGGCATTTCCTAATTGTTTGAGATTTTCTCCCCTGCCTAGTCAATTGTTGACTTTGTGTGACACATGTTCCCATTTCATTTGTGAAATTCTCATACTTTATTAGATGGACATGAAATTTTACATGAGATAACTAGACATCCTCATCTTTGCCATGGTTTTAGTCCCATTCATTTATCATACACCATTCTTGACTTATGATTTTTCTAAGTTGATGCATGTTTGGTTGACTTCATTGAGCATGTTCAAAATGGCTTTGACTTTCTGATTTTCATTGACTGCCTTCCACTTGTCCAAATGAGATGAAATTTGACATGCTTACCATGCTATGTGTTAGGATTGGTCATGATTTATTTGGTGATTTTTGGAAATGTTTAAGATTGCTTTTGAGTTAAGTCTTGCTGTTGACTTCTATGAGCTTCTGTTTGCCATACTTTGACCTAAATGGTTCATGAAATGATGATAGTGATTGATAGGGATGTGAGCCCAATTGGTTTTGTTTCCTAATTGTTTGAACATGATTTTGGATACTTACCCCTTGCTGTTTGGACTTTCTCATTCATTTTTGACCCTAGGCTTGCCCTAGTGGTCCTGTTACTCACCTTTGAGCTTGTGTTTTCAGGTTGGCCAACAAATGACCAATGAGACCCATTCTTTTGATTGAGCTTGCTTAGATATCATTGTCTAACTTGTTTGTTTTGTAGGTGGCTTGGCTCACATGCCTTAAGCCTTGTGCCTTGCACATCCATGTGCCTCTAATTGACTGTTGGTGTCTGTTTCTGTTTGTTTTGTTTGAAGTTGCATACTAACATCTGCTTGACTGTTTCAGGTGCTTTTAGTTGCTTAGTTCCTTGTGAACTTTTTGCTTTGCTTTGCTTGTATAAGCAATTTGCATTGAGGTATGTCTCTTCTTCTTCATGTAGTCTGGAAGACCTGGCCTGTTACTTGGCCAGGCAACTGTCTGAAGTCCTCCTTAAGAGGCAATGTTTGTGATTGTTTACTTTTGTCCTTGCATAGAGTCAAAGTCCTCCTAAGTGAAGAGGCAATTGGTGGAAGGTAGGGATATGCAATCTATCCCCCACTATTCAGTGTGTCATCTGCTTTGCTCACACCACTGTGTTGATGCATTGCAGATACAAACCCAAGATCTTGTACAATTGTACAGTTGAGTCAGTTTCAAATGTGTAGAAGGGTTCCCACTTTCTGAACCCACACATTCTTGTCTTAAGCTCTCCCAGGCCAGGGATAAGAGCTGTGAAGTCTTATCTTCACTCACCTTTCATCTGCTTCACCTTAGCCCCTCAATGGCAAGGTTAAGAGCACACTCACCCAGTTCCAGAGGTTTGTTTGTTGAGGTTGATATGACCCCTTGACTAAAACCCAACCCTTGTTTGAGCCACTTGTGTGTATATAGTGTGTGCTATCTGTGCTTGTAGGATTGTTTGACTTGCTTCCTGTGCAAGTTAGGATTGTTTGACTTGCTTCCTGTGCAAGTTAGGATTAGTTTAGACTTGCTTCCTGTGCAAGTTAGGTTTTGCTTGGCTTGCTTCCTGTGCAAGTTAAGTGTGTGTGTGGCTTGCTTCCTGTGCAAGTCATGTTTAGGATAGGCTGGCTCCCTGTGCCAGTTAGCTAGAAACCTTAACTTAGGGATGATTTGCATGATAACATCTAGGCTCGAGTCGTAGTCTCCCTAGTTGTGTCTCCCTCTGTTATCTGGTTAGGCTAGTCCTTTATCCCTCTGTAGGGGAACTACATCGCCCTGATCTTCATACCAGATGAAGTATGTAGGCAGGAGATTGAGCTGATCTCTCCGGGCGCCCTTTTTTCTTTTTCCACCTTTGTGTCTTGACCACCCTTGTGTGTGTTTAGGTTCGGATGCTGATGTAAGCCCAGTGATTGGCATTCAGGCTCCATGTTTGCCCTTGTGTGTGTTTAGGTTCGGATGCTGATGTAAGCCCAGTGATTGGCATTCAGGCTCCATGTTTGCCCTTGTGTGTGTTTAGGTTCGGATGCTGATGTAAGCCCAGTGATTGGCATTCAGGCTCCATGTTTGCCTTCTTGTGTGTGTTCTGGTTCGGATGCTGATGTAAGCCCAGCTATTGGCATTCAGGCTCCATGTTTGCCTTCTTGTGTGTGTTCTGGTTCGGATGCTGATGTAAGCCCAGCTATTGGCATTCAGGCTCCACGTTTGCCTCTTTGTGTGTGTCTTGTTTGTTTGTGTGCGTGTCAGCCGAGCTACGAATGCTCTGATTCTTCTTCGTCCAAGAAGATACGTATGCATAGGATGCGATATCCTAGCGAGCATGTGTCGTTTCCCCAGTCCGAACTACTTCGACTCTGATGTCTATGCCTGATAGACTAAGTAGGCCCAGGATGCGGTATCCTGCCGAGTCAGTTTCAGTCAGTTTCTTTTGTCTCTTTCAGCCAGTGTGTGTGTGTGTTTTGAGCAGTGTTTAGCAACCATTTATCCTTCCTTTTGTGCGTGGATCCCGTAGAGTACTACGGATGCGTAGGGGTGCTAATACCTTCCCTTCGCATAACCGACTCCCGAACCCATTCTCTTTGGTCGCGAGACCATGTTCTTTCCCAGGTTTACTCTGAGCGTTTCCTTTCCCTCTTTTGGGATAAATAACGCACGGTGGCGGCTCTGTTGTCCTTGTTTTCCCGCCGGTTTTTTGCACGATGCGACATGGAGGAGTAATTTTTCTTGTTTATTCATGCATGTCTAAGTCTTACGTTCCGCCCAGGGCGTAATGACTCATTGTAGGGGTCATCTATGCGAATACCTGCATTTTTATCATAAATAAAGGACGTCTTTTTGCATTCAAATATTTTGTTCATTGTCTTTCTATTTTTGCAGTTTTTAAAAAAATAAAAAATACATTTTGGGCAATGTTTTGTTTAGCTTTCATTCCTTGTTCACACTCATAAGCACATACCATCACTCATGCAGATGCACATCACCGGATCCTATTGATAACGGTCCTGCTATGGCTCGCTTCGACTTTGAAAATCCGATCTTTCAAACTGAAGAAGAGGGTGATGAAGACTGTGAACTCCCTGAAGAACTTGCCAGGCTATTAAAGCAAGAGGAAAGGGTCATTCAACCGCATCAAGAGTTTACTGAAGTGATTAATCTCGGCACCGAGGACGTCAAGAGAGAAATCAAGATAGGGGCTGCTTTGGAAGATAATGTGAAGAAGGGGTTGATTGAATTGCTGCAAGAGTATGTTGACATCTTCGCCTGGTCTTATCAGGACATGCCAGGGCTTGACACAGACATCGTGGTACACTGCTTGCCTCTCAAAGAAGGTTGTCCTCCGGTCAAGCAGAAGCTCAGAAGAACAAGACCAGAGATGGCTGTCAAGATAAAGGAAGAAGTGCAAAAACAGTTGGATGCAGGTTTTCTAGCAGTCACCAATTATCCACCATGGGTTGCAAACATCGTTCCAGTACCTAAGAAGGATGGAAAGGTACGGATGTGTGTCGACTACCGGGATCTGAACAGAGCTAGCCCTAAGGATGATTTTCCATTACCTCACATTGACGTTTTGGTGGATAACACAGCCCAGTTCTCGATATTCTCCTTCATGGATGGTTTTTCTGGCTATAATCAAATTAAGATGGCACCAGAAGACATGGAGAAAACAACTTTCATAACCCCATGGGGCACCTTCTGCTACAAGGTGATGCCGTTTGGTCTGAAAAATGCTGGGGCAACATATCAACGAGCTATGGTAACTCTTTTCCATGATATGATTCATCATGAAATCGAGGTTTATGTTGATGATATGATTGCAAAATTTCAGACGGAAGAAGAACATTTGGTGAATTTGCAGAAACTGTTTGAGCGTTTGAGGAGATTCAAGTTGAGGCTTAATCCGAACAAGTGTACTTTCGGGGTGAGATCTAGAAAACTGTTGGGTTTCATTGTTAGCAGAAAAGGGATTGAGGTGGATCCTGACAAAGTGAAAGCGATACAAGAAATGCCTGAGCCAAGAACAGAGAAACAAGTCTGTGGTTTCTTAGGGAGGTTGAACTACATTGCAAGGTTCATCTCTCACCTAACAGCCACGTGTGAGCCAATTTTCAAATTGTTGAGAAAAGATCAGGCTACCAGGTGGAATGATGATTGCCAAAGGGCCTTCGAAAAAATAAAAGAGTATTTGCAGAATCCTCCTATCCTTATGCCTCCAGTCCCAGGGAGACCGTTGATTATGTATTTGACAGTACTCGATAATTTTATGGGTTGTGTTCTCGGTCAACACGACGAGACAGGCAGGAAAGAGCATGCCATCTACTACCTGAGTAAAAAATTCACAGATTGCGAGTCGAGATACTCAATGCTTGAAAAGACATGTTGTGCACTTGCATGGGCTGCCAAGCGATTGAGACAATACATGCTGACTCACACAACCTTACTGATCTCCAAGATGGATCCAGTCAAGTATATATTCGAGAAGCCAGCTCTCACCGGAAGGGTTGCTCGTTGGCAAATGGTACTGACAGAGTATGATATCCAGTATACATCCAAGAAAGCCATCAAGGGGAGTATTTTGTCAGACTATCTTGCTCAACATCCGGTTGAAGATTATGAGCCGATGAAGTTTGATTTTCCAGATGAAGACATCATGTTCCTTAAGATGAAAGACTGCGAAGAGCCAGTTGTTGAGGAGGGACCTGATCCAGACGAAAAGTGGACTTTAACGTTTGACGGGGCCGTCAATGCCAAAGGAAGTAGAATTGGTGCTGTCATTACCACTCCGAAAGGTGCCCACATGCCTTTCACCGCTCGTCTGACTTTCGAGTGCACTAATAATGAAGCTGAGTATGAGGCATGTATCTTGGGTATTGAGCAAGCCATTGATTTGAGAATCAAGACTTTGGACATCTTCGGAGATTCAGCTTTAGTGATCAATCAAGTGAATGGTGATTGGAATACTCTCCAGCCTAATCTGGTCCCCTACAGAGACTACACGAGAAGACTGTTGACTTTCTTCACAACAGTAAAGCTGTATCATATACCTCGTGATGAGAACCAGATGGAAGATGCTCTTGCTACTCTGTCCTCCATGATCAAGGTGACTCGGTGGAACTATGCTCCCAGGATCGATGTTATGCGCCTTGATAGGGCCGCGTATGTGTTTGCTGCTGAATTGGTAGTTGATGACAAGCCTTGGTACCACGACATCAAGTGCTTTCTGAAGAATCAAGAGTACCCTGCAGGGGCATCCAACAATGATAGAAAGACTTTGAGAAGATTGGCAGGCAGTTTCTTCTTGAACAAAGATGATGTTCTATATAAGAGGAACTTCGACATGGTTTTGCTCAGATGCGTGGATAGACACGAAGCAGACATGTTAATGCAGGAAGTTCATGAAGGCTCCTTCGGTACTCATGCCGGCGGACATGCAATGACTAAGAAATTGTTAAGAGCAGGTTATTACTGGATGACCATGGAATCTGACTGTTTCAAATATGCTCGGAAGTGTCATAAATGCCAGATTTATGCTGATAAGGTACATGTGCCGCCAAATCCTTTGAATGTGATGTCTTCGCCGTGGCCTTTTTCTATGTGGGGCATTGATATGATTGGAAATATTGAGCCGACCGCCTCCAATGGGCATCGCTTCATCCTTGTTGCCATTGACTATTTCACCAAGTGGGTCGAAGCAGCGTCATTCGCGAATGTCACCAGACATGTGGTTGCCCGGTTCATTAAGAAAGAAATCATTTGTCGTTATGGGATCCCCGAAAGAATCATTACTGATAATGGTTCTAATCTCAATAACAAAATGATGAAGGAGTTGTGCCAGAACTTCAACATTCAGCATCACAATTCTTCCCCTTATCGCCCTAAGATGAACGACGCTGTTGAGGCAGCGAATAAGAACATAAAGAAGATTGTGCAGAAGATGGTCGTCACATACAGAGATTGGCATGAGATGCTACCCTTCGCCTTGCATGGGTACCGTACTTCAGTACGTACGTCGACCGGGGCAACCCCTTACCCCCTTGTGTATGGTATGGAGGCAGTCCTACCTGTTGAAGTGGAGATTCCCTCTCTAAGAGTCCTGTTGGATGTCAAGTTAGACGAAGCTGAATGGATTCGAACAAGGTTCAATGAGTTGAGTCTTATCAAAGAGAAGCGAATGGCAGCCATTTGTCATGGGCAGTTGTATCAGAGTCGGATGAAGAGAGCCTTTGATCGGAGAGTGCGTCCTCGGTGTTTCCAAGTCGAAGATTTGGTGTTGAAAAGGATTCTTCCTCCTCAGACAAATCACAGGGGCAAGTGGACTCCTAACTATGATGGACCATACATTATCACCAAGATTTTCGACGGTGAGGTCTTAATGCTTGCAACTATGGATGGTGAAAACTTCACTTCCCCTGTGAACTCAGACACAGTTAAAAAATACTTCGCATAAAATAGACCCGCTGGACGATAAAAAGAATAGTCCAGGCAAAAAACTGGGCATCCCGGCGAACCAAGAAAATGAAAAAGGTTCGGGCAAAAGTTAGGGATTAAAAAATGAAAAGATTGTACACCCGGTAAGTTGAAAACCTTAAAAGGCAACTTAGGCAAAAATGGGTATCTCGGTGGATCGAAAACCCGAAAGGGAGATCCAGGCAAAAGTTAGGGATTAAGCGAATGGCTGCGTTCTGAGTAGTTCTGAATATCATCTCCTGTCGATAACCGGAAACTTCCGAAGGATAGGAAACAGTCCAATCACTTTTTTCGGAAAGCTGATCATCTGGAGGATCTTGAAGACGAGCGAATCATAGCAGAATTGGAACCTGATAGAAATCCATTTCACATTGCCATTAGATTAATTTCTGTTTTTTATCTGTTATGCAATTACCTCTTTCCAGGGATTGCTTCCTGATGTAAATACCTATTCAGAGGCCACTCAATCAATAAAATCATGTTATTCAGTACATCTCTGTGTTCATTTTCATTTTACTGTTTTGTTTCATTTTCATCTCACTGTTGTACTTCCCCAAGCATTTGTTTCAGATTATACATTCACCAGCGGAGTTGACAGTGTCTGACTGTATATCCCCAGCGGAGTTGACAGTGCCAGACTGTATTTTCCCAGCAGAAGCGGCTGCTCCTCAGAGTTCGATGCCAGATCGATGATCTCGACGCTAGACCCATGGTCTCTTTCCTTGGAGCAGAATCTCGGTACCGTATCGATGTTTGCTTCCCCTGCTGAGTCATCTCTCTCGCAGATTTTGGTTGCCAGAACCACTGTCGCTTTCCTCAGCAGCAAGTTTTCAGTGCCATTCTCTCCCCAGTCAGAGCCTCGGTATTTTGTTATTTGCCAGAACAGCGTGTGGCAGGTCATTTCCCCACATAGTTCTTTGTGTTGTGCATCTCCAGCGGCCTTGCCAGGGTCTAGAAGATGGTGATCATTTCCCCAGCAGAATTCCTTGCCTCAGCTTGGCGTTCTCTCTAATCAAGCATTTCGCATCCCTGCATGTAGAATCATATTGCATTGCATCCTCCCAAATTGCGTAGCATTTCCATTTTCATGGAGCATTAAGCCATTGAAAAATATAAACATATGCATGTAAAACATAAAACATTATCGATATCCCAAGTGATAAGCCAAAAGTGTTGTTTCCAGTACTCAGACTGAATATTGTTCATGACTTATCTTTATTATTCCCAGCAGGGGTCGTTGGCCCACGCGCCGCCTCAATTATCATGTTCCTTATTTCTGCCGATGCTGACAGGCATGAAAGTTTCCGGTATTCAGACCGAAGTGGCATTCAGGCCAATTTTCCGATGTTCAGATTGCAGAAGTTTCCGACGTTCAGGTCGATGCAACTTATGGCATTCAGGCCAATTTTCTGATGTTCAGGTCGATGCAACTTGTGGCATTCAGGCCAATTTTCCGACGTTCAGATCGATGCAATTTGTGGCATTCAGGCCAAGTTTCCGGTATTCAGACCGAAGTGGCATTCAGGCCAATTTTCCGATGTTCAGATCGAAGAAGTTTCCGAAGTTCAGGTCGATGCAACTTGTGGCATTCAAGCTAAGTTTCCGGTATTCAGACCGAAGTGGCATTCAGGCCAATTTTCCGATGTTCAGATCGAAGAAGTTTCCGACGTTCAGGTCGACGCAACTTGTGGCATTCAGGCTAGTCTCTTGGTGTTCAGACCGATATTAATAATCTCATATCTTCCGATGCTCAGATCGAAGTCATTTCCAGTATTCAGACTGATGAGCGGCATTCAGGCCATGGTTATTTCTGTGTTACCATTTATTTTGGTATCCAGGTTAACCTTCTTCTTCGATATTCAGACCGACTCTCACCGTACCAGACAGATTCTTCTTTCAAGACCACCTCTTTGCCGATTCTGACAGGCATTGTTACTTCACTTCACTTCGGTGTAAATTTTTAGGCTTTTATTGTATTCAATCCCTTGATACCTCGAAAGTGAGAAAGCCGTTGTTATCTTCTTTTCGGGTCTCCAGTTGATTGAATAGGGGCAGCTGTAATACCCCAAAATTTACCCTTCATTTTTCCTGGAAGCATGGGATTATGTTTTACCCCTCATTCATGCATTCATTTTTAGGTCATTTAACATTTCATATTGCATTTCATCATGTCAATCAGAATCAGCTCCAAGAAGCTTGAACATCATCCAAGACACTTTGTGGGTTCTATCTGGGTGATCAGTCAACACAAGGGAATGACTTGAGTTACTTCCAACATGTTTAAATGGGGTCTATTCACCATTCAAAACGCTAATCTTGAAGGATCCAAAGTTTGTTCCTGAGCTGTCACGCTCGCTAGGCGAGCAGCGTGGTTCGCCTAACGAATCTGAACTGTCATGCTCGCTAGGCGAAGCCCACGTGTTTTAAAATATAACAGAAAAATCTTGGACTTGGACCTCTCTCATTTGAGCCCACGAAGCCACGAAAATCAGGTTATAAATTCTAAAAAAATTCAGTGGAAAAACCCTAGAGAAAAGAGTGAGAACTAATTCAGAGCAGCCTCTAGAGATTGAAGGGAACTCATATGCAAAGAACCCATTCCATCTCATATAAACCCTAAGATTGTTCTGCAAACCCAACCGTGCAATTCAATTTCATTCGATCTCTCCAATCAGGTTTGCCTTATTCCCATTACTTTACGCTTTCAATTTGAAATTTCTGAAGCATGAGGTATTATGATTGAATCCGGGAGAGTGGGTATAGTTAGGTTTTGCATGTGGGTTTAGATGTGTATGAATGTGTAGAACAATGCCTTGAATTTTTAATCACTTCGTTGCTGAGATGGATATCATAGGGTTTGGGGTTTCTGAAATCGTACTGTTATCAATGGAGAATCCAGAACCCGCAGGCATTCGCTAGCCCATCGCTAGGCGAGCCTGCAGCGAAGCTTCGCTAAGCGAAGCAGTGGCGATCGCGACAGTAGCTGCTTTTCTCTGTTTGCTCTCCAATTTGTTTCATGCTTTGTTATGATATGCTTTCTATTGCATCCAGGCACCTGTTTTAGTATGTATGTCATGTCTTGATGTGTGGATCCTTGCCCCCTGACTTTGAGTTTTGATACCCTTTTGATGCATTTGTTTGACAAGAGGTTTAGGCCTCCTACCTTTGGTTGCTTTTTGTGAGCTTTTTGTAGCATGGTTCATGTTGTTGCTATGATTCTTCTATTTGGTGCAACTCTTGATTGCACCTCGTCTTGTTATTCTAACTTGTTTGTTGAGTTTTTGTGAGGGCTCGCATGACTCTTGAAGAGATAGCTTGCTTGGTATTCCACTTTATTTGTGGGATACCATTTGGGAGATTTATTCTGATTACCTTGCTGACCTGTTTTCTTTGATGGTGCCAGCTTGAGAGATCACCGGGTTTCTTGCTTCTTTAGTTGTTATTACTTCGGATTCGTATCCATGTGGTAGATCTCTTGATCCCTTTATCTTTCCCGCATTTTACCGCTTTCTTAGCTAGAAGACCTCGATAGGAGGCAATGCTTTTGTGTGTTTACTTTTGTGCCCAAAGACCTCCAAGAAGAGGCACCAGTGCTAAAGACCTCCATGAAGAGGCAATTGACGGATAAAAGGGATTAATAGTCAATCCCCCGTTATTCAGTGTATCGTTCTTTATGCTCACACTACGTGTCGATGCTTCAGAACAAAAGCCTAAGATCTTTTGTCCGGTCAGTCAGTGGAGAGGGTTCTACCTTTCTGAATCCCCACTTTTTTTCATGAGCTCACCTGGTCCAGGGTTAAGAGCTATGAGGTCTTATCCTCATTATCGTTTTGATCTGCTCACCCTGACGTTCAGTGTCAGTGGTTAAGAGCCCGTTTGATTACCCTTCCATGGCTTGTTTGTCGAGGTTGATATGACCCCTCTTGACTAAAGCCCTACCCATGTATGTTTGAGCCCCCTTGTTGGCATGGTTACTTTATGCATGTTTGTTTTGTATGGTGTGATTGTCTCCCCATAGGATTGTTAGGCTTCGTATAGTCTCTCGTTTGCATGTCAATTAAGGTAGCACGGTTCCTTCGTCTAGGACTTCCTTTTTGCATGAGCATTCCTAAAACACAAACAAACTCATTGTTTTTTCTTCTCCTAAGAACACGTTAACTCCTTCTACTACAGGCGAGTAAGTCTCCAAAGGTCGAGCATCCGGTAGATTGCGTAGTAACGTCGTTCACCTAAAAAACACAAAACAAACAAATAGGTAGCCGAACTACGGTTTGCTCTGATTCTCATTCCAGATGAGATACGTAGGCATAAGACGCGATGTCTTAGCGAGCACAATCCTCTTTAACCCGTAGGTAGCCGAGCTACGAAGACTCTGATTCTCATATTCAGATGAGATACTTATGCAGTGGATGCGACATCCGTGCGAGTCATTTTCTTTTGACCCCTCTTTTAGTAAATAGTACATTAGATAAACCCACACCCTTTAGACAAGAACAACAAGAGTGGATCCCGTAGAGTACTACGGATGCGTAGGGGTGCTAATACCTTCCCTTCGCATAATCGACTCCCGAACCCAAGATTTGGTTGCGAGACCTTGTCTTTTCCTTTCCTTTTTCCAGGTTTACTTCGAGCGTTTCCTTTCCCTCCTTTGGGATAAATAACGTACGGTGGCGACTCTTCTTTCATTTTCTTTCGTTTTTCGCCGGTTGTTTCGTTTCGCATTTAGGTTGCGACAATATGTATCCGAAGGTGAAAACTGTCTCATACGGTAAGACTTTTTTGATTGGATTTAGGGTAGCCATATATGGTAGTCCCTTTCCAAAGAATATTATCATTATCATTCTTATCAAGTTTATTATTATGAATCATAATATAGAAGTAAATATAGGTTTTATTAGAATCAAAGATCATGAGATTAACATCAGCACTCCATATAAAAGTAAAACCCCCAACCCCCCTTTCCCATTACTACCACTAGTAATACTAAAAATATTAGTTAATGAGTCAATTCTAGAGAGATTATTGAAAATCACATCATTTCTATTCTTTTTTGTTTAAGATGAAAATAGAATATTGGGAGAGTGAGATCTTATAAAGTGTTTTAGAGCTCTGATTGTTTGGGGGTTTCGCAACCCCCTATAATTCCAAGCCATGATCTTCATCCCTCTGTGGCTTCCTCGTCAAATAGGTAGGCCAAAATAGATGAATCATTAGATGTAACTCTGGTTATATTGACATTATTATCTTCCCACTCAAGTAGTCTCTTTTTCTTGTTCTAGGTTGAGGGAGAACTCTCAGCCTCCTTGCTAGTCCTTTTGTCCTCCTTCAAAGATATAGATGTCATCTACTCAATCATAGATTTAGGGATTGGGCTCTATAGGCTCATATTAGGTTTGTAGGTCGAACTACTGTTGAATTTCTTCTCCTCAATGGAAATATGTTTCCTCCTAGGTTGATTGGCTTTAAGCCACAAGCCTAACAAATTGACCTCTATTATGCCCCATGAGACCACAATAGAAGCATAAAAGTGGCAGCTTTTTGTAACGAAAATCTATCCAAGTTATGCCATTGTTCTTGCTCCCAATATAAATACCGGTGCAAATTGGGGTTTGGGTGTTCAAATAGAATTTGACTTTGACAACAGTGGTCCTATCAGGCATATCATAGATCCCAACCTCGATAACTTCTCCAATCTTCCCTCATAACTTCACACCCATCTGGATACTTTATACAATTGTAGGTAGGCCCCAAATTTGAACCCAAACCGGAGCTTTAGAGAATTCTAGTTTGTTGACAACACTTCTTCCATCCCATTCCTACATAATAATCCAAGAATTTTTGAATAGCCATGGACTACCTTTCAGAATCTGTTTGTGGTCTTCAATTTTTTCCATGGTGAACTTGAAGATATCTGGTTCCACTTCTTGGACTAGCATTCTTAGGGTTACATCAGATGCTTGCAAGGGTTGTTTGCAGAGATCTTTTGTGAATCGGTTTTTTTGTGACTATCTTTCAAAAGATGCTGATTATGGGTTCCAAATCTTCTTGTATTTCTTCCTCTTCATAGAGGAAAAAACCAGGGACTGGCATATCATCTTTTTTTCTTTTTTTGCTAAATCCATGTTGATATTTTGCATTGAGTCTATTATCATTGTTGTTTGATTGAAATATGTTACCTTGCCTAGCAATAGCCAATTTCTAAGGGTTTGTATGATTTTGAACATTGTTTTTCACAGGGACCATTTGTCAAGCAAAATCCATGCTTGTGCCAATGTGTTCCATGGCAACGCAAATACCGCAAAGGATCAAAACCAGGGATAACAAAGCCCAAATTCGCTATGTAGAACAACTAGAAAAATGAAAGCAAGCCCCGAAACTAGCCAGAAACACAAAGAAAACGAAGAAGCAAAACAAGCAAGAACACTGAAAAATAAAGGACGAAGCAAGCAAAGAATCAAAACACAAAGGACGATACTGAGGAAAAAGACTATACTAACACCGAAACGAGAAGAGAAACAAAAACAAACACCTAACCAATGATCACACACATGTGGAGAAAGAGGAAAATCGCCAAACAACTGAGCAAAACCGAAGCAAAACAAGAAAATATTGAAAGGATCCCAAACATAACGAGAAAAGATTGAAAGGATCAATCAAGCAAGAGTGATTATTTTTTTAAAATAACCACCATTTTCAAAATTAATTCCAAAATAACAACTTTTTCAAAAAAAAATCCAAAATAACCACCTTTAAAAAAAGATGCGCCAGATGAACTGACACATTCGTCTTGCATCAAGAGGAGGCGCCAAGGCCTTAGACGCCTGTATTGGAAGCCTCATAAGGAGGCGTCAATGTCTATGGCGCCTGCATTGTACCTCATGAGGAGGCACCAATGCCTGTGGCGCCTACATGTCTTGTCATGTTAGGCGCCTACCGTCTTGGCACATGCATTTTATATCTCCTCACTAAAAGTACCTCGCCCTGTATGTAATATTTTCCACAGCAAAATCTTCCCTTACTACCATATTTCTTTCATTCAACTCCACTCTCCTTCAAGTTTTTGAGTTTTAACCATGTCTGAATACATTCACAAGCGAAATGCCAATTTAATATTTTCCGTCGTTGTGGCTCCGATAAAGATTAGACTCTGGAATATAGATTCGTTTGAACGTCTTAATCAGACATTGAACAGTTGGTTAGATGGAGAAATTGGAGATGGTGAAAGGATTAGAAGAATTCAATGGCTTGTGTCCACATTCAACCAAAATGGAGAAGTGCGTGAATAGGTGGATATTAAGACTAATCGAGACATTCATAGGATGATGCATTACATGTTCAAAATTGTTTTTATGGTTGTAATCGCATAGTTCTTGTATTGTAGTTGTTTTAATTGTTTATGTTATTATTTATGTAATGGTATTTTCCTCACAAACTTATAATATGAAATAAATTTAGTTTTTCATATATTGCAACCGAGGTATATGTGAATTTATCCGGCTGTGCTCGTTCCAACACTAGGATTGTTAGTACGATTGTGACCTGACTGACGACATGAACTACATAGCCTAACCATTTTGTTCTCCGTAACCATTTCGGTTCGAATACGGGTGCTGTTTGGGCGACCCTTTTTCTTCCTTTGCATAACTTCATTGTGCTAGACGATGTCCCCTTGATATTCTGTCCAGTAATCCTCTTTTGCTACTACAGAAAAACTAACTTTATAAACATTTGATAGGCTGGTGACTTTGTAAACTTCAGATAGCAAGTAGGATGGATCCCTTCGAACCTTTGAACATGTCGTAATGACATGGGAATAGGGTGTACGAAAGGCTTGGAACTTTCCGCAGTCGCACCAACCTCTATCTAGTTCGACTCTGTATTGTCTTATTGGCATGCCCTCATTGTGATCCATGGACTCGACAACATTATACCAACCTTTAGTGCGGTCAAACACCGTGATCACATGTGTGTTTGCTTTGGCAGCTTCATGTCTAATGAATTTCATTGAAGCATCACTGAACAACTGCCTAGATTGTAACAATGAACTCCATTTGGAACGTCTGGTCTCAAATAGCACCCCTAGCCTAAAATATGTTGCCTGCACCAAAGTGGTTATAGGTAGGTTACGAATGCCTTTGAAGATATATTTCATTTATTCCACAAGATTTTTTGTCATGTGGCCCCAATATTGACCGTTGTCGTATGCCCTAGTCCACTTCTCCAATGGAATACTGTTGATCCACCGTACTGCATCTGCGTTTGACAATCTTATTTCTTCGCGGTAGTGTTTGAAAGAAGGTTCTGATAATGCGTAACCTGCGTTGACAACCTTCTTCCGCAACGTCTTGTCTTTGATTTCCCGCATGAAATTCTGAGCAATATGTCTAATACGTAAGACATGCGTCGAAGGAGGATATTGCCAACCACTATCAATGTTATTATATGCACTGATGATTGAAGGGTGTCTGTCGGAGATCAAACATAAGCTAGGCTGCGGTGCAACGTGCAATCAAAGATTTCTTAGGAAAAAACTTCATCCCTCAGTAGTCTCCCCTTCAACAAGGGCAAAGGCAGATGGAAAAATGTTGTTATTGCCATCTTGTGCCACTGCCATCAGTAATGTTCCTTTGTATTTCCCGTACAACCATGTACCATCAATTTGTATAATAGGTTTACAGAAAGAAAAACCTATGATGCATGGTTGATACGCCCAGAAGAGACGGTGAAATATTCCATTTCCAATATCACATGTCCCGTCTTGTCTATACGCGGACAACATTTCCAACTTGACAATAGTTCCTAGAGCATACTATTTTAGAGCCAACTGATATTTTGGAAGTTGTTTGTAAGACTCCTCCCAATTGCCAAACACTTTTTCAACAACCTTAGTCTTAGCTATCCATGCCTTCCTATATGATGGAGTGTACCGGTACTATGCCCTAATATGCGAGATTATTGTACTCACCTTTAACGACGGATTATCGCCAATGACAGTCCTCGTCCAACACCAATGTCAAACCATCCAAACCGAACAACCAACCTCACACCATCAATCTATCATATACATCCAACAACCAAACACCTAACTTCGCAACCCATTCATGCCATCCACCAAACAACTAAACACCCAACGTCGCAATCCATTCATGTCACCCACCCAACCATAAAACCAAGAATCAAACCCTACCCACCAACAACCATACACTTTAATCACAACCGTGTATAGCTCAGATGATTCATATGAGTCACTTCATCGTAGCCCCCCCCACCAATGACCATTGAAACATCCCATCACCAAAACACACAACCATTGTTTGACTATAGTACGCCCCATGAACCATTGCTTAGTTTCCAAAACGATTAAATGTCCTAATTTGGACAACTATACCGTCCATAATCCATCCAACCCCATCGACCTAACTACGATGACATGGGCACCGAACTCCATTACGGAAGCGCCATCGACCAGAGCCCCTCCGGATATTAGGAACAAATGATGACACATCTGTCAAATACCGTTGGAACTTCCGTCGGACCTTCACACCAACCATCATTCGATCAGGTCAGCACACAAAAACCCCAAACACCTCAGGAAAATCGTGGGAGACCCCAGAGACAAACTAACGCACCTGGATGTGGAACAGGGGGACGTTTCGATCGGGCCGGTCATTAAATTTTTGTCAATCCCATGTAACATTTATTATATCATGAATAAAAGGAAATTACATTATTTTTTATTATTTCATAAATAAAAAAAATTAAAAGAAAAAAATTAATACAAGGGTGTATGCGCCAGATGAATTGGCGCATACACCACATGCATTAAGTAGGCGCCATAGGCATTGGGGCCTCCTCATGAGGCACAATGCAGACGTCATGGGTATTGACGCCTCCTCATAAGGCTTCCAATGCAGGCGCCAAGGCCTAAAGCGCCTCCTCTTGGTCCAAGACGGATGCGTCAGTTCATCTGACGCATTTTTTTTTAAAGGTGGTTTATTTTGGATTTTTTTTTAAATTATTATTTTAAAATTAATTTTGAAAATTGTGATAAAAAAATTAGCAGGAGTTCTTGGAATTTTTCTTGCACATGTCAACAAAGAAAAAGAAACAAAAACCCAAATGATATTTGGGCCGAAATAAAGAAACCGCAAAAGATTAGCCCAACGAAAGTCCTTTTTGTCCTCAGTCTCTTTCACTTGTAATTACTAACCCTCAATAATAAAACTGGAAATTAGAGAATCAATTTGAGTTTTCATTCACGCATCTCCGATTGCGTGTGGCCTACTACGGTGATGTTTTCACAGTTATCATTCTAACCGAAAATGAAACCCTCAAACAAACCCAAGCAATGACCATAATCACAATAACGTAGTTCAGGTTCATCTTCTTCCTCACTTGAATTCTCAACTTTTTTTCTACCACAAATTCAAATTACCAATTCATTACATAATTCTGTTCTGTTTCGTTTCTTTTTTCTTTCTTCATATTTTCATAATTAGGTTTTTGTAGCGAACTCAGAAAACTCTACTTCACTGGTTGCAAAATCCAGAGCAAGTTGCTTTTGTTTTCATAATTTGACCCAAGGTTTGTTTCTCGCCTACCTACCCATATTTATTTTGATTCATATATAATGATGGAAATTGTGTTATCGTGGTGGTAATGGACCGTTTTGGCGCGCTATGATTTACAGGGTTTTATGTTATTTCTATTATTGGTTGGAAAGAGAGGGTATTATGTTTCCTATAATGAGTGTTAATTGGATTCTTTTGGATGTAGTTTGGGGTTAGGTTTGCATTTTAGCTGAAGATGTCTCTGCGGTTAAAGGCTGTGGTGGATAAATTCGTTGAGGAGTTGGAAGAAGCATTGGATGCTGATATTCAGGATAGGATCATGAAAGACAGAGAGATGCAAAGTTACATCCAAGAGCGTGAACGTGAGGTTGCTGAGCGTGAAGCTGCTTGGAAGGCCGATCTTTCTCGTCGCGAGGTACCTACTTGGTTCATTCAAATTCGTAATTTCATTTTGAAAAATTATATAGATGGAAAAAGGAATATAATAATGAAGTGCAAATGCCCTAATTTCATTTGGATAACAACAAAATTGGGTACTGTAGTGAAATTAATTGCCTTCTTGAATCTTGATATGTTTGAGATTAATTTGGTATTATGTATTTTGAGAGTTTGTGAAAAGAGATTTTCGTTGTAGAAGGGGAATCATGAGTTCTCATTCACTCATTGAAGTTGTTCTTTCTTTTCAATTCAATTTCTTTGGTTCCTAAAACTTCCACATATAATTTTAATCTTTGATGTCACAGACTACTTGAAAAAGTTAAACTCAAATTATCCTATTCCTGGTTCCGTAAGGTTATAGGACAATTTGAAATTATCAATTAGAAATACTATTGTTTATAAATAGATATATAATATAGTGTATGATTGGTCAGATGATTATACTGTTTTTCCTACTTAAGTTTCAGATGTAGGACTCTGGTTACGCTCCTACAGTGCATGAAATATGGCTTAAATCAGGAGGTAGTTTTGAAATCATAAAAATTAACAAATGGGAATGGCACTATAATCTTCTAAGAATCGATAGTTTCACTTGTCTTTTGATTTGTGAGTATCAGTGTATTTTGTATCTCCTATTTAAATTTTCTCGCCTACTTGTGACAGATCTTATGGATATTTTTAAAATGGTTAAGGTGAAAGGATAAAGCAATATGTCAATGCCAATTTTACTTGTCTTTTGATTGGAATACTACGATGTGCTGTGTAGCTATAATTGATATTTCATGTTGAAGACGTTTCTGAGTGACGGACACTTGTATGGCAGACGTCAAACCCTTCGTTCCAGTTTCTAAATGTATCACCTAGCCAACACTTCTATTCCGGCTAGACTTTTCTGGAACACAACTGGTACTATATTTCCATTTATTTTAATGAGGCTGATCAAACTGGAGGAGGCTAAAAGGTCTTAGACTTCTGGTATTAGATGAATGAATTGAACTCTATACAGATTTTTTTATAAATATTGCTCATATATTTTAAACATAACCGGTGTCTATATTATAGACATGGTTGTGTGAGTGTAGTGTCCTATATTTTGGATATTAATAGTGTAAATGTGTCTGTGTCTAGTGATCAATGTTCGAGTCTTTATCTATGCTTCATAGAAAATGTGATGTATGACTTATATTTGATCTAGATGTTGCACACTTTTTATTTCTGAATTGTGAGGAATGACTGAGGAATGATCATCTACTAGATGAATGCTGAGTTTTTTCTTTAGGCTAATATTCAAGACCACCAGATTAATACAAGGTTAACGCGGTACTGCTGATTTAGGTATTGATGCAGATTCAATGGACTGCTTCTGAAATTGAAGAAAAAGAAAAGCAACTTTTAAGAAAAACGATAATATATCCATCACAATCTAGATAAAAAGAAGTCTCTATCCTCATTATTTTTCTTTCAATTTTGCAGGCAGAGATTGCTAGACAAGAAGCTAGGTTAAAGATGGAGAAAGAGAAAAGTGTCTTAATGGGAACTGCATCAAATCAAGATATCTCGAAATCACAGTAAGTGGTCAAAAGTACCGTTGCCTCAAATTTGCCAAGGCAAAAAAAAAATAAGACTTTACCGGAGCGACATAAAGGAAAAATTCATTCCTCCCTTCCCCAAAAGAGGATTGTTCCAGCTGAGGACTGGTTTAGCATAAATAATGTACATCTAAGATCATTTATGTATTGACATTTAACTGTTTTATTGTGGTTTATCATTCTGCCAGATTTTTAAAAAGTGTTACTACTTCTTCAATTAGTTTTTTTTACCAGATTAATGTTTTGCAAGAAATTGTATCTGAAATCGTGGAGATCGCAGGAATTAGAAGTCGTTTCTCATAGACGGTGCCACTGTTCCGTTGCGGAACCAGAAATGGATGAGATTGCAGAAATCGCGGTGGAGTGAAGCTTTTGCTGGTGATATTACAACGTGGCACCGTGGATTGAAGGTTGTGATCACGATGCTTCTTGAATCGGAAGCGTTGATCTTGAGTCAACATCGCTAATCTCTAATACGACGATTCAGAGGAGGAACCTGCATGGTTAACACTCCAATATTCAAATCAATTTATGGTTTGAAATAATCGCAATGAGAGTGGAGATTAGAGATTGTGTACATGAAAATCCTTTGTGAAAGTATTTATACCTTAGGTTTGATGGAGCACGTTGAAACAAGTGGGTCTCGTGTTATTGGGCATTTGGTTGACGCATATGAATAGGTCTCTAGGTCTTTGGCCGACACGAAACAAATAATAATAATAATAATAATAATAATAATAATGATAATAATAATTTCATTTATTTTTAAAAGTTATTAATAGTTTTATATTTAAAATAATAATAATAATAATAATAATAATAATAATAATAATAATAATAATAATTTTAGATTCAACAAAATAATACTTAAATAATTTTAATAATTATTAATTGTATGGATATCTACGTGTATAAGTACTATCAAATCCATACTCGTATTTAATAATTTATATATGGATATTTATGATACAATATTTTCGCGATTTTGAACATACATATGTGCATTCTTATATTTTTGTAACTATCAACTGAATTGTTTTAATTAATGAGAAGCTTCACCTTCTCACTAGAAACCTCATGATTAAATCTCTAATTTCATCTACTGTTTAAGCCAAATCCTTAACTCCTCTTTCAGAAAAATCATTGTTTTCATCCATCTGACATTTTCGAACATGTTTCTCTAAAACATTATGGATCCCTTAGCTCTTTACCCAAAAATTGTTGCTCCTCATGAGCAAACAAAGATTTCACCTGTTCAAGCTGCAATCATTGTTTAGAAGAAATCCTTTGTCCAATCATTGAATGAGATTTGTGACATCCCTCAATTGCAGTTACCAAAAGCTATCATTAAAGGTGATATGTTTTCTATAACTATCCTCGAGGAAGAATATAAAGAAAGACTTCAAGATTGTAAAAAAGACTTACACAGTAGAACCATTTGGCCGAATGGAGCAACACATATTTGTTTCTTTGCCAACAATCTCTAGTCTTCCTATGAAAGAGTTACTTGCAGGACCGATTACAAAGTCCTGCACTTAGTGTTGAATGTATGATGTTTTAGTGGGCAATGTCTTTGAAATATTCAAAAGGAGTAAATGTAACTCTTGGTAAGTTGAAAATGCAGTAAAAAGCAATGACAAGCGAAAATATAGTGAAAGTAAAAACAATTAAGTAAAGACAATTTGGTAAGTTTAAATGACTGATGAATATAAATGGAGGCAAAGGTACATTTTTTGTAGGGAGATGACTCTTTTCTCGTAAATGCTTTGGTACTTCAAGTGTACTCCTACTGCAAATGTTAAAAATGTCACCCCTATAAATGATCCCTAACACTTGCTTAAATACTAATAAAAAGTAACCATCGGGGATTACGAACCTATCTTGAGATGACATGTGTCGGTCCACGTCTCCCATGTACGTAGATAACTGCCCATGTTTTTTGCCACTCACGATCATCCCTCACCATGGAGATACCCTTCGACTTCGACCGAACCTCTTGATGTCGACCCATGGATTGTCCAACTTCTTATCGACCTCATATTCCGACGGGCTTCCTAGTCGAGTGGGCTTACCTTCTTTGGCCGAAATTTGTCAGCTAACAAATTACCCCCTGAAAAGACTGGTTCGACTTGAGCTCGTCGATTGAGGAACTTGCCTTTTGATTGTTCAGATTTCGGCTAACCGTCTTATCACTAATTATGGCCTAAAATGTGATGATGCTTTTCCTGCAACGCAGTTTCCCAGATACTCCATCATCATTATCAGTTATCCCTAGGTCGTGGGATTTCAACCGAACCCACTGACTCTCTCACTACTCCTTCGTTAGCCATTTGTCAATCTATTAGTGCTCGACTGTTCACCTTGCTAGCCTATAAATAGTTCTTCCTTCATCCTCCAAGGTTTTTCTGTTTCCCTAACCGCGCATTCTTCCTGCACATTTCTTCAAGCAACTTATGCAGTGAATCAGTCATCCAAAACCTTCAAACTCACCCTATTTGCTTCATTTTTTAATGGCTTCTTCTTCCCACGTCAAAGAACTTACTTCTTACACTACTGGAAATAACCCCATTGCCTTTAAACTTTTTGCCAAAGAAAGTATGAACCGCATTCCCTAACCTACTTCTTATGATGAAGTAGTGGTGACGAACTGGCAGTGCCATATGTTGATTCCCTTCGTGGTTGATAAGAAACTGTGTGCGTTTCATGGGCCTCTCGTTGAGCCAAAATCTTCACCAAAAGTTGTTGCAGCCTTTTTCCTTGGCTATGCACATGCTCCTCCTCCTGCCTTAGACAAGTCTGTTGTACTTGAAGTTAGATTCATGGAGGCTAAAGCCAGAGTCTTCAGATCCATGCCTACTCCTGGCAACAAAGAGTATCTGGCGTGGCTCAACAAGGTTCAGCGAAGACGCCAAGATCAATGGAGAAGCGCATGGATCTTCGACTTCATTCAAATATCGAGGTTTGCTTATCGCGTTAATCCCTATATGTTACTGGCGTCTCTGTACTTCTAGGAAGGTTCTACCAACACGTTCCAGCTGCCCTGTGGGATACTAACACCCACACTCTTTGATGTGGCGGCCATCACCTGTCTTTCACCGTCGGGGGAAGTCTTCGACCCCACACTTTCGACGGAGACTACTTTCTCGTTCAGTCGAGCCAGTCTCCAGAATTACATTGAGGGTCGCCACAACAAAAACTCCTTCGAGGTGTCCGATGAAGAACATATAGCTTTCCTCACCCTATGGCTTTCCTACTACGTATTTTGTCCCGGCTCTTTGTAGATAGCGAAGAGCTACATCAACCTGGCGATCCAAATTCATGAGGGTCGACAGGTGTCTTTGGGTAAACTGTTATTAGCCTCTTTATATCAGGCTTCGGGGCTTGTGTCGCACCTCGAAAAATGAGAACATGACTTAAGTGAAGCGCAACCGCACGCTCGTGTGATGGACTGAACAGAGTCGCCACCGAACTTTATTTATTCCTAAAAAGGAAAGGGGAAATATCGATAAAACCCAAGAAAGAACGACAATGATTATGGTCGTCACAACCAAATCAGGGTTCGGGAGTCGGTTACGTAAGGGGAAGGTATTAGCACCCCTCACATCTGTTACACTCAACGGGAACCATTAGGTTAGTTGTGCCCATTAGTGTTTGCTTAGAAATGTTTGGCTTTCTCGAGTTATTATGAGGGAAAGAATAATAGGATCAAAATAAAAAGAGATGTTTTTGGATATTTTACAACGAAGGGGACTAAACCTAAGTTTTTTACTAATGTGTCTGACAAGATTTCGCAATCCTGCTCCTACGTATCTCAATAGAGAACTCAAGGCTTACGTAGTTCTAGGTAGAAAATGTTTGGTTGTTGGTCAATTTTAGCGAAAGCTATATTGTATTAATCGACAAAAACATTATTTTACCCAAAATAGATGAGGAGCGGACATATACCACACATTGAATGGATTTACAAATCAACATTCAGAAAAACGTCACTTATCTCAACTCAACAATTATGGCCGAACATTGATTTGCATCATCTTAAGACAAGATATCTTTCGTTTATGAAAAGGTTTTGAAGATCGCATGGCGGCGAGAAAAAAAAGTTTGATTGGTTGAATGTATTTTTGGGCTTGAAAGACGAGTATTTATGACTTGCAAGCTCTTACAACTTGGGTCTAATACTCAGGACTATGACTGGATATTCCATCCAGAGTAATCTTTTTCTTTAGATTTTATTGAGAAAAAGATTTGAATATTGGAGCGTTTTAGAGGAGAAGACAAATACGTATGACTTACAAGCTCTTACAACTTGGGTCTAATATTCGGGATTACGATTGGATATTCAATCCAGAGTAATATTTTTCTTCAGATTTTATTGAGAAAAAGATTTGAATATTGGAGCGTTTTGAGGAGAAAACGAATACATATGATTTACAAGCTCTTACAACTTGGGTCTAATATTCGGGATTACGACTGGATATTCAATCCAGAGTAATCTTTTTCTTCAGATTTTATTGAGAAAAAGATTTGAATATTGGAGCGTTTTGAGGAGAAGACGAATACATATGACTAACAAGCTCTTACAACTTGGGTCTAATATTTGGGATTACGACTGGATATTCCATCTAGGGTAATCTTTTTCTTCAGATTTTAGTTAAGAAAAAAAATTATATAAGAAAAGATTAATGTAAAAGGTTTGAAATTAAATTAAAATGATCAAATCATGTAAGTTTGAAATCAATGAAAATTGAATGGATATGCTCAAAAAATAACTCGATGTGAAAAGACCTCAAAAATAAGTCGAGTAAATAAAGAAAGAGTTATTTACATTACACACAAAAAAATTAATTAAGACGTAAGAAAATAAAATCAACAAGTATTTACAAAATTGGACTAGATAAAAAAGATAAAAACGGTAAAATAAAATCGTAAGAAGTTTATAAAAAAAATCAAGGAAATGGCCACAAAAAGTAATGATAAAGGGAAAAAATAAAATTTGTTACCACCAAGAATTGAACTCTTGCCCCTAGATCTAAATAGCAGTGCCCTCACGCAAGCCAAATACTCATATTTGTAAAATTGCCAAACTAGTTAATATATGACCAAACAACTCACTAAAAATTTAAAATAAAAAAAAAAAGAAATTGGGCCAAAGATTGGGTCGGACCCTTTCCTGACCCGATCCGCCTCTGCAACTTAAAGGGGAACAGAACAAACCCTAGAGGAATATGACCAAACGAACGCCTCCCATTTTTGAACCTCTTCTTCGTGCAATGAAAAAAAAAACAGCGGTGAAACTCTTCCAACCATAACAATGAATTCTCATTACCTATCTCTCTTGCCTCACACGCTCTGCTTCTACCTTACACGGTCTCACCCTCACACGGTCGAAACGGCCGAAACCTTACCCTCACGCGAATAGGAAGCAAACTGTGTAAATCTCCATGATTCACACGGTTACACAAATGCACAAACAGCAAGCACAAACGCAAAAAAAAATCGCAACAAGGTGAATGAAATTACCAGATGCTTGCGAACATAGATGGTGCGGAGAGATGAATTCTTCGGTGGAAAAAAAGATTCCAGGAAAGTAAGTCTTATCTTTAAAAAAAATCTTCTTGTTCTTCTGTTAATGATACTGTTGTGGTTGAACTGTTATGATGTTTTTCTTTTTGAATATCTCTGTCATGTTAATTAGTATCCCTCCTCCTGTTTTTATTTACTTCCCTTTTATCTTAGAACTCTTAGGGTACCATTTTTGTAAAAAAAATTGAACTTCAATAACTTTTGATAAAACAGAAATTTCTAACTTTTTTTTTCTGTAAAATGTCTCTGTCATACTGGTGTTGTGATATCCTGAGAAAAGAAATCTTTATCTTTCTGGTTTTGACTCTTAGCCTTGTACCTTTTTCCTAAAAATTCCTTCTATGTCTAATTTTTGAAAACTTGAATTGTTATATATATATATATATATATATATATATATATATATATATATATAGTGTTATCCTAATATTTTATTAAATAAAACTCTTGTTAGAAACTAATTAATCAATAATAACCAATTAGCACCTGACTTAAAATTTTAAATATTAAAAAAAATGCAACATGTATAGCTTCACTCGGTGAAACTAGAACTCCAATGCAAGTGCAAAAAGAATTTTTAAACATCTGTACCCAAAGCGATGCAAGACAATTATTCATGTAATGTATGTTAAATGGTGCATGAATGAATGATGATGTCGTTCCAACCAAACTACGAATCTAACGAGAATATGTAGCAAAACTTAAATTATCAACTTAACAAAGGTTAAATGAAAGTCAAATCAATGTTGGTTATGGACATGTAAGGGATAGAAAAAATGCAAGATCGATCAAAAGAAATAAGTCAAGCAAGATGACCATTAATCCCAAATTATGTACGAAATATGAAATCCTTATGACCCCAATGACCATCAATTCAAACAATGAGATATGAGATGAATGGATGTTTTAAAGATGGATGACTTTTAGGTGGGGCAAAATTTAAGGTGTGACAGTTGCCCCTATTTAAATATCTTTACCAGATGGCATGAGTGATGATAATCCTCATGGTATCCAAAGTGAAATGTATTTAAATACAAAGACCCGAATTTTGCCCCTAGATGTGATGGCATGTCGTGCAGTGTGTTGAAGGACCTCTTTTTAGTTTGCTGGGTACATGATGTACCCTAGCGTGATTTTTATGATTGATGATGGACAAACCTGTGGGGAATGATGGGAATACGGTAGTGGTATTTCTTAGGAAATGTCAAAGGCAATAGGTGGAGACTCATTGGGGATCACAATTTGCTGGGGAAAAGACACTGGGGAACATTCAAAGTACAATTTATCAATAGGTCCAGACATGACCTGACACTTTAGAATGTATCTGACAGTTCTTGAGATTTCTCACAAGAAATTCATCCGATCAAAGATTTTGGAGATTCCTATCTGGAAATTTATGCAAAACAAAGATAAATAGGAGTCTTCTTATAAGTAGATCATCCATGCAAAAGGCTACGATGATTCTTTACAAAGAAATAAAACAAAACCAACATCATTGGAGTTTTCTAACACGAAAAACATCCAAGCTTCTGGGAATTCCTCAAGATGATGAGTCATACATGACTTTCATGGAACCATCAGGAAAGACTGGGTAATTAAACTCTTTGTACGTGCCAACAACGATTGGACTTTGACTGTAAGCAATGGATTACAACTAGCTTTTAACGAATTTTGCCAACAACAATTGGACTTTGACTGTAAGCAATGGATTACAACCAACTTTTAACAGATTTTGCCAACAACAATTGGACTTTGACCGTAAGCAATGGATTACAACTAGCTTTTAACGAATTTTGCCAACAACAATTGGACCTTGACCGTAAGCAATGGATTACAACCAACTTTTAACGGATTTTTCCAACAACAATTGGACATGATAAAAGTCATTAGTAAAACAATTACCGGCTATAACGGAGTTTGCCAGCAACAACTGGACTTGAAATGATGTTGGCGACAACTAAACTTCAGATACCAATTACGATTATATTTACAAACTGAGTGATAATGATGCCAACGACAATTGGGTTTAAAATGAGTTCTAGTAACAACTGATCTTGGAATAATGCTAGTGACAACTGAATTTTAGGAGACACCAATGAGTATTGAAATAATTCTAGGGAATGGCACACGGGCTCTGGAAGTGTGTCAGAACAAAAATGACATGTTCGGGAATTCATCAGAGAGTAAAAGAAACGAATTCTGGAAATACATCAGAATTACAAGTGATATTCTGGAAATACATCAAAATACAGACACATCCGGTAATACATCGAGGAAATTCTGGAAATACATCAGAATACAAGACAAACATATTTGAGAATACATCAGATAGGTAGATAAACATCTGGAAATACATCAGACAAGTTATATAAATACATCAAAAAACAAAGGAGTAATCCATAAATTCATCGGATAATCAAAAAAGGAATTGAACCTCATGGACGATTTTTTTTATAGGTGCCAACTGAGTTGGACTTGAAGATGACTACGAAAACCAGATGGTGGTTTAAGGGCACCAAAGAGAAACTGGAAATAGAGGTCAAAGGATATAAGATCAACAACAAAACCTGGGTCAATGCAAAATGAGCGTGAAGTATACTTCGGCTATGCATGATTTGAATTTGTTTTTATGCATGATATATTAATGATCATGATATGAAAATGTTGACACTTGAGTGGATTGGGAGTTTGTAAATGCCTTTTTTATGGAGGTCATGATTCCTCAACACCGAGAGCTCAACCAAATATTTTATGATAGATGTTGTCAAAGGAGAATTCTATCAAGCTTGACAACCACAACTTAGCCAATGGGATCCTTTTGGAGGATTAATGAATCGTGCTAGCATAATTTTTGGGCACTCGTCTCAAAATCAATACTTGTTGACATATGGCAAGATTTCTTTGAGCAGTTTGAAAGCATGAAGGGGGTTTGGCCCTCTGTAGCTCATCTTGCCCCAGTCTGTTGGGTCTTTGAAGATGTTCACCTTGAAAGTGAGTTTGGAACAAATTGGTATGAGACGATATCAAGATTGCTTGCCCCAATGTATGAATATCATAGTGATCTGACCCTAATTCACCAAAACCTGGAAGGGTAGACTTCTGATTGACTGTCCTTGGATAGTTGGACTTAATGAGCTTCTTGAGGTGGCTTGCCCCAGTCTGTGTCTTGAAGCAAATTACTCTTGGCTAACTGAACCTTGGGGTGATTGGCTCGGATTGACTGATACTCAAAGTGATCTCCCCTGACTGAACTTTTTCACTTTATTAAGTTCCTCAATTGTATATTGTTGGAATTTATTTAATGCTAAATGCTGACTCACAAATAAGATTGTTCATTCAAAAATGGTAATTTTAATGCAGTGCTTATGCAAAAAAATTGAAATCAAAATTTATTGATATGAACGGGTGAAATACAGTGAACGGGTCACTGATAAGAACACAATGATGATCTAGTCATTCACAGTACACAAGTTGGTGTGATCAAATGATTAACAAAAATCGTTTGGAGTCAGGTTAACACAACCTCGTTGTAGTATGCTTTCAGAATAAACCTTACCTCAATTAGGTCTTTTAAGGGTTATAATGTGGCTTGGTTCACGGTTTTTTAAACAAAAAGATATAAGGCTCAAATTTAATTTTAACCACCCCTACTTCTTGATGATCTCCAATTCCTACATTCAGTTAATTCGATACACGCATTCGACTTCGAAGGTGTGAAGGTGAAAATGAGGATTCAAAATGAGATTTTCTTGAAATGGAAGTCACCTTATTTCTGTTTTTGTTGAGGGTTTTAGTGACCTCTTTTAATTGATTTTTTTATATCCCTAATTTTTGCCTGGACCGCTTCTTTGAAGCTTTTGGTCCGCCGGGATGCCCTGATTTTTGCCTAAGTCGTTTTTTTTGTGGTGTTTGACTTATCGGGCTTTTTCTTCTTTTTTGTTGATAAATTGTGACTGCCATGCTATTGGTTATTGAGGTACAACCGCTATAATATTGGGTTTTCATAACTTTTTCGACACTTTAAGATGTGTGCGAAGGATAACATTTGGTTGATCTCTTTAAGTGGGATGTTTCCTCTTGCAATTTAAATGCAATATCTGATTAACTAAACAAACTACCTTGCCCCTGGTTAAGATTAAGGATTTTAGTTCCGAAAGAAATACTAACTTCAAGGCTCAAAGTGGTTGACTATGGACTAACTCCTTATCTCTCCGGTGTTTGGGGATTTGAAACAATGCCTTACATCATCGACAAGGTTTTCTTCAAAAGCATACCACAACAACTTTAGGTGTTTAGTTTTTATCATCCTCCTTCCAATATTTGTTAACACAACTGTCTGATAAACAAAAGTGAATGAGAGAAGTATTTTTGTTTTTAACATAAATGAAAAACGAGTGAATACGAATGGATTAATTCAAAAGATGCATAAACATTTCATTAATCTTACCAATTCAAAGAAAAAAACAATGCTTAAAAGTAACTAGTAATCAACATGCAAGGAAATTACAAAATATATGCTGAAATAGCCAAATGATTCCCAGCTTTAGGGAAATGACTTCTTCAAACTTGATCCATTAACTTCGGGAGACACCCCTTAAGGTCTTAGCACTTATTCGGGCGATAGACTGACGTTCACCACCAAGTTTCCTTCTTGAAAGGCTATGTACCTGTTGTCAATAAGATGTTGTACATTGGCTTTGAAAGAGTTGCAGTCTTCAGTTGAATGCCCTTCTGATCCGGCATGATATCCACATTGCACATTTGGGTCATACCCGGGCGGGTAAGGTTGTGGAACCGACTTGAGAGACTTGGGAACCACCAAAGAGTTTTGAATCAGGGGTTGTAGAAGTTGGCTATATGTCATGAGGATTAGATGACGAGGAGCATTTCTTCTTTCCAAGTTATTTTGAGGCCTATGATGATTTTGATGCTGATTTTGATATCTCAGGCCTTGGGCTCGTTGATTTGGATGAGGAGCAAACTAGGATTGTTGGTAATGAAGACCAAAAGGTAGAGGTTGCTGGTATGGCACTTTGGGCATTGCTAACTGCTCATTTTCAGGCACTTGAATGTTGGGATCAACAAGCTTTTTGACATTGGCACGACGATCTTCAAATTCTATTCCTTCAATCTCATCGTTGAACGCAACCCTCTAAGATTCACTACTCACTTCTCCTTTACTTTCGTTGACATGGTTTGTGACATTGGGAATCCAAGGTGATATCTCAATTCTCTTACCAGGAAATGATGATATCTCGTTAGCCACATCCCTGACCTCTTCCTTGTGGTACAAAACCTTGAGGAGCTTCAGGGGTCCTTTCCCTTTCTCATTACCTGGCCCAGAAATCAAGATATATGTACCTGCGCCTTCCTTCTTGAGTGTTAGTGACCTTATTTCAATCAATATTTGCAGCTTGAACTTAAAACTCTTGCATTCCTCGATGGAGTTCCCCATTGTTCCAGTATGGTATCCGCACTTGACCTTCGGGTGATCTTCTTCAAAGACTAAGATCTTTTTGTTAATCAGTTTTCGTACCAAGGCTTCTTCAGCGCTAAGCAAGAATCCAGGTCATGTCCCACTGCCCCTTTATGGAATTCACATGTTGCATTTGGATTGTACCATGGCAGGTATGGTGATGTAGGTGTGGGAGCTCGAGGGGTCACCAAAGCATTCTGGATCAGCTGTGGGTAGAGCTTGCTATATGGCACCGGAATCGGGTCGTTGTGATTTTTGTCCCCCTTGTTCTGATTCTGATTTTTGTTCCGAACCTCACTTCAGTGATTTTGCGGAGGAATATCTAGAGGATGTTGATGATGACATCCTGAGGGAGGGCCATATGCCGGTAGATGAGGAGTTTCCACATAGAATTGCCACTGACTTGGGGTAACACCGGATGGATGTGTAGTAGTAACTCCTTCTGTTGCAGCAATAGGTATGGGATGATCCTCTTTTCTCAACAAGGCTTGCAGGGTTTCCAAGACCCATCCCGTCTGACTTTTTAAAAGATTGAGTCCCTCTTTCAATGCTTCTTGACTTTTCCTTAGCTCGTCCATCATCTCTAGAGACATGGTTCTTTGTTCTAAACGCGTGTTGGGAATCGCTTTGCTGGTCATAGACAAAGGATGAATGAGTATTTTGTATTTTGTATGGAAAATGACATGCATTCTGATGAGATGCAGATGCAATGGAATGTGAATGAATGCAATACAAGCCATGTATATTTGTTTTTTTCAATACACAGGTTCAAAAGTCTGAGGTACTGATGAATCTGATTGCTTTCCAAGAATAGGTTCTCACCGGGTATGATATAGGGTTTCAAACAAAGTTTCTAGATTCATGGATCCATTAGACTGTTTGCTGCATATGGCAACTTACTTGTTGGGCATCAACTCCATCCAAAGAATCTACTCTAAGTAAGGTTCTCGCATTGACCCAACGAGAAATTCATCTCGTGGACCCATAATACACAACCATCTTTCCTAATTGGCCACATGATTAAGGTTCTACAAATGGTCCTTAGAGTCATAGATCCTAATGAAAATATCGAAGCTTATGACAACTTACTTGCCGGGAAACAACATCCTTCCAAGGATCTACTCTAAGTAAGGTTCTTGCACTGACCCAACGAGAAATTCATCCCGCGGACCCGCACTACTCAACCTCGTCCTATCTTATGTTTTTACTCGAGACTCGGGTAAAAAGTCTTTCCCACAAGGTTTGTAATAAGAATATCCAAGTACCAAAGCATAATGGAACCAAAACAACCGATTATATCAATATGACAATAAAGATATCAAAAGAAATAAAGAAAATCATCCACACGTAAACAAACAAATGCACACAAACGACCTAACTAGGCTTGACTCACTTAGGGAAATCATCATGTCCCCAACAAAGTCGCCATCTATCGCACCTCGAAAAATGAGAACACGACTTAAGCGAAGCGCAATCGCACGCTCGTGTGATGGACTGAACAGAGTTGCCACCGAACTTTATTTATTCCTAAAAAGGAAAGAGGAAATATCGATAAAACCCAAGAAAGAACGACAATGATTATGGTCGTCGCAACCAAATCAGGATTCGGGAGTCGGTTACGAAAGGGGAAGGTATTAGCACCCCTCACGTTCGTTGTACTCAATGGGAACCATTAGGTTAGTTGTGCCCATTAGTGTTAGCTTAGAAATGTTTGGCTTTCTCGAGTTATTATGAGGGAAAGAATAATAGGATCAAAATAAAAAGAGATGTTTTTGGATATTTTACAACTAAACCTAAGTTTTTTATTAATGGGCCTGACAAGATTTCGCAATCCTGCTCCTACGTATCTCAATAGAGAACTCAAGGCTTACGTAGTTCTGGGTAGAAAAAGTTTGTTTGTTGGTCAATTTTAACGAAAGCTATATTGTATTAATCGACAAAAACATTATTTTACCCAAAACAGATGAGGAGCGGACGTATACCACACATCGAATGGATTTACAAATCAACATTCGGAAAAATGTCACTTATCTCAACTCAACAATTATGGTCGAACATTGATTTGCATCATCTTAAGACAAGATGTCTTTCGTTTATGAAAAGGTTTTGAAGATCGCATGGCGGCGAGAAAAAAAGTTTGATTGGTTGAATGTATTTTTGGGCTTGAAAGACGAGTATTTATGACTTGTAAGTTCTTAGAACTTGGGTCTAATACTCGGGACTACGACTGGATATTCCATCAAAAGTAATCTTTTTTTTCCAGATTTTATTGAGAAAAAGATTTGAATATTGGAGCGTTTTAGAGGAGAAGACGAATACGTATGGCTTACAAGCTCTTACAACTTGGGTCTAATATTCGGGATTACGACTGGATATTCAATCCAGAGTAATCTTTTTCTTTAGATTTTATTGAGAAAAAGATTTGAATATTGGAGCGTTTTGAGGAGAAGACGAATACATATGACTTACAAGCTCTTATAACTTGGGTCTAATATTCGGGATTACGACTGGATATTCAATCCAGAGTAATCTTTTTCTTCAGATTTTATTAAGAAAAAGATTTGAATATTGGAGCATTTTGAGGAGAAGACGAATACATATGACTTACAAGCTCTTACAACTTGGGTCTAATATTCGGGATTACGATTGGATATTCCATCCAGGGTAATCTTTTTCTTCAGATTTTAGTTAAGAAAATAAATTATATAAAAAAAAGATTAATGTAAAAGGTTTGAAATTAAATTAAAATGATTAAATCATGGAAGTTTGAAATCAATGAAAATTGAGTGGATATGCTCAAAAAATAACTCGATGTGAAAAGACCTCAAAAATAAGTTGAGTAAATAAATAAAGAAAGAAAGAGTTATTTACATTACACATAAAAAAATTAATTAAGACGGAAAAAAAAATCAACAAGTATTTACAAAATTAGACTAGATAAAAAGATAAAAACGGTAAAATAAAATCGTAAGAAGTTTATAAAAAAAATCAAGGAAATGGCCATAAAAAGTAATGATAAAGGGAAAAAAACAAAATCCATTACCACCAAGAATTGAACTCTTACCCCTAGATTTGAATAGCAATGCACTCACCAACAGGCCAAATACTCATATTTGTAAAATTGTCAAACTAGTTAATATATGACCAAACAACTCACTAAAAATTTAAAATAAAATAAAAAAGAAATTGGGCCAAGATTGGGTCGGACCCTTTCCTGACCCGATCGCCTCTGCAACTTAAAGGGGAACAAAACAAACCCTAGGGGAATATGACCAAACGGCCGCCTCCCATTTTTGAACCTCTTCTTCGTGCAATGAAAAAAAAACAGCGGTGAAACTCTTCCAACCATAATAATGAATTCTCATTACCTATCTCTCTTGCCTCACACGCTCTGCTTCTACCTCACACGGTCTCACCCTCACACGGTCGAAACAGCCAAAACCATACCCTCACGCGAATAGGAAGCAAACCGTGTAAATCTTCATGATTCACACGGTTACACAAATGCACAAACATCAAGCACAAACGCAAAAAAAATCGCAACAAGGTGAATGAAATTACCGGATGCTTGCGAACAGAGATGGTGCGGAGAGATGTATTCTTCGGTGGAAAAAAAAGATTTCAGGAAAGTAAGTCTTATTTTTAAAAAAAAATCTTCTTATTCTTCTATTAATGATATTGTTGTGGTTGAATTGTTATGATGTTTTTCTTTTTGAATATCTCTGTCATGTTAATTAGTATCCCTCATCCTGTTTTTATTTACTTCCCTTTTATCTTAGAACTCTTAGGGTACCATTTTTGTAAAAGGAATTGAACTTCAATAACTTTTCATAAAACAGAAAATTCTAACATCTTTTTTGTGTGTAAAATGTCTCTGTCATACTGGTGTTGTGATATCCTGAGAAAAGAAATCTTTATCTTTCTGGTTTTGACTCTTAGCCTTCTACCTTTTTCCTAAAATCATGCTAATATCTGTTATTTCTTCTGCTTATATAGGACAAAATTCTAACAACCTTGTTTGTTGTTGTCATCATGGAAAGAGTAATCACGGGACCACCTTTGCGAGCTTGGGAATTTATTATTATTTTTTTATGAAATTGTATTTATTTTGTTATAAAGAAAAGAAAAGACAAAACTTGATGTACAGGGATAAAATGACAAGATTATATCTGTAAAACAAAAATTCCTGCTATGTCTAATTTTTGAAAACTTGAAATGTTATATATATATATATATATATATATATATATATATATATATATATATATATATATATATATATAAAATAGTGTTATCCTAATATTTTATTAAATAAAACTCTTGTTAGAAACTAATTAATCAATATTAACCAATTAGCACCTGACTTAAAATTTTAAATATTAAAAAAAATGCAACAAGTATAGCTTCACTCGGTGAAACTAGAACTCCAATGCAAGTGCAAAAAGATTTTTTAAACATCTGTACCCAAAGCGATGCAAGACAATTATTCATGTAATGTATGTTAGATGGTGCATGAATGAATGATGATGTTGTTCCAACCAAACTACGAATCTAACGAGAATATGTAGCAAAACTTAAATTATCAACTTAACAAAGGTTAAATGAAAGTCAAATCAATGTTGGTTATGGACATGTAAGGGATAGAAAAAATGCAAGATCGATCAAAAGAAATAAGTCAAGCAAGATGACCATTAATCCCAAATTATGTATGGAATATGAAATCCTTATGACCCCGATGACCATCAATTCAAACAATGAGATATGAGATGAATGGATGTTTTAAAGATGGATGACTTTTAGGTGGGGCAAAATTTAAGGTGTGACAGCTTGCAACCCTGAAACTAAAACTCCTCTCCAACACTCCCAAGGCCCTGAATATGTCGGGTCCCTTATGGCTTTTACAACACTGGTTAAACGCCACTTTTGAGTATTAGATGGGATATCCCGTGTTGGAATGCATCGTGAGGCTAACTGAAGATCGACTAATCGAAGGGGCTAGGTTGGCTTTGACGACCTGCCAAGAGACTCCCAACACACATCTCTTCATGAAGTACTTGAATATGTTCATTGAAGTAGATAAATTTTCCCCTGTCATGACTCCATTTGCTGATCGAACCTTCGGACCAAAGTGGTTCAAGGATCCTTTTCCAGGTGGCTCTCCACAGGCCGCAGCATAATCGAACGCAATATGGAGAGCCTTTTTGACTCCTACATTATTATCCTATAGAATTGAAACAGGGTCGAAAGGGTTCAGTTTCATGAGCTATCAGCCCAATCTGGTGGCTCGCCAGTTTGGTTTAAGTCAAATGGTTCTGAAACCTCTGATATCACATGTCACTGATATTGTATGGTCTGGTCAATCATTAAATGCCGATGATCACAAAGCTTGTCTTCATTTCTGTAAACCTACTCACTATTATGAACTTCCGGTGTTCAAATTTCAATAATCTTTTTTGACAACAATTGGTTTCGACGAACGGTGGTCTTTCTACCATAGTCATTCTTTCTATAGTGATCAATTTCTCCAGAGCGTGGTTGACACTCTATCCACCCTCGCCGGTGACATACCACATCCTCCACCGTCTGTTAATACTCCCGACCACATAATCCAAACTCATCAAGTCGATGAAGCCCCCAAAAAGGTATATGTCACTAATTTCATTTCCTCTTTTCTTGTGGATGCAAAAAGTTGACAATTTCTATTATCACGATCAAAAGAGGGCCATTCCCTCATCTGAGCCAACTCTAGCCAAGCCTTCGAAGAAACAACGAGCGCCTTCGACTCCTAATTCGCAGGTATTGCGCCTTAATATCATTAAAATTTTACCTTAGTAACTTCCATTACCTTTTCACTCATCTTGAAATTCAGGTACCTAAAGAAGTACCTTTAGTGGAAAATGAGGAGTCTGACGGTAGTGTGCACTCTCACATTTTTCCCACGTCGAAGGCACCGCCCTGAACGCCCCCTACTCCTGTCCGACAAAAAAAGGTTCAGGTCAAAAAGACTCCATCGAAGGTGGCTCCTTTGGCTTCGACCCCAACAATCCAAGATGACCTCGAGGAAGCTTTCACTCCTCGTGATTCAGAGAGGACTCCTACCGTTTCTCCACCCTCGGTGGCGCTTCAGGTATTCGTCCATCTTTACCTCTACCAACCATGGGTTTCTTCTCGTCGTGAGTTCTAATACTTCTATCTTTCAGGAACCTGTGGCCTCTCTAATTCTGGTCGAAACTATGGTCGAAGACAAGACCGACCATCCTTCTGTCGACAATATCTTGAGTCCCCAACGGCAAGCTAAGTTTCAAAGTGCCTCACCAGCGGCTCAACAAAATCCTGACTTCTCACTAATTCTAAATCCTCCAAACGCTGTTGAAGAAAGTGCATAGACCAGTGTTTTGACTTCGAGTGAGATTAGGATTATCAAACAACGGAACCCTGCTGAGGCCCTTCGGAAACTACAACAACTTTGTCGTCTCTCCATCGATGCGCCACGTCCATCTTCGACCGTCAGTCCTCCCTTGGAGCTAAATGCTGAGGTCATTTTCATACTTCAACGACTGAAGGCATCACTTTTCGAGAGCGACTTTCTATGTGCTCTTGAAACAGAAGAAGGGCTAGCCTATGATATTTACAAATTCCTTGACTCACTTGCCCTTCACGATCTTCCTGCCTCAATGGTCAAGTATTTTGTCGAGCTTGAGGCCTTCTTCACCCAATTTGTCAATGACCTTAGCCTTCGTCAAAATGCTGACCTTCAGATCAAGACGAAACTTAATGAGGTAAGGCTTGAATGGGACTCTAGTGAGGCATGTGAACAAAAACTCAACGAATTTGAAAATAAAAAGAAGGAATACCTTCGTCGACAACAAGCCTTCGACCAACAAATCTCCGACTACCAAGCCCAGATATCTGAACTTAACAGAAAGATTGCTAATGTGGAAGCGCAAAAGGCTTCCTTGGAGACGGCTGAGGAAATTCCAGCGCAAGAGGCTGTCGACCGTGAAGTTCTGAAGGGGATATCCCATGGGGAAAAAGCCCTCAAAATTGAGGCCGACATCAAACACTTACGTGGAAAGAAAGTTTATCTAGACAATTGGATTGTTCATGAGATAACCTCTTTTGAGGACTTCAAGTCTAGATTTCCCGTCTGATCATTTTCTTGTTTTCATCCTGTAAGGTCTATCGACCATTTTTGTAGCGCCTTTTGGGCCACTTCAATGAATTAATGAATTTTGTTACGTTTGAATTTGGATTTCTTATAACATATATTTATATGTCTTTAAATATTTCCCATTAACTCTTAAGACCCTTTGATCCATACCAAGTTCTTTGATCTCATAAGCATTGTTGGTAAATGTTCGAATTACCTGAAATGGTCCCTCCCATTTTGGAGACCATTTCCCTAGAGTTTGATCTCTTCGATCCATAGGCAGGATCACTTTCCAAACATAATCGTCCACTATAAAGGTTTTTTTCCTTACCTTCCTGTTGTATACTTAGGCCACATGTTCTTTCTGTCGTGCCAGTGTTTCCATCGCATCCAATCTTTTTTTGTCCAAATAGACCAGTTCGTCAAACATCATCTCCCAATATTGTTACCACTGGATATCATTTTGGCATTGTACTCTGACGGATTGCAAACATATCTCTATTGGTAATATGGCATCGTGCCCAAATGTTAGTCGAAAAGGCGTTGAATTTGTTGCTTCCTTTGAGGACGTTCGATAGGCCCATAGGATTTGGTCCAAAGTCTTGTTCCAATTCTTTGGCTTTTTGGAAACATGTTTTCTAATTAAACTTATTATCACTTTGTTGGCCGTTTCGACTTGGCCATTCGCTTGTGCGTAGTAAGGCATAAAGGTAACCAACTTAAAACTCGTTTCGCCAACAAACTCTTGCATCTTTTGTCCCACAAACACCGACCCCTGATCTGTGGTAATGGTCTCTGTGATGCCGAATCGATATATAATACGTTTTTGGATGAATTGAATCACCGCCTCCTGATCCACCTTCACCAGAGGGACAACTTTGATCCACTTAGTGAAGTAGTCTATCCCGACTAGGATGAACTTTTGTTGCTTCGATGAGGTTGGCCGAATCTCTCCAATGAAGTCTAACACCCATCCTCTAAAAGGCCATGGCTTAATGATCAAATGCAACTCACTCACTGGCATATGTTGAACACCTGCATGCACCTGGCATTCTTGGCATCCCTTGGCGAACTCGATGCAATCCTTCAATATATTGGGCCAATAAATGCCCTGTCGGAATAATAACCACTTCATCTTGTGGCCTTCCTGGTGCGCGCCACAAGCTCCACTATGTACCTCAGATATGGCCAAATATGCTTTTGTGTTTCCCAGACATTTAAGTAGTACCCCTTCTGGTGTTTTCTTCAACAATTCATTTCCTAGCAGCACATAACTCAAAGCTTTGTATTTCATTTTCCTATCAGTGCTTCCGACTGGATTCTCTAAATATTCCACGATTGGTTTTCTCCAGTCTGTTGGTGATGAACTATTGATAGTGAAAACTCCATGTCCCCAAGACTTCTTGAATCCAAAAACTTCAGGACGTTCTTCGTCGAATCCTTCATCACGATTGTCATTCGTGTCGAGGATATATTCCCTTAGCGGCGGTGCGTCTGACACCATCTTTTCTCGAACTTCAATCATATCTTGGAATTTGGACTTAGACATCTTATACCCGGAAGCGATCTGGGCCAGATCGTTGGCCTCTTGGTTTTCGTTTCTCAGCACATGTTTTATGTCTGCAACCTCAAATTACTCCAACAGTTGTGTTGCCGTCACAAAATACTTCAATAAATTTTCCTTGATGCATTTGTACTCTCGTGTGACCTGCTTCATTACCAACTCTGAATCTCCCCTTAACTCAATTCTGCTGGCTTCCAACCCTTTCAAGAGTAGAAAACCAATTATTAGGGCCTCGTACTCAACTTCATTGCTGGAATATTTTTTGTTGATCTTGCACTTAAATCTTGTCGGGCCATCCTGTGGGGATAATATTAACACCCCGACTCCTGTTGCGTCCTTGTGGCTTGACCCATCTAAATATAACCGCCATGGTTTGGTGTCAACCACGTTTAGTGATGGTTCGACCATGGCATGATCCACTATAAAATCTGCCACAATTTGGCCTTTCATAGCCTTTAAAGGTTTATATGTCAGAGAAAACTCTGTTAAAGCTAGTGCCCACTTTCCAATTCGGCTATGCAGAATAAGTTTAGACAACATATGTTTAATAATATCATAATGATACGAAACATAAACATCAAATGGTTTCATATATTGCTTTAATTTCATACAGGCAAAGTACAAGCATAGACACAGTTTCTCGATGAGACTATACCTAGTTTCAACATCTATTAAGATTCTACTGAGGTATGAACATGCTATCAAAAAGCTCAGATATGTGTAGTAGTGACAATGATATGATAATGATTCATAAATCCATCAATAACAACTAATCACAACTAGTTGAATGCAAAGTAATAAGGAAAGTCTACTTCCAATGATATATCCCACACAAAAAATCAATTGAAGAAATTTGCCAAAAACTTAGTGTGTGATCAATAATGTTTGGAATTCTATGTGGTATTATTGTTCTTAAAAATCAATGGACTATATTAGTTTCTCTTTTGTTAGTTCTTTGTCCGTGTTCACTTTGACTTTTAGGTTAGGGTGCAATTTTTTCACAGGCATCCAAATCATGACCATCATACAACAATGAGAACAATAAGAGGAATCTTTTCATATTCTATGTCAACACAACAACATACCATTTCCTTTGCATTAGGTCATTATAATAAAGAGGCAAGGAAAGATCCATATCAACTAATACTCTCACAAAATGGCCAAAAATTGTGTCAAACATAGGCTTAAAATCAACGATGTCATTGCATATTGGTGTACAAACACTACTTGCAATAACAAAGAGAATGTTGGGCCTCCAATTACCTTGAGCGAGACCAAAGAGCCTAATTCACACCTGAGATTTTCATATATTGTTTACACAAAATATTAAACTAAAAATGTTGTCATCGTCATTGCTTTCGGTGAAGAACAAATGTTGGACCTCTTGGAGAAGAGTCAATGTTGGGGATCCTCATTTCATTGATCTTGAAGGAGATCAAATGTTGAATGCAATATATTCTCTATGACTTTTGCATTCATTTTTTTCTGATATAAAACAAAAAAGATTATAAAAATAAAATAAATATTTAGTTATATTATTATATAAGAACATAAACCTTGAAACCCAAATAATTTTCTGCACTTGCAATCCATCACTTGTAAAGTAAATACAATACTCTCACCAATCACATGTTAAAAACCTAATTTTTTCTGATCTTGCAATCTATCACATTGATACAACGCTCTGGTTAAACATAGAGGGTTTCACAACATTTCGGTTTATTATGGATTCACTAATATTCAAAATACTTTTATAATGAGACCTTTAGGTTTCACGAGGATCACTAATGACAGTGTTTTGAGCTTTGATACTTATTAAATGGACAACAAAGATTTGTTTAAGGACAGTGAAAAAACACACTTATATTTTACCTCAATAAAATATGTTCCAATAAAATATTTTACCTCGATTATTATTAAAAACCGAGGTAAAATATGTTTCTTTTTAGATAAAAAATAATAAAATATGTTCCAACCGAAGCGCCACATACCTCTCAATTTCTGTTAAAAATCGAGGGGACTTTTTATTTTATTTTTAAATTTACATTGTTTACACAGAATAATAAAATAAAATTTTCAAACAAATCAAGAGTTTGACAATGGATTCTTGGAGAAAAACATATATTTCCAAATTTCTGATAAGTTATCTGTTTTAACTAAGAGAATTTCATTATCTTGAGAAAATGTTTATGGAAAATGTTTTCTCATGTCAGAGAACATGAAAGAGACACTACAACAGTAACGCTTTTTATGACAACATGAAAGACATACCGAAGAATAATGGTGAGAGATTTTTTTGGTTCGCTAGTGCTCCTTGAAGAATAAGTGTTATTTTATTGGCTAGAGAAGAAGTGTTATTTTGCTAGGGCTCGATAAGTGAATGAGGTAGACACTTGGTGAAAAAAAATATAAAGAGTATTTATCACGATTATACTAAAAACAGAGGTAACATATCCGATGTATAATCTATAAAAAATAAAGGTGCCTTTTTGGTTCCAAAAAGAATAAAAAATTAGAGAGTATTTATCTCGATTTTAATGAAAACTGAGGTAAGATATTTAACGTAAAATCTATAAAAACTAAAGGTGTCATTTTGGTTCCATATAAAACATAAAATTGCAGGAGTTGGGAATTGAATCTCAAACCCTGAGAATATATTTATGTAGGTTTTTCATAAAACCGTGGTAGCAAATTGATTTTCTTTATATATAAAACAAGGTGCTCCCATTACATACACCATCAGTTTTATATTATTCGTGGTGAAAGTTTCGTCATAAAAAGCGTTATTTGTTGTAGTGAACATATCCGACGTGAAAACTATAAAAACTAAGGGCTTCTTTTAGTTCCTCCATTAATGAGTTCACTTTCATTAAAGCCTTCAATGTCAAGCTTCATCTTACGAAGGCGCCAAAAATCATTGATGTTATTTGGAAGTACCCTGTGGATGGTTGGTTGAAACTCAACACATATGGATCTTTCTCCGCAGATTCAGCTTCTTGTGAAGGTTTATTCAGAAATTCCATGGGAGATTTTGTTCTGCCTTTGCTGATAAGTTAGATTGTGCTTCCTCTCTTCATGATGAGCTATTTAGGGTTATTAAAGTCATTGACTTTGCTTATCATTTTGGTTGGATAGTCTTTGGCTAGAAACAAACTCCTCTTTTGTTTTGTTAGTTGCTCATGAGCCTAAGCTTGTTCTTTGGAATATTATGACCATTTGCCTCAATTTTTTAGATAAAATTGGGAGTTTTAGATTTCATTTATCTCATATTTACACAGAAGGAAATCAATGTGCATACTTGCTAGCAACTTTGAATATAAATTCTATTTTTCCTCTAGCTCGGGATAAGCCTCCAGAGGCCCTGATTCCATTAGTGGTTCATAATAAATTGGGACACCCGCATTATCGTTTCGTTAATCCTTAAGAGGATTTTTGTAAAGTCCCCCTCTTTTGTTTCCTCCTATGGTTCTTTTTTTTGGTAAAAAAATAAAAATAAAGTAAATTATAATTATAATTTAATTAAAAATTACAAAAAAAAATGTGGCTAGTTTGGTAATTACTTATTAAAAGTTAATGGGATAGATTTTTATTGTTAATAATAAGAATTAATCAAATAAATGATAAATATTTTTTTATTAATAATAAAAAATAAATATTGGTGATTAATAAAATTATTATAGTAATCTTAATTTTGCCATCAAAGTTTACTGAATAAAATATAAAATTGCAAACGGTGAGAATCGAAGTACAAACCCATGGCAATTTTTAATGCCGAATTTTGAGAATATATGGGTCTCTCAACACCATTAATATCCTCTTGTGCCAACATACTCCATATAGTCGTATCCGATGCAGCAATATATAAACTCATATTTTTCCTCCTACTAGGAGGTAATAAAATATGAGGCTTTATAAGGTAACCCTTAATGGCGTCGAAAGCCTCTTGTTGCTCTGGTCCCTAGTGAAAATGACTTTCCTTCTTAATTTTGAGTAGTGGCGGAAAAACCTTTGTCTTACCACTTAGATTCGATATGAAACGTCTTAAGAAGTTTATCTTTCCCAACAAAGACTGGAGCTGCTTCTTTGTTGACGAGCTTTCGAGGTCTAAGATTGTTTTTGTCTTGTTTTGATTGATCTCGATGCCTCGTTTGTGTACCATAAACCCCAGGAAGTCTCCTGCGTGCACACCGAAAGCACATTTTAATGGATTCATTTTCAATCCATATTTCCTCATTCTGTCAAACGAGCGCCGAAGGTGATCTAGGTGATCTCCTTGTGACGACGATCTTATCACGATGTCGTCAATATACACCTGCATGAGATTTTCAATGAAGTCATGAAATATGGAATTCATAACCCTTTGATAGGTCGCTCCTGCGTTTTTTAAACCAAACGACATCACGACCCATTCGTATGTCCCTAAAGCTCCAGGGCATCGAAACGTTGTCTTTGGGACATCCTCTTCAGCTATAAGAATTTGATTGTAGCCAGAGTAACCATCAAGCATGCTCAGGTATTCAAAACCTGTGGCCGAATCGACCAACATTTTTGTCACGGGCATCGAGTATTTATCCTTTGGTGTGGCGTTATTCATATCTCTAAAGTCTATACAGATTCTAAGAGTTCCATTTTTCTTAATGATGGGCACTATGTTGGCTAACCATTCGACATACCTCGCAGTTCTAATAAAACGACTTTTGAGGAGTCTTTCGATCTCCTGCTTAATTTTCAAGGTGATGTCCGGAGCAAATCATTGAGGGTGATGCTTCACTGGCCTCTTCCCAGGTTGAATAGGCAGTCGATGCTCCACCATGCTTCGATTTAAACCGGGCATTTCGTTATAATCCCAGGAAAAATAGTCTCTGTATTCTGGCAATACTTGAATCAACTTCGCCCTCATTTCTGACCCTGCCTTAGTACTTATGTAAGTTGGTCTTTTCGTGATCACATCCCCCAGATCGATCTCTTCGAGGGGATCATGTGCTTGCATCTTCTGAGATTCATATGATGGGTTCTTTTCAAACCCCAAAGGCTCATTGTCGTAAATGTAATCAAGCCTCCGTATTTCTGAAGCTGTTGTTTGGTCTTGTCGACCATCTTCTAAACCTTCGGCCTCACAGGCCAAATTTTGAAGCCTCTCATTTTCTAGAATCGACTTTCTCTTGTTTTTAGCCAAATAGGCCAAAATTCGAGCCAAACTTTCTGACTCAGCAGTCATCTTCATCGGCTGCAGGCCACCCCGTAGGTGGAGTTCCTGTCTTTGATCCTGTATCTTCCTCATTATCCCATATGAAACCATGATCAGGATCTAAGTTCAGAACTCGACCAGTTTTGACAGAAGTATAAGAACCTGATTCGTCATCACATGGCGCTATATTCTCCAAGTGTTGGTCGAAAGACCTCTTGAAGCCCATGTTATCGACTCGGTAATAACTTTGGTCGACCTCAATGTTTTCCATGATGCCGTCTTTGCGCCAGATTATAAGTCTATGATGAACCGTCGAAGGTACCGCTCCTATCCCATGGATCCACTCTCTACCCATGAGTAAGTTGAAATTTGCTTTGGAGTCTATTACCATGAACAATGTTGAGCGTGTTATTATGCCCACAACGAGATCTACCTGGACAACACCCATTTGCTGGTTTTCCCTTCATAGTTTGGTAGGACCATGTTGTGTTGTCGAAGGTCTTAGTCACCCTTTCCCATTTTCTTAAATAGAGTATGAGGCATCAGATTGACTGTAGCACCTCCATCGATAAAAACCTTGTTTACCGCTATTCCATCAACATTCGCCATGATGAACAAAGGCTTTAGATGATACATCATCCCTGGTTGGGTCTTTCAAACATGGCCTTCTGTTCTTCCACTACGCCATTATTCATGACATAGTAGCACATAAGTTTCCCTCCATCTGTTTCATCTAGCACAAAATCTTCTTCTATTTCAGAGACTTCAGATACCATGTCATATTCAGCTGGCAACACCGATATAATTTCGCAGTTTATAACGAAATCATCACCATAGATGTCATCATTGGTTTCTTCATACATGTCTTCATCAAACTCCTCGGCGGATTGGGGGAATATTCAGGCTCTCCTTCCTCTGGTTGAGGGGAGTACTCAGGTTCTTCTTCCTTTGATTCGCCCCCGTTTCTTGGCTGTTTTTCGACTTCTGACGAACATTCCACACTTTGAAAGGCTACCACCGCCTTCTTCCCCGTTGAGTCGACGATCATGGCCATTGTCTGGTTGGCCACCATTTTTCCTTGTCTAGGTCCCAATACTGTTGATATATGTTTCTTCTGTCTAGAGGTTTCCACGAGCTTCAAATGTGGAGTAGTGACGTCCCTTCCAGCTTTTTTGTTCCACTGGTAACGCCTCCATTGTGTCCTGATCATCAGATTCTTTCCTTCGTAGTTAGGAGATACCATGTAGCCCATTTTCTTCTCTAGAGATGCTATTTACTTCTCCAACACTCTCCATTTTGGTTTCTTACCCCCTTCTGGTTGACGGGCTCTATCTACTTTTCTTGTGGAATATCGGTCGGTAGAATGAAAGTCTTTGGTCGGGGACGTTGAAACTACCTTCTGTATTCTTTGCTCCGTCGAGGTGCTCCATGCTTGTCGAACATAAATCGTGGGACGACAAGTTTCTCTTCCTTCAAAGCCTTGTTGTCAGCCTCCAATTTCTCGATGGTTTTCTCGTCGAACACCATACTGCACTTAGGGCATAGCAAATCCTTTGACCCATTCACTCTACACTTCTCTTGGAAGTCTGATAAAATTTCTCCTGGTTGGGGGTAGGACGACTCGGATTTCCTTTCGGCCTTATTTTCGAAACCCTCAGTAGTCTCGACCATCAGCACTTCAAAAGATTCAACTAAGGACTCTTCTTTGGAAGCCTCTATGAGACCATCAATAGTCTCGACCATCATGCATTCGAGAGGCTCCGAGTACAAAGCTTCTTCCACCTTCAGAGGATAATAGTCCACCTACATTTTTGGCCTTTCGCCAAACTAGAGCCTTCCTTCTTTCAAAGCCTTTTGCACCAAATCCCGGAAAAGAACACATTGGTGAGTTTTGTGAACAAGGAAATTATGAAATTTATAGATCCCTTTTTCTTATTTTGTTCTAGGGGGGATATTTTAAACCCTGAGGGATGATAATTTGACAATCTTTTACTAACAGGTCAAATATTTCGTCGCACTTAGACACGTCAAACGTATAAGTCTTAGCTATGTATTTATCTGTTTCCTCGACTTCGATCTAGTTTTTTCCATTCGAAGGCTTTAAAACCTTACACGCATATGGAAGTCCGGGCTTAAGGTCCGCCACGTTAACATCGCTTTTGTCGATTATATCTTCATCGTCGGAAGAACACCCTTCGACTGCGATATAGGATATTTTTTCTTTCTTATGATATCGACCCGTCTTAGTCTTCTCAGCTTTCAGGCGTTCGACACATCGAACTCTGTCACCCAATTGGGCCATATCTCTAAGATACGGAGTATCCAACTTTTTCCTTATAGAATAGTCTAAACCCCCGATAGCTATCTCGATTAACTCATGCTTAGGGACTTGAGTAAAGTATCGCGCTATCAACAGTCTAAACCTGTTTAGATACTGATCAACCGACTCAACAACTTTTTGTTTAACACTAACTAGTTCTTTGAGGCTAATCTTTGACTGCCCCATGTAAAATTGTTCATGGAACAATCTCTCCAATTGTGTCCATGTTTGGATCAACTGTAGAGGTAGCGTTGTGAACCACATAAATGCATTTTTTGTAAGAGAACTTGGGAAGTGTTTTAACTTCAAATCTTCATTGTTCACTATGTCGTCGGCCTCAGTCTGATACGTCGCCACGTGTTAGATGATGAATTCCTCAGTATCCCCAGCGAACTTGGTAAATTTTGGGACTTTCCATCCCCTAGGCAGTTTTGTCTGTAAGACAAAATTTGGAAAGGGTGAAGAGTAAGTCGGTCGCTGCACGCATGGGCTTATTCCGTTTCGTACTATGATCCGTTCGACGATAGCCTCTAGGTTTTGCTCTCCAAGGGCTGCCTCGTATCGAATTTGTCTGACCACCTGGTCGGGATCCTGGTTTCGGTTAACCATTACCACGGGGAGCCTTCGTGCCACCCTTGGGATCTGTTTGAATTCCTGAGATTCTTGTTCGACAGTATCGTCAGTCATTTCCTCTTGCCGGACCGACGTTTCCGGTCAAGGAGGAGGCGTAGGATTCCGACGGGCCGAAGCCCTTAGGGCCCCCAAAAAGTCCCATATCCTTGTCATTTGGGTTGACAATTGCTAGTAACTTTGCATCGAATCTTGCATCAAAGGCCTTAAGATGGTACCCATTTACTGAGTTAGCATATGTACCATTTCATGGTTACTCTCATCTATCTGCTGTCTCATAACGACGACAAAACTTGACATAAAAGTTGGGACCGACTGGAACGTCAGTCTAAAACCTAAGGGTCAACCGAATGGGGTTGCCAAAGGTCCTAACCCCTAGTAACGTGGGAATGACGATGGTGATGTTTCGCCATAAGTCGAACCGAGGTTATGTATACTTGCCATAAACTCAGTCGACATTCTCAACGTCTTGTGCATGGGGACCGTAAAACTGGGCATATATTTCCCAGAAGTTCCCATTGTTGTTGGTGTTGGTGTTTGTGGCTGACACGGTGTCAGAATTGGACCTACAAACACTGTCAAAACCGTCGACGTCATGCTAGAATCGACATCATTTTGCCACTGTGCAATCGCATACACCTAACACTGTCGAGGTCCCACCAGGTGTGCCAATTTGTTTCTTTGCCAATAATCTCTAGCCTTCCTATGAGAGGTTTACTTGCAGGATCGGCTACAAAGTCATGGACTTAGTGTTGAGTGTATGCTGTTTTAGTGGACAATGTCTTTGAAATGTTCAAAAGGGGTAAATGTAACTCTTGGTAAGTTCGAAATCCAGTAAAAAGCAATGACAGGCGAAAATTTAGTGAAAGTAAAAGCAATTAAGTAAAGACAATTTGGTAAATTTAAATGACTGATGAATATAAATTGAGGCAAAGGTACATTTTTTGTAAGGAGATGACTCTTTTCTCGTAAACACTTTGGTACTTGAAGTGTAGCAAATGCTAAAAATGTCACCCCTACAAATGATCCCTAACACTTTCTTAAATACTATAAAAAGTAACCATCGAAGGTTACAAACCTATCTTGAGATGACATGTGTCGGCCCAAGTCTCCCATGTACTTAGATAACTGCCCACGTTTTGGGCCACCCACAATCATCCCTCACCATGGAGATACCCTTCGACTTCGATCGGACCTCTTGATGTCGACCCATGGATTGTCCAACTTCTTGTCGACCTCATATTCTGACGGGCTTCCGAGTCGAGTGGGCTTACCTTCTTTGGCCGAAATTTTTCAACTAACAGTATTACTATTTTTGCTCTCCGATCGAAGCTCGCTGCGATTTAGGCTGATGTAAAAAACGGGGGAGTTCTTTCTCTCGGTAAGGGCTAGTATGAATTCACATTATCTTTTGTTGAAGACATGAGAGTGGTAAGGGTTTCAGGTACTTTGAGTCTAAACCCAATCTCCTTAAAATTGTCTGCTTGGTCCAAAGACTTTAATCAACCTTCTCAACAAAATACCTCAACTAGGTGTGGGTGAGATTCTGCTGTCTCTCGCTGGAATATTGGAGGCAAAGGATTTTGTTTTCCATATCCATCAACATCGGCACTCCCATCTGTATCGATGCAACTTCTTCCAAGTTGAGAGTTGATCGCACATTCGGTCAATTTGTTTGAGTCCTAGTAATTGGCTGTCGGGCTCCAAGTTTGCCGTTTTGTGCGTGTTTTGGTTCGGATGCCGACATAATTCCATCAAGTGGTTGTCGGGCTCCATGTTTGCCACCCTTGTTTGTTTGTATGTGTTGTGTTGTTTGGCGTGCGTAAGCCGAACTACAGTGGCTCTGATTCTTGTTCCAGACAAGATATGTAGGCATAAGGTGCGATACCTTATCGAGCCCGTTCCTCTTAATCCCACCTGCGTTCCCCGTGTGTGTGTGTGATGTTTAGCAACCTTTTCTTTATTCTAGGACGTGGATCCCTAGGAGTACCTAGGACGTGAGGGGTGCTAATACCTTCCCCTCGCGTAACCGACTCCCGAACCTTTTCCCCAGCAGAGTCGCCAGCTGTCGCATCCTGCGAAAAATCAACCGGCGAGCCTAAAAGTAAAAACACACAGAGCCGCCACTAAACGTTATTTATCCCAAGATAGGGAAAGGAAACGCTCAGAGAAACCTGGAAAGACATGGTCTCGCGACCAGAGAGAAAAGGTTCGGGAGTCGGTTACGCGAGGGGAAGGTATTAGCACCCCTCACGTCCGTCGTACTCGACGGGATCCACGTCCTAGAAAGATAAGGTTGCTATAAACATACATCACACACACACACAGGGAACGCAGGTGGGGTTAAGAAGAAAGGGCTCGATAAGGTATCGCACCTTATGCCTACATATCTTGTCTGGAACAAGAATCAGAGCCACTGTAGTTCGGCTTACGCACGCCAAACAACACAAAACATACAAACAAACAAGGGTGGCAAACATGGAGCCCGACAACCACTTGATGGAATTATGTCGGCATCCGAACCAAAACACACTCAAAGGGGCAAACGTGGAGCCCGACAGCCAATCACTGGGCTTACGTCGGCATCCGAACCAAACACATAATCAGATAACAAGTAAACACACACAAAAGAAAAAAAAGGTTGCCCGGAGTGGTCTCGCGCGACCACCTGCCTACATACCTCGTCTGGAACGAGGATCAGGGCGATGTAGTTCCCCTGAAAGGGACTAAATTGCTAACCAGAAACCGGGGAAAGATACACAATTAGGGAGCTGAGACTCGAGCCTAATGTTGTCATGCATCGCTTACCCTAAGTTCGGTTTTCTATCCTACTTGCATAAGCAAACTAACCTAACCAGGAAAGAAGCTAGCACACAAGCATACAATCATATAACAATATTAAATGAGAACAGGCATCTCAAACAAACATGTCAATCAGATATCCACATAGCACCCACTATAACCAAACAAGGGGGCTCAATCAATCAGGTTTGACTGCCTAAGCAAGTCGTCTGTACGGGCTGTGTTTGCTCTTTCAATTTTGCTGTTTACCGCGCCACTGTTCAACTATTTACCATTATGCCATTAATGAAGACCAAATTAATTAATTTAATTCACATAAAATCCAAATAAATACATAACACCATTAAAAATTCATTAAAAATAGTAAAAAAAATCAAAAAATCTGGAAATTTTTTCTATGGTTTTGTTGACTTGTGTAGGATTTTTTTGACCTATTGGTCAAAGTTGTGCTTGGCAAATATTTTATTTGGCATAGGCTTTTCTAATGTATGTCACATTTTGATACATTTTGGCAATTTGATCATGAAATACTCATATCATAAAATAAATGGCTGAAAATTTTTGTGGTGGTTCTTGACTCATTGAGGATTATTTATATGTAAATTTCATGAATTTTTGATACCTGGTTAGAGAGCAGCAAATTCTGGAACTTAGGTGTGACAATTTGTGTCACACCTCTTGATGTCAACTTGTTGAATTTAATTGGATAACCTATGCATGTTAGAATTGAATGAAATTTGGCATGGTGAATTGTTGATATGTTAGGATGTTGTATGAATATTTGTAGAATTTTTCACTGCCTTTTCTAATTGATCATGATTTTTCATTTCTGGTTGTTGGAATTGCAAGCTCATGTGATACATGTTGGTAGATTGATTGGGAAATCCTCATATTGTATTGTATGGCCATGAAATTTGATATGCATGAACTAGACACATTGTGTGACCTCCCTGTTTTGGTCTCATCCATTTCTTTTTTGTTTTCAATGAGATATTAATTTTTGAAGTAGATGTATGCATTGATGGTGTGAATTGGAGCATGAAATTGGGTCTGTTTTTGTTGATTTTCGTTGACATGGTTCCATTTGCCCAATTGAGCTCAAATTTGACATGGTAGACCTTGATTGACCCCTGTTTAGGTGTATTTAATTTGAGATTTTTTTGATGTGTTTTGGTATGGATTTGAATGCAATACTTCTGTTTGTATGTTTGATGCTTCATTTGAACCAATATGGATTGTTTTGTGCATGAATTGAGCATGATGGATGATATAAACATGAGACCAATGATGTTTGCTCTTGTTTGATGATAATTTGATGTTGGTTGATGCATACCTTGCTGTTTTAGATTTTTTCTTGCTTTTGGACCCTAGGCTTGGCCTAGTGGTCTAGTTGCTAATATTTGCTTGATTTTTCAGGATTAAAAAGCAATGCACATGGAGAAGGATTCAAATCAATTTTAATTAATGTTGTTGATGTTTGTACACTAACATAGCATTGTTTTGTAGGTGTTGAAGCTTGGGCTTAAGCCTTGAGCTTGCCTTGTGTTGTGCAATAGCTTGTATAGTTTGACTGGTTAACTGTTTATTGTTTACAGTTTGTCTGCTTGAGTACTGACTGAGTTTGATTGTTTCCAGGTACTTTAGTTGCTCAGTTCCTTGTGAACTTTTGCTTTGCGTTGCTTAAGCAACTTGCATTGAGGTAAGTCCTCTTAACTTCATGTAGTCTGGAGACCCGGCTGTTACCGGGCCGGGCAAATTGTCTGAAGTCCTCCTTAAGAGGCAATGATTGTGTATGTTTATTTTTAAGCCCAAGCAGGAAAAGCCCTTCAAGTAAGGCAATTGGTGGAAGGTAGGGACAAGCAGCCTGTCCCCCACTATTCAGTTGAGTCTTCTCCTTGCTCCCATTACATGGTTGTAGCATTGAGATCAAAAGCCCAAGATCCTGTGCAGTGCACATTGAGTCAGAGTCTCTGAGTATAGGAGGGTTCCCCCATTCTGGACCCATGCTCATTTGTCAGCTCTCCCTGGTTAGGGATAAGAGCTGTGAGGTCTGATCCTCACTTCATCCCATCATCTGCTTCACCTTAGCCTCGTAATGGCAAGGTTAAGAGCAAAACCAGCCTGTACAGACGACTTGCTTAGGCAGTCAAACCTGATTGATTGAGCCCCCTTGTTTGGCTATAGCGCGTGTTATGTGGATATCTGATTGACATGCTTGTTTGAGATACCTGTTCTCATTTGATGATATATGATTGTATGCTTGTGTGCTAGCTTCTTTCCTGGTTAGGATAGTTTGCTTATGCAAGTAGGATAGAAAACCGAACTTAGGGTTAACGATGCATGACAACATTAGGCTCGAGTCTCAGCTCCCTAGTTGTGTATCTTTCCCCGGTTTCTGGTTAGCAATTCAGTCCCTTTCAGGGGAACTACATCGCCCTGATCCTCGTGCCAGACGAGGTATGTAGGCAGGTGGTCGTGCGAGACCACTCCGGGCAACCTTTTTCTTTTTTGCGTGCGTTTACTTGTTATCTGACTGTGCTGTTTGGTGTTTTGGTTCGGATGCCGACGTAAGCCCAGTAATTGGCTGTCGGGCTCCAAGTTTGCCGTTTTGTGCGTGTTTTGGTTCGGATGCCGACATAATTCCATCAAGTGGTTGTCGGGCTCCATGTTTGCCACCCTTGCTTGTTTGTATGTGTTGTGTTGTTTGGCGTGCGTAAGCCGAACTACAGTGGCTCTGATTCTTGTTCCAGACAAGATATGTAGGCATAAGGTGCGATACCTTATCGAGCCCGTTCCTCTTAATCCCACCTGCGTTCCCCGTGTGTGTGTGTGATGTTTAGCAACCTTTTCTTTATTCTAGGACGTGGATCCCTAGGAGTACCTAGGACGTGAGGGGTGCTAATACCTTCCCCTCGCGTAACCGACTCCCGAACCTTTTCTCTCCGGTCGCGAGACCATGTCTTTCCAGGTTTCTCTGAGCGTTTCCTTTCCCTATCTTGGGATAAATAACGTTTAGTGGCGGCTCTGTATGTTTTTATTTTTAGGCTCGCCGGTGGATTTTTCGCAGGATGCGACAGCTGGCGACTCTGCTGGGGAGATACGATGTAGACCTATGCTGGTCCATCGTCCCTAAGCGAGTCCTTCCTAGCGTTCTAGGATTGGTTTAGGTTGCTTGTGTGTGTTATTTATTGCATTTATTATTCTAACCTGTGTATATATTTGCATTAATGTCTGCATGCATCATACTATCATATTGTTGCCGTCCTCTGTACAGGTGGTTCCTCTGTTTTGGGGTGGGAGTCAGTTGAGGTAAAAGGCCCAATACCCAGGCTATGAGTGAAATCTAGGAAACCTAGGAATAGAGTGATGCATGGGAAGCGGGTGGTATGGCACCACTTAGCGGAACATTGACATCACGAGCAGTTCAGACCCTGGTAGGATATGATCGTTACATACTTCGGGTGTGTATATGATGGTATTCTGCGAAAGGTTATTTATGCTGCGTTTCTCTCGACCTTGCCCTGGCCTAGATGACACCCGTGAGTGGGGAGGGAATGATCATTTTAACAGGTACAGATGGTGACTGTTGGTGATTGATGGTGACTCGGATGGTGACTTTTTGTTCCGTGGATCCGAGTCATATTTATAAGTCGGATTTATGGTCGTTTATTACGGTGACGCCGGAGTGCTGTCCGTGATATTTATCAGTGGGGATCCGTTTATTTCAGGATTCCCCGGGCCGAGATATTTATCAGTGGGGATCCGTTTATTTCGGATTCCCTGGGCCGATTCAGACGGTGATGGTGTGTCTGCTCAGAGACCAGTGATGATGATGATGTATCTGTCTTCCGTTTATTTCGGAACCCGTGGGTCAGATTGGTTACATTTCTCCTCAGATGGTAATGATCAGTCCAGAGGCCAGATTCAGTGCAACAGATGATCAGATGACTTGGAGGATGGCACAGCCCATTGCATTGCATTCATCTGCATCATTCTCATTTTGCATTCATCTGCATCGAACCCACGTCTAGTCATATGGGGAGTTTTATGGATTGAGAATCTGGTTGAGAGACATCCTGATGCCAAAACGTTATTGGTGAAATATTATCTGTCTCGATGAAACCAGGATCGAAAGACAGAATCTTCCTCATATGGATAGACGTTGCATTCATGCATATTAACCTGTTTGCTGTTTTGCAGGAATCATTGCTCGTGCTCGCAGAACTGTACCTTTGCACTCAACACGCCCTCACAGATATTACACCAGGCGCAATACGCCCAGACTCATGGAACTTCCCAGTGCAGATATTCTCGAGCTGAAAGAGAGGATGGGAGAGCTGATCAATGTCATGCAAGAGTTCGCCTTGGGGCAGAAAGTAATTGCCGAAAAGGTGGGGAGGATTGAAGATTGGCTGAAGATGGGGAACATGCAAGGAAACGCTTCGTCATCTGGACCGAAGAAATCTTTTGGTAATGACCAACACAAGAATGAGGGTAATACCAGTGCGGTCTACGCTCAGAGAGGACCCAGTAGGGATCGTTACTTCCAGCACACCGCTGCGGTAACTATTCCTGCTGACAATCAGCCTGCACAACAGCAACAGCAGCGTCAGCCATTTCAGCGGAGGTCTCCGAGGGTAGGATATCCAGTCAGGAGAAGGATGAGTGATCGGCATTTTGACAGGCCGCCTATGACATATTCTTTCCTATTGAAAAAGCTGAAAGATATGGGGCTGGTACAGTTGAGGACTTTGGCACCTATGGGACCTGATCAGAGGCCAGCCAATTTTGATGAAAATGTCAAATGTGAATTCCATTCGGGTGCTCCCGGGCACAGTGTAGAGGACTGCAAAGCTTTTAAGCACGTAGTCCAAGACCTGGTGGATTCCAAGGCCCTCAATTTTACATTGTCATTGAATGCTGATGCCAATCCCATGCCGGCGCATGGACAGGCGATGGTGGGTGCAATTGCTGAAAATTCAGATCACGCCTATGCGGTAGGTGGAGAAGCTGATAGTGACTGCAAGTTCAGTGGTTGGATAAAGCCGGGCGTACCAGGAAGTTGGAAGGCTTAAACAAGATCATCACTGACACTCGTCCTGAAGAGTAATAATTTCTTGTTTTCAGTTTATTTGCATGAAAGCCATACGTGTTGCCCGACACGTAATGGTTCATTGTAAGGGCCACCTCATGTTTAAATTTGCATTTTCTGCATCATTAATAAATGGATGTTTTTCAGTCAAAAAGCGGTATTCCCTGTTTTTCATTTATTTTTGCAGTTTAAAAACAAATAAAAATGGCAATGTTTATTTTCATTTTTCCTTTTTGATTTGTCTCGTCCCAAAATTCAAAAATAATTCTCCGGATCTCGTTGATAACAATTTGGTTACCCCTCATATGACTTCGACAAACCGAGCAATCATGCCGAAGAAGAAGGCGAAGAAGATTGTGATCTGCCGGAATTAGCCAGGTTGTCAAAACAAGAGGAGAAAGTGATTCAGCCGCTCGAGGGCGATGCGAGATTGTTATTCCAAGCACCGCCGAGGTCAAGAAGGAAGTGAAAATTGGGGCCGCTTCAGAGGCGAATCGAGAGCAGGATGGTAGCCTTGTTGAAAGAGCATGTGGATACCTTCACTTGGTCATGTCAGGATATGCCAGGGTCGGATACCGATGTCGTTGTGCACAGGCTGCCATGGAAAGGAGACCGTCCTCTAGAGAAGCGAAACGCCAGTGCCTGTATCAGAGAGCCATGGTGACTTTGTTTCATGATATGATTCATCATGATATCGAATGCTATGACATGATAGCAAAGTCCCAAACAGAAGAGGGGCATCTGGTAGATCTGGCCAAGTCGTTTGACCAGTTGGGACAATCCAAACTGAGGTTGAATTCAGATAAGTGCACTATCAGAGTGCGGGCCGGTAAGCTGATGGGGTTCATTGTAAGGGAGGAATCGAGGTTCATCCTGCTTAGAAAAAAAAAAAAAAAAAAAAAAAACACAAAAAAAAGAACAATAAGAAAAAACGCCTGAACCGAGAACATAAAGGAGAGGTTCGTGGTTTCTTAGGAAAGATGGAACTACCTGTCATGGTTCACATCTCATCTAACAGCCACGTGCGAAACTATATTCAAGGTGTTGAAAAAAAAGAGATCAAACGGTCAGGTGAAATAATGGTCGCCAATGGGCATTGAAAAAATAAAAGAATAAATTGCAGGAACCTCTGATTCTGATACCTCCTATGGAAAGAGACTGTTAATCTGTACTTGACAGCCTTCGAGGGGTCTACGAGGTGTATTGGGTCAGCATGACGCGTCTTGTCGAAAAGAGCATGCAATTTACCTTAGCAAAAAGATTGTCGACTGTGAAACAATACATTCACTGTTCGAGAAAACTTGATGTACTTTGGCATAGGCTGCTCGCCGACTGAGACAGTTTATGCTGGTTCATACCACTTTGTGGATTTCCGAGATGGATCCGATCAAGTATGGGTTTTGAGAAGCCAACATTGACCGGACGGGTTGCGAGAGGAGCAAAATAATGTTTACTGATTCGTAATACGCTCAGAAAGCAATCAAAAGGGGTGTAGTGTCTGATTACATCTCTCTGCAACCCGTTGAGGTTATCAACCGATGAAGTTTGTTTCCCTGATGAGGACATCTCGAGGTGCTCTAATCGAAAGATTGAGAGTAACCGATCCCGGAGGAGGGGCCTGACCCTGAATCCGAACGGATTCTGATGTCTGATGGGGAGGATAAGGTGGATGAGTTAGTGCTTCCCGGGGCACGATGGAATGTACCAATGATGGTGACCGAGTACGAAGCTGGTATCCTGGGTACTGTACCGCGGTACGTACGTCTGCTGGGGCACACGCCTTTCTCACTTAGAAAGCTTGATTGAAGAAAAGAGGCTAGCAGCCATCTGTCATGGACAGTTATATCAGCAGAGGATGAAATGTGCCTTGGACAGAAAGTACGACCTCGGGTATATCACGTGGGTGATATGGTGCTGAAAAGGATCCTTCCTCCTCAGAACGATCGAAGGGGCAAATGGACACCGAATTATGAAGGTCCATTCGTGGTCAAGAAGGTTTTCTCTGGAGGAGCCTTGTTGTTAACGACCATGGATGGTGAAGATTTTCCATCCCCTGTGAATGCGGACGCAGTTAAAAAAAACTTCGTATAAAAAAAAGACCCGCTGGACGAAAAGAACAAAATAGTCCAGGCAAAAATGGGCATCCCGGCGAACCAAAAAACAGAAAGAAAGGTTCGGGCAAAAATTAGGGATATAAATGAAAAATTGTACACCCGGCAAGTCGAAAACCTGAAAAGGCGACTTGGGCAAAAAAGGGTATCCCGGTGGACTGAAAACCTGAAAGGGCGGTCCAGGCAAAAGAGGGATTGAAACGAACAACTGCGTCTAGCATGATCGTTTGCGCTTTGGTTAAAGCATCATGGATAATACCCGGTAGGGATCAATCAGAATCGTCTTGTTCAGAAGGCAGAAAGCATGGAGAGTCTGAGGACATATGGGGTGTAACCGAGTTGGAACTCGATGAGATTACGGGTTTCACATTGCCATTAGGATAGATTTTTCCTTTTGAGCGCAATTACCTCTTTTCAGGAATTGCTTCCTTTTGTATTGCTCAGTTTGAGCCACACTTTCCATCAATGAAATGCACATTCAGTCAAATAATTTTGTTTTTGTTTTTCATTACCGCTTTGATTGCAAAAACATCCAGATTATTTTGATAAAGAATTTTGCATTTTTAAAACATACAGGTTTCCTTCCAATGCATGTGTATAAGATTGAAAGCTTGAAATCTTATTTGGAAGGTTGAGTGACCCAAGTGTGGAAATCTTGACACGCCTGGGGCACGGTTTTATCTGACGATCTGTTTTGCAGGAACTGTTAGATATTTTCACTCACTTGCAGGTTGTGATGTGGAAGCATTGTAATAAATCCCCAGAGAGTTCGCTCAGGAACGAATGTATGAAGGGATGACGAAGACGTTGCGACGTACGACGATCCTTGATGGTAATCAAGAAGACTCTTCAAAGTCGAAAGACTTGAAAGTATGTAATTCCCCGCAGAGTTCGATCAGGGACAGATGAATGGGTAGAAGGGCGACGAAGAGACGACGAGAGACGTCCGACGACCCTTGAAATTAACCAAGAAGACTCTTCAAAGTCGGAAAATTGAAAAGTATGTATAAATCCCAGGAATACGTTTCTCGTCGAGCGCGGAGCGACTTGGAATACAAGATGATGGAGCAGAAAAGGTCCAGACGGGTCTGGGAATTCTCAAAAGTGAAAAGCTGATACGAGATCGGAAGGTGGATACCGTGGTTCGACGAGTCGACGGGTGTTCTGTACCTATTTTTCTCATTTCCCAGCTAGGTCCCCAAGCAGAATCATAGGACTAGCTCCCCAGCAGATACGAGGTCTGTGGACTTCTCCAGCCGAGTCAGGATGGTTATCCCCGACAGGTTAAGACGGTGTCTCCTCAGCAGTCAGGTCTGAAGGTTGTTACTCCCCGAGTGGAGCGGGTTCAAAGACATATATCTCCAGCAGTTCCCCGAGTGGAGCGGGTCTTTTTCAAAGAAACATATCTCCAGCAGTGTTCATTCTACCAGTGGATTGAACGAGTTTCCGTAGCAGACGAATATCTGCATCCCCAGCCGAGGGTATCCTACATGTGGATTGATTGGGTCCTCCCCAGCGGAGTAGTTGTCGTTCCCCTAGCAGGGTCTGGATGGTATTCCCCCAGCAGGTTGAAGATTGCTCATTTCCCCAGTGAAGTCGGCAAGTATCTGGGAGGGTTTCCCAAAGCAGAGTTGGGATCTATATCCCCAGCAAGTCAAAGACTGTGGTATTCCCACAGAGTGCAGTGAAGGATCTGTATCCCCAGCATGTCCTCGAGAGGGTGGGGTGCAAAGGAGGTATTCCCCAGCATGTCCTCGAGAGGGTTGGGTGCAAAGGATCTGTATCCCCAGCAAGGGTTGTCTATTTCCTAGCAGCAGTGCTATCCCCGGCAGGGTGGAAATCGGAGCAGTGGCGAGTTCCTCAGCAGAGAGTCTCGTTTTCCCCAGAAAATTCCCTTGAGGGGGATATTTTTATGCATTCATCATGTAGAATAAGCATTGCATATTGCATAGAAAAATAAATAATCGCGTAGCATTTCCATAATTATGGAGCATTACGCAGAAGAAATCAAGCATGCATCATTGCAAACGTCAGCTAGTCTCAAGCCGTGGTTACTGTTTGAGAGGTATTTTGCCAGAAAATGAAAGTGTTACTCCGAGTAGTATAGCCTCATGATTGGATCACAGGTATTGTCCCAGTGGTACGACACTGGAGAAGACTCCTTCCGTCGGACGGAGATGGAAAAGGGATGTATTCAACGCAACCCAAACTGTGGTTACCGCTTGAAGATTTGGGGTTCACCAAAGGTGAAGATGTTACTCTGAGGAGATTAGCATCACAACGTCAGATCAGCAATGTTCCCCAGTAGTGCGATATTGGAGGAAATGTTCCCGTCGGACAGAGATGGGGATACAGTCAGAAGACGTTACGCGATCAGCGCGATTCAAGCCGTGATTACCGCTTGAGGTTTGGTTTTGTCTGACAGCGAAGACGATGCTCCGAGGAGTTCAGCATTGTGAGTTTGGAACCACCGTTTCTTCCCAGACATCAGCAAGTGTTTGGTCGATCATTGTTTGATGTCTGTCCGCATCATTGTTTGATGTCTGTCCGCATCATTGTTTGATGTCTGTCCGCATCATTGTTTGATGTCTGTCCGCATCATTGTTTGATGTCTGTCCGCATCATTGTTTGATGTCTGTCCGCATCATTGTTTGATGTCTGTCCGCATCATTGTTTGATGTCTGTCCGCATCATTGTTTGATGTCTGTCAACATCATTGTTTGATGTCCTGTCAACATCCTTGTTTGATGTCCTGTCAACATCCTTGTTTGATGTCCTGTCAACATCATTGTTTGATGTCCTGTCAACATCATTGTTTGATGTCCTGTCAACATCATTATTTGATGTCCTGTCAACATCCTTGTTTGATGTCCTGTCAACATCATTGTTTGATGTCCTGTCAACATCATTGTTCGATGTCCTGTCAACATCATTGTTCGATGTCCAGTAAACGTCGAGTTTTCTCCCAGTCATCAGTCAGTGTCTGGTTGAAAGTGTTACTCTGAGGAGTGTGGTACCATGACGTCAGATCAGCAGTGTTCCCCAGTAGTGCGATATTGGAGGAAATGTTTCCGTCGGACAGAGATGGAAATGATATCAGAAGACGTTACGCGATCAGCGCGATTCCGGGGTTCAAATGGAGAAAAGAAATGCTGAGGCATGTTCTGGGGTTCAAATGGAGAAAGGAAATGCTGAGGCATGTTCCGGGGTTCAAACGGAGAAAGGGAGATGTTGCGACATTTTCTGGAGAACGGGGTTCATTCTGGCGATCGAGAGTTATCGTCAGGCGACTGGGGTTCAAATTGGAGATCGGGGTTCATTATGTTGGCAAAAAGGAGTGCTGAGGCATTTTCCGGGGTTCAAATGCAGAGATCTGAGGATCGTTTGCGCAGAGAAAATTTTCGGGGTTCAAGAAAAGCTTAAAGAGAAGAGAATAATAATCCCGAGTGGATGTGTGGTGATCAGGCCATGGTTATCCCTGTGTTACCATTTATTTTGGTATCCAGGTCGACGTTGTTCAGAGTTTGTTTCTTCGCCGATGCTGACGGGCGTTGTTAATTATATCCCATCAGAGTGCAAATTGTTCGTCTGTTCTTGGTATTCAATCACTCTTCATCCTGATCATCCGAAAGCCGAGGCTATTTCGTATCGACAGGTTCACAGTGGATTGAATAGGGGCAGCTGTAACACCTCAAAATTTGCCCTCCTCTCTTGGGACTAGCATTAACATATTTGCATGTCATTTTAGGTCATTAGGCATCTCATATTGCATATCATGTGGTTACATTGTGCAAGCTATCCTCCCAAGTCTTGATCAGAAGATGAGGAAGTCAAAGTGCAAGCCTAGGGTTTATTGACTGATCATGGCCATCTGAGGATTGGGCCGTGAATTAGGGTTTCAGGATTCTCAAGGATATTGGTCTTCATATTGATTGAATTGATACATCATCATCATCATGGTTGGGTATCATCAGAAGATTGAAGAAGATTCCTTGAGATTAGGGTTTTGACCACTGGTCAACCCTAATCAGTTGCATTGGGCCAATCAGGGCTAGATCAGGAGATGGGGTTTGAGATGGAGATGAGGTTCATTTTGTGATTATATTGTGCTTATTGAGGCTAGGGTTTCACCCTTGAGCCATTTCAGTTGAAGATTGGGGTTCAAATTGGTCTGTGCATGGCCAGATTCATCTGTCAGATGAAAAGTCAACTGTGGTCAACTGTACATGATCTGATGGATTGGGAGGTGGAAATGAGTTGAAGACACTTCATTCATGTTGGAACAAGTGTTGAATGACATCTCAAAGCTTAAGAATGAAGAAAATCAAGTCAGGACAAAAACTACCAAAAATGGAAAGTGACTTGTAGCTGAAGTTTCCAAAAATGGAAAGTTTTTGACCTCAAAAACAGATGTCCAAGGAAGCTTCAAATGAAAAATTGTTCAACATGACAGATGTAGATCTTGTTCTCACCTTTCCAAAAAGTCCAAGAACTTGAAAATCCAATGTGTGGTTTGCGAGATATGGCTCAGTGAATTTCAGAAAAGACTCGTAATCAGGAGGTCATAACTACCACATACTTTGTCCAAATTGCAAGTTCTTTATATGCACAAACTCCCTTTGACATGTACTTTGAGAGTGCATCATTGGATTTTCCCAAAAATGGCCCAGGCAAAAAGTCACTTTTCAACTGGACAGCTGAATTGGACCAGGGGCAAAATTGTCCAAAAGTCAAAATATTGGGAATTTTTGAATGGGACTTTTTCCAACACCTCAGGAATGGCATTTTAAGTGTGTTTGAATATTCATTTCATGGTTAATGCACATGGTTTGAGTTTTGTCTTGAAAAATGGAAATGACAAAAATGGACATTTTGCAAATACATGGTGAGTTTGAGAAATACATGACCAATTGCAATGGGAATTGTTTCTACACTTCACATATGGTGTTTTGGACATGTTGGAACCAATTGTGAGCTGGCATGTGCTGTCATTGTGTATTGACCAATTTGCCCTCATTTGCAAAAATTACATTTCACTTAACACTCCAAATTGTTAATTAAGTGGATTAGTGATGGATTAAGTGGATGTATATATTCATAATCATGGTCTAATCATAACTGAATTTCACATTTACCAAAGTTGGATCAAAACTCATCACATTCTCTCAAAATCTCAAGAACACCAAAATCTTCAAATTCATCAAACTCCTTCAATTGTTGATCAATTTTCGAATTTCCTTTTGTGTTAATCTTGCATCATCTTCCTCTACATCTGTTTGTGGTTCTCATCATCAATTGATCCACCAATTGCAACTGTCCAACATTGCATCGCCTATGGCAAATCAAAAATTCTCGCACTAGGAGTGAAAGCGGTTGAACTTGAGCTTAGCATTCATCTTCCTGAAGCGTGTTCTACATCTGTTTTCATGATTTGAAGCTCGAAGCTCGCGGATTACTTGCCATCATCGAAATAAGGTGCGAATCCGAGTCTCATTATTTCTTGAATTGAGATGTGGTTTTTGTAGTTCATTCATTGCTGAGCGTGCTGCAATTTGTAGTTTTCGATTTGGTTGATTGTAGAAGGAGATATAGTGATTTTTAGTTTTGAATGTGAAACTTTAAACGATCGATCCGGTTCGTATAGTTCGATTTAGGTTGTTTAGGTTATATATTCATGATCTATGCGTCGATACCTTTCCAATGACTATTCGTTTGTGAGTTTTGGTTGAGAAATGAGTAAAACCGGTGTTGGAACGGTGAGAAGGTTGAGCGCGCGGGGAAGAAGACGGTGTGGCTGGATTTTCCCGTGTTTGATCCGTTGCTGTGTTTGAACTTTCAATTTTGCTGTTTACCGCGCCACTGTTCAACTATTTACCATTATGCCATTAATGAAGACCAAATTAATTAATTTAATTCACATAAAATCCAAATAAATACATAACACCATTAAAAATTCATTAAAAATAGTAAAAAAAATCAAAAAATCTGGAAATTTTTTCTATGGTTTTGTTGACTTGTGTAGGATTTTTTTGACCTATTGGTCAAAGTTGTGCTTGGCAAATATTTTATTTGGCATAGGCTTTTCTAATGTATGTCACATTTTGATACATTTTGGCAATTTGATCATGAAATACTCATATCATAAAATAAATGGCTGAAAATTTTTGTGGTGGTTCTTGACTCATTGAGGATTATTTATATGTAAATTTCATGAATTTTTGATACCTGGTTAGAGAGCAGCAAATTCTGGAACTTAGGTGTGACAATTTGTGTCACACCTCTTGATGTCAACTTGTTGAATTTAATTGGATAACCTATGCATGTTAGAATTGAATGAAATTTGGCATGGTGAATTGTTGATATGTTAGGATGTTGTATGAATATTTGTAGAATTTTTCACTGCCTTTTCTAATTGATCATGATTTTTCATTTCTGGTTGTTGGAATTGCAAGCTCATGTGATACATGTTGGTAGATTGATTGGGAAATCCTCATATTGTATTGTATGGCCATGAAATTTGATATGCATGAACTAGACACATTGTGTGACCTCCCTGTTTTGGTCTCATCCATTTCTTTTTTGTTTTCAATGAGATATTAATTTTTGAAGTAGATGTATGCATTGATGGTGTGAATTGGAGCATGAAATTGGGTCTGTTTTTGTTGATTTTCGTTGACATGGTTCCATTTGCCCAATTGAGCTCAAATTTGACATGGTAGACCTTGATTGACCCCTGTTTAGGTGTATTTAATTTGAGATTTTTTTGATGTGTTTTGGTATGGATTTGAATGCAATACTTCTGTTTGTATGTTTGATGCTTCATTTGAACCAATATGGATTGTTTTGTGCATGAATTGAGCATGATGGATGATATAAACATGAGACCAATGATGTTTGCTCTTGTTTGATGATAATTTGATGTTGGTTGATGCATACCTTGCTGTTTTAGATTTTTTCTTGCTTTTGGACCCTAGGCTTGGCCTAGTGGTCTAGTTGCTAATATTTGCTTGATTTTTCAGGATTAAAAAGCAATGCACATGGAGAAGGATTCAAATCAATTTTAATTAATGTTGTTGATGTTTGTACACTAACATAGCATTGTTTTGTAGGTGTTGAAGCTTGGGCTTAAGCCTTGAGCTTGCCTTGTGTTGTGCAATAGCTTGTATAGTTTGACTGGTTAACTGTTTATTGTTTACAGTTTGTCTGCTTGAGTACTGACTGAGTTTGATTGTTTCCAGGTACTTTAGTTGCTCAGTTCCTTGTGAACTTTTGCTTTGCGTTGCTTAAGCAACTTGCATTGAGGTAAGTCCTCTTAACTTCATGTAGTCTGGAGACCCGGCTGTTACCGGGCCGGGCAAATTGTCTGAAGTCCTCCTTAAGAGGCAATGATTGTGTATGTTTATTTTTAAGCCCAAGCAGGAAAAGCCCTTCAAGTAAGGCAATTGGTGGAAGGTAGGGACAAGCAGCCTGTCCCCCACTATTCAGTTGAGTCTTCTCCTTGCTCCCATTACATGGTTGTAGCATTGAGATCAAAAGCCCAAGATCCTGTGCAGTGCACATTGAGTCAGAGTCTCTGAGTATAGGAGGGTTCCCCCATTCTGGACCCATGCTCATTTGTCAGCTCTCCCTGGTTAGGGATAAGAGCTGTGAGGTCTGATCCTCACTTCATCCCATCATCTGCTTCACCTTAGCCTCGTAATGGCAAGGTTAAGAGCAAAACCAGCCTGTACAGACGACTTGCTTAGGCAGTCAAACCTGATTGATTGAGCCCCCTTGTTTGGCTATAGCGCGTGTTATGTGGATATCTGATTGACATGCTTGTTTGAGATACCTGTTCTCATTTGATGATATATGATTGTATGCTTGTGTGCTAGCTTCTTTCCTGGTTAGGATAGTTTGCTTATGCAAGTAGGATAGAAAACCGAACTTAGGGTTAACGATGCATGACAACATTAGGCTCGAGTCTCAGCTCCCTAGTTGTGTATCTTTCCCCGGTTTCTGGTTAGCAATTCAGTCCCTTTCAGGGGAACTACATCGCCCTGATCCTCGTGCCAGACGAGGTATGTAGGCAGGTGGTCGTGCGAGACCACTCCGGGCAACCTTTTTCTTTTTTGCGTGCGTTTACTTGTTATCTGACTGTGCTGTTTGGTGTTTTGGTTCGGATGCCGACGTAAGCCCAGTAATTGGCTGTCGGGCTCCAAGTTTGCCGTTTTGTGCGTGTTTTGGTTCGGATGCCGACATAATTCCATCAAGTGGTTGTCGGGCTCCATGTTTGCCACCCTTGCTTGTTTGTATGTGTTGTGTTGTTTGGCGTGCGTAAGCCGAACTACAGTGGCTCTGATTCTTGTTCCAGACAAGATATGTAGGCATAAGGTGCGATACCTTATCGAGCCCGTTCCTCTTAATCCCACCTGCGTTCCCCGTGTGTGTGTGTGATGTTTAGCAACCTTTTCTTTATTTTAGGACGTGGATCCCTAGGAGTACCTAGGACGTGAGGGGTGCTAATACCTTCCCCTCGCGTAACCGACTCCCGAACCTTTTCTCTCCGGTCGCGAGACCATGTCTTTCCAGGTTTCTCTGAGCGTTTCCTTTCCCTATCTTGGGATAAATAACGTTTAGTGGCGGCTCTGTATGTTTTTATTTTTAGGCTCGCCGGTGGATTTTTCGCAGGATGCGACACTAGTTGATATGGATATGTCGCAACCTCTCAATCATAATGTGCTAGTTGAAAGATAGGGTTTGACCTTATTCTCCGATATCGAATATGAAAATTTTCCGGAGTTCTGTTCTCATTGCAGGAAAGTGAGACATAATGTGAAGAGCGGTAAAATGCTAAACAAGACTCAACAAAAATCAGTGTTTGTTCAGAAGGAAAACTCTACTTCCATAAAAGAAGACGTGGTCGTTAATGAGCATCAAGTTCCCTCCGAAGAGGTTTGCCCTGAAACGGTTCAACATGTCCCTCATGTGGAATCTCCTCAACCTCTCCATAATCCCTTCAACTTCATATCCCAACATCTAGAGGAAACCAATTCCCAAATTCCAGTCTTCGTGGAAACCACTCAAAAGCTAATGATGTTGTTTAGTTAAAAGATGAAGGAGTTGATGCAGTAGTATTAAACATAATATTTTTAAAGAACTTGTGGGCATCCTTAGCAGACAGGACAAATGAAGACAATCAAAATATAATTCACAAAAATGGAAATTATGCCTTCACCACGACATTTTCTAATCTCAAGAAGAAGCAGTGACCTCCGAATTCCAACAAGAAATATGGTACTAGGTTCTAAACAGGCCTCAAAAACCTTACCTTATAAATAACCTCTTTTGAAACATTAAGGTTATAACTAATGCTCCTTCAAGATTATCTCTAAAAAGATTACTGAGCATTCACAAACCTAATATTATTTTCATTGCCGAACCAAAATTCACCTATGAAAAGCTCCCTTGCAACTGGTTTCTTAGGCTTGGTTACAAATTCTTTGCCTCAAACAAAATTCTACAGTCTTCTATTTGGAGTTTCTGTTGTTTAGATATCAATTAAATCATTCTTGATTCTTTAGATTAATTTGTGGCTTTTACGTTCTTGGTAGAAAATAAGCTCTTGGCCTCGGCTACAGTTTATGCCTCAACCAATCTTTACAGGAGAAAAAACCTTTAGGAGTACCTTCAGCCCCTCCAAATCAATCATCATCTTCCTTGGACTTTTATCAGAGACTTCAATGCTATCATAGGAGCCCATGAACACAGAGGAAGAAACTCCCATACTAAAAGTACAATGCTAGATTTTCCAGATTTGGGCGGATTTTGATGAACTCATTCATATTCCTATAAAATGTGCTTTTTAAACTTGGTCAAACAAGCAATCTTATTCTTTTTTCATTGAAAGAAGACTTGATAGATGTATTTCTAATCAATCTTGGTGGGATTTGTGTATTGTAACCTATGTTTATACTCTCACTAAGTTGCGCTCGAATCACTTCCCCATTCTTCTAGAGTTCCAAATCAATCCTCACAAAGTGGTGTCCCAATTTATATTTTTAAAGACCTAAACTTTGTATAAAGATTGTAATTATTTGATTGTGTCCTGTTGGAATCAGAAGGTTATGGGTTGTCCTATGTTTTTGCTCTGCAAGAAGCTTGAAATGCCTAAAAGAATTTTAAGAAATTGGAATCATTCATCCTTCGACAATATTACTTACAATTTCAAATTGCCTAATGAAAATTTGGACCGAATTCAAGCTCAAACTCAGATTTTAGACAAGGACGATACTATTAAGAGGCTGGAATTGGAGGCTCAAGATAGACTATCTATTGCCCTTGACATGGAAGAATGTTTTTGGAGAGAAAAATATAGAATTAAGTGGCAGCTTGAGGGGGTTCAGAATACGGCTTTCTTCAATTGTATTTCTAAAATCAGGAATTCATTTAAGATTATCACTATGCTTAAATATGGATAGGAGATTTATACTGAGCCAACCCAAATTGCTAACCACACTATGAACTTCTTTCAGAACATTTTTGCTTCTAGCATTTCTGTTTTGCAGGATTTATCCATGGTTGAAGACTATATTCCTAGATTGGTGGATGGCAGAATGAATACTCTTCTCACAATGCTTCCCTCCCTGGAGGAAATTACTATTGATGTGTTTTCCCTTAACAACGACAGTGCGCTTGGGCCATATGATTTTGGGGCGTCCTTTTTTCATTTCTATTGGGATATCATCAAGCAAGATGTTTCATAGGTGGTGATTCAATTCTTATCCTCGTGTTAGATTCTCCCTAGTCTCAACTCGAATACTTTAGTGCTTATTCCGAAAAGTGTAATGCGGAGTCTCTAGATCAATTTTGTGCTATTGCGATATATGATTTCAAGTTCAAAATAATTTCCAAAATTATTGCGGATACACTTGCTACTTTAATGCCTCATCTTGTATCTCATGAACAACGAGGTTTCATCCAGGGAAGGAATATTAAAGATTGTATTGAGCTGGCTTTGGAGGTTCTAATTTACTTGGTTCTAAAGTCTGGTGCAGTAACTTTGCTCTGAAGGTGGATATCATTAAAGCTTTCAACACTTTAGTTGGCTGTTTCTTCTGAAAGTGCTCCACCAGTTTGGTTTTAACTCTACTTTTTATCAGTGGATAAATGGTATTCTACGTTCTGCCTGGCTATCTATTTCTATCAACAATTCTTTTCATGGTGACTTCTAATGTACTCGAGGGGTTCACAAGGAGACCAACTATCTCCTTTATTATTCTGCCTAGCGGAAAATGTGCTCAGCAGGAATATTCTGAAGTTGGTGAATTTCGGTTATCTCAATTCGATCATTGGTCCTAAGCAAATCAAGGTTCCTTCCCATATTTCCTATGTTGACGATGCTTTCATTTTCTACAAAGGTAAGATCTTTAATATAAGATCTCTCATTTCTGTCTTTAAAGAGTATTCTTTGGCTCCTGGATAAGTTGTTAATTGTGTGAAATCTTCTATCTATGGAGAGGCTATGTCTAATTCTATACTTAATATTCTCTCATCTCTATTCTGTTTCATCATAGGCACCCCTTCTTTTAATTATCTCGGGGTGCCCATTTTTAAAGGAAAACCTAAAGCTAAATTTCTTCAACTGATAACAGACAAAGTCATCAACAAGCTTGCGTCTTGGAAGGTTCATTGTTTTCTTTTGCCGATAATGTCGACCTTGTCAAATCTATTATTTAAAGTATACTCATTCATTCCATGTCGTTATATGTGTGGCCGGTTGCTCTTGTTGGAGATTTGGAGAGAGCTGCTCGAAACTTTATTTGGAGTGGTGATTCTTCTAAGGGTAAATTTGTCATAGTAGCCTGGAGAAACATTTGTAGACCAGTCTCTGAAGGTGGTGTTGGTTTCTCTAAATGAGGCCACTAATCTAAAGATTAGCTGAGACCTTTTCAATTTTGAGGAACCTTGGGCAATTATTCTTCAACTCTGGGTTTTGTAGAAAAACAAAATCATTAAGCATCACATTTTCTCCTCGATTTGGTATAGTGTCAAGAATGACACTCCATTGATTATGAGAACTCTTCTTAGATCCTCAACAATGGAGAATCTATTAGATTTTGTTATGATAATTGGTGTGACGCCCATTTCATCTTGGCCATGGGGAACCGAGCCGTTGTTGACGACCCAACTTCTTTATCATTAATCATAAATTAGATTTATCGAGAAGCAATAATGATATCCCATATTCTCTCCAAGTTAGAATCCATAATTTCCACATTCCTTTTGATCTTCGTCTGGATAAAAGGATTTTGAAGCATTCTCCTTCGGTGCGAGCTCACCCTAAAATTTGCTTATGATTTTAAAAGAATATGGGTGTTTGTAATGATTGGCGGTGTTGGATATGGTTGAAATCCATTCCACCCTCAAAACCGTTTTTGGTTTGGAGGCTGTTTCTCAACAAGCTTCTGAATGATGACCAATTAAGGAGAAGAAACTTTTCTTTTCCTTCTAATTGCAGTCTTTGCAATTTGGCTAAAGAAACTACTTCACATCTTTTCTTTGACTATATCTAGGTTGAACATATTTGGAATTGGTTATGCAAAGCTTTAAAGATTAACAATCAGATTCATGATCGGGAGGATGTCTAAAACATTTGCAATAGAGCATGGTCTGATCAACGTAAGTTAATCTTTAATGTTGCTTTTATCCTTCCGTTCAATGTTATTTGGATTGCTCGAAATAATATCAGATTTAAAGAGAAATTCATCAATACTTCTTCTTCTATTTCTTTTATTTTACCGGCCTGTTCTAGAGCCAGAGCTTTTTCCTTTATCAATATTCATGATTTTGAAATGCTCAAATATTTCAATGTTAGAATTTAACCTCCTAATGCTTATAAACTTTTGGAAGTTATTTGGAAAACGCCTCCACGTAACTGGATTAAGATCAATTGTGATGGTCCGTCTTTAGGCAATCCGGGTTCGTCTGCTTGCGGTGGTATTGCCAGAGATTATGATGGCCGCTTTCTTCGACCTTTTGCTCACTCTTTGGGAGTCTCAAACTCTCTCATTTTTAAACTCTCAAAGTTTATGTCACAAATTGAGTACAAGGGTTGACATAATTTATGGTTAGAATTCTTCCTGCCACCCCAATTAAAATTGGCATCTCTTTAGTTTCATAATTTTAAAACTACTATTGAAAAAATCTGAAACAAATTTTTGATAGGTATTTCAGAATTTCCGATACACATTAAATTTTCGATAATATACTTATAATTTCCGGTATACTGGAATTTTTGAAATTGTTGTGAATTTAAAAATATTATCAAATTTTTTAAATATTATATTTTATATAGAAAGTTTCAATTAAAATGATTCATATTTAATTAGATTCTTTTTTACACTTTTGGAATTTCGAAATTTCTGATACCGTGTTTAAAATTTTGAAATTTTCAATGATGTATCAGAAATTTCAAATTTTTTGTGATTGTAATTTTTTTTTTGAAAATTTCTATACTAATCATAGGTCCTAGCATTGCATGCGTTTCCCCAGAAATAGAAATAGGAATTAATACCTGAGATTGAAAAGTCATTCTTTGTTCTTCAGTTTATGGTTTTGGAACGCACTGTTGGTTACCCACAGTGTTTGGGCCCAAGATCTTGTCAGCAAGTGGAAGGCTTCGAGATTTCCTGGAATCCTTTGTGTTTTTGTTGGAATCTTTAGTGATTTTCTTAGATGATGCCATTGTTGGAAGGAGAAACTGAAGCAGGTTTTTGCTTGAGGAAGATGAAGAGTGGAAGAAATGTTTTCTTTGAGAGGAAACAAAATACGAAGAGTTGGGAGAGAAAACAGAAAAATGTTGAAAATGTCTATTTATAAGCTAAGAATTGGAAGAGTTTTTTTATTTAGGCATCAATGGGGAAGGAGAAAGTGTGCACATGTTAATGTAAGTGGCCATGATGAGTGGTAGCAGTTGATGGCTAGACACGATTTCCCAAGGGCTATAAAACGTGATGATTGCCTAAGGATCCTCACGTGGGTTCTAAAGCGAGGTTTTGCTAAAGTAGTCATCATTACGGTGTCGTCATAGCAGAGGAAACGTTGTGTGATGTCGAATTAAGTTTGTCAAGAAACAAAAAAAATACCTTTTTCTTCTATAGATCAAAAAGAGGCATTGTTTGGGGGGCAATTTGTTAGGTGAGAATTTCGACATCAGGTTAGATGTGATAAAATAAGGAAAGAAAATAATCTTTGGAGTTATCTTAGATTTCAACAAGAATACCAAACTCAGGGTGTGTCGAAATATGCCTTCTGTGTAGGAAGATGAATGTGAAATTTAGGATAATCTCAAGTTCAGAAGGTTACTTCGACGAAAGGGTTGTTCGAAATATATTTGAATTTTGAATAACAAAGGAGTAACCGTATTTTATTCTTATCCACTTTTGATAAGAAAGGGTACGTGGAACGTACTCATGGGTCGAAGACATGCCGAGTGTCACCTGTCAACGCATGGGATAAGATTTGTTGGAGACAATTATTTCAATTTAGTATAAATAGGTGTTCTAATGTTAGGATTAGTGTGTTCAAATTACTGTACAATCAATCATATTTACTCAAAGTATCCAGTGTATAGAGAAAAGAGTACAATTGAGAATGTACGTGTGATAACACCATTATACTCATATCAATTAAAGCTCATTTATATCTTCTTGTTTAACAATTGTATTTTACTATCAATTTTTTATTAAGCATTGTTTTATACTTCACTTGCATTTTTACCATTTATCATCTTAAGAACGCTTTCATCAAGTATTTTTATTTAATGATACTATCGAAGTGTCCATATTCTCATATAAGACTTTTAGAACAATAACACATGTCCTAGGAACAATCTGGTTGATCCTGTGAGTAACCAAAGTTTCTGTAATTTGGAAGGCCAACGGTTATTTACCAATTTTCACGGTAAACAAATTGGCACGCCCAGTGGGACTCGTGCTAGTATTTTCTAAAAGGAAAATTTTCTGTTTCTTCATTCTTCAATATCTCTTTGTATAATTTCGTTGCATGTTATTGAGAAGTGGTAAAGTTGCCACAACCAACGAGGATAGATCAAGGAGAGGGTACACGAGGAGAATGGCAAACCCATCAGATAGTCAAAATCCTCTAGATAATAATGGAGAACCACCCCTTACGTAAGCACCAGGGGAAAGTACGGTGGCGACATCTGCTGCCGAATTGGTACCAACCACGACAAATTCGACGCCCGTGCGTTTGAGGGCCCATAGTGGGCGTATTTTTTCGTATATTGGGCCACAAGCCCCACCAGCGAATCCTTTAGGGATACATCGGCCACCAGGGACTCCCCCTCCAAAGGGAAAACAATTTTTTAGGCCTTATGTGAGGGGGTTTTCAATGCCAATGAATGGTCGCGAACAACCCTATGGCATGCCAACTGCGATGATGACAAATTTAAATAATTCGATGTCAACTTATGCGGACCCTCTAACGAATGTATCTTCGCCATTGCAGGGATCTGGGTCGGGTGTAAACAATCTGGGTTAAAACCAGCCTTTAGGGGTGGGTCTTCATACCCAAGTGTCAAATATAGTGAATAATTCTGCAGCGGTGTTGAGGCAGCAAATGGAAGAAAGTAACCATGATATGGTCTAGATGTTGGCCCAAATAATGGGTGCGATATTTAACCCATTAATTCAATATATGACCCAAACGAACCAACAAATGGCAGCGTAAATGGCGCGCATTGTAGATTTCTTTGGTGTCCCACAACCTCCTCGACATCCTCAGAGGGGATGGACAAGAGAGAATCAAGGGATAACCATCGAAAATGACCTTACCATTAACCAGGTCCCACGAAACACCCCCCAAGCGAACATGGTGAATCAAGGGATAAGAGTAGAACCACCTAGGGTCGAATCCCCTAGGGCTAAACAATAAATCCCAAGGGAGCCACTGATAGTGTTTGCAAATAGGCACCAAGATGTTAATGAACTTATACAGCAAATTCGACATGATGATATGACGATGGATAATAACCTGACAGCTATGGTCGAAAGAATCATGGCGCGAAATGGCGTAGTTGTTGGCCTCCATAGGCCAAACTATACGTACCCATTGTCTGAATATGTTATGCAAATGGAATTACCCACTAGGTGGAATGTCCCCAAATTCACCAAGTTTTCTGGGGATACGAGTGAATCCACTATGGAACACGTGGCAAGATACTTCATAAAGGCGGGAGAAATTGCAAACAATGAGATTCTTTGGATAAAATATTTCCCAAGCTCTCTTACGAAGAACGCCTTCACGTGGTTTACTATATTACCATCGAGTTCCACAAACACTTGGACTCGTTTGGAAAGAATGTTCCATGAGAAATTTTACATGGGACAATCGAAGATAAGTCTGAAAGAATTAGCCAGTATTAAATGAAAGTTTACTAAGTTAATAGATGATTACCAAAACAGGTTTCGTCTACTTAAGGCAAGATGTTTTACGCAAGTGCCTGAGCATGAGTTGGTCGAAATGGCGGCTGGAGGCCTTGATTATTCTATTAGGAAAAAGTTGGATACCCAATACTTGAGAGACATGGCCCAGTTGGCTGATAGAGTTCGACATGTAGAACATTTGAAGGCTGAGAAATCCAGAGAAAGTTTAGGAAGGATAGAGTAGCCTATGTCGAATTAGAAACTGACGAACCTGAAATGTTCAGGGAGTAGGTAGATTTCGACGAAGTTGAGGTCGACCTTGCTAAACTAAAGTAAGGACCACCTTATTTCTGCAAAGTTCTAACTCCTTCAAGCGGGAAAAACCCAGTCGAACCAGACAAAAACCCTAGGTTCCCGAAGAAGACTTATACCTGCGACGTCACTAAATGTGACGAAATCTTCTATTTACTTGTTAAATGTAGCCAGATGATAGTCCTTCTTGGCGCTAAAATTCCCCCTTTAGAACAAAGAAAAAAGAGGGGTTTTTGTAAATATCATAATTTTTTGGGCCAAAAAACCTCACAAAGTTTTCTTTTCAGGGACCTTGTGCAAAGCGCTATAAGAGACTGATGGCTCCAATTTGGAGACAAATCGAAGATTCCCATGAGAATCGACGCCGACCCTATTCAGATAGCTGATGCCTATTATACTGAACCTTCCATGATTAACATGGTAGAAATTTTTGAAGAATCTGGGAAGGTCAGTATGGTCGAAGTGGATGACGACTTTAAACAGGAAGCTGTAAAGGGGGTCAATGAGGATCTCCATCAAGTGGTCTCGACAGAAACTGCTGAGGGTTTCTCCAGAGAAGTCACTAAGGATCTCACTAAGGGAACTATTGTCAGTTTCACAATAAATGAGAGCATTGAGGGTTTCATACACGTAGGCATAATTAAGGCCACTGAGGGATTTAGAGTTAAGCTGCAAGAATTAGACATTATTGAAGATGTCGACATGGGAATCAACATGGTTGATTTAACTTCGAAAACCTCCGAAATGGAGGTAGACAAAGGAAGCCTCCGACAGGAGGAGTACAACAAGACGACCTACCCTAAACAGGAGGAAGACTTGGTCGAATTCCTCCATAGATGTCAGAGGAAAAGGTCCTAAGTTATGTTGTGCCCAAGTTGCAGTTTGATTTTCGACAAGAAAGCTGTGAAGAACCTTAAGGGGATTCGACTAGAAAAAAGGGAGAAATTTGAGGGATTCAAGAAATATCCAAATATTCGACAGCAATGGGGATCCCGTAAGGGGAAACCAGAAGGGCTTACCCCTTCAAGCGAACATGCCTTCGACTTATAGGCATACCACGGAAGCCCTAATAGACGCTTGGACGAAACCAATTGGGGGGAGAGGGAAAGGCCACCAAAAATGGCAAACTTTCGATGTCAAAAGAGGGTCCTCAGTGGCATATTGAAAAAACTTGGAGGCGTCAAAACAATTGGCATATCGTTCCGAGAATTATAAAGGGAAAAAACCAATGTCTCGATCCCAATGGAGAAGGCAACAACGACAAAGGAAAGCCGACAGAGAAGTTGCAGAACATGCGAAGCTTGAATCCAGTAGCAACATGATGCCCAAGCAAGAAAAGAAGTTGGTCGAAAGGAGGTTATTCTCGCCTCAAAAGAAGGTGCATGCGGCGAAGTCTGATCATGACGAAGACATGGTGACAGACGACTTCGACTCCGACTTGGACGCCTTCCTGGACATTACGTTTAATGTGGTGTCTTTCCTTCCTAGAGAATATGACCAAGTCGTGGAGGTCGAGGAGCCAGAAGAAATGGCTGAAATAGAGATGGCGAAACACAAACCTGTGTGTTATTACATCATGAACAACGACTGTGTGGATGAGCAAAACGCTTTCTTAGAAAGGCCATATGAGTCAATGAAGAGCAATTTAAAACCGCAGTTTATCAAAGGCAAAGTAGAAAATGTGGGGGTAAATAAGATCCTCGTTGACGGTGGAGCGGCAGTGAACTTGATGCAGCATTTATGCTAAAAAGGTTTGGTAAAAATGACACTGACACGAAGCCTCACAACATGGTGTAATGGGGTATTCGTTACCATTAGAGGTATTGACTAAATCCAAGGTAAACCATACAAGTCGAGTCGCCACCGCACTTCTATTTATCCAAAGGAATGGTTAAAAAGCGAACAAAAACCTAAAAGTTTTATCGAATCAAAAACTAGTAAAAATGTCAGAGATCTGGGTAAGGGGGTTGGTTATGCAATGGGAAGGTTTTAAGCACCCAAAACATCCTAGGTACTCCTAGGGAACCCTTTTCATAAGTGTTGTTCTAGTCTAAATGGTGTAGGTATATCTAAAGTACTATTTACTAAAAGGAAGGTTAAAAGAAAATGACTCGCAAGGATGTCACATCCACTGCCTACGTATCTCATCTGAGTATGAGAATCAGAGTCTTCGTAGCTCGGTTACCTATGGGTTAAAGAGAAGTGTGCTCGGTAAGACGTCGCGTCTTATGCCTACGTATCTCATCTGGAATGAGAATCAGAGCAAAACGTAGTTCGACTAACTAGGGGTTAAGGATTGCCATCTAAACATGAACTTACAAAAGAGGACACCAACTGTGTCGAAGGAGGGTGGGCAGTGTGTTCAACGTCCTAGCAGTAGGTGTCGCAACTCGCTGAGTTGAGTCTTGGGCAGTTACCTCTTTGCAATAGAACGAACTGACATGCCACAAGATCGGAGAGGCACGGAAGGTCTAAAAGTGGGCCTGAGGCAATCGACTTACAAGAGGATGGATGAATCCGTGCTGGTTCTATTAAGTTTTGGAAATGATTACTCGACGTTGGATCGAGCTTTTGATCTTATTTTGAAATGGTTATCGGATGTTCGTTTTAATTCTTGTATTAACAGGTGACTAAAGAAATAAAGAAATAATTATTATACACTTTATGGGAGAGGGGTACATTTGTTATGAATGGGGATTGTTCATGGCAAACAAACAATAAGAATATATGCCTCATACATCATACAAGTAGGCAACAGTTATCAATCAGATCGGATAAATAAACAATATATAATCAAACCAAAGAATCAAATAATGGAGCATTTAAACAATGCATGAGAGTATGAACATGTTAAATAATCAATCAATAGAAAGCATGAATGAGAGAAACAAGTATAAAAGATAACAGATGAATCAAATAGATGAAAATATACACACGAAGGGTCCACTGAATAATTTAATAAGGAAATGAGGTAAGGACCAAATAAAATCAAGGTAAAAGGCCTCTAATACATGGCATATGATATGAACAAGGGAGGATCAAAAGATCTCTTCAATTGCCATAAGCAATCCCTAAGTCAAACATCGATCATAAAGAAGTCAACTGAAAATTCAAGTCAACTTAAAAAATAACAAATAAATAGAAAATTAATCAAGAAAATTATGAAAAATTAAACTAAATATGTGGGGTCAGGACATCATCATCCCCCAAAAAGATTTTAAAAATAATGAAAATTGGCACGTGAATTAATTAAAACAAAACGTAGGTCAAACCAAAAGTCAATTAATAAGACTAGGTTAGAAATAAATCAAGAATAAATAGTAAATTAATCAAGAAAATTATGAAAAATTAAACTAAATAAGGTGGGGTCAGGACATAATCATCCCTTAAAAACATTTTTAAAATAATGAAATTTGGCATGTGAATTAATTAACAAAACATAGGTCAAACCAAAAGTCAATTAATAAGACTAGGTTAAAAATAAATCAAGAATAAATAGTAAATTAATCAATTAAATTATGAAAAATTAAAATAAATAAGGTGGGGTCAGGACATCATCACCCCCCAAAAATATTTTAAAAATAATGAAAATTGGCACGTGAATTAATTAAAATAAAACAGAAGTCAAATTAAAAGTCAAACAACCAAACTAGGTCAAAAATAAATCCAAAATAAATTGAAAATGTGAAATAAAATTCCAAGAAAAGGTCAGGTTGACCATGAGATAGTGGTCAACCTTCATCCCAAAAATCAAATTCTAATAATAATTTTAAAACATAAAAATAAAATCAATAAAAAAGTGTGTTAAAATGGACCATTTAGAATAAATAGTTAAAATAAAATATTAATATTAAAAAATACGAAAATAAAAATTATATAAAATTAAGTAAAACGTTAAGAAAAGTGAAAAATATTTTTGGGTAATTTTATGGACGAAGAAACTATTTTAAATAAGAAAAAGAAATATGAAAATGGAAGGATTAATGGTGATGAACATGGTAAGCAAGCGTAGATATATCAAAACATGGCCATGGAAGAGATAATTACCTAATGAAAAATAGAAGTGGAATGGAATCTGATATGTGATGAAGCTTTGTCTCCTTGCCACGAAATTCCAATGCCCCTTTAGGGTTAGGGTTTCAGCTTCTTAAATAGGGTGGATTAAGTGTTCTCATGGGCTTTTTAATAAGTGATTTATCCATAAGAATAAAAGTGTGAAGTGAGGTGTAGAATGCTGTTATTTTGGGCCAAACTTAAGTGAATGGATGTCCAATGCATGGGCAAAAGAGTTAAAAAACGTGACTGGTTTGTGCAACATGCTTAGAAAATCTGATTGGGCCAGCCAGACCCAAAATCTGCCTAGAAAATCAAGTCATGGTGCCCACTTTAAATGAATGTATCTCTCAAACCATGGATCCAAATGAGATGATTCCAAAAGGATGTGAAATAGGACATGGCAAGGTACAATTATTGTGAAGAAAGTATTTTCAAATAATGCCTTGAAGTGCAAGAAAATTGGCCAAGAAGTCTTGACAAATTTTGAAGATTTTGGACTTAGAAATTTTCTAAGTGTCCTAAAAAAATGTCTCACTTTGACTAAGCATAACTTTCTTAATTCTAATCCAAATGGAGAAAACTTTATATCTATAGAAAGCTTGGAACAAGAGGAACAACTTTCATGTTGGAGAAACTTTCAAATGGAGCTTTTATCTTGATGCAAAATGGGCTTAAAGTGAGCGCAACGATCATGAAAACTTGCCCTAAATGGAAAGTCAACCATTTCCAAATTAAGTAACTTTTCCAATTCCTGATTAAATGATGAATCCATGATCCAACCTTGATCAAACTTCACATGTAGGCTCCCCTAGGCATGGATTTTGAGATTCCACTCTCAAAATGTCAAGAGTTGACTTTTCTGGCCCGACAATTGACTTTTCCCAAACGGTCTGATTCCCGATTCCATTGATCAATTGAAGCACTTCTAGCTCAAATAAAGAGCTGTTTTTTGTATGTAGACCCTTGTGGACATATGGAGGGCCATGGAAAAGAGTTTCACCCAAAGAATCAGAAATAAACTAATTTTATACCATACCCTAGTTTTAGGGCAAAATGATCAGGAACTGATTGCACTGATTGCCAATGGATCTTTCTGAGACAATTGTGAATCTTCCTAGGCCAAGATGCCTCTCTAATCATGACATGGATGAGCTCATCTACTTCCAACCAAACATTTCTTGTTGTAGGTAGCCATGAAACTAATTTCTGATTAAATCCAGATGAACACTTTGATAGCTTTGAATCCTTCACTAATGAACTAAGGACCATAATAAGATACTTGGACCCCCCTGAGACCCTTGAGACTTGTATACTTAGAAAAGGAGGTCCAATTCTCAATCTTGCTTTGTGTGGGCTCATTCTGTTAAGGAGTGATCGATCAAAACCTGATCTCCATGTCACTAATGCAGTATGCAATTAGTATGACCTAATATGATGCTAATGAAGTGTAAAACATAATCCCATGCTTCCAGGAAAAATGAAGGGTAAATTTTGGGGTATTACACATGGTTCTCTCGAACTATGGGGGGGGGGGGGGAACTTAGAACTATATTAGGGGTGTTACAAGTTGACCGCATTGTCGACACAATAACAAGGCCGACAATGTTCATGGCAATAACATCAAAAGCCAACTATAATTTGTTGTTGGGTAGGGAATGGATTCATGGCATATGCACAGTCCGCTCTTCGATGCACTAGAGGGTAACCATTTAGCGAAGCGATGGGATTATGGAGAATATAAAGGCAAAGCAAAGCTTTTCTATGGCTAAGGTTAACCATGTGGACATGAGAAGTTTTGACAGGAACCTGACCCACATAGCGCATTGCAGTCCAACAGGTTTCGACCTTTCACCTACGGACAACACATTTTGCTCACTCTATTTGCACCTAACTTACGGGTTCTAGTGGGATAGAGAGGTAGTTAGAGAAGATGACTTTGGCTATGGAGGTGCCGAAGGTATCCAACCTACGAGTTAGGGAAGTGAATTCGGTGAAGATGTCTGATTTACATACATTAAAAAGGATTTAGGCTTATATAGCCGAAAATAAATTGAAAGCAGCTTCGGAGGCCGAAGTTAAATACATGGCTATCAAAGCCATAGGGATAAAAATGTACTATGATGGTACTGGCAACGACTTCGATCCAAAACCACCTGATAAGGGTACATACGAAGTGCAAGGCTAGAGGCTCTAAGCCATCTATGATGACGAGCCTTTGGGCTTCGAAAAGGATCCGTTAGAAAGTAACACGAAGATGCTAGCGCATGATCCCTTGGAAGAAATCGACTTGGGGACAGGGGGGATCAAAAGGCCCACGTATGTAAGTGCCAACATCAACCCAAAACTCAAGATCAAAGTGATCCAATTGCTGAAGGAGTACAAAGACTACTTTGCATGGGATTACGATGAGATGCCTGGTTTGAGAGAAGATTTGGTCAAACTGAATTTGCCAATAAAGCCTGGGAAAAATCCTATCAAGTAAATCCCAAGGCGATTTGCACTTGCAGTTCTGTCGAAGATCAAAGAGGAGGTCGAAAGACTTCTTAGATGCAATTTCATCCGCACCACCAGGTATGTCGAATGGATTGCTAAAATAGTATCAGTTATTAAAAAGAGCAGTACTTTGAGGGTTTGCATTGACTTCAGAGATTTGAATGCTGCAACCCCGAAAGATGAGTATCCAATGTCGGTGGAGGAAATGCTAGTAGATTCTACCATAAGACATGAGTATCTTAGAATGCTCGATGAGTATTCTAGATATAATCATATTTTTTATCGCTGATGAAGATGTGCCAAAAGCGACATTTCGATGCCCCAAAGAATTAGGTACTTATGAATGGGTGTTGATTCTAAGTGTTGGCAGCAATTTTGGTAAAACAAAGAGTGTTCACAAGATGTCATGTGTGATGTCTTAACATGAGATATCCTATGTACCTGCTGGAGTTGAAGAACATATGCAAGCATGATTATTTCAGAATGTCACTTACAATGCTAAGGCTTCTGATATTGGATGTACCTGCTGGAGCTAAATTGGAAGACATATGCTGCAGGATTGTTTCAGTTGACATACTCATTGTCATGGTAACTGATATGGTTGTACCTGCTATAAAAGGAAACTGGATTATGCAGGATTTTTCCAGATGTCAGACCCGATGTCATGACATCTTGTACACAGAACATTCAGTATGAATGTCTGGTGTTTTGTGATTGCACAATTGGTGGCAATCATTGGTTGATTGAAGATATGGCTAGCTGGCGCATTCTATCAGGGATATCAACCAGATTTGTTTATTTTAGGAGATCTTTACAGCTGATATGAAAAGATTTGATTGGAAAATATATTTAGGGTTTTCAAGCTGTCCAATGTTTCTATAAAAAGGGACTTAGAAAACCTGATTGAATACACAACCAATACTGAGCGAAATTTAGAGAGAGAGCTAGGGTTTGTGTCTGTAGGTCATTCAAGTCATCCATTGATGATTGAATTAGACTGATTTGTCTTCTTGATCAAAGCTTTGAAGCAAGATCAAGAGTGTGTCTTCTTGATTGAAACTGTGGAGTAAAATCAAGAATATTGTAATTGAAAAGTATTTTCTTTTCACAAGGGATTGTTGTTTAAAATCACGGGTGTGTGATTATAAGGGAAGTGAGTGGGTTCTCATATCTAAGAGTGCTTAGGTAGAAATTGCACGGGTAGAGATTAGGTGAGAAAGACTGTAACTTGGTAAAGTGTACGGATACTCTTTGAACTAATTCTATTATAGTGAATTTCCTTCCTGGCTTGGTAGCCCCCAGACGTAGGTGAGTTGCACCAAACTGGGTTAACAATTGCTTGTGTGATTTGCTTTTCAATTCTGTTTAATTATCCATTGTGTATTAACAGATATTAGTGTCGTGACATTACCTTCGACATCTTATATCTGATACCAGAATTTCAATTGGTATCAGAGCAGGCATCCTGCTCTAGCTCTGGGTGAGATCTAGGGAGAATACTTTCTGGTACAATGGAGAGGGATGGAGGATCTGTTCATAGGCCACCAATTTTGGATGGTTCTAACTATGACTATTGGAAACCTAGAATGGTAGCGTTTCTGAAATCCCTTGACAACAAGGCTTGGAAAGTTGTGCTAACAGGTTGGGTGCATCCTGTCATTACTAAAGAAGGAGAAGTCACCATTGAGAAAAAGCCTGAAGAACAATGGTCCAAGGAGGAGGATGATCTTGCTCTTGGAAACTCTAAAGCTCTGAATGCCATCTTCAATGGAGTGGACAAGAATATTTTCAGGCTGATAAATAACTGTGAAATAGCCAAAGAGGCTTGGGACATTCTCAAGACCACTCATGAAGGCACATCTAGGGTAAATATGTCTAGACTTCAGCTGCTCACCTCCAAGTTTGAAAACTTAAGAATGAAAGAAGATGAAAATATTCATGAATTTTACATGAGCATTCTTGAAATTGCCAATGCCTCTGGAGCCTTGGGCGAGAAGATGTCAGATGAAAAACTGGTAAGAAAGATATTAAGATCACTCCCCAAAAGATTTGCTATGAAAGTCACAGGCATAGAAGAATCTCAAGACATCTCAAATATGAGAGTGGATGAGCTGATTGGGTCCCTCCAAACATTTGAGATGGGAATATGTGATGAAGCTGAAAAAAAGGCCAAGAGCATAGCATTTGTGTCAAACACCGAAGAGGAAGATGAGGTAGATGGTCACGACATTGATGAAGACCTGGAAAATGAGATAGCAATGCTGGGAAGACAGTTCAACAGACTAATGAAAAAGGTAGATGTCAGAGCTAAGGGCAATGTCAAAAACATCACATCCGACATCAATAAATCCAATAGCTTTGGTAAGACCATAAAGTCTGAAGAAAAGCCCAAAGAAGTTCAGTGCTATGAGTGTAATGGGTATGGTCATATTAAAACTGAATGTGGGACCTACCTCAGGAAACAAAAGAGGAGTCTTGTAGCCTCTTGGTCTGATGGAAGTTAAACTGAAGAAGCTACAAGTCATGTAAATGCTTTGACAGGAAGATGGGGGTCTGAGGAAGAGTCAATTGATGATGAAAGATCCTTTGAGGAGCTGGACACTACCTACAAAGAGTGGTGCCACAGAAGGGCAGGACTGTGCAGACAAGTTAAAAGACATGAGGAAGTGATAGCTCAGCTGAAAAATGAGAAGAAATAGTATATGGAAACCATCTCAAAATTGGAAACTGAGGCTGTATTATTGAATTCCAAACTAGATGAGATGACTAAGTATGTAAAAATGCTTAACAATGGATCTGCCACCCTAGACAAGATTCTCCAGACTGGGCAAATAACTAGAAACAAATCTTGCATTGGATTCAAGGGTGAGTGCAGTTGCAAATCAAAATCCAAACCTAAGAGCAGCCATGGTAGAAGCAAATCTGAGATGTCACATCAGATGTCACAACAGTAGAAAGGGAACCATCAAAGATGGAAATGCCAATATTGTGGAAATTTTGGCCACCTGAAGCCCTTCTGTTATAAGCTATATGGCTATCCTGGTCCTGTTTAGTCTCAACACCAATCTAGGTTCAAACATCACAAGACTGTCAGCAGAAAGCAATGGGCTCTTAAGACAAAGGTCACAAGTCTAATAGCCCACACTTCCCTCAGAGTCTCAGCCAAAGAAGATTGGTATTTTGACAGTGGTTGCTCCAGACATATGACTGGGAACAAAAATCTGTTGACTGAACTTCATCCTCATGCCATGAGTTATGTTACTTTTGGTGATGGTGCAAAAGGGGAAATCAAGGGAATGGGTAGGCTGGATTGCCCTGGAGTTCCTGACCTTGATGATGTTCTACTTATTAAGGGATTAACTGCTAATCTCATAAGCATCAGTCAACTATGTGATCAAGGTCTGAATGTAAACTTCACAAAAACTGAATGTCTGATTACTAACAAAGAAAATAAAGTAATCATGAAGGGAGTTAGGTCCAAAGACAACTGTTACATGTGAAGCTCTCAAGAAACTGGATACTCTTCAATGTGTACCTTAACCAAAGAAGAAGAAGTGAAGATATGGCATTAAAGATTGGGCCATCTGCACCTGAAAGGTATGAAGAGAATCATATCAGTAGAAGCAGTTAGAGGGATTCCCAACTTAAAGATTGATGAGGGAAAAATTTGTGGGGAATATCAGATTGGAAAACAGACAAGGATGTCACACCAGAAGCTCAGACATGACACAACTACCAAAGTCCTGGAACTACTTCATATGGACTTAATGGGACCCATGCAGGTAGAAAGCCTTGGTAGTAAGAAATATGCATATGTGGTGGTGGATGATTTCTCTAGATACACCTGGATCAATTTTATAAGAGAAAAATCTGATGTGTTTGAAGTCTTTAAGGAGCTGTGCCTGAAGCTTCAAAGGGAAAAAGAAAGTCCTGTTATCAAAATTAGAAGTGATCATGGAAAGGAGTTTGAGAACAGCAAATTTGCTGAATTTTGTTCTTCAGAAGGAATTCATCATGAGTTCTCATCCCCCATCCCTCCCCAGCAAAATGGTGTGGTGGAAAGGAAAAATAGGACTCTGCAAGAATCAGCCAGAGCTATGATTCATGCCAAGAAGTTACCCTATCATTTTTGGGCTGAAGCCATGAACACAGCCTGCTATGTTCACAACAGAGTGACATTAAAGAAAGGGACTCCCACAACTCTCTATGAAGTCTGGAAAGGAAGAAAACCTACAGTAAAATACTTCCATGTATTTGGTAGCAAATGCTATATCTTAGCTGATCGTGAGCAAAGAAGGAAGATGGATCCCAAAAGTGATGAAGGAATATTTTTGGGCTATTCAACAAACAGCAGAGCCTACCGGGTCTTCAATTCCAGAACTAATGTGTCGATGGAATCCATTAATGTAGTGGTTGATGATCAACAGACTGATGTCACAGACGATGTCAAAACATCTCTGAATGATTCTCCAGCTGACTCCTCAGACAAGAATAAGGAAGAAGAACCACCTCAAGCTGAACCTGAAGATGACAAAATCAACAAGGGACCCTCTATCAAAATTCAGAAGGATCATCCCAAAGACCTTATCATAGGAGACCCAGATAGAGGAGTCACTACTAGATCAAGAGAAGTTATCTCACATGGCTGCTTTGTGTCAAAGATTGAACCTAGAAATATCAAGGAAGCCTTGACTAATGAGTTCTGGATCAATGCCATGCAAGAAGAGTTAGGTCAATTCAAAAGGAATGAAGTATGGGAATTGGTTCCTAGACCTGAAGGACTAAATGTCATAGGTACAAAGTGGGTATACAAGAATAAATCTGATGAACAAGGGGTTGTTACTAAAAATAAAGCTAGATTGGTAGCTCAAGGATATACTCAAGTTGAAGGAGTTGACTTTGATGAAACTTTCGCTCCTGTAGCTCGCCTTGAGTCCATTAGATTACTGCTTAGAGTGGCATGTATTCTGAAATTCAAACTGTTTCAGATGGATGTAAAAAGTGCCTTTCTAAATGGCTACCTAAATGAAGAAGTATATGTTGAACAGCCTAAAGGCTTCACATATCCAAACCTTCCAAAACATGTCTACAGATTGAAGAAAGCCCTCTATGGGTTAAAACAAGCTCCCAGAGCTTGGTATGAGAGGCTCACAGTGTTCCTCACTGACAATGGATACAGGAAAAGAGGAATTGACAAAACTCTGTTTGTGAAGAATGAAGGAGGGAAGCTCATGGTGGCACAAATATATGTAGATGACATAGTATTTGGTGGAATGTCAGAGCAGATGGTTGAACATTTTGTTAGACAAATGCAATTTGAGTTTGAGATGAGCCTTGTTGGAGAACTGACTTACTTTCTTGGGCTACAAGTCAAACAGATGGAAGACTCTATCTTTTTATCTCAAAGCAAGTATGCCAAGAACATTGTGAAGAAGTTCGGCATGGAGAATGCAAGCCATAAAAGAACTCATGCGCCTACACATGTAAAAATCTCTAAAGATGAAAATGGTGTCAGTGTAGATCAAAGTCTATACAGAAGCATGATAGGCAGTCTGCTATATCTCACAGCAAGCAGACCTGACATTGCATTTGTTGTTGGTGTGTGTGCTAGATATCAAGCTGAACCAAAAGTCAGTCACATAAACCAAGTAAAGAGAATACTGAAATATGTCAATGGCACCAGTGACTATGGGATGCTATATACTCATGGATCTGGATCTATGTTGACTGGATACTGTGATGCAGACTGGGCTGGAAGTGCTGATGATAGTGTAAGACCCCAATTTTGGGCCCTAAGATCCCTCATGGCCCATATCATTCATATCATGACCTCAAGGATCATTTCATGCCCTAGCTGTCCTCCTAGTGGGTTGGTTGCCTTGTGGGGTTTGTTTTTTGATCACCAAGCATACTTTGCATTTGTATATCTTTGCTTTCATATGTTTATCATTCAAAAAGTACAAAAATATTGTCAGTCTAACCTTGTTGCTTGCAGTTGAAGCAATCATCAGCAATTAGGTCAAACTCAGTCATTGATCAGTCAAAGCAATGGATGGTGGCCATTCTTGCAGAATTTGGGCACCATGATCAATAATCAAAAGTTCATACATCTTGAGACATCATTTGAAATCAAAGTCTCAAGGAATTAGGGTTTGGAATTCATCAGAAGAAGTTCAGTCATCCAAAACCCTAGAAAAAGTCAATAGACAGTCAAACTTGGTCAACAGTTGATTTAATCAGTGATTTGATGGATAGAATTGATTTGAAGAAGTTCATTCATGCTTATATAAGCCTCATCTATCATGTTCAACCTCATCATGGAAGAAAATCAAGTCAAATCAGAAATTTTCCAGAAATAGAAAGTGGACCTGTAATTTCAACTGCCAAAAATGGAAACTTCTTGATCTTAAACTTACATCATGATACAAGCTCCAAATGAATTTTTGCCCAACATGAAAGTTGAAGATCTTGTCTTCCCATTTTCAAAAAGTCCAAGAACTCTCAAATCCCATGTGGTTGTCAAGATATGATCAAATCATTTTCATCAAATTTTGAACTTCAACAAGCCATAACTCTCAAACCATAAGGCCAAATTTGGTGGGGTTTTTTCCTACACATCACATTTTTCATCCTCTTTCCAAAAATATAAATTTCATGATCTAAAACCCTACCATTCAAAATGGTATTTTTGGACCAATTCCTTTAAAATTCAAAGTTTGACCCAAGTTTGACTTTTTGCTTCTTTGATTTTTTCTTGACTTGGCCAATTGGGAAATGTTTAAAACCATATTTGAGACATGTTCCAAGTTTGAATTCATGATCATATCACCATTATACCACCATTCTAGACCAAAATGCAAAAATTGGCAAGTAGACAAAATGATGGGAAGAGAAGCAAGGCAAGTACAGCAGGTCTGCAGCACACAAAACAGCAATTTGAATGTCCTTTTGCAGCTTATGCCCAGCCCACTCGACCAATTTACACACCTCCATTTTCATTTGTACCAATTTAGCAAAAATGCAAATAAGTTCTTTAAGGCTAAGCAAGCTTAGCATGTGATTAGTGGAGCATAAACAGACCCATATAAGCCTTCTTCTGTCACATTTCTACCCTAGTTTTGCAGCAGCCACAACCAGAAAATCTCACTCTCTCATTTTTGCTCTTTGGCCAAAACCACATTTCTGCTCACAAAACTCAAAACCTCCAAGGAACCTTTGGTTGATTCATCACTTGGACAATATACTGAGTTCATTTCCACCATCAAACATCCTCTGCACAGCCATCTTCATGTCTTGTTTTCTCAAAGCTCAACAAATGGTAAATCGAGCTGTGAGATTTTTCAAGTGTTCTTGAGCTTGTCTACACCAAGTATCCTTCATTGCCAAGCACAAGGGTCAGCTGTTTGCACTCCTATCATCAAAAACATCACTGTTTCACAACTTGCTTCAAAAACAAGTAAGTTTTCGAGTACCTTCTTTCTCCATGCCCTGCTATGCATATGAAAGATCTTTGAATGCTGGATTGAATGCAAGTTGAATCACTCAAAATGGTTGTGACATGAAGGAGAAATCTAAGTTTACATTTCTGCATCCAAAAATACTTTCCATCGATTTGCTTGACTGATGTTGTTTTACCACAAACTATGCTTGGATTATGATTAGGTTAGCTTCATTGATGCTATTAGCATGGTTGATTTTAATTTCTGGACATATGAAATTTTTCGAGCTCATAGTGATGGATATATGTTCCTGTTGCTTAAACTATTACCATGCCCAGGATCTTCCTTTGATTATGTTTGTTGTGTTTGGTTATGACCATCTGATGTTGCATGATGTAAATACCTGCCATGCTGTATGGGATTTGTTGGTTTGATTTTCATTTGTTCATGTCAATTTTGAACCATGAAGGTGGATTGAAAACCCTGCTGTTATGATGAATGTTGCTACTGCTGTTATGATGCTTTGCTGTTGTTTAAACCAACTATTTTGTCCATCATTATGCTATGCAGTTGTATGCTTGGTCTAGTTCATGATGCTAATTGTTGAATGTCCCCTGTTGCTGTTATGATGAATTTGTCCAAATTGTGCTTGAATGTGTGTTGGTTTGTTACTAGCTAAGTATGCATGAACATATTGTATGCTGTTGTTTGGTTGCATTATGGACATTAACAATGCCATATCAGTTATGTGTTGTTGGAACTGCAATTACCATGACCTCAATGTTGATTGCATGAACTTGCTATGCTAATGCTTGCTGCTGTTATGCTTGAACCTTGCTTGCTAAACCTTGCTGCAGTTTTAAAACATGAATGTTGCTGTTTTTTTTTTGAACATGAAATTGATGCTGCTACAACCAAACCATGCCCATAACTTCTCCTGCTTGTGTTTGCCTTGTTGGTCATGTCATAATTAGCCTTGTTACCACCTTAACGCTGCATGAATATTGGCTGTCGTTTGTTTTGTTGGATAACATGATCATGATGAATGCTGTTATGCTATGCTCATTGCTGTTATGAAACCTTGCTGCAGTTTTTGAAACCTTATGAACATGTTCAGAAAAACCAATGTGATTTGTGTTGAATGCTATTGTTTGGTTGCTGTGTGAACATCACCATGAAAGCCTTGCTATTTATCTGTTGGTGTTTGAATGATTGTTTTGAAGATGCCTTGCTGTTTTGCTACCTTCACCTGTCCAGAAATTCATGTGATTTAGTGTTTGTAGTGTTGCATAATTGTTATGGTTATATGCTGCTATTCATTTGTGGCTTTTGATCAAATGCCAATGCTGCTGTAGTTGAAACCTTGGTCCTTTCCATAAATCATGACTTTATGTATGCACTAGTTTGGCTGATGTTATTGTTTGTGATTATGTGATTGATTTCATGGCTATCATATTACATTGTGTTTGGTCTGCTATTGAATTTGACATACCACTGCTATGCATTGCCCTGCTGTTGTTTGTTTGCTTGTTGGTTGGAACTTCAATTGAGGATGATTTTGATAAACACATTATGCTGTTTTGGACTTTATAAACACTGCCTAAAATCCATTTGATTGTTGTATGCTGTCAACCTACTTACTGCATAAACCTCACCCATACCATGCTGTTGGTTAATGTTTGTTTGGTTGATGATTGATGTTACATAAGTACATATGCCATGCTACCTATGTGCTTTAGCTAGGTTTGCTAAAATGATAAATGATCATTACCATTGCTGTTTGCTTGCTCGAATTTTGGTGTTATAATGATGATGACATGAGGCTTAACCATGCTGCATTTTTGAAACTTTATATCCCCATGAAATGTATTTGGTTTGTGTTGGTTTGATGTTGCCTCGATGGTTAATGTTTCATTGCCTTGCTGCTTTTTGAATTTTTGTCTGAACTTGTTTGGTGTTGATTAGAATCAACCATTGAATGTTAATACCCCTGCTGCTGCGTGTGAATCATAAATGCTGTTAGAATTTGTTGTGCTGCTGTTGTGTATGGTTTGTGGCTGTTGTGTATGGTTTGTGCTGTTGGATGTTACATGATGCAGTACCAATGCCATGTTCTTGTCTGATTTGGCTTGAAGATTGTTTTTATGATGATAAACACATACATGTTGCTGTTGGTTCTAATTGATGATGAAACATGATGATGAATATGCCAATGCTGCTAAAACCATTTTGCTGTCTTAAGCTGACTAGAAAATCCGCAGGATTGATATTTGGTCGTGTTGGTTGTGGATGCTTGACATATGTATTGTTACATGTTGCTGTTGACTGCATTTGCCAAATGCTATGCTGCTATATGCGGTTGTTTGTTTTGCTATAGTTTGGTCGAATGAACATGATGATGAATGAATTATACTGCTGTCCAAACTTATGCCCTGTACAGAATTTTCTTTCTCATGATTTTGTTGGTTTGCTGTTAGTTAATATTGCTTAATGATGACATTTGTTTCCTGGCCATGTTTGATGCTGTTTGTTGGTTGTTGTTCATGAGCATGAGTTTGAAGTTTGCCCTGCTGTTATAAACCATAGAGCTTGCCAGATTTTTGTTTAAATGTGTATGGTTGTTGCTGTTGGACGTGCGTTGAGTATGGTTGCATCGTCGCCATGTTGACTGCGTGCTATTTTGGAGTTTTGTTTGCTTTGATTTTTGCTTGAGAATGCTATTGCCTGGCTGTTAGAAACCTTAGGGTTTATTGCATGACATCCCCAGAAACTATGAAGGTGTTTGGTTGTTATTGCTTTGGTTACTGTTTCATTGGGGTGAGCCAATCAGGACATTTCCTGGGCGCCCCTGAAACGATGTCGTTTCGTTAAATGAAGGCAAATATTACCACAATGCCACGGTTGACCCTCGTGTTGACCACTTGCCTTGCTAGTTTGTTTCATATTTCACCCAATTTCATCCAAACTCCAACAATTATTTTCTCATTCATTTTTTCACCAAAAATTATGAAATTTTTTCCACATGTTCACAAATGAGTCTAATATTTAATTGTGAATTTTAATTAATTTTTCATTGGCTGGATTTTAACTGATAAATATTTTCTTGACATGTATGCCAAAATAATACCTTGTGCCATTCTCTTTGTGAAATTGTCATATTGCATCCTATGCCTTTGAAATTTTTTGTGGTAAAACTAGACACCTTGATCTTCATTTCCATATAGAGTTTGTGCATTTATCATTTGTGGATTGATAGTTATGATTTTCTGAAGTTATGTGTTACATTTGGTGCTATACCATGATCATACATTTTCCCAATTTTTGTTCACATGCTTCCTCTTATCCAAATCACTTGAAATTTTGCATGAATGATCCCTTGTATGTCTAATTGATGTATGAATTTTCTTGGAATTAATCTTGCTGTTTTCCATTTGATTGAGAATTTTCTTCCATATTTGGTCATTTGTTGACTTTTTGTGCTATGCCTTGCCAAATCTTTTGTGAAATTCTCAAATCTTATCACATGACCATGAAATTTCATATGTGATAACTAGACATCTCAAGCTTTGCATTGGTGTTAATCTCATTCATTTCTCTTCTGTTTCCAATTTGATATGATTTTTTGAAGTTGACCCATGCTTGTTGACTTTCACCATGCTTACTTGAATTTGGTTTGACTTCATGATTTTTGTTGACTGCCTTCCTCTCATCCAAATGCCATGAAATTTGACATGTATACCATGTTAGATGTTAGGATTGAGTGTGATTTATTTCATGATTTTTGAAAATGCTTGAGTTGACTTTTGAATGAAGTCTTTGCTGTTGACTTTTGTATGCTTCTCTTGCCATGCTTTGCATCCTTTTGCATATGAAATGACCTTGATGCATGATATAAGTTTGAATCCAATTGTGTTTATTTTCCTACATGATTGAATTTGACTTTGATTGAACATTGCTTGCTGCCTTGACCTTTTTCTTTCATCTTTGACCCTAGGCTAGTCCTAGTGGTCTTCTGAGCTTATGTTGAGTTCATCTGTTTCAGGTTAAGCATCAATGCTTTGAGGATCATTCTAATGTGCCTGATTTGAATTGTTTATATTGTGCTAACATTTGTTTTGTAGGTGACTCATATGCTTGAGTCTTTGTGCCTTGCACAATTGGTCCCTCTGTGGTTGACTTTTGGTTCATTTCTCTTTGTTTTAATTGTTGAACTGTTTACTAATTGGTTTGACTTTTGCAGGTACTTTAGTTGCTTAAGTTCTTTGAACTTGCTTGCTTGCTTTGCTTTTTAGCATTTGCTTTGAGGTATAATTACTTCTTCTTCATGTAGTCTGGAGACCCGGTCTGTTATTTGACCGGGCAAACTGTCTGAAGTCCTCCTTAAGAGGCAATGTCTGTGTTTGTTTAAAATTGTCCCAAGCAGGAAAAGTCCTTCAAGTAAGGCAATTGGTGGAAGGTAGGGATAAGTAATTTATCCCCCACTATTCAGTGTGTCCTCTCTTTGCTCCCAGTACCTGGTTGAAGCAATGAGATAAATACCCAAGATCTAATCGAGTCAATAATGTGGAGAGAGTTCCTACTTTCTGAACTCCCACACTTTCTTTGATGCTCTCTCTTATCTGAGATTGAAGCAATGAGGCACGCCCCTCATCTCCTTTTCATCTGCTTCACCTGAGTCCCTCAATGGCCAGGTTAAGAGCGACCTTTACCCATTACAGTGGACTTTCAAAGTCAAACCCTCTTGTGTGAGCCCCCATTGTTTGGCTATAGAGTGTGCTGTTTGTTATTCATTGATTGATTGATTGCTTCATATGCACTTGCTTGCCTATATGCTATGCATTTATCATCATCATCAATTGCCATTAATGCATGATCATCTCATTTGCTTTTTGTGATGCTATCATTGTTGTTTACCCATTGAGGACAATTGTAAGTCCATTGCTTTTGGCATTTGCTCCTATGATATGGAAGGATAGAGTGTAAGACCTCATTGGTCACTCATATCTTCTGTTTATCTCTGTGTATGGGAGGATACAGTTATAAGTCCCTGTAAGTTGGCATCTGTTATCCTGTGATCATAATTTGATCTGTTTGATGTTGTATGTGAGGTTGCAGTTATAAGTCCCTGTAAGTTGGCATCTGCTTTCCTGTGATCATAGTTTGTTTATCTGTTTGTGTGAGAGGTTGCAATTATAAGTCCCTGTAAGTTGGCATTTGCATTCCTGTGATCATGTTGTTGCTTTTGTTCTTGTATGTGAGGATCCATTGTAAGTCCCTGTGACGTGGCATTGGTATTCCTATGAGCATATTTGTGGAGTTAACCTAAGTCCAGATAGATTGGCAGTTGATTTCCCTGTTTCATCTTTATTTTCTTTTGAGGAGATTGGTGTAAGACCATTGAGTGGCATCTGATATCCTGTTCTGTTTTAGGAGACTGGTGTAAATCCATATATTGGTATCCGGTATCCGCTTTTATTTCTTCGCCTGTGGAGATTAGTGTAAGTCCATAGAGTGGCTTCTGATATCCCATTTTGTTTTAGGAGATTGGTATAAGACCATTGATTGGCATCCGATATCCGCTTTTGCTTGTTTTGCTTGTTTATTCATTGCCATTCCAAAGGACACACTTGAATCATCTGCTATATGATTTCAAGAAGTGAACCTTCTAAGAAGTTTTACAATCCATCCTCGTCCATTCATCATTCATTACGTCTTAGAACCTTTTCACACTTTATCTTTTAAAACTTGACATAAGTGTTGTGCAAACATCTTCATGTTTTCTAACTAAAAACCTGGACTCAAGTCCTTGACCTTTTTCCAAAATCCGTTTCATAATACTTATTTGAATTGATCTTAATTATACTTTGACTTCATTTTCATAATCATAATCAGTAATTCCACTCATTCACTTGTTTTGGCTTTGTCCATTAATCTTTTCATACATGAGCTATAGGTTTGATTTATCTTAGTGGTTGATGTTAATCTCACCTTCTGTCTTTAGTGATTGAATTGTAAGTCTTCCTCGCCTATTATAGGGTTAACCCCTCCCTGGCCAGTTGAAGCTTTTCTCACATGGTGGACGTTGTTGTTTGTATAAGGTTGAGTTTTCTCCTGTGGATAACGTAAGACCTTAGGGCTTGTGTTTAAATTGAATCCACCCACTTTTGGAAATCTTTTAGCCGAACTACGGCGTTCTGATCCTTACCTTTGATGGAAGGTACGTAGGCAACGGGTTCATCCGTTCGAACCCAATAACCCAATAAAATATATATTCTTTTCTCACCATCCCAATCATGTTTGCACAATATTTTTGTCATAATAAATAATAATTTTGCATAACAAGTGTGAAAAAGGCTCCCTAGGAGTACCTAGGACGTAGTGGGTGCCTAACACCTTCCCATTGCGTAATTTACCCCTTACCCAGAATCTCTGATCTTTTTATTAGTTTTCTACGTGTAAAACTTCTTAGGCTTTTGTTCGCTTTTTAGCCAGTCCTTTGGATAAATAAAAGTGCGGTGGCGACTCGAAATATTTCAATGTATCTCTTAGCTTATGATTTAATCGATAGATCATACAGCGACGAATACACCGCTACAGAAAAGTGGCGACTCTGCTGGGGATCGAACCCAGAATCTCTGGTTGTATTGCCTACTTTTCACCCTTGTTGTGCTATATTGTTATTCTTTACCTGACATATTTTTGTACAATTTGGGATAACTGTATTGATTGTAATGTGTGAATTGCTTGATATACATTTGCTTGTGTGCTTTGGTGATCTGTGAGATGAGTTCTATACCCGAACTCGAGTGCTCTCTAGGATAGGAGAATGGCATAGTCTTGTCGACTGGTGTGGAGTAGTCCTTAGCCAGTTGACTTGCGAGTCCATTCACTTGGTGGAGGTCATGTTGAACTAATAATGTCACACAAGTTATTTGTGGTTAGGCATTATTCTTTCAATCATGTTCCGCAGAAGCCAAGGACCTTAGTTTACCAAACCCATCTTGGCCTATTTTTAGGACCGTAGTGCGGAGGTCGTTCAGATGTCAGTTCTGATACGATTGTCACGCGATACTACACTCATAAGAGTTTCTCTTGAGAATATTCTTGGAATACGAGTATTCGTTCCTCCGAAAATATTCGAAAGATGGAACGATGATTATGGGAACCTCTGATAGAACATGTCTGGCAGGTTTAAACCCTAGTACACTCCCTTTGGGTGGTTCTTAACCGAGACTCCATGCTCGTGACTCGCAACAAACCCTTGATTCGTGGTTGAGTCGTTCAAACATTGTTAATATCAATGGATCCCGGATCAGGTGTAAAACCTAAGATCCACCAAAGCGGCTGGTTGATATTAGGAATGTTTGAACCGGTTCATGTACCGTTAATATCAATGGAACTTGGGTGTCGATAGGGTGAAAACCTAAATCCACCAAAATGGATGATTGATATTAGGGATACATAGAGCTTTCCCACGACCTTTGTTTGGTGTGCTTTGCTTGATCCTTGAGTGTGTTTGTTGCATTCATGCATTCACGCATTCATCCGCATTCATGTCATCAAAAAGAGAAAATTTTCAAGGAACTTAAAGGGTTATTTGCAAAATTTTCAGACATGGAAAGACCGAAAAGGCATACAAAGAAGTACAGCTTCAAGCAGCCTGATGTAAAAGAGTTAAGGAATCTGACATCATATGTATTAGATCCCTTGGGTTTCAAGGCTCGCTATGGGAAGCTTCTGCCGTTGCTGACTACTCAAGTGGATGAGGGATTGATGAGCACTCTTGCTCAGCTCTATGATCCGCTCTATCATTGCTTCTTATTTCCGGACTTCCAGTTGTTGCCGACTTTGGAAGAATACTCTCACCTTATTGGGATTCCTATTCTGGATCAAGTGCCGTTCAGTGGCTTAGAGAGTATTCCATCTGCTCGAGAGATTTCCAGTCTGTTGCATATAGATGAAGATCTGATTAGAGCTAATCTGACTATCAAAGGCGGAATTCAGGGTTTTCCCTCCGAGTTCCTTATTGCTCAAGCCATTTTCTATGGGAAGGCCATGAGTGAGGATGCCTTTGAGGCTCTATTCGTATTGCTTATCTATGGATTGGTGTTGTTTCCCAACTTCGACAAGTTCGTCGACATGAATGCCATTAGGATTTTTTCAGTCCTTAATCCGGTTCCGACCTTGTTGGGTGATGCGTATGTCTCCTTGCATCTGAGGAATATGAAGAATGGAGGAGTCATTGTCTGCTGTTTACCCCTGCTGTACAAGTGGTTTATTTCGCACTTGCCGCAGACAGTTGCTTTCAAGGAGAACAAGGGATGTCTACGGTGGTCTCAGAGACTCATGTCTCTCACCAATGATGATATCACCTGGTATGATCGCGTGTATGATACCGTTCAGATCATTAATTCTTGTGGAGAATTCCCCAATGTGCCTCTTCTTGGTACATGTGGTGGGATTACCTACAATCCTACGCTTGCACGTCGTCAGCTTGGGTTCCCCCTAAAGGATAAACCCCATAACATTCTGTTAGAAGGTGTGTTCTTTCAGGAGGGTAAAGATCCCCAAGGCCTGAAAGCCAGATTTGTCCGCGCTTGGCGCAATATTCGCATAAAGAGTAGGAATGAATTGGGTCCAAAGAACTGCATTGCTTTGGAGCCATACACCTCTTGGGTCAGACAGAGGGCTGCTACCTACCTGATGCCATATGATCATCCGAGACCTACACTGTTGGATGTGGCTGGGCCTTCAACCCTCCCTACCCAACGTGTAGAGGAGTTGAGAGAAGAAGACCTTTCGCGTGCCTGGATCCGCGAGAGAGAGGAATTGCTGCAGCAGCTCAAGGAGAAGGATGATATGATTGAATTTCTCGAGCACCGAGTGATCGACGATCCGAACGACACTTGGACTTCTCTGCTTCCTCAGTCATCCAAATTCTGGAAAAGGAAGTATGATCAACTTGCAAAGGAGAAAGCTGATATGGAGGCTGCCTATGAGAGAGAGATCAAGAAGTTGTACACTTCTCGTCTTCCAGCATCCCGAGCTAATAGGGATCCATAGGATGTTATTTACCTTTTCTCTTTGTAATATTTAAAAGAATGCTGTACTTCTTTGTCTTAATATTTGAATGAAATATTTTCCATGAGCAATCAAAATGTTTAATATTCAAAATATTGCAAATGTACCCTAAGGGTTCCTTGAAAATCAAAGCATTTGCACAAGCATTTCATGCATCATTCTTGCATAAACAGGTACCCATTTTTCTGGTCTTCCGGTTCTAACATCTGCTCTTCATTTATTTTGAAGACAAGCTGACTCACCGGTATTATACGCGAGTCAACTCCGCCAGAATTATGGAGCAATTGGAACAAGAGAACCAGAGTTTGAGAGATGAAGTCGCCAGACTTGGCGCTCTGATGGAGCAACTTCTTGCTGCCCAGAATCAGCCCGCTCCCCAACAGCCAGCAACTCCGGTTCAGCGGACCGTTATTTCTGAGATAGCTACTACATCGGTGCCTGTCAGTGCCCATCAGCCTAATGCCATGCCTCCCGGTTTTCCTTGGGGGATGCCTCCTGGCTTCATGCCTGATCTGCCAGCTCCAACATTTGCACAAATGCCGGCATCTAGCCCGGTCCCTATTCCTGTACCTCCTGTCGTGCATACCATGCCTAGGGTAGACGACACCATTTATCACTCTGAAGCGTCTGAGGGCTCAGATGTACACGAGAAAATGGATGCGATGAACGACCAATTCCTTGAGCTGAGGAAGGAATTGAGAACTCTTAGAGGCAAAGATCTCTTCGGCAAGTCAGCAGCCGAACTTTGTCTAGTTCCCGGCGTTAAGATACCTGTTAAATTCAAGGTCCCAGACTTTGAGAAGTATAAAGGGAACACTTGTCCTTTGGCACACTTAGTCATGTATGCCAGAAAGATGTCCACGCAGACCAACAACGATCAACTCTTGATCCACTATTTCCAAGACAGTTTGTCTGGTGCTGCTCTCCGTTGGTACATGAGCCTGGACAGCGTCAACATCCGTTCTTTCAATGACCTTGGCGAAGCTTTCGTCAAGCAATATAAATACAACGTTGACATGGCGCCTGACAGAGATCAACTCAGGTCTATGTCACAAAAGGACAAAGAGACGTTCAAGGAGTACGCCCAGAGATGGCGTGAGCTGGCAGCTCAAATCACTCCACCATTAGAAGAGAAGGAGATGACCAAGATCTTTCTGAAGACTCTTGGGTCATTTTACTATGAGAGAATGGTGGCCAGCGCTCCCTCTGATTTCACCGAGATGGTGAATATGGGGATGCGTCTTGAAGAAGGTGTCCGTGAAGGACGATTAGCTAAAGATGATGGTTCTTCCTCTAAACGGTATGGAGCGTTTAAGAGGAAAGAAGGTGAAGCGCATGCTGTGCAGTCTCAGCCAAAACATCGAAGACCCTCTGTTCAGAGGAAGCCTGCACATCATTCCAAACATCAGCATCAGGTGGCTAGTGTGGCACCTGTATTCAAGGATAATGCTCAGCAGTATCAGCATCAGCAGCAATATCCACAACTGCAATATCAACAGCAACAGCAGCGTCCACAGCAACAGGCTTACCAGCCTCGTGGAAGTACAACCAACCAAGCAAATGTGAACTATGATAGGAAGAAGGTCAGCTTCGACCCTATTCCGATGACATATACAGAGCTTTATCCCTCCTTGTTGGAGAGAAAGTTGGTTTCACCCAGGGATCCTCCTGCAATTCCTGCCAACCCGCAATGGTGGTACAAACCAGACCAGCATTGTGCCTACCATTCCGGTGCTCCGGGCCACAACGTTGAGAACTGTTTCCCGCTGAAGAATAAGGTTCAAGACCTCATGAGAAGCGGAATTCTGAGTTTTGAAGACTCAAACCCTAATGTTACCAGGAACCCATTGCCTTCGCATGGGAAGTCTGTGAATATGATCCAGGAAGACCTTGGGAAGTACAAGGTGAAATATGTCAGTCATATCCGGCAGTCATTGGTTGATTTACATAAAATGCTGTGTCAGCACAGCTATTTGAAGCATAACCATGACCAGTGCCGCGTCTGTTCTGTCAACCGCTTGGGTTGTGACCAAGTACGCTGTGAACTTCAGAAGTTGTTGAATGAGGGTACCATTGAGATTCTCCAGAATCGCAATGTTGATGTTGTTGAGCCCGAAGTGAGTGTCATCTCCCCGGTGTTCAAGCTTCCAGAGCCCGTTGTTATTCGTTACAATAGCAACAAGCCTAAGGCTTCACCTTCTTTGATCATCAAACCAGCTGGCCCTGTGCCGTATTCATCTGATAAAGCTGTACCTTTCAGATACAATCCTGTTGCTGTCCAGGATGGGGTTGAAGTTCCTTTGCCGTCTACTTCTGTAACCACTGTTGCTGATGTTAGTGGATTGACCCGCAGTGGTCGTGTCTTTTCTGCGCCTGCTAAGGCTGTTGCTTCTGAATCTGTTGAGCGTCCTGTGGGGACTGCTGTGAATGTTCAGAATCCGGCACTTGATGTTGCCAAACCTTCCTCGTCTGTACCAAAGACTCCCATTTCTTCAGTTGTTGGCCCAAGTGGCATTGTTGATGAAGAATCTGATGAGATGCTGAGGCTCATCAGAAAGAGTGAGTACAATATTGTAGACCAGCTTCTACACACGCCCTCCAAGATTTCCATCCTTTCTCTATTGCTGAATTCAGAACCCCATAGGGAGTCTCTGCAGAAAGTCTTGGACCTGGCATATGTCGATCACGACGTCACCTTGGAACAATTTGATAGCATTGTTGCAAACATTACCGCTTGCAACACTTGAGCTTTTGTGACGCTGATCTCCCTGAGGAGGGAAGAGACCACAACATGGCTTTACATATCCATGAATTGCAAATCTGATGCAATGTCCAATGTGTTGGTGGACACTGGATCGTCCTTAATGTATTGCCAAAATCCACACTCTCACGATTGTCATATCAAGGTCCTCCTATGAGGCAGAGTGGGGTTGTTGTTAAAGCTTTTGATGGGTCGCGTAAGACCGTGATTGGGGAAGTTGATCTCCCAATCAAGATTGGACCAAGTGATTTCCAGATCACTTTTCAAGTAATGGATATTCACCCATCATACAGCTGTCTCTTGGGCAGACCATGGATTCACGAGGCTGGCGCCGTGACATCCACCCTACACCAAAAGTTGAAGTTTGTGAAAAACAAGAAATTGGTTGTAGTAGGGGGAGAAAAGGCTCTCCTGGTCAGTAATTTGTCTTCTTTCTCGTACATTGATGCAGAGGATGAAGTTGGAACTCAGTTCCAAGCTTTATCTATTGATAAACCAATCGAGAAGAAGTCTCCTTCATTCACTTCCTACCGTGATGCTAAGCTGGCCATTGAATGTGGTGCAGTCGCTGGATTAGGGAAAGTGCTTGAACTTGAAGATAACCGATCCCGGGCTGGCATTGGCTATGGTTCTGGGGCATGCAATGAGCAAGGTCTGTTCACCAGTGGAGGATTCATCCATGCTGATCAACCTGCAGAAGAGGAAGCTGCTGCTATCATTGAAGAAGAAGATGCAGAAGACTTGAACAATTTTGTTATTCCTGGTGGTGTCTGCCACAATTGGGTCGCTGTGGATGTTCCTACAGTTATCCATAGATCAGAGTAATTGTTCATTTTGTTTAAAACCCTTCTCCCATGCCAAAAGGAGAAGTGATGACATTGTTGGCAAAGCATATATACAATGATATTTTCATTCAATTTTGCATTGTCAAAACATTTGTTTTTCCTTTGTTTTCACTTTTTGCTTTTCTTTATGAAATCAGTGATCACAAAAAACCATAAAAACAAAAATAAAAGCTGTAAAAGCAACATTTTTCATCTGCATAATGATTTGCTTGTTTAAAATGCTGAATTTTTCTTAACCAAAATCATTATGCAGGTTGATCCTAAAACCCATTGAACATAATGATCCAACGCCATCTCCCAATTTTGAATTCCCTGTATTTGAGGCAGAAGAAGATGACGTTGAAGAGATTCCTGATGAGATCACCCGTCTCCTTGAGCACGAAGAGAAGATCATTCAGCCGCATCTCGAAGACTTGGAAACAGTCAACTTGGGATCTGAAGATTGTGAGCGCCTGGTGAAGATTGGGGCACTTCTTGAAGGGTCTGTTAAGAAGATTTGATCAGCTTGCTACGAGAATATTCAGATATCTTTGCTTGGTCCTATGAAGACATGCCGGGTTTAGATACAGATATTGTGCAACATTTCCTGCCTTTGAAGCCTGAGTGCGTGCCTGTGAAGCAGAAGCTCAGAAGAACTCATCCAGATATGGCAGTGAAGATCAAAGAGGAAGTTCAGAAGCAAATTGATGCGGGGTTTCTGGTGACTTCGACATATCCTCAATGGGTGGCCAATATTGTGCCTGTTCCTAAGAAGGACGGAAAAGTCCGTATGTGCGTTGATTACAGAGATTTGAATAAAGCTAGCCCAAAAGATGATTTTCCTCTACCACACATTGACATGTTGGTAGACAATACAGCTAAATTCAAAGTCTTTTCCTTTATGGACGGATTTTCCGGATATAATCAAATCAAGATGGCACCAGAGGATATGGAGAAGACAACATTCATCACACCTTGGGGAACATTCTGTTATCGAGTGATGCCCTTCGGTTTGAAGAACGCCGGAGCCACGTATCAACGAGCTATGACTACCTTGTTTCATGATATGATGCACAAGGAGATAGAAGTCTATGTTGATGATATGATTGCTAAGTCCCGAACGGAAGTTGAGCATATTGAGCATTTGTTGAAGCTTTTTCAGCGTTTGAGGAAGTTCCAGCTTCGTCTGAATCCGAACAAATGTACTTTTGGAGTCCGTTCCGGCAAGTTGTTGGGTTTTGTGGTAAGTGAAAGAGGTATTGAGGTTGATCCTGCAAAGGTCAAAGCAATACAAGAGATGCCCGCACCCAAAACTGAGAAGCAAGTCCGAGGTTTTCTTGGCCGCTTGAACTACATTTCCAGATTTATATCCCACATGACTGCCACATGTGCGCCGATATTCAAGCTCCTCCGGAAAGATCAGTCTCATGATTGGACCGAGGATTGCCAGAAAGCTTTCGACAGTATCAAAGATTATCTGTCTGAACCTCCGATTTTGTCTCCGCCAGTGGAAGGAAGACCTCTGATTATGTACTTAACAGTTCTTGAAGACTCGATGGGTTGTGTACTCGGTCAACAAGATGAATCAGGGAAGAAGGAGTTTGCTATATACTACCTCAGTAAGAAGTTTACTGATTGTGAGTCTCGGTACTCTATGCTTGAGAAGACGTGCTGTGCTTTAGCTTGGGCAGCTAAGCGTTTGCGCCAGTACATGATAAATCATACAACTTGGTTGATATCCAGAATGGATCCAATTAAGTATATCTTCGAGAAGCCTGCTTTAACTGGGAGGATTGCCCGTTGGCAGATGCTGTTGTCTGAGTATGATATTGAGTATCGAGCTCAGAAAGCTATCAAAGGTAGTATCTTGGCTGACCACTTAGCGCACCAGCCGATTGAAGATCATCAGTCTGTTCAGTATGACTTCCCTGACGAGGAAATTCTGTATTTGAAGATGAAAGATTGCGATGAGCCTACACTTGATGAAGGTCCAGAACCTGGTTCCAGATGGACGATGGTGTTTGATGGCGCTGTTAATCAATATGGAAATGGAATTGGGGCAGTAATTGTTAATCCCCAGGGTTCGCACATTCCATTTACAGCAAGGCTAACTTTCAAATGCACGAATAATATGGCGGAGTATGAAGCCTGTATTATGGGACTTGAAGAATGCATTGACTTGAGAATCAAATATCTTGATGTCTATGGTGATTCAGCTTTGGTTGTCAATCAGATCAAAGGTGAATGGGAGACAAATCAACCAGGTCTCATCCCATACAGAGATTATGCAAGGAGAATTTCAACTTTCTTCACAGAAGTTGAATTTTATCATATTCCTCGAGAGGATAATCGGATGGCAGATGCCCTTGCTACGCTTGCTTCCATGATAGTTGTCAGATGGTGGAATGATGTCCCCAACATTACTGTGATGCGCTTGGACAGACCCGCTCACATATTTGCAATCGAAGAAGTGAAAGATGACAAGCCTTGGTATTTTGATATCAAGAATTTCCTCCAGAACCAGGTCTACCCGCCTGGGGCATCTGTGAAAGATAGGAAAACTTTGAGAAGGTTGTCAGGCAGTTTCTACCTCAGTGGTGAAGTGCTGTACAAGAGAAATTTTGATATGGTTTTGCTCAGATGCGTGGATAGACACGAAGCAAACCTGTTGATGACTGAGGTCCATGAGGGTTCATTTGGTACTCATTCCAATGGACATGCCATGGCTAAGAAAATGTTGAGAGCAGGCTACTATTGGCTGACAATGGAGTCTGACTGTTGCAAGTATGTGAAGAAATGTCACAAGTGTCAAATTTATGCGGATAAGATTCATATTCCTCCGACACTCCTGAATGTGATTTCATCACCATGGCCTTTCTCTATGTGGGGAATCGACATGATCGGCATGATTGAGCCGAAAGCGTCCAACGGACATCGTTTATTCTCGTAGCAATTGATTACTTCACCAAATGGGTTGAAGCCGCTTCGTACGCGAATGTAACCAGACAGGTGGTTGTGAAGTTTATCAAGAACCAGTTGATTTGCCGTTATGGTGTGCCAGAGAGGATCATTACTGATAATGGATCCAATCTGAATAACAAGATGATGGATGAGTTGTGCGCTGAATTCAAGATTGCACACCATAATTCCTCTCCTTACAGACCTAAGATGAATGGGGCTGTTGAAGCTGCTAACAAGAATATCAAGAGGATTATCCAGAAGATGACTGTCACCTACAAAGATTGGCATGAGATGCTGCCATTTGCTTTGCATGGATATCGTACGTCTGTACGCACTTCAACAGGGGCAACCCCTTTCTCTCTTGTTTATGGCATGGAAGCCGTTCTCCCAGTAGAGGTGGAGATCCCATCAATGCGAGTCTTGATGGAAGCCAAGTTGACTGATGCTGAATGGATTCAGAGTCGTTATGACCAGTTGAATTTGATTGAAGAGAAGCGATTAACTGCCATGTGCCATGGTCAGTTATATCAGCAGAGAATGAAGAAAGCATTCGACAAGAAGGTCAAGCCTCGTGTGTTCCGAGAAGGTGACCTTGTGCTCAAGAAAGTTTTGTCTTTCGCGCCCGATTCCAGGGGCAAGTGGACTCCAAACTACGAGGGTCCATATGTTGTTAAGAGAGCCTTTTCAGGCGGAGCTTTGATGCTTACAACAATGGATGGGGAGGATTTCACTCGTCCTGTGAATTCAGATGCAGTTAAGAGATACTTTGCCTAAAAAAAAAAGTATATGCAAATGAAAAAAAAATGAAAAAAACAGAATAGCTCGCTAAGTTGAAAACCCGAAAGGGCGGCTTAGGCAAAAATGAGCGTCTCGGTGGAGAACCCGCAAGGGTAATCCAGGCAAAAATTAGAGACTTGAAAAAAGAATATATTTGCATCCCGCTAGATTGAGTACCTCACTCTGGGGCAATCTAGGCAAAAATTAGGGATTTGGCAAGTAACTGCATCCTGACAAGACTTTCTGTTCATCAGTCGTCATTTCGTCAGAAGATTCTCGATTCGTCGTCAACTGAAGCTTCGGATACATCGAGATTCAAATTGGTAGAGAAAGGATCATTATGTTCAATGTAGCCCTCTTCCAATATATATCACTGATTTCAAATTTGTACAGATCTATGGAGTCTTGCCATTTGCAGACTACCATTCTATCAAATCAATTTGAGCTTTTTATCCAATTATTTGCACTCTTATTTGTTTCAATTCAACAAATGTTTTGCATGTTTTAAATTGATAAAATGTCATTGTTTTAAACAAATCAATTTTTCAAAATTTTTGTTTTAAACAAAGTGAACATTCATAAGATTGAAAAGATACTCAAGAATATCTCAGTGCTCTCCCGAGGGTGGCATGATTCCCAACAGGTAAGACATTGGTTCATATTCCTGGTTTGGTTGTATCTTCTTTCTCCAGATCTTTGTTGAGGTTGTTCCTCAAGCAAAGTTGTTGTTGGGGTTGTTCCCCAGTACAGTTGCAAGTGAGTGTTGTTGAAGACTTCATTCTCTCCAGCAGCAGTTTTTCCAGCATGGGTGTTTTCTTGTAGAAGTTTCGGCGGTTGATGGTTTGTCATCTTGGTGCCCCGTCACTTTATCCAGTGGGTCATATCCCCAGACTTTATTTGTCTGTCTCCTCAGCGCAGTCATGAGTATATTGATTGATTGATACTCCCCTCGGAGTCGCGAGTATAGCTGTTATTGATATCCCCACCAGAGTTGCAAGTGGAGTTGTTACCTCTCTTCCCCATGCAGTGTGCTAGAGGAACTGTCTGTTTCCTCAGCGGTTGTTTTCTTTTGAAGACTTGGTAAGTCAGTGGTTTGATACCCGGTACTTTACCTTTTCCCCGGCGAAGTCGTCTGTGGAATTGTTGCTATCTCTCCATCAGAGTTATTCTCTTCAGCAGAGCAGGATTTATTTCCTAGCAGTTTTGATTTGGGTTGACATCCCAGTGTATTGCAACCATCTTTTCCTCAGCTCAGTCTGCAGGATGTTTGTTGTGGCAGTTTCGCCTGTTGAATACGCCTTCAATCCCCAGTATGGTCGGATGATGGCTTCAGCCTCCAGTGAACGGATTTGATTTCCTGACTGTTTGTGATCCCCAGTAGAGTGGCTTGTATTGCAGAATCTACTTGTCGTGATCAATTTGCTTTGTATGTTCTCCCCAAGTGGAGTGGTTCATCGCAGAATCTACTTGTTTGATCTGTCCTCCCTCAGTGGTTTGTTCCCAAGAGAGTAGCCGACAGTTTTCCCCAATAGAGTTGCTTATGCAGTAAGATTCTATTTGGATGATATCATTCTCCCTCAGTGGGTTGTTCCCCAGTGGAGTTGTGTGGATTTGCTTCTACAGTAGTTCGTGCTCGTATGCACCTTTTGTTTCTCAGTTCGACACTGGGATCCCTTGCAGATGCTTTGGGACCTCTCTTGTTCCCCTACGGATTCGTCTTGGTGGCTGTTATGCCCGTTGTGACTTTCTGTACCCTGTTTCGGTTTGTTTCCTGATATCTGATCCTCTGCTTCTTCAGCAGTACTTGCAGATCTTTGCTTTACAGCATATAGATCTCCGCAGATTGGCTCTTCAGCTGGTTTTTCCCCTGGAAGTATAATACCGGACGTTTGGTTCCTGAACCTGTTTGTGTTAAAATTGTCTGTTTTGTCAGCATTCATCAAACATAAATCACGCATATTCATGCATATTCATAAACATTCAGATATTCATGTTGCATTTCTTGCCATATATCTTTTGTTTGTCGTGTCTCCTGCTATGGTGATATAGATCTCTTTACAGATCTCCCCAAGCAGATGTCGGGTGTTTAAAATCTCTCCATATAGAGTCAACCCCATAAGCAGAAAATGTTTGTCTTTCCTTCTGCAGTTCCCCACTGAGATATACCCTCGTGGATGACGGTTTCTTCCGTTTCCTCCCAACACATATATTGGGATGGATTTTCCTATTTGAGTTATATCCTCATTAGGACGTGTCTTTATTCAGTCTGTCTTTTCGGATCGTTCCCGAATTGGCTATTTGTCAGATATCTTGTGTTTCCCAGTGGATTGTTCCCCAGTGGAATGTTTTTTGGGCCTCTACCCAGTAACCGGTAGTTGTAAGTCCTATCTTTCCTGGCTTTCTTAACAGAATTTGTGGTTATACACCTTTCATTCTCCAGCCAGAGTTTTTGGTTTTCTACCTAATACCGGTAGTTATAAAATCCTATTTTCCTGCTCTTCAGCAGTTTGTGGTTTGTTATAACCCTATTTTGGTTTCCCGCGCGGATTTATGATTTGTTCTATCCCCACGCGGAGTTGTTGGTCTTCTACCCAGTATTCGGTAGATGTAAACCCTAATTTTTGTGGTTATCTTCATCTAATATTTGATGATGATTTTCCTTTTGCTTGTATAAGTTGCTCAGATCAGCACTTATATCCTCAGCAAGTTTTTTATGGATAATTGCCGTATGCTAGCAATTTTATCCCCAGTGGGTCTTTTCACCGTATGCTAGTGATTTGTTCCCCGGATCATTGGTTGTTTACCAGTGCATCGCCAGCTAGTCTTCTGTCGATAATTGCCGGATGCTTGCAATTTATCCTCAGCAGTTCGCCTTTCATTTACCCTTTTGTTGGTAATGTCTGTTGCTTCTTTGATTGGTTATCATTATATACCTATTTTGGTATCCCGATGCTTTTCTGTGCGGTTGATTTATCCTTTATTAACCCAGTAACCGGTTGTGGTTAATCTTCCATGCGAGTATATTATTCACGGTCTGCCGGTAATGAATAATATATCTCATGCACTCTTCAGTCGAAGCCTTCTGTGTTTCCCCAGTCGAGTAAGATTCGTTATTTCCCTTTGTGGAGTCGAATATTTCTTTGTTGTTGGATAATTGCCGGATGCTTGCAATTTATCCCTTTGAGTTGTCTTTCGTTTACCCGTATGCTTGGTATCGATTGTCTCTCTTTTTGGTTAGTCACCTATTATATACCCAGTAACCGGTATCTCTGGTGTCTTTTCCTTTCGAGTGTATTATTCACGGTCTGCCGGTAATGAATAATATTTCTCATGCGCTCTTTAGTTGGAATCCTTTGTTGATTTTCCCCAACTGAGCAAGATTCGTATTCTTTGTGGAATCGAATAGCCATCCTTTAACCAGTTTGTGTTTTGGATGATGAGTGTTTTGGAAGTGAAAACCAATTCACGTTTTCGGTAGATCACCTATTATATACCCAGTAACCGGTATCCCTGGTGTTTCTTACCATGTGAGTATTCTATCTACGTTCTGACGGTAATAGATAATATATCTCATGCGAGTATTCTTATCCACGGTCTGCCGGTAATGGATATTATATCTCATGCACTCTTTGGGTTTGTGTCCCCATTTGAGTAAGATTCGTTTTCCCGTTGTGGATTCGAATGCCCATCCTTTAAGTTGTTTTGCTTTTTTAAGCCCTCCTTTCGGATGATGAGTGTTTTGGAAGTGAAAACCAATTCACGATTTCGGATCTTATCCTATAAACAACCCAGTAACCGGTTCAGGATAATTTTCCCTTTCGAGTATATTATTCACGGTCTGCCGGTAATGAATAATATGTCTCATCTGAGTATTCTATCCACGTTCTGACGGTAATGGATATTATATCTCGTGCACTTTTGAGTCAATCTTCTGATTGTTTTTCCCTCAGAGTAAGATTCATTTTCCTTGTGGAATTGAATGTCCATCCTAAACAAGTTTGCTTTTCTAGCTCTCTTCAGGATGATGAGTGTTTTGGAAGTGAAATCCAATTCACGCTTTGGTCGGTCACCTATTATATACCCAGTAACCGGTATCTTTGGTGTTCCCTCCTTTCTGCTCCCTATTATGACCTCGGTCCCCCTGTGGAGTCAGATTTTCCTGAGTTTGTTACCCGTATGCTTGGTAACATCTCATTTTCTTTGTTACTTCCCTCAGTGGAACTTTGTGTTGCTTCTCCTCAGGAGTCAGCTTGTGTCTCTCCAATGGATTTATTTTCCTTTGGAATTCTTTTCCCAGTGTGAGTCCTTCACTCCCCAGTGAGTTCTCCTGTCTGTTTTTCTGTTTTCCTTAATCAGAGTCGTGTCTTGATCAACGTTGTGTCAGTTTTGTCTTTCCCCAGTTTGGAGTCGTGTATTGTTTGCACATTTCTTTTTCTTTTATTATCCCCATAGAGTCTTATTAGAGTCTCTGTTCCTGGTGAGTGTACTGCTCCGATGGATCGTCTTTTCTTCTGTGTGAATCATATTCCCCACAGAATTTGTGTCTTTTGCACGCATACATTTGCATCATGAGGTCTCTTAGGGACCAAAATTTGTCTCATTACTGTTATTTAAGCCCATTCTACCGCGTCGAGACGAAGATTTCTAAACTTCACTTCTCCGGCTAGAATGACCTTAAATAGGGGCATCTGTAAGACCCCAATTTTGGGCCCTAAGATCCCTCATGGCCCATATCATTCATATCATGACCTCAAGGATCATTTCATGCCCTAGCTGTCCTCCTAGTGGGTTGGTTGCCTTGTGGGGTTTGTTTTTTGATCACCAAGCATACTTTGCATTTGTATATCTTTGCTTTCATATGTTTATCATTCAAAAAGTACAAAAATATTGTCAGTCTAACCTTGTTGCTTGCAGTTGAAGCAATCATCAGCAATTAGGTCAAACTCAGTCATTGATCAGTCAAAGCAATGGATGGTGGCCATTCTTGCAGAATTTGGGCACCATGATCAATAATCAAAAGTTCATACATCTTGAGACATCATTTGAAATCAAAGTCTCAAGGAATTAGGGTTTGGAATTCATCAGAAGAAGTTCAGTCATCCAAAACCCTAGAAAAAGTCAATAGACAGTCAAACTTGGTCAACAGTTGATTTAATCAGTGATTTGATGGATAGAATTGATTTGAAGAAGTTCATTCATGCTTATATAAGCCTCATCTATCATGTTCAACCTCATCATGGAAGAAAATCAAGTCAAATCAGAAATTTTCCAGAAATAGAAAGTGGACCTGTAATTTCAACTGCCAAAAATGGAAACTTCTTGATCTTAAACTTACATCATGATACAAGCTCCAAATGAATTTTTGCCCAACATGAAAGTTGAAGATCTTGTCTTCCCATTTTCAAAAAGTCCAAGAACTCTCAAATCCCATGTGGTTGTCAAGATATGATCAAATCATTTTCATCAAATTTTGAACTTCAACAAGCCATAACTCTCAAACCATAAGGCCAAATTTGGTGGGGTTTTTTCCTACACATCACATTTTTCATCCTCTTTCCAAAAATATAAATTTCATGATCTAAAACCCTACCATTCAAAATGGTATTTTTGGACCAATTCCTTTAAAATTCAAAGTTTGACCCAAGTTTGACTTTTTGCTTCTTTGATTTTTTCTTGACTTGGCCAATTGGGAAATGTTTAAAACCATATTTGAGACATGTTCCAAGTTTGAATTCATGATCATATCACCATTATACCACCATTCTAGACCAAAATGCAAAAATTGGCAAGTAGACAAAATGATGGGAAGAGAAGCAAGGCAAGTACAGCAGGTCTGCAGCACACAAAACAGCAATTTGAATGTCCTTTTGCAGCTTATGCCCAGCCCACTCGACCAATTTACACACCTCCATTTTCATTTGTACCAATTTAGCAAAAATGCAAATAAGTTCTTTAAGGCTAAGCAAGCTTAGCATGTGATTAGTGGAGCATAAACAGACCCATATAAGCCTTCTTCTGTCACATTTCTACCCTAGTTTTGCAGCAGCCACAACCAGAAAATCTCACTCTCTCATTTTTGCTCTTTGGCCAAAACCACATTTCTGCTCACAAACTCAAAACCTCCAAGGAACCTTTGGTTGATTCATCACTTGGACAATATACTGAGTTCATTTCCACCATCAAACATCCTCTGCACAGCCATCTTCATGTCTTGTTTTCTCAAAGCTCAACAAATGGTAAATCGAGCTGTGAGATTTTTCAAGTGTTCTTGAGCTTGTCTACACCAAGTATCCTTCATTGCCAAGCACAAGGGTCAGCTGTTTGCACTCCTATCATCAAAAACATCACTGTTTCACAACTTGCTTCAAAACAAGTAAGTTTTCGAGTACCTTCTTTCTCCATGCCCTGCTATGCATATGAAAGATCTTTGAATGCTGGATTGAATGCAAGTTGAATCACTCAAAATGGTTGTGACATGAAGGAGAAATCTAAGTTTACATTTCTGCATCCAAAAATACTTTCCATCGATTTGCTTGACTGATGTTGTTTTACCACAAACTATGCTTGGATTATGATTAGGTTAGCTTCATTGATGCTATTAGCATGGTTGATTTTAATTTCTGGACATATGAAATTTTTCGAGCTCATAGTGATGGATATATGTTCCTGTTGCTTAAACTATTACCATGCCCAGGATCTTCCTTTGATTATGTTTGTTGTGTTTGGTTATGACCATCTGATGTTGCATGATGTAAATACCTGCCATGCTGTATGGGATTTGTTGGTTTGATTTTCATTTGTTCATGTCAATTTTGAACCATGAAGGTGGATTGAAAACCCTGCTGTTATGATGAATGTTGCTACTGCTGTTATGATGCTTTGCTGTTGTTTAAACCAACTATTTTGTCCATCATTATGCTATGCAGTTGTATGCTTGGTCTAGTTCATGATGCTAATTGTTGAATGTCCCCTGTTGCTGTTATGATGAATTTGTCCAAATTGTGCTTGAATGTGTGTTGGTTTGTTACTAGCTAAGTATGCATGAACATATTGTATGCTGTTGTTTGGTTGCATTATGGACATTAACAATGCCATATCAGTTATGTGTTGTTGGAACTGCAATTACCATGACCTCAATGTTGATTGCATGAACTTGCTATGCTAATGCTTGCTGCTGTTATGCTTGAACCTTGCTTGCTAAACCTTGCTGCAGTTTTAAAACATGAATGTTGCTGTTTTTTTTTTGAACATGAAATTGATGCTGCTACAACCAAACCATGCCCATAACTTCTCCTGCTTGTGTTTGCCTTGTTGGTCATGTCATAATTAGCCTTGTTACCACCTTAACGCTGCATGAATATTGGCTGTCGTTTGTTTTGTTGGATAACATGATCATGATGAATGCTGTTATGCTATGCTCATTGCTGTTATGAAACCTTGCTGCAGTTTTTGAAACCTTATGAACATGTTCAGAAAAACCAATGTGATTTGTGTTGAATGCTATTGTTTGGTTGCTGTGTGAACATCACCATGAAAGCCTTGCTATTTATCTGTTGGTGTTTGAATGATTGTTTTGAAGATGCCTTGCTGTTTTGCTACCTTCACCTGTCCAGAAATTCATGTGATTTAGTGTTTGTAGTGTTGCATAATTGTTATGGTTATATGCTGCTATTCATTTGTGGCTTTTGATCAAATGCCAATGCTGCTGTAGTTGAAACCTTGGTCCTTTCCATAAATCATGACTTTATGTATGCACTAGTTTGGCTGATGTTATTGTTTGTGATTATGTGATTGATTTCATGGCTATCATATTACATTGTGTTTGGTCTGCTATTGAATTTGACATACCACTGCTATGCATTGCCCTGCTGTTGTTTGTTTGCTTGTTGGTTGGAACTTCAATTGAGGATGATTTTGATAAACACATTATGCTGTTTTGGACTTTATAAACACTGCCTAAAATCCATTTGATTGTTGTATGCTGTCAACCTACTTACTGCATAAACCTCACCCATACCATGCTGTTGGTTAATGTTTGTTTGGTTGATGATTGATGTTACATAAGTACATATGCCATGCTACCTATGTGCTTTAGCTAGGTTTGCTAAAATGATAAATGATCATTACCATTGCTGTTTGCTTGCTCGAATTTTGGTGTTATAATGATGATGACATGAGGCTTAACCATGCTGCATTTTTGAAACTTTATATCCCCATGAAATGTATTTGGTTTGTGTTGGTTTGATGTTGCCTCGATGGTTAATGTTTCATTGCCTTGCTGCTTTTTGAATTTTTGTCTGAACTTGTTTGGTGTTGATTAGAATCAACCATTGAATGTTAATACCCCTGCTGCTGCGTGTGAATCATAAATGCTGTTAGAATTTGTTGTGCTGCTGTTGTGTATGGTTTGTGGCTGTTGTGTATGGTTTGTGCTGTTGGATGTTACATGATGCAGTACCAATGCCATGTTCTTGTCTGATTTGGCTTGAAGATTGTTTTTATGATGATAAACACATACATGTTGCTGTTGGTTCTAATTGATGATGAAACATGATGATGAATATGCCAATGCTGCTAAAACCATTTTGCTGTCTTAAGCTGACTAGAAAATCCGCAGGATTGATATTTGGTCGTGTTGGTTGTGGATGCTTGACATATGTATTGTTACATGTTGCTGTTGACTGCATTTGCCAAATGCTATGCTGCTATATGCGGTTGTTTGTTTTGCTATAGTTTGGTCGAATGAACATGATGATGAATGAATTATACTGCTGTCCAAACTTATGCCCTGTACAGAATTTTCTTTCTCATGATTTTGTTGGTTTGCTGTTAGTTAATATTGCTTAATGATGACATTTGTTTCCTGGCCATGTTTGATGCTGTTTGTTGGTTGTTGTTCATGAGCATGAGTTTGAAGTTTGCCCTGCTGTTATAAACCATAGAGCTTGCCAGATTTTTGTTTAAATGTGTATGGTTGTTGCTGTTGGACGTGCGTTGAGTATGGTTGCATCGTCGCCATGTTGACTGCGTGCTATTTTGGAGTTTTGTTTGCTTTGATTTTTGCTTGAGAATGCTATTGCCTGGCTGTTAGAAACCTTAGGGTTTATTGCATGACATCCCCAGAAACTATGAAGGTGTTTGGTTGTTATTGCTTTGGTTACTGTTTCATTGGGGTGAGCCAATCAGGACATTTCCTGGGCGCCCCTGAAACGATGTCGTTTCGTTAAATGAAGGCAAATATTACCACAATGCCACGATTGACCCTCGTGTTGACCACTTGCCTTGCTAGTTTGTTTCATATTTCACCCAATTTCATCCAAACTCCAACAATTATTTCTCATTCATTTTTTCACCAAAAATTATGAAATTTTTTCCACATGTTCACAAATGAGTCTAATATTTAATTGTGAATTTTAATTAATTTTTCATTGGCTGGATTTTAACTGATAAATATTTTCTTGACATGTATGCCAAAATAATACCTTGTGCCATTCTCTTTGTGAAATTGTCATATTGCATCCTATGCCTTTGAAATTTTTTGTGGTAAAACTAGACACCTTGATCTTCATTTCCATATAGAGTTTGTGCATTTATCATTTGTGGATTGATAGTTATGATTTTCTGAAGTTATGTGTTACATTTGGTGCTATACCATGATCATACATTTTCCCAATTTTTGTTCACATGCTTCCTCTTATCCAAATCACTTGAAATTTTGCATGAATGATCCCTTGTATGTCTAATTGATGTATGAATTTTCTTGGAATTAATCTTGCTGTTTTCCATTTGATTGAGAATTTTCTTCCATATTTGGTCATTTGTTGACTTTTTGTGCTATGCCTTGCCAAATCTTTTGTGAAATTCTCAAATCTTATCACATGACCATGAAATTTCATATGTGATAACTAGACATCTCAAGCTTTGCATTGGTGTTAATCTCATTCATTTATCTTCTGTTTCCAATTTGATATGATGTTTTGAAGTTGACCCATGCTTGTTGACTTTCACCATGCTTACTTGAATTTGGTTTGACTTCATGATTTTTGTTGACTGCCTTCCTCTCATCCAAATGCCATGAAATTTGACATGTATACCATGTTAGATGTTAGGATTGAGTGTGATTTATTTCATGATTTTTGAAAATGCTTGAGTTGACTTTTGAATGAAGTCTTTGCTGTTGACTTTTGTATGCTTCTCTTGCCATGCTTTGCATCCTTTTGCATATGAAATGACCTTGATGCATGATATAAGTTTGAATCCAATTGTGTTTATTTTCCTACATGATTGAATTTGACTTTGATTGAACATTGCTTGCTGCCTTGACCTTTTTCTTTCATCTTTGACCCTAGGCTAGTCCTAGTGGTCTTCTGAGCTTATGTTGAGTTCATCTGTTTCAGGTTAAGCATCAATGCTTTGAGGATCATTCTAATGTGCCTGATTTGAATTGTTTATATTGTGCTAACATTTGTTTTGTAGGTGACTCATATGCTTGAGTCTTTGTGCCTTGCACAATTGGTCCCTCTGTTGGTTGACTTTTGGTTCATTTCTCTTTGTTTTAATTGTTGAACTGTTTACTAATTGGTTTGACTTTTGCAGGTACTTTAGTTGCTTAAGTTCTTTGAACTTGCTTGCTTGCTTTGCTTTTTAGCATTTGCTTTGAGGTATAATTACTTCTTCTTCATGTAGTCTGGAGACCCGGTCTGTTATTTGACCGGGCAAACTGTCTGAAGTCCTCCTTAAGAGGCAATGTCTGTGTTTGTTTAAAATTGTCCCAAGCAGGAAAAGTCCTTCAAGTAAGGCAATTGGTGGAAGGTAGGGATAAGTAATCTATCCCCCACTATTCAGTGTGTCCTCTCTTTGCTCCCAGTACCTGGTTGAAGCAATGAGATAAATACCCAAGATCTAATCGAGTCAATAATGTGGAGAGAGTTCCTACTTTCTGAACTCCCACACTTTCTTTGATGCTCTCTCTTATCTGAGATTGAAGCAATGAGGCACGCCCCTCATCTCCTTTTCATCTGCTTCACCTGAGTCCCTCAATGGCCAGGTTAAGAGCGACCTTTACCCATTACAGTGGACTTTCAAAGTCAAACCCTCTTGTGTGAGCCCCCATTGTTTGGCTATAGAGTGTGCTGTTTGTTATTCATTGATTGATTGATTGCTTCATATGCACTTGCTTGCCTATATGCTATGCATTTATCATCATCATCAATTGCCATTAATGCATGATCATCTCATTTGCTTTTTGTGATGCTATCATTGTTGTTTACCCATTGAGGACAATTGTAAGTCCATTGCTTTTGGCATTTGCTCCTATGATATGGAAGGATAGAGTGTAAGACCTCATTGGTCACTCATATCTTCTGTTTATCTCTGTGTATGGGAGGATACAGTTATAAGTCCCTGTAAGTTGGCATCTGTTATCCTGTGATCATAATTTGATCTGTTTGATGTTGTATGTGAGGTTGCAGTTATAAGTCCCTGTAAGTTGGCATCTGCTTTCCTGTGATCATAGTTTGTTTATCTGTTTGTGTGAGAGGTTGCAATTATAAGTCCCTGTAAGTTGGCATTTGCATTCCTGTGATCATGTTGTTGCTTTTGTTCTTGTATGTGAGGATCCATTGTAAGTCCCTGTGACGTGGCATTGGTATTCCTATGAGCATATTTGTGGAGTTAACCTAAGTCCAGATAGATTGGCAGTTGATTTCCCTGTTTCATCTTTATTTTCTTTTGAGGAGATTGGTGTAAGACCATTGAGTGGCATCTGATATCCTGTTCTGTTTTAGGAGACTGGTGTAAATCCATATATTGGTATCCGGTATCCGCTTTTATTTCTTCGCCTGTGGAGATTAGTGTAAGTCCATAGAGTGGCTTCTGATATCCCATTTTGTTTTAGGAGATTGGTATAAGACCATTGATTGGCATCCGATATCCGCTTTTGCTTGTTTTGCTTGTTTATTCATTGCCATTCCAAAGGACACACTTGAATCATCTGCTATATGATTTCAAGAAGTGAACCTTCTAAGAAGTTTTACAATCCATCCTCGTCCATTCATCATTCATTACGTCTTAGAACCTTTTCACACTTTATCTTTTAAAACTTGACATAAGTGTTGTGCAAACATCTTCATGTTTTCTAACTAAAAACCTGGACTCAAGTCCTTGACCTTTTTCCAAAATCCGTTTCATAATACTTATTTGAATTGATCTTAATTATACTTTGACTTCATTTTCATAATCATAATCAGTAATTCCACTCATTCACTTGTTTTGGCTTTGTCCATTAATCTTTTCATACATGAGCTATAGGTTTGATTTATCTTAGTGGTTGATGTTAATCTCACCTTCTGTCTTTAGTGATTGAATTGTAAGTCTTCCTCGCCTATTATAGGGTTAACCCCTCCCTGGCCAGTTGAAGCTTTTCTCACATGGTGGACGTTGTTGTTTGTATAAGGTTGAGTTTTCTCCTGTGGATAACGTAAGACCTTAGGGCTTGTGTTTAAAATTGAATCCACCCACTTTTGGAAATCTTTTAGCCGAACTACGGCGTTCTGATCCTTACCTTTGATGGAAGGTACGTAGGCAACGGGTTCATCCGTTCGAACCCAATAACCCAATAAAAATATATATTCTTTTCTCACCATCCCAATCATGTTTGCACAATATTTTTGTCATAATAAATAATAATTTTGCATAACAAGTGTGAAAAAGGCTCCCTAGGAGTACCTAGGACGTAGTGGGTGCCTAACACCTTCCCATTGCGTAATTTACCCCTTACCCAGAATCTCTGATCTTTTTATTAGTTTTCTACGTGTAAAACTTCTTAGGCTTTTGTTCGCTTTTTAGCCAGTCCTTTGGATAAATAAAAGTGCGGTGGCGACTCGAAATATTTCAATGTATCTCTTAGCTTATGATTTAATCGATAGATCATACAGCGACGAATACACCGCTACAGATAGGAAGAGCACATCAGGAGGATGCTTCTTCTTAGGGAACAATCTGATTTCATGGTTCAGTAAGAAACAGAATTGTGTATCTCTATCCACTGCTGAAGCTGAGTACATAGCAGCGGGAAGTAGTTGTTCTCAACTGGTCTGGATGAAACAAGTATTGTCTGAATACAATGTCACACAAGAAGTCATGACATTATACTGTGATAACCTGAGTGCTATAAATATTTCCAAGAATCCTATTCAGCACAGCAGGACTAAGCACATAGATATCAGGCATCACTTCATCAGAGAACTTGTGGAAGAAAAGATCATAGCACTGGAGCATGTTCCTATAGAGAGGCAATTAGCTGACATATTCACAAAAGCCTTGGATGCCAATCAATTTGAATGTTTAAGAGGAAAATTGGGGATCTGTGTGTATGAGAATCTATAGCAATCAAAGGAGTCTGGGGATAGTTCTCACAAAAAGAGTATGGAGTTTTGTGAGGTACGGTATAGCGAGAGATGTGATTGGTGTAAAGATTCTATGAGATTTATTTACCTTTGGTCAATTTTGACTAAAAAGGGGGAGAAGTATATGGAGCTGGTGGAGCTGGGTGAAGCTGGGTACTGGCTGAGATGGATGAACAGAAGTACAACCATTATTGGAAGAAGTGCACAGGTGTTAAAACAGAATGTTTCTGTTGGTCTGTTAGCAGATGTCAAAGAGGATGTCTAATATGGTGCACAGGTGTTGATGTTGTAGCAGATGTCAGTATGACATTCTGGCTGGTACAGGTGCTGGTGTTTTCAGTAGCTGTTATTTGATGAATGCACAGATTTAGGGGGAGAAGAAGTACCCTGGTGTATTGTGCATTTGTGTGTCTTACTAGTTGCATCCATAACTAGTAATTCTGATTATTGCACAGATTTAGGGGGAGGAGAAGTACCCTTGTGCATGTGTGTTTTACTAGTAGCCATAGCTAGTAATTGGTTTTTGCTTCTGCTGCTGATTAAACTACTGGTATGTGGTTTAGCTGCTGATAGTTTGCCTTGTGAACAAAAAGGACAGATATATGTTTTAGCCAAAATTTACCAAAGGGGGAGTTTGTTGATTCTAAGTGTTGGCAGCAATTTTGGTAAAACAAAGAGTGTTCACAAGATGTCATGTGTGATGTCTTAACATGAGATATCCTATGTACCTGCTGGAGTTGAAGAACATATGCAAGCAGGATTGTTTCAGAATGCCACTTACAATGCTAAGGCTTCTGATATTAGATGTACCTGCTGGAGCTAAATTGGAAGACATATGCTGCGGGATTGTTTCAGTTGACATACTCATTGTCATGGTAACTGATATGGCTGTACCTACTATAAAAGGAAACTGGATTATGCAGGATTTTTCCAGATGTCAGACCCGATGTCATGACATCTTGTACACAGAACATTCAGTATGAATGTCTGGTGTTTTGTGATTGCACAATTGGTGGCAATCATTGGTTGATTGAAGATATGGCTAGCTGGCGCAGCTATCAGGGATATCAACCAGATTTGTTTATTTTCCAAGGAGATCTTTACAGCTGATATGAAAAGATTTGATTGGAAAATATATTTAGGGTTTTCAAGCTGTCCAATGTTTCTATAAAAAGGGACTTAGAAAACCTGATTGAATACACAACCAATACTGAGCGAAATTTAGAGAGAGAGCTAGGGTTTGTGTCTGTAGGTCATTCAAGTCATCCATTGATGATTGAATTGGACTGATTTGTCTTCTTGATCAAAGCTTTGAAGCAAGATCAAGAGTGTGTCTTCTTGATTGAAACTGTGGAGTAAAATCAAGAATATTGTAATTGAAAAGTATTTTCTTTTTACAAGGGATTGTTGTTTAAAATCACGGGTGTGTGATTGTAAGGGAAGTGAGTGGGTTCTCATATCTAAGAGTGCTTAGGTAGAAATTGCACGGGTAGAGATTAGGTGAGAAAGACTGTAACTTGGTGAAGTGTACGGATTGTCTTTGAACTAATTCTATTATAGTGAATTTCCTTCCTGGCTTGGTAGCCCCCAGACGTAGGTGAGTTGCACCGAACTGGGTTAACAATTGCTTGTGTGATTTGCTTTTCAATTCTGTTTAATTATCCATTGTGTATTAACAGATATTAGTGTCGTGACATTACCTTCGACATCTTATATCTGATACCAGAATTTCAATGGGTAGTAATGATTTTTGGCCTAAAAAACGTCGGGGCAACGTATCAGCGGGAAATGAACTCCATTTTTCATGATTTCATCAAAATGTTTATGCAAATCTAATAGATGATATTGTGGTTAAGTATGTTTCAGCGAAGAATCATGTAGACCATTTTCGACAATCATTTGATAGAATGAGAAAACATGGTCTAAGAACGAACCCGCTAAAGTGTGCTTTCTGTGTGCAGACAGGGGATTTCTTAGGCTTTGTGGTCCACAAGAAAGGGATCAAAATTAATCAGAATAAAACCAAGGCCATTATGGAAGCAAAAACGCCATCAACGAAGAAGGAATTACAGTCGTTGCTAGGCAAGATTAACTTCTTAAGGAGGTTTATATCAAACTTAAGTGGCAAGACTCAAGCCTTCTCACCTCTTCTTCGATTCAAGCAGGAAGGCTTTGAATGGGGGTACGTGTAACAAGAGGCTTTCGACAAGATCAAAGACTACTTGATGCAACCCCTGATTCTGTCACCTCCATGTAGGAATAGATGTATGAGATTGTATATAGCTGCATCTGATGTAACGTTAGGGAGCATGTTGGATCAGGAGGATGAAAATGGTGTCGAAAGGTCCATTTACTACCTTAGTAGAGTCCTAAATGATGCAGAAAACATATATAGTATAGTCGAAAATTATGCATATGTCTATATTTCTCTTGTACAAAACTAAAGCATTATATAAAGCTAGTTGATGTGTATGTTTCATATCATTTCGATGTTATTAAGTATATGTTATCTAAACCTATCTTACATAGTCAAATTGGTAAATGGGCTTTGGCTTTGACGAAATATTCTTTAACTTACAGGCCTTTAAAGGCCGTTAAGGGACAAGTGGTAGCAGACTTTATAGTCGGCCACTCTATAGTTCAAAATTCCTTAAACTCTTTGGAGTTGGAGCATTGGAAGTTGTACTCCGATGGTTCTACTCATAAAGATGGAACATGCGTGGGGATACTAATCATTTATCCTAACAAAATTCAAGTATAAGGTCGAAGGCATGTGTTCCAACAATGAGGCTGAATATGAAGCTTTAATAGTCGACCTTTAAATCCTGTTGGAATTAGAGGCAACTCGAGTCAAAATAATGGGAGACTCAGAATTAGTAATACAATAAATCACAAAGGAATACAGACGTGTTAAAGAAAATTTGATTATGTACTTTATGATAGCTAGTAGACTCTTACGTAAGTTTGAGGTGGTAAACATTTGACATATACCCCGACTTCAGAATCAAGAGGCTAATGACTTAGCTCAGATTTCCCCTGGTTATAAAATTTCGAAAGAGAAGTTACAAGATGTGTGTAGCACCTCAAATTTGCACCTCCCATTTGTATATACATTTTCATTTTAGGTCATTAACATTTGCATAGGTCATTGCATAATCCATCAGTTCATCAGTCAAGACTGGTCAGGAGATCCAGTTGTGCAAGCAAGCAAGTGCATTTTCCATGGAATCAAAGCCCTAGGGTTGGTTCAAGGAGTTCATGTGACCTAGGGATCATTTTGAAGTGGTTTGGCCAAAGGTTGGATGTTCAAAGCTCATCAGTCAATGATCAATTCATCTGAAACCCTAGAAAGTCAACCAAAGTCAACTGTCAGTTCAATCATGGATTTGAAGGTGGGAGATGGTTAGAGAGGCCTCATTCATGTCCATACAAGTCTCATTTGACATTTCAAACATCAACATTGAAGAATTTGAGGTCAGATCAAAACTTTCCAAAAATAGTAAGTGACCTGTAATTTGAAATTGCCAAAAAATGGAAAGGTTTTCTCCTCAAGATTACATCATCGAGAAAGCTTCAAATGAAATTTTGTCCAACATGAAAGTTGAAGATCTTGTTCTCCCATTTCCAAAAAGTCCAAGATCATGAATTTCTCATGTATGGTTAAAGAGATATGGATCAATCATGGCCAAGTGAACATGGAACTTCAAACATGCATAACTTTCAAACCATAAGGCCAAATGGAGTGGTTCTTTTTTGTACATTCATGTCTTGACATACACTATCCAAATCATGCATCACATGCCATACATTTTCATCACATAATCATTTGATTTTTCATTTGAATTTTGGAGGGAATTTTCAAATTTAAAAATAATGCCTTGTTTGATCATTCCAACACTTGCATTGGCTCCCAAATAACATTTCAAGTGGATTTGGTCACATTTTCGTGCACTGTTCCATTGGTTTTCCCATGCATGAGGTGAAGTGATAATTTTGCATTACACTCTCATTTTCCCTAATCCATTTGCCATTTGCTTAAGTGTGATTAAGGACTTGATTAAGAGGGAGTATAAAGGGCTAAGCATAACAGATTTCTACATAACAACATCACAATTTCAGATCTAGAATTTCTTCACAAATTTTCTCTCACTTTGTTCTCACGATTTCTTCAAATACATTGCATATTTCTTGATTCATTCTTCACCTGGAAGCATATTTGAGCATTTTTGAAGCAAGATCAAGTGGAATTCGTGCAAGGTGGAAGCATACTTGAAGCTTGATACATCAATGGTGAACTTTAATTCTGTTGGAATCAAGCTCGATTGAACCTCAATTCCTCATCCATTCATTCATACAAGCACTTTGGAGCATCTATTTGTGCATTTCATGGCCTGAATCAAGCTATTCCAGTTCTGCATCTTCATCAAGGTCAGAAATTGCATCTCTCCATTCTTAAATTGCTTATGCTAGTTTTGTAGATCTTTGAACACTGGTTAGACTGAGCTTTGTTTCATAGAAATCCATGTGGAATTGAGATAGTTATGCTGATTTGAAGATTGACACGTGAAACTTGTGTGCTTCGATCTGTTCATGTTAGTGAGAATTAGGTTAAATCATGCATGGATTAGTGATGAGTGATGAGAGATGAACACGATGATGTGCTTATTTTGTGAATCTGAGACTTTTGTTCTTGAGCGTACACTGTTCATGATGAACTGGATGAAGGTGATAGAAAAATTTCCAGAAAAGTGCATTTGATCTTTCCAATCGTTTCCCAGCGTGTTTGCATGTGTTATTGAATGGCTGGACATGTATTGGTCCATTTGGCGTATGCGTGGCAAGATGATTGGCCAGAAGCGCTTGACTGTGCCACATAGGATAAGTGAAACGACTGCGTTTCACATGCTAGCGCGCTTCAGTTTAGATTGTTCCTCCCTTCGATTCCCCGCTACCACACTTTTTCAAAATGCCATTCACATTTTCCATTTTCCCTCCATTACATTCATACATATTTCATCATGTTTTTTTATTTTTTCTTTCATTTCATAAATTCATAACTAATTGATAAATGATCCAAAAATGATGGGAATTTTTGCATTAGATCACATTTTGTGTCTAGTTTTTTTTGGTTATTTTTTCAGAAATTGTGCTCGGCTGAAAATTTATTTGGCCTAGGGTTTGTGTACACATGTCCATTTTGAACCTTGCCTTGCTTTTCCATTTGTGAAATTATGGTTGTTTATCTAATGCTCATGAAATTTTACATGCTTAAACTAGACTTCATGATGGACATTTTGGTGTTGAGTTTGCATTTTTATCCATTGCCATTGCTGAGATATGATCATGTGAATGTAGGTGTGACAATGTGTGTCACACCTTTGCTTGCTCAATTTGATTAATTTCTTTGCCATGCCAAATAAATTCCAAATGCTTTGATTTTTTATATGATGCTTGCTATGGATGTTGTGATTGATCATGAATTTTCTTGGAATTTTTGGATTCATTTCTGATTTGATTGAGATTTTTCTTTCTGGATGGTCATTTGTGCACTTTTGAATGGTCTTGAATTTCAATCATTGGTGAAATGCTTGTTCTTTATCATATGAATGTGAAACTTTTCATGCTCTTTCTAGACATGTTGAAGTTTGTTTTGGCTTTGGTTTGAGGTTTTTACCATGTTTCATTTATGTTTTAGGCTTGTGCTAAGTTGGTGTAACATTTGGTGTCCTATTTGGGCTTGTTTTGATTGCCTTGCCTTATACAATTTTATTACCATGCCTAATCATGCCCAATTGCCCTAATTTTTTGTGTGATGATCATGTTGTATGTTCTGTTTAGCCATGATTTTCCTCGAGATTAATTGAATCATTTTTGAATTAATGTGCATTTGTTCATTCTGTTGCTTCAATGTGCTTTCAACTTGCATACCTTGCCATGATTGGTTTATGAAATGAATTTGGTGAATGATAATGACATGAGACCTTTTGGATTATGTTCTTAATTGATTGAGGTTGATTCATGTTGAATTTCATGTTCTGTTTTGAATTTTTTCTCCCTCTTTGACCCTAGGCCTTGACCTAGTGGTTTGCCTCTCATGTTTGAGCTTTGATTTCAGGTTAAGAAGCACATGGCCATGATTGGATTGATTCACTTGCTTGAGTTGATTAATTGGTTTATATTGGTTAACCTTGAGTTGTTTTGTAGGTGGACTTTAGCTCATTTGAGTGGAGCTTGTGGCTTGCACCTTTTTGCATTGCTTGTTTGACTGTGTACTGTTGACTGTTGACTATTGGTTGTCTGTTTAATTGCTTGACTTGTATACTGATTGAGTTAGATTTTTTTTTCAGGTACATTAGTTGCTCAAGTTCTTTTGAACTTGCATTTGCTTTTGCTTGGTTGCTTAAGCATTGAGGTATAACTCTCTGACTCCATGTAGTCTGGAAGACCTGTCCTGTTACTTGGGCAGGCACCTGTCTGAAGCCCTCCTTAAGAGGCAATGCTTGTGTTTGTTTATCTTTGTGCCAAGCAGGAAAAGACCTCTAAGAGGCAATTGGCAGATAAAAGAGATGTGCAATCCATCTCCTGCTATTCAGTGAGTCATTCACTTTGCTCACACACCTTGTGTTGATGCATTGTGAATATTAACCCAAGATCTTTGTTGAGTCAGTCATATGTGGAGAAGAGTTCCAACTTTCTGAACTCCCACACTTTCATTTGTCTGAAGCTCTCCCAGGCCAGGGATAAGAGCTGTGAGGTCTTACCCTCACTTCCCATTTCATCTGATTCACCCTAACTCTCAATGTTAGCGTTAAGAGCTAACTACACCCGATTCCAGTTGGCTTGTGTTCCACAGCCTAACCTTGTGTGAGCCCACTTTGTTTGTATATAGTGTGTGCTAATTGTGTGTATGTTTGCTTTGCTGGTGCTGTTTAGGATAGCTTGCTCCCTATGCAAGTTAGATAGAAACTTCAACCTAGGACCATGGTGAATTTACATGATAACTATTAGGTTCGAGTTAGTCTCCCTTCTAGTTTGTCATTTCCCAGTCTCTGGTTAGGTTAGAAGTTCTTTCCCTGCGTAGGGGAACTATGTTGCCCTGATCCTCATACCAGATGAGGTACGTAGGCAGGAGATGAGCTGATCTCTCCGGGCGCCCTTTTTCTTTTTCACCCTTTTGTGTGTGTTTGTTGGTTCGGAGTCTGACATAAGTCCAGCGATTGGTAGTTGGTTTCCTGTGTGTGTTTGTTGGTTCGGAGTCTGACATAAGTCCAGCGATTGGCAGTTGGTTTCCTATGTGTGTTTGTTGGTTCGGAGTCTGATATAAGTCCAGCGATTGGCATTCGGTTTCCATGTTTGCCTGTTTGTGTGGAGTCTGACATAAGTCCAGCGATTGGCAATCGGTTTCCTGTGTGGTGTTGTTTGGCGTGCGTTAGCCGAGCTACGAGTGCTCTGATTCTTCTCCGGTCAGAGAAGATACGTATGCATAGGATGCGACATCCTAGCGAGCATGTTTTTTCCCTTGTCCCGAACTACGTCGACTCTGATGTCTGTGCCTGACAGACTACGTAGGCCCAGGATGCGATATCCTGCCGAGTCCTGTTTCTCTTGTCTTTCTGTGTCTCTTTTCAGCCAGTGTGTGATGTTTGAGCAGTTTTTAGCAACCTTCATCCTTCCTTTTGTGCATGGATCCCGTCGAGTACGACAGATGCGTAGGGGTGCTAATACCTTCCCTTCGCATAACCGACTCCCGATCCCATCTCTCTTTGGTCGCGAGACCATGTCTTTTCCAGGTTTACTTCGAGCGTTTCCTTTCCCTCTTTTGGGATAAATAACGCACGGTGGCGGCTCTGTTGTTTTGTTTTCCCGCCGGTTTTTCGCGTAATGCGATAATGTGGTCGAGGTCAGAGGAATAGTAGTGTCGACTAGACTTTTCCCATCAGATTTGAAGGAAACAAAGCTAGGCGAGATTCTAGCAATGGATTGTTTGGCAGAAGAAGATTGGAGAAAACCAATAGTAGAATATTTAGAAAATCCAACAGCATCAACTGTACGAAAAGTCAGGTATTGAGCTTTAAGCCATGTTCTTATGGGAAACAAATTGTTCAAAAAGACACCTTAAAGAGTCTTACTTAAATGCCTTAATGAATCTGAGGCATACATAAATCTCTCTAGCATCCATAGTGGGGCATGTGGCGGAACATCAAGTAGGTCACAATATGAAATGGCTATTATTTCGACAAGGAATGTATTGACCTACCATGTTGAAAGATTGTATGGAATTCGCTAAAGGATGTCAAGAGTGACAAGTGCATGCAGGCATACAACATGTTCCTGCAAGCGAACTCCATTCAATTGTGAAACCTTGGCCTTTTAGAGGCTGGGCGTTGGACCTAGTTGGAGAAATTCGACCAGCGTCATCTAAGAGTCAAAGGTACATTCTAGTGGGTATAAATTATTTCACCAAATGGATTGAGGTTATTCCTTTGACGAATGTTGACCAAGAGATCGTGATCTAATTCATTCAGAAGCATATTCTTTATAGGGTTGGAATCCCATAAACTATTATAATAGATCAAGGATCAGATTTACTGGTCGAAAAGTCCAGGAATTTGCTAAAGAAATGGGGTTCAAATTACTAACATCCATACCATATTATGCTCAGACTAATGGTTAGGTCCAAGCAGCAAATAAGGTGGTAATTGGGATAATTAAAAAGCATGTGGGGAAGAAACCAAGAAATTGGCATAAGACGTTAGACCAAATTTTGTGGGCTTGTCGAACCTCCCCTAAAGAGGCTACAAATGCTACGACTTTCCAGTTAACATATGGTCACAATGTTGTTTTGCCAGTCGAAATCCATTTACAAGCAACAGGAATTTAGAGGTATCATGAAATTCCATCTGAGTCTTATTGGAATATGATGTTAGATGAATTAGTCGATTTAGACGAAGAAAGATTAAGTGCCTTAGATTTATTAAGAAGACAGAAAGAGAGAGTAGAAAAGTCTTATAATAAAAGGGTTAAAGTCAAATTATTTTTTATTGGAGACTTAATGTGGAAAGTGGTTTTACCCATGGATTGGAAAGATAGAGCATTTGGGAAATGGTTCCCTAAATGGGAGGGTCCGTTTCAAGTCACTCAAGTTTTTTCAAACGACGCATATGAAATCGAAGAATTAGTTGGAGATCAAAGACTCTTAAGAGTAAATGAGAAATATTTGAAGAAATATAAGCCTGCACTTCAAGAGGTGAAAATAGCGAAAGAATAATTTACGGAAAAGAGTCAGAGTCATAATGGTAAAATTAATCAGTTGCCAAAATGGCCAAGTTTTACATCCAGAGCCATGAAAGGCTTTAAAAGTCATTACATTAAAATTAAAATAAGACAAATATCTGAGTTAATTTTGACCCACTTAAAACTTTAGGAGTTCCTCTTTGTGCTCCTTATCCCTGACAATCTTGGTTTGTAGCTCTTTAATTCGTTGCTCCGAAGCGATTATGTTCTTGTCACAGGCTTATATTTCCTTTTTATTTTAATCAGAAGTCTTTTCCAGCTCTGAACTTCTTGTCATGGATTCAGAGGCAGCTTCCCACTCTGCTGTTTGAGTGTCCGATTTGGTCTGAATTTTGTTAGAAGTTTCCCTTATTCGACCAAGGTCAGCAACAACATAATTGATCAGCAGCCATAAATCCATGACCAAGTCAGCAACTTCAGAGGGAGCATTTACGACTTCAATCTGTTTTAGGATATCTTTGATCCCATAAGAGGCAGAGGCGTCTTTCTCTAAAAGTTGGATTAAGTCAATGTCGAAGGCTTCCTCTTTAAGTTTCTGGAGCACTTCGCTACCAGAATGGCTTGTGATTAGACCTCCCGACATTGTCGAAGTATTGGGACTTTTATCTGATGAGTTGCCTCTGGCGCTGATAACGACCTTCAGATATTCCAATGGGTTGCTTCATTTAAGCACTTCTAATTTTGTAGGAGATAGAACAACGACAAAGTCTGTCGGAGGTTTTGGGACATTCATGGCTGCATCAGTTTTCGAATTGGTTTTGGTTTGTTCCGGTATTGGTTGATCTTCTGGGACATTTCTTTCTTCATTAGCAACATTAGTTTGATCCCCATCTTTGTCTTCGAGGAGATCATCGTCAAAGTTAAATATAGAGTGATCATGCTCTTATTTGTTATTAGGATCATCCACATCTAGGTTAGTGTCGGGGGAACCGTCTTCAGATTCGTCTTCAGGATCTTACATCTCGACATCTCTTTCCACTGGGGCGTTTTCATTGTGCTCGTCCTCGGGTTAAGAACCGCTGGTGTGGGAAAGTTGGGTAATGATTTTTTATGCAGAGTTTTCTAGTCCTTTTGCAGCAGGATGGTTCACTTCGCCCATAGATCATGTGTCGGAATCGAGGGGAGTTGTAGGATGATAGGTGGGAGCTCCACTACTTTCAGGTTGAATTATACCAATGATTGGTGTGATAGTTGGGTGTTGAAGATTTCCTACAACGGCCTGAAAATAAGACAAAGATCGGGTAAGTCGAAGACGAAAGGAGAATATATCTAATAAAAAATAAGGGTGAAATGTTTTACCTTAGGATCTTCAGCCCCAGGACTGGAATTATCACTCTCTATTTGTTCTGGCGTCCTTTTCGATTAAGGCTCAGATCCAACACCAGTTGTGTCTTAGGCAAGAGGCTTTTCGATATACTGTTACTTTTCGAGTGAACATGAGCACCTCAGAGTTTCAGTTGTTTCTTCTTCTTTGTTCTTGGGGGTTTGAGGGCATCTGGAGATAAGTCTTCATCATCGGAGTCAGACGCTTAGACCTTAATTTATTTTTGCTTCCTTTTCTTGAGGGTTAATGGTGGCTTTCGGCTGGCCTAACAAAAGAAAAAGGGGGAACATTAAGTAACAAGAAAGTGTTACCCAAGTCGAAGATGTCATTATGTGGGATACACATACCTTTGATGTTGGTGTTGCTTTGCTGGTATCCTCTTCTCTTGCTTTGGGGTCTTTTTGTTGTGGTGGCAGTTTTCTTGGGTGGAACTCTTACAGCTGGAAAGATAGATCAGATTATTGCAAAAAATAAAGAAGTAAGGACCAAAACAAATGCGTGAGTCGAAAAACTCCCATTCCACACCTTCATAAATTTCATATTCTACGTGAACATCTTTTATGCCAATATGAAGGTGCCCTTTGAAACTGTCTAAGTTGTGCTTAGTCGAAACCACCCGTTTAGATTTTTTCTGAGATTCTTGCAGAATAATTTTATAAAGTCCCCACAGGCGAACCAGTCTGGAAATGGAGGGCTAAAAGCCACACCAAATTCAACACTTGGTAGTCGAGGGAATTTAGGTGGATACATGCTAAAAGCGGTTCGATATCATTGCTCAGGTTTAACGTAGGAAGGTAATTTTAAAATTTCCATCTTTTTCGTAAATTTCTCCTTTAGAGTGACTACTGTTTCCCGAACGGTTTGACTAAGATCATCAGGTTTGTAGCCAATTTCAAAGTACTTTTGGAATGCTTGGATTTCTTTGATGTGAGTTGAAATACCTTTTTTAACCTTATCCTGCATAGAGGAAAAAGCTTTGGTAAGATGACGATGAAATACAGGAACATTAAAAATTCGGTTGCATAATAGTCACGCCACCACAGGTCGAACTCGTGGGTGCAGAGAAAATAAGGCTTGAAGGTGAATGGGTTGAGTTTTGTTTGACCATCATATCTAGCTATTTTCCTGCTACTAGTAGCCTCGGTGTGAATAGAGTTATAAAGGATAAGACAATTTTTTCTTGCATAGAGAGGTTTTGGGAAAATTTGAATTAGGCCAAACTATCGAGCGACTAGATTTGGTTGGTATGCTATCAAGGTAACCTGAATCTTCGATTGATTGAGTATCAAAGAGAATACTCTAGGAGTGAAGAATGCTTCCCAGGTAGCAATCAATTCGGCCTCTTTATCTTTTGATGGAGAGGGAAACTTCATCGTAAACCAGTATGGACCACAGGTTCTAAAGGAAAAGGGGGCCATGGTTGGGGTGAAGTTGTAGCGCTTAGCAAACATCATCACGTGATTAGTGAAACTTTGCTGAAGGTTTCGACCTTCATCGCTTGGAGTTAGATTGCTAAGCGCGTTCCTTTGACTCTCCTATTTCTCACCTCTGGATAATCCACATCGATGGGGTTGTGGGTTGGAAGGCATGCTTCAAAGCTTGCATTTAACCATAACTGCAGCAACCAAAACGGGCCAGAAAATAGCATATTTCCCATTGTTCGAATATTATTTAAGGCAGTAACTCCTTCGCCCATAGATTCATAGAGATTGGCTAATATTATTTCACTGAGGGATACGTTCCACCCAACATGAAGCTGATTTGCCAATGTAAGAAATTTATTGGCTACTTGGAGAGATTTCAAACAGAAGACACAGCGAGACAACCACAAAGCCAGGAAAGCAATATGTTAAGTGTTAGAAACTTCCTCAATATCTTTGTCATGATAGTAAGCAATATGCACGGTGAAGGAGGCCCTGGAAGTATCAAAACCAATATTGTCTTTAGATAAGAAGTCTGGGTCGTAAGTTTCGCCCATAGTTTGAGTCCTGTTATGGAAACAATGTTGAACAATGTGGGTGTCATCATACCACATGGAAGAGAAAGGTGTGATGGGTACTATCCCAGAAATACAAAGAAGAGACTAGCATAGACTGGCAATAGCTAGGTCCTACTTTCGACAATTGTACCAGGTCAAAGATGCCCATTTCATTATATACTTAGGACTTCTTTTTCTCAATCTTTTCTAGCCAACTCAAATAATCTGAGGGATCTCGAAATAAGGGACATGACCGAAATACCCTAAAACCTTGGTTCATATAAGTCAAGTCGATGTGTTCCTCATTCGAAGGGTTACCCTGGTTATCTGGATGAGGGTTTTCATCAGTATGGGTTTCCTCATTGGCCTTGGGTTTTTTGACACAAGCTATGGGTTTATATCTATGATAAGTGGGGGAAAATTCCTTTATCCAATCAGGATCAACATTTGGGTTTGACAGTGGTCTTATCATTGCATGCGTTTTCCCAAAAATAGAAATAGGAATTAATACCTGAGATTGAAAAATCATTCTTTGTTCTTCAGTTAATGGTTCTGGAATGTTCTGTTGGTTACCCATGATGTTTGGGCCCAAGATCTTGTCAACAAGTGGAAGGCTTCGAGATTTCCTGGAATCCTTGGTGTTTTTATTGGATTCTTTAGTGATTTTCGTAGATGATGCCATTGTTGGATGGAGAAACTGAAGCAGGTTTTTGCTTGAGGAAGATGAAAAGTGGAAGAAATGTTTTCTTTGAGAGAAAACAGAATACGAAGAGTTGGGAGAGAAAAAATAAAAATGTTGAAAATGTCTATTTATAAGCTAGGAATTGGAAGTTATTTTTGTTTAGGCATTAATGGGGAAAGAGAAAGTGAGCACGTATTAGTGTAAGTGGCCATGATGAGTGATAGTAGTTAATGGCTAGGCACGATTTCCCAAGGGCTATGAAACGTGATGATTGCCTAAGGATCCTCACGTGGGTTCTGAAGCGAAGTTTTGCTAAAGTAGGCATCATGATGGTGACATCATAGTAGAGGAAACATTGTGTGATATCGAAATAAGTTTTTCAAGAAACAAAACAATACCTTTTTCTTCTATAGATCAAAAAGAGGCATTATTTGGGAGGAAATTTGTTAGGTGGGAATTTTGACATCAGGTTAGATGTGATAAAATAAGGAAAGAAAATGATCTTTGGAGTTATCTTAGATTTCGACAGATAAGTTAATTCGACAAGAATACCAAACTCAGGGTGTGTCAAAATATGCCTTTTGTGTAGGAAGATGAATGTGAAATTTTGGATAATATCAAGTTTAGAAGGTTTCGACGAAAGGGTTGTTCGATATATATTTGAAATTTGAATAACAAAGGAGTAACCATATTTTATTATTATCCACTTTTGTTAATAAAGGGTGCGTGGAAGGAACGTACTCATGGGTCGAAGACATGCCGAGTGTCACGTGTCAGTGCCTGGGAGAAGATTCGTTGGAGACAGTTATTTCAATTTAGTATAAATAGGTGTCCTAATGTTAGGATTAGTGTGTTCAAATTACTGTACAATCAATCATATTTACTCAAAGTATCCAGTGTGTAGAGAAAAGAGTATAATTGAGAATGTATGCGTGATAACACCATTATACTCATATCAATTAAAACTCATTTATATCTTCTTGTTTAACAATTGTCATTTACTATCAGTTTTTTATTTAGCATTGTTTTATACTTCACTTGCATTTTTACCATTTATTGTCTTAAGAACGCTCTCATCAAGTATTTTTATTTAAGGATACTGTCAAAGTGTCCATATTCTCATATAAGACTTTTAGAACAATAACATATATCCTAGGATCAATCTGGTCGATCCTGTGAGTAACCAAAGTTTCTATAATTTGGAAGACCAGCGGTTGTTTATCAATTTTCACGGTAAACAATTATCACCTATGTTTATACTCTCACTAAGTTGCGCTCGAATCACTTCCCCATTCTTCTAGAGTTCCAAATCAATCCTCACAAAGTGGCGTCCCAATTTAGATTTTTAAAGACCTAAACTTTGTATAAAGATTGTATATCTTTGATTGAGTCCTATTGGAATCAGAAGGTTATGGGTTGTCCTATGTTTTTCCTCTGCAAGAAGCTTCAAATGCTTAAAAGAGTTTTAAGAAATTGGAATCATTCCTCCTTCGACAATATTACTTATAATTTCAAATTTCCTGATGAAAATTTGGACCGAATTCAAGCTCAAACTCAGATTTTGGACAAGGACGATACTATTAAGAGGCTGGAATTGGAGGCTCAAGATAGATTACATATTTCTCTTGACATGGAAGAATGTTTTTGGAGAGAATAATATAGAATTAAGTGGCAGCTTGAGGGGGTTCAGAATACAACTTTCTTCAATCGTATTTCTAAAATCAGGAATTCAATTAAGCTTATCACTATGCTTAAATATGGATAGGAGATTTATACTGAGCCAAACCAAATTGCCAACTACACTATGAACTTCTTTCAAAATATTGTTTCTTCTAGCATTTTTGTTTAGTAGGATTTATCCATGGTTGAAGACTATATTCCTAGATTGGTGGATGACAGAATGAATACTCTTCTCGCCATGCTTCCCTCCCCGGAGGAATTACTGTTGACATGTTTTCCCTTAACAACGACAGTGCGCCTGGGCCATATGATTTTGGGGCGTCCTTTTTTCATTTCTATTGGGATCATCAAGCAAGATGTTTCAAAGATGGTGATTCAATTCTTATCCTCGTGTTGGATTCTCCCTAGTTTCAACTCGAATACTTTAGTGCTCATTTTAAAAAGTGTAGTGCGGAGTCTTTAAATCAATTTTATGCTATTGCGATATATGATTTCAAGTTCAAAATAATTTTCAAAATTATTGCGGATACACTTGCTCCTTTAATGCCTCATCTTGTATCTCATGAACAAAGAGGTTTCATCCAGGGAAGGAATATTAAAGATTGTATTGAGTTGGCTTTGGAGGTTTTAATTTACTTGGTTCTAAAGTCTGGTGCATTAACTTTTCTCTGAAGGTGGATATCACTAAAGCTTTCGACACTTTAAATGGCCATTTCTTCTGAAAGTGCTCCACCAGTTTGGTTTTGACTCTACTTTCTATCAGTGGATAAATGGTATTTTGCATTCTGCTTCGCTATCTATTTTTGTCAACGATTCTCTTCATGGTAACTTCTAGTGTACTCGAGGGGTTCATTAAGGAGACAATCTATCTCCTTTATTATTCTGCCTAGCGGAAAATGTGCTCAACAGGAATATTCTGAGGTTGGTGTGTTTCGGTTCTCTCAATTTGATCATTGGTCCTAAGCAAATCAAGGTTCCTTCCCATATTTCCTATGTTGACGATGCTTTCATTTTCTACAAAGGTAAGATCTCTAATATAAGGTCTCTCGTTTCTGTCTTCAAAGAGTATTCTTTGGCTTCTTGACAACTTGTTAATTGTGTGAAATCTTCTATCTATGGAGAGGCTATGTCTAATTCTAGACTTAATATTTTGTCATCTCTATCCGGTTTCAGCATAGGCATCACTCCTTTTAACTATCTCGGGGTGCCCATTTTTAAAGGAAAACCTAAAGCTAAATTTCTTCAACTGATAACAGACAAAGTCATCAACAAGCTTGCGTCTTGGAAGGTTCGCTGTTATCTTTTGCCGACACAGTCAACCTTGTCAAATCTATTATTCAAAGTATGCTCATTCGTTCCATGTCGATATATGTGTGTCCGGTTACTCTTGTTGGATATTTGGAAAGAGTTGCTCGAAATTTTATTTGGAGTGGTGATTCTTCTAAGAGTAAATCTGTCATAGTAGCCTGGAAAAACATTTGTAGACCAATCTCTGAAGGTGGTTTAGGCCTTAGATTGTTGGTTTCTCTAAATGAGGCCACTACTCTAAAGCTTAGCTGATACCTTTTCAAATTTGAGGAATCTTGGACAATTATTCTTCAGCTCTGGGTTTTAAGGAAAAACAAAATCATTAAGCATCACATTTTCTCCTCGATTTGGTATAGTGTCAAGAATGACACTCCGTTGATTATGAGAATTCTTCTTGGTTCCTCAAAAATGCAGAATCTATTAGATTTTGTTATGATAATTGGTGTGACGCCCCTTTCATCTTGACCATGGGGAACCGAGTCGTTGTTGACAACCCAACTCCTTTAGTATTGATCATAAATTGGATTTCTCGAGAAGCAATCATGATATCCCATATTCTCTCCAAGTTAGAATCCATAATTGCCACATTCCTTTTGATCTTCGTCCGGATAAAAGGATTTGGAAGCATTCTCCTTCGATGCGAGCTCACGCTAAAATTTGCTTATGATTTTAAAAGAATATGGGTGTTTGTAATGATTGACGGCGTTGGATATGGTTGAAATCCATTCCACCCTCAAAATCATTTTTGGTTTGGAGGCTGTTTCTCAACAAGCTTTTGAATTATGACCAATTAAAGAGAAGAAACTTTTCTTTTCCTTCTAATTGCAGTCTCTGCAATTTGGCTAAAGAAACTACTTCACATCTTTTCTTTGACTATATCATGTTGCACATCTTTGAAATTGGTTATGCAAAGCTTTGAAGATTAACAATCAGATTCATGATTGGGAGGACGTATGAAACATTTGCAATAGAGCATGGTCTGATTAACGTAAGTTAATCTTTAATGTTGCTTTTATCCATCCGTTCAATGCTGTTTGGATTGCTCGAAACAATGTCAGATTTAAAGAGAAATTCATCAATACTTCTTCTATTTCTGTAATTTTACCGGCTTGTTCTAGAGTCATAGATTTTTCCTTTATCAATATTCATGATTTTGAAATGCTCAAATATTTTAATGTTAGAATTTAACCTCCTAATGCTTATAAACTTCTGGAAGTTATTTGAAAACCGCCTCCGCGGAACTGGATTAAGATTAATTGTCATGGAGCGTCTTTAGGCAATCCGGGTCCGTCTGCTTGCGGTGGTATTGCCAGAGATTATGATGGCCGCTTTCTTGGACCTTTTTCTCACTTTTTGGGAGTCTCAAACTCTTTCATTTTCAACTCTCAAGTACTATGTCACAAACTGTGTACAAGGATTGACATAATTTATGGTTAGAATTCTTCCTGTCACCTGATTAAACTTGACATATCTATAGTTTCATAATTTTTAAACTACTATTGAAGAAATCTGAAATAATTTTTTTATAGGTATTTTAGAATTTCTGATACACATTAAATTTTCGATAGTATATTTATAATTTCCGGTATATTGAAAATTTTGAAATTGTTGTGAATTTAAAAATATTTTAATTATTCTATTTTATATCAAAAATTTTAATTAAAATGATTCATATTCAATTAGATTCTTTTTAACACTTTTGAAATTTTGAAATTTTCGATATCGTATTTAAAATTTTAAAATTTTCAATGATGTATCAGAAATTCCAAATTTTGTTACTTGTAAATTTTGTTTTTTGAAAATTTCAATATTAATCATATTTCTTTTGGAAATATTTATTTTTTATTAGAAATTTTAGAATTTCGAATAAAAGAAAGTTTGAAAATTTTTAGTCTATACTGCAAATTTTTCAATAGAAATAAATAAATTCATAAAAAAATGATTTTTACAAAAAAGATATAATGACAAAAATGTTCGAGATTTAATTGGGATATTAAATTGATGCGAAGATCAGCCCAACGAAAGTCCTTTTTGTCCTCAGTCTCTTTCACTTACAATTACAAACCCTTAATAATAAAACTGGAAATTAGAGAATCAATTTGAGTTTTCATTCACGCATCTCCGATTGCGTGTGGCCTACTACGGTGATGTTTTCACAGTTATCATTCTAACCGAAAATGAAACCCTCAAACAAACCCAAGCAATGACCATAATCACAATAACATAGTTCAGGTTCATCTTCTTTCTCACTTGAATTTTCATCCTTTTTTACTACCACAAATTCAAATTACCAATTCATTACATAATTCTGTTCTGTTTCGTTTCTTTTCTTCTTCATATTTTCATAATTAGGTTTTTGAAGAGCACTCAGAAAACTCAACATCACTGGTCGCAAAATCCAGAACAAGTTGCTTTTGTTTTCATAATTTGAACCAAGGTTTTTGTTTCTAGCCTGTATAGCCGTATTTATTTTGATTCATATATAATGATTGGAAAATGTGTTTATTGTGGGGTAACGGACCGTTTCTTAAAGCCTTTGAATGAGAGTGCATGAATTACACCGACACCGGCACTGATACGGAGACACTGATAATAATTTAAGTGAAAAAAAGTGATTGAATGTAACTACAGTGTCAGACATTGATACCTGTTAGGGTTGTTTTATGTTATTTCTATTATTGCTTGGAAAGAGAGGGTATTATGTTTCTTATAGTGAGTGTAATTGGATTCTTTTGGATGTAGTTTGGGGTTAGGTTTGTATTTTGGCGGAAGATGTCTATGCGGATAAAGGCCGTGGTGGATAAATTCGTTGTGGAGTTGAAAGAAGCATTGAATGCTGATATTCAGGATAGGATCATGAAGGACAGAGAGATGCAAAGTTACATCCAAGAGCGTGAACGTGAGGTTGCTGAGCGTGAAGCTGCTTGGAAGGCCGATCTTTCTCGTCGCGAGGTACCTACTTGGTTCATTTTTAATTTTCTTTTACTTTGAAAAAAAAATCCTCTTCTGTGTAGATGGGACGATGAGGATAATAATTAAGTGCAAAAGCCCTAATTTCATTTGTATAACAACAAATATTTGGTTGTAGTTGAATTAATTGCCTTCTTGAATCTTGATATGTTTGAGATTAATTTGGTATTATGTATTTTGAGAGTTTGTGAAAAGAGATTTTCGTTGTAGAAGGGGAATCCTGAGTTCTCATTCACTCATTGAAGTTGTTCTTTCTTTTCAATTCAATTTCTTTGGTTCCTAAAACTTCCGCATATAATTTTAATCTTTGATGTCACAAACTACTTGAAAAAGTTAAACTCAAATTATCCTGTTCCTGGTTCCGTAAGGTTATAGGAAAAATTGAAAGTATCAGTTAGAAATACTATTGTTTATAAATAGCAATATAATAGTATATGATTGATCAGATAATTATACTGTTTTTCCTCCTTAAGTTTCAGATGTAGAACTCGACAAAATCATTAAAAAATAACAGAAATGGGAATGGCACTGTAATCTTCTAACAATTGATAGTTTCATAGTGTATATTTGTGAGTATCAGTGTATTTTGTGTCTCCTCTTTAAATTTTCTCGGCTACTTGTGACATCCTTTGATCTTATGGATATCTTTAAAATGGTAAGGTGAAAGGATAAAACAATATGGCAATGCCAATTTCACTTGTCTTTTGATTGGAATTCTATGATGTGCTATGTAGTAGCTATTACTTATATTTCATGTTGTCATGTTGAAGACGTTTCTGAGTGGCGGACACTCGTATGGAAGATGTCAAACACTTCGTTCCAGTTTCTAAACACCTAGCCAACACTTCCATACTGGCTAGACTTTTCTGAAACACAACTGGTACAATATTTCCATTTATTTTAATGATGCTGATGAAACTGGAGGGTAAAAGGTCTTTAAACTTATTAGATTCTTTTTAGCCTTTTGGTATTAGATGAATGAATTGAAGGAAAAAGACAGTTGATAAATCATTTAAAATTTTTTTTTTAAAGAAACAAATTGAATAACGGTATAGGTTAGTGTTTTTTGGCAATATTCTTTATCACTGGGAAATTGTAATACTTATCAAGTTCTTGTGATATGATAACGAATATAGATCTTTTATATAACTGGTGTCTATATTTTGGATATTAAGAGTGTCTGTGTCTATGGTTCATTGAAATATGTGATGTATGGCTTATATTTGATTGAGATGATGAACAATTTTTTATTTCTGAATTGTGAGCATCCGTTACTTTTTGAGTATCTTATCTTACCCTGCTGACCCTCCTTGCCTGAGGAATGATGGTATATTAGATGAATGCTTAGTTTCTTCTTTATGTTAATATTTAAGATCATAGGATTAAGACAAGGATTTTGGTATGATGCTTCTGAAATTGAAGAAAAAGAAAAGTAACTTTTAAGAAAAATGATAATACAACCCTCACAATTTGGATAAAAAAAAGTCTGTGTTCTCATTTTTTTTATTCCAATTTTGCAGGCTGAGGTCGCCCGACAGGAAGCAAGGTTAAAGATGGAGAAAGAAAATCTCGAGAAAGAGAAAAGCGTCTTAATGGGAACTGCATCAAATCAAGATAATCAAGACGGAGCTCTTGAAATTACAGTAAACGGTGAAAAATACCGCTGTCTCAGATTCGCCAAGGCAAAAAAATAAGACTTTACTGGAAAATACCGTTGTCTCAGATTCGCCAAGGCAAAAAAATGAGACCTTACTGGGGTGACAAAGGAAAAAGTTCGCCAAAAGAGGGCTGATCCTGCTGGGACTGGTTTAGCTCAAATAATGTACATCTAGGATCATGTATTGTCATTTAATTGTTTTATTCCAGTTTATCATTATGTCAGATTTGAAAAAAGTGTTATTTGTTGCTCAATTAAATTTATTATATGATTTTTTTTGGTGACCATTTTGCTGATGACTTTGTTCCAGAAAATTATTACTCTTCGGTCATAATTGTAATAAGCAAAAATAAAAAGTAAAATTTATTAAATACTTCTGAATTAAATCACGAGTATATTAAATACTTTTTGTTTATAGTAGTGATTAAGATTTAAGATATATATTATTTTCTTATAACAGTGACTTGAAGTAGTATAATTGTTTGTAGAAGATATGTAGTAGCATATCTTTGTAACAGCAATAACCAATACATATAAACAAAGATACAATACTCTGATTATGTGTAATAGTGAAGTTAAAGAATCCACAAGAATTGAGTAAAAAAAATTAATCTACAAGAATTTGTAAAGGGGGATCAGCATAATCATGATTGAAAACAGCCCTGAAAAGGGTGCATTTCTTTAATGGTGTCAACAATGGATTCAGGACTTAAAGTAGCATCAACCCTAAGTATTCCCTCAGACTCATCAATCTTGAGCAAATCTAACTGAGATTGCAGAAGAGATGCAGGCATATAATGTTTTCCTTCTGCAGCCCTCTTATCGACTCGAGCAATCAGCACTTCCGCAGGAACATCCAATAGAATGAAATTCACAGCACTTGTATAACCCTCCAATGTATAATCAGGATCACCTGATCTAAGTATTTCTCTATATTGCTTCTTCAAAGCAGAGCAGCCAAGAACCAAACCCTTTTTGTTAATTATGTATTCTTCAATGGCAACTCTCAGTGATTCAAGCCATGGCATTCTGTCTTCATCTGTAAGCGGGATTCCCACGCTCATTTTGTCTGTTGTATGGAAAGAAATGAGATGCAAACCAATGAAAAAATAAACTAAAAATAAGCAAATTTTGTGAACTGCTCAATCTGAATCCGACTCCACAATACACACCGAATGCGTGAATCCATGAATATCAAACTGCAGGGAATCTATAAGAACAGACAGTAACAATTACCTTTGTTTGATTGAGAATGAAAATCATCAGCGTCAAGATATTTATAGTTAATCTCTTTTTCCAGCTTTTGTCCAATTGTGCTGTTCAATATACATCCAACAGATAAGTTTGGCAAAGAAAAACTTAACATATCATAAAATGAGAAATTCTCAATAACAAATAACTTAAGCCAGGAAAATAAATAAGCAGTTATGATATCTGAAGGACAGTTACGTTTTTCCGGCTCCGCTGACACCCATGATGACGATAACCGCACCTGTAAAAACCATCGAGTTAATGAAATTTGCATACGAAAATGAATGATCCAGGAAGAGAAATAGTAAAGCATTTACCGTTTCTTGAAACCATGGGATGCGGAGAATAGAAACGGTATGTTTTGTGTTTTGTGATAGATAATAATTGAAGAAAGTTGAGAGAGAGAGAGGCTTAAGAATGAAAAAGTGAAGTGCTGTTTAAGAGATAAAGACAAATGATGCAATTATCTGAGTCAGGTTTCGGTTATTTTGAAAACAAGGTATGCTAAAAAAAAATGAAGAGTCGTGCGAGATGATAAGTGTTGTTTGACGAAAAAGTAAGAGTTGAGTTTTGAGTAGATTTTGTTTTGCTTAGTCACATCGGTCTGTCTGACCTGATCCATCTCGGTGCAATGGACGGAGAAATTCTCGTCAACTAATACTAATATAAATATTAGAGAAAAAGGAATAATACATTAAATATAAATTAATGGTGAACAAATAATTTTATTTAGTACGTAAAACAACATATACAAAACACAATGTCAAATCATGATCTCATGTTGAGGTATTCATGATTATTTCTAGCTCTATTTAGATATCTTTTAAAATTAGTGGAAATGAGCAGTGTACTGTAGAGCGGGCATAATAGAGCATATTAAATGAAATGAAATTTTCTTCCCATTATTTAAAAATTGAATGAAATAAAATGTGTTATCAAATATTTATTTATTTATACCTTCACTATTTAACATTAATTACAAAAGTTAAAAAGTATAGTATGTACAATAACACAAACTACCATATTATATACATAGTTTATTTGATATGTGCGTGGATTTTAAAATTGGATTTCTATGTGCCAAATGAATTTTACTCTTGTTTTTTATAATCATCTTTCATATTTTATATTATTTCCCGACCTTTGATAGATATCAAAAGAGGAAGAGATATATAAGATGAGAAAGTAATATGAACTGTAAGTAATTAATAACGAATGGTATGAATTTATCTCGTAATCCAACTCTTCCATAAGTATAGGGGAATTTAATTGCATATAACATTTGCCAAAACCCAATATAAAGACTAAAGAAGTAAACCATAGAGCAGGTGGATTCAATTTCTTCCTTGAGCAGGCAATTATACACACGGAAGCACTACTAATAGTTTAGATCTATCTGACGGCCGATCGTGATTCACGTCTCATTCTACTCATTCAATTGTCAACTGCTTCTTCTATTTAAAAAGGAAAGTGTGTATGCCAAAGTGTAAACCTTGTATGCCAGCTTCATCACCATTGCATCAGAAGTTTAGGACTACTTGAACAAAGCTTGCCTTCTCGTTTATTGATCAATTTTGATTCCACCATAAAACATTGACGTTGTACATGGGAATCAAAATCTAATTCTTGCTTTTTTTCAAAGTCTAGATCTCCTTCGTTAGAATTTCATATCTCCTTCATTAGAAGTTTAGATCTCGTTCACTCGAAGTACATATTTTTGTTTCCCGATCAATTTCCTCAAATTACAACTTCCATCCACCAGATCCTCTCTTAGATCTCCGCTATTCAACGACAAGCTGCTTCCGCTGCTGATGAAGCTACCAAAGATCCATCATTTATTCCCCAGAGAGTAGACAATCTAATCTTAGTAACATCTAGGTTAGTTCCTTCGCGACAAGATCTCGTCCAATCTAGAGCATATTAGGGAACATTCTAGCCTTTTTTTGTTCCTAGGATCCGCATAGCAATTTCACCAAGGCGAGCCTTCACTCAAACCTCCACCACCGCCTATGATATTTGGACATGAAATGCTTCTTGGCTTTTAGCTGTTTCAAGCTAATCTTGGTGTCCAGGGAGCAAACGATCCACTGAAGAATGTTTACAACATGGTGAAACAACAGAATTCACAGGCCATTGCAAAAAGGCTATTCAAAATTGAAGAGAGCCAATAACATGTCAACCTGAAAAACAACGTGGTGCAAAAAGTCGCCTACCAAATAAATCAAACCATTATTATATAACTAGCCTTTGTTAGAGTCATAACGCCACAAAGAGAAATTCCAATATCACCAGGTTGTTTCCACCATTGAAGATACCATACCCTTTCCCTCGTCCGTTAAGGGCTAAGCGATAGTTACACTCCCCCGGAGGTCCTCCACCCTCGTAGATGAGAGAGATATGAAAAAGATGATATAACTTAGAGCGGAAGAGAAGTCCCTTGTCTGCGCTTATCCTCGATAGTAAAATTTTGAGGTCGCTAGAGAAACCTCCCAAGTTTCAAAGCTATGATCCAGACGAACACGTCGATCACGTGGATGATCAATTGGACTACTACCATTCCGAAGAGGTAGTAAAGTGAGAGTTGTTTGCACTAACCCTAATTGGATCGACAACAACCTAGTATAAAAGCCTCTCGGACGAAAGCATAGATTCGTGGAGAGACATTTGTGAAGACTTTACCGCTCACTTCATCGCCCAAAAGCGTCAACCCACTATGGCCCTCTTTAGTGGGATTACTCATGGAAATAAGAAGATCATGTACGAATGTATTGACTGATTTACTAAAGTGGTTGTAGCTGTGGGGGAATAAATAAATGATTGAAGCATTTGATTTGAGAATGACTACATGTTCCAAGAGAAGTTAGGGCTCAAGGAGGTCTATAGTTTAAAAGTATTCCTAAGTAGGGCGCAAACATACATTAATTTTGAGGAAAACTCTTGATCATGGGGATCAACCGAGGATCGGGGTACACCACACCCAGCTGGCCATCGAAGAGAGATGCTAGTCGGCATAAAGAAGAAAGAGAGAACATACCCCCGTCCATATTTGATGCTTATACTCCTCTGAACATTTCACGAGAGAAAATTTGGAAATAATGTGATAACCTAGATTTCAAATACGTCGAGATCAGGAACCTATATCCAATTAGAGAGTCTTCATGAACAGAAAAGTCCAAGTACTTTCATTTACAAAAAAATTACAATTATAACACGAACGATTGCTTCCAACTGAAGGATGCAATTGAAGGAATAATCAAGAAGGGATAATTAATTGAGTATACTAGATATGGAAAGAGATCCCTGGAAGAATTACCAAAGAAGAAACGCTCATCGTAGATAGGTAATCCCCCAAGACAACAAACAAAGTTGTTGCTAGAGCTAATGTTAAGAATATCAACAATGGAGAAGAAAAAGGACACAAAGAGAAACACTAGTACATTGCTTCCTTCTATGGTGGTTCCTCGAGGGAGAGGAAAGAAAGTTTGAGCCGTGCGCATAATTTTTAATGTTTCAAGTATTAAAGTGATGGAAAAACAGCGCCACGATCGACTTACCCCTTGTACTCACACCAAAATTGGAAAACTTTGACAAACTTCTAGTTCACTGGATATAACTGCAAAAATGTGATCATTAAGTGGTTCATAACATTGATTTCAGATTCATCAAAAGGAATACGAAAACCCATGAGAGAGAATAAGCACTCATGAAAATGGACGACACACCCATCATATTGGGCCCATACCCTCTTATCTCCATATGGGGGAAACACTCTACAGTCAAACATGTGGATCTATGTGCTTGCAGGTAATTAAGATTAGCATCCAGATTTTTTATGACGACAACGCATGACAATATCCTGACGATAACCAAAGCATCTTATAAGAGACTCAAAATCAAGTGCTTATACAATCAAATACTATCTAGTAAAGTCTTGAAGCTACTCTGATGAAATGTGTGAAAACTCTCCATGTCATGTCTGTCGGTCTGTCTAAGTGAACCGATTACTGTAACAATAAGGTTGTAGCTTAAGATTACTAAGGTAACTCACACACACATACACACTTGAAACCTCTTTTTAATCTGACAAATATCTTTAAAATGTTTTCAAACCTGAGACAAGTGATTAAGATAATGTCAACCTTCTTTTTTAAGCATCTTTGAACTAACCAATTGATTGGAACCTTAAACTAATCGATTGGAACATATTTTTAAACTAACTAATTGATTGGACATTAATCTAATAGATTAGAAGAGGCCCGAATGATTAACCAATCGATTAGGACAGTGTCTTAATGACTGGTAACGACTCCATATCCAAAATTTCTATGTTAGGCTTGCTAATCGATTAAAAATGAGTTGTCTAATTGATTAGAGGTTTATGATAATCGATTGGAACATTAATTTTCCCCATGAATCATTTCCTTTTTCGGTTTTTCCTTCTCCTATATAAAGGAGGGCTGTAACAACCCGATTTTAGTATTTATTTCTTATATTATTATTATATTTTATTTTATTTATTTGGAGTGTTAATTAATTAATTGGTTGTTAAGTAGTATAATGATTGATTATATTAATTAACTTGGTGTGTATATTATGTTGGTTGAATTTATTTGAACTAAATAGAGATATTATAATACTATGTCTTATTGGGCCTAATAGTTAAATTAGAGGTATCATTCCTTAAGCCCAAACATAATACTAGAATAGTAAGAGGTGAGGAGAGTGAGAAGTAGCACTCATTTGGTCATTTCAAGGCAACAGAGAAAGAGAAGAGGAAAGTAAGGAGAAGAGGGGAAGAACAAGGGAGAAGCTAGGGTTTCCAGAAAATTGAAGAGGTAAGGGGGAGAATCCTTATTATTATGGGTTAGTATAATTGGGTCAATGGATAGAAATATGTTTAGGTTGAAATCCCTAATTTTTATGGTTTTGGAATTGTTAGGTTTTGATGAGTAATCTTTGATTTGTGATGATTAATTGCGTTTGGAATGGATATATGGATGAAATTGAGGGATAGATTGAGAAACCACTTAGTTTATTAAATTTCATTACAGTAATGGTAACGTTAAGAAAAATTCCAGTTTTAAACTGAGTAACGGGTTACCCCAAAATGCGTTAACCGGTTACTTAGTTAAAAATCTGCCCAGGAATTGAATTCTGTTTTTGTGTTAACGGGTTACCCAAAATGTGTTAACCGATACTTAATTAAAAATCTTCCCAAGAATTGAATTATGTTTTTGTGTTAACGGGTTACCCAAAATGCGTTAACCGGTTACTTGCTGTTAAAAAAGGGAAAATTTAGAACTTTAAATGCTGTAACCATTTTGAAATAAAACCTAAGTGTGCGTATTTGATAAATAGCCTATATATGTGAATGGTGTATTTGTTATGAATGTGTATATGTACCATTGGTGGATAACTCATAGAGTTGAATTATGGTGATATGTGGAATGATTAAGATGGTAGAGATGATCTTAATTGCATATATTATTGGTATGTGTACATTCATTCATGGCATGGTCGGCTTTATGGTGGAAGTGGTGAAACTGTGGGTTCACATGGTAATAAACGTTGATCCTTAATTGGAAATAGGCGTAGCAGACGTTGATCCTTAATTGGAAATAGACGTAGTGGCTTGGATTCTAGATATTGAATTGGAAAGTGGTGAAACTGTGGGTTCACATGGTAATAGACGTTGATCCTTGAATGGAAATAGGCATATCAGACGTTGATCCTTAATTGGAAATAGACATAGTGGCTTTGATCTTGTCCGGATCGGAAGCGTGGCTTGGATTCTAGATATTGAATCGGAAAGCGGTGAAACGTTGGGTTCACATTGCGGTACCACATGCATAGAGTCACATGTCTTGCATTGAGTCACATTAGAGTTATGTGATAATTGAATGTATGCATTGATGTGATTGTGATGTGTGTATGAGATATGGTAATTGAATTTGGTGATGTTTGGATACATAACTTGGCAAAATATGTGATTATGTGATAATTGTAGTTATGTGTATATTTGGAATATAGTATTGGATTTTAATATTATACTCCTTGAGTTTTTATGGATGTTTGAAACATGTGAAATAAATGTTGGTTAGTATTATTTACATGGTTATACAAGGTGTGATGAATTCCATTAATTGTTGATTTAATCATTGTGCTTTATTATAATTCATCATAATGATTTGAATTCTCACCCTTCTGTTTGAATGTTGCCTTTACATGGGCATCGTGCAGATACTCAAGAGTAGTATTGCTGAAGTAAGTGGACGGTAGCTCACTCGAGATTTAGCCGGAGAGTTTTCGTGTTTTGGTTTAGAGACTAGGTAGTGAGTTAATGCCCTGGTCATGTAACACAGGGTAGATTAGTAGTATTGAACTCATGTCTTATTTGGATATGTATTATGTTATTACTTGTGAACATGTTTAATTGCATTTGCTGTTTGAGAGGCCATAATGCCAAATAGTCAGGATATGGTTTTATTTTATCTTGAGTTATTGAGAGATGATCATGGTATGGGACATGAATCATTTTATGAAATACATGAGTATTCATTATTTTCCGCTGCGAACACATATTCTTGTATATCCATGATATTTGAAATGTGTTATTTTAAATGACCAGGTGTATTGTATATTGATGATGAATGATGTTTGGTTTTTGAAAGCTTTTAGTTTTTGGAAACGTCGATGTGACGCCTTTTTGTTTATATGCGTGCTTATTCACTCTGATTATATGTTAAGTATTTTGGGGTATAAAAAGGGGTGTTACATTAGTGGTATCAGAGTAGGTCGGTCCGTCCGGCCAGGTTGTTTAATTATGTTTGTTCCCTAGTATGCGACAGGTGTGTGAGAACACTATCGATGCTTGTTTTATTCTCCATTGCATATTGGGAATGAAATAAGTGGGGGGGGACGTCTGCTTCTCTTGGATGTTCCAATTGTATTGAGCTTGGACATTATGTGGTTGCATGCAAAAGTGCAGTGTTGGCTAGTTAACCTGTTTTGAGAATGTTGTGCTTTTCCTGAACCCGAAGAGAGGTCGGATTCGAGGATGGTGTTGGTTAGAAGTTAATCGGGTGTATATCAACTGTTTTGAGAAGACGGTTATTTTTCCTGAGGTTGGTGCTAAGGAAGATTGGTTTGTGTCTGCTAAGCAAGTTGATGAATCGGTGCAAGATGGTGCCGTGTTGTTTATGTTGTTGGCAACTTTGGATATTCGTGAGAAGAGGGCGATTGAAGAATTGCCAATAGTTTGTGAGTTTGCGGAGGTATTTCCGGAAGATATAAGTGATTTACCGCCGGAACGTGAGGTTGAGTTTTCGATTGATTTAGTTCTTGGAACTAGTCCTGTATCGATGGCTCCCTATAGAATGTCAGCTTCTGAGTTGAAAGAGTTGAAGAGTCAACTTGAAGACTTGCTTGAGGAGAGGTTTATTCGTCCTAGTGTGTCGCCGTGGGGTGCACCTGTTCTGTTGGTCAAGAAGAAAGAAGGTTCTATGAGATTATGTGTTGATTATAGACAACTGAACAAAGTGACGATTAAGAACAAGTATCCACTTCCGAGGATTGACGATCTGATGGATCAGCTGGTTGGAGCTTGTGTGTTTAGCAAGATTGACTTGAGGTCTGGGTATCATCAGATTCGTGTAAAGGCTGAGGATATTCAAAAGACTGCTTTTCGGACAAGGTATGGTCACTACGAGTACTCCGTGATGCCTTTTGGTGTGACTAATGCACCTGGTGTATTTATGGAGTATATGAATAGAATTTTTCATGATTATCTAGATAAGTTTGTTGTTGTGTTCATCGATGATATATTGATTTATTCTAAGAGTGAAGAGGATCATGCTGAGCATTTGAAGGTTGTGTTATCGGTGTTGAAAGAGAAAAAGTTGTTTGCTAAACTCTCTAAATGTGAGTTTTGGTTGAATGAGGTAAGTTTTGTTGGGCATGTGATTTCGAGTGGTGGTATTTCTGTGGATCCTACGAAGATTGAAGTTGTATCTCAATGGGAAGCTCCTAAGTCTGTTGCTGAGATTAGAAGTTTCCTTGGTTTGGCTGGTTATTATAGGAAGTTCATTGAATGATTTTTCTAAGTTGTCGTTACCGTTGATGCAGTTGACTAGGAAAGGTCAAGCTTTCATTTGGACTTCGCAGTGTGAAGCGAATTTTCAAGAACTTAAGAGAAGATTGACTACGGCTCCTATTTTGATTTTACCGGATCCGTTAGAACCTTTCGTTGTGTATTGTGATGCTTCTTTATTGAGTTTAGGAGGTGTTTTGATGCAAAAAGGGCAAGTGGTAGCTTATGCTTCAAGGCAACTTAAAGTTCATGAGAGTAATTATCCGACGCATGATTTAGAGTTGGCCGTCGTTGTGTTTGTGTTGAAGCTTTGGAGACATTATTTGTTTGGATCGAGATTTGATGTGTTTAGTGATCACAAGAGTTTGAAGTACTTGTTCGATCAGAAAGAATTGAACATGAGGCAAAGAAGATGGTTGGAATTCTTGAAAGATTATGATTTTGGTTTGAATTACCATCCTGGAAAGGCGAATGTTGTAGCCGATGCATTGAGTAGGAAGTCATTGCACATGTCTATGTTGATGATTCGAGAGTTTGAATTGTTGGAGCAATTTAGAGATTTGAGTTTGGTTTGTGAAGCGACGTCTTCGTGTGTTAAGCTTGGTATGTTGAAGCTTACATGTGGCATTCTTGACGAGATTAGAGAAGGTCAGAAGTCAGATTTTAAATTAGTCGATGTTATGACATTGATTAATCAAGGCAAAGGTGGTGACTTTCGGATTGGTGAGAATGGTATCATGAGGTGTCGTGATCGAGTTTGTGTTCCGGATGTTGCGGATTTGAGAAAAGGAATTCTTGAGGAAGGGCATAGAAGTGGTCTGAGTATTCATCCTGGTGCTACTAAAATGTATCAAGACTTGAGGAAGATGTTTTGGTGGCAAGGTATGAAGAAGGATGTAGCGGAATTTGTGTATTCATGTTTGACTTGTCAAAATTCAAAGATTGAACATCAAAAGCCGTCTGGTTTGATGCAACCGTTATCCATTCCCGAGTGGAAGTGGGATAATATCTCTATGGATTTTGTTTCGGGTTTGCCGAGAACATCGAGTAATTGTGAGGCGATTTGGGTCGTTGTGGACAGGTTGACGAAATATGCTCATTTTATTCCGATGAGGATGGACTATTCGATGGAGAGACTTGCTAAGTTGTACATCGAGAGGATTGTGTGTTTGCATGGTATTCCGTCGAGCATTGTTTCGGATAGAGATCCGAGGTTCACTTCGAGATTTTGGGAAGGTTTGCAAAGTGCTTTGGGTACGAAGTTGCGTTTGAGTTCGGCATATCATCCGCAAACTGATGTTCAAACGGAGAGGACTATTCAGTCACTTGAAGATCTTTTGAGGTCTTGTGTTTTGGAACAGGGACGAAATTGGGATAGTTTCTTGCCTTTGATCGAGTTTACGTATAACAACAGTTTCCATTCGAGTATTGGAATGGCACATTTTAAGGCTCTTTATGGTAGAAGGTGTAGAACTCCTTTGTGTTGGTACGAATCAGGAGAGAGTGTTGTGGTTGGACCCGAGTTGATTCAAGAGACTACGGATAAGATTAAGATGATTCAAGAGAAGATGAAGGCTTCTCAGAGTCGTCAAAAGAGTTATCATGATAAGAGGAGGAAAGCTCTTGAGTTCGAGAAAGATGAGCATGTGTTTCTTCGAGTTACGCCAATAACGGGTGTTGGTAGAGCTTTGAAGTCGCGTAAGTTGACACCGCGTTTCATTGGTCCTTATCAGATTTCCGAGAGGGTAGGTGAAGTGGCATATCGGGTTGCATTGCCACCGTCTCTTTCTAATCTTCATGATGTGTTCCATGTGTCTCAATTGAGGAGGTACATTGCAGATCCATCGCATGTTGTTCCATTAGATGATGTTCAAGTGAAGGATAATTTGACGGTTGATACATCACCTATGCGAATTGAAGATCGAGAAGTGAAGAAGCTTCATGGTAAGGAGATTGCTTTGGTGAAAGTGATATGGGGCGGAGCCTCCAATGGCAATATCACTTGGGAACTCGAGGATAAGATGAAGGAATCGTATCCGGAGTTGTTCGTTTGAGATAATTTTCGAGGCCGAAAATCTTTTAAGTGGGGGAGAGTTGTAACAACCCGATTTTAGTATTTATTTCTTATATTATTATTATATTTTATTTTATTTATTTGGAGTGTTAATTAATTAATTGGTTGTTAAGTAGTATAATGATTGATTATACTAATTAACTTGGTGTGTATATTGTGTTGGTTGAATTTATTTGAACTAAATAGAGATATTATAATACTATGTCTTATTCGGCCTAATAGTTAAATTAGAGGTATCATTCCTTAAGCCCAAACATAATACTAGAATAGTAAGAGGTGAGGAGACTGAGAAGTAACACTCATTTGGTCATTTCAAGGCAACAGAGAAAGAGAAGAGGAAAGTAAGGAGAAGAGGGGAAGAACAAGGGAGAAGCTAGGGTTTCCAGAAAATTGAAGAGGTAAGGGGGAGAATCCTTATTATTATGAGTTAGTATAATTGGGTCAATGGATAGAAATATGTTTAGGTTGAAATCCCTAATTTTTATGGTTTTGGAATTGTTAGGTTTTGATGAGTAATCTTTGATTTGTGATGATTAATTGCGTTTGGAATGGATATATGGATGAAATTGAGGGATAGATTGAGAAACCACTTAGTTTATTAAATTTCATTACAGTAATGGTAACGTTAAGAAAAATTCCAGTTTTAAACTGAGTAACGGGTTACCCCAAAATGAGTTAATCGATTACTTAGTTAAAAATCTGCCCAGGAATTGAATTCTGTTTTTGTGTTAACGGGTTACCCAAAATGCGTTAACCAGTTACTTAGTTAAAAATCTGCCCAGGAATTGAATTCTGTTTTTGTGTTAACGGGTTACCCAAAATGCATTAACCGGTTACTTGCTGTCGAAAAAGGGAAAATTGAGAACTTTAAATGCTGTAACCATTTTGAAATAAAATCTAAGTGTGTGTATTTGATAAATAGCCTATATATGTGAATGGTGTATTTATTATGAATGTGTATATGTACCATTGGTGGATAATTCATAGAGTTAAATTATGGTGATATGTGGAATGATTAAGATGGTAGAGATGATCTTAATTGCATATATTATTGGTATGTGTATATTCATTCATGGCATGGTCGGCTTTATGGTGGAAGCGGTGAAACTGTGGGTTCACATGGTAATAAACGTTGATCCTTAATTGGAATTAGGCGTAGCAGACGTTGATCCTTAATTGGAAATAGACGTAGTGGCTTGGATTCTAGATATTGAATCGGAAAGCGGTGAAACTGTGGGTTCACATGGTAATAGACGTTGATCCTTGAATGGAAATAGGCGTAGCAGACGTTGATCCTTAATTGGAAATAGACGTAGTGGATTTGATCTTGTCCGGATCGGAAGCGTGGCTTGGATTCTAGATATTGAATCGGAAAGTGGTGAAACGTTGGGTTCACATTACGGTACCACATGCATAGAGTCACATGTCTTGCATTGAGTCACATTAGAGTTATGTGATAATTGAATGTATGCATTGATGTGATTGTGATGTGTGTATGAGATATGGTAATTGAATTTGGTGATGTTTGGATACATAACTTGGCAAAATATGTGATTATGTGATAATTGTAATTATGTGTATATTTGGGAATATAGTATTGAATTTTAATATTATACTCCTTGAGTTTTGATGGATGTTTGAAACATGTGAAATAAATGTTGGTTAGTATTATTTACATGGTTATACAAGGTGTGATGAATTCCGTTAATTGTTGATTTAATCATTGTGCTTTATTATACTTCTTCATAATGATTTGAATTCTCACCCTTATGTTTGAATGTTGCCTTTACATGGGCATCGTGCAGATACTCAAGAGTAGTATTGCTGAAGTAAGTGGACGGTAGCTCACTCGAGATTTAGCCGGAGAGTTTCCGTGTTTTGGTTTAGAGACTAGGTAGTGAGTCAATGCTCTGGTCATGTAACACGGGGTAGATTAGTAGTATTGAACTCATGTCTTATTTGGATATGTATTATGTTATTACTTGTGAACATGTTTAATTGCATTTGCTGTTTGAGAGGCCATAGTGCCAAATAGTCAGGATATGGTTTTATTTTATCTTGAGTTATTGAGAGATGATCATGGTATGGGAAATGAATCATTTTATGAAATACATGAGTATTCATTATTTTCCTCTGCGAACGCATATTCTTGTATATCCATGATGTTTGAAATGTGTTATTTTAAATGACCAGGTGTATTGTATATTGATGATGAATGATGTTTGGTTTTTGAAAGCTTTTAGTTTTTGGAAACGTCGATGTGACGCCCTTTTGTTTATATGCGTGCTTATTCACTCTGATTATATGTTAAGTACTTTGGGATATAAAAAGGGGTGTTACAAGGGCCACCTCTTCTTCATTTCACACCAATTCCCGAAGTTTTACATTTTTATTTTGGAATTTATCTCTCTATTTTTATTCCTCTTTCTCTAGAAACATTTTTCTTCACTTAAAGTTGCCTTGATGCTTTTGATTGAAAACTACTTGTGAGGAAGGAAATGTTTTAGTGAAGTTCCCTTGTTATTACTTTTAAGAGTGCGATACTCTTGAAGAATAATGTTTGGTTCTTGAGACTAACCAGTATTAAAATCTCTATTTGGTTCTTGAGATTATCCTGGAAAATATCTATTTTGATTGTTATTTTAGCTTGGGTAAAATCTTATTGTTTGATTGGAGATAAAACATTGTAAAGATCAGATTTTATCAAAAGGTTCATGGACATAACCTGTAAACGCTCAAAGTTTAATTAAAATTTCAAGAAGACCTCTTAGGGACAGGACTAGACCAACGTTCGGCCAAACCTGTATAAATCTCTGGCTCAATATTTTTAACCTTATCCTTTTACTTTTTTACAATTTACTTTCATTATTTAATTTTCCACTGAAATTACTCACATAAACCTACTAATACGATCTTAAACAAGAAAAGGTTAAAATTAATCATGAATTTTGAATACCATAATTCACCCCCTCTTGTGCTTGAAGTTACTTGTCCAACAAATGGCATCAGAGCCTAACTCCTTTTAAGGAATAATCGTCTCAGGAAGAAAAATTTCTTCAAGCTATTCACTAAACAAACCCCCATCCTTCAATGAAGAAGGGTACAATTTGTGGAAAGAGAAAAATAAATTTTCATTGAAGGGATGGATCATGGTATTCAGAAGGCTATAAATGAAGGCCAATTTATTCATACACACATAGTTAATGTTGTTATAGAAAATAAACCTGAAAAGAATTGGACCAAAGATGATAAATAAAATGTGCAACACAATTTGAAAGCGAAAGTTGTCATCACCACTGCTCTCGGTCTTGATGAGTTTTTGTGAGTTTCTCACTGCGAATCAGCAAAAGAAATGCGGGAAATCTTCCAAATCACCCATGAAGGTACTGTCATACCCTAATTTTCAACCCTAAGATGGCACAATCATTTGTATCATTTGTATGACATCTAGCATCTTTGCATTACTAACCTATTGAAAATACAAAAAGATTTTCTACTTTGTTTGTCTTAAGCCAGGGTTTTGCACCAAGAGCTTTCAAAGATTGATCAATCAAGACTTGACATGAGTTTCAACATTTAAAACTCATCATCCTTCCCAATTGATCAAGTGACTTCCATAAAAAATAATCAAGTTCAAGATCATTCCATCTCATATTCATCAAGGGCAAAGTTCATCTGATACCCTTAACTAGGGTTTTGACCCAAAGTCAACAGGTTAATTTTTTAGCCAAGGCATGACCCAAAAGCTTGAAGTATGGTTCAAAGACTTCACATATATCATAAGTGATCCATTTATATCATCCAATGTGTCCAAGATATCTCATTCATTAAAGATTACAAGAATTGGATTCATCTGATACAAAGTCAATTGAGGCAAAGTCAAGGTTTGACTTTTGTCATTTTTGGTTAACCATGGACTTCTCAACTCAAGGATCATTAAAATATGGTTTATGGATGCATTTTATCAAGAGAAAACAAGAAATTGGAGGTTACTTTCAAAAAGGAAAAAAATTGGTTTTGTAAATTTTTCTAAGTTATCAAAAAAATACATGTTTAAGGAGCCAACTTCCCAAGTTCATAACTTCCAATCCAAGCAACCATTTTATTTTCTCCAAATCTCAAATGAAATCTCTCTTTCCATACTACAACTTTGTCCTTGATGATTGATTCCCAAAAAATGCAAGAATTTTAAGTTATGAAGTCATGAAGTTGGTACCATAAAGTTGAAATAAGAAAAAGTTTCAACCAAATCTGCCTTCAAAAAGTGACTTACTTGATCATCATTTTTCACTATGATACATATTTATTCAAGGAAAACTCCCAACATTAAAGTCTTATAGGGTGGTCTTATCTTTCCAAAAAGTCCAAGAGCATGAAATTATCATATTTGAGCTAGGAGTTTCGAAGAGATAAAGTTGACTCTCCAAATCTGAATTTTGGGTCATTTTCATGGCAAGTTCATCATGCAACCTTGAGCCAAAGCTACATAATCTTACTTTGCAGGCTATCTTTCTTCCAAATATCACCTTAATCATAAGATTACACAAATCCTTAGTGCATTACACACGGGATTAAGCCATTAACCAAGTCTTGATGCCATATTTGGAAGGTTTTGCAAAAAGCTTCATATCCATTTTTACAAATGCCAACTTTTCCAACCACTCTTGCATTGAGTTTTCAAATTATTTCTTATGATCATAATTAACCTATAAACCAAAAAGCAACATCCTAAACCTCAAGAAAAGTACCTCTAAACTCCTCATTTTCATCATGATCCATTATGCATTTTTATGCAAAATGAAACCAAGTCACCAAACTAGCATTCCAATTGAACCAAGATTGATTTATGCAAGTTACATGAACCATATGGAACCTCAATAAATAGAGAGTCAATCCTCACAACTCAACACACCAGAATTGGCACAAAAACTCCATTGTAGCAAATTCTCCAAACCTTAAACTTCCAAATTCCATTGTGCTTGTGTTTTCTCCACAACACTTCAAACAACTTCTAAACATCTATTAGAAGTTGTCCAAGCACTTGAACAACTTCTGTAACAACCCTACCAACATCTTCCAAATCACATTTTCATAGCTTGCAACTTGATTTGGAAAGGAAGAACCAAGCACTCTCAGCTCAAGCCAGACATTCAAACACCTTCCTTGAGGTGTAAGGAAACTGTTCAGATCATAAAATCACATATGGAACACCCCTATTTCAAAACAGGATTTTCATTTTTTGAGGTATGAATTCAATTCTGTAATTTATGATTTAAGACACCATTTTGCATCATTTTTGTTACCATTTCACTTGCCAAGATGTGAGGAACAAAACCCTTACGATCATTTGTCTTAATCAGTGATGTTTGGAATTTAATTTTAAATTCAATTTTTAGGTTTCATATGCATTTTGTTATATTTCTAGATATTTATGAAAAATAAATGAAATTGGTTAATACCATTAGATTCCTTGCAAAATTCTAAACAACTTTGGTCTTTACAACTTTTGATTTCGTTAAGAATTGAGAGAGTTAGAGTTTTGAGAAGTTGTGAAAATGGTGGACTACGAGATGAATAAGGAAGATGAAGTTTGGAGTCATTTTTAAATTTTAAAAGTGACTTTAATATATATTTTAATTGATGTAATTTACTACATGAATTGGCATTGCGCCCCAGTGGTAAAATGCTAGTTTGTTAAGTCTCTTGCATGCATAAGGTCTCGGGTTTGAATCCCTCTTGCCCCAGACTTTTGTTTCTTTTATTTCTTTACATCCTTTGCATTCAGCCTTAATATATTATGTATCACATGCATCATGCTAGCCCAACTGGCTATTGCTTTAGCTTGCAGCCACTTGGTTAAGGGTTCAAACCCCTTTGGCCACACTTTCCTTATTTTTTACCATTATATTTATGGTTTTCTTCACATCTTCATGCATTTATTTCTATATGCAAAATTAATTATTTTTGAATGATTTTTTGCACACTTGTTATTTATCCCATCTATTTTATGAATCCACAAAAAAGAATATTTATTTTGACCATTTTTATTAGGTAGAAAACTAGTGCATTTTATGTTGTTTTTAGGCCTTTTAATGAATTTTCTTTTATTGTTTCCTTGTTCTAAGTGACCATAGATATTTGTGCCACCAATGTATATTTGTTTAGGTCTTGTTTGATGTTGGTAGAATTTTATTTGCGTAAACACAATCATATTTTGGGCATTATACCATGATTAAATGACCTTGTTTTAAAATATTAGTGATTGATTATTTAGATGAAACTTAGGGTTTTGTTTAGATGAATCTTTTGAAGCATCTTGATGCATGATTAGAGTTTTCACTTAAACTTGGTCTTATCAATAACTTTAATTCAAGTTTAATATTTATTTTGTAAAGATTTATAATGTGATGCATGTTTGACCTAAATTGATTCATGTTGTGTTTACCATGTACCAATGAATGCCTTTACCATGTCTGAATTCCGAGGAGTGAGAACTTCCTCAATATCGTCTTGGACTGTCGGGAAAGCCTTTGGAGCCACCTTTGTCGGATTCTTCTTGGCTTAAGCCTTCTTCCGTCATACAGGGGTAGGAGGAGTTTTGGGCGGGGCTTTCGACGTAGAAAAAATGTGTGAGTGCACACTCCCGTCAGAGTCCTCATCGTCCACTACAAGTACTTCGTCAGGTACCTGAATAGCATAATAGGTAAGGAGGCAACAAAATGGCTAAGGTAAAAAACGTGTTCGTAAAGTGGATAGGTAATACCTGCGAAGTGCGGGTCAAAGGCGTTCGTTGTTTCTTCGAGGGCTTCGCTAGAGTCGGCTCATTAGAGGGGACGACCCTCTTTCGACCTTGATAGCAGAAACTGTTAGTGTTGTACAACCCCAAGAAAAGAGGAAACTAAATCAGTAATATGTACCTTTTTGGAGGCTTCGTTGATTTGAGGATTTTGGATTTTTGGGTCAGGAGTGTTAACGGATGGAGGCGGAGGCGGTATATCGCCGACGAGAGTGGAAAGCGCGTCGACCATGTTTTGGAGAAACTGGTCACTTGGGAAAGAATGATGTTGGTAGGAATTCCACCATTCGTCAAAGTCACTTGTTGTTAGGAAAGATTGTTGAAACCTGAAAATCGGGAGTTCGTAACTGTCATACCCCAAAATTCACCCTATCCTTCACAATAATCATCTAGGTCATTAACCCTAATCATTTGCATATCATCCTGAGCATTCATTTCATTTGCATAAGCATGGTTCAACACAAGGAGATAGGTGACTTGAATCGGTGGCTTTATGTCTGCACCTGGTGGATACTAGGATTCATCAACAACTTGAAGTGGATCAATTGATCAAACCTTAATCTCTTGGTTTGTGACATTGGTGAAAGATTTCACTTTTATGGTAAATTACTTGTTTTTAAGCATTTGATCAAGCATGATCATGCTTTGATAATCAGGGTTCGCCACGTATTTCGTTAACCAGGTGCTCATTGGGTTTCGTACCTCATTGCACTCTTGGATCCAGGTCCATTCTTGATCAACCATTTGATTCTTGGTTACTGGTTTCTTATTGCATTAATACATACATCCATTCATCTTTTTTTGTAAAATCTTCATAAGCCCATTCTTTCTTTTTTTTAAGCCCATGTGCAAATCCAATTTCAAATCCACTTAATATCCAATTACCCAATTTTGTTTCAAATATCCATTTTACAATTATCCACCACCTAATCCATATCCACATAATATCTACCCAAAATCCATTTGGCTTATCCAAATTTAATTACCAATATACAATACCCAAGTCCATAACATATCCAAATAAAATAAGGAAAAATACAATTGGAAGAACTTTGTTCAGCAGAAAACAGCATTCACGGAAACGTAACAATAACAACATCCAAACTACAAGCTACAAGCTGCACAACCAAAAGGAGCACACCAACATGAAGTAACAACTGGAAATGCGGAAAACGGCGATGTGAATCCGACGGTAACAAAACGCAGGTGCAGTAAACATACAATGGGACGAAGCCAAAACAATCCGACGACAACGAACAAAGCCACACGATGCAAACGCACAAGCCAACTACAAACGTCGGCGAAGAGAAGTGGCAACACCAAAATTCTGCAAAAGCGATATCATAATATTTCAATTAAAACTTCAACTAACTGTTTAACCTGTAAATAATCTAACAGAATTTTTCAATAAAAACTAACAGCATTAGTAGAATTTGGCATTTCTCATTCATTACCATCATTTAACAGATCATAAATCAAACTGACTGCTAACATTCCTTTTCATCGAATTCATCTAAATCCCTAGCTAATAACAAACATTCTAACTGATTCCGTTTCTTCTAACTAACTCATAACTCCTAATTGTTTTACACACAAGTTGGTTAACAGAGTTCTAACACCTCTAATCTTCAACTTCTATAAGTATCGTCATCATCTTCTCATTAGGGGACCCCCTTCAATTTTCATCTTGTCACCCTTCGATTCATAAAAACCTTTCATTCTGAATCACTTAGAGACTCATTCCCAGGCAACAACTCAAACACACCCTCACAACCATCACATAACAGAAGCAGAAAAATAAAAAAAACAGAATCGGGAAGAAGAAGAGAAAGAACAAAGAGCATAAGAAGAATATTCGAGAGCATACCTGAGAGCCGCGTTTGTTGACGCCACCGTTGCGTCGTTCGTCTTCTCCGACGACTCCGTTGGCTACTTCCGTCCAAACCGGAATTCAATATTTACTCTGAGGTGTACGTTGCTTCAGTAATCTCTGTGATCTACCAATCGTATTGTACCTTCCATAATTATGATTCAGAACACGTAAGGATCAAAACCAAAGTGCAAAAGGATGACAAGGAAGATTGAAGCAGAAGAAGAATAGGAGCAGAGAAGAGATTGTTTTATACCGGATCGATATCCAAATGCCCCGTATGCTCCGTCGTCGACGTCGAAGGGTTCGTGAGAATTCTCCTATTTGACTCGCGTTTTTCACTGTTGTATAGGCCTTGATTAGGTGAGCGTTTATCCCAAACTTGTGGATTTGATTACCTCTATACGAGGACTTAATCGAAGTTTATACCTAGAGTTCTTAGAATGATCTTTTCGGTTCGGTCAATAAAGAAGAAATTGGAGTAGGAGATAGGTAGAGTCAGGTAGAGGAGAATGAGACGAATCTGTGGGTACAAGTTACGTGAATTTTGGATCTCCGTCGCCGCTGATGATGATTTCCGGCGCGGCAGAGGTTTTTGTCTTCTGGCAAGGTAGATTTAGAGTAGAGGAATGGTATGAGGGAAGTCCGGACGTGTTAAAATGAAATGACGAATTCCATTCCCTCCAGAATTTCGTAGTGGGCCATCCACAACTCATGCCCATTCAATTTGATCTCCACACCCCCTTCTGGCCTTACACACCCGAGTGGGCCTTAAGTGAGCCCAAATGAACTTTGGTCTTACACTTCTTGCACCTCCCATGGCCAGTGCACCCCCTGTTTAGGCTTAGAATATTGATTTTAGGCCCATGCTTGATTGTATAATCATAATTAGAATTTCGGTTTTAATTGTTTTAATGTTAGAATTCCATTTGATAATTGTTTTGAATTGTAGAATTTATTTGATTTTAATTTTTGGTAATTGTTTTGAATTATAGAATTTCATTTTATTTTGATTTTTGAAATTGTTTGATCATGTTGGAATATAGTTTAGAATATTATTTTGATTAATTATTTAGATATTGATTTGGATCTAATGATTGATATTAATTTTAATTCTCTTATTTTCTCTTTAATTTTGATTAATCCTAACATCTAACTCTTTATATTTTTCGCACTTTAACTTCTAACATTTAATTTTTGTCATTTAGTTTATTTGCTTTGTACATATTATACACCCATATCATCATTCACTTCATCTTGAAAAATACTTAAAAATGGAATAAACATAAAAAAGGGAATGGACAATGGACCATGGACTTAGAGATTTCTTGTTAGTACCCTTGCTTTTGGACTTGAACATGTGTTAGGGACCAATTAGTACTACTTTTTATATCATTTTATTGGTCCCTTTTACCAAGTTTGATGTAATTACACACTTTTGTTCTCACTATTTTGTATAAATGCAATTAGGTTTAATTTATTTTGTTTTGAATAGTTATTTCACATATTTGTTAGTTTTGTAGAATTTTTGGATAAGAGAGCTTTTGGAATGCAACATCATAAATTGGAAGAGGTGTTGAATGCAATTGAGAGGCCAAATTTTGGAAGAATACCACTTGGAAGACTTTGGATGAAGCTTGCAAAGCAAGGAAACTGAGATAGCTTCAATTCGCGCCGCGAAGGCTGCGAATCCAGCAAGCTGCTTTTGGGCCAAGGGTGTTGTTTTTCATGACCAGCTGGTTTTGCCATTTTGGTGTCTGCCTTGGGGGAGCTTTTCTGCCTTAGATGAGAAATGATCATTTTAGGAAATGTCAACCCTTTTAGAAAATCAGAATGAAAATTGATATTCATTCTAACACATTCACACATTGATACTTTGATATTTTGTAAGAGAGAAAAATAGAGTTTTTCTTCCATTGCATTTTTGCTTTTGAAAATGATGATGAGGAGCTAAACCCCATTTTGTCAAAAATGGAGGTAGTAGCTATTCTCATTTGTTTATGTATTCCATTTGATTTATATATATATATATGATAAAAGATTGTTGATGTATTGAATGCTATTTTTGCCCTAAGTTAAAAATCAGATTTGAGTAGTTGTTGAAAGAGATTATTTGAGTCTTGACATAAAATAGATTTTCAAGTAGTGAATACGTTGTAGAGATAGATTTATTCATTACTCTTCTTTTGTATCAACCATTAAAGATTGCTATATTGATAGTTAGGTGGAGAGATCGTCTAAGGATCAATATAGTGATTATCACAATATCATTTAGACATAAATGACTTTGAGAGGATACTTGAACATCATCAATAATCTTAAATCTATATAGTTATCATAAGGAATCATAAGCACTTGGAATAGTGAACTCCAATCTTGCCAAGCTTTTACATTTGATTAAAACCATTTTATTGTTTTAGTGACATTTTACTCAAAAAGATAACTTTCCAAACCAAACAACTTTGTTACTTTCTAAACTTATAACAATTTGGATTATAGAACGACGGTAATAACAACCAATCTCTGTGGATACGATATAAAAATATTTTCCGAAGATATACTTTTCAACAAATTGGCGTCGTTGTCGGGGATTGGTGTTCGATATTACAAGCATTGCAATAATTCATTGTTTTAAGTTTTGTTACTTTTATTACTATCCCTCTTTTGTTTCACTTGGTTTGTTAGTTTTGTAGATTCTAGTGCATGCGAGGAAAAGCTACCGAGGAGCAATTTCAATTCGATCCCTAAATTGAAAGAACACTTCGGAAGCTCAATAGCAAAACACGAAGAAGAAGGAAACTAGCCGAAGAGAGGTACCGGAGAGAAGAAGCATCTACTTCCTCACTTGTTCAAATCTAAGAAGTGGTTGTAGAAGCTTGTGACGGAAACATGGCGGATGACAATCGTACCGAAATGTCCGCTAATAGTCCAAGAAGGAATGCTCAATTTGCCCGTGGAGGAAGAAATACGGAGATGAAGACCGGAATCCTCCAACTTCTCTATGCAAATCCATTCACTGGAATGGACCATGAAGATCCGTATACCCATCTCATCAAATTCTATGAGATTGCGGGTTCTACGGGAATTGATGAAACGAGTGAAGAGGCATTATTCAAGAGGATGTTCCCACACTCCTTAGTGGGGAAGGAAAAAGAGTGGTACCTTGATCAAGCACCAAGAGTGATGACGGATTGGAATTTGTTGGAAGAAAAGTTCTTAGAAAGATATTTCCCTCAATCCCGATTCATGGAAGCCAAAACGGCTATTGCGGTATTCACTCAAGGAAGCAACAAGTCTTTAAATGAGGCTTGGAAAAGATTCAAGTCAATGTTGAGAAAATGCAAGGGTCATGGTTTTGATGAGCTCACTCAAATCCATATTTTTCTAAATGGGCTCCAATCAACTCACAAGACACTTTTGGATGCTATCGCGGGTGGCTCTCTTATGTCAAAGAATGCTGAAGAAGCTAAAGTCATTATTGATCGGATGGCACTCAATGATCGCCAAAGTCAACATGACCGTAGCCCTTCACAACGTAAACCGGGAGTTCTTGAGTTAAATACCAATGACGCCATTCTTGCTCAAAACAAGCCACTCTCTCAACAAGTGGAGTTGCTTACTCAACAAATGGCCAAGCTTCCACAGCAAATGAAGGAAATTCAAGGGTCTCAACTTCGACATCAAGTAGCATGTTGTGAATCATGTCAAGGAGATCATCCTACTGGTTTTTGTCCTCCACTAGAAGAAGTGAGTTATGTGAACAATCAAAATCAAGGCTATCAAAGGCAACCTCCTAACAATCAAGGTTATCAACCAAGAAACAATCAAGGTTATCAACCAAATAAAGGTTATCAACCATCAAGGTTCAACAATCAAAATTTTCAGCAACAAAGTCCCTATCAACACCCAAACTCTCAAGGCCAACAATCGCAAGGAGGAAATTCCAAGCTAGAGGACACTCTTCAACAATTCATGCAAGCTTCCATGGTAAATCAGAAGAGTAACGAGGCAACAATTAAGAATCTGGAAAATCAAGTAGGCCAACTTGCGAAGCAACTGTCGGAACAAAACGCAGGATCTTCCTTTTCCGCTAACACTCAAACCAATCCAAAGGAGCATTGTAAAGAAATTGTCACGAGGAGCGGTAAAGAGTTGACAAGTGAAAAAAGTGAGGAAATTACAGTAGAGAATGACAAGGATGAGGTGCTGGAAAAAGAGGACATGGTTGGTGGAAGGGAGAAAGTGGCTGGAACTTTGCAGTTCGCGCCGCGATCCCCCTTCGCGCCGCGAAAAGAGCAGGATTTGCCTACACAGAAGCAGACTGAATTGGAGGTGAAAAAGGATGCCGAACCAAGAAAGAAGAAGAAAGGAGAGAAAGGTGTGAGTGTCATTCCAACCCAACATCTACCTTATCCGCATGCTCCATCGAAGAAGGACAATGCTAGGCATTATGCACGGTTCATGGACATATTCAAACAACTTCAAATCAATATTCCATTTGCCGATGCATTAGAACAAATGCCACGGTACGCAAAGTTCATGAAGGACATTCTTACAAAGAAAAGGAGACACGTGGAAGACGAAACCATCTTGCTTGATGCACGTTGTAGTGCCATCATTCAAAAGACTCTCCCAAGGAAGAAATCCGATCCGGGCCGAGTCGTTTTACCGGTAACCATTGGAAGCACATACATTGGTAATGGTTTGATTGACTTGGGATCTAGCATCAACCTAATCCCCCTATCCATTGTTAAAAGATTGGGAAATGTTGAGATCAAATCGACAAGGATGACTTTACAGCTAGCTGACAAATCTACCACTTCACCATATGGAATTGCTCAAGACATGTTAGTGAAGGTGGACAAATTCTTGTTTCCGGTAGATTTCGTGATAGTAGAGATGGATGAGGATCATGATGTTCCTCTAATTCTTGGAAGACCATTCATGAAAACAGCCCGGATGATGATTGACATTGATGATGGACTAATGAAGGTGAGAGTGCAAGATGAAGAGGTGACCTTTAATCTTTTTGAAGCCATGAAGCATCCAAATGACAAGCATGATTCTTTCTGAATCGATGCAATCGAAGAGGAAGTAGTGGAAGTTGCAAATCAAGTTCATATTTCTAATCCTCTAGAAAGATCTCTTATCGGAGCCTACAATGTGTTGACCGAAAATGAAGAAAAAGAGATTGAAGCAATGTTGCATGAGTTAGAGTCTTGTGGCGAACTAACTTATCAAGAAGAAACAAATGAAGACTTGGATGTGACGAAGAAAACGGAAGAGCCAAAACTAGAGTTGAAAATGCTACCTTCACACTTGAAGTATGTGTTCCTTGGTGACGAGTGTACCAAACCGGTGATTATATGCAACACCTTGTCCACAAAAGAGGAATACAAATTGATACAAGTGCTGAAAAAGAATGAAGGTGCAATAGGGTGGGTGTTATCCGACTTGAAGGGTATTAGTCCGGCCTATTGTATGCATAAGATCATGATGGAAGAGAATTTCAAACCCGTTGCACAACCTCAAAGGCGTCTAAATCCATCGATGAAAGAAGTAGTTCGGAAATAAGTTGTCAAACTCTTGGAAGCCGGAATGATTTGTCCTATCTCCGATAGTGAATGGGTGAGTCCGATGCAAGTAGTTCCCAAGAAAGGTGGCATGACGGTTATCAAGAATGATAAAAATGAGTTGATTCCAACAAGAACGGTAACCGGGTGGAGGATGTGTATTGACTATAGAAGGTTGAACCAAGCTACAAGGAAAGATCACTTCCCACTACCTTTCATGGACCAAATGTTGGAAAGGTTAGCCGACAAAAATTTCTACTGTTTCTTGGACGGGTATTCGGGGTACAACCAAATTTCGGTCAATCCGGCGGATCATGAGAAGACAGCTTTTACATGTCCTTTTGGCATCTTTGCTTACCGAAGAATGCCTTTTGGGTTATGTAATGCACCAGCCACATTTCAACGGTGTATGCAAGCTATATTCTCGGACTTAATAGAAGAATGCATTGAGGTGTTCATGGATGATTTCTCCGTGTATGGATCATCTTTTGATTTGTGCTTAAAACATCTTGATGTGGTTTTGGGAAGATGCGTGGAGACCAACTTAGTGCTCAATTGGGAAAAATGCAACTTTATGGTCACCGAAGGTGTTGCACTCGGGCACAAGATATCCGCCGAAGGATTAGAGGTTGACAAAGCTAAGGTGGAAGTTATCGAGAAACTACCACCTCCAACAAATATAAAAGAAATAAGGAGCTTTCTCGGACATGCCGGTTTCTACCGGAGATTCATCAAAGATTTTTCAAAGATAGCAAAGCCATTGAGTAACTTACTCAACAAAGGTACGCATTTTCTTTTCGATGAGTCATGTCTCAAAGCTTTCCTTGATTTAAAAGAAAAGTTAGTCACCGCACCCATAATCGTGGCACCAAATTGGAAACTTGATTTTGAACTTATGTGTGACGCAAGCGATTATGCGGTTGGTGCGGTGTTGGGTCAAAGAAGAGATAAAGTTTTTCATGTTATCCACTATGCTAGTAAAGTGTTAAATGAAGCACAAGTCAATTATGCGACAACTGAAAAAGAGTTACTAGCTATAGTGTACGCATTGGAAAAGTTTAGAGCTTACTTGATTGGGTCAAAAGTTGTAGTCTACACTGACCACTCGGCGATCAAATATTTGCTAACCAAATCGGATTCCAAACAAAGACTAATTCGTTGGATTCTCTTATTGCAAGAGTTTGATTTGGATATCCGGGATAAAAAAGGTTCTGAAAACTTGGTGGCGGATCATTTGTCTCGTTTGGTCAATGTGGACATTACAAACAAAGAAGAGGAAGTAAGAGAAGAATTTCCGGATGAAAAGCTGTATGCGTTTCAAGTGAGGCCTTGGTTTGCTGATTTTGCTAATTACAAAGCAACCGGTTTAACACCGGAAGACCTCACTTGCAATCAAAGAAGGAAATTCTTGGCGGATGCAAAATATTATGTTTGGGATGATCCGTATCTATTTAAAGTGGGTGTAGACAATATTTTGAGAAGGTGTGTAACAATTGAGAAGTCAAAGGATATCCTTTGGCATTGTCGTAACTCTCCGTACGGAGGTCACTATAGCGGTTTGAGAACAACCACTAAAGTGCTCCAATCGGGCTTTTATTGGCCATCTTTATTTAAAGATGCACATGAACATGCGAAGAGTTGTGATACATGCCAACGGAGTGGAGGAATAGGAAAACGGGACGAAATGCCTCTAACCAACATGCTAGAAGTAGAAGTTTTTGATTGTTGGGGTATTAATTTCGTTGGCCCATTCCCCTCTTCTTTCTCAAATGAGTACATACTAGTGGTCGTTGACTACGTCTTGAAGTGGGTAGAAGCAATTGCTTCACCTAAGGCCGATGCCAAAACAGTGATTAAATTTTTAAAGAAAAACATATTTTCACGTTTTGGTATGCCTAGGGTGTTGATAAGTGATGGAGGATCACACTTTTGCAATACACCTCTAGAAAAAGTTTTGCAACATTATGGTGTAAAGCACAAGGTGACCACTCCCTACCACCCACAAGCGAATGGTCAAACAGAGGTTTCTAACCGGGAAGTCAAGCGGATCCTTGAGAAAACAGTCTCGAATTCAAGAAAAGATTGGTCTTTAAAACTGGATGAAGCTTTATGGGCGTATCGTACTGCCTACAAAGCACCTATTGGGCTAACTCCGTTTCAAATGGTGTATGGGAAGACTTGTCATCTCCCAGTGGAAACGGAGCATAGGGCATTATGGGCTCTTAAATTCTTGAACTTCGACTCTACTTTAGCTGGAGAAAGAAGAAAAGGATAACTCCATGAATTGGAGGAATCAAGGAACAACGCTTACCATTCGAATAAACTGTACAAGGAAAAGGTAAAGGCATACCATGATGGAAAGGTCCGTCACAAGGAGTTTCATGTTGGACAAATGGTATTGCTTTTCAACTCAAGGTTGAAGTTATTCCCTGGTAAGCTGAAGTCAAAGTGGTCAGGACCGTTTGTTGTCAAAGAGGTGCACAACTATGGGGCCATTGTGATCAAGGATCCAAAGTCACAAGAGAGCTGGACTGTAAATGGCCAAAGACTCAAAGTCTACCATAGTGGCGAAGTAAATCGGGATGTGTGTGTCATTTCTTTATCTGGACCAGGCTAATCATTGGACCGTCGAGCTCTAAGCGACGTTAAACAAAGCGCTTGTTGGGAGGCAACCCAATGTTGTAAGTCTGCATTTTACATTTTCTCAATTCTGCTTTGTTGATTTTCTGCTGTGTTAAATTTTGAAAAATTTAGGTTCTGTTTTCTGTTGTTTGCCCCGCGACCATCGTTCGCCCAACGAACTGAATGCAAAGCTTCAATTCGCGCCGCGAACAAGGTTCGCCCCGCGAATGGTGCGTGGCAGAACCACTTAAGTTCTGTTTAGGTTATTTTTCTTGTTCATTCTATTTCATATTCAAAACAGCAACTTTCCCTCTTTTTCACTCCCACTCCCAAAAACTTCCCAAAACTAAAAATCTTCCTTCCCCAACTCCCAAATCCCCATTTGTTAACAAGAATCAAGCACTTCAATAAGATGTCTAAGAGAACCAAAACTACAGCTTCTGCTCATCCTCGTTCTTTAAGACGGTTCACAAGTGACGAACACGAAGAGCGATTTGAAAACCTAATCAAGAGAACCATTCAACCAGAAAAATTCATCCGTTTATTACCGGGTGGGACTTATCGGAATGTGGTTTCAAATTTTGAGAGACGAAGGTGGACCAAACTTTGTGAACCCGAGGCGGCTATCAATTATGATATTGTACGGGAGTTCTATGAAAACGCTATGCACCTTGAAGAGGGAGTAGCTTTCAACTACCAAACAAGGGTAAGAGGCAAGATTATTTCTTTTGGGAGAGATGCAATCAACTCATATCTTGGTAATCCTCTAACCTTGGGAGAGAACGAGCGGTGAGAGTATCGTACTCAGGAATTGGAAAATGTTTGGGATCTTCAAGCGGTGAATGCTACCCTGTGCCTTAAAGGAAAATTATTTGACCTAAATGATCAAGGACTTCCAAAATCTTGGAAAAGAGAAAATCTAAATCTGGAAGCAAGGGCATTTCTGGTGCTGCTGTTGAACAACATCCGGCCAAGGAGCCACAGCACCACGATCCCTTTGGATGTAGGGTGTTTGTTGTACTACATCATGATCGGCAAATCTGTGGATGTAGCATCAATCATAGCGGGAGAAATGCGGAAGATGGCTATCAGTGGAACTAAATTTGGTGGTAAAGCAGGTGTGCTTGCATACCCTGGGCTGATCATGGGACTTCGCCGACGGGCGAATGTCGCCATTTCGAATGAAGTACACTTCTCTATCACTAGTGTGATTAACGATGCTTATCTGAATAGCTTCTTCCAGAGCCAAATGGATAGAACCGAAGGAGCTAGGACTTCGTCATCCAGACCCCGACCCCGCACTACTCCAGTCTTCGACCAGATGGCGTTTGCCAATTATTGCTGTGAGAGCTTTGAGGCCTCTAGGAGGTCTCAATCATTTATATTTGATGCTATGCAGCAACAATTCCAGAACACGTTCCTTGCACCCGAAGCCCGCACATTTCCTTCTCAGGCGGAATATGTCGTGTAACGCCCCGATTTTTATTAAGTGTTATTATTATTATTTTTGTAATGTTTGATTTATAATTATTTCGGTAAAATATTTTATTGTGTGTTAATTTATTATTAGAGTTTAATTATGAGAATTATGGTATAATAGCTATTGGGCCTAGTGGTGTATATAGTAATTAAGGGAGGTGTAACAATTAAGCCCATTAGTTAGTTTTTATTTAATTAAAACAAGGAATAGAAATAGAATAGAAATAAGATAGAAAGAGAAAGAAGAGAAATAGAAAGAAGTAGAGAGAAGGAGGAGAAAAGAGAAGAAAAGAGAGAAAAGTTAGGGTTTGGAGGAGGAAGAGGAAATTGGAGAAGAAGGGCATCATCTTGATCAACCCAAGCTTGCTAGAACACTATAGAGTAACTCAATCATCATCTCTAAGGTAAGGGTGTGAGTTATCATTTCCTATAATTATGAAAATGATGGGTTTTATGTGGGTAATGGTTGTTAGAGGATATTGTTGGGTTTTGATGTTGTGATTGGATTCCTTGCTTTGAAAATGTTGTTTGTGTTCTTGATCTAGTGTTGATTGTTTGTGATAATTGAACATGTATCAATTCTTTGCAAAATGTTAGGGTTAGGTTTAGAAGAATGATAAATAACATTGTGTGTTATGTTGTTGTTGATGGTTTGGGGTTGATGTATGTTGTGGAAAATATGCTATTGTGTTGATGAATCAAAGTATGAGTAATTTCACAAATTGTGAATTTAGGAAGTGTTGGAAATTAATTGAATGATGTTTAGAATGATGAAATAAAAGTTAAATTGTGGTTAGAATGGCTTTGTAATATTGAAAATATTGTAGTTCGTTGAATTATGAGAATGAGACTTTTTACGGAATCGAAATTGGAGGTCCGGAAGGTATTTAACGGTCAAAAACGCATTTTCTATGTTTCCTGCTAAATTCGCGGCGCGAAAGAGAGTTCGCGGCGCCAACTGAGTTGAAAACAAAATTCTTTTGTAAACTTCAAAAAGTCATAACTTTTGAACCGTAACTTCGTTTTGGTCCCCGTTCGAAGCGTTGCGAAGCTTATGAAATTTTCTACATGTTGTTGATGTTTATAGGCCATTATAAGGGCTTATTTTAATAAGTGATTATTTTGGAAAAGTGATTAATAATTGATATAGTAGGAAGCCTATTTGATTAATGAGGAATACCACTTAACTATAGTGTGTAGGTGTGCGATGTAAATAAACATAGCATGAGGTTGAATTACCTAAGAGATTGTATGATGAAACAATTGATTGTGATGAATATTCTCATTTGTTTTATATATAAACATATGTATGAATGTTGGTGAAGATGATGTTGTGTGAATGTTTTTATGCATGTGAATGGCGACGTGGCCTAAATGGCAATAGCGACGTGGGCTTCGGCCATTGTGATGAGTTATGTTGATGCGATGATGATTTTGGTGTATGTGTATCATTTATCATGGAGTCACATACATTTTCATAAGCGACGTGGCCTTTTGGCAATAGCGACGTGGCCTTTTGACAAAAGCGAAGTGGGCATAAAACCTTGGCCTTGATGGCAAAGCGACGAGTCGGTACCGCATAGCATTTGCATAGTTAAGTCACATATATTGGTTATGTTTATTTCCGCATTTTGTGATAATTGTTGTTATGTGACGGTTTATGAAGTGCGGTGATAGTTTGCGATGATGCGATGAATCGTAATGTTTTATGATGGATTGATGAAATGTTAAAGTGATGAGATGCTATGATGTAACATTGATGTTGTGGATGATTATTGACTTTGTTTATGATTAAATACATAAGCATTCAAGTGAAGGATTGTGCGATGTGGTAACAATATTTCTAACTTTCCGAATTTACTTAGATATTGCTTATCATTATCTTGATTATATGATTTGAGTATCTCACCCTTTTGCTATTGGCCGTTACCTTTATATTGGTAACGTGCAGGTGCTCCACGTTGAGATGAGGATAGTGGTAGCACACTTTTGGCGTCATTGCTCTGATTAGGATTGTAACACTCAGGGGTTAATGAACGCTTTTCATGATTTTGATAGTAACAATGCCCTTTTGTATATCATTGTATATGATAGTCGTGATGGGCATTTGTTTGCTTGTTTTCTTTTGAATGTGTAAATGTACGACTCAACTTAATTATCTAAATGATTTCCGTTGCGATGTTTTGTGCATTGCTGCTATATGGACTAGGTGAATCCATATACAGTGTTGTTTATTATTTAACAAGGACTAAGTGGATCCTTGCGCAATTGCCGTGTTGTGTAATTTGTTTAAGTGTTGATGAAATGATATATGTGATGCCTCAATTTTGTGTGAAATTTGTTTACTCTGATTTTTAATTGAATTTACGACGGGTAGAATTGGGGTGTTACAGTAGTGGTATCATAGTAGGTCGGTCCATCCGACCATGTTGTTGAGTCTTTTGTTGTTTAACGACCTTGTGTTGTTAATTTGTTGCTAATCCTTGTTTGTGTTGTGAGGAGAAGTGTAAGATGGCCGGAAGAAACGCTAGGAGGAATGATGAGGCTCTTGCTACAGCTATGCATGCAATGGCTCAGGCGTTCCAGAACCCACCCAATGCTGACGAGAACATGGGGTCTCGTAGTCTGGCGACGTTTCAGAGGGAGAACCCGCCTACTTTTCTGGGTAGGTATGATCCTGAAGGAGCCTTGGCTTGGTTGAAGGAGATTGAAAGAATCTTCAGAGTGATGGATTGCACTCTTGTGCAAAAGATCCGTTATGGAACTCATAAGCTGTCAGGTGAAGTCGATGATTGGTGGGTGGACACTCGTCTAAGGTTGGAAACTGCGGGCGAGGAGATTACTTGGGAAGTGTTTCGTAGAGAATTTCTGAGGAAGTATTATCCAGAAGATGTGCGAGGAAAGAAAGAGATTGAATTCCTCGAGTTGAAGCAAGGGAACTTGTCAGTCACGGAGTATGCTGCTAAGTTCACTGAATTGGCTAAGTTCTATCCTCACTATGATGGAGCCAATGCCGAATTCTCTAAGTGCATCAAGTTTGAAAATGGATTGCGTCCGGAAATTAAGAAAGCTGTGGGATATCAAAAGATTCGCGTCTTTGCGAATCTGATTGATAGTTGTAGAATCTTTGAAGAGGACAACAATGCACACTATAAGATCTTATCTGAGAAGAGAGGAAGGGGCCAACACAGCCGTGGTAAGCCATATGAAACTCCGGTTGGAAAAGGGAAACAGAAAGTGATTCCGGGTCAAAGAACAAGTGGGGGAGATGCTCCTGCTAATGTTATCTGTTTCAAGTGTGGAAAGTCGGGTCGCAAGAGTAATGTGTGTAGGCTTGGTGAAACGAGATGTTTCTGTTGTGGTATGCCGAGACATGCGGCTCGTGATTGTAAGCAGAAGGATGTTGTTTGCTTTAACTGTGGGGAAGGAGGACATATCAGTGCTAAATGTCAGAAGCCAAAGAGGGGACAAGAGAGTGGTAAAGTGTTTGCTTTGTCGGGAACTCAGACTACAAATGAAGATGGACTTGTTCGAGGTACTTGTTTCATTAATAGCATTCGTTTAATTACTATTATTGATACCAGTGCCACACACTGTTTTGTTGCTGCGGATTGTGTTGAAAGATTGGGTCTTTCTTTGTCTTCCTTGGGTAGAGATATGATTGTTGAGGTTCCCGCTAAGGGAACGGTATCTACGTCTCTTGTGTGTAAGAGTTGCCCCTTGTCAATATTTGGTAAAGATTTTGTAGTTGACCTTGTACCTGGTACTAGACCCATCTCTATGGCGCCGTATAGGATGTCAGCATCAGAGTTGGCTGAACTGAAGGGCCAACTAGATAATTTGCTTGAAAGGAAGTTTATGAGACTTAGTGTATCACCTTGGGGAGCTCCAGATTTGCTGGTGAAAAAAAAAGACGGAAGCATGCGACTTTGTATTGATTATAGACAATTGAATAAGGTGACGATTAAGAATAGGTATCCACTCCCAAGGATCGATGACTTGATGGATCGTTTAGTGGGTGCTCGTATTTTCAGTAAGATTGATCTAAGGTCGGGCTACCATCAAATTCAGGTGAAAGATGAGGACATTCAGAAAACTGCTTTCAGGACTCGTTATGGACACGACGAGTACACGGTGATGCCTTTCGGCGTTACTAATGCGCCGGGAGTATTCATGGAGTACATGAATCGCATTTTCCATCCTTATTTGGATCAATTTGTGGTGGTGTTCATAGACGACATTTTGGTTTATTCTAAGTCGGAGGAAGAGCATGTGGAACATTTGTGTATTGTTTTGCAAGTGTTGAAAGAGAAGAGATTGTATGCTAAGTTATCTAAGTGTGAGTTTTGGTTGAGAGAAGTTAGCTTTCTTGGTCATGTTGTTTCCGGTGACGGAATTGCGGTTGATCCATCGAAGATTGATGCGGTGTTGCAATGGGAAGCTCCTACGTCAGTTACCGAGATAAGAAGTTTCCTAGGCTTGGCAGGTTACTATAGGAGGTTTATAGAAGGATTTTCTAAGTTGGCACTTCCTTTGACTAAGTTAACTTGTAAGGGTGCTGCTTTTGTGTGGGATGTCCGATGCGAAGAAAGTTTCCTTGAGTTGAAGAAAAGGTTGACAACGGCTCCGATTTTGATTTTGCCAAATCCTGAGGAACCGTTTGTGGTTTATTGCAATGCTTCGAAGATGGGATTAAGAGGTGTGCTTATGCAGAATGGTAAGGTGGTTGCTTATGCTTCTAGACAATTGAGGATTCATGAGAAGAACTACCCTACGCATGATTTGGAGCTTACGGCAGTTGTGTTTGTTTTGAAAATTTGGAGACATTACCTTTATGGATCTAGATTTGAAGTCTTTAGTGACCATAAAAGCTTGAAGTATTTGTTTGATCAAAAAGAGCTGAACATGAGACAAAGGA